>NC_089262.1:7757470-9163500 GCF_963930625.1 Muntiacus reevesi | reverse complement strand
CTTCCCAGGTGGTGCTAGTGATAAAGAATCTGCCTGCCAGTGCAGGAGATGCAAGAGACATGGGTTCAATTCCTGGGTCAGGAAGATCCCTTGAAGGAGGACATGGCAACCCACTCCACTATTCCTGCCTGGAGAATCTCATGGACAGAGAAGCCTGGTGGACTACAGACCATGGGGTCTCAAGGAGCTGGACACGACTGAACACATGCTTCCTTCACACACATACATCCTTCACGTGCTTTCATTCTTACTAAAGCCCGAAGAGGTAAGCACCACCTTTTCATTCTTCATTTTCCAGATGAAGGAATAGAGAAGTTAAGCAACCTGACCAAGGCCACTAAGTCCTGAGCAGGAACTTCGGGCTTTGACATCTATGATTTTAACCAGCACACAACAGACTGTTCACAGCGATAGTCACTCAAACGGTGGCCCATCCCGGGGAAACTTAAGACAAGTTGACAAGAAGAAACCATAAATCTCTCCTTAAGTCCATTGTAAGTAATTTAGTTTCAAGAAAACAGCACCCATCCAAAAAAAAAAAAAATCACATTAGATGTGAATGTTATTGCTTTCCTGTTTTCATCCATGTATCAGCCGTAAATCTGCTAGGCTATAATCCTAAATATTTATACTCAGTTTTAGGCTTATATTTAAATAGTTTTACAATAAAAAGAGTTTAAGTCAACCCTACAGGGTCAAAATATTTTTGTAGAGTCCATATATATCTCAAGTTTGAGAACACAGTGTTACAACATCTCTTGTCCAACTCACTCACTTCGGCCCTTGCAGTGTTCCTCCTGCTCCAAGGTCTAGTGGAATTCTTTATCTTTAGATTATTTATCTTCAACCCTAAAGTCACATGGGAGAACATAGGTGCAACGCTACAGGGTGGAGGCCCAGGATTTAGGGTTCCTGGGGTCCTCACTCACCTGCTCAGTTCTTTGCTCTCTGAGCCACTCGCCCCAGGGGTGTGTCCATCTCCTTGACAAGGTGCTCAGCTCAGTGAGGATGGAGCTAGGCTCTCCCCACCTGCTCACTCTCTTTAGGAAGAACACACGGGACTTTGCCAATAGCAGGTACCCAATGATGTCTGTTAGTTCCAGAGAAACCCCAGCCAAAGATCAAGACCATCCTGCCTGGGAATTTGCCTGTTGGTTGTTTTCACAACATCTTGGGGGTTCAGGATGAGTCCTGGGACCTCACTGCATCAGCCCCCCCAAGACCCACCTAGTTGAGCTGCGCCCACAAGGATGTGTGCTTTCGGTAAGGTGAGGCAGCACGTGTGACGGTGCCTTCTGAGACTGCTCTGGAAAATCTGCCATTTTCACATAAATTTTATTTTATTATTATTTTTAGAGTAAACCCTTTATTTTCTTTATTGCTGTACAAATCACAATGATTGAACTGTCCTTTCTCTAGGCTTTTATTTTATTTTTGGCCATGCCTCATGGCTTATGGGATCTTAGTTCCCCAAACAGTGATGGAAGCCCTGCCCACTGCAGTAGAATTGTGGAGTCTTCACCACTAGACCTCCAGGGACGCCTCCCACATATTTTAAATTTCCATTTTGCTGAGGAAACTGATTCCCAGAGGCTTTCAAAGAGTTCCCCAGGGTCACACAGCTAGTGAGGATGGAGGCAAGGATGGTTCCACAGTTTTCCATGTGAACCCGGCCATCTAGATCAGAAGCTACCAGAACATAGGAAGCTTGTCTCAAACTTAGCTGCACCCTCCTTGTCACTTAACCTAGATCCCAGTAGATTTACAATGAGTGCTCCTGCAAAGGATGAATAAATACATACATTAATTACTCTGGGACTATTAATAAAGGCTAAATACCCCAGATGCTATTCCCTACACTTAGCATCAATGCGGCAATTAGTTTGCACTGCTCTCTGGACCAAAGCCACAAGGAGATTCACAAGGCTGTTTGGAGATGACACAGGACTCTGGCAAGAACCTTGCCAAAAACAGAAGATTACAATATGCTTTGAGAGAGGCGGCCATCGATATGCGGGCTGCTGAGGCATACACAATACAGGAACAGACGGAGCCACAGCTTGGCTCTGTGCTGGCATTTTCCCTGATTCTCTAAAGACATGTATCAAGGGCTCCAAAAGGACAGGCTGGGATCTGTCCCACGCAGGCTCAGAGCAGACACGACCATTCTTCCCCACCCCGGATCCTCGAGGGTCAAGTGGGTGGATACTAAAGTGATGGGGAAGATGACCTTCTGTAACTTCCACTGCTGGAGGGCAGGGAGAGCTCAGAAGAGTAGAGATATTTCGGAACGGTCAAGGGGCAGCCTTGCCTGGTCCGGCACAGGTGGACACAGCGGCAAGAGGGAGAGAGAGGCTGGTGGCAGCAACAGCAAAGGTCAAGTGCCCAGTCTATGTCAGCACTTGGCCAAGGGTGCTGAGAATGGGCAGGCAAGCAAGGCTTGGCCATGCCCACAAGGGCTGTTAGTCTGATGGCTTTCCAGAGCAGGAAGGGGCTCGAGGAGAAGAAATTGGCAACATTTGTCAGGAGAGTGGAGGCTCATGCTCTGGTGTGCATCGCCATGTGGCCCGCTCCCCATGGACCCCGTCCCCTTGGCCAACAACCCCCGAGGGCAGAAACTGTGACTGAGTCACCCAGATCATGGTCCATACCAGATTCAAGGGTAAGTGAAGTGGGCTGGGAGTCATGAGACATCCCTGCTGGCTTCCAGGCCTGGGCTGGCCATTTGCAACTTCTGACGGAGTCTTCATTGTTGGGACGCTTGAGAGACTGACGTGAGAAGCCTGAGAAGTTCTCTGGAAAGAGATCTCAACTGGAATCTAGCCTACCTCAAGAAACCAGAGAACAACAAATCAACAGCCTAACCTTACGCCTAAAGCAGCTAGCAGAATCTTCTCTTGAGGCCACGCGGTCCTTTGTTCCAGGGTTGCCACCCCAAAGCATCTCTTGGTGATGCAAACACAAAGCACGTTCTGCCATCACTGTCAAGTCCTTGTTCACAGACGCTTCACCAGGACATGTCCAGATGTCCAAGTGCTCTCTTTGGGGATGGCTATCTCGATGATTTTTCATACTGTTCATGGGGTTCTCAAGGCAAGAATACTGAAGTGGTTTGCCATTCCCTTCTCCAGTGGACCACGTTTTGCCAGAACTCTCCACCATGACCCATCCATCTTGGGTGGCTCTACGCAGCATGGCTCTCATAGTTTCATTGAGTTAGACTAGGCTGTGGTCCATGTGATCAGTTTGGTTAATTTTCTGTGATTATGGTTTTCATTCTATCTGCACTCTGATGAATAAGGATAAGAAGTTTATGAAAGCTTCCTGAGGGGAGAAACTGACTGTGGGGGAAACTGGGTCTTGTTCTGATGGGCAGGGCCATGCTCAGTAAATCTTAAAGGCAATCCTAAAGGAAGACCAGTCAATCCTAAAGGAAGGCATTCCTGAATATTCATTGGGATGACTGATGCTGACACTAAAGCTCCAATATTTTGGCCACATGATGCGAAGAACTGACTCACTGGAAAAGATCCTGGTGCTGGGAAAGATTGAAGGTGGGAGAAGGGGATGACAGAGGATGAGGTGGTTGGATGGCATCACCGACTTGATGGACATGAGTTTGAGCAAGCTCCAGGAATTGGTGATGGACTGGGAAGCCTGGCATGCTGCAGTCCATGGAGTTGCAAAGAGTCAGACATGACTGAGCTACTGAACTGAACTGAACTGATGTCGGTGATTTTAGTCGAACTTCATCTCAGTTAGAGGTTAGGACTCTTCTGTTCCTTTAGAAGAGTCCCTCTTCTGTGGATTCAGACTTCTTTGAGCTGGCCATCTCTGGTCCTGCAGGGGGGCACATGAGTATTTGTGTCAGTGTTCCAGCTCAAGTAGACTCCCTCTGACCATCGGGAGCTACAAGCCTGGAGATACCTGAACAGATGGGCAGGACTCAGCTTCACCTGCAAATGGGAGTCTGTAACAGGAACCACACTGGACTCAGCTAAGAACGATCTAGGCTGATATCCTACTCATGGGTTAAATAACTCAGGTCTGGGGAAAGACGAATGATGAACTGTAACATTTCAGTGACATTTCTTTTAGGGGACCACCAGTCAAACCTCCTCAAAGAGGGAGGGATTGGGAGTTGAAGGAGGGGTTCCTTGGAAGGCAGTAGATGTAGCCACTGTCAACCAATCGGGGAAGACAGAGATCTCGGGTCAGGGAATGAAACTTCAGTGATGCACCTTGTGTTAGAGTGGGAATATGAGCTGGCCTGGCGCCTGTAGCTCAAGAAAGGCTGGCGGGGCTTGCCTGCTGGCTCAGTGGTAAAGAATTCACCTGCCGGTGCAGGAGACACGGGTTCAGTCCCTGGTCTGGGAAGATCTCACATGCTGTAGAGCAGTGAAGCCCCTGCACCACAACCATTGAGCCTGTGCTCCAGAGCTGGGGAGCTGTAACCACTGAGCCCACCTACTGCAGCTCCTGACGCCCGCGTGCCCTAGAACTCGTGCTCTGCGGCAAGGGACTCACTGCAGTGAGAAGCCCGAGCACCGCAACCAGAGAAAAGCCCGTGCGCCACGAAGACCCAGCACAACCAAAAAGAAATAAATACAACTATTTTTTTTTTAAAAAAAAGAAAGAAAGCCTGCTGGAAACAGAGGAAGAGGGGAGGTGGCAGCAGCCAAAGGGAGCTCTCGGGATGGCAGGTGGCCACTCGCAGGAGAGCCAGTGTAGACGCAGATGGAGCAAATTGCACAACGGTCCTGAGCTAGTGGTAGCGAACCTGGCGATCAAGAGAGAATAGGAAAAAGGCTAAGGAAGTCCCGAGTCTTCCCAACTGCTCCTAGGGAGAAGGATGGACTTCACTCAGAGAAGAATGCCGGTTCAAGTGAGTACATTTGGAAATATATGTGATGTCCAAATTTGGAAATTGTGTGTGAGACACGTTCACGGAGGAAAATCTGAATCTGAAACATCCCACAGATTGCCTGCCAGACAGAAGAGCTCCTGGAGCTGTTTCCAGGGCTGAATGGGTCTTCACTCCGCCCCCAGGCTGGTGACCGGGAATCAGCCATGGCAGAAGACCTGAACTTGAGGCTTCCTGAACTGGCTCTATGCTGAGCAAGATGTTGTGGTTCAGGATCAGGTAAGATAGCACTGACTCAGGATGATCAGGAAAAAGGAATTAATGCCTTACACATGGGGCTGACCTTCTTGAGGCAACCTACCCATCTCTTGAGAATGAGGGTGCAACCCTTGACTCTTATGTGCAGCCACAATACGCAAAGCATCTCAACTTGCTCCCTGTCTGCTCTTCCGAAGGTATCTCCTTCAATCCTAAGCAGGTCACTTCATTTGAAATAGTTGCAGAGGTGTCTAGAAATTATTCTGAGTGATTTTGTCTCTCTGTTAGATGAAGGAAAGGATATGTCCTTTGATTTACCTTTAGCTCTCTGTTTTTCAGTGCAGCATCACACAGACAGTAGCGATTTGTAACTTACGGATGTGCATCTAGGTGTGACCAATCAAATGGCCAAGGCACAGGTGTATGTGCGGCAAGACGTGTGGCAAGTCGTGTCCAACTCTTGTGACCTCCTGGACTGTAGCCCACCAGGCTCCTCTGTCCATGGAATTCTCCAGGCAAGACAACTGGAGTGGATTGCCATGCCCTTCTCCAGGGGATCTTTCCAACCCAGGGATCGAACCTGCATTGCAGGCTGATTCTTTACAAGGGAAGCCCACAAGTGCACACACATGCACACGCACACACACACACACACACACACACACACACACACACACACAGAAATCAGCCAATTGCCTGCATTCCTTCTGCCTCACCTGACTCATCCCAGCTCCTCCCACTCCGAGCATGCAAGGCCAGTGGTTGAGCCCTGTACAGTGAGATGGCGCAGAGCAAGCAGATGCTTTAAAATGAAACGTCAGCTTTCATTGGATTCAATACCTTCCTCTTAACCCGATCTTCTTTTAAAGTGGTTTCTTTGGTGTTGCCTTTGTTTAGAATAAAGCGTGCAAAGACCGAGCTAAAGTAGAGCATTCGTCACCAGTCACATCTGAGAGCACTGGACTCCACTTGAAGGCAGGCTGGTGACCACCTGCCTCCCTTCTCCCTTTTTACTCAATGGTAAACCCAAGGCTTCAGTTCCTTTTTGCCAAAACCCCTTTCATCTTGCTTTTTGAAAGAATCTCATTAGCACATTTTGTCTTTCCTTGAGAATGTTACTGAGTGTTAAACCATAGCAAAAGGAACTCTGTCATCAGCCACAATTTTCTAATACCCTCCCTTAGCTAGTTTGTAGAAAGAATGAAATAATCAAAACAATCCTTGACCCTAGGAGGGAAACAACAGTCAAACTCAGCAAAGCTGGAGAGATGAGTCTGGTGGGTACGTTTCCCTGAGTCACAAGCAAATCAGTAATCCTCTGCTAAAGGAGAGAAGATAAAACTGTTCTCCAGGTTTCGTTAGGGAAGAAATCATTCCATCCATGGCCTGGGCTCTTTTCTCAACTTTTTAAAAAACATATTTCTTTATGTATGCGGCTGTGTCAGGTGTCAACTGTGGCATGTGGGATCTTTCGTTGCGGCCCGTGGTCTCCTTAGCTGCGGTGTGTGGACTTACTGCTCTGCAGCATCTGAGATCTTAGTTTCCTGACCAGGGGTCGAACCCAAGTCCCCTGCATTGCAAGGCAGATTCTCAACCACTGGACCACCAGGGAAGTCCTCCTTTTATTAACTTTTAATGGCCCACTTAAACACACAGAGACAGCATAGAAACATTCTTTGGGCTTGTTCAGGTTTTTCCAAAAGATGCTATGGAAAAGCCCAATGAACTTTTTGGCAAACCCAATATGATCCTGTCACTCTGCTGCTGAGAAATGTTAGCAAAGGAATTAGAAAAATTCAATGCAAACCCTTGCCTGCTACGAGCCATTTCCCCAGGCCCAGCTTGGTCTACCCCAGGACCCTACACAGATCCACACTGAACGGGGCCATTTCCCAGACAGACCATGGTTTCCCACGATTGGGGGCTCCTTCTTTTGTTTCCTCAAGTTCCCACTACCCTGTCCTGTTTTAGAAAGGCTCCTCCAGTCCTTCAAACTCTGCATCCTGTCACGTTTTCTAATTGTATCAAATTTGAGGTCTTTTTTTTTTTTTTCCTTTAAGCAGCTTGTGTCCTCCATTAGTTTGTATTTTCCTTGAAAGCAAGCATGAGACCGTTCATTTTGATATTTCCAGGGCTTTCCCTTATGCTTAGAGAGGAGTGAGTACTTGACAAAATTTGATTCTTGGATGAAATTCACAGTAGTTAACATCTGGCATAGCCAAGGCAACAGACTCTGGGACAGACCCAGCAGACAGAGGTTGGCTGGAAAAACGAGTCACCCACATGGTCACGTGCTAGTCCAGCGTCAGCACGGATCTGATGATTCAGTGAATGAATGAATGAGTGAAGATTAGAAACCCTCCTTGCTGGCCTTAAGCCCTCCACTTTCCCCAGGGACAAAAAGAACAGAGTGAGGACCAGACTCCCCCTGACCCCCTAGCATCCTCACAGCGGCTGTTCTGGAAAGTTCCCTCCAGCCAGGCAGTCAGTATCGGTCTAGAAGTGGCCTGCCTTGCCCAACTGTCTCAGGCGTCATCTCTGCCCTTGGTGCCATTTGTCTTGAGAGGGTCTCCCCTCCAACACATTCACGCCCCTCCTGGAGTGAACACAGTTCTGCTGCAAGATGATTTATGTTCAGGGAGTAATGGTCAGAATTTCATGTCCACTCCATCTGAGCTGCTGAGGGGGCTAAGAGATGTATTTTGAACAAAGCAAGACCAGGGCAGGGCACCTGTAGGGAATGAGCTGATAAATGGGAGCTAGAAAGCAATGCCATTCCTAGCGGGGAAGGCGATATTCACCAGATAGACTCAAACGAGCCCGCCTCTGAATAAACACAGCTGACTCCACAGTGGGCCCAGGGGCCTCTCGGTGGCATCAGCAGGTTTGGACACTTTCCTGCTCTGTGTGGGGACATAACGTAAACTGGGGTCTGAGTCGCCATCTCCTTTTTTCTCTGTCTTCATTTTGCTTGACTCAGACAATGGTCCTGCTGTAACTAGGGTACCCACCTCCATCTCCACGAAAGAGACATTTCTAATCTCTACCCTTGACTCTCTCTCCTCCACCCCAGCCTCCCAAATGCGTAAAATATAAAGTTTCTGTTCCAGATCAAAGAGAAATGTTTTATGATACATCAACAGCTAGCCAAGTTACTCTACATTATGTCAGATGGTGACAAGGGATAGATTCGATGTTTGACACATGTCACATCAGAGATGCCAGATCGAACCACATCAATTTAAAATGGGATTTTGTAATAAACTCACAAGATTTCTAATAATCCAGAACATCCTGGGCCCAGAGAGCTGAATGAAGGTGCAGTCCGATAAGCTAACATCTCAGAGTCCCACCTTTGCAGTCCAATTTGAGGCCTGAATTGGATTTGAGCCATCTGGCAGGAAAGAAACAAAGATGAATCAGATATTGAGAGCAGAAAATCATAACTTGTTAGATCTGCTATGAACCACGGGCCTGTGCATCTAATGTTACCTTCACGGCAACCCAGGGAAATCCACACACAAACCAGGCATCACCACTCCCAGTTGATGGATCAGGGTGGGTTCTAGAAGGTTGGAGAAGGTGCCCACATTCAAATAGAATATCTGGGTGAAGTGGACGCTGGGCTGCAGATCCCCAGTGGCCTGCCGCAAAGTTCTCTCCACTGGATCATGCTGCTTCTTGATGAAAAGGGGTGCAGGATGGCTCAGACAGTAAAGAATCTGCTGCAGTGCGGGAGACCTAGGTTCGATCCCTGGGTCAGGAAGATTCCCTGGAGAAGGAAATGGCAACCCAATCAAGTATTCTTGCCTGTTGAATCCCATGGACAGAGAAGCCTACAGTCCATGGGGTCACAAATAGTCAGACACAACTAAACGTCTAACACGTTCACTTTCACTAATGTTAATATTAGTTATAACATCTCTGTGGTTAGCACTGTCCTAAGACTTTCCCTACTCTAACTCCCTTAAGCCTTCCAATAAATCCACAGAGTGGATTCTGCCCTACCCCCATTCCACAAATGAACAAACTGAGGTCCCAAGAGTTTAGGCAATCTACAAGTGCTAGTAAGGAGTAGGGCTGGGCTTTGATGCTAGGCAGATTGGCTCCAGGGCCAGGTTTTGCCTCTGACAACATAAAACCTTAAGCGCACATTGTTGCTTAACATCCCAGCTGAAAGTTGAATTAATCCTATTGATTCCAGAATTCCCCAGCACCAGTCCCCAACATGAACCCTGAGAATGGACCCTCATCACTGGCCCCTGACAGTTGGAAGACAAAAGCCCAGGTTCATATACTTGTTGACCTCGGGCCCTCCAGATCCTTTTTCTGGACACACAGGAGGGTGACCTTTGGGGAGGACACTATAATCAGATGGGAGGGAAGAGACCATTCTTTGGACACAAATCTTAGAGATAATATTTTTAATTTCTTTTGCTTCTACCTAGCTAAGAAATCATAGAACATCAATTCTGGTTTTATTTGTGATCTCTTACATGATGGGCGAGCCGAGCTGTCCCTCCCCGATCCTTCCCAGCCTGGCATTATTTCTTGCAGGCTTCTGTTTCCCCAGGGGGAGCCTTGGGCTGAGCTGTGCGCTTGTTACCGAGAATGTATTAATAGCCGCCTCTGTCCAACGTCTCGCTGCTGTTCCTTCAACGTGAATGTGAGGCAAGCAGGGAACATGGCATTCTTTGGGGTTAAAAAAATAAATAAAAAGACAGTGTGTGGAAGTGTGGAGAATCGGTTAAGGAAGGGAGAGTGTTGAGTATGTGATATGGAATAAAACGTACTGCCCCCTGCAAAAATAAATAAGACGCCCGCAGAGCACGAATCCCACTCCTGCCTGTCGGAGAGATGAAGCTTCAGAAACTTTTTCAGCTACTCATTTTGTGAAAAGATGTGAAGTCTAGAAATATGCATTCTGTTTTGTATCATTTTGTGGAGATCACGGATTCCAAAATAGAATCAAGACATGGAGTTTCGGGCTATTTCCAGGTGCCGGGGTGGTTGAAGTGATGGAATTAGAATTCTACATCCTGCGACCCCCTAGGATTTCTGTGTTTTATGAAGTTGATGAAATAGATCTAGGGTCAGTAATTTAGGGCTCTTCACCTGCTGCCCTGAATGAGACAGCACATTTAAGCGAATAAATACATGACGTGTTTGCAGAGTTCAGCAATAATGGCATTTCTGGGATGATATTAGGCTAGATGGAGAGATATTTGTGGGGGGCTTCTGCCAGCACCAGCAAAATCCTGCTTCCCTGACTCTTTGTTTCCTTTTTGAGGATCTTCTGGGCCCAGGAAGCCCCAGGTGGGACTAGTGGTAAAGAACCCATCTCCCAGTCCAGGAAGCGTAGGAAACACAGGTTTGATCCCTGGGTCAGGAAGGTCCCCTGCAAGAGGAAGAGGCCCCCACTCCAGTATTCCTGCCTGGAGAATCCCATGGACAGAGGAGCCTGGCGGGTTACACAGTCCGTAGGGTCAAAGGGAGTCAGACGCAACTGAGCACACATGCCCAGAAAGTAGAGCCTGTGATACAGGGCGAAGTAGGCCAGAAAGACAAATATATTAAATTATATACACGGAATCTAGGAAAACGGGACTGATGAACCTAGTTGCAGAGAAGAATGGAAGTGGAGACAGAGCACAGACTTGTGGACACAGTGGGGGAATGAGAGGCCGGGACGAGCTGAGAAAGCAGCGCTGACATGTGCACACGATCGTGTGTAAAACAGACACCTAATGGGAAGCTGCTGTCTGACACAGCGAGCTCAGCCCAACACTCTGCGATGCCCTAGACTGGGCAGGGTGGGAGTGGGGCTAGGAGGGAGGTCCGG
The DNA here is from genome assembly GCF_963930625.1 of Muntiacus reevesi. NCBI lineage: Eukaryota > Metazoa > Chordata > Mammalia > Artiodactyla > Cervidae > Muntiacus > Muntiacus reevesi. The sequence continues at coordinate 9,152,536 of NC_089262.1, read as the reverse complement.
GAAGAAGGGGATAGACGCATATATATATATATAATTATGACAGATCTGCAATGTCGTATGGCAGAAACCAACACAAGATTGTAAAGTGATTATCCTCCAGTTAAAAATTTTTAAAAAGGAAAACGATAATAATATTGTTATTATTATAAATGAGCATCTCCCACATTACCTGGGGAATCATTTTCGACTCCCATTTCCATTCTGAATGAATGGATGGGATGTTACCAATCCTTCATCTTACCTGAGCATTTCCTGAGTTTTCACGTCCTGCTGCCCTAGGATACTGGGAGCAGGGGTGCAGGGGTATATAGACACATTGCATCCAGATATGATTCTGTAGATACACAGAATTGCATCCAGAAATGATCCCGGACATCCCCATGGCGTGAAATCTACACCCCACAGACCAACCCCTCAAGGAGCACAGCTTGAGAAAGAGCCAAGTTTTTCTGGTCTGTGACTCGCCCCCACGTCACCCAGAGCACATTGACTGAGATCAGCAACTCACCCCACCCATGATCCTCAGAGTTTATTAATCAGAACATGAAGTTTTTCTTTTTTTTTTTTCTGGGAAAGTTGCTGATCACCCAGCAGGCCTACAGAAATAAGTCCTCTCGCAGTGGAGCTCAGATGGTGACTTTTGAAATGAGTGCTCCGGGCAGTGACATCAGCATTGGGGACCATTGGCAAGAGGAGGAGCATTGAACCCAGAGAGTGAGACACCCCTCGGGTCATTTTAATGAAAGAATGAGAGTAAGACAAGGCCACCAGCAAGGGTTGGTATAAGGAGCCCATGGAGGGTCCAACAAATGACAGGACAACAGTCCAAGCAGTCCAGGGACACCAAGGAGGAGATTGAGGTGCGTGGGCACCAAAGTAAGGAGTAAAGGAGATTACCAACCAGAAAATACCGGCTTTTAAAATTGAATTCCAGTTGGTTTACAAAGTTGTGTTAGTTTCAGGTGTCTAGTAAAGTAATTCTGGTGTCCAGTAAAGTATATATATGGTTCAGATAACCCTCACAGGCTATTACAAGGTATTGAGTAGAGCTCCCCTGCGCTATATAGCAAGTCCTTGTGCTTTATCTATTTTATTTACAGTCATGGATTCAGAGTCTTGCCTGTGCATCTGGCCACAACATGCAGCCTTGCTCTGCCTGTGGACAGGACTATTTTTCTCCAGCACTCATGTCCCTGTTGGGGTCCATCATAAACGCACACCAGTCCACAAGCAAGGCATCCTGACTCACCCTTTCCTGGGCCCCCTTCAGAACAGCTGTGTGTCCCAACCATCCTATCCTACCTTCAGTTCTTGAGTGGATGGAGTCTCAACAGAGCCTGAAAGTGAACGTGTTAGTTGCTCAGTCCTGTCCAACTCTTTTGTGATCCACCCTGGACTGCAGCCCACCAGGCTCCTTGGTCCACAGAATTCTCCAGGCATGAACACTGCAGTGGGTAGCCATTCCCTTCTCCAGAGGGATCTTCCTTACCCAAGGATCGAACCCAGGTCTCCTGCATTGCAAGTAGACTCTTCACCTTCTGAGCCACCAGGGAAGGCCCTGGTGAGCAGAGTCCAGCCCACCGGCACTGACCCGTCAATAAGTCAGTGCTGCCGCAGAGCACAATGGTGTTGAAGAAGGAATACATAGGGCCTGGACTCCATCTCAGGCCTGTCTGCTGATCGTGCTCGGCCACCTCTCCAGTGGTCTCTGAACTCTCTACTTAGTGCCTGCGGGGACGACAATGGGAGGATAAGACCCCCTCCAGACAGGGGAACCTTGAAGATCATATCCAGGTTACTCATCACCTAAGAGAAAACAGACACTAATCACCCCTGCCTCCGGACAGTATCTATCAGAATGTAAGCACAGGCTTATTGGTTATTAACTGGTTGGAATGTAACCACGGGCTTATTGATTGTTAACTGTCTGAACACATAACACATGAATAATGGGGTTATTGTGATTGTATTTACCCTTCCTTTGTAAGCATCAAGGGATTGGGGTGGTGGGTTTGGACACGTACACATGGGGTATAAAAGATTTTCACAAATGCTGGTCGGGGTCCTTGGCTAAGAGGAGACTCTGCCTTGGGCCCGCCGGTGTAATAAACTGCACTCCACTATCTGTATTGTCCTTCTGAGTGAGTTTGTTTCCCGGAAAGCGTGACTATAACAGTGTGAGCAGTCTTCTCCGTGTCAACCTTGCTTCTCACTTTCAGTTGGGTGAACAGCTGGGTTTCTGGCCTCCAGTTCCCTGACAAACCAAATTATAGTGCAACTCATAGGCCTGACCATGGAGGCAAAAGCCCACGGTTGCCAGAGGCAGCTCCGAGACAACCTCAATTCTGCTTCCCCAGTTCCATGAAAAAAACTCCCAGGAAGGCCACCCAGGTCTGCTACTGTCCAGCCCCACTGGCCCCCAGGCCTTCCAGGGCCCTGAAAACCCTCCTTCTCATCCCGTCTCAAGATGAAAGCAGTAGCCATTTATCCAACACCTCCCATGAGCTCTCTTTGTCCAACATTTTACCTCTGTTCTTGTTCATCTTGATCATTTTACAGCTCAGAAAACTGGGTTTCAGAGAAATGCAGAGTGCCTTATCCCAAACCAGACGGTCAATAAATGTGTTTTTGGTGTTCCAGTGTTCCGAAAAGTCATGGTATTTTTAAGAACTGAGATGTGAATGCCTTTGTTGTTACAAAAATCATTTTGATATTGAGAGGGTAACAGGCAGGAAGGCCAGGGGTATCCAAACGGAGGAAAGAGGCCGCAAGTGCCAGACAGACATTTTTATCTCTCTTAAGCGGCAGGAAGAAAAAAAACAGCGATATTTTTTCTTCTCTATACACATTTAAAAAGAGGTTTCTCTTAAAATGCTGTGCTGCCATGACACCTGGTTTCACCTGAAGCTAACTACTCTCAAACCTTGAGTTAACCAATACATTTCTTTTTCTTATGGAACTGTTGTCTTAAGCTATCTTAATGTACCCCAGACTCTATCTTCAAGTTGGTTCCGCCAAATGGCCCAACCTACTTACTCAGGAATTGTTCCCCTAACCTATGTAAACGAAACTATTTGTTGGTATTCTGCCCTTCTACAAGATTCAAGTCAATCGTTTTATGGCCAGGGATGAATTATCTGGTGCCATTCTAAATTTTATGACATTCCTTTCGTTTCATTAACAGACTGTGAGTGACTATATGACATACAGCTAAAGACTAGGAGGGGGGTACTCTTTTGCCCCCTTCGGATGCCTATGTCAGAAGCTTTCTCTGTCTCCTTTATACTTTAATAAAACTTTATTACACAAAAGCTCTGAGCGATCCAGCCTCGTCTCTGGCCCCAGATTGAATTTGTCTTCTCCGGAGGCCAAGAATCCCACGTCTTATCGTTCAGCAACAACCTTTCAATATTTTAAAAAATACGAGCTCCAAAGCATTTATGATTTTTGCTCCAGATCAAGGACTCAATTGTTCAATTTTTAAAAATTATATCCAAAGTCTAAACAGGTGTTTGCCTGAGAGAGCCAGAATGAGCATCCACATTGTGGTATCACAAATTTCTTTTTTTTTTTTTTTTCATTTATTTTTATTAGTTGGAGGCTAATTACTTTACAATATTATAGTGGTTTTTGCCATACATTGACATGAATCAGCCATGGATTTACATATGTTTCGCATCCCGATCCCCCCTCCTGCAAATTTCTATTTTGAGAATAAACCTTACTGTATTTAAACAAAAACAGCCTAGGGTTTCAACAGATGGATGCTAAGAGAGACACAGTTCAGCCTACAATTCAGTTTGCTCTTTATGAGTGCAGCTCATGAGGGAAAGTTTCCAGTTTATCTCTCATGGCACTTTACTGTTTAACGCAGGGATTCATCTGGATGTCATGGCCTTCTCCCCTGATCTTTTGGGTGTTGCTCAATCACTCCACCTGGAGGACTCTGACTCCCCTTGGCTCCAGGCCTTTGCCAGCTTTGTCACTGTTGGTTGGTTCAACACCTCTGCACCACGTTCTCAAGCCCCTTCTCCCTGTATTGAAGGTTCTCTGCCAGCTCCGGGTTGGAGCTCCAGGAGGCCCTGGGACTTCAGTGGCTGCAGTATTTCCAGATGTTTTGCAGCATCTCTTCACATCTCCTGGCAGATGCCAGCCTATCTCTTCCTGTCTCCATTTACGTGGGTAACCGAGTTCCTGGTCCTCAACTGAATGGCCCATCCTTCCCACAGCCATTTCTGGAGTAATGATGAGGATGAATGTGGAGCCCTAAGGATGCTCATCACTCACTGGCTTAGGAGACCAGCCCGCCTCTTCCTCAGGTTTCTGCACTTTCCAAGGTCTCCTTAGCGCAGTCATGCACAGCCCATCATGTGCTCCGAGACTGTTTTTTCCTAATTTTACATTAAAACATAGAGTGAGATGGGAACGGGGCATGAGCGGGACTTCTGGGGTCCCGACAGTGATCCATGTCTGTCTGGGCGTTCACTGCACAAGGGCGTTCGGTTTGTGAAAACTCACTGTACACTTACGGGTTGCACAGTTTTAGCGTATGACACTTTCATAGCAAATTCCTTCCGTTCCCCCACCAAAAACACACAGCGACACTAAAAGACAATTTTGAAAATGGAAAAGAAAATCACCCAGAACGCCACCACCCTCACAGTGTCCCCATTTTGTGTGCTTTCCTCCAATTTCTGTGCATACGCTTTTCTATTTTTAGGCAGACCTTTTGGTATCCTGCTTTTTCCACTGAATGCTATGCAGTAAACATTTCCCACAGCCTGGATGCAGTCATTTTAATTTCAGCGATTTCATATTTTCCCCACCGTTTGGTGCATTAAACATAGGAACTCAACAACACAGTCCTCAGTGAGAGACGGGTCTATTCTGGAGGCAGCCTGTAATGGGGTGTCTAAGAACGTAGACACCTGGGTGCCCCCCCAGTCCAATCCCGGGGAACAGAATGGGGACCTGAGGGTAACTCTGGGGGCTCACGGGTCTGATGCTGGAACTCCAATACTTTTGTCACCTGATGTGAAGAATTGACTCCTTGGAAAAGACCTTGATGCTGGGAGAGATTGAGGGTAGGAAGAGAAGGGGACGACAGAGGATGAGATGGTTGGACGGCATCACCGATGCCATGGACATGGGTTTGAGCAAGCTCTGGGAGTTGGTGATGGACAGGGAAGCCTGGCGTGCTGCAGTCCATGGGGTCACAAAGAGTAGGACATGACTAAGCGACTGAACTGAACTGAACTCCCATGAAACAAATGATGTTCCTACAAACCAGTATTGAGCATCTGATGCATCTGGATCTCGGTATTCTCATCAGTCACTTACTAGCAAACAATCTTGTAGAATAACATCTCCACTCTGAGACTTGGATTCCCACTTGTGAAAGGAGAACTCCACCCTCACAGGGCTCGGGATTAAATGTGATAGCACCCAATGTGTCTAGCACATAGTAGGTGCTCAAGAGCCCTCAGGGGAATTGTTGCGGAGGTGTGGATCATCAGAAACTCTTCAAGCACATTTGACACTTGAGTTCTGGGTCAGATAGACAAAGTCCAATGTCTACTCTCCCCACTCACTGAGGGTTCACGCCAGCTCCCTCAATTACTGATCAAGAGACGTTAGGCAAGTCATTTCATCTCCTGGCACCTCGATTTGGCATAACACCTCATAACGGCATTGTCGTGAGAACTAATGTGATTTATCAGAAGTGCTAAGACATAGTACTTCTTGATAACTGGAAGATATTAAGTGGTGTTTTGTATATTTAATATGCCCAGTCAGGATATCACAAATCAGATCTCAGCTTTGTTCTGGCTGTTAAGAAAGTTACTTAACGTTTCTGTGCCTCAGTTTTCGTATAAGTGAAGTGAAAATAATAATAATTATAATAATCAGATATATTATAGGGTATATAATAACTTTTCTGGTGGCTCAGAGAGCAAAGAATCTGCCTGCAATGCAGGAGACCTGGGTTCGATCCCTGTGTAGGGAAGATCCCCTAGAGAAGGGAATGGCAATCCGTTCCAGTATTCTTGCCTGGAGAATCCCATGGAAAGAGGAGCCTGGTGGGTTACTATCCATGGGGTCACAAAGAGTCAGACACGACTGAATGACTAACTTTTACTTTCATATAATAATAATAATCTTAGGTAATGGTTGTTTAAAAAAATTAACTAAATAGAATAAATCCTGATACAGTGCTTGGCACATGGTAAGTTTCAATAAAACTTTATGAATAAAAAAGGGAAAGACAGGAGACTTGAGAAAATAACTGGAATCCCAACCCCCTGGTGAACAGCAAGGAAGCAACAATATACAGGTACTATGTTATTTTAGGAATTAACAATTTAAGGATCCATTCACTGAACCAGAACATTTGGGCTCTTTTCTGAGTGTTTATCATTGGCTCTCGAAAGCTCTCAATCCGGGAAGGGCTCTTTGCCTCTGACATGTTGACTTTTCAAGTTGCTTTTCCTCATTGAAGCTGGAAGTCCTCTCCTTGAGAAAACAGGTGAGGTAGAAAAGTGATTGCCCCACTCCAACCAGAAAGCCTTTCATGGAGACAAAAGAGGAGCCAGCTCAGAGAGAAAACCTCAGCTCTGCTTCCGGATCCCTGATTTCTAATCTCTTCTACACAAACTGGTGTCAGTTTCAACTACCTACAGCTCAGCCCCAAACAAGACTCTTTCCAGCTTAAAAATAGTCAGTACTTCCTTATTGTGGAGCAAATCATATAAAAATAGGTCAGACTCAGTATTCAGAATCCTCCAGAAACTGGCCTCCATCTACCTCTCTGGCCTTACTTCCTGAAGACAAGTGAAAGTTGCTCATTTGTGTCCAACTCTTTGTGATCCCATGGACTATAGCCTTCTAGGCTCCTCTGTCCATGGATTTCTGAGGCAAGAATACTGGCATTCCCTTCTCCAGGGGATCTTCCTGACCCAGGGATTGAACCTGGTTCTCCCGCATCGTAGGCAGGTTCTTTTCCGTCTGAGCCACCAGGGAAGCCCCATCCACCTCCCTGACCTTACGTCTTAGGAATCTCCAAAGTTACTATCATGCACTAACCCAGCTCCATTGGTTACTGGATAGAATTTTAACAGAAGGAGTTGGATGAAGTGGAGTTGGATCAGTTCTCCTCTCTGTGTTGATGACTCTGTTTTCTCCACTTCATCCTACTCCTTCTGTTAAAATTCTACCCATTCTTCAAGAGCGGTCTACTCTTGGGTGAGGTCACCTACCCCTGTTGTGTTTTCTCACTCTTAATTTTTCCTTTTGATACTGACCAGGATTTTTGGCCTTCCCCAATTAATGGAAATTGACTAGAGGCCAGACAAGAAATTCAGGCAAGGCTTTACTGGGTCTCTGTGACAGCTGCAGGAGGGGGTGAAAACAAGTAACAGTTTTTTGCTTGCTCTGCAAAGAGGGATTGAGCTGCTTTCTTATACGGGGTGAGGGTAGGGCTGGAGGAGGGGGTGTAGGTGGTCTTCCCACCCTTTTGAGGGGTTGAGTGCAGGCAACATGCTCTGGGTGCTGAGCCTTGTGAAGCCAAGACGGCTGTGTATAGGACTGAGCCCACCTGGCCGTGGCTGAGACTGCGCTTTCCACCTGTGGTCCTTGACCCGGCTCACGCTTGTCACCCAAGGAACTCGAGAAGAAGAAAATACTGATGCCTGGGCCAAGTCCTCAAGCCAGGTCGTTCAGGACCGGAGGGCTGGATTCAGACAGTGGGTACTTGGTCAAGTTCTCCAGTTGGTTTTAGCATGCGGCCAGGGTCGGCGACCAGCGAAGTCACTAGTTTGGGTTCTCAGCTGAGGCTGTGGTACCCCTGGGTCCATCTCTTTCATATCTCCTCCCCACTTCACCCTCCTCCTCCCCACCCATTCATCCCAAGTCTCCCTGGGGACGTCCCCTCAAAAAGCACAAGGTAGGGTATCTACAGCCATGGCTCCCACCTGGGGACAATCCCCTCGCCCACAGGGGACATCCAGCGATGCCTGAAGGCATTCTGTGTTGTCACCCCTGGGGAGGCAACGGATGAAAGGCAGGGATGCTGCGAGACATCTTCAATGAACAGGCAGCACACACATCCCTCACACACATACACACACAACAGAGAACTACTCAGGCCAAAGTGTCAGCAGTGCTAAGGCTGAAAATCCTTCACCTGCAGGAAGGGACGATGGACTGCAGCCTCAGGCCAGCGACTTCCTACAAGGACACAGCATGGGAGCAGCAGGTCTTGTGCTCCAACCTTGGTCTCCAGTCCAACGCCCCGGCCATTTACTACAGCCCTGGACCTCATCTGCAAAGAGCTTTCTCAAATTCCAGGTTGCCCAGTCGATCTGCTCTTATAAAAAAAAAAAAACAAAAAAAACCAGATATGAAAACCTAAAATTCCAGAGAGACCAGGAAAGGCAAAGTAAAAAGAGAGAGGAAATGTTACTTGCAAAGGCCATAAATGCAGCAGGTACACCGTGACTGTGCAGGACCGTTAGCCCATGAAAAATTAATTCTGGTTTCATTCAATAGTAACTGACCAAAAAAGAAGGGGAGACTCAAGCAATTTTAAACAGCGCCATCCCGGCCAGTGCCAACCGGTTGACTATCTGGAGGTAGGTACTGTCAATCACTGAGCCTGCGAAGCAGAGAAACAGTAATTTCAGAGAGCTTGCAAATCACCCAAACAGCAGCCTGTTTTCAGTTCTCTTTTCCATTTGAAAGCATTCAAGCAGCAGCTAGATGGAAACCAGTCCTCTGAAAATGCGAAGATAGAAGGTTTATTGGTTCCCTTCAGACCAAAAGAGGGAAAATAAGGTAGTGGACACAAAGAAAATGAAGTGTGCATTTCTCTCACTCCACCTCTAATGAATGGAATCGTCAGACGAGTCAGCCTCCATTGAGAACGGAAAATGGGCTGTCCATCACTCCATCTTTAGGCTGTAAGTATTGGGTACCAGAGCCAGAGAAAAGCATCCTGATTCCTCAACAAATAGAAACGCCTGCCTCTCAGAGAAAACGTTGATGTCTGTTAATACAGGCTGAAGTTGTTTCCTTGAAGATGGAGCCTTTAATTCACAATAACCACCAACATCCAGTTGCCACCGGGAGCTTGAAAATGCATGCAGAATAAACAGGTTCTTTTGTGAGGCAGGACATTCCTGGTTTGACCAGTGTTAACAGGAGCTAGCAAATGTTTTATGAGCAGCTCGGTCGTCAAGGTGTCACCTTCTGAGTTAGAGCGGGGGCTCCTTCCCATAAAGAGCAATTTAAAGCCAAGTTGAAAGCTATGTCATGCTCTTTTCATCTCCACAATAGAATACATCTGAAACCACTACAAGTTAGAAATGTCCACGGCACCTTTTTTTTTTCTGCATCTGATTCCTTGATGTCACTTCCCAAGTTTTTCGGTTCTTATCCCGTCGTGCATGCATGAGACTTGTATCAGGTCACTCAGACATGTCTGATTCTTTTGTGACCCCACAGAGTGTAACCCTCCAGGCTCCCCTGTCCATGGGATTTTCCCAGTAAGAAACCTGGAATGGTTTTCCATTTCCTCCACCAGGGCATCCAACCAACCCAGAGACTGAACCCACATATCTTGTGTTTCCTGCATTGCAGGCAGATTCTTTACCACTGAGCCACACTCTGGAGGTGTTTCTTGGAATTAGCTCTCTACGATGTGGCCTTGGAACAGAACAAAATCAATCTTCTCCATACCAAGATCAAATCAGGGTTAGACACATATAGGGTTTTAAAGAAACATGTCTTCCTTCCATAGATAATGGAAGGAGTGTCAGATGAACTCTGCATGAATGAAAAGTGAATGGACAGGCAAATGGATCCATGAAAGAATAAAGAGACGGCTAAATGAATGGATGTCCATGGGTAAGGACACAAAGATGGGACAAGTATACAGGTATATTGTTAAGGGCACAGTCAAGAGTGCCTAGTTCTCTCTGGCAGAAAGCAGTACAGATGCAGAAGACTTCAAGAAAAAGCTTTTAAATGTTATCAGAAGGAGATCTCTTAGCAGAGGGGAAGGTTTGGAACTTTGGAAGAAAAGATACTAGCAGGAGGAAGAACAGAGTTTAAAGTGGAGTCAAAAAGTGATGAGTGGTCCATGGTGGCAAAGAAAAAGCATGACAGAAGATGAGGCTTTATATAGAAAAAGAATTTACAAGTGACCCCCATCATTCTGTGAGTGAATTTTGTGTTTTGTTTTGTTTTACCCCTCAGCATTTCCTTCTGTTGGAAGGAAAACTTTTCTTATGTCCAATGATGTTTGAGTGGTTAGGGGTCTGCAAATTAAATGACAGCAGACAGATCAATAGGAGAAATTTTATTCCACCCGCATGCAGGGGAACCCTGTAAAGAATGGCTTCCTGAATAGTCAGGGATAAGGGTTTATATGGGCTTCCCTGGTGGCTCAGATGGTAAACAATCTTCCTGCAATGTGGGAAACTGGGGTTTAATGGGGGTAAACTGGAGGAGGGGTAGAGCTTCGGGGAGAAAGTATGGAAGGTCCTGAGAAGGCTCATTCACACAATTTTCTCAGAATATCTCAGTGTTAAGGGTCAGTTGCCAACCTACTGAAGACTCCATCAGAGGGGTGTTTATGGCAGCCAAATTCTTAGGAAGCTCTGATTTAGTCAAAGAAGGAACGTTCAGGTAAGATTTCCTTCTGGATTTTCTATAACCTGAAAGAGCTTCCTTGATGGCTAAGAGGTAAAGAATCCACCTGCCACTGCAGGAGAAGCAGGTTTGATTCCTGGGTCTGGAAGATCCCCTGGAAAAGGAAATGACAACCCACTCCAGTGTTCTTGCCAGGGAAATCTCATGGACAGAGGAGCCTGGCGGGCTATACTCCATGAGCTCGCAGAGTTGGATTCAGCTTAGCAACTAAACAACAGTACAACATGAATGTTTTCGGTTTTGAGTAACTGTGCTGCTCTGTCATTCTCTTCACCTCCATGTCCTTCCTCAGGCTCGCTGACCGTTTCAAAATCCTGCTAAGGACTTTGGACTTTGTCCAGAGGGGAGGGGAGCTCTGAAGGGCTTTAAATCAGTGTAACTTGTTGAAAGATGAGTTTTAGAGAGAACTGGAGGCACGGGGAAGACTAACATAAGGCATAGCAAAATGAACGGCTCCAGAGAACAAGGCATTCCTGCAGGCTTGACACTCAATGCCCCGCGGGAATGGCCAAGGGGAGGTGGCATAGCAGATAGTGCAGGGGACACAGGCCCATGGGGCAGCTGGTATTATACCTCCCCAGGAAAACAGTGGGTGACGTTATTTTTGGGGCTCCAAAATCACTGCAGATGATGACTGCAGCCATGAAATTAAAAGACATTTACTCCTTGGAAGGCAAGTTAGGACCAATCTAGACAGCATCTTAAAAAGCAGAGACATTACTTTGCCAACAAAGGTCCATCTAGTCAAGGCTATGGTTTTTCCAGTGGTCATGTATGGATGTGAGAGTTGGACTATAAAGAAAGCTGAGCGCGGAAGAATTGATGCTTTTGAACTGTGGTGTTGGAGAAGACTCTTGAGAGTCGCTTGGACTGCAAGAAGATCCAACCAGTCCATCCTAAAGGAGATCAGTCCTGCGTGTTCATTGGAAGGACTGATGTTGAAGCTGAAACTCCAATAATTTGGCCACCTGATGTGAAGAGCTGACTCATTTGACAAGACCCTGGTGCTGGGAAAGATTGAGGGCAGGAGGAGAAGAGGACAACAGAGGATGAGATGGTGGGATGGCATCACCGATTCAATGGACATGAGTTTGGGTAAGCTCTGGGAGTTGGTGATGGACAGGGTGGCCTGGCGTGCTGCAGTCCATGGGGTTGCAAAGAGTCGGACACGACTGAGCGACTGAACTGAACCGAGCTGAAGGGGCAGTGTGGTGCCCAGCACAGAATCTGAGCCCCAGAGACTTGGGTCCTGACCCAGCCCCATTACTATCTGTCTGCAGGTGATTTATCGTCTTCAAGCCTTCCCAGCCATTTAATGGGGATAATAACTATGTCAGGAGGTTACTATGAGCTTTAAAATGAGAAAATGACTGCACAGCATGGGACAGAGTCCTGTCCACAGTGGAGATCTGTGAGAAAGTCTTTTCCTGTCCCACCTTCCCGCATCCCTGCACGAGGGGAAACTGCTTCATCAGCACAGGTCAACTGTCTTCCTCAGTGTTTCCAACTGAGAAACACTCTTCCTCCCTCCCTCCATATTTCTTAAGTAACTAATATTCAGATAAATATCCCCTCCTCGTAACACAGGGCTTCCCAGGTGGCTCAGCGGTAAACAATTCACCTGCCAATGCAGGAGACACGGGTTCAATCCCCGGATCAGAAAGATCCCCTGGAGGAGGACATGGAAACCCACTCGTATCTTTGCCTGGAAAATCCCATGGACAGAGGAGCCTGGTGGGTTACAGTCCGTGGGGTCACAAAGAGTCGGACACGATTTAGCGCATGAACAACAACAACCTGTTGTATTCTTGCCACCTCTTCTTCTGCTTCTGTTTAGCTCTGTACCATTTCTGTCCTTTATTGAGCCCATCTTTGCATGAAATGTTCCCTTGGGATCTCTAATTTTCTTGACGAGATCTCTAGTCTTTCCCATCCTGTTGTCTTCCTCTCTTTCTTTGCACTGTTCACTGAGAAAGGCTCTCTCATCTCCTCGTGCTAATCTCCAGACCCTGCATTTCAGAATTGTAAGAAAACAGGGTGAGAACTGGAGTCAGCTGGAGCCCAGAGCTTCCCGCTGATTTGACACAACTTACTCTTCCACACCCTACATCAAAAGGACTTTACTTGCCCAGGAAAATCAATTTGTGAATTGCATCATTATTGTTTCAGAAACTTCCAGAAAATCCGTAAATCCCAACAACAGATGACTCGGCTAGCTCTCGCCAGGGAAGGAACGCTTTTCTCAAAGAAACAGATCATCCGTTGGGCTTAAAGAACATTCCTTTAAATCTCCCCAGCTGGCTTGATGACTCTTGCCTGGCTGCACCCACCAGGCCTCAACCGTGATATTGCAAGTTTTGCCCAAGCCCAAACGGCCTCTCCCTCTCCTGAAAGACCCCCTCTGGGGCATTTAAGGCCAGGCAGCATCCTCTGAGGGCCCCCTTTTCCTGTTCACATATCCTTACCGCCTCTTGCAGACCCAGCCTCGGCACCCCCCTGAGAGAAGCATTCTGCCTAACATCATGAAGTCATGCCTAGCCTGGGATCCCCGTGGAGTGAAATCCCTCTCCACGCAGAGAACACGGGAGAGAATTTAAGGCTCAGACCGTTGAGTGCTGAGGTTTGTGTGATCAGAAATGCATGCTGCCACATAACTGTACTTCTGTTTTTCTACTTGGGACCTAAGGGATATCCAGGAGGGAATGATGAATGGAATGTTCCTACAGCAAACCGCAAGCCCATCGTTAGCAGACGGATGACTACAAATGATTCCAGTGGCTCCCGAGAACCAGAGCCGAAGTTTTATTTTTACACAGCACACTTGTCAGAAATCACCAAATGAGAGGAGGCCGGCGTGGCAATATTTATTTTCTCAACTGCTCAGGTCCTGGAAAGTGGCTTTAAAAGAGGGAAAACAGGCTACAGATCAGTCCTTCCGTTCTGCCAGGAACCTCAGGGAAGTTAAGTGGAGAACATCTGGCAAGACTCAGGGACGAAATCCCCGAAACATCTGTCACTAGCAAATGACAAAAAATCCCTAAACACCCAGAACGTCTCTCCATATTTGTCTCATTTTACCTGCAACTCAACAGCTTTTTTAAATTCATCAGCCAGTACACGCCGTTCATCCTGACAGTGCTCTGAAGGCATGTCCTGGCACTGCTGTTTAACACAGATTTAAAGGATGTCCCGTCCAGCAGGTGCACGGGCTCGTCTGTGCAGATGACGGGGCTGTGAGCAGCTTGGAGACGGTGGTGGCCGCCTGTCCCTCATATTCTGACAGCTTCCTTGGTTGCAGGCTTGCTGACTCTCAGCTGCACAGAGAGTATCAGCAATGCTTTGATTTTCAGCTAAAAAAACAAAAAGTTCTGACTCAGATGAACGGCGTGGTCCGCGCCCCTCCTGGATCACGCCCTGCTCTGCCCCACATGAGAGCTGGCATCTTTTCTGATTCAAATATTTGGAAAGATGAAGGGAGGCTTCAGGACGGTTCTCAGCAACCTGACACCAGTGTTAGGGACATCAGCTCACCAGGCTTCTAACAGGGGGCAGAGCATCCTGAATCTCATACCGGCAGCAGGCCCTCTGCTGCTTGGCAACGCAAAGCAGGCCATTCCGCTAGGCTGCCTCCAGGCCTCCTCATCCCCCCATCCAGGATACAATATTTATTGAGCAGCTGCTTGGACTAAGAGAGAGGGGTTGTGCCCTCCTGCAGGGCTGGGCTTCTAGCTTGAGAGACAAGACAAGCATCTTTGAGATGTTTGCTGCTGCTAAGTCGCTTCAGGCATGTCCGACTCTGTGCGACCCCATAGACGGCAGCCCACCAGGCTCCGCCACTCCTGGGATTCTCCAGGCAAGAACACTGGAGTGGGTTGCCATTTCCTTCTCCAATGCATGAAAGTTAAAAGTGAAAGTGAATTCGCTCAGTCGTGTCCGACTCTTGGCGATGCCATGGACTTCAGCCTACCAGTCTCCTCCATCCATGGGATTTTCCAGGCAAGAATACTGGAGTGGGGTGCCATTGCCTTCTCTGCTGAGATGTTTAGTAATGATAAAAAGCCAAAATAAGTGATTCAGAAATAATAGCAGCTATCGGGTTCAGAGGAGAGAAAGATCCATAAGGGCTGATAGGATTGGGAGAAGTTTTCTAGATGACATCAGTGTGTGTGTGTGTGTGTGTGTGTGTGTGTGTGTGTGTGTACACGTGCTAAGTCGCTTCAGTTGTGTCCAACTCTTTGTGACCCCGTGGACTGTAGCCCACCAGGCTCCTCTGTCCATGGGATCCTCCGGGCAAGAACACTGGAGTGGGTTGCCACACTCTCCTCCAGGGGATCTTCCTGGGGGTAAACTTTATAGAGACCAAAAGCAGGAGAGAGGCCATCCTGGGAGAGGCATCCCCAGGAAAGATGGAAATGAGCAGATGGGGTTTGAGGGTGACTTGGAGAAACATCAAGGTTATCTGAAGCCCAGGAGAGAGGAGATGAGACCCAACAGGAAGAGGAATGCTATGGAAACAAGTCTTCATGAACTGAAGGAACCTCGTCCTGAAGCAGTACTCTGCCCATTTCTCTGCAGCAGACTCTCTTCTCAGGATCACAGGACATTTACCAGCAAACTGTTCCTGACTTATTTCCTCCTGAGACCTGGGGAAAAGATGGGGTATCTAATGAAGATAAATGTAAACACTCTATCTTACTGAAGGCACCAAGTTAAACGTATACAAAATACTCTTTAAGTATGTGTTGACCAAAACAGAATTAGCCCAATGGCACAAGCTCTAAGGCACTCAGGTGCAAAAAGGGTCACAATTCTTCATTTTTCCTAAATCAAATGACAGACAATGAAACAAACTAGAGGGGACAGAAGCAGACCCACAGATTCGCATTCATTTGATTTATGACTGAGGTGAACTACAGAGTCAAAAGGAAAAGATGATCCTTCCCATAACTGGTGCTAGGTCACTTGAATAGTCACAGTTTTAAGAAATAATCTTAGGCCCTCACACTATATACTGAAAACAATTTCAGGTGGCTATGGTAGATGGGCTGACTCTTTGTTACCCTGTGGACTGTAATCCACCAGGCTCCTCTGTCCGTGGGATTCTCCAGGCAAAAGGAGTGGAGTGGGTTGCCATTTACAACTTCAGGGGGTCTTCCTGGTGTAGGGATCAAACATGCATCTCCTGCATTGACAGGCAGATTCTTTACCACGAACACCCCCTGGGTGGTTATATGCCTGGAAAAATCACATAAGAGAATATCCTCCTGCACTTGGAATAGCAAAGATTTCATAAAGTATTAAAAACACAAAAGCACACTGACACTCTAGGAAAAGCGAAAAACTGCAACAGTTTAGAATTAAGAAGTTTTGTTCATGAAAAGCCAACATTAAAAGAGTAAATGAAAATTCATAGAGAGGGAGGTAATATTTTCAATGCTTTTATGTGATTAAGAAGTTGTACCCAGAATGTGAATAACTCCTTCAAACCAGTAAGTAAGAACCAGACGGGCAAACCAACAAAAAGTAAGAAAAAGATGTGAATAAGCAATTCATACATTAAGAAGATAACCAAATGGTCAAAGAACATATGAAAGGTCATTCAAAACTCATTAGTGATTAGGGAAATGCTAACTGAAAGTGTTGTTACTATTGTTCAGTTACTAACTTGTGTCTGACTCTTTGTGACCCCATGGACTGCAGCATGCCAGGTTTCCCTGTCCTTCACCATCTCCCATAGCTTGCTCAAACTCATGTCTATTGAGTCAATGATGCCATCCAACTGTCTCATCCTCTGTTGTCCCCTTCTCCTCCTGCCCTCAATATTTCCAAACATCTGGGTCTTTTCCAGTGAGTCAGCTCTTTGCATCAGGTGGCCAAAGCATTGGAGCTTCAGCTCCAGCATCAGTCCTTCCAATGAATATTCAGGGTTGATTTCCTTTAGGATGGACTAGTTGGATTTCCTTCTGCCAAGGGACTCTCAAGAGCCTTATCCAGCACCACAGTTCAAAAGTGTCAGTTCTTCGGAGCTCAGCCTTCTTTATGATCCAACTCTCACATCCATACATGACTTCTGGAAAAACTGAAAACGTAGTGAAATACTGTTACACCTTCGCCAAATGGTTAATGTGGAAAAGACGCAAAGCCGTGTGTTGGCAAGAAGGTAGAACAGCTGAGATTCTCACACTGTGTTAAGTGAGTAACCTTTGAAACCACCTTTGGGAATGATTTGACAGTGTTGATGGAAATAAGCCATAAACAATCTATAATAGGAATAGAAAAGAGCTTTATCTGAGCCAAGCTGAGGGTGAAAGCCCAGGAAACACAGATTCAAGGAAGCACTTAAATTGTGTTCTGCCAGACTGAAAAATGGGTGAGATTTATAAACGCCAGAAAAAAAAAAAAACAACAGAAAAACCCCAACAACCCACGAAGTTACATAAACTGTTTGTCAAGAGTTAAGTTTGCAGCTTGCAAGAAGTAGGGTGCTTCTGAAGCATGGGTTACTTAGGGTCAAAAACAGTTGCATAATTACAAGGGGAGACGAGAGCATGTGGTTGCTCCTGACAGGCGCTAGCGGGTATTGTTTTGAGACGGCTGGTGGCATCCCTGAGTCGAATAAAGTTCAGAAAATGCAGGTTGTCAGTCATGCAGGAATGTCCACATGGCCACGCAGCTCCATTCTGAATGCCAGAACGAGAGTTGCTCCACTTTGGTTTGTACATGCGTTCCTTTAGTGGTTAAAGCAGGTGCATGATGCAGGTTTAATGGGCCACACGCAGGCTGTTTGGTTAGCCTGAAGCCCGAGTTAAATTAGATGTAAGTCAGCATGACTTCCCCGTACCTTAATATGTGAAAATTTCTTCCATCAGCAGTATTTCTAAAGTTGGCCATACACAAACCCCAGGACCCAACAATTCCAATACTAATATTTACCAAAGAAAAATAGAAATACGTTCACACAAAGATTCACATTCCAGTTTTTATCACAACTTTATTCATAATAGTTAAATACTGGAAACAATCATCTGTCTATCCCCAAGAGAAAAAATAAAGCTAATTGCGATCTGTTTATACAATGAAATGCTACTCAACAATAAACAAATGAGTGATTATATAGAGAGGGACAGGATTACACATACAGTAGTGTAGGTGACCCTGTGATGGCAGATAGAATCCTGGATATAATCTAAAAGTTTATATTTTTTAAAAAAAAGAAATTCCTAAATAAATTATGATATCTCCACTCAACAGAATATTACATAACGGTTATAAGACATAGAATAAAATTGGATGCATTGATAAGGAAAGAGTGCCAAGGTAAAGGAACTAGAAAGTTCAAATTCAGAGCAACGTGTATAGCATTTCACATTTATGTTGAAAAGCATATAATACACATATGGAAACTTTCTGGAAGGACACCAGGGAACAGGTAACTATGATTAACTCCGGGGAAGGGTCTGAGGCTAGAATAAAGTAACCATCTGGCCACCAAACACAACCTCGCTCACATTTCATTGTAGATATTTTGTACTGCTTGGTTTTCATTTGTTTGTTTGTTTTCAGTCACAAGCATATTATTTTCTTAGTTTAGAAGATTTAATTAAATAAAGTGTAAAATGCTCTACAAGCATGTGTGTTCAGTCACTTAGAGTGTCCAACTCTTTGTGACCCCATGGACTATAGACCACCAGGCTCTTCTGTCCATGGGCAAGAATACTGGAGTGGTTTGCCATCTCCTCCTCCAGGGGATTTTCCCGACCCAGGGATGGAACCTACGTCTCCTGTGGCTCCTGCATCAGCAGGCAGATTCTTTACCGGGGCTGCTGTTGTTCAGTCACCAAGTCTCGTCTGACTCTTTGTGACCCCATAGACTGCAGCACACCAGACTTCCCTGTCCTTTTCTATCTCCCAGAGTTTGCTCAAGTTCATGTCCATTGAATTCGTGACACCATTCAACCATCTAATCCTCTATCACCCTCTTCTCCATTAAGCCATACCTATAAAAAGGATACAGTGGTGATGCTGGTCAAATTTAATAATTTGCATCCTAAAATGTAGTAGGCTGAAAAATGGTCCCGGAAGGTATACAACTTCTAATCCTGGATCCTGCAGATGTTACCTTCTGTGGCAAAGGGGATTACGTTAAGGATCTCGAGATGGGGATTTTATCAGATTAGCTGAGTGTGCTCCTTATAAGAGAAAGGCAGAGAGAAATTGACAGTAGTAGGGACTGAAGTGATGCATTTTTAAGATAAAGGAAGGTGTCAGGAGGCCACAAGCAGAGGGACTCTCTGTGGCCACTGGAAGCTGAAAAAGGCAAAGAAGCCGATCATCTCAGAGTCCAGATGGCTCGTGGTCCTGCCAACACGTTGATTTCAGTCTTCTGGCCTTTAGACCCACCAGAGAAAAAAATCTGCATTATTTTAAGTCACCAAGTTTGTGGTACAAAGAACACTTATAGGAAATTAACATAGGAGTTTCAAATGGTAGAAAGAAGATGTCCACTCTTGTTGGACGGAACTAGTTAGCAGAGCCCTGCCACATGGAGAATCTGAGCATCTAATACAAAATAAACTCATGACGCCAGATTTGCAGGTGTGTTCCTTTTGGCTCAGTCAGTAAAGAATCTGCCTGCAATTCAGGAAACCTGGGTTCAATCCCTGGGTCAGGAAGATCCCCTAGAGAAGGAACTGGCCCCCCACTCCAGTATTCTTGCCTGGGACACAACACGACTTAGTGACTGAACCATCAGCCACCACAGTGAGGATTTTATTTGTATGGCCCATTACCTTCACCACTGACATTTCCTGGATGTTGGTTAGAAAGTTTCAGAATTCAAAGGCTGAATTCTTCAGCTGAATACAAGTTCTCTGCCCAGGAAACAATCCAACACAGGTTCAAAAATCAATATACACATGTTACAACTCCAGAGTATACTTTGCCAACATCTGTGACAGAGTAGAAAGTTAAATAAGTGTGGTTTTCTTAAGGCTGCTTTTTTAATATCAGCTAAAATCACTTCTGGGTTAAGACTTAGATCTCCTGGGTTTATTACCTTTTCACTCTAAGTTAATGAGAAATTAAGTGGCAAAATTTTCCAACCTTTGTGAAGTAAGCAGTTCTACCTTCCTAAAATCACTTTTAATTTCATGAAATAGATCAGCTTGAGGAATGTTAATAATTGCCTGGTGGTGATAGTAATCAATCTTTCCAGAATTGCAGTTATCCAGAGCTGCAATTCCTATGTTTATTCAAAACGTTTTCTTACTTGTGATGAGGCGATGTGTTAAGGCTCTAGGATTTCCCTCTCAATTTAGTTTGTAGATTCAAAGTACCAGGTTTTATCCTCTCTTTTTTTAAAGGTGAATCTAGGAAAGAGAGAGGCTTCAAAAGTCAGACTCTCTAGTTTTCTAATGGTGAATTTTTACCATTTTCTTGGTGACTAATTTTCAAGTCATGCCTTTCTCCCTCCTAGGTATTTTAGGATTTGAAAATTTCTCCCAAAGGAATGAGGACATATGAGTTTCCAGGGCACCCCTTCTGGAAAGCCTCTGATTTTTATAAAAGGCAAACAAGGCAGGGTGTGTTAGGCAGGGTTAAAGAGAGAGAAATCTGCTAAGAAATTTACGCTGCCAAAAACTCAGGTCTGACAACCACTATGAGAATCAGAACATGCGCGCGTTAATGAAGTTTGTGCTTGAGTTTTCATTTCAATGCAGCTTCCGTACAGGGAACAAAGCTCCTTCAGTTGTATCCTTTCATCTCCCCAGGTCTTTACTCTTGCTTCCAGCTCAAGACATCAAAACTCACCCTAAATCCCCAGACAGGACCACATAACATCATCTGCATGTTCAGGTACCAATCTCTGGTTGCAGGCAGGATAGAACTAAATCACTGAAAATAAAGAAAGAAACAGCAACACAGCAACAAAGAATCCTTAACTTCCAGAAGACCGTCTGCCTAACATGCTCCAACTGAGGCAGGAGATAGATGGGCTGCAGCCTAGGCTTTTACAACCAGCCTCCTGTTTGCACTTTGAGATGGAAATAACAGCAGGAACAGGATAAAGAGCTGGACTTTGTCTCCTGAGGACAATTTATGATAGTAGCTTTGGCAGGGACAGAGAGGGGGTAAACCCTATTTGAGTAAACGATCAAGAGGTCACACATTTCCCATCCGTGGGGCAAGGGAGACACATGAGCAGAAAGGCTCCTTGGGGGTCAAAAAGGAGAGGGCAACATCCCATAATATGCGACGCCAAGGCTCCCCCATAGTACTCTGGGCTGGAATCCATCTTGAAATAAAAGTTTGTGCATGCGTGTTGGGGAAGGTCGTAGGGCAAGTCAGACGTGGGGGAAAAAAACCAAAAAAACAGATATTTGGCCAAAGGTAAAAAAGACCCAAAAGAACTGCTGTATGCAACTGATTTAACTGCCTCTTTGCCGCACCCCTCCTCATGAGGGGGGTCGCCCACACCATTTCTCTCCAGGCGTGCGTTTCTGCCTTGCTTCCATCTTAAATAAGCAAATCCTTCCTCTCCCACCTGCGCTGTGTCTCTAGTAATAAACTTTGCACCGTTTTTTGTTTTTTTTTTACAGATTTTGCCTCCTAGAGAAATGCATTTTTTAATGGCGACAAGAGCCTGGAGAAATTTGCTTGTAGCCTCTAGCCCCTGGTGGACTAGTGGCTAAGATTCCTGACTTTCATCCAGACTGCCCAGATTCAACTCCTGGACAGAGAACTGAGACCCCACTGCAAGCCACCACTCACTACTGTCTCTCTGAGATCACAATGAGCACTGATTGACTCTGTTTTTTGCTGGGACAATAGTTCCCTGAACAAGAGGGTTATACTAAGAAGGCTGAGGCGAAGGAACTGAACTGGGGAGAAAGCTGTGTTTGAGATTAGATGCTTGCTACTCATATTAACTCAGACCCTCTGGTCCAATTCATCTGGGCATTGCCAAAGGGAAGACCATGTTCACAAGAGGGGATTTCCCCAACACCCCCAGAACTTTTGACCCAAGACAGCTTCCAGATGGAGGCTACCAGAGTAATCATGACCTTCTGATCTGGCTCTAGCTGGTCACTCCCACCCCTCCCACCCACCCCCATCCACACAGATAATTCATTCCTTCTACAGACTCAGACTCAATCCGAAAGGAAATCAACCCCAGGTATTCATTGGAAGGACTGAGGCTAAAGCTGAAGTTCTAACACTTTGGCCACCTGATGCAAACAACCGACTCATTGGAAGAGACCTTGATGTTGGGAAAGATTGAGCGCAGGAGGAAAAGAGGGCAGCAGAAGATAAGATGGTTGGATGGCATCACCAACTCAATGGACATGAATTTGAACAAACTCCAGGAAAATCTGGCGTACTGCAGTCCATGGGGTCGCAAAGAGTTGGACACAACTGAGCAACTGAAAAACAGCTCAAAGAAAACATTTCGGTGCCTATTCCAGGACTGTATTTAAAAGAAAAAGACAAACCCTTCCCCCTTCCCAGTTTCCTTTTTCTTTCCTTTTCACAGTCTTATCTTTTTTGTTCATGCAAGTCGGCCTAATCTTGATGGTAACCATGCCCATCACTTATTAAGCTCCTGTTAAGTGGATTCTGGGCTAGAATGGCATCTCTTTCCACCACAGACAAGCTATGCTTCTATTTGCATCTGAAAAAAAAATGTGACTCAGAGGATTCAATTTGCTCAAAGTCAGATTGTTGGCAATTGAAAAGCCAGCACTGGTCATCTCCTGAAAACCTGAGCCATTAGCACTCTTGCCTCCCAGGAGATAGGCAGTGATACAGAACAGCTTCTATGTAAAATTTATAGGGTTGTGCTGCCAAATTGATTTTTTTAATTTCTGTAAATTCACTCTTGAAATCACACTAACCTTCACAAATTATGAAGCTATAGTCTAATTCAAGATAAGAGGGAGGGAGGAAGGGAAGGAAGGAGAAAGGAGGAAAGATTAGAAAGATTGTTATTTTAAACTCAGGGAAATTTTATTAATATAAATGGCCTGATTTTCTATTGACCTTCCTCTAAAATAGATCGCTGATCCTGAGATTATTTTTCCAAATAAACAGAATAAAAGGAGAAGCATCTTGTTGTAGATTTTCCCATTGACTTTGCATCTCCAGAGCAGAGGCTGTCAAATTGGCCGAGGATCTATTTTTTATGGCTTATTGATCCTGGGACAAATGGACCACGCCGAAGGAGAGCAGTAAATCGAGCCTGTAGCTGGCTTCTAACCACATCTGATAGCAGCCCGCATGTTAACAGGCGTGGTGGAAGACTCCAGAAAGAGCAAAGAGGCTCTATCTGATTCTGGCCCCTGCTCTCTCAGGGCCAGTGCCAAAAAGATAAAGTAACTCTCTGATATGAGATGTTCATGATTTATCACCTTTATTTTTTTTCATATTCACAGAATGAAAACAGCTCCTTTGAAGAAATGGTGTTTTATTGGGTTTAAGAGGTGGGTTTATGAAATAAATAACTCTGCAATCGTAAGCGAAATACTAAAATATAAGCCCTAGAAAAGCTCCAATGGGCCAAGCAAAAACTGTGAATCAAAGAGAGAAGAGGGCGGGTTTCTCACGCAGATTTAACCCTTCTCTAGACATTCACACAGTGAGCCAACAGGGTAACAATGCTGACAACGTTTTCCTCCAAGACTGTTTTGGAAGACAATTGTAAATTGAGAATATAATATAATCACCAATACAGTAAAGCACTTCATGGTTCATGAATTATTTTCACACACAGTACAAGTTCATTTGATCTGATATTTTCGATTTCTGAAACATGCAGCTGCTGAGGCCTTGTTCTGATAGACACTCTCGAAGGCTGGTCCTCCCAGGACGCACTGAGCAAGGATTCGGGCGCAGGCTGTTCATTGAGGCCAGATGCCCCTCGAGGTGGGCGGAGCCAATCAGGAACCTCAGAAGCCAGTTGCTGCTCAGTCAGTTATGTCCAACTCTCTGCAACCCCATGGACTGCAGCTCACCAGGCTTCCCCGTCCTTCACCATTTCCTGGACTATGCTCAGATTCATGTCCATTGAGTCAGTGATGCCATCCAACCATCTCATCCTCCGTCACCCCCTTCTCCTTTTGCCTTCAATCTTTCCCAGCTTCAGGGTCTTTTCCAATGAGTTGGCTCTTCACATCAAGTGGCCCAGGGACTGGAACTTCAGCTTCAGCATCAGTCCTTCCAAAGACAATTCAGGATTGATTTCCTTTAGGATTGACTAGTTGGATCTCTTTGCTGTCCAAAGTTCTCTTGAGAGTTTTCTCCAGCAGGCAGGCAAAGATGCAATTTTGGGTGAAGCCCCAGACTCTGCCTGATTCCAAAGGGGCTCTGAAGTGTATGTTGTGCCTCAGTGTTTGTCCCACTGGTAAGCAAAGGAGGCTGGCTTTTGTACTAGGAGCCATCCTTTTGGGGGGGTGGGCGCCCCCTAAACTTCCAGGTACTTCCATCTCTGTTTAAAGACAAGAGAGGATGGTGGCCCTGGGCAAGTCATCTGAAGGTCACAGAGAAACCTTGGCTGTGAAATGCCAGGTTGCTACTAGTGGACTCTCAGAGTTCAGAAAGAGGATCCTTTCTTGTAAAGGACTCCTGCGCATCCTTCAAAATTCTGTCCAGGGGATAGTGACACATTTTCTGATAACTGGTCAACTAGAAAACCTCTTCTTTTATGATCTTTCTTCACCCAGAAGGAGCATCCTTCTACAACAACACTCCTCATCACAATTCTAGTGAGTCTTTCCCCAGCAGCCCATAGGGCTCCTTTTTGGTGCATTTGATCCTGTGGGTGTTCAGTCGCTCAGTCTCATCCAACTCTTTGCAGCCCCATGGACTGCAGCCCACCAGGCTCCTTCTGTCCATGGAATTTTCCAAGCAAGGGGAGTGAGTAGCCATTTCCTACTCCAGGGGATCTTCCTGATCCAGGGATTGAATCCTCATCTCTTATGCATCCTGTATTGGCAAGTGGATTCTTTACCACTGTGCCATCCTAGGGAACAGATATTAATGAATCTTTCCAGGATCCTAATTATCTCCAGGAAGGCAATGGGGAAAAGCTAGCCCACTGGCTGTGAGTTACTAATGTAGCCCTAATTGGCTTCTAGCTGTAGGAAAGCTTGTCTGTCAAGTCAATTTTCTGAAAATGCAGAAGGGAATGTGGGAGTGAGTTCCTAAGAAGTTCAAGTTCTTAATCCTACATGTCCATTGCGGGTCTGCAATGAGGTTCTACTCAATGCAGTCATTCAGGGACCTGGCACCTAGTGGGACTTCCCCAGTGGTCCAGTGGTTAAGACTTTGCAGTCCAAATGCAGGGGGCCCAAGTTCAATCCCTGGTCAAGGAGCTAGATCCCCTGTGCTGAAGCTAAGAGCTCTTTTGCCACAACTAAGATGAAGTGCAGCCAAAGAAATTTTAAAAAAGAAAATTTGATTTCAGATAACAAAGACCATTCTCCAGAGAATGACATATTGTTCATGAAGAATCTCCTAGAGAAAGTTTCTCAAAAACCTGGGCTTTTCTCATTTTCATAGACAATTATGGAGTGATCCTATCCATTGTGGATGGCTCTAGGGATAAAGGGGTTTTTCTGCAGAATATAAAATACAGAAGATTAAAGCAATGTCATGGTCAGGAGGATTCTCTCGCTTTCACCTCACATTTAGGTGTTCCTTCTACTGATGTTCAAAGTAGAAACACATTCAGCAAATAGTTCGGGTCTTTGAAGAAGTCCTCCTTTCAATTTCTTCAGAAAGTTCACAAATGTATTTTACAAGGCACGTAGGGGAAAAGGAGATCAATTCTACTGCTGAGAGAGAATCTGGGTCAATTTTATAGATTCACACCCACATGAAATCCACGGAGGGACAGAACTGGGAAGACATTGGTTAAAAGAAAAAGCACAACAAGTGTCAATATAAGTTAAATTGCTAGATGATTATAGTTCCATAGATGGAAAATATCCTGGGTCTTCATCAAGATCAATTTCTCTGGCACCTTACAGAAGCATCGGTGGGATTCTAATAGTATTTTTAAAACCTAACATGATAGTATTTCTCAGGAAAGGAAGACCGGCAGCCAAATTTCCATTTTTGCTCATCAAGATTTCAATTGATTTTACTTGAACAAGCTGTTTTATTCAACTCACACTGATTAACCTTAGCCCAATCATTGAAAACGTTGTGGTTCTGGGATGAGGGTTTTAATTGTCTTCCTAATGTACTTGAAAGGTCTCTGGGCACGTTGAATACAAGAGGTTTTCCAGACTATGTGGACAAAGGAGGGAATCTGAGTAGCCTGGACTCGAGAACCTCAATTTACACCTGACCTTCATGTTTCTTTCTCACTATTTTCTTTTTCCACCAGTATTTAAGTAGATGAATATAGATGTCAGCTATATTCTTACCTCTAAATATTGCTTGATTAAAAATTTAGCAATAAATATTGCTTTTCCCTGGGCTTCCCAAGTGGCACTAGTGATTTAAAAAAAAAAAGTCCCACCTGCCAATGCAGGAGACGTAAGAGACTCAGGTTCAATCTCTGGGTTGTAAAGATACCCCGGAGGAGGAAATGGCAACCCACTCCAGTATTCTTGCCAGGAGAATCCCATGGACAGAGGAGACTGGAGGGTTACAGTCAGAAAGAGTCAGACATGACCGAGGCAACTTAGCACACACACACGCATTGCTTTTCCCTTGGTCTGTAATGTACAGACAAAATTTCAGTCTAAATTCTCATATTCTTTATCCTTTCTTTGTATCAAAGATGGGGCTTTCTATAAAACTTAAAGGGGTACAAAAAAGTCAGTCATTAAAATAAATAATGTCAATGCAATCTTTTAGAAAATAAAAATGAATGAGAAAAAAAGAACTCATGATGAACAAAATATTAAAGTAGTAATGATTCAGTCTCATTGCCTCATCCTAGTCCCTACCTGAATAGGGGCTCTAGGGTGGTCATAACTGGTCAGTAACGCTTCTGGAAGCAAGGAAGATGTGCTTCCTGGCTCCTGCGTGTACATGGGTGGGCTGGGTGACTGGCTCTGATCAAAGGTTCTGAATAGAAGTGACACATGTCACCTTAAGACCCTCCTGGCTGCTTTGCTCTCGCAGCTAATAGCACCTTTCTAGAGCAGCAATGCTGTGGGGCCAGCTCCCAGAATGACTATGTTGAGTAGAACCTCTTTGCAGACCCACAACAGGTATGTAGCAGAGTAAAGCTTTATGATTTCAGTTCGCTGGGGGATGTTTGTCACAGCAGCTAGCCAAGCCCCTCCTGAAAGATACAGATTATCAGCAAGGCTCTCACTACAGAAATCCTCAGTATTTCACTTGAGAGAAACAAAACAGCCCTTAATATCCAGTTTTCCACCTGAAATTCCTTATTGCCTTCAAAGAGCCAAATGCTTCTTCTCTCCTTCCCAGCACTCTTGTAGATTTTGTTCTTCAGGCTGACGGCATTTCAAATGGACAGACACAGACTTGAAAAGCTTGTTTCAACTCTTATAAGCACTTAGGAATTGAGACAGTTCATGATCATGAATCTTCATTGTCAAGCCTGTAAAATATGGTTACAAATACTTTCCACACAGGGCAGTTGTGGAATTAAGTGAGATAATGCATGATACAAGAATGAAGCTGGAACACAGCAGAGCATCAATTTTAATCTAATTGTACTCAGATCATCAGGAAATGTTTGTTAAAAGTGCAGATCTCCACGTCATCCCCATCAGGAGATCCAGGATCCAGGAGTTGCATTTTAGCCGAACTCCTGGGTTTCGAAGGCACCCATTCCAGTATTCTTGCCTGGAGAATCCCACGGACAGAGGAGCCTGGAGGGCTAGAGTCCATGGGGTCACAAAGAGTCAGATAAGACTGAAGTGACTGAGCAGGCACGCATGCACCTGGGTTTTGCAGAGGACTCTTTCCTTAAGAAGCCCTGGGTTCGTATATCTGTGACTTACTTTGCTAAGAATAACCCTGAGAGGAGAATCACTATCAAGTCAGTCTGCAACAAGCTAAAAAAATAGAAGGAAAAAACAGTGTGTTTTGGGGGGAAAAAAAAAGTTCTGTCAGTATACTATCCTTTACTAGTCTTAGTGTATTTAAAGTAAAGGTAGATTCAAAGATTTTTTTTTTTCTATGTCACCCATTTTTATTGGGCTTCCCTTGTAGCTCAGTCAGTAAAGAATTTGCCTGCAGTGCAGGAGACCCAGGTTCAATTCCTGGATCAGGAAGATCCCCTGAAGAAAGAAATGGCAACCTACTCCAGTATTCTCGCCTGGAGAATCCCATGGACAGAGGAGACTGTCAGGGTACAGCTCATGGGGTCGTAAAAGTCAGACACAGCTTAGTGACTAAACCACCACCACCACATGCTTATTGTTCATTTTAAAAGTTTTAACCTTAGAGAAAACCAGAAGTCAAAGAAGTCTAAAGTTTGGTTCTTTCTTTAGGTACAATATATTTGAGAGAAGAGTCTGGATAACACGCCATCTAGAGCAATGTTTCCTAATAGAAATATAACATAACCATACATATAATTTTAGTTTATTTTGTAAGCACACCAATAAAGGTAAAATGAAACAGGTGGAACTAATGTTAATAACACATTTTAATCCGTTATATACAAAATATGATTTCAATATGAAATCAGTACAAATTATTAAGATATCTTTATCAAATCTTTCAAATCCAATGTGTATTATACACTCACAATACATCTCAATTTGTATGCTAAATTTTCATTGGGAATACTTGATTTGTGTCCAAATTTCATACAATTTACAATTGAAAATGTAGATTTGCATGCTCAACTTGTTCCCAGTATACTCAAAAGTTTTCCAACGACTTAAAAAAAAAAAAATTCCAACACTGAACCAGGAAAAAAATTTGAGATTAGCAAAGTATGATTTGCAGGCACGCACTCATGCTCAGTCATGTCTGACTCTTCGCAGCCCTCTGGACTGCAGCCCACCAGGCTCCTCTGTCTGTGGGATTTCCCAGGCAAGAATACTGAAGTGGGTAGTCTTTCCCTTCTCCAGGAGATCTTCCCAACCCAGGGATCGAACCTGTTTCTTGCATCTTGGCAGGCAGATTCTTTACCACTGAGCCACTAGGGAACCTCAGAGGTTTAGGGCTTAGAAGACCTGTTCCATGCTCAGAGTTTAAAAGGAGGCTGCAGGTCCTGGGCTCACTCCCCTAGAGCCCACTCTATTTGCCCCTGGTCATCACTTACGTTGGAGACCATGGACAGTCCTTCACTTCTCCTCCCTCATAGCATCAGTCCACCAGTGTGCCCAATTGTCCCCTAAGATCATACCAGGAGCCCCCAAAGGCCCCCACTAACTATGACAGCTTCCTTCTCAGCCCACACAGTGCAGCATTTTGTATCCACCTGGGCATTTGCTATAATATTGCTTGCTTGTTCTAAGAGCAACAATGTATGACTGGGGGCCAACTGAGATGCACAAAGATGAACAATTCCTCTCTGGAGGGTCTGCAGAAGAATCAAACTCGCGTTATTTACATTGCAGTATGGGGACCAGGTTGGCGTGCTAACATGTTTTCTATGCAGCTCAAGGGCTTTGTGGCACTTCTAGGGTCCAGGGAGTGGTCCACCAGGGGAACCAAAAACTCTGTAAAAATAACTCAAGTTCATGGAAGAGAGGGCCAAGGTAGAAAGGCTGGATTTATGGGTCAGAATGGAAAGCGAGCATAATTCTGTGTGAAAATGGTCTCTGTAACTCGAAGTGTCCCTTAACCCAGGTCCCTGTGGACTCATGTCTCCATCCTGGTTGGGGAACTGCAATAAAGGGCAAGTGAAAAATAAATGAGTCATTTTCATCAAAATCTCCATGTGACAATGAGAGCATAAGGCAGTTGCATTTAAGGATTTCTGCTCAGTGAAGACTGTCATAAACAAGGGAAAGAGACAGATGGCCCACTTAGAGAAGACAGTTTAACTGTATACAACAACAAAGCCCTTTAAATTAAAAAACAAAGATAGTAAGGGTTGAAAAGAGCTGAAGGGGTGGATGGGGTGGTTGGGCAGACCCCAGGGAGCACCAACACCCAAAAAGCAGGTGCAGAGGTGCTGAAAGCTGTTAGCAATGGAGAGGAAAACAGAATTAGTGATGGAAAGCCATCAGAATGGCAAAGTGGAAGGGAAGACCCCACCCAGTATTGGAGATTTTGGGAGACAGGAGCACGTGTGTGTTGTTGCTGCTGGGCATATCCAGCTTCTACGGACCTAGGGAAACCCCAGGACGGTTGTATGTAGGACTCCACGAAGCTAAGTCTGTGTGTGCCCGAGGCTCAGAATTCACTCACAACTGTCTATTCAGAGAAATGGTCACACCGGTCCCAGGGACCATGTACACGGGGATCTACTGAGGTCTCGCCTGTGGCCACGAGGAGGAACAGGCAATCAAGGCCTTCTCAGCAGGGAGTGGCCAGATAAAACCTGGTGGTACACCCTGCAGAACATGCATACACCACGAGGAAGGAGATGAGGTGAGGAACAGATCTCTCTGTGGACAGTGCTGTGTGGGGATGGAGGGAAGGGTGTGAGTTCATGGAGGAACACGCTTCAAGTCAGCTACACACACACACACACACACACACACACACACACACCCCACACACAACACTACACATTCCAGGTAGACATCCTCTAAATTTGGGCCCCTAGAAGTACCTGAGACAAGAGCCAGATGGACACGATGCTTTGAGGGAGGGCTACCCCAGAGAAGGAAATGGCAGCTCACTCCAGTACTCTTGCTTGGAAAACCCCATGGGCGGAGGAGACTGGTAGGCTATATAGCCCATGGCGTCGCAAAGAGTCAGACACAACTGAGCACCTTCATTTCACTTCACTTCACTTCACTTTCAAGAAGGAGAGTGAGAAAGCAGAAGAGTGCAGAGGTTTGCATCAAGATAGTGGAGTAAGAGGTTGTAGGACTCACTTCCTCCCGTGAATATATCAATAATACATGCACATGTGGAGCAATTCTCACTGAAAGCAAACTGGAGACTGACAGAAAGACTCCTGTACAACCAGCATTGCAAGAAAGATACACGCATAAACAGGTACGAAGGGAAGAGAAGTAGTTAAGTTGGGACCTGTTTCCCCGGGAGGAAATGGGGAGGAAAAGGAAGCTCGTAAGTTTCCCCTGGTGGCTCAGATGGTAAAGAATCCACCTGCAGTGCTGGAGACCTGGGTTCTATCTCTGGGTCAGGGAGATCCCCTGGAGAAGGAAATGGCAACCCACGCCTGTATTCTTGCCTGGAAAATCCTATGGACAGAGGAGCCTGGTGGGCTACAGTCCGTGGGGTCACAAGAGTTGGATATGACTTAGCGACTAAACCACATATCTGTGGAGATTCAACCTGAGGAGTAAGCTGTTTGAACCACACATTGGACTCTGCAGTCCTGGCGTCCTGTGTGGAGAGAGAAGTCCCCTTGGCTGATTGGAGGACTGCTGCGACTATTATAAGGGCTGTAGGGAGCCTGGACATCACTCAAAGAAAGACATGCACACGGGTTGCCCCCACAGCTAGGCAGAGAGAGGTCTGCTCTAGCAGCTGCCGGCTTTCCTGCAACCCCCTCACCATGCACCCCAGCCCTAACTGAGAGAATGCTCCAGCCCTCACCACTCCATATCCCAGTGCAGCACTGAATCTGGGGTAGCCAGATTCAGGGGAAAGATCCGACTGTGGAGTGCAGAGATGACCCAGTCCTAGGGTAGATCTCCACGGCATGGGGCCGTGGAGACCATTGTTGGCATTTACTTAAGCAGTGCCTCTGAAACCACCCAGACCTCTGATGGCATCTGCTCTGCACAGCTCACCCTCTGATACATGCTGAGAAGCCACAAGGGGCCCATCTGACCTGCAGAGTGATTCCACAACAGGGTGTGGTGGCAGAGGCTGGCGGCTGATGGGCTGTGAGCAGCAAAGGGGCCTGGCAGCCAACGCTGCGTCTGAGCAGAGCTGTGGCCTGAACAGGCAGCGCCCTGGGCCTCTGCCGCTGATACGAGCCAAGAGCCCACACGGGCCCCACTTGCTTCATTATTTCCTACCTTTAGGGCAAGGGGGCTTCCCCAGTGGCTCAGCTGGTAAAGAATGCGCCTGCAATGCGGGAGACCTGGGTTTGATTCCCAGGTTGGGAAGATCCCCTGGAGAAGGGATACCCACTCCAGTATTTTGGCCTGGAGAATTCCATGCACTGTATAGTCCATGTGGTCACAAAGAGTCAGACACGACTGAGCGACTTTCACTAGGCAAGGGACCCAGTGTAGGGGAAAACACACACTTAGAAGGAACAGAGCCAGCTTGGGGCTAACCTTTGTCACTTCTCTTGAACACAATATTGGAAGTCTTACCCATGGCAATCAGACAAGAAAAAGAAATAAAAGGCATCCAAACCGGAAGAGAAGAAAAACTGTCATTGTTTTCAGATGATACTTTATGTGGAAAACCCTAAAGCCTCCACACGAAAAGTATTAGAACAAATAAATGAATTCAGCAAAGTTGCAGGATACAAGATTAATATACAGAAATCAGTTGCTTGTCTATACATTAGTAATAAAATATTAGAAAGAGAACATAAAAAATATCCTGCTTAAAATCACATCAAAAAGAACAAAATACCTAGGGATAATCTGAGGTAAAAGACCTATACTCTGAAAATTATAAATATCAATGAGGGAAACTGAAGATGATACAAAGAAATGTAAAGATATCCCATACCTTTGAATTAAAAGAATTAATATTGTTAAAATGGCCATAATACCCAAATCTACAGATTTAATGCAATTCTTATCAAAATACTCATAACACTTTTCACAGAACTGAACAATTCTAAAATTCATAAGGAAACAAAAGAGCTGAATTGCCACACCGACACATAGATCAGTGAAACAGAATACAGAGCCTGTAAGTAAACCCAGCATCTATGGGGAACTAATCTATGACCAAGAGGGCAAAATGTATGACGGAGAAAAGACAGTCTCTTCCATAAGCGGGGCTTGAAAACCGGACAGCTACGTGTAAAACAATGAGAACAAAACTTTTCCTCACACCATGCACAAAACTAAACTCAAAATGGACTAAAAACCTGAGTGTAAGACCTGAAGCCATAAAACCCCTAGCAGAGAACACAGTCAGAACACTCTTTGACAAAAATCGGAGCAGTAATTTTCTCTTGGATCTCTCTCCGAAGGCAAAAGAAATAAAAACAAAAATAAACAAGTGGGGCCTAATTAAATTTATAAGCTTCTGCACAGCAAAGGAAACCACTAATGAAACAACCTATAGAATGGGAGAAAATATATGCGGATGCTATAACTGACAAGGGGTTAATACCCCAAATACATAAACAGGTCAGATAGCACAAAATCAAAAAGAGAGAAAGAAAGAAACAACAGCAAACAACCCTATCAAAAGCGAGCAGAAGACCTAAAAGGATATTTTCACAAGAAAATATATAGGTGGCTAACAGGCACATGACAAGATGCTCAACAATACTAATTATTAGAGAAATGTAAATCAAACCACAGGTAGGTATCACTTCACACCTGTCAGAAGGGCCATCAGAAAGTCTACAATTTTTGGAGAGAATTTGGAGAAAAGGGAACTTTATGTACACTCTTGGTGGTGATGGAACTTGGTATAACTGCTATAGAAAACAGTATGTAGATTGTTCAAAACACTAGAACCAGAACTACCATATGATCAGCAATTCTTCTCCTGGGTATATATCTGAAGAAAATGAAAACATTAATTCAAAAAAGACACATGCACCCCAATGTTCTTAGTAGCGATGTTTACAATATCCAAGATATGGAAGCAACCCATGTCCATTAAGAGATGAATGGATAAAGATGGGGTATACGTGTATAATGGATTACTCATCCATATAAAAGAATAAAATGCTGTCATTTGCAGCAATGTGGATGGACCTAGAGAATATCTTGTTTAGTGAAATAAATAGAGAAAGATAAATATTACATGTTATCACTTATATGTGGAATATATATATATGTATATCATATATACACATAGCAAAACAGAACCAGACGTGCAGACATAGAGAATAAACTAGTGGTTGCCAATGGAGAGAAGGAAGAGGGGAGAGGCATGCTAGGAGTGTGGGATTAAGAGATACAACTACTATGTACAAAATAGATAAGCAAAAGGACATACACAACACAAAGAGTTATAGTCAATGTCTTATAATAACTTTTAATGGAGCGCAAACTATAAAAGTACTGAACCATTATGCTGCACACTGGAAGCATCAGTTCAGTTCAGTCGCTTAGTCGTGTCCGACTCTTTGCGACCCCACGAACCGCAGCATGCCAGGCCTCCCTGTCCATCACCAGCTCCTGGAGTTTACTCAAACTCATGCCCATCGAGTCAGTGATGCCATCCAGCCATCTCTCCTCTGTCGCCCCCTTCTCCTCCTGCCCCCAATCCCTCCCAGCATCAGGGTCTTTTCCAATGAGTCAACTCTTTGCATGAGGTGGCCAAAGTATTGGAGTTTCAGCTTCAGCATCAGTCCTTCCAATGAACACCCAGGACTGATCTCCTTCAGGATGGGCTGGTTGGATCTCCTTGCAGTCCAAGGGACTCTCAAGAGTCTTCTCCAACACCACAGTTCAAAAGCATCAATTTTTTGGTGCTCAGCTTTCTTCACAGTCCAACTCTCACATCCATACATGACCACTGGAAAAACCATAGACTTGACCAGACGGACCTTTGTTGGCAAAGTAATGTCTCTGTTTAATATGCTATCTAAGTTGGTCATAACTTTCCTTCCAAGGAGTAAGTGTCTTTTAATTTCATGGCTGTAATCACCATCTGCAGTGATTTTGTAGCCCCCCAAAAATAAAGTCTGACACTGTTTCCACAGTCTCCCCATCTATTTCCCATGAAGTGGTGGGACCAGATGCCATGATCTTAGTTTTCTGAATGTTGAGCTTTAAGCCGACTTTTTCACTCTCCTCTTTCACTTTCATCAAGAGGCATTTTTGTTCCTCTTCACTCTCTGCCATAAGGGTGGTGTCATCTGCATATCTGAGGTGATTGATATTTCTCCCGGCAATCTTGATTCCAGCTTGTGCTTCTTCCAGCCCAGCGTTTCTCGTGATGTACTCTGCATATAAGTTGAATAAACAGGATGACAATATATAGCCTTGAGGTTACTCTAAATCAACTATGCTTCAGTTAAAAAATAACAGTAATAAAAGTGTCATGATCCCAAAGGAAGGCTAATAGGCACCCTTATTAGTATAGACACACTCACAGATACTGTAGCCTTGGTTCCAGATCTCTGCAATAAAGTAGCATTGCAACAAAGCAAGTCACAGGGGTGTGGGCATTGGGGGGAGCAGGCTAGGGCAGGGGAAGAAGCTCAGAGAGGATGTGGGCTAAGAGAAAGCCTAGAAGGATCCCCTGGAGTTGTGGAGCATACAGCGCATTCTAGGACTGACCCCCTCTGGAGGCAAGCAGCTGGCCTTTTGCACCCTTTAGCAGACAGCCTTTGACTATGTTCCCCTATCCTGGAGGTGGGTGAACTCTGAGCCAGAAGACCTCTTCCAGTAAAAGCCAAGTATCACCATCCAGAGATGGGGCAGCTGGAGCTGTTAGCAGCCCGCACTCATGGCAGTGCGGTGGGGACGGGCAGGTCCACCACCCTGGAAGGGGTCCAGGTGGGGCGCCATTATCATCCAGGGCAGGTATGAGCACCTGCAGAGTAGGTACCTGTGGAGGCAAGAAATTGCAGAGGGGGCTGGTGATGACGGAGCAGCATCTCAGACAGTGATGAGAATTCACCAGAAACAGGAGCGGGATGAGCTCAACTCCTGAACCTGAAGCATCTCTTTGTGACTCCGAGAGGGAAGAAGACACACGGGAGGGGTCCGCCCTTGCTGCTTTCCCGGGATCCGGTATAAAACGAGAAGGATGGACACCCTGCCACCTGCTGGCCTGGCCGATGGGCGCAGCACAAACCATGTGTAGACTGCAGAGGGGTGATGGCTCCGGACCCAGGTCTGTCTGTGAACAAAGAATCCCAGTCCCCCGCCTGCGAGGGATATAGAGTATCTGCAGCCATGAAACAAGTGATCAGAGAGGTAAAAGCAGAGAGGCTGCATCTGTGAAACTGACATGCAAAAGGCAGGAGAGGAAACACTGGACTTTGAGAGCAAGGCTGGAAATGGCAAATCCCACACTGCCAGGACCTCAGATGGGGAGGCAAGGACTAGCCCAGAAAACTAGGTTACTGCACAGAAGGAGGAATTTCCATTCAACTAGAAATTATGATCGTGTGTGTGTCGGGTGCCCCATCCCCAGCCTTTGTGTTGGGAGCTGTTGCTGCTGCTGCTGGCTCTGTCCTGATCAGGAGAAGTGGAAAGCATACAGGCAGCCGTGATTCCACATGTATCACACACACACACACACACAGAGACACACTCTCTCTCTCACACTCACACGTACACACACAAGAATGACCCCTTCCTCTTCTCTGAGTCAAGGTTTGTCCCTTCTGCACAAGAGAATGGCTTTGGTCCCTCGGTCCTGTAGAAACCTACCTGTAAACAGCTCTGGGGGCTTCTGCCCACAGCTCACTCCTCTGAGCTGAGACACAGGCCAGGAGGCTAGGCGGGGAAACCAACCTTCAGAAACACTAGGGGCCATCCTTGGCAGTTCAGTGATTAAGAATCTGTATTTCCAATGCAAGGGATGTGGGTTCGACCCCTGATCGGGGACCTAAGATCCTACATGTCTCATGGTACGGCCAAAAAACAGAATTAAAAAAAAAAAATGCTAGATTTTTTTTTCAATGCTCAGCTCATCACACAGCCTGTCTTTTTGCCCTACCTCAAAAATCCCATGTGAAGATTAATTTCTGCCAACCTCTCCTGGCTTTCTTGCCCTCTCGGCCGTCAGCCTTGTCCAGATGCATGGAGATCCTAGGCTGGTGGGTCTCAATCTAGTGGTTCTTGACTGGCAGCAGCACCCAGGAGCTTGTTATAAAAGCCAGTTCTCAGGCTTCACCTGAGAGGTGTTGTCAGAATCTCCAGAGTCAAGACCAGGAAGCTGTGTTGAAAGGAACTCTCTAGGTAGCCTCTATGCCAATCGTGAGGATCCTTACTTTCATCTGAGCCTTAACCAGCAGAGAATGTCATGGTCCTCCAAGAGGTGTGATCTTGGGTCTCGGGTCAGCTCCCAGGGAAGCCAAGCCTGAGACTGGGAGCCAGTCCTGAAGAATGGAGCACCACCCCCTAAAGAAGGAGTGAGGGAGGTAGACAAGGGTGTGGTTTCCTCTGGGGAGCCCTTCAGCCTGACCCCATGTAGAGCTCCGGGGCATGAATAGCATCCCAGAGCCAGTTCTACATTCTGGACAAGGAGAGCGGCTTTTATCCCCAGGTCGCCAGGCAGCTCTGTGCTGCCCTCCCCACCAGGGCTGGTCCCAAGCCTCCTGGGTGTGGCCACTTCCAGTCCCTGGGGGGCAATCCCCAAAGGAGAGCATCCCTGAGCCACTCGCGGCCCAGACTCAGAGCAGCAGGGGAACCAGGGCAATAAAGGCACCTAAGTGGGGTCCCTTCTGTTTAGCCCCCCGGATTCCTGTAAATCACGAGCCTTTAGGATATCCAACCTGAGGGCAGAGGCTCAGGAGGGAGGCTCCTGGGTGAATTCCCCTCCCAGGGCTGCTGTAGCGACGTAGCACAGACGGAGTGGTTTCGACAGCAGAAACTTACTGTCTCACGACTCTGGAGGTTAGAAGCTGGAGATCAAGGTATTGGCAGGACCGGGCTCCCACCCAAGGTTCTCCTGGTCAGTCCATCCTAGCTTCCTCCTAGGTTCTGGTGCCGGCAGCCCTTGGCTGTAGACACGCCCTGGCTTGGAGACACAGCACTCCAGTCTGCCTCCATCCTCTCGTGGCCTCGTCCCTGCAAGCCTGTGTCCCTGAACTCCCCCTCTGTTTCCCGTAAGGACATCAGTCCCCGGGTTGACAGCAGTCATTGAATTTAGGGGCCACCCTAACCCAACTTCATCTCCCCTAGACCATTAACTGCTTACATCTGCCAGGACTCTGTGTCCAACAAGGTCACATCGGTAGGGACCAGGGGCCAGAACTTCAACATGGCTATGGGAGGGGGGGCGGGAGACCGACACAATTCAGTCTACAGCTCTGAGGATGACTCAATATGCCACAGAGGCGACCCCACCTAACCCAACCTCCAAGGGAACTCTAGGTTGGCCCCTTGAGCAGGAAGCTGCTAATAGATGATACTAAAGCCAGCTTGGAGAGGCTAAAAATGCAGGGGTCCCTTGAGCAGGAAGCTGCTAATAGATAATATTAGAGCCAACTTCGAGAGGCTGAAAACGGAGTCATCACACCGGAGCCAACTGTCTAAAGAAAAAGCACATGTGCACGGCCGGACAAGATCCTTCTACTGGTTCTGCTTCTCTGTACAGCGGGTGGAGCTTGGCCCTTGGAAGGGTGTCAGGGTGCCAGCAAGGGTGGTGCCCAGTGACCGTCCCCCACACGGAGCCAGTCCGGGCACCTGGTGCTCGCTGAGCCAGATCCTGTTGTGAAGTAGCCCTCGGGTGCTTTTCCTACCCAGTAACGCTGCTTCATAGCTTTCTCCTGGCCCTTCCCCCACTAGCACCAGACCATGAAGTCGCAGGGAAGAGCTGGCCCCAAGAGCCAGCAGGTGAAGTCACCAGACTCCACTTTGGGGAGCTCTGGGGTGAGCTTCTGGGAAACCAGAGCAGAAGTATGTTCTCAGAAATCACAGTTTTCCACTGTAATATCCAGGCAGGTGAAAGAAAAAGGGTTATCATCATTGTTGATGTAGCAGCCCTACCTGGGGTGCCCAGAGTAGAGAGCTGGTCCTCAGCACAGGATGTGGACAGCAAGACAGGGGTGGGGAGAGAGAGGTTCAGCCCCTCTTGAGACCAGTCTCCCCCCTCCCCAGGAGGGTCACGACCCAAGAGCAGCCCAGGCTTGTCTGAGCATCTAGAAGGGAGCCGACTCCTCAAATGTCTCAGACTGCAAGAGGTGCTTCTTGGGGTGCAGAAAAGGGAGCCCCTGAAGTTGGAGTGGGGGTGCCAGAACAGCTGACTCTTGAGAGTGAGTGTGCAATGTTGGTGGGCGACTGTGCTCTGAGATCAGGAACCTGGTGGGCAACCTGAGCTGGGGGCTTGATGGAGAGTGAGGCTGCCTTTTTAGAAGCTGAGCTAAGACCTGAGTGTGAACAGAGACGGCAGTGATGACAACCTGGCTCCGCGGGATCAATCACAGAGGGCCCTCTGTGTTCAGAGAGCGTCTCCTGTGTTCAGAGAGTCCCGCTGTGGTCAGAGTTTGGCTCCCGGACCAGACCTTTGCCTCCTGGCCATACTTGCTAGGACACAGATCACCCCCAAAGGAAAAGGGTGGGGTTAAGGGATTAGTAAGCCTGAATCAATATGTATTTCTCTCCCAAGACACTGAATTTTCAACCAAGGCTGAAAAATTACCGGGAATTGGCAAGATTAAGTTCTCAGCTATTAGCAGAAATGAGGGCTTGTGAGCTAAATTAAGCTCAATTATAAAACAATAAAGAAAGTTTCATGTCTGTACACCAGAGTTTTTATGATGGTGAAATTTGTACCCACCATACAAGAGCTGTAATTGCAACGCAAGGCAATGTGTGATAAATGCCATATATGTTGTAGAAACAAAGTGTTCTATGATTTCAAAGAAAAGAGAAAGCATACCTACTGGAGTTTTAGAGGCTGTCTATGTCTGTAACTTAGCCTATTCATCTTATAGATTGCCTAACATCTTTCCTCAAAGCCAACATTTCCAAAGCTATGTTAGTTATGATTCTTTCTGCTGCAAGTGATAAAACCTCTAACTCAAGTCAGCTTATGAAAAGGAAAAGGACTTTAGTTCTTAAAACTGAAGAAATCCAGAGGGAGCTCTTGCTTCAGGTATGGTTTGATCCAGGCTGAAATCAAAGTATTTCACTGGGATAGAGCTCTGTCTCTAGATATTTCAGCTTTTCTTCCTTGATGTTCAGTTCATGCACAGGCCCTATGTGCTCATAGGAGATCTACTACTGTTCCAGCCCCACCAGCCTTTCTCGTTTCACGCCAACAGGAAAAGGCAGTATACCTCCCCGAGAACAACAAAAGCCTGGGAACTGAATACTCTTAGCTGGGCTGGGTGGCATTTGTGCCTTGTGACCAGCAGGAAGCCAGTCACCCTTGTCAGAAGAATGGGATGCGCTGATCCTATGCTGATTGACTCACACATGGAATCAGCATGCCTCAAAAATGCATCATCAGAGAATGGGGCAAAGGTTCCCACAAGACAAGGTGAGAAGGCTGGGGGCCAAAGCAATAAATGTCCTCTCTTCTGTCTCAGACTCTGGCTCATAGTTTGCTTGCTTTCCCTTCCAATGCAGACTGCTCCTTCAGCAGGAAAACATTCTGCTTGTTTTCCCATCACTGAGTGGTTAGCTTGGTGAGTTCTTTGGATTAGTTAATGTCTTTGGCTTCCAATAAGGCATACCAATGTTTGTCCATTTGGGCTGCTGTAACAACATATGATAGACTGGGTGACTAGTAAACAGTAGACATTTTCTTCTCACAGCTCTGGAAACTGGAAGTCCAAGATCAAATTACCAGCAGATGCAGAGTCTGGGGAGGACCTGCTTCCCTCTCTGTTCTCAGATGGTGGGAGGGCAAGGAACGGCTCTGAGGAGTCTCTGTTATCAGGGCACTAATCCCACTCATAAAGGCTCCACCCTTATGGCCTAATAATCACTTCCCCAAAGCCCCCACCTCCTAATACCATCAACTTCTGGGTTAGGATTTCAATACATGAATTTGGGGGAACACAAATATTCAGACACGGGTATTAAATGCAAGTTTCCCTTAGAGGAAAAAAAGGGAACATACTATCAAGCCACAATCGGGTCTCATCGACCCTAAGAAAGAATGGATTTGCCTCGGAAAGAGATGAAAGCAAACCCTGGAAAACCAGGAGCCAGGAGCTGCCCCTCTGTTTTCTGACCCTCTCTCTTCTGCATGTGTATGTCACTCGCTTCTCTCGTTTTGATCGGAGCTTTCTGTGCTTCTGTCTGCATTGTGAACACGGCCATGGCCCCAGGTAGAGGGCATTTGGTAGCCTGGAGCTGCCTTTTGTTTCCCCTCTTATTCTAAATCCTTGACTCCACACCTGGCTTCACGTTAATCATAGTCAGAGCATCACATTTTCCCAGCTGAGAATTGGCTCAGCTACATGCATGCAATTCAAGCAAAGTGAATGAAATGCAAAGCCACTTGCTGAGACTGAAGGAAGAGAATATTACACTCTTCCTCATGGACTTGAACTTGGGAGCTGTAAACTGGAGTTGCTTAGCTTTTTTGATGCAATAATCTGAGATTGCACCACCCAGAGGAGAGAGTCAAGTAATGTAGCCATAATCTGGGTACTGTTAAAATGTTCAGGCTCCCAGATGAAACTAGCCTTGATTGAATTTTACCTTTATACTTTTCAGTTGTAAAGTCAATAAATTCCCTTCTGCTTAAGTCAGTTGGGCTAGATTCCAGCCACTTGCATCCCAAATAATTCTGATATACGATACCCATATGTTACCGTTTGTATTAGTCTGCTCAGGTTGTCATAATGAAATACCACAGACTAGATGGTTTAAGCACTAGATATTTATCTTCTCATAGCCATGGAGTCTAGAAGCTGAAGATCAAGATGTTGGTTTCTAGTGTGACCTTCCTCTCTTTGGCTTGCAGATGGCATTTCTCACTCACGTGGCCTTTTCTCTGTGTCTGTGTGCAGAAGGAGAGAAATATCTGGAGTCTCTCCCTTTTCTTATAAGGACTCCAGTTCTACTGGATTAGGGCCCCACCCTCAAGACCTCATTTAACCTTCATTACTGTCATAAATGCTCCGTCTCCGAATACTGTCATATTAGGGATTAGGGCTTCAACATGTGCATTTTTTTTTTTATTGTTCACTAAGTCATGTCCAACTCTTTGTGACCCCATGGATTGCAGCACACGGACTCATCCACCCTTCACTATCTCCTGGAGTGTGCCCAAATTCATGTCCATTGAGTTAATAATGCTATCTAACCATCTTACCCTCTGTTGCCCCCTTTTCCTTTTGCCTTCAATCCTTCCAGCATCAGGGTCTTAAGCATTTTGAAAGTGAAAGTGTTA
This sequence comes from Muntiacus reevesi, assembly GCF_963930625.1. NCBI lineage: Eukaryota > Metazoa > Chordata > Mammalia > Artiodactyla > Cervidae > Muntiacus > Muntiacus reevesi. The sequence continues at coordinate 9,110,563 of NC_089262.1, read as the reverse complement.
GTTGCTCAGTCGTGTCTGACTCTTTGCAACCCCGTGGACTGTAGCCCACCAGGCTCCTCTGTCCATGAGGTTCTCCAGGCAAGAATACTGGAGTGGGTTGCCATTTCCTTCTCCATTATGCATTTTACGGGGACACAATTCAGTCCATAACACCATTCTAGTAAAATCCAAACTCTAAGGAAAAAGAATCTTATTAGCCCTGCTTGGGTCATGTGTCCATACCTGTTGCTGGGGAGTTCTGGAATGCCATTATGGGTGTGGGCAGTTCCAGCAAAAGAGAGCATCATTGGAAGCCAGGCAGATGTGTGCCCGAAGCAATTCATCCCAGCGTGTCAGTGCTTAGATGCTTTTCCTGCAGCTGGAATAAAGAGCCAGTCTACCGACTTGGTCTGTGTTCTCAGTGTATTGCTGAACCTTGGTCTAGGACGAAGAATATAATGTACTAGAATGTGAAAGGACATCACTCTTTAAAGCCACCTGCACTAGCAGAGGGTTTCCCAGTAGCACTAGTGGTAAAGAACCCTCCTGCCAATGCAGGAGACCTAAGAGACTTGGGTTTGATCCCTGGATTGGGAAGATCCCCTGGAGTAGGGCATGGCAATCCACTCCAGTATTCTTGCCTGGAGAATCCCCCAGAAGAGGAACCTGGCGGGCTATTGTCAGTAGAGTTGCAAAAAATCTGGCATGACTGTAGCGACTTAGCACACACACCCCCGCAAGCAGAGAATATGGTTCTCATTCTTTGAAAGGTTGCCATGTTTTACTCTGAATCATTAGCACGTTGTCTGCCAGTGTCTCTGGCCTCTTTGGCCTCCTCCTCTTGGAGGAAACTTTCAATTATTACACGTTGGGATCCCCATTATGTGTGACACTTACATTGGCCTCAGGGCTTGTAGAGGAACTACAGAGTTACTCCTGAGTCTGTCCCTCCCAGTACAGGTCTACTGTGCAGAGAGGATCTCTCAATGGTCAGACACACCCCACCATGAGTATCCATGTAGGTCCTTCCGCAGAAGTCCTCACAGGTTAATTGTATGCTTCTCACCTTGTGCTATGGACTTAAAGAGGGTAGTTGTCTACAAGTCAGAAAGTAGGTTTTCAGCAGGAACCAACCATGCTGGAACCTTGATCTTAGACGTCCCAGCCTCTGGAACCATGAGAAATACACAGTTTATTGCTTAAGACTAAAAGGATTCTAAATGCTTAAAAAGACTAAAAGTCTAAAGGATTCTGTTGTACCAGCCTGAGGATAAGATATCTCACCTAAAAAAAAAAAAAAATGGATTAAGAGACATCCAAGGAATGAAGAGAGAAAGCAAGCCTTCTTTTTAATGCAGATATTTGCCAGGTCCAATGTGGATATAAATCTATTCTTATACACTTGGGGAAGTGTTTTTTAGACACAGCTTGCATTCATAAGTTATTTACATCCTCAGAATGTACTCAGGTTTGCAAATCAGTGGAGACTACAGCAGTACCAATGTAAACAGGGAACAGGTGCGGGGCGCTGTGGGTGACAACCAGAGGCAAGTGTCTGCACGGCATTCAGTGACTAATGGGAGAGGGGTCAAACAAAATAGAAGAAAGTCTGGCTATTCAATGCTATGGGGATCCAAATGCTATGGACATCTGTCACGGTTCAATCAAAGAAGCAGAACCTAGGACACGCACATACACACATGTGTATCTGTAGAAGGGTGTGAGTATGTATATTATATATTACATGCTGAGGACAGTGACTGCAGCCACGAAATTAAAAGACACCTGCTCCTTGGAAGAAAAGCTGTGACAAACCTAGACAGCATATTAAAAAGCAGATAGATCTCTTTGCTGACAAAGGTCTGTATAGTCAAGCTATAGTTTTTCTAGGCATCATGTACGGACGTGAAAGTTGGATCATAAAAAGGCTGAGTGTCAAAGAATTGATGCTTTTGAATTGTGGTGTTGGAGAAGACTCTTGAGAGTCCCTTGGACGGCAAGGAAATCAAACCAGTCAATCCTTAAAAGAAATCAACCCATAATATACATTGGAAGGTCTGATATTTTCTAATTAAATTTTTATGTGGATATCCACATGAGACTTCCCACGTGGCTCAGTGGTGAAGAATCCAGCTGCCAATGCAGGAGTCACAGGAGATGTGGGTTCAATCCCTGGCTTGGGAAGATCCCCTGGAGAAGGGAAAGGCAACCCTCTCCAGTATTCTTGCCTGGAAAATCCCATGGACAGAATAGCCTGGCGGGCTACAAAGAGTTGGACATGACTGCATGATGGAGCACAGTTAGTGCGTCACAAGTTATAAGTTATTAATACAACCCACATGATTCACTGTAAAGTAAAATAGCCAATCAATTTAACTCCAAATTCTCAAGAAAATGTACGGAATACCCCAACTTAATACTACCAAGTTCTGTGAGGGAAATTTTACACTAACTTTGGTTATAACCCAGTCAGTGCAGAAACTCCACCCCCCTCAAAACCCCAAACATCTGCTCAAAATCTCAGCCTAGGTATTAGTCTCCTGGGGCTGCTAACAGAGTACCATAGACTAGGTGGCTTGAACAACAGATTTATTGTTTCAGAGCTCTGGAGGCTAGAAGTCCAAGGTCAAGGTGTCAGCCAGGCTGAGATTGTGAGGGAGGACCTGGTCCAAGCCTTGACCTTGCTCCTGGCTTCTGGTGGTTTGCTGGCCATCTTCAGTGTTTCTTGGCTTATAGAAGCATCACCCCATCTCTGCCTTTATCTGCACTTGATATTTTCCCTGCGTGGGCCTCTGTGTACTAAGTGTCTCTTATTATAAATACACCAGTTATAATTTATTAGAGTCCAACCTAATGACCTCATTTTTTTTCGGGGGGGGGGGGTATACTCACCTTACAGCGTTCTGTTAGTTTCTGCTGAACAACGAAATGCAACCAGCTACATATACGCCTGTATCTCTTCTCTCTTGGATCTCCCTCCCACCCACCTCTCCCCACTCCTCTAGGTCACCACAGAGCACTGAGCTGAGCCTTTTGTGCTATACAACAGATTCCCACTAACTATTTCAGACATGAAAGTGAAAGTGAAGTCGTTCAGTCGTGTCCGACTCTTTGCAACCCCATGGACTGTAGCCTACCAGGCTCTTCCATTCATGGGATTTTCCAGGCAAGAATACTGGAGTGGGTTGCCATTTCCTTCTCCAGATTTCAGACTTGGTAATGCGTATATGTGAAAGGCCTTATTTTCATTTGATTACCTTTGTAAAGCCCCAATTTTCAAAAATGACCATATTCTAAGGTATTGGGGCTTAGGGCTTTAACATATCATTGCAGGGTGGGAGCATAATTCAACTCATATAAGCCTGGTTTCATATCAGATATTTTAAGTACATTTAAAACACAGGTTTCATATCAGATATTTTAAGTACACTTAAAACACAGTAGCTGGAGAAGGAAATGGCAGCCCACTCCAGTATTCTTGCCTGGAAAATCCCATGGACCGCAGACCCTGGTAGGCTACCATCCATGGGGTTGCAAAGAAAAAAAAACAAAAACAAAAAACAGTAGCTACTCCCTAACATTCACTCCTTATAGGGACACCTTGGCAAACACCACTATTTCCTTTTGGAACAATTCTGCTGTCAACAGTAGCTGCTCCACAAAAGCAAAAACTAATACTTCCCCCAATATCAACATGATTATTGACTATTTGTTGCTTATTCTCATGTAAAATATCACAGAACATTTTCCTCAACCCACAAGAACTAGGAAAGGCCAAACACAGTTCCATGCCTGAAACCAAACAAGCACATATTACCTCTGTCAGAGACAAGCTAGTATTAATCATTATTGCCAAAGTAACAAAAAATGCCCTGTCGTTCAAAGCAAAATTGTCAGGCAACTTCATCAAGTACTTGAATAAAACTCTAGGTTACTAGAAAACTGTATCCACATGAGAAGTCTTGCGGGAAATAAACATGTGGCAAATTTACATGCTATATTTTTAAGATTCTTAAAGTTGCCGTTTTTCTGTGGTCAGCAAAAAGAGTGATTTATTTCATAGATAGAAAAATAAAGCTATAATCTGTCACTAGCTCGCCTTTGTAATTGGATCCTCAGCCGGTTCATAGTCTTGAAAATGGAGGTTGAAGTTCCATTTGTGAACTGTTAGATTTTGGCCTGGTGGGGGTTTTGTATTCATTAACCTGGTAAATGGGCTTCCCAGGTGGTTATAGTGGTAAAGAACCCGCCTGCCAATGCAGTAGACTTAAGAGACGCGGGTTAGATCACTGGGTGGAGAAGATCCCCTGGAGGAGGGCATGGCAACCCACTCCAGTATCTTTGCCTGGAGAATCCCATGGACAGAGGAGCCTGGCAGGCAACAGTCCGTAGGATCACAGAGTCGGACGTGACTTAAAGTGACTTAGCACGCACACACACAAACTGGTAAATTCCTCAATTAGCGGCTGCGCCTATAAGTTATTGATTAGCCTTAAGTTTACCTGGACTTTTGGAGTGGGGGGAATAAGAGTTCTTATCCATAGAAGCCAATATTTGTAATATTCAGTCTAAATTTCCCAGTCATAACCATGGACATGCCCATATTTACCTTATTCAGTTCAGTTGCTCAGTCATGTCCGACTCTTTGTGACCCCATGGACTATAGCATGCCAGGCTTCCCCGTCTGTTACCAGCTCCCAGAGCTTGCTCAAACTCATGTCCTTTGAGTCGGTGATGCCACCCAACCATCTCATCCTCTGTCATCCCCTTCTCCTCCTGCCTTCAATCTTTCCCAGCATCAGGGTTTTTTCCAATGAGTCAGTTCTTCACATCAGGTGGCCAAAGAATTGGAGCGTCAGCTTCAGTATCAGTCCTTCCAATGAATACCCAGGACTGATTTCCTTTAGGATTGACTGGTTTGATCTCCTTGCAGTTCAAGGAACTGTCAAGAGTCTACTCCAACACCACATTTCGAAAGCATCAATTCTTTGGCACTCAGCCTTCTTTATGATCCAACTCTCATATCTGTACATGATGGCTGGAAAAACTGTAGCTTTGACTAGATGGACCTTTGTCAGTAAAGTAATGTCTTTGCTTTTTAATATGTTGTCTAGGTTTGTCATAGCTTTTCTTCTAAGGAGCAAGCATATTTCATGGCTGGAGTCACCATCTGCAGTGATTTTGGAGCCCAAGAAAATTTACCTTATTAGGAGAGTGAATTCCATTTTTTTGTATATGTATTGGTCATGCAATATATTTTATTTTTTTAATCAATTTTTATTGGGGTATTGGAGTATAGTTGCTATGTGACGTTGTGTTAATTTCCACTGTACAGCAAAGTGAATCAGCTGTATAGGCCCCTCTTTTGTGGATGTCCTTCCCATTTAGGCCACCACAGAGCTATACATGCTATATGTATAGGAGGAGAGTTACATGGGCTCTGCAGCAGGTTCTCATTAGTTATTTATTTATAATTTTCAACGTATTAACAACCAGTCTTTCTCCTCATCCAAGTATCAAATGCTTTCCAAGTGAGAGGAAAGGCTGTAACATTCACAGACAATACGGAATACTAGGTTGTTGGAATGCAAATTGAAAATGTTTTTCTCGTCTCTTTCAGCCATCTTGGACCCTGTGGAGGCCTGCTGGGAACGGGACTTCTAAAACGACAAATATGCCTGGAAGTCTGTGGTCCAAGGCCATTTTTGCTGGCTATAAACGGGGTCTACGGAACCAAAGAGAAGACACTGCTCTCCTGAAAATTGAAGGTGTATATGCTCAAGATGAAACTGAATTCTGTCTAGGCAAGAGATGTGCTTATGTGCACAAAGCAAAGAATAACACAGTAACTCCTGGTGGAAAACCTAACAAAATCAGGGTAATCTGGGAAAGATAACTCAAGCTCATGGAAACAGTGGCATGGTTTGTGCCAAATTCCAAAGTAACCTTCCTGCTAAGGCCATCGGACACAGAATCCGTGTGATGCTGTACCCTTCGAGGATTTAAACTGCTTGAAAATAAATAAAAGTGTGGATTTGTTAAAAAGAAAAAAAAAGAAAAGAAAAGAAAATGCTTTTCTCTATCGTCTTTTTATTGGTCAAATAGAGATGAAGAGAAAAGACAAGCCACATGCAATGTGGTTGTCAGTTTTCTTGGGAGTGATAACAGTATTGTGGTTATGTAAGAGAGTGCTGTCATTTTAAGGAGATGCATGCTGTAGTATTCAATAATTAGTGATGAAATGTCAAGATATTGGCAACTAGCTTTCAAATGATTCAGTAATAACCACATGTACATATGTACTGTTGTCGTTTAGTCACTAAGTCGTGTCTGACTGTGATCCCATGGACTGTAGCCTGCCAGGCTTCTCTGTCCATGGGATTTCCCGGGCAAAAATACTGGAGTGTGTTGCTATTTCCTTCTCCAGGGAATTTTCCTGACCCAAGGATTGAACCCACATCTCCTGTATTGCAGGGAGATTCTTTACCACTGAGCCACCTGAGAACCCCATATGTATATGTATATATATATATACACACAAATACATATATATTTGCAATTTTTGAGCTTAGGATTTAGCTCCTCTTGTGCTATTTCCCCCACTTTCTGTATATTTGGCAATTTTTTTATAATAAAATTTTATGTTGGAAAAGAAATGGTGACAATGGGAAACATTTCCTTCTTCTGGAAAATGTTTTAATGAACACTTATCCTGCATCCACACATTCAAGATTCAACTCATCACATGCCCGCAGCACCCTAAAAGAACATAGTAAGGCCTAAGGACCTAGGAAATATTGTTGGGAAGTGAAAACATTTCCATTTATATTTTCAAATTATTGCCCAATTCACAGAGTGTTTTGAGGATTAAATGAACTACTTCGAGTAAGGTGCTTAGGACAATACTTGGCGCAGAGTAAGTGCTCAGTACAAGTCGGCTGCTGTGACTGTCATTACGTACAAAAGCAGTGCATGCTGATGGCCTGGTGTTAGCAGGTAGTTGCCACAAGTGCTGTTCTACCAGGAAATTACAGTCATTTTTAGGAAGAAAAAATTTCCACCGACTCTGGTGAATAGAGGAGGCAAGACAGGGCTGGCAGGACGGGGGCTTCCGTGAGCAGGGAGGTTAGAACACGGAGATGTGGAAGGGACACGCATGCTGTCTACCTCTCTCCTCTCTTTCAGTAATTCGGGAAAGAAAATTAATCTTCTATTAACATGTGAGTCTTTAACCAACCCTACCCTGACTTCAACCTAAAGTGGAATGAAGCGTAATTACTGTGGTAAACACCTGTCATAGTTAAGCAAGGACACTTGAGCCAGAAAAACTACTCCTTTCCAAAGCTCATTGACCTATGTCATTAAAAATGTCTACCTTTCTTTTCATAGGAAACTTCACATTTTCTTGGCAAAATTTTAAGATGTTAAAAGTTACAATGTAAGCCATATCCCAGGTGGCTCAGTGGTGAAGAATCTGCCTGCAATGCAGGAGACATGGGTTCAATTCCTGGGACAAGGAAGATCCCCTGGAGAAGGAAATGGCAACCCACACCAGTATTCTTGCCTGAAAATTCCCATGGACAGGAGAGCCTGGAGGACTGCAGTTCATGGGGCCTTTAAGAGCCGGACAGGACTGAGCAGCTAACACACAAGGCACGTCATGCTGGTTGGCTAATATTCAACTTGATGAAATAGTACTACATTTTTACAACAAATATATGTGCAACATTACAGCATAGAAAATGACTTTCCATGTACTGTGCCCTTTGAACCTCCGACATTCTTGGGGTGCAGTTGGGAGGTGAGCCCAGCTTATCTCATCCTACACCCCACACTACTCTATGGCGAATTTTGGAGCGGAAGTCAGCATGTGCATTTCCGGAGTCTCACTCTCGAAAATTCCAGTGTGAACATCTGGAGCACGATTGTAATCCAGCCAGGAGATGGATTCCATCTGGGAGCTATATTAGCTGAATAACCTTGTGCGTAACTTTTAACATTTCTGAACCTCAATTTCCTCATCCTTATTTACCACCCAGATTATTATGTTGATCAAAGAAGGCGTATGAAGCCGCTTTATGAATTTTAATGCACAATGTTAATGTTATTGCTGTGGTTCTAAATGACCATTTCTCTAAAGAACTTACAGAGAAAAACTTAATAAAATCAATGAAGAGTGTCACTCTCCGATCTGCATATACTACAGATTACGACTCAGTGAGCGCCAGCTATGGGCCAGGCCCTGGGCCCAGCTTTTTTCATGCGTTATCTCAATCCAACCTTCAGAACAATTCTACAAATCGAGCCTAATGGCCGTTCCCATGTTGCAGATGAAGTGTGCAGGAATGCTGCCCAGGAGAAGGTGTCTCGAATGTGGGAGCCAGGGTTTGACCCGAGTGTGTCAGTCCAGAGCCGGCCATCCCCTCTACTGTGCTTCCTGCCTACCTGCGTTCCCTGGCTGTATGCGTGGGCCTGTGAGAAGATGACTGCGTGCATGCGTGCTAAGTCACTTCAGTCATATCTGACTCTTTGCAACTCTATGGACTCTAGCCCACCAGACTCCCCTGCCCATGGGATACACCAGGCATGAATGCTGGAGTGGGCTTCCCTGACCTCCTCCAGGGGATCTTCCTCACCCAGGGATCGAACCCAGGTCTCCTGTGGCTACTGTATTGCTGCCAGATTCTTTACAGCCAAGCCACCTGGGAAACCCAAAAAGATGATTAGTTTTACTAAATCACATCTCACAGAGTTGCTCCTCCAACTGCCTCAGGTGAGAGGCAACAAACACGAATTGCCGAGCACCGCTGTGGTTGCGTGGTTACTTGGTACACAGCCTCACTGCTACACCACGGCATTCCAACACGCAGCCAATGGGGAGATTCACTGCCTGCTTCATCTCAAGGGTCCTAAACATAGCTCTCTGCCGCCAACACACTGGCTAATTCATACCCCTCCACAACCCCCCACACACCCACCTTTCCGATTCTTGGTCTAAAAATCAGGCCGCCTGGAAACCTCTTCCCTGATGCCCTCTCTCCCGACAAGCCCCCTCGAGTCACACCCCCACTCCCTACCCAGAGCCGCTTTAATGCTCCTCTCCTGTGCTCTCTGATGGGAAGAGCCGACTCGTTGGGAAAGACCCTGATGCTGGGAAGGATTGAAGGCAAAAGAAGAGGGCGCCAGAGGAGGAGATGGTGGGATGGCATCACCGACTCAAGGGACATAAGTTTGAGCAAACTCCGGAAGACAGTGAAGGACAGGGAAGCCTGGTGTGCTGCAGACCATGGGGTCACAAAGAGTCGGACACGACTGAGCGACTGAACCACGACAGCCTGTGCTCTCAGCTCACCTGGTACTTTCCCCGATAAGCGCTTCTCCCAATTCACGTGTAGCCAGTGGAGAGCAGCTTTATTCTTAAGAGGCAGTGAGGGTATTGCGCGTGTGGCTTAACCAGAAAAAGAATTCTGCTAAGTCAAGAGGCAGGAAAATAAAGAAAGGGAAAAAACAGACAGGGGGTTTAGTGAAAATGGTTAGAAATGACCCCACTGTTTGTTCCTCTGCAGAAGAAGCATTTAGGAAGGAAGGAGGTGGATTGAGAGGAGAGGACCTGAATGTGATGATCACTAATAGCTGTCCCTGAAACAGGACTTTATAATTTACACCATGGCTTCTAGGCACAAATTGCTCAATGAATATTTAACCATGATTAGAACTACCTTATGACCTGTGTCCTTCTAGATTAATTGAGGGAACCGGTCTACTTGCTGATAAGTGTTCTGTGCTTACACGCAAGCTACATTTATTCATCCGGGGCAGTGCCAATTCCAAATCAGGTAATTTGGAGTGAGAGGATGTTGTATTTCTTATAAAAAATATTGTCTTCTATATTAACATATTGCCAATTCAGAGATACTAACTTTGCTGTACTCCTGAAATTGACACAACATTGTAAATCGACTATACTTCAGTAAAATACAAAAAACACAAAATAAAATAACAAAGCACCGCAGAATGATAATAGAGGCTGTTCATTTGGCTTTGCCAGGCATTAAAGACATAGAAATGCAGACACATGTGAAGGGGCTGAGTGTGAGTGGGAATAGCATCACTGTGAACACAGCGACAGACTTGAGATCCAGGAAGAAAGTCTGCATTTGCAAATTACATGACCCTGGGAAAATCATAATTTCTCAATTCTCTCATCTGTTGCATGAAGCTAAGAATACCTACCATACAAGCTTGCTTGTATCAAATAAGAGAAAGTGTGGGAAATATTTGTCTACTGCAAAATACTATGCACGTGGAAGTTTTCAGCTTTGAGTGGTTTCTTTCAGTGTCTTGTACAAACCAGGCATGAAAAATAATGTCTCTCTTGGCCATAGTGAGACTGTAGTCTGAACACAGGGGTGTGTTTTTATAATTCAAGTCGAAATGCTTCATCCAGAGCAACCTGGTATCAGAAATTGGAATGTTGTTTCACTATTCATTTATTAAACTTCTATCCAAAGCACAAGACCTAAGAATTCAAAACAACATCCTTTTATTTATTTTTTATTTAAAAAATTTTTTCTTTTGTCTGTATCTCGCGGCTAGCAGGAATTTAGCTTCCCAATCAGCAATTTCTTTTTTGTTGTTTAGTCACTAAGTCATGTCTGACTGTTTGTGACCCCATGGAATGCAGCACACCAGGTTTCCCTGTCCTTCACTATCTTCTGGAGGTTGCTCAAACTGATGTCCATTGAGTCAGTGATTTTTTCTTAATATTCATTTATTTATTTTCATTGCAGTGAGTCTTACTTGCCACATGCAGAAGCTAGGTTCCTGACCTAGGACTGAACTCGAGGTCACTGCAGTGAAAGAGCCAAGTTTTAACCACTGGACCACTATGGAATTCCCAAAACAACACCATTTTAATTCAGAATTATCTTTCATAATCCTTCAAGGAAATAAAAGATTGCTTCATTTTCATTAGTGGTAAAGAATCTGCCTGCCAATGCAGGAGATTCAAGAGACATGAGTTCAGTCTCGAGTCAAGAAGATCCCCTGAGGAAGGCATGGCCACCCACTCCTGTATTCTGGCCTGGAGAATCCCACAGACAGAGAAGCCTGGCGGGCTACAGTCCATGGGGTATCAGAGAGCCAGACACAACTGAAGTAGCTTAGCATTCAGCACAAGACCAGTTTCATCATTTTGTGATCAGCTATTGCCTGCACTTTTCATTTTTATGAGCTCTTCCTTCCAGTGTACATGGCACCTAAGTCTAATTTGTTCTAATTTGGGATCCCCAAATACAAACTTCACACAGGATTTCACTTATCTCTGAAATAAAGTTATTGCTCTAGTTCCCAATTCCTTCCTCCAAAACATTATTGTTTGTTGCATTATTGATCTTACTCGGAAAATTAGAATATTAGCTTTCAAGTCCTTTACATTAAAATGCCATTTGTTAATTTGCATTAAATAGCTGGCATTATGGGCCCACTGAGAATTAACTTTGCTTCTAGCTGTTACTAATTGTTAACATTTTTTATCCTTGGCCTTCAAGTATTTGTTTTGTTACCCTATTTTCCTAGCTGTTTCAAGTCATAAGTCATCAGGGAGGAAGCAACTAAGCTACCAGATTGCCCTAATGGCATTCATCCTGGGAGAGCATTCATTTTATGAACTAGAGTTTGTGTTTTAACAACTGGTAAAGATCAATCTGCTTAAATACTGAGAATTAAAACCCAGAGACTTCCCGATTTTATGTACAAATATCCAGAGTCTTCTGCTTGACCTTGAGCTTCTGGCATTGGAGAGAACTCCAGGCTCACTTGCTCAGTCGTGTCCAACCCTTTGGGACCCCATGGACTATATAGTCTGCCAGGCTCCTCTGTCCACGGGATTTTGTCAGCCAGAATACTGGAGTGGATTGCCATTTTCTTCTGCAAGGGATCTTCCCAACCCAGGGATCAAACCCATGTCAGCTGAACCTCCAGCATTGGCAGGAAGATCCTTTACTACTGAGCCACCTGGGAAGACCAAGAACTGGGCATGTCCATTTCTTCCTCAAACACAGAGAAATCCTTGATAAACATTATAAGATGTTGTAAAAATCCAGAGTGAAGTTCAAATGTAAGGAAAATTTTCTGGTGCTGCTAGAAACTAATAGGTAGCTCACCCAGAGAGTTGATACAGATTTGGACAAAGACCCTACTGGAGTTTTAACGCCTATGTAGGGAGAGATGATAGAAAATTCTCCTATGTAGGATAGATGGATCTCAGACCCCCCAAGAGCTAGAAGTAGCTAAAATTGCTAGCCCTATGTCAACCCAGCACCTTTGGAGACCTTTGCCTCCATCAAGATGTCATTCCATTATTGGAAGTAGACTAGTTATCTATGGCTGTGTAACAAATTACTTCAAATCTTCCAGTTTAAAACAGCAAATATTTATTTTCTAACAGTTTCTGTAGGTTAGGTGGCTGGATGTGGCTTAGCTGAGCCCTCTGAATCAGGGTCCCTCAACAGGCTGAAATGGGGGTATCGACAGGGAATGGGTTTGCTTCCAAGCTCACTCTTGCAGCTGTTTGCAATACTCCCTTCCTCACGAGCTGTTACAGCTTTCCTTCCAAAGAGCAAGTATATTTTAAGCTCTGACAAACCTAAATAGTGTATTAAAAAGCAGAGATATAACTTTGGTGACAAAGGTCTGTATAGTCAAAGCTATAGTTTTTCCAGTAGTCATGTACAGATGTGAGAGCTGGACCATAAAGAAGGCTGAGCCAAAGAATTGATGCTTTCGAACTGTGGTGCTGAAGGAATCTTGAGAGTCCCTTGGACTGCAAGGAGATCAAACCAGTCCATCCTAAAGAAAATCAACCTTGAGTATTCATTGAAAGGACTGATGCTGAAGCTAAAGCTCCAATCCTTTGGCCACCTTATGCGAAGAACTGACTTGTTGGAAAAGACCTCGATGCTGAGAAAGACAGAAGGCAGGAGAAGTGGATGACAGAGGATGAGATGGTTAGATGGTATCACCAAATCAATAGATGAGTTTGAGCAAACTCCAGGTGATGGTGAAGGACAAGGAAGCCTGGCGTGCTGCACTCCATGGGGTGGCACAGAGTCAAATATGACTTAGCAACTGAAAAACAACAACATAAAATGTTGGCCTGAAGGCCTCAGTTGATTGTTGGATATTGGCTGGAGGCCTCTCTCGGATCCTAACCACTGGGTATTCCTATGGCAACAAGCTTCCATCAGAAATAGCAAGCAAAACAGTGAGAGAGGTTAGGAAAGATGAAAACCAGCATCTTTCCATAACCAATACAGAAGTGACATCCCACCATTTTTGCTACATTCTGCTTATTAGGTCCAGCTTGTGCTCAAGGTGTGGGAATTATAGAAGGGTGTGAAGACTAGGAGACAGAGATAATTAGGTGTCATCTTAGAAGCTGTTGAACACATGGTTATTGATCTGGACTCAAGTGTTCTTGCCCAGGAGTGGGGTTATTAGGACATAGAACTTTGGAGGTGGTACCTTGTGGACATAAGATTCAGAGCTCTAAGGAGTGCAGCCCAGCTGGAATTGGTGTCTCTAGGGGTGAGGCAGACACTGGTGGTGTGAGAAGAAAATAGAAACTAGAACCACTGTCATCAGTGGGTTGATGAACCATCGCCAAGGTGATGCTTCAAGAGTAGTGAGCAGACAAGAAGTCTCTTCTCTCTCCCTCAGTCTCCCTCTCCCATTCTGAGCCCCTCATTGGCAACAGCTGAAAGAGAGGAAGATGGGAAAAGGGAAATGTGATTTGCAGAATCCCAACCCATCCAAAAATAGAGTCTAGAAGGAGAAGGGGTCAAAGTTGGCAGCTTGTAGCTGAATAACCAGGACAAACAGCAAAACAGATTATCTTCCTACTGGCCCCAGAAAGTGATAAGGAAGCTTCTCTCTGCCTGGGCATCTCGGTGAAAAACAATTTTAACATCTCCAGTGAGAAATCAAAACACTAACTTTGTACACAGCATAGCTGTGGAGTCTGAATTTATACCGTCCAAATAATTCAAATGGAAATCTGAACAAAAAACAACAACAAAATTTCCTGGCAATCACTTGTGAAACCCCTGTGGTTCCCAGCAGAAGCAGATGCAAAAACCCTCTGCAGGGACCCTGCTGTCACTCAGGGCACATGGGCTTCCCACAGAAAGAAAGAAATCTACACTAAAAATGAGCTCATTACCCAAAATTAAAAAACAGAAGAGGAAACAGTTCACCATACGGTTCACAGGATTCAACAATCACAAAAACAGAAGAAAAAAAGAAAGAAAACAGAAGCAGCTGGCTTGAGAGGTTAGAAAAATCTTGAAAAAATTACAAGCACGGCTGTTTAAAAGAATAGCAGAAAGATCAAAGAAAATAATCGTAATGAAAGAACAAGAAAACATTGGGGGCAGGGAGAGGCACATTTCTCCAACAGTTAAAATAGGACATCTAGAGGAGAAAAATACATCCATTGAAATAAAAAAACTCAGAGGTCAGTTTACATAGCAGATTACAAAAGGAAATGCGAATTAGCCAACTGAAAGCTCAAGAGCTAAACAAATTATCCAGAATGTGGCACAGAGAGGGACAAAATGTATTTTTTTTCCTTTAATTTAATTTTATTATTTTTAAGCATTTTTACTGGAGAAGTGTTGGCTTACAATGATGTATTGGTTTCAGGCGTACAGCAAAGTGAATCAGTTGACAAAGAGATATTTCCTAAAGAGAGTTTCTAGTTAAACACAATGCTTTTGACATAAACATTTATCACCCTCCTTCCTGAAGATTCCCCTAAAGTAATAGTGGTAAAAAAGAAGGCAGAAATCCAAAGGACAGATGGAATGGGAGAGGGGTGCAGTAATAAAATGTTAGCAGTTAACATTTAGTCCAGAGAAAGCTAAAATCTAAGCTAACAGCGGCAAAATCCTAAGCAGGCAAATTCATGCTGCAAAGATCTGGTACCTCTGAGAGCAGGTGGGCACATAGAACCTATCAGAACTGGCTGAAAGGCTGAATGAGAAAAGGCTGGGAACAGTTCCTCTCTCATTCCCTAGCAGAAAACTCTGTGGAGAAATTGAACTAAACAGACTCTGAACTCAGCAAAACCCAGCTCAACCTTGGACAAGGATCAGGCTAAAAACTGAGAAAGTCAGCCAAGTTCTGGAAACTACAAGATGAGCCCTGGCCCCTTCCAGCATCTAAGTTTGAGTTTGTTAGTAAATGTCTACCCTTCAGACAGGCAAGTGCCAGATGTCCCCTTTAGAAGACCAAGCAGCTCCAAAGAAAACATCAGCTGTTTTTTATATAAAATGCTTTACTAAACCCTGCTAATTTTTGGCTAGGTTCATATTATGAGTGAGGATTAAAAGGTTGATTAGAAGCTCTGCATACCAAAAAGAAAAGGGAAAAAAGGAAGTAAAAAGAACAGAAAAGAAAAAGGAAAAGAGGCTCTGAGGAAACAGAAACAATACTTAGAGTCAGAAGAAACAGAAGCAAAAAAAAAAAGAAATTATATCTTCACAGTTATAAGACAGCACATACATTAAACAAGAACAGGAGATCACTAAAAAAGAAACAACTAAAGCACAAAACTAATCTCTTGGAAAATAAAAATATGATAGTAGAAAGAAAAATTTGCATGATGAGTTTGAAAGATAACAGAAGGAAGGCAAGTGCTAACCAAGAAGGCATAAATAAGAGCTAATTCTTTTTCTGTAGTAAAAAAAAAAAAAATTAAATGATATCCAAATCTGAAAAATCAATAATAGCATCAGCATATTGTAGTAATGAGTAAGTAAGTGTTCGTTGCTCAGTTGTGTCCTTCTCTTCGCGGTCCCACGGACTGTAGACTCTTCAGTCCATAGAATTCTCCAGGCAAGAATACTGAAGTGGGTTGCCATTTCCTACTCCAGGGGATCCTCCCTACTCAGGGATGGAACCTGCGTCTCTTGCATCTCCTGCATCGGCACGCAGATTTGTTACCATTAGCACCAACTGGGAAGTCCCAGAGTGAAAGTGTTAGTTGTTCAGTCATGTCTGAGTCTTTGTGACCCCATGTAGTGTAGCCTGCCAGGTTCTTCTGTGCATGGAATTCTCCAGGCAAGAATACCAGAGTGGGTAGCCCTTTCCTTCTGCAGGGGATCTTCCCAACCCAGGGATCGAACCTGGGTCTTACGCATTGCAGGCAGATTCTTTACCATCTGAACCACCCAAGGGCCCAGGGGGCAATATCAGAATAAACTAGCAAAAGAGTTGAAAACGGTTGTGTCTGGGAGTTGGAATCTAGTGTGAGGCAGGGGCTACTCTATCTGGTCATTGGTCATCATCAAGCCATCACGCTACAACCTCCCCAATGGGGAGCACAGAGGGTACTCAGGATGAAAACAGAATGTCCACCATCTGGCAGTCAACAGCTGCAGCCGTCCCAAAAGGTGCACCCTGAGAAGACTCAGGATGAGACAACACAGGATACTGAGCCCGGGTAACTGAGATGTGGATCAAAGGAATGATTTCAGGGAGCCCAGACTCTTGCATCTTCCCATACATAGAAAAGCCCTAAACTCCTAAACTAGAGACATCTGATTTTCTTTAGCAGTAATCCTTTGACATTCCAACTTCCTGACCTTTGCTGCAAAAACTCCTGTGTATCCTGCCCCTGCCCCTTGCCTCTTTGAGAGCAGTCCCTGAGGCTGTCTGAGATGCTGTGTCTCAGTCTTAGGTCCTCAGCTGTGTCTGCCAAATAAAACACAATTCTCAACCTTCAGGCTGTGTGCCTTTTCAGCTCGACAAGCTGTGTTACTTTGGGGGCTTTTCACTTTGCTGGCCCCTGGTTTCTCCAGGTGACAGTCTTGCCTGCTCTTTTGAGCTATTGAATTCTAATATCTAGCTCACATGCACTCTGACACCCCAAACACACTCAGGGAATTTAACTCTGTGCAACAAGAATTTCCTTCTCTTGGATATCTGTGTCCCCAGCACCATGAGATTTCCTGGGTTCTGTCCCAGCCCCCAAGTCTCACCTTTCACGTGCCCAGATTCCCAGAGCTCTGCCTTCACGTCCTTCCTGTTCATCCTCTTATCCTTACCATCCCTAATCACCTCTTCACTTAAGATTCCCCCCGACCAGCACAATGAATGGGGTTTTGACTAGTAGATAGATGAAAAGGAATAATAAAGCTCAAGAAAGAGACAAAAGCAAAGTCTTCAAACATTCAGAGATGCAGAGAAAGCTCTCTGATTATCTCAAGCCACTCCACTGTACTTGACATCTCTTTTTTTTCTTCTGAATATAGTGGCTAGAAGTCAACCCAGAAAATATGTAAAATAAAAACACATGAATAAGTACCGAGAACACCAAACTGAGACTCCAAGTCTAGAATACAATAATTCCTTGGAAAATGTTCCTCACGGATATTCCTTTGAGATTCAGAAGCTCAGACCCATCGTGACATTTAAAGCATCCCTTGCTGTGTAAGAGATGTTTGTCTCCATAGGGAGGGAAGAAGAGGATTCAAGTGACAGCCCAGATCAAGGTAGACTGGCCTGCAGGAAAACTATGAAGTCAGAAAAAAAGGGGGGGGAAGGGAGCTGAAATTTCAGGAAGGAGTATTCTTCACTAAAAAGCCCAGAAATCAAATCCAGTTTCCCTTGCTATGTATCATTCTGAGACTTGCAACAACACATATGTCCACAGATGCTGTAGGCTGTGATCAGAAATTTTCAAATAACCAAAAAAAAAAGATTTCCTTCAAACATGGGTTTCTAAACTTCCCTGGTGGTCCAGTGGACTTTAGGTGGCTCAGTGGTAAAGAGTCTGCCCGTCAATGCAGGAGACTCAGGAGATGAGGTTTTGATCCCTGGGTCAAGAAGATCCCCTAATGGAGGAAATGGCAACCCACTCCAATATTCTTGCCTGGGAAAATCCCATGGACAGAGGAGCCTGGCGGGCTACAGTCTGTCGGGCTTCAAGGAGTCAGACAGGACTGAGCCACGACTAGGAACTGGTGGTCCAGTGGTTAAGAATTCGCCTTGTAAAGCAAAGTTTGTGGGTTCGATCCCTGTAAGATCCACACGCCATGGTCCATGTGCCACAATGAAAGATCCCACATGATACAAACAAGATCCCACCTGCCAGAATTAGGAGCCGACGCAACCAAATAAATAAATATTTAAACAAAAACCCCATGGGGTTTCTTCTGGCTAGAAATAGAATAGTCGGTATAAGAACTGCTACTCTTATAGCAGGAGAGAAGGGGGAAAATAAAGAAAGAAAAAAAAACTGAATATCCAAGAAAACAACCACATGCTGTGATGCTTTAAAATAAAGCAAAAATATTGACTCTGTGTATTAATCAAGGAGGAACAGCCACATGCAATTTCCCAAATAAGAAGTAGTTATGGTTACTGCACTTTGGGAAGCAGGAGTGGAGGGAAGTGTCACTTTAAATAACTGCAATTTAAGCAAAACAGCAGCTTAATAAAGTGTCAGCAGCTCCCTCACAGTTTAAAAACAGATGGGCTTTGCTACTCAGGAAGAAAGGATTTTTCAATGTGCTGAGACTTGGAGAATCTGTCATTGCCCTTTACTGAATCATTAAAACTCTGAAAAGCAGAAATAATGATATGATTTCCATTTCACTTCAGAAACTGTAGGGCTTCCCTAGTAGCTCAGTTGGTAAAGAATCTGCCTGCAATGCAGAAGACTGGGGTTCGATCCCTGGGTCTGGAAGATCCCCTGGAAAAGGAAATGGCAACCCTCTCCAGCAGTCTTGCCTGGAGAATTCCGTGGACAATGGAGCCTGATGGGCTACAGTCCATGGGATCTCAAAGAGTCAGACATGAATGTGTGACTCACTTTCACTTTCAGAAACTTTGGTGCTGTATGTTATATGCAGTCAAAAACCATCATCATTTTCACTTGACAATACAGAGAACAGACAGTTATATATTTGCAAACTTTGAATATGATTTCAGCGAAAATATCTTTACCATCCTTTTATCTTTTTTATAAAAAGCATAATCTCAAGATTTTGTTGTCTTGGGGAGGAAACAAGATGCGAAGCTGAGAACTGGATCACTTGATCCCATCCTTCTCATCTCTTCCCAGTTCAAAACGCTTGCCTCTCTCAATAGCCAGCATTCTCCGAGAGCTGCAGCTGGGCTCAAAGCATTCAAATCTCAGAACAATCTTCTTGGTAATTGTAGCCCTAGTCTGGAAAACTGCCTTAGTCTGTCGGCCATAGATACTCCACCTCGTGTCGTAACACCGCTTTCCCTGGGCGCACAGAGAAGCCTTGCCCTGCCTCTCTGTGGCACTGGGCTTGCCACACTTCTTACAGAAAGTCTGACAGGTTTTAGGAATGTTCACTGGGTTTGAGGAAGCACTGCTGGCATGGCTTTTTATCTTTTTTTCTGATCGAGTATCCAGGATGCTAATAAAATGGCTAATATTTCAAGTTCAGATCTATGAATTCTGTGTGTGTGTGTGCATGTGTGTATACCAGCAAGGAAGGGTATACATTTCCTTTCTGTCACAGACACGCTGGGCATCTGCCTTCCAGGCATCTCCTTCCAGGCTCTTCCCAGTTTTAGCACTGGGAAGAGCCAGTTTCCTGAGAAACTCCTCAATCTTAGGCAAACCAAGACAGTTAGTTACCCCAGACACAGCAGCCTCTGTCTTAGTACTTTCAGATGCTACTATGCGTTGTTACAGAGCCTTTTTTCCTTCTATTTCCCCAACTTTATTGAAATGTAATTGATGTAAAACATTGTGTAATTTTCAGGTGTGTAATGTGTTGATTTGACACAATGTGATGCAGTATCACACTGATACTGCAATGTGATCATTACCATGGCATCAGCTAATACCTCCATCATGTCACATAATTGCCATTTCTTTTTTCCTATGATGAGAACTTTTAAGATCTACTGTCTCAGTAACTTTCAAGCATGTGATACAGTATTGCCATCCATAAGCACAAGGCGGTACATGAGATCCCCAGAGCTTATTCATCTTCTAAGCAGAAATTTGCACTTTTGGACCAATATCTCTCCATTTCTCTCATCCCCCAGCCTCTAGTAGCCACCATTCAATTCTGTTTTCATGAGTTCAGCATTTTATATTCCACACATAAGTGAAATCATACAGTAGTTGTCTGTCTCTGTCTGGTTTATTTCACCCAGCATAATACCCTCTAGGACCATCCATATTGCTCTCAAAATTTAAACTAGAACTGCCATATGATCCAGCAATCCCTCTTCTGGGTATATATACAAAGGAAGTGAAAACATCATATTGAAGTCTCTGCACTCCCATGTTTATCATTGGATGTGATCATAGAAAAGAGATTTTTTTCTTGATGGAAGGCCCTGGCACCGTAAGGAAGCTGGGAGAACCCATTTATCCCCAATCCTAACATCAGAATCTTGGCATCTGCCTTGGTTTCCCTTTGGAGCCGAAAACCAAATCATTGGAGATGGAATGTGCAATTCCCAAAAGCTGTCCTGCAAACAAACCTAGGAGTTTCATAAGAGTTCCAAGGGTTCTTTCATCACTAGTTTTGCAGGATATTTAAGAGGAGTGACTATAACGTTCCTTCAAAAAGGTGGTAGCAGACTTGGCCAGTTTGGGAGACGTAGGTTTTCAATCTGGTGCTGTTCTGACTAACTGTGTAAGCTTGAGTAAATTGCTTCACCTCCATGGTTGACTAACCAACGTGTTGACCAGCCAGCTGGCGCGTTGGGCTGGGGGTTCTCTTCCCAGACGTCTGACTCTCACTGTTACATCTTCCCAGCTACATGCTAAGAACCCTGTCCAGCTCTAAGGAGCTCCACATGCTTGTGTGCTCCAGAGACTGGGCAACTTCAGCTAATAATATAGATCTTCTATTGGACATGTTTCATCAGACTACCCATAAGTTTCCACATGGATGATAAGGTTAGGGGATAACAGTTTTCCAGAAGATTTTACTCCCCTCACTATCATGATTAACATTTCTCCCCAAATTGTGAAACCAATTGGAATTTCTAGCACATGGAAGTGTTTCCCTGGTAGCTCAGTGGTAAAGAGTCCACCTGCCAATGCAGGAGACTCGGGTTCAGTCCCTGGCTCGGGAAGATCCCCTGGAGAAGGAGATGGCTACCCACTTCAGTATCTTGCCTGGAAAATCCCATGTACAGTGGAGTCTTGCAGGCTGGGGTCCCAGAAGAGTTGGAGACAACTCAGTGACTATAAACAATGATAACAACAGCCACATGGAAGCCAGGTATTAGATGACACTGCACTCTGTGTTTAATTACTAGTTAAAGAGATCATTTAATCAAATCAGTAGAAAGAACAGCTTTAAGTGATAGAAGAAATGTGAGGGAGTGTTAAATTTTCATCTTTAAATAGTTCAGACATAGTTTTGTCATAAGGCTGTATACTTCTTCCCATTGCAATATGATTCTCATTTAGGGTTACAAGCCCCATCACGGCATTTTATTTAAAAAGTAAGTTCACACCAACATAGAAATAAGAAGATAATGAGACAAAATCATCTCCATTGCAGCTCACCATCAAAGTTGCAGGTCCCAAAGCAGCCAAACTTTGTTCCAGACTTTCAAAAGACAGGACAAAGCTTCCAGAGTTTCGTGATTCTGGAAGGTGCTGTCAGCAAGCCCTTGAGTTTCTATGCTCACACCTTTTGTGTTAAAGGAGGAATAGGTCAGTAAAAATTAATTAAAAGAGTTACTTAAGCAGAAAAGAGAAATTTACTGAGCAATTTCCCACTTCCTGGTGAAAACCTTATCCCAGGCCATAGTCTCTCTTGAGCTTGTGGCTTAATTTCTGATTTAACAGTGGGGTATCTCTCAGCTTCCACATCCCAGCTGCATCCATTTTCACAATGACTGAACAAATGCAATTAGCTTGCAGTGAGCCAAGTAATGGTTTTCTTAAAGGATTGGGAACACTTTCTTAGACTCTAATATGCACGGGTGTCTGCCGCAGCTCCTTCCAGCCATGCTCCCGTTCTTAGCAACCACATGTTTTTCCTAGTGCACCGAGGCAAAAGTTTTGCTGCAAGAAAACAACACCAGGGGATTGAAGAGCCAGTGAGGGTCTGGATGGGAAGATGCGGGGCCTCACTGCTATGTCTGCTGGTGAACTCTCCCTGGAAGGAAAGGAGACTGACACTCATGGGCATACCTACTGAATTCTGGGCATTGCACTTAGGCTTTTATGTACAGTATGCCAATTGCCTAGAATGTCTATTCCATCAGACCAGAGACTTCATCTGCCTTGCCTGCCACTGTGTCCCCCGTACACATGGAAGGCACTCAAAGAATATTTGTCGGGGGCAGCAACCTGAAGAACCCTGGGATTCATCTCCACCCTTGGATTTGGGAGAATCCAAGGCATGTTCTCACTGTCGGTGATCCACGGAATCAGTGAGCTTCTCAGGAGTTGTCACCCCTGGGAATCCTCTGAAAGCTCAACAGCAGTAGCTCCAAGACGTTCAGAGTTAAAAGAGCTTGGAAACATTTTCATGGATACCTTTGACTCACTGTTCAATGCAGAGGCAATCGTGGATAAAAAATATCTGGATGAGATAATCTAATCTTGAAAGGGGCACTTCATCTTCCCTGATTAAATTAGCTGGCGCTATTTCATAAAGTTACTGGTCTTTCAGTATTCTTCAGCTCTATTTCTTCAATATACATCTTCAGTAATAAATATCTGATTGTCCGCTATGTGTGTGTCACACATTCCACTAGGGACAGTGGATTTTGCAAATTGAAACAAATGTGTCCACAGTAGGCCAACGGAGCAACATAAAGACTCCTGGCTGCATGTATATGTGTGGCTGAGTCCCTTTGGTGTTCACCCGAAACCATCACAGCATTGTTAATCAGCTACACCCAGTACAAAATGATTTTGGTAAAAAATAAAAGCAAAATAAAAGACTCTTACATCGCAGTCCGTTGGTAACTGCATTTCATCAAATCTAAGACATGTCAAATGTCAGAAACATCTTGATTTCAGAGATGGTATGATGTGAAATATGATATTTTTACCTCTCCCTGCATGTAATTCTACTCTGTTCTTTCTTCTATCGCACACATAGGAGCAAAGAAATCTGAAAGTGCCTGACAGTTTAGGGTAGAACCAGGGCTCTTCTCATTGGAACAGATGTAGTAAATAGACGAACCACTGAACTCTATTTTGAGCCTCAGTGTCCTTCTAATACCATGATCTATTAATACGATATCACTTTCATTTTATTACACATTTTGCACACACACAAAAATTTAACCAAAATGGGAATTAACAGTAAAAATACATTTTAAAACTTTATTTATTTGCTTATTTAGGGGGCACTGGAGAGTGACAAAGTTGGTTTAAAGCTTAACATTCAGAAAACTAAGATCATCGCATCTGGTCCCATCACCTCATGGGAAATAGGTGGGGAGACTGTGGAAACAGTGTCAGACTATTTTTTCAGGCTCCAAAATCACTGCAGATGGTGACTGCAGCCATGAAATTAAAAGACACTTGCTCCTTGGAAGGAAAGTGATGACCACCTTAGATAGCATATTAAAAAGCAGAGACATTACTTTGCCAACAAAGGTCCGTCTGGTCAAGGCTATGGTTTTTCCAGTGGTCATGTATGGATGAGAGAGTTGGACTGTGAAGAAAGCTGAGCACCAAAAAATTGATGCTTTTAAACTATGGTGTTGGAGAAGACTCTTGAGAGTCCCTCGGACTGCAAGGAGATCGGTCCTGGGTGTTCATTGGAAGGACTGATACTGAAGCTGAAACTCCAGTACTTTGGCCACCTCATGCGAAGAGTTGACTCATTGGAAAAGACCCTGATGCTGGGAGGGATTGGGGGCAGGAGGAGAAGGGGAGGACAGAGGATGAGATGGCTGGATGACATCACTGACTTGATGGGCATGAGTTTGAGTAAACTCCGGGAGTTGGTGATGGACAGGGAGGCCTGTCGTGCTGCGATTCATGGGGTTGCAAAGAGTCGGACACAACTGAGCGACTGAACTGACTGACTGAACTGGGTCTTTGCTGGGCACACGGGCTTTCTCCAGCTGTGGGGCGTGGGGGCTACTCTCTAGCTGCAGTGTGCGGGCTTCTCACTATGGTGGCTTCTCTTATTGTGGAGCACAGACCCTAGGGAACTCAGGCTTTGGTACATGGGCTTTGTGGCACATGGGCTTAGCTGCCCCGTAGCATGCAGGATCTCCCTAGGCCAGGGATCCAACCCGTGTCCCCTGCATTCACAGGCAGATTCTTAACCACTGGACCATCAGGGAAGTCCAGTAAAAATACATTTTTAGTGACAAAGTAAAGTGATAAATTGGGAGGGGAAACTAGATTTTTATGCTTGTATACTCTTTGGTAGATCCATATTTAAATTCAATTACTGCTGATTTTTAAAGGATTTAAAATTTTTTCATAATTAGTGCAAAACTACTTGGCAGGTTAAATTTTGCCTGTTTCAAATACTTTATTCTTGGGAGAAATTTGCAGCTAACTTATATAACAGGCATACCCTGAGTCTTCTTTCAGAAACTGACACCAATATTGTGTATTTTTGTAGCCCAAAGGAACTTGCCCAAACAGCTTATTTTTAAAGAAAGAAATGAACAGTAATTTTTCTTCAAATCGTTTCTAACTTTTCAATTCTTTGTGTGGGAGGTGGGGGGCGCATTCCATTACTAAGTGAATTTTTCCATACAAATAGATCAAGATTTCCTAATCATCATGATTTCTAATGATGAATCTTGAAGACCTTCTAGTATATGGAAACTTGTTCAGCGCAGTAACCATGGTGGTGGTGGTTTAGTTGCTAAGTTGTATGCAACTCTTTTTGACCCCATGGACTGCAGCCTTCCAGGCTCCTCTGTCTACAGGATTTCCCTGGCAAGATTACTGGAGTGGGTTGCCTTTCCTTCTCCAGAGGATCTTCCCAACCCAGGGATTGAACCCAAAGTAATCATAGTTTTCTGGAAGTGTTCCCTTTTGTAAATTTTTCACAGCAAAAGCACTCAAAGAGAAAAACAAAAGGCAAAATGTGAAGCCCATGAACTATCAGCCTCCCAAAAGGGAAGGATTGATGCTGGGTTTCATAGCACCTGGTATCTAACAGGCTTTTAATAAATAAACATTTATTTTTTGAATGAATGGGTGGATGGATGGTTGGCATCGCCAGGTAAGACGAAACTATAATAAGCAAAAGATAACAGTTCCAGAGCTATAGAGCATTAAAGAATAGCTATAAGAACCTGGTAAGGGGATCCACTGGCTTAACAGAATGTCAAGTTAGCATTATCTGAGATCAAGTTAGTTAAGGTGGAGGTTGTTCTTTATTTCCAGAATGAGTCATGGATTTATTCTAATCTGCAGAGCTAGAAAGATTGTTCATATTCACACAGAGTGGGAAGGCAACTCCAGCAGAAAGTGGGTGCTGTTGAGTCGCTCAGTCCTGTCCGACTCTGCGACTCCATGGACTGCAGCACACCAGGCCTCCCTGAACACAGACAGGCTTTCTAAACCGGGATATTTTAAGAGCTTCACTACCCAGCTGTAGTCATTACAGCTCTGCTGGCTTCCCATCGTGGACTCGACACTTGGTCTCTCAGTCACGGCCGACTCTTTGCAACTCCATGGACTGTAGCCCACCAGGCTCCTCTGTCCATGGGGATTCTCCAGGCAAGAATACTGGAGTGGCTTGCAGAGTGGGTTGCCACGCCCTTCTCCAGGGGATCTTTCCAATCCGGGAATCGAACCAGGGTCTCCTGGATTGCAGGTGGAGTCTTTCCCAGCTGAGCTACCAGGGAAGGACTCTGCAAGACCCAAATAAAGTTCATACGGATCATTTAGAAAATTAGATGACTTTATGAATTCTTTCTCCTCCAGTCCACAGATGGATTGCAACAGAGGTGGCTGCCAAATCCTGGAGTTCTCAGTCTGTGCCCAGAGCTGGTTCTCCTAAAACATAATGCTTTCCTGAGTCTCTAGCAAGAAGGCCAAGGGTTTGACTGATGGATTCGAGTTCTGAAAATAACTGAGGAAAGGAAAGGAAAGTGAAGTTGCTCAGTAGTGTACGACTCTTTATGACCCCATGGACTGTAGCCTACCAGGCTCCTCCATCCATGGGATTTTCCAGGCAAGGGTACTAGAGTGGGTTGCCATTTCCTTCTCCAGGGGATCTTCCCAACCCAGGGATCAAACCCCGGTCTCCCATGTTACAGGCAGACGCTTTTCCATCTGAGCCACCAGGGAAGCAAATAACTGAAAATAACTGATATCAGAAAATAACTGATTTGGTGGCCAAAGTGAAACAGGACAGTCCCTTGACTCAACCCTTGTCATTTAGCCTTGTCACGTGCCTGAATCAAAGCGAGAGGGCAGAGTCTGATGCTGAAAGTTCCGCCAACCAGCACAGAGCCCACCCTATCCCCAGCGAGGGTGGGAGGAGGAGGCAGCCCAGGAACCGCGGCTCTGACTACCTGGAAGCCCCAAGGCTCAGCAGCGGCGGAACTGCCGAGCTGGGCTTTACTTTGCCTCAGGTGCCACTGGCGGGGTTGTCAGCTGAGCAGGAATTGCTGCTGAATCTTTATTCCTGGCAATGAGGCGAGAAATAGCAAAGGCACAGCGGGATCTTCGGATCACAGGTTGGGTTTGCCAGGCTTAGGGTTGGGGAGAGAGACAGTCGTCTTTTAATGCACTAACTGAACAGTCAGGCTGGAAGTCAAGATCTCTAAAATTGAAGAGAGAATCCCATTTTTTGCTGGCTTCCAGTTCTTAGATGAGGCTGTTCTTTCAAGACAAGTAGCAATGCTCTTTTAGGTGAGCATATAAAACAAGGAAGTCCTCCCCTTCCTGAAAAAAAGGTAAAAATCATTCAATTTAAATAATCTAAATACAAATTCTCTCTTCTTTTTATAGCCTCCCTATAAACTTGAGAGTGGGGACCTTGTCTTCCATATCTTTTAGTTCCCATAGTACAATTTATGGTGCCACAAACACGGCAAGGAGTGAATAGATATTTTTGGAATGAGTGACAGAAGACAAACCCAGCATAGCTCAACTCTCCATTAAACAGAAATGTAGGCCTAAAAAAGACACACAGAATAAAAGCTTTGCAACTAGTATATTCGGAAGGAAATACCTCTAGTAAATAAAGCGAAGACTTCAACATAAGAGTGCCTGAGCAAATCCTGCCCCATCACCTTCTCTCTGTGATCATTGGGAAATAGCTCCATTTCTTTTTTAAAAAACTTTTTTATTTTTTGCTTTTTTTAAAAAAAATCAAAATATAGTTGATTTGCAATGATTCAGGTGTACAGCAAAGTGATTCAGTTTTACATGTAGAAATTATCCCACTTCTTGAGTCTAAATGGCAGACTTTGCAGGGCTGTCATGATCTGGTGAAGACATAAGTCAGATTATATCATTTCTCTGCCCCAAGAGCTCCCTCCAATGACTTCCCGTTGCGTGCCAGGTAAAAGCCAGAGTCCTGACAGGAGCAGTCTGCCCACTCTGCCCTCACCCTTGACTTTCTGAGGGAGAAAGGCTAAGACAGATCCTATACATCTTGTTGATTTCTTTCCGTTATTTTCTGTTTTTGTCCTAGAAAGTAAGCTCGATGGGGACTGAGAGGTCATGGACTTTATCCGCAACATTTTGAATGGTGCCTGGGACTCAGTAACTATTTGTTGAATGAATGAGGGAGCGTCCAGCACTTATGAGCAGCCTGCTAACTGGACATGTTCACCATGAGTCGGCCTTAGCCCATCATTGAATCTGCAGATGCGAAACCCAAGCACACGGAGAGCCAACTGCCTTCTTGGTGCTGGACCACTTTACACAAGGCACTAGAGCATCAGGGAATGCCGGTGTCCTCGGGGCTCCTGAAACCACCTCTCCTATCCCCCTCACCACCCACCGTGCATACTGAGGAACTACTGTGTCCTTATCATCTAGGCTCTCAGGAGGAACTAGGCTAGGTACTGTGTGCTTCACATTAGACACAAAACTCAGTCTTCGAAGAACAAAATCGTAAACATTTACAGTGAGATTTTTTTTTTTAATTAGCATCTTCTTTCTTTACTTTTGGTTGCCCTGGGTCTTCGTTGCTGTGCTTGCGATTTCTCTAGTTGCGGTGAGTGGGAGCTACTCTCTAGTTGTGGTGGGCAGGCTTCTCATTGCGGTGGCATCTCTTGTTGCAGAGCACAGGCTCTAGGCATTTGGATTCCAGGAGTTGCAACCTGTGGGCTCAATAGTTGTGACACATGGACTAGTTGCTCCGCAGCATGTGGAATCTTCCCAGACCAGGGATCGAACCTGTGTCCCCTGCATTGGCAGGCGGATTCCTATCCACTGTGCCACCAGGGAAGTCTGTGAAATGTTTTTATATAATATTTTTAAGACCAAAAAAACTGATAAAATGAGAAGGAGACACAAACCACAGAATAAAGAGTAGCTCCAAGAAGAACCTTAAAAGGTAGGAAGGTGTCAGGATATGCACTGGGAAGAGCTGATATACAAGAAAATGGAGCCAAGGAGGCAGAGAAGGAAGAGCTTCAGAGAGAGCAGAGAGAGACAGGGACCGTTAATTACACGTTTTTGCAATGCCATCTGCAACTTTAAAACTTTGAGATGCCAGTTTGAGCATGTTAAAAGCTCTGCTGTCTTCCCCTGCAGATACTTTCCTCAGCCCATTGCCAGCATGGCAATTGCATTGATTCCATCCAGTGGTTCCAAAGAGGCATGCTTTCTCAGACATGCAGACAGCAAACATCTTTTTAGACTTGCTAATATAAAAAAATAACTTCACGATTGCACATCTGGAAAACCCAAATGAATCAAAAGGAAAGCTACCATGATAATAAAAGATTTAGTCAGGTGGTGATTTTTTTTTAACAAAAGTAAATAAATAAATACCCAGTATGTAAAATAATCAAAAAACTACGAAGATATAAAAGATCACACTTAAAGATAGTGGAAAAGAGAAGACATATATCTTTCAGGCATAAATCTTAGGAAGAAGTATCTGAAACACAAATGAGGAAAAGAGTAAAACACTCCTGAAAAGACACAAAAATAGAAAAACAAATGGGAAGGCACTCTACATTCTTGGGCTGGAAGATTTAGTATCAAAAAAGTATGAGTTCTCAACAAGCCCATGTGTGAATTTAACGTGATCTGAATTTTAAAATGTATTATGTTTTCCCCCCTCTGGATCAGAGGGGTTGATTATAGAGATCATCTGTGATAACAAACAAGTAAGCATAACACCCTCAAAAAATCACAGGAATGAGCGAGAAAGCAAGGTGGACTTATCAGATATTAAAATATACTATAAAGCTTCTATAATTTAAAAAGTGTTGCATATGTGCTTGAATAAACAAACATGTTTGTTGTTGTTCAGTTGCCAAGTCTTGTCTGATTTTTTGCACCCCCATGGACTGCAGCACGCCAGGTTTCCTTGTCCTTGGCTATCTCCTGAAGTTTGCTCAAATTCATGTCCAGTGAGTCAGTGATGCTATCTAACCTTCTCATCTTCTGCCACCCTCTTCTCCTTTTGCCCTCAATCATTCTCAGCATCAGGGTCTTTTCCAAGGAGTCAGCTCTTTGAATCAGGTGGCCCAAGTATTGGATCTTCAGCTTCAGCACCAGTCTTTCCAAAGAATAGATACTGAATGGACAGAGGAGCCTGGCACGCTACAGTCCATGGGGTGGCAAAGAGTTGGACATGACTGAGCATGCGTGCGTGCGCGCGCACGCGTGCACACACACACACACACACACACACACACACACACACACACACACATTTCTTGGAAAATAGGCTTTTGCATGTCTAGAGCAGAAATACATGAACTGAGTTTGAATATTTTTTCCTATCTGGAAAGCCACACTATCAAAGGTAAGCTAGGATCTACCAAAATAGCTTAGGATCCAAGTGAAAACAACCCAAATGTCCATCACCCGGTGGACAGAAAACTGAACTGTGGTACACCCATGTTGTTGTTCAGTCACTGGTCGTGTCTGACTCTTTGCCACCCCGTGGGCTGCAGCACCTAGGCTCACCTGTCCTTCACCACCTCTCAGAGCTTGCTCAAACTCATGTCCACTGAGTCGGTGACGCCATCTAGCCATCTCATCTTCTGTTGTCCTCTTCTCCTCCTGACTTCAATCTTTACCAGCATTAAGGTCTTTTCCAATGAGCCAGCTCTTCACATCAGGTGGCCAAAGTACTGGAGCTTCAGCGTCAGCAGTAGTCCCTCCAATGAATATTCAGGACTGTTTTCCTTTAGGATGGACTGGTTTAATCTCCTTGCAGTCCAGGGGACCCTCAAGAGTCTTCTCCAACACCACAGTTCAAAATCATCAATTCTTTGGTGCTCAGCTTTCTTTATGGTCCAGCTCACACATCTATACATGACCACTGGAAAAACCATAGCTTTGACTAGATGGATCTTTGCTGGCAAAGTAATGACTCTGCTTTCTAATATGCTTTCTAGGTTTGTCATAGTTTTTCTTCCAAGGAGCAAGTGTCTTTTAATTTCATGGCTGCAGTCACCATCTGCAGTGATTTTGGAGCCCAAGAAAATAAAGTGTGTCACTGTCTCCATTGTTTCCCCATCTATTTGCCATTAAGTGATGGGATCAGATGCCATGATCTTAGTTTTTTGAATGTTGAGTTGTAAGCCAGATTTTTCACTCTCCTCTTTCACCTTCATCAAGAGGCTTTCTGCCATAAGGATGGTGTCATCTGCCTATCTGAGGTACACCCACAAAATGGAGTGTTATTCAGTAGTAAGACCAAGAAATTCAGTACTGGTATCTGCTGTAACATGGATGACCTTTGAAAACATTTTGCTAAATGAGAGAAACCAGGCACAAAAGACCACATACCATATGGATTCTACATATATGGATTATCCAGAATAAGATTAATAGGAGGCAGAAAGTTTATTAGTGGTTGCCTAGATTTGGGAGTGGGGGGTGCGGTATGGAGAGGAAGGAGGTAAGTTGGTGGAAATTGGGAGTGATGCCTAATGTGTACATGGTATCTTTGGGGGAAGATGAACATATTCTAAATTTGATTGAGAGGATGGTTGTGCAACTGTGAATATACTAAAAACCATTTAATTCTATCCTTCAAATGGGTGGATTTTATGGTATGAGAATTATATATATATATATATAAAACTGATTAACAAAATTTCAGGGACCTGCATGGTCAAAGATAGCACATTCAATCCTCAATAAGAAATGTAAATGCATTGGTTTGAAATATGTCAAAATGGTCAAGTCCTTAAATCATAATAATATTAAAAAGAAAAAAAACTTGATTATCTTTGAGAAATGTCTGGGAAGCAGCTCATTAATATTAATATTAAAATCAGGAAGTAAAAAGAAAAAATACAAGGCTTTATCCTGGCCTTTCCTAAACGAACTGTCTCTGAAGATAATTAAATAGGTGATGAGGGAAATTTTCTTTATAGAAATAATTCAAGTAATAAAAGAAGACTAAAGAGAGATCATCACAATTTTGTAATCTCTAACGAATTAATATATTTGGTCAGTTAGGGATTGTTCACACAGCCCACCAGCTCAGAGTGATTTTTATATTTTTAAGGAGTTCTAAAACAAAACAAAGGAGGACATGCTCATTCACAGTGCTCAGCACCACGGAGAGAGCCAGGTGATCTCTGTGTACCTCTATTGGAAGAAAGTGGGGCTTCTCTCGTAGCTCAGCTGGTAAAGAATCCACCTGCAATGCAGGAGACCTTGGTTTGATTCCTGGGTTGGGAAGATCTTCTGGAGACAGGCATGGCAACTCACTCCAGTATTCTTGGACTTACCTGGTGGCTCAGACAGTAAAGAATCTGCCTGAAATGCAGGAGACCTGGGTTCCATCCCTGGGTTGGGAAGATCCCCTGGAGGAGTGCATAGCCACCCACTCCAGTATTCTTGCCTGTAGAATCCCCATAGACAGAAGAGCCTGGTGGGCTACAGTCCATGGGGTCGCAAAGAGTTGCATACAACTGAGCAACTTAAGTACAGTTGGAAGGAAGCTCACTCCAGCACCCCAGGAGCAGCTTTGCCAAATAAACCAAATTCAAATCTGATCATTCATCTGCCTACCACTTCATAGGAAAAACAGTGGACAGAGGGACAGGATAAATATCACAAGGGAGAAAAAATCAGCTAAATCCAGGCTGCTGGAGACCCTCAAGATAAAGACCCAGACATGTCTGCCAGCAAGTGCAGGAAAAACCTGTGAATGAAGGCAGATGTAAGAGAGATGTCACCCAATACCCTGCCAGGACTGTGTTTGCATCCTGATTCTAACAAACAGATGGAGGAAAGCCACAGAAATGAACAAGCCAATCAGGAAAAAGCAGCCCTGCTGGGTGTTTAATGATATGAAGACATTCTTGTTACTTTTGTTGGGATGTTATGATACATAACGCATAACACACATATACTTGATCTCTTTTAAATAAAGTTGCCCTAAAAGCAGCTTATAGAGCAATCAACCCTGTATACCATCTAAAAGTCATCTCTAACTTGCCTTCCAGCACCGGAGCCCATGCTCCTCGAATCCTCTGCAGCCTCCTTTTCACAAAACAGGAAGAGACGAAGGTGCTCCCACGAGTGTCTCTACTCTTTGAGAACCGACCAACCCCCACCCCCTCAAGGCTAAAGTGCCTTCAATCAGAAAGAAACACTGCTTCTTTTTATTCTCCAAAGAGGAAAGCAGTTTCTCCCTCCTCAACATCACACAACATGAAAGTGAAGTCGCTCAGTCGTGTTCGCCTCTTTGCAACCCCATGGACTGTAACATACCAGGTTCCTCTGTCCTGCCGGGTCCAGCCTCGGCAGGATCCAGGGGGTACCCTCGGGATGAATGGCATCGGTGAGAGAAGACACGTGAGACCAGCCTTGATAGGGCCAAGTCTGCGAGGGAGAGAGAGAGAGAGAAAGAGAGAGAGTGACCAGACGGGGGCTGCAGCAGAGTCTGGCAATGCTTTATTTTTTACCATAGCTTTTATACCCTAAGTTAGTGCATCTCTAAGAGGAAGATAGTTTAACATTACACAGCTTGTCCTTCACAAAACCAGGGTGTTTTCTGCATACTTCTTTGCTTATGAAGGTCTTGTACATTATCTTCTGGCCTTGGGGCCTATTAACATTTTATGCAAGTCAGGTGAATGTAAATCTATTTTCTGTTTCTATGGTGACCTTAACTGAAAGGTAGCAGTCTCATAGGGCAACAGTACAGAGTAGAAGTATAACCTTGTTAACACAAAAATGAATCCTGCAGAAGTTGTCAGTTGAGTTTATCTAAGAAGTTTACCCCACACTGACTCTGCGGCTTTGGTGAGGCAGCCTCTGCCTAGCACTCCTGGCTGACAATTAGCAACCATCTCATTGTTACCACACTAGGGCTAAGCTCTTATTTTTCTAGATCTATAACTATATTAACAATGGTTTCCACTGCACAACCTTAGCACATTAAGAGTAAAAACACAGCAAGCAAATGTTAACCCAATAATTATATAATTATTTAAATTATTCAAATTATATAAGAATAATTCTTCTTATGTTTTCTAATAGTACTCCTTCATCCCCCAAAAAGGCTCTATGTCTATTAGGGCCTTTATATGATCAGGTTCTTTATGCTGTTTTATGATTAGGGTATTATGAGCAATCATGCATATTAGTACCAAGGGCATAAATGCATTTGCCAAACAAACTAAAATATCAGCAAAGGAGTTTAAATTAAAACACTCCTTTCACCCTGGATAATCTCATAAAATACCACCACCAGGGAAACTTATTGATTAAAGTTCTAAATTGATTCTTATTTGGAAAGAGATCAGGGAAGGTCTTCTGCTTGTGTCACAGAAATTAGGGAGTAGTCTATTGAAGCAAGCATCAGAAAGACAGATATCATCTTTAAGGTGAGCGCCGGGGGGCAGCTTTTTGGAATCCCTGAAAACCTGATCCGCCTTGCCCATCAGGTTTTCTCCCTCATGACCTTGTCATGGGTGGGATCTCGTGAGCTGGCCTTTTCGAAACCCCTGGAAACCTGATCCGCCTTGCCTGTCAGGTTTTCTCCCTCATGGCCTTGTCATGGGTGGGATCTCATGTGCCGGCTCCCGGCACTGTCCGTGGGATTTTCTAGGCAAGAGTACTGGAGTGGGTTGCCATCTCCTTCTCCAGCATCACACAAGGAGGATGGGAAAACCCACTTGCCTCCCAAGAACCTCCTTCAGAACCTCGGAAATGGCTGCAGTCTAGGAGGTCAGATTCTTACAAACTTTCCTCTGTGCAGAGCCTTCCAGAAAGTGTGTTGGTCTTTAAGCATGGGTAGAAAGGAGCTCTGCAAACAGCTTCAGTCCCGCCCTTGGGGTCTGAGATGACTGGATACAGGACGTGTGGACTGAGAGGGAAGCAGGGAGGCCACAGCAGTGGGGAGAGTTCAGGGGGGTACCCCCATCCTGTCCCCTCCCCCGGTGACATGGAGAAGTAGGGGCTTTGTGATCCAGACGCCTCTGCAGTCATATTGGGTTGGCCAAAAAAATTCATCCTTTTTCTGTAACAGGTTACAGATGACTTGAATGAACATTTTGGCCAACCCTGTTTCCACTTCTAATGCTGAGCCTACATTTCCCACTGCTCCGTTTCCACAATGACACTGCCTCTCCTAATCAGAGACTTTGCTGTTCCCATTCAAATGTTGGTCCTTCGTCTGGCAGCCTGCGTGGACTAAGGCACCAACGCGTTTTGTCCCAGCTGCCTGGATGGACTAACACAGCTGATAATGCACCACTGGCCTCATCTCCTGAGCATTCCCCTTGCCCAGTAGAAGCTGCCCCACTCCTACCCCATGACCAAACATGATATACAGGGCCAGCCTTCTTGCCTCTAGAAGGACCAACCATGTGGTACAAGGCCTGCTCCAGAGTTCCCTGTGGGATCAGGCTGAAGCTGGTCTCCAGTGGGGCCCACATTCTCACCTGGCTCCCCTATCCCCACTCTCAAATTCCTCTCTCCTGACCCCTCTTGCCCTTGTACCAAGAGCACTACCTCAACGAACCCCTTGAATGACGTCCTGTCTCAGGCTCTGCCTCTGGGCTATCTGATATAAGACACTCAGCGTCTGAGTCAAGAGTGTCTGGGTGGCCGGAGGTCCTTCCAGCCTCCCCCAGCCCTTCTCAGCACAGAGGCACGTCCTCGTCTCCAGCTTGCCATCCCTCCTCCCTGAAACCTCATGGCTCTGACAGCTGGGACTCAAGGGCACCCTGGAAAGCCAGCTCCATCAGGGAGTCTCAGGGGCCGGAAGTCCTCCTCCCCTCCACCGAGCCATGTCTCGGGGCCCCAGGGCCAGCAGCACAGGTTACTCCCCAGTGAGGGAGAAAAACTACTGCACAGCTCCTTCCCCTCGAGCCCGGCTGTTCAGGGCGTGTGAGTGCCACCGTTCCGGGGAGGCCTGCGGGTCATCACAGGTCCTACTCAGGGCCTGCCAGCAGGCCTCGCTAATGGGACAGACGAGGGGAGAAAGGAAGGGAAATAAAAGGGGAGGGTGGCAATGGTATTCTTTTGAGATTCACTAAGGGAAAAAAAATATCCATCCATTTTCCCATTAGATTCCACGTCCTTAAGGGTTTCATCTCTCGGTTTTCTCTTGCAATAGTGAAGAGAAACCATTTTTCCCCTCATTTTGCAGGCATTTTGGACGAGAAGTGATATTTTTGTTTCTCTTTTCTTTCTTACTTTTTTTTTGTTTAACCTCTAATTGGGTTCTTCACTCTAATGACAGCCCAGAAAGCTAATAGGAAGGGAGAGCTGGTGTAAATCACTCTCCTCTGATCACGTTTCAGCGAGTCCAGGCCAACCCACATGTACAATTTATTAATGGCTCCTATGTGTGTGCAGAGCAGAAGGTTTTAAGTGCTTTGCACTCAGCAGCCTGCTCCCTGCTGAATACTGTTGCTCTCACACGCTGCGAAGCATCTCAAAGGCAAGTTAATTCCAGAGGAAAAAGACAGAATCTCACCCCCATCCAGCCACCTTTCCGAGGCAAAGCCTCTGTAAGATGGTCTCCAGAGATCAAATGTTTTTCTCGCAGAAAACATTCCAGGAAACTCAGGCAGAACACTGTGCTAAGTAGCCTGTATTTTACTACATGGCTGCAATAGCAGGTGAGGTAGTTAAATTGTGTATTCAGGGTTTCTCCATCCAGAGTTTCACATCTTCCTCTGGGTCATTCCAGAAGGGACACAATTCAAATTCATCTTTCCTGTTTCTTGCTTTTCTAATGAGATTATTTTAAAATTTTGGCTCCTAATTACAAAATAGAATCAAGGGACCTCCTTGATGGTCCAGGGGCTAAGACTCTGCACTCCCAGTGCAGGGAGCCAGAGCTTGATCCCCAGTCAGAGAACTGGCTCCCACAAGCTGCAAATTAAGAGTTCTCATGCCACAACTAAAGACCCTGTGGGTCACAACCGAAAAACAAACACACACACACTAAGACTTGGGGCAGTCAACTAAATAAATATTTTTTTAAAAAATAGAGAATAGCATTGAAACATGTATATTACCATATGTGAAACAGATCGCCAGTCCAGGTTCGATGCATGAGGCAGGGCGCTCAGGGCTGGTGCACTGGGATGACCCTGAGGGATGAGAAGGGGAGGGGAGGTGGGAGGGGGTTCAGGATGGGGAACATACGTGCCCCTGTGGCTGATTCATGTCAATGTATGGCAAAAATCACTCCAATATTATAAAGTAATTAGCCTCCAATTAAAATAAACAAACTGATTTTTTAAAAACAGTAATAAATAGCATTTCAAAATGGAGCAAAACTGGACTTCCCTGGTAGTGCAGTGGTTGACAACCTGCTTTGCAAGGCAGGGCACACAGATTCAATCCCTGATTGGGGAACTAAGATCCCACACACCGCAGAACCACGCGCCTGTGCACTGCAACGGATTATCCTGTGTGCCATGGCGAATCCTGGACGCCATAAATAAATGAATAATTTTAAAAAATAAATAAATAAAACAAAAAAAATTATAAACAATGTTATCTTATCCCACTCATCTTTAGGAACATATGCTATTTGTCTACCTATCCTTGAGCGAAGAGGGAAGGCTGAGCAACATGCAGAAGCTGTGCTTAAGAATTTCACAGTCACATATTAAGGTGATCCAAAATACACAGAAGTAGAACACGGGGCAGAATGTGATGGCTGTCATGAGGATTTTACAAAGCAGTGCAGGCAAGGGAAAGAATGGTCCCACCAAATTGTGGCTTTGGGAGAGCAAATGACTTTATAAAGAAGGCGGTATTCAGGTCAGACTTGAGTAATAGACGTGGTTTCAGCACTTAGAGATGGAAGGGGCACAGCGTGGGAATGCAAACGTGTTTTCCATAAAGGGAACAACAAGCGTGTGTGCCAGACCACAGAGGCAGGAGATCTCGGGACATGTTCACTGCATGAAAATCAGCCCAGAGTTCTGGGCTGACTCTGAGCTGAAGCAAAGAAGGTGAATGCATAAGCAGTGAAGACAGTAAAGGCAGGTCAATTTCAGACCCTAAGGTCCCAGAAAGGCCTCAGGAAGGAAGTCTGCTTAATGCAAAGAAACTAGAAACTGTCAAAAAGTTTTGAACAAATGACTGACTTGATCAGAGCTGTCTGTATTTGTTTTCTAGAGCTTCTGCAGCAAAGTACCATAAGACGGAATGTGTGATTTCAGTTCAGTTCAGTTGCTCAGTTGTGTCTGACTCTTTGTGATCCCATGGACCGCAGCACGCCAGGTTTCCCTGTCCATCATCAACTCCAGGAGCTTGCTCAAACTCATGTCCATCGAGTCAATAATGCCATCCAACCATCTTATCCTTTGCCGTCCTCTTCTCCTCCTGCCTTCAATCTTTCCCAGCATCAGGGTCGGTCTTTTCCAATGAGTCAGTTCTTCACATCAGGTGGCCAAAGGATTGGAGTTTCGGCTTCAGCATCAGTTCTTCCAATGAATATTCAGGACTGATTTCCTTTAGGATGAACAGGTTGGATCTCCTTGCAGTCCAAGGGACTCTCAAGAGTCTTCTCCAACACCACAGTTCAAAAGCATCAATTCTTCAGAGCTCAGCTTTTCTTATGGTCCAGTTCTCACATCCATACATGACCACTGGAAAAACCATAGCTTTGACTAGATGGACCTTTGTTGGCAAAGTAATGTCTCTGCTTTTTAATATGCTGTCTAGGTTGATCATAGCTTTTTTTCCAAGGAGCAAGTGTCTTTTAACTTCATGGCTGCAGTCACCATCAGCAGTGATTTTTGGAACTCAAGAAAATAGTTTCTCTCTGTTTTCATTGTTTCCCCATCTGTTTGCCATGAACAACTGAAATTTACCTGGAGTTCTGGAGGCTGGAAGTCCAAGATCAACCTGGCAGCAGGGCTGGTTTCTTCTGTGGCTTCTCCCCGGGTCCTTCTCTGACCCCAGAGGGCCATCTTCTCTCAGGTTTCTTCACATGGTCTCCCCTGGGTGCACACCTCCACACCCAAACCCCCTTTTCCTGTAAGGACACCAGTCATACTGGATTAGGGTCCACCTCAATGACCTCATTTTAACTTAATCATTTCTTTAAAGGCCTTGTCTCCAAATATAGTCACGTTCAGAGGTACTGGGGGTCAGGACTTCAACATATGAATGAATGGGTTTGGGGTACAACTCAGTCCATGTTGTAATCTGTGCAAAATATACCTTTAAAGAGGATGGAGATGAAGAGCAAGAAGGCAGTGGAGTGAGGAAGGCCGCTGGAGGCTGGCATCATGGGTCCAGGGAGAAGCAATGAATGGACAGGAATGAGGAGATACTGTGAAAACGGGTGCTTAGGGATTGGCACTGATGGATGCTGGAAATGCTGAGAGGGAAGAAACCAAAGAAAACTTCATGAATTTCCATGGGCCAGCATGCAATGGACGTATAATAGTGTTAGTCACTCAGTCAAGTCTGATTCTTTAGACACCATGGACTATAGCCTTCCAGGCTCCCCGTCCATGGAATTCTCCAGGCAAGAATACTGGAGTGAGTTGCCATTCCCTATTCCAGGGGATCTTCCAGACCCAGGGATTGAACCTGGGTCCTCTGCATTACAGGATTCTTTACCATCTGAGCCACCAGAAAGTATAATTCACCAGTAAATTGGAAAGAAGAAATGGAATAATGAGGGGGGAAGACTGGGGCAGGGTCTAGTGTGGGAGGCAAATTTGCTTTTTTTTTTTTTTACTTTCTGTAATTTATTTTTTGCATTTATTTTATTGTAATATAGTTGATTTACAATGCTGTGTTAATTTCTACCATACAGCAAAGTGATTCAGTTATACATATATAAATACATTCTTTTTCATATTCTTTTGCATTATGGTTTATCATGGGATACTGAATACAGTTCCCTGTGCTGTAAAGTAGGACACTGTTTTTTACCAAACATACTGTTAACAGTAATTTTGTGTTGTGGCTTTAAAAAAAATTTGCTTCGGTTCAAAAAATCAAAAACAAAAGTCAAAAACAAAATTATGGAACTTCAAAGGGTTTTCCCTTCTGGCCTGTTTTTTTATATCACTGGACTCTCTCCTAGGTCCCTGGTCATGTATACTGAGAACATCATCCAATACAACAGTCCAGGGAAGACATCACTGAGGTCAGAGGTGAGGCCAGCTGCTAGAAAGAGCAGAAGAAACTCACCAGAACCACAACAAACTCTTATCTAGAGAGAGTAATTTGATATAAGAAGAATTAACCTTGGACTCTTCCTAGGAGTTTCAGTTACTCAAGGTACACCCCTCTTCCTCCAAAAATTTCATTAGAGGGAGATTTCATTCCAGCTGTTGAGATGGTGAATGAGATGACACCTATAAAGTGCTAAGCACCCCACGTGGTACAGAGTAACTGCCCAATATGTCATCATGTCACTGTCACCATGGTGCCAACAACATCCTATCTCTGAT
Source organism: Muntiacus reevesi (assembly GCF_963930625.1). Lineage (NCBI taxonomy): Eukaryota > Metazoa > Chordata > Mammalia > Artiodactyla > Cervidae > Muntiacus > Muntiacus reevesi. The sequence continues at coordinate 9,070,525 of NC_089262.1, read as the reverse complement.
GTGTGCCATTTTGAAGAACATCACCTTTGAAGCACAAGGACCAGAGAGATGCAGTGGTTCCTGGTTGATACCCAGCCAGCTCTTTTCTTGCAGTTTCCCTCCTTGCCTGCCATCAGAATCCCAACTGTGTTCTGGGATTAGAAGTCCCTGTGCTTCCGTGGACGAGGCTCACTCTAGGTCCTGGGACAATCTTGATTGGTCCAAGCCAGTCATGCCATGTTACTCCCCTTGTGGATGACTGATATAGGTTTAGCAAAGGGATGGAGTCATGGTCAACGGCAACGGAGGGGAGGAATCTGCTGGGAAATATCAGGGAAATTGTTTCCTGCTCTTACAAAGGAGTAGAGATGTTGTCATCCGTGTGATATGATGGGAATCATAGCAACAATCGTTGGACTACATGGGAAGCTGGTTTAAAAGGACAAACCAAGCCACCTGGTAGCTTAGACCATGAAGAATCTGCCTGCACTGCAGGGGACATGGGTTTGATCCCTGGGTTGGGAAGATCCCCTGGAGAAGGGAATAGCAACCCACTCCAGTGTCCTTGCCTGGACAATTCCATGGACAGAGGAACCTGGCAGGCTACAGTCCATGGGGCTCACAAAGAATCACAGACGACTGAGCGACTAACACGCTTTCAAGGCACTGGGGGCAACAGAGACAGAAGGGGGAGTAAATTGAGTCCTAGATGATTCTGCTGAGCTGCTGGTGTAATCAGTCCTGGCACTGGCTCATCTCGGGGCTCCTTTTTAAAGGGTAATGAATGACCTTAGCCTTGCTAGCTGTCTGTTATTTGCAGCCCAAAGCACCCTAATTAGTATAACTCTGTATGGTCCACATGGAAAAGTTTGTTCAACTCCTCTTCCTCTGGAGCATCTCTGTCTTCTCTGCCCAGACTAAGGGTGGAGTTTGGACACCCCTTTGCAAGGCTCTGTACGCCATCTCCCCCCACTTCAGACAAAGGCACACATCCCGGTGGAAGCTGGGAAGACAAGTGCTATTTTCTAGGAGCCAAAGTTCACACGCCGACTCCCTCCCAATTTGGATCTTCCATTCTGCAGTGACCCACATGGCTTTTCCCTGGACTCCTTCCAACGTTTTCAGCATCCTGGTGCTGGTGTTTCTAAACCCCAGTGCAGAATTCCAACTGTGGGCTCATCAGCTTTCCCCAGACTATTTTCTTTGTGTCTGTTGCCAGGTTTCTTCTCTGATCTGAGTCACAGTGCTTTGCCTACGTTTATCTGCTGATAAAGAAACAAGTCCTCCTCCCCGCCCAGCCACCCTGGGCTGTCTGCCATTTTTCCCAGATCCAGTCTCCCCTGCTGGACCTGAAATAGTAACAACCACAACAATGCCTCACTATACTCCATTATATTATGGAGTTCTCGATAGTTTGCAAAGCATTTTCCAACGTGCCATCTAATGTCATTCTTGCAATGGTGCATGAGATAGCTAGAGCAGACAGAATTATTCCTATTTGGGGGAAGAAGAAACACATTTACAGAGGATGATTTGTTGGGCCAAGGTCAAACGGCAGATACCCGGCACTAGTAGAAATCAAACCCAAAATTAGACAGTTTCTCTCCATCTAATTCAATTCTGTTCCCCATGTATTTACCGTGTTTTCCTCTGTGTTCAGCATTTAGGGGCTCGCCTGAGACAACTGTGAGAATGAGGACTGATGTTCCTGCTTAAAAGAGATAGAGGGAGGTCAAATTGATGCCAAATTGCAGTGCCTGGAATCGAGTCGCCACTCATCTTGTACTTTTGTGTCGACATAATGTGTTTCCAGGAACTTAATATACTCTCCTCTTTCTCCCACTAGGAAGGAGCACTTTGATTGGTTTTTCCTTTTTCTTTTCTTGGACTCTGTATAGGAAACTGAAATGTGAAGAGTGGATGATGTCTAGCGTTTATGAAGCCGACCGATGCATGTACTTAGCACAGGGAGCAGAAGTAAATGGGGACCAGAGTCGGGAGACCCAGGTGATGGGGACTCACAGTGATGGAGCCAGGCTTATTTGATGAGCTGAATAAAAATCTAAAAATATTATCTATTTTTGCAAACACTTGTTGTGCTCCAGGTGTATCAGTTAGTTACTGATGAGTAACAAAAAGCCCCCCAAATTGTATGCCTTAAAACCACAGCCATGTATTAATGTCATTTCTGAATCAGCCGAATGGTCTTGGGTGTCACTGGCTGCCATGCTCACGCACCTGCAATAGGTGGGGAGTGTGGCTGGGGACGGGCAGGTCTGTGATGGTCTTGGGCTGGGACATCTTGAGTCTACTTCAAATGATCTTTCATCCTCAGACAGGCTAGCCTGGCCATGTTCTCCTAGAGACGCGTGAGAGAAAACAGAAGTGCACAGGGTCTCTGGAGGCCCAGGGTCATGCCTGTCCCCACGGTCTCATCTGCTGCATTTGTTGAGTCACTGCAAGACATAAGACTAGGTCATGTGCAGAGGTAGGGAAATACACATTACCTCTTGATAAGCAGAGATGCAAAGTCACCTGATAAAAGGCTAGGAAAGAGGGAGGAGTGAAGAATGGAGGCCCATTCCATGGGCTGAATTTGGAGGGCTGAGTGAAACCGGTGCACAAGATTATCTTAGTCTTTCTATGTGGAGATAATTTCAAGTCAATCTTAAGACTGATTCATGCAGGCTAGGTAGGATTACTTAGTAAAGCATCAGCTGAGGCATCTTTGATTACAAGGTCAAGGGGATATTTTCTCATGAGAGAGGGTAGCAGTTCCTACATCTAAAAGATGAAAGAGCAGACCAAGAGGTGGCTTTGGTCAAGGTCAGGGCTGTAACTTTGACCTTGACCTTGTCACTTCCTCCTGGGAAGTGTCCCTTGGGGACTTTGAAAGGCTCACACATCTGGATGTGGCTCATGCTCACGTGTGAAGAGGGCATTATACACACTGTTGTGGGTCATCCGCACAACACCTAGAAGTAAAGACCATTCTGAGATTTGTTGCTGAGATTTATTCAGCACACCTTTGAGAACTCGGAGGCAGAGAGCAGATGTCAGGTTTGGCTGAGCTCTACTGTACAAGAAAACCTCTTCCTCGGAAGTGAAGGGAAAAAGAGTCTTCTACACTTTGTGTAACACAAAAGAAACCTCCCTGTTTTCACCCAGGTCACCCAGGCTATAGAATATTTTAAAGCTTGACAGTCTTCTATCCGGGATGAAAGTGAACTGTTAGGAAAATACAGCATCTGTAATGGATGTTTTTGTAATTATCTAAATACCAATAGGAGTTTTTCTGGTGGCTCAGTGGTAAAGAATCTGCCTGCAATGCAGGAGACCCCAGTTTGATTCCTGGGTCGGGAAGATCCCCGGAGAAGGAAATAGCAACCCACTCCAGCATTCTTGCGTGGAGAATCTCATGGACAGAGGAACCTGACGGGTTACAGTCCCCGGGGTCATAAAAGAGTTGGAGGTGACTTAGCAAACTAAGCAACAACAAAAAATACCAACAGTCAAATGTTTTATGGCCTGCTGAAGATCAGACTTGATCTAACACCTGCTAACAGTAAACAGGTTGGGACAAAAACATACCTCTTCATGAACCCTGACATGTCAGTGCCCTTGTTCTATCATAAAGAGTTTTATTTAAAAAATAAATAAATAAGAACTGCTGTCTTTGGAACAACTGTCGCCAGGAGGGAGATGTGGAATCAGCCTGGAGAGCCTGCTGAAAATCAAAAATATATGAAATTCATGAACTTGTAAAATTTGAGCATATTCCTTTTCACAGGCAGGGAGCAAAATGACAAGCATGCTCAAACAGAACAAGTGATTCTAGTTAAGGAAAGGAGTACAACCAAGGCGTTATTTGATCAGGGCTGAGGTTAGACTCGTTAGAAGAGGCAAGATTGGAAAAGAGACCGTCGAAGCCAGTCATGCAGGTGCTCCCCCACCACCATCAGGGCTGTTTATCCCTGCTTGCTCTGTTCATCAATCGATGGAGGTTTTAAGCACCTGGATTCCTGGGTTCGGAAGATCCGCTGGGGAAGGGATAGGCTACCCACTCCAGTATTCTTGGGCTTCCCTGGTGGCTCAGCTGGTAAAGAATTCGCCTGCAATGCGGGAGACCTGGGTTCAATCCCTGGGTTGGGAAGATCCCCTGGAGAAGGGAGAGGCTACCCAGTCCAGTATTCTGGCCTAGAGAATTCCATGAACTGTATAGTCCATGGAGTTACAAGCAAAGAGTCGGACACGACTGAGCGACTTTCACTTTCATTTTAGGAGAATGTCTCCCTCTAGCCCTGCGATGGTTCTGGGAGGTCTGGGAGGGGACGGTGGGGGCGGAGGGACCAAACGCCCGGCCTCCGGCAGCCATGGGATTTTGGTTCATTTCACCGATGCCCACACGGTGCCCACCGAGGACACCTGTCCGGGGCCTCATGCGGCCCCGCCCACCAGGCACCTGGGACATTTCTGCATCTCTTCTCAGATGGGCCCTGTCCTTCTGCAGCAACTCCTGGGGGACAATGGCGGTGATCTCCCGCTGCCTTTCAAGGTTCTCATGCACGCACCCCCACGCCCAGCAGAGCCCTGGGGGTGCCCTCTTGGACAGGGAAGTACTTCCAAAGGGCTGCAGCTGGCCTGGCAGAGAGTGAAGTCCACAAGCCGTCCACAATCTCTACTCGCTGGGCTGTGGTTTCCCCCAGAGCAGAGCAAGGGGCAGCTTTGGGGATGGACCACCACCTCACCCCCAGCCCGCTCCTTGGGTCCTGCCTGCAGAGTCTGAAAGGGGTGGTCTCCCCACTGCAGCGCAGTCACACAGGTAATGCAGGGAGAGTTAAAGGCCCCTGAAGTCATGGATTCCTCTCCTGGCCCCAGGAAGCCAGTGCTCCTACGGTTACATGTGAGATTCTACATCGGTGGGGGAGAGAGTCAAAGAAACTCACAACTGAACTGAACACCTGCCCCTGGCCCCTGAGAGACTGAATGGTGATGAAGGGCTGGCACTCTGGCCTGCAGTTCTGCTTCTCCCACTTTCTGGCTGTGAGATTTTGGACAAGTTACTTCACGTCCTGAAATCTGTTTACCCACCAGGGAAATGGGAATATGAGCTACCTACCACCAGGGAAATGGGAATATGAGCTGGCCTGATGGATGCAAAGAACTGACTCACTGCAAAACACCCTGATGCTGGGAAAGATTGAAGGCAGGAGGAGAAGGGGATGACAGAGGGTGAGATGGTTGGATGGCATCACCAACTCAAGGGACATGAGTTTGAGTGAACTCTGGGAGCTGGTGATGGACAGGAAGCCTGGCGTGCTGCAGTCCATGGGGTCACAAAGAGTCGGACATGATTAAGTGACTGAACTGATTGACTGACCCTGGTGGATCCCTGTGAGGTTTAAGGCTTCTATGATACATAAAGATTGTAGAGCAATGCAGGCAAATAGTAAGCCTTTGAAAGGATCGAGAAGTCTAGCCTCAGGGCACAAAGTGGAGGCTGGGGCTCCTGCTCACAGCTCTCACTCTGGGTGATGACTCAGGCCTCTACCCCGAAGAGCCTAAGCAGTATCTGCAGAGGTCAGGCAAGAGCCAAGGGCTCACAAAGGTTCAGTATCCTCAGGTCAGTCTGAATTTTCAGTGATGAGGAGGACGAGGCCCAGCTGGAAGATTCTGGAGAAGCCAGAAGGCTCTGACACCATGGCCAGTCCAGACTCTTGCCCCACTCCCACCCCAACTGCCTGGCAAATAGGTCACATCAGCTTCCCCTCCCCCATCATTCCCCACTAATGCCCCAGCCAAGGCATCTTCTCCCGTTTAAAGGGCCCAGAATGTTAAGTTTAGGTGGCAGGCAGGAGTGGTGGAGGAGATAAGGGGAAGGACGTGATTGGCATGGCCCCAGCTTCATGTTGCCCTGGGGTCACTCTTCACTCCCCCAAAGTGTGGTCAGCTCTGAGCAGCCGTTTGCCTGTTTGCCTGGCTAGTGAATGCCCCGCCGGGCCTGACAGGCAGGTAGGAAAGGAAGGGTGAGGAGGAAAGAGAAACCATGCAGGAGGGAGGAGCTGCCTGGACCCTCGGTCACACACAAAGGCTCCCTTGAGTGTTTACACGTGCACACGCACAGGTACATGCATGAATGCATACAGAGGTGCACACACACACATATACACCTTCTGGTTGACTGATGGAAGAGGCAGCGGGTGTGGGACCATCTAGCATTCTCCTCTGTTGGTGAAGCCCCAGACCACGTTCCTAGATGATCACTCTTTGTCCAACGCTTGTAACATGTCTTCTAGGGCTTGAGTCACTGAGATGTGACGGCTGCAGGCACGGGGCAGCTGTAAATATTTAACAGACTCTCAGGGAGCGGTGGGGAGGCCATGATTTGTTGCTGTTGTTTAGTTGCTAAGTCATATCTGACTCTTTGCAACGCCATGAACTGTAACCCATCAGGCTCCTCTGTCCATGGGATTTTCCAGGCAAGAATACTGGAGTGGGTTGCCATTCCCTTCTCCAGGGGATCTTCCTGGCCCAGGGATTGAACCCAGGTCTCCTGCTTTGCAGGTGAATTCTTTACCCCTGAGCCACCAGGGAAGCCTGCCATGATTTGTAGGGCTTGCCAATTTCTGGAGTGTAAATGCTCCCTCGAGGCTAGTTTCAGGCCCTGACATGATGTCACTGAAAGCATGGTCAGGAAGAGACTCCTCGGATCAACTGTGGTGAGCATACCTTCTGCTCGGGTACCAGGGAATCACGGGTGATGTGAATGCAAGTTAAAAGACCACGATTCTCAACCCTCGCAAGAAACAGAAGCAAAACACCAGCCCAGCTGCTAGCCAAAGTTTATTTATTCAACTGACGATATTAACTGAAGTAAATAAAAGCCATGGATAAACCTTAGGGGGGAAAACGGTCCTTTTGACTTTTGCCAAAATATATAGTTAACACTGACTCAATGGACATAAGTTTGAGAAAACTCCAGGAGACAGTGAAGGACAGTGAAGCCTGATGCACTGCAGTCCATGGGGTGGCAAAGAGTCAGACGTGACTTAGTGACTGAACACCAACCATAATAATTAACATAGGTGGGATGCTTTTCTGTCTAGAAATTGGCAGAATAAACATCACCAGGTAAGCTCAGGGAGACATCATCTTATGAAATTTTTGCTTGTTTTGGCTTAAAATAACTTCAAATGGCTTTATAACGCACAGAGTCAGAAAATAACTTACTAGAAAGGGACCCCAATCTAACGGAGGTCACGTGGAAGGAGTCTCTGCCTCAGATGTGCGGGATCGCTCTGTATGAAGGGCGAAGGGTATTGTGAACCTTCTGGAGTGACTAGCTGGGGTGGACAGATGTAAACTTCCCCTCCTGAGAAAAAAACTAAGTCCTTCTGTGAGCAACAGCCTTGTCCCTCTGTTCTGCAAAATCCTCATCAGACAACTTCTTTTCATTCCTCTGCTTTGGTCCAGTTGTTTGCAGCTCACATTTTTATTAGGTTTTTTAAATAAACCTGAGATGGCTCCCAATGCAAACAGAAAAAGCCTCGGTTACAGTCCATTTGAAAAACCGCTCACTGGAATAAGGGAAGAGAAAACACATTTTTGTATTTATCTAAAAGCAATGGAGCCTCAAACAGTAGTTAAGATTAAAATATTCTTGAGGGAGGCAAAATCCTCAATTCCAATATAAACTATATAATTGGTTATCTCTATACTGTTAAGAAAGTATTGCTGCCGAATGAGCTAAGTATACTCTGGACAGCCAGGATCCTTTACACAACAGCAATCTGAATGAAGCCAAAGAAGTCATAGAAACAGAACACCACCCCCAGACAGCAACCCCATGCCAAAGACAGTAAACCTATTAGAAATGTGGGTTGAATGTCTTATCTTCCAGGAGCTTAATAATGACACTGTTGGACTATCAGAGCCTAGATTTATGAGGCTCAAACGTTAGAACTGACACTCAGACTCAAAAAGGTGAACGTCCAGCCACAATCCCACGGTAGGAGGTAGGAGTCAGGACCAAACCCAACTTCAAGCTAAATTAGGTCAGGAGGGCATGCGGATGCCACCTTATCAAAGCGTTCATTCCAAAACATTTCTTTATAAAATAACTTCCGCCTCTTGAATTTGAAAGTTACAAGCGTTCTGTCTTGTACATTTTTCCAGAAACTTGGACATTGAATGAATGGAGGTGAATCTGCTTTTCCAGGTAACAGGGGATACAACAGGAAAAGATGCAGCCTCGCGTTCCTCAAAACATAAAGGCAAGAGGGTCCTGGAGTCCTCTAGTTAATTCCTTCTTCCACTATTTTAAAGTTGTACAATCCTTGGCAAGTTACTCAACCTCTCTGAATCTCAGTTATCCTCACCTGAAAAACAGAGGTAGTAATAAGTATCATCATGTGTAATCGGCATTACTGTTGAAAGTCTTCAGTGAGATACACCAGGCACGTGGTGAAGGTTCGCTGGTTGTCAGCTACTGTTTCTACATTTCATTGAGCCCATTCTCCCACATTTTAACATTTCTTCCATGCATATGACAGTCTGCTGCATCCTGGCATTGTGTCAAACTTTAACTGCACATCTTACAATCAATTGAGTCTTGGTTTGATGAAACACAGTGTTGTGATTATCAGTACTATTATTGCCAAAGAGATCTGACCATAAAACAGTAATGAGACTGCTTTCACGGGCTGTGGACACTGAGCAGCCTTATTATTTTAAAACAGCATGGCACAGATTTCCCGACTGGAAGACCGTCCTGGGGGCCTCCATGCTGCGGTAAAGAGGGATGGATGTTGCCTTCTGGCAGTAAGTGACTTGCTATAGATCTGTCTTGTTTTATGCAGCGCAATATCTGAAAATCTGGATTTCTAATTTAAAACTTAACTAGGAGATAATACTTTAAAATAGAGACCTTCATAAAAGTATCTTCCATTTAAAGTAGTGTTTCTCAACTTATTTTTTTATTATCTCTACCCCTCAAAGAGTCTTTTTAGATATTTTTGTCCTAATCACTCCCCAATGAAATATTAATACTAAAGACATACTGTATATCTACTTATGTATTATATATCTGTGCTTTGTTCATAAAAAGCTATATAAATGATGCATTAAAAATTATTTTCACCCCCCTTTGAGTGCAGAATTACTCCCCTTGAGAGTGCATGCCTTAGAAACAGATCTTAGAAAGCATTTGAAATACTACATGACTATACTATACTATAGGAGTTTTATTTGCACTCAATTTTTACATGACGTGTCAACTCTGTAAAGAAGGAAACCCAAGTAGCATGTTTGATAAAATGTTCACAGTGAGGTGTCCACACCGTGTTCATTACAGGCCAGTGTCTCTAATTGTCTTTTAGACCATGCTACCTGAGAATTCACCAGGAAAGTGGGACATATATCAGCTGGATTTGCCTCTATAACTAATGAAAACTTGCCTCAAAGTTGGTTGACATTTTTTGATGTGCATACATGTTTATCCACCCCATGACAAGTAGCCGTGGATCATGTCACTCATTCATATGATAGTTATCAAAATCATTTCTGCAGTAGCTCCCTGATGATTTTTCTTATCTCACCTTGCTTTATAGCTGAAATCAGCATCTTGGTTAATCATCTTCCTGAATATTTTCTACAGTTTAGCCCTGAGGGTAGGATTCTCTGCATCCCTAATCTCACTGGTCTTGACCAGGATGAAGTTTCCTGGGACCGAAAGGAAGGAATCTGGAAGCGGTAGAAACAACTGCTTCCTGCTCCTCACTTCCTACTTCCGGCTTCCAGTTTTGGTCCAAGCTTCCGGGGCCTCTGCCTGGAGGCAGAGACTTAGTCCAAAGATGGACAGATGATACTCAGGAAATGAGCTCTGTGGAGCTGGAAATCTTTGCACAGGAGGAGGAAAGAACAGAGGCTAAAGGAAGGGGAGGAATGAGGGGAGAGGGAGCCCCAGCCTCTGTGAAGGCAGCAAAGGGAGGGAGCCAGTGGGGAGAGCCAGGAAGAGGGGCGGTCGCCCCACAGGGCAGAACTCTGGCCTGGGGCTGCAGCCGGGGGAGCCCGGATGCCCCAGCCCTTGCTTGGGCCACGCCATTAGTAGCCTTGAAGTAGCCGGGATGACCTGACTCCATCCAGTGACTGCTCAGAAGCGGCCTGGGAGGTCTCCCTGGGAACTGCTCCAACCCAGAGCAGGGTCTCCCAGAGACCTGGAGGCTGGGCTCAGGGCAGCTCCCAAACTCCCACCCCACCCCCAGTACCCAGCAGACAGGCAGCTTAGGTGGCTCAAGTCTGAGATGTCATTTAAAAAGGGTAGAACCTCCCACTCCACAAGAGGAGAGTGGGTGCCTAAAATGTTAATTAAAAAAATACAGCTTGAGATCATTTTCCCTGAGTTATAGCCCAAGTAGGAGCTCTAGGACTCAATATGACCATCAGCTCTGTCCTATTGAGCCTCAGGAAAAAGGCCTGAAAGAGCCTTCTCTGCATCCCCGGACTTGAGGGCCTTTGCCCTCCATGGAAGGCAGTATTTATTCTGATATGGATCTCATCCCTGGCTGCCTTGTCTGGGCCTTACTGATGTAGGCGGGGCCAGCACTGGCCTCATAGCTCCTTTTTCCTTGTGTGATGACCTGCTAGGGTTCCTGACCTAGAACTTGCTTGGTGAAGTTGGAGGTCCTCAAGGATGAGAACTGTGGAGGTTACTGAAAAATGCACCGTTATTCCTGAAGAGAGGGTCCCAGGCCTGGTAACCCTGACTCTGATTTTCCTCCTAACCATAAATAAATGATAGCCTCTTTTTTCTTGTTTTGATTAGTAGAGAGGATCCAGGATGAAGAGGGCTTAGAGGTGGACAGGGGCATTGCCAAGGAGTTGAAAGGGCAGAGGAACAGGAAACAAAGACCATCTTGCCGGGCTCTGCAATTTCTCCAGGGCTCTGCTCTGCTTCCACCAAGTCTCACACAATAGAGGTGGTGTCGAGGAGTTCATATCATATCTGAAGTCCAGAATCGTGCCGGGCTGAGTGAAAACATTGGCAGGAACCACATGTAGTTTTAAGTTGACTGATTGCATATTTAATTTAATTCCACTATTGGGGTAAATTCAAAACTCACTTTGCAGAACTCCACCTGACAAACGAAGGGGGATGAGACAGGTGGGCTGGTAGTGACACAGGCTGTATCAAGAGACTGTAGGCTTGCTAAGAAAGCAAAAATTAGAAGCTGCAAAGTTGAGCACTGGACAAACTTGGTAGAAGAAGGCTCACACACACACACACACACACACACACACACACGTATACACCCTTCATTATCCTGTTTTATTTCCATCATTGCAGTTAACACAACCTGAGCACACTTCATGGGTTTACTTGTTTGTCACCTGTCAATCCACCATTAGAATGCCCCTGAGGGCAGGAACCTTATGTGTCTTGTTCAACTGCAGGGTCCCCAGAATCTAGAATGCCTGGAGCCAGAGCTCATCACTGTTTGGGAGGGAGGGGAGGGAGGGCTAGCAGCTGGGCTCTTGTCCCATGATAAATGCTGAAATCAACCACGCTGAATAGCCCTGCACAAGCTGATGATGTCAATCTCCTCCATACTCAGCAGGCCAAGTACAAAACCACGAATGTGGGACAATGACCATCTCTAGAATTCTAAGGTTACCTAAAGGGCAACTGTATAAACCAGAGAGAGTTCAGTTCAGTCGCTCAGTCGTGTCCGACTCTTTGCGACCCCGGCACACCAGGCCTCCCTGTCGATCACTAACTCCCAGAGTTTACCCAAACCCATTTCCATTGAGTCGGTGATGCCATCCAGCCATCTCATCCTCTGTCGTCCCCTTCTCCTCCTGCCCCCAATCCCTCCCAGCATCAGGGTCTTTCCCAATGAGTCAATTATTCACATCAGGTGGCCAAAGGATTGGAGTTTTAGCTTCAACATCAGTCCTTCCAATGAACACCCAGGACTGATCTCCTTCAGGATGGACTGGTTGGATCTCCTTGCAGGCCAAGGGACTCTCAAGAGTCTTCTCCAACATCCAGTTCAAAAGCATCAGTTCTTCAGTGCTCAGTTTTCTTTATAGTCCAACTCTCACATCCATACATGACTACTGGAAAAACCATAGCCTTGACTAGACGGGCCTTTGTTGGCAAAGTAATGTCTTTGCCTTTTAATATGCTGTCTAGGTTGGTCATAACTTTCCTTCCAAGGAGTAAGTGTCTTTTAATTTCATGGCTGCAATCATCATCTGCAGTGATTTTGGAGCCCAGAAAAATAAAGTCAGCCACTGTTTCCCCATCTATTTCCCATGAAGTGATGGGACCAGATGCCATGATCTTAGTTTTCTGAATGTCCAAAGAGAGTAAGATGGCGAGAAGGAGAGTCCTTCCCAGTTCCAGAGGCTGGAATAAGCCCTGGATAATTCCAGATAATTTCAACCGTGATAAGCCCACTTAAGAGTGGAGTTTGTGGTCGGCACTGTACAGTGAGCTGGAAACCCCAGAAATGGTCCCAACAGTAGGGTCTTGTCCCTGGAATACTGGGGCTCACTTGTCTTGGTTTGTAACTTTGCCCTGGTCAACACAGTGGGAATGCATTGCTTAGGGTGATGTATACATAGAGTCTTGGCCCACAATGTATGCTTAGCCCATATTCCGATGTACTTACCTGGAAGGAACAGAAGCTGCGTGATCTGTTTTGATGGAACAACAAGCACACTTGACTGGGAGATGTTTCTTTACTCTGAGCATAATAAGCCAGCTCATTTACAGCAAGACTGTGTGAACCTAGCTCCAGTCTATAGCGGGACAACACGTTAAGATGCATATCAGCAAACTGGTGGGGGGCAAGAGGTGGACTGTGCTCAGAGGACGCTGGGCATGCACCCAAAGAAAGAATAGGGGTGTGGGCCCTGGAAAACTAAGGGCTCAAAAGGGCCTAGAAACATTATGGAAGCATCTGACAAGTAGGAAAGAATGTAGTCACTCAGGCTACAGAAGGGGGACAAAGAAGTTTGACCAATGAGATAGGGAAGAAAGACCAGCTAAATGCAAAGAGGCTTTGGTAACAATTAAAACATAAAGAAAGCTGAGCACCGAAGAATTGATGCTTTTGAACTGTGGTGTTGGAGAAGACTCTTGAGAGTCCCTTGAACTGCAAGGAGATCCAACCAGTCCATCCTAAAGGAAATAAGTCCTGAATATTTATTGGAAGGACTGATGCTGATGCTGAAACTCCAATACTTTGGGCACCTGATGCAAGAACTGGCTCATTGGAAAAGACCCTGATGCTGGAAAAATTGAAGGCAGGAGGAGAAGGGGACAACAGAGGATGAGACGGTTGTATGACAATACCAACTCAATGGACATGAGTTTGAGCAAACTCCAGGAGTTGGTGAAAGACAAGGAAGCCTGGTGTGCTGTGGTCCATGGGGTCACAAAGAGTTGGACATGACTGAGCAACTGAACTAAACTGAAGTGAACTGAGAACTTTGTAACAATTAATGTACAATAGATAAAAGCAAGGCTTCTAGAATTGTTCTGACCTGGACTGGGGCCCTAACCTGCATCTACTAGTTGTGAAAATGAAAATCGCTCAGTTGTGTCCGACTCTTTGTGGCCCCATGGACTATACAGTGCATGGAATTCTCCAGGCCAGAACACTGGAGTGGGCAGCCTTTCCCTTCCCCAGGGGATCTTCCCAGCCCAGGGATCAAACCCAGGTCTCCTGCACTGCAGGCGGATTCTTTACCAGCGGAGCCACAGGGGAAGCCCTAGTTCTGAGGTCTTGGGCAAATTCCCCAATTTCCTTATGCCTCAGTCTTATCATCTCTAAATTAGGAGACATGACAGCAATTTTTTCAAAGTTTGCTATGAAAGTTAAAATTGAATAATGCATGTAAGACACTTTGCACAGATAGTAAGTGCCCATAAACATAGCCATGATCATGTTATTACTGTGGAAGATTCAGGACATACTGTCTATTATAGGCTATAGCCACCCAGCAACTCATGGTTTCATAGCACCTCATTATTGACTGTTGAGGCAGGGAGCTTCTGGAGGAAGTGAAGGGTAAAACTCCAAAGTCTGGAATAAAGCAAAAGTTGGATCCGTTACCGTTCAATTGCATTCAATGGGTTGAATTGTATCCTAGAAAGACATGGTAGAGTCCTGACCCCAGTACCTCAGACCATGACTGTATGTGGAGAGAGGGTCTTAAAGGCTGTAATCAAATTAAAATGAGGTCATTAGGGTGGGTTCCAATCCAATAAGATGGGTGTCCCTATAAAAAGGGGACATTTTGGACACACATGGGGCAAGACCCTGTGAGGAGACACGGAGAAGACGGCTGTCTACACGCTGAGGAGAGACTCCTGAAACAAGGTTCTGCCTCCCAGCCTCAGAAGGAACAGCCTGCAGGCATCTTGAGTCTGGACTGGGGGCCTTCAGGGCTACAAGCAAATAAACATCTCTGGTTTAAGCCCGTGAGTCCATAGGGCACGTTGTTATAGCGTGTGTGCTCAGTTGCTCAGCCGTGTCTGATTCTTTGCCACCCCTTGGACTGTGGCCCGCCTGACTCTTCTGTGCATGGGATTTCCCAGGCAAGAATAGTGGAGTGGGTTGCTGTTTTCTCCCGCAGGGGAATCTTCCCAACCCAGGGATCGAACTCGCGTCTCCTGTTTCTCCGGCACTGGCAGGCAGATTCTTTACCACTCCGCCACCTGGGAAGCCTGTTAACAGCAGCACAAACAAACTAAAACAGGTCACCACTCAACTCACCAAACATATGTGGCCGCTTGGTGGTGGGTGGAGATGGCAATGGACAAACTACCATCTGTCATAAATACAGACTCCTGGGCGCCACCACCAGCGACTGATTCAACTAGGTCAGGACAGGACCCCAAATCTGCATTTAAAAATCACTCCCAAGGTACAGCAAGGGATGGTTGGTTTAAAGGCACTGGAAGGACAAGCTCTAGAGGACTCTTCAGCTCTGTTAACTATCCACATGAAGCAAACATGAGAATGAAGGTGTCTGTGTCTGCGTGTGTATCAGTGTGTCCAGGTCTGTGTGTTTTCTAAGCATATACCCATGTTCAGAAAATAGCTTCAAGATTCTGCAGATGAGAATGAAAGAAGAAAAGCAAAGCAAACAGGTTGAGTTGACTTGTCTTTTCCAGAAGCAGCTTATCTTGGGCCAAGAAGCCCTGGCAGCCGAGCCCTGCCCCCGCCGCCCGCACAGCTCTGGCTGACAGCCACCCAGGCAGCTGCCAGGGGTCCGAGGGGCAGCGGGGTGAGCGGATCCGGCTGGGGTGATGCTGGGGCAGCTGCAGCTGCCCAGGACCCGCTGCGCACGGCTCCTCTGCCGAGCGCAGGTGCTAGAAGCTGCCGAGCACAACAGCTGTTCCACCAAGTGAACAGGGGTCAAAGCGGGAACGTCCGCAAAGTCCAAACCTGTATCTGAGATGTGCCATCGTTTGATTTTCAAAGAAAGAAATAGCAGCAGCTCAATACAAAGTAGGCATTTTTCTGGCATCTTCTTTTGTATAAATATTAGCCGGTTCATATGTATAAGACCATTTTCCTTCAGGAGCTAAAACATTAGGTCTGTGCATAAAGATAGCTGAAGACCCAGCACACTGTGCAAACCTATGAGAGGACAGAGAGACCCAGCATGTGTTTGAAAATAGGTAGGGGTGTCTGAGCTCATGTCAAATTAACAGCCTGCTTCTAAAGGGAGATAATTTACTAATAGCTGCATAACATTCTCCAATTGCATTTAACTTAAGGAAAGCAGACTGAACAAGCTGAAAGCTATACCAATCCCTCATTCTGGTTTGTTTTTTTTTTTTCTCCCATATAATGGTTATCTATAGCTGCATAACAAATTGCCCCCAAAATGTAGCTACTTGTCAACAGATGACTGGATAAAGAAGATGTGGTACATACATATAAGAGAATATTAGCCATAAAAAAAGCACAAAATAATGCTATTTGCAGCAATGTGGACAGACCTAGAGATGATCATACTAACTGAAGTTTGTCCGACAGAGAAAGATAATATCATACGATATCCTCATATGTGAAATCTAATTTTTTAATGATACAAATGAATTTACTTACAAAACAGAAATAAACTCATAGATCTTTAAAACAAACTTATGGTGACCGAAGAGGAAACACGGGAGGGAGGGATAAATTAGAAGCTGGGGATTAACATACACACACTATTATATATAAAATAGATAACTAACAAGAACCTACTGTATAGCACTTGGGAAATCTACTCAGTATTTTGTAATGACCTATATAGGAAGAGAATCTGTGCTTGCTTGTAACAGACCACCCCTTGTAACTTTTTACATTTAAGAAAAAAGGTCGCAGGCTGATAAACCAGAGACAAACAGACCTGATTACTGGGCTACCTGACAGCAACTCTGTTTTGAAAAAAGGCAAGAAAAAGAAGAAAGCAAGACTCTCACTACTTTGTTCCTTACCATATACCCCGGACTGCGAGCCCCACCTTTATGATCCCCCCGATTGCCCACGTTGGGGGTGGGGCACAGTTCTTGAGATGATAGCCTGCCGTGTCTTCCCCCTATGACTGGCAGAGGAATAAAGCCATCCTTCATTCCCTCCAGACTCTGTCTCTGTATTTCTATTCAGCATCGGTTACAGGGAGCCAAGGCTTCGGTGACATCGGTAGAGCTGAAACAGGAAGGAAGCATCCTTCACCTGATTTCATGTCATAAAGAAGCCAGTCTGTGCCTAACCCTGTGACGTCATCTCTCTTGGAGTCAGTAAGTGGTGCAGTTGACAGAGGTGGGCAAACTTCCTGCAAAGAGTCAGACAGTAAACGTTTTTGGCTTTAAAGGCTATACAACCTCTGTCCCAGCTATTCCGCCTTACCATGAGATCACAAAAACAGCATTAAGTAATACGCAAAAGAGTGGGCATAGCTGTGCTCCAATAAAACTTTGCTTACCCAACAGGCATCAGGCAAAATTTTGTTCACAGGTGTAGTCAGCCAGACCTTCAGTTGAGAATAGCCTATATTCTATTCGGGAATAAAATAAAAATTAGCAGTAAATGCACAGTAGTGCTAGTATGTTCCTATTTCTAACAAAGACATTTTGGTCACATGTATAAAATGCTTCATCACAAACAGATGTAAATCATATTGAGTCAGTAAGGAGAGTCACCATCCAAGTAGAGGACATATAACTGGGGAATTGTCTTGTTGTTTTTCAAGTTGTGCGACAGTTCAATCAATGGGGTGAGCGTGGGAAGACCTGAAATTACCTGATATTTTCCCTTTGCCATTCTAATAATGAATTGCCACCAAGTCAACTAGAAGAGGAGTACTATTAGTTTATTTTAGTTAATGACATAACAGAAAAACATCATGCTGACTATGAAAATCCCATGTGTTTGGGGGATACAGACGAAAGAAAAAGCAGATGATGGTAATTATTAAACCTAAAGTGAACCAGAGGAAGAAGGTTGGTCATGGAGATCCTTCGAGTCTGAGCACCGGGAAACAGGAGTCAGGGCATTATCACCAGATCAAGGAAGTGTGATGGGACCTTTCTGTTAGGGGGACCACTGACGCAAACTGCCCACCGTGGCCAGGCACAATAGTAACCACTTGCATCACTTATGTTACAATAGGATGTCGTGGTAAGGAACATGGAGCCAACAAGCTACCACCAACTGGAAGAATTTGGGAAAGGTTAAGAGTAGAGAGGCAGAGAAGGTAATGCAACCCACTCCAGTGTTCTTGCCTGGAAAATCCCATGGGCAGAGGAGCCTGGTGGGCTGTAGTCCATGGGGTTGCAAAGAGTCAGACACGACTGAGCAACTTCACTTTCACTTTTCACTTTCATGCACTGGAGAAGGAAATGGCAACCCACCCCAGTGTTCTTGCCTGAAGAATCCCAGGGATGGTGGAGTCTGGTGGGCTGCCGTCTATGGGGTCACACAGAGTCAGACACGGCTGAAGCGACTTAGCAGCAGCAGCAGGAGTAGAGAGAAGATTTCAGTCTGTGGTCCTAACAACCTCCAGAATCCTTCTTGCTGGAATCCATTTGACTGAGTGATGCATGTGCCACCAGGAAGGACCCTGAGTCAGAGTGACTGGTCAGAGACAACCCGGAAACTAAACAGTTACCATCAAGCCTGAGACTGTGAACCGTGTGGCAGACCAGTCCTCCTGGGTTCCCTGACACTACTACTCTCCACTTCGGTGTTCCTTCTCAGAGAACTCTCCTGCTTGGTCAGCGTGTGTTATCTCCTTGGAAAATTCATTTTTGAGCATTAGATAAGAGCTGGCTTCCACGGTGGCTCCGACAGCAAAGAATTTGCCTGCAAACGCTTGCTCCTTGGAAGGAAAGCTATGACAAACCTAGACAGCATACTAAAAAGCTGAAACATCATTTTGCTGGCGAAGGTCCATATCAGTTCAGTTCAGTTGCTCAGTTGTATCTGACTCTTTGCCACCCCATGGACTGCAGCATGCCAGGCTTCCCTATCCATCACCAACTCCTGGAGCCTGCTCAAACTCAATGTCCATCGAGTCGGTGATGTCACCCAACCATCTAATCCTCTATCATCCTCTTCTCCTCCTGCCCTCAATCTTTCCCAGGATCAAGGTCTTTTCCAATGAATCAGTTCTTCACATCAGGTGACCACAGTATTGGAGTTTCAGTATCAGCATCAATCCTTCCAATGAATATTCAGGACTGATTTCCTTTAGGATAGCCTGGTTGGGTCTCCTTGCTGTCCAAGGGACTCTCGATTCCAAAGGACTCTGAAGAGTCTTCTCCAACACCACAGTTCAAAAGCATCAATTCTTCAGCACTCAGTTTTCTTAATAGTCCAACTCTCATACCCATACATGACTAACAAAGCCATAGCTTTGACTAGATGGACCTTTGTAGGCAAAGCAATGTCTCTGCTTTTTAATATACTGTCTAGGTTGGTCATAGCTTTTCTTCCAAGGAGCAAGAGTCTTTCAATTTCATGGCTGCAGTCACCTTCTGCAGTGATTTTGGAGCCCAAGAAAATAAAGCCTGTCACTGTTTCCATTTTTTCCCCATCTATTTGCCATGAAGTGATGGGACCAGATGCCATGATCTTAGTTTTTTGAATGTTGAGTTTTAAGCCAACTGTTTCACTCTCCTTTTTCACTTTCATCAGGAGGCTTTTTAGTTCTTCACATTCGGCCATAAGGGTGGTGTTATCTGAATATCTGAGGTTATTGGTATTTCTCCCAGAAATCTTGATTCCAACTTGTGCTTCATCCAACCCAGCATTTCACATTATATACTCTGCATATAAGTTGAATAAAAAGGGTGACAGTATACAGACTCAATGTACTCCTTTCCCAATTTAGTACCAGTTTGTTGTTCCATGTCCAGTTCTAACTGTTGCTTCTTGACCTGCATACAGATTTCTCAGGAGACAGGTAAGGTGACCTGATGTTCCCATCCCTTGAAGAATTTTCCACAGTTTATTGTGATCCACACAGTCAAAGGCTTTGGCGTAGTCAATAAAACAGAAGTAGATGTTTTTCTGGAACTCTCTTGCTTTATTGATGATCCAGTGGATGTTGGCAATTTGATCTCTGGTTCCTTTGCCTTCTCTAAATCCAGCTTGAACAACTGGAAGTTCATGGTTCATGTACTACTGAAGCTTGGCTTGGAGAATTTTGAGTTACTTTGCTGGTGTGTGAGATGAGTGCAATTGTGCGGTAGTTTGAACATTCTTTGGCATTGTCTTTCTTTGGCATTATAATGAAAACTGACCTTTTCCAGCCACTTCTGAGTTTTCCAAATTGCTGGCATATCGATTGCAGCACTTTCACAGCATCATACTTTAGGATTTGAAATAGCCCTACTGGAATTCCATCATCTCCTCTAGCTTTGTTGGTAGTGATACTTCCTAAGGCCCCTGACTTCCATATATTCAAAGCTATGGTATTTTCAGTAGTCACGTACAGATGTGAGAGTTGGTTCATAAAGAAGGCTGAGCACAGAACAATTGATGCTTTTGAATCACAGTGCTGGAGAAGATTCTTGAGAGTCCCTTGGACTGCAAGGAGATCAGACCAGTCAATACCGGTCTGGAAAGAAAAATCAACCCTGAATATTCATGGGAAGAACTTCTGCTGAAGCTGAAGTTCTAATACTTTCCACCTGATACAAACAGCCAACTCATTGAAAAGATCCTGGTTCTGGAAAAGATAGAAGGCAGAAGGAGAAGGGGGAGACAGAGAATGAGATGGTTGGAAGGCATTACCAACTCAATGGGCATGAGTTTGAGCAAACTGAGGGAGATGATAGTGAAGGACAGGGAAGCCTGGCATGCTGCAGCCCAAGGGTTTGCAAAGAGTTAGACACAATTTAGCAACTAAACAACAGCAATAGATAAGAGCCACTCTTGGACCCTGGAAGGGGTCCTCCTTCTTGCAAAATTTTCACTCATCATTCATCTACATAACCAGGGAAATATTCCAAACAATGGACTAAAGGCTTCCAGCGCTCACTTCCATTTCCTCATTTAGCCTGCACTTTGGAAATCCCAAACATTGAAACTCAGCATGCCGAGAGGCAGGGGTTTTTTTCCTTTAAAAGAGGGTAATGGTGGTCAAGAGTCAGCAGCCTCAGAGGCAGCATCAATCTTACCCAGGGCGAGAAGGGCGTGGCCATTGCCTTCCCTTTCTCGTGCCTCTACATTGTTGCTCTGTTCAGTTCTCAGTCATGTCTGACTCTTTGCCTTCACATGGGTACCTGTAATGAGACTCATTCACAGCCTCCTGGGACAATACGGGGAGTTGTTCGTCGTCACGGAGCACTAATACACATAATCAATCAATGTCTTCTCCTCAACTGTGATCAAAAACTAAAGAGATTTAACTTCTAAAAGGGACACTGATGTGATGTTCACAAATCAGTGAGCTAAACATTAGCTCATAAAATCATAAAATCAGTTAATGATCCTCTCTGCAGTGAATACAGTTCTTAATCAGTAATGCCATTATTGTATATGATGGCTCCCTTAAAATGCCTCAGCCAGTGCATCTCAACATGAAACATTCACTTTCTTAGTAATCATGTGAAAAAATAAGGGTATGTCAGGAATTCGAAGACTGCTTTGAGATTTCGACTTCCTAGTAGGTCCTGAAAAATTATAGGGAAAAAAAAGTCAAATGTTTGATGGTTCTCAAACTTTAGCATGAATGGGAATCAACTGGAAGGCTTGCTAAAAATACAGGTTGCTGGGCCCCACCCCAGAGTTTCTGACTGAGTAGCTCTAGGGTTGAGAGACAGCTTCTATTTTTGCAAGGTCTCAAGTAATGCAGGTGCTGCTGGTCCAGGGACCACACTTTGAGAACTGTCGACTGAAATGAATTGCACAAGCTAAAAATTAGAAGATGAGCATTCTGCATCTCTGAATGTTTGGAGACATCCCTTCTCTTCCTTTTAGTAAGCTTCCTTATTTCCTTTCCATTTATCTACTAGTCAAAACCCCACTCACTGTGCTGGTGGTGGAGACATTAACTAAAGTGGTGGTTAGGGATGATACAGATAAGAGGATGAACAGGAAAGATGTGAAGACAGAGCTCTGAGAATCTGGGCACATGAAGGGTGAGACTGGGGGACTGGGACAGAACCCAAGAAACTTCATGGAACTGGGGACATGGATTTCCAAGGGAAAGAAGCTCCTGTTGTATAGAGTTAAATTCCATGAGTTTGGGTGTGTCTGAGTGCTTGTGAGCAAGGTACTAGAATTCAATAGTACAAAAGAGCAGGCGAGACTGTCACCTGGAAAAACCAGGGGTCAGCAAAGTGAAAAACCCCCAAACTAACACAACCTGTTGACTTGAAAAGATCCACAACCTAAAAGTTGAGAATTGCGTTTTATTTGACAGACACAACTGAGGACATAGGCCTAGGAGGCAACCTCTCAGACAGCTCTGAGTGATTGCTCTGGAAGATAAGGGAGGAGCCAGGAAACAGAGGGAGATTTGCAACAGAGGCCAGGTAGTCGGAACATCAAAACGTGACTGTTAAACAAAGAAAACCAGACATCTCAAGTTAATGAATTTAGCACTTCTCAGTCAGAAAACTAAGATCTTGGCATCCGGTTTCATCACTTCATGCCAAATAAATGGGGGAACAGTGGAAACAGTGTCAGACGTAATTTGGGGGGCTCCAAAACCACTGTAGATGGTGATTGCAGCCATGAAATTAAAAGATGCTTACTCCTTGGAAGGAAAGTTATGACCAACTTAGCATATTAAAAAGCAGAGACATTACTTTGTCAACAAAGGTCCATCTAGTCAAGGCTATGGTTTTTCCAGTAGTCATGTATGGATGTGACAGTTGGACTATAAAGAAAGCTGAGTGCCAAAAAATTAATTGATGCTTTTGAATTGTAGTGTTGGAGAAGACTCTTGAGGGTCCCTTGGACTGCGAGGAAATCCAACCAGTCCCTCCTAAAGGAGATTGTTATAAAAAACCGCCGTGGGATGAAAGAGCCACCTCTAAGGACTGCTGATGAAGGCCTTTATTGGGCGGGCGCTCTCGGGCAGATCTCCCGGGGAGGGGCGGGTGAGCGAGGGGACAAAGGGAGTCTGCGAGGTCTGAGAGGTGGGGAGAGGTTTTATAACCAGGGCCGGCGTCCAGGCCAGGTCCTTCCATGTAAGGAAGAAAGCGCAGGCTACAGCGGCGGTGGGTGTCCAAGGGCTGCGTGTCGGCTCCTGATCGGACCAGGCTGCAGGGGGGATTGGTCCCCAGAAGGTTAGCCAGCCTCCGGAACTTGTCTGCGGCACTTTTTCCGGGGCATGCCTCAACATACCCGACCTTTCAGAGATCATTCCTGGGTGTTCTTTGGAAGGACTGATGTTGAAGCTGAAACTCCAATACTTTGGCCACCTGATACGAAGAGCTGACTCATTTGAAAAGACCCTGATGCTGGGAAAAAATGAAGGCAGGAGGAGAAGGATACGACAGAGGATGAGACGGCTGGATGGCAACACCGACACAATGGACATGAGTTTGGGTAAACTCTGGGAGTTTGTGATGGATAGGGAGGCCTGGTGTGCTGAGGTTCATGGGGTCGCAAAGAGTCGGACACGACTGAGTGACTGCTGAACTGAGCTGGACTGTGTATGGAAAGATGCAAGAGTCTGAGCTCACTGAAATCATTCCTTTGATCTGCCCTCAACTATCTGGGACCAGTATCCTCTTCTTTCCCACCCGGATGCCCTCAGGGTGCACAGTTGGGGGTGGCTGCCATCCGGAGGCAGCCTGCTTGGCTCCGTCCTGAGTGCCCTCGGGGCTTGCCACTGTGGTGACTTGAAGGCTGCAACTTCCTTTGTTTACTGATGACAGGCGACATTTTTCATGCACAGACCCATTATTCTGAAGGAGTCTGTAAACTTTCTTTGAAGGCTCAAATAATAAAATTTAGGCTCTGCTGTCAGCTTCATATCTGTTGTATCTCCTCAACTC
Organism: Muntiacus reevesi; assembly: GCF_963930625.1. Classification (NCBI taxonomy): domain Eukaryota; kingdom Metazoa; phylum Chordata; class Mammalia; order Artiodactyla; family Cervidae; genus Muntiacus; species Muntiacus reevesi. Next base: position 9,047,022 of record NC_089262.1, on the reverse strand, counting down.
CGCCACTGCAGCATATGGCTAGTAACCATAGACAATACACAGATGAATGCACATGGCTGAGTGTCTATAAAACTATTTAAAGCCAGAGGCAGGCTGGACTTGGTTCATGGGTTGCAGTGGGCCCATCCCTGCCCCAGAGGAGGAAGAACTTTCACCGCCAGACCTACCCTGGCTCTCAGTGTCTGAGTCACACCTGAAAGGGATAAATCCCTCCACACCCATAGTCTCTGCCTGAAGGGTCTTGCTTGACTGTAACAGAGAGCCAGAAACACCATGGACACCTGGATTTTATCTTTTAAAATACGTCCCAGAGGAACTCTTTGTTCAGTACACCTGCACAAACAACACAGCATGTTAATATCGCAAAGCTTCAGGATCTGGGAAGTTGACTGGGGTTTCAGCTGGCTTAGAGGAGAATACCAGAAGCTGACCTCTGCCACTTGTCACCTTGCACCCTTTCAGCCTCCAGCCATCCAGAGTATAAACTCTAAAAAAGCTGAGAAAAGTGAAAGGGAAAGTCGCTCCGTCGTGTCCAACTCTTTGAGACCCCATGAACTATACAGTCGTGGAATTCTCCAGGCCAGAATACTGGAATGGATAGCCTTTCCCTTCTCCAGGGGAATCTTCCCAACCCAGGGATCAAACCCAGGTCTCCCACATTGCAGGTGGATTCTTTACCAGCTGACCTACAAGGGAAGTCCCCCAAAAGCTGAGAACTTATTTTCAATTTCTAGAAAAGTGCTCGGCACGGAGTAGGTCCTCAAAGGTGTCTGCTGAATTAAATAAAGTCTATAAAATCAGTAAACCCCTTTCTGGTCTTGAGATTTCTAGGTTTGTCCTCAGAGTCTGGGAAGGAAGTGTGCCTCCCTCCTCCTGCCCTTATAACCCTGGGATAGTAGTGAAGCCACACAACTCAGATAGGACTCAAACCCAGCCACAACCCAGGCTGGGACCTGAGCCCACAGGCTGCGCTGCAGATCCACCATCTTTTAATTAAGATCACACACCTGGTCTCAGGACTTAATGAAGCTTAGTTTTTGTTTTTGCTGTTGTAGCTGTTGTTGTTTTCGTTTCAGCACAGAAGGAATTTGGTGAAAGGCAATGTGATAGGAACATGGGTTCACGTAGCGAGATAACACATTCCATAGATAGAATGTGGTCCTTCTCAAAAGGGAAAGAGTGATCCTGGGAGAAACACACTCCACAGACGAGAGTGTGGGCCATTTCAGAAGGCAGGAGGCTCTGAAATACCATGTGGTTAGTTTTTATGGTCTGGGTAATTTCATAAAGTAATGAATGGGAGGATGATTCCAAATATTTTCAGGGAGGGGCAGGGATTTCCAGGAATTGGGCCACCACCCATGCTTTGGCCTTTTATGTTTAGCTTTGGAACTGTCATGGCACTGGTAGGCATGTCATTAGATGTTAATATATTATAACAAAGGTTTGTTGTTATTTTTCAGTTTCATGTCCAACTCTGTGACCCCATGGGCTGTAGCACGCCAGGCTCCTCTGTCCTCCACTATTGTCCACTGAGTCAGGAATGCTATCTAACCATCTGATCTCTGCTGCCTGTTTCTCCTCCTTCTCTCAGTCTTTCCCAGCATCAGGGTCTTTTCCAATGAGTCAGTTCTTCACATCAGGTGGCCAAAGGATTGAAGTTTCAGTTTCAGCATCAGTCCTTCCAATGAATATTCAGGGTAACTTCCTTTGGGATTGACTGGTTTGATCTCTTTGTCCAAGGGATATAGGCTCTTGGAAGTCAGATCTTTCACCGTCTTGGACCTTGTTGATTCTAACCAGTGTATATCACGTCCCTAACAGCAATGTCATTCTTTTAAAGGTTATGCCTTGCCCTCTTCCCTTCTGGTTCAGTAGGAAGGACAGGGCTTCCAGGAGGGAGACTTGGGGCCAGCATATGTGTATCAGGACCATCCCCTGTGTGTGGGTAATAAGGACAAGATTCCTTCCTCTGTCTCAGCTACAGTAGCAGCTGCTGGAACCTCAAGGACCACTCAGTTCTCCAGTCATGTAAGTGAACGTTGGAAAAGCTGGTGAAGAACACCAGGGAGAAGCCCAGAAGTAAAGCGGAGAGCTGTGGACAGCTGACGGAGAGCCTGGAACCAATGCTGTGTCTCATGGGATGGGGCAGATTTTAGCATCAGAAACTCCAGCAAGGTAGTATCAGAAAGAGGGTGGCTGAGGAGAGAATGGGGTGTAGAGCAAACCTATTTATGTCACAGATCCACTAGAGACAATACTTTTTGTTTATCTGTAACCTGCAAGTGTAGAAGGAGAAAAAACTAGACCCCGAAGTCTGAGAATCTTCCAACAAGCAAGAGATTTGACATAAGATATATAATCTATGGTGGTGAGCTAAATTGATACAAAGCCAGGGAGCTTTTGCAGCTTGAGTTCCTAACAGTAGGCATGATTTATGCACTAACACTGTTCCTCGCCAGGTGTGGGTTTAGGACTTGATGCAATTCTCTTAAACATATTTCATGACTTGGTGTTACACAAGGAATGGGGTTAAAGGATTACATTTCCCAATGAGTAAGCCGCAGATAACAAGAGAACCCTGACTAATACACTACCAATGGGAGGTTTTTGGTTTTTTTTTTCTATTAAGACCTTCAACTGGTTGGAGGTCCACTCACCTTATGGAGGGTAAGCTGCTTTACTCAAAGTCTACCGATTTAAATGGTAATCTCATTCTTTAAATGCCTTCAGAGAAACATCTACAGTATTGTTTGACCAAATGCCTGGGTGCTGTGGCCTAGTCAAGTAGACACAAAGAATGAACCTTTGTCTAGATTTATCCTCTGATGGTGTTTTAGAGAGAGAAGCCCATGTATTATTGGTCCATGTCTCTTCCTGAAGCTACAGGAGCCCTCTCCTTAATTCCATGAATTCTTCCAGTATTCTACAAGATTCCAGTAAATACTCAGAGTTGGTTTCTCTTTCTGAGAAGAAAAAGGAAGAGGAGAGGGGAGAGAGAGTGGGAAGGGGAGGAGAGGAAAGAACAATAACATCCTTAAGAGAAAAAGGAGCAATGAATAAGTCAAACCCAGCCCAGGGGTGGCCCAGCAGTTACTCTCTCATCTTGCCCGAGTGCCATCACACCACGTTTTAGCTCTTCTGTGGATCCTGCAAGGAACAGCTTAAGTGTAACTTTTCTTTACCCGAATGCTCCATGGTTCTTTGTTAGGAAGACGAATAGTTAGGTTGTAAATTTCCAGTACGCCATTGAAAGTTGTATGTTTTCTTTTATCTTATCTATAGTCAGTGGCAGTTTCATTTATGTCAGTGAAAAGCTCTGAATGGTGCCCCGGGGGGCCCCTCCAAACCTGAAGGATGGGCTTGGGGTATGTTCTTATGTAAATTAACAGCAATCATATTTCCCAAGCTCAGACCTTTTTTCAAACATTGAGCAAGAGGTGAGCTGACTTCTCTTGCAAACATGGTAAGAGCTAGGATACTGGCTAAAGTCATCACTTACAGCCTTCTCTGGTCTACGAAAATCACACACAGATACTTTAGCCTGCATGGAATAATTAATCAAGTATTTGAAATCACTTCGCTGAGGGAAAAAGATGGCTTAAAAAGAAACCAAGGTAACTTCAGCAGGGAAAATAGGTTTTAAATTTGTAGAAGAAAGTACTTGCTATTTCTAACCCCAGAACTGTGAGAGAGAAGAAAACTGCAATTGGAAGAGCTCAAAAGTTATCTTTCAGAAACGAGACCAGGTATACACTTATTAATATAGACTATTATCACTTTTTAGGCAAATTCAAGGTTAGGGTATAAAAAATTAAGTGTATGTTCACACCAATTCCTAATAAAGAACTGAATTCATGAATAAATTAATATAAATCTATAAAATATTTGTGCATACTCAGTTGTGTCCAACTCTTTGTGATTCCATGGATTATAACCCACCAGGCTCCTCTTCTCATAGAATTTTCCAGGCAATAATACTGGAGGAGGTTGCCATTTCCTACTCCGAGGGATCTTCCTGACACAGAGAATGAACCCACATCTCTTGGGTCTCCTGCATTAACAAGTGGATTTTTTACCACTGGGCCACCTGGGAATCCTTATAAATCTATAAAATAACCATATTTAAAACCCTTTCTGAGACACGTGTACCCAAGTGTTCATCACAGCACTGTTTACAATAGCCAGGACATGGAAGCAACCTAGATGTCCATCGGCAGACAAATGGATAAGAAAGCTGTGGTACATATACACACAGAATATTACTCAGTTATTATAAAGAATGCACTTGAATCAGTTCTTATGAGGTGGATGAAACTGGAGCCTATTATACAGAGTGAAGTAAGTCAGAAAGAAAAACACCAAAACAGTATATTAATGCATATATATGGAATTTAGAAAGATGGTAACGATGACCCTATATGCGAGACAGAAAAGGAGACACAGATGTAAAGAATAAACTTTTAGACTCTGTGGGAGAAGGCGAGGGTGGGATGATCTGAGAGAATAGCATTGAAACATGTGTATTACCATATGTGAAACAGATCGCCAGTCCAGGTTTGATGCATGAGACAGGGTGCTCAGGGCTGGTGCACTGGGATGACCCTGAGGGATGGGATGGGAAGGGAGGTGGGAGGGGGTTCAGGATGGGGAGCACATGTACACCCATGGCTGATTCATGTCAGTGTATGGCAAAAACCACTGCAACCCCATGGACTCTAGCCTACCAGGCTCCTCCATCCATGGAATTTTCCAGGCAAGAGTACTGGACTGGGTTGCCATTTCCTTCTCCAGGGAATCTTCCTGACCCAGGGATCGAACCTGGGTCTTCCGCATTGCAGGCAGATGCTTTACCATCTGAGCCACTAGGGAAGCCCGTAAAGTAATTAGTCTCCAATAAAAATAAATAAATAAAATTTTTTAACAAGCCAGTAACAAAAAAAGACCAAAAGTAAATAAATAAAGCCCTTTCTATCAGGGAGGTGATCTAGGTGAACATCATCAACATAAAAATGAAACTTCACTTATATGGCCTTCCGTCCCAAAACTTATAACCTCTGTTTAACAGTGAAACAACAAGCAAACCTAAATTGGAGGATAATTTACAAGATGACATAGTTAGCAAGAATCTTTATTTATTTTTTTCTGGAAGCCTGAGGGAACATACAAACAATAAATAGTAGACTTTAATGCCTCCAGGATTACTGACATGCAGTGGTTCACTTTCTCCTTTGGGCATAGAGAATACTGCTATTTAGATTTACCAAAGTATATTGTTTTTGTAATTTTTCAAAACATATTCGTAGAAAGTATTTCTTGAAAGCAATCAAGACATTCAGTTTGCCTAATGAGCAAAGGCACACTATGCAGTCTGGGAGAGAAAACTGTGGCCAAGAGTATCCTGTTTGAGATTTTTGCCATTCCTCACTTAAAAGCCTATGAAAAATGGGTTTTTCTAGTTCTGTGGAAAATGCCATTAGAATTCTCATAGGGTTTGCACTGAATCCAAAGATGGTTTTGGGTATTACAGACATTTTTAACAATATGGATCCTTCCAATCTATGAACATGGGATATCTTTTCATTTGTTTGTGTTTTCTTCAATTTCTTCCATCAAAGTCTTGTGGTTTTCATAATACAGATCTTTCATTTCCTTGCTGACACGTATTCCTAACTATTTTATTGTTTTTGATGGTATTGTGAATGGGAAAAACCTTAAGTGTGTTATACTAAGTAAGAAAAGTCAGAGGAAGATAAATATTGTATGACATCGCTTACATGTGGAATCTAAAGGGGCTGAACTCATAAAAATAGAGAGTAGAATGGTGAGGGTGGGAGGAGTGGAGAATGGGAGAAATCTTGTTCAATGTACAAATTTGGAAAGTGAAAATGTTAGTCACTCAGTCATGTCTGAATCTTTGTGACCCCAGGGACTGTAGCCTGTCAGGCTCCTCTGTCCGTTGAATTTTCCTGGCTAGAATACTGGAGTGGGTAGCCATTCCCTTCTCCAGGGGATCTTCCCAGGGATCACACCCAGGTCTCCTGCACTGCAGGTGGATTCTTTACCATCTGAGCCCCCAGAACTAGCAGATAAAATGTCTCGGAGATCTAACACACTGAATAGTGATTATAGTATCTGTTTTCTAAACGTCACAGTTCCTAGAAGACTACATGTTAATTGTTCTTACCACAAGGGGAAAAAAGAGAGAGAAATGATAATTATATGACATTATAGAGGTGTTAACTAACACTAAGGTGGTAATCATCCTTTGATATATAAAGGTATGAAATCAACACATCGTAAGTGTTAAACCTGCACAATGCTGTATGTCAATTACATCTCAATTTTTCAAGCCAGCACAAGGCAGCCCTTTTGAAAAATGATGTCAGCGATACTATTAAAACTCAAAGACTGCTCAGACTGCCTTTTCAAAGGCAAACAGCACAGTGGGTGAGTTGTGTGAATCTAGAAACAGCTGTCATGAGTGGGGAACCCCAATGAGTGGGAGCTGCTTCTGTCTCCGGAGGCCATCCTCACACCTCCCTCCCAACTGACGTCACTGGCCCAAAGCCAGTGAGTCAGCCGAAAAGAGGGGAGCCTCTGAGAGTTCCCCTGCTGCCCTGGGCCAAGCCTGGGCAACACCCCCTGCCATTGTAATCCTGGCTGGTTATAGGGTTGACATTACCACTGACTACAGTGTGGTGATTGTATCTTAATCCAAACATAAATATTTTTCTTATTGTTAAGTCAACAAGTGTCTGAAGAATGATTTAGAACAGCAGTTCTCAAAGTGTGGTCCAGTGACCCCTGGAGGTTTTCTAGATCTATAGCATCTGTGAGGTCAAAACAAATGTTTTAAAATAATACTGAAATGTTATTTGCTTTCTTTTCCTCCTCTTTTATTCTCTTTCAAGTGTACAAGGAAGTTTTTCAGAGGTCGTGTATGTGTCAGTTGCTCAGTCGTGTCTGACTCCTTTGCGACCCCATGGACTATAGTCCGCCAGGCTCCTCTGTCCATGGAATTCTCCAGGCAAGAACACTAGAGTGGATTGCCATTCCCTTCTCCTTTCCAGAGGTTACATGACATGATTTTGCAAGAGACTGAATACAGAGGCAGAGATAAGACCCTAGTGGTCTCTTCAGCGGGACTTAGACCAGGACCCTCTGGTCCGTCATTACTCTCACCTCAAGCCAGCCCCGACCAACCAGGTCTCCGGCACGTGAGCTGCTGTTCCCTCCACGTTTCTCTTCAGAACGCCCTATTCCTGCCTTCTGTCACCAGGAAGGTTCTGTTCCACACACGCCCTCCCTTGAAACCTGTTCCTTATCACCAGTCCTACCCACCCACAAACCTGTGGGAATCTTCTTTCTGTCCTAGAACATTCATTGTCTGTTTTGTATTTTAAAATAAATGCCTATTTGGATGGTGATCTAAAATCTCTGATAAGTAAGGTGCTTTCGGTAAACTTGTGCTCGGCCCTTTAAAGTGTAGCCAGCGCTCTGAATGTGCTGTCACACGTACAATACCTTCTGTGAACATTCTAGAGGCGCGGTACGGCCCCACCTTAGGTGAGGGCGCTGAGGCGCACAGTGAATGGTTTATGATGCTGCACATCTCAGGTGTGAGCAGGCTGAGTCTCAAACCTCAGTCATTTACAGGTTCTTCTCCTCAGACTAAGAAGAAAAGGGTAAAATAATGTCTTAGTACCACTAAACCTGGATGAAAGTGAAAGTCGCTTAGTTGTGTCTGACTCTTTGCAACCCCATGGACTATACAGTTCATGGAATTCTCCAGGCCAGAACACTGGAGTGGTAGCCTTTCCCTTCTCCAGGGGATCTTCCCAACCCAGGCATCGAACCCAGGTCTCCCATACTGCAGATGGATTCTTCACCAGCTGAGCCACAAGGGAAGCCCACGAATACTGGAGTGGGTAGCCTATCCTTTCTCCAGGGGAGCTTCCTGACCCAGGAATTGAATGGGGGTCTCCCGCATTGCAGGTGGATTCTTTACCAACTGAGCTATCAGGGAATCTGGCTAGATTCTTTAAAAAGAAAAAAAAAAAAAAAGCTAACAAAAGTACGTTGTTCTTCTATTGTAGATTTCATACCCCCTCGAGATGATTTTATCCTGCTGAAAGCCTCTTTATTCTTGATGTCTTTGTCATGTTTGCTTTTTGTACTTATAGCAATTCATATACCCTTGTAGGACATTTTACACAAGGAGATAAATGCTAAGACATAATATTGAGTAACTATTTGAATCCCCGCCTGAGAGGTGTATTATTGCCTCCACTATAATCACAGAATGTGGAAGTAGCTTGCGCAAGGTCAAATAATGACTCAGTGAAACAGCCAGAAACAAAATTATCCCTACCCTCCACCCCCATTTCTTGCTAAAACACATTTTTCATAAAGAACTTACATAGCATTTGCAATTCTGTGCCAAATCAGTATTCATGGTTGTCGTATTCCCATCTTTGCTGCAGTTTCTATTTTCCAACTTCCAAATAAAGATAAGAGGAATATTTTGCTGAGATTCAGACTGGTTATTTTTTTCTTCTTCTTCAAATATCCTGAGCTAAAGGATGACCTCAGATGTGATGGAAACTGACCTTCAGGTTCTCTACCAGCTGTTGAATCACTTTTGCAAAACGCCTTGAAATGCTTTTCAATTACCCTGTGACTGACTGACAAGTTGGTGTCCAATGAAACTCCAACGGACTCAGAGTGTGTGTGTGTGTGTGTGTGTGTGTGTGTGTGAGAGAGAGAGAGAGAGAGAGAGAGAGAGAGAGAGAGAGAGCGAGCATGCCAGAGGGAGGGAGTGAGATAGTCCACCATTCTTATTTGGTTTTGGGACATGCTTATCTATCTTCTTCAATATTGTATGTGACTTGTGGGTGTCAAAGAAATTATATTTAAATAAATATTATTTAAATCTCTACAACATAATATAGTGAGAAACATCCTGGATGTTACAAAGCAAAGCTCAGAATGGCTGCTGCCCTCACCTTCCAAGCAAAATCAAACATGGAAGTGAAATCCTGTGAGGTGAGTAAGAATATAAAAATTCTCATCCATCAGACAACAGCACAAGAAGACATAGGTATGAGTCAGCACGGAATGAAAAAACAATATTCATCAAACTGATTGATAGGCAGGGTTATTTTAAAACACCGTGGGATAATTCTTGTATTTAATGAATACAACCTAGACAGCATATTAAAAAGCAGAGACATTACTTTGTCAACAAAGGTCCATCTAGTCGAGGCTATGGTTTTTCCAGTAATCATGTATGGATGTGAGAGTTGGACTATAAAGAAAGCTGAGCACCAAAGAATTGATGCTTTTAAACTGTGGTGTTGGAGAAGACTCTTGAGAGTCCCTTGGACTGCAAGGAGATCCAACCAGTCCATCCGAAAGGAGATCAGTCCTGAGTGTTCACTGGAAAGACTGATGTTGAAGCTGAAACTCCAATACTTTGGCCACCTGATGTGAAGAACTGACTCATTGGAAAAGACCCTGATCCTGGGAAAGATTGAAGGCAGGAGGAGAAGGGGATGACAGAGGATGAGATGGTTGGATGGCATCACCAATTCAACAGACATGATTTTGGGTAAACTCTGGGAGTTGGGGGTGGACAGAGAGGCCTGGCATGCTGCAGTCCATGGGGTTGCAAAGAGTCAGACATGACTGAGCGACTGAACTGAACTGAACTGAATAAGAACTGCATATAGATTGCATCACTGACTCAATGAACATGAATCTGAGCAAACTCCAGGAGATGATGAAGGACAGGGAAGCTTGGCATGCTGCAGTCCATGGGGCCGCAAAGAGTTGGACTATGACTTAGTGACTGAACAACAACAATGAGAACTCCTTCTGCAGTAATAGCAGTACATCCCATAGTATATTCAATTTATAAAGCACTTCCAAAGGTGCATCCAGGACTGTAGCAAGAGCTGGGCTCTCTCGGGTCTACCCAATTAGCTACCAGTCCCTGTGCTTGGCCTTTCACATCCCTGAGGACCAGCCCGAGTCTGGCCTTTCACAGGCTCGGCTCCTCCATCCCTGAGGGCAGAGAAGCCCTGGTGTCTCAGGATCTTATGGGGAGCAGCTGATGGACAGCCATATGGGTGTGCAGGGGGCACTGGGAAGGCCCCGGATTCTCCAGGCCTGAGGGACGGCAGAGTTTACATCTCCAACTTGCAGATAAGGCAACTGAAGTTCGGAATGTCAGTGAAGTAACCAAGGGCACAAAATACTCACACGGAGGAGAGAATCTGCATTTTCTGTTTCTTCTTTGAATACTTTTCCAGTGTTTACAGCATACATATTAAGTAGTGTCTTAGATTCAATGCCATTTTCCCCAGTATTATTTGGGATGACAAGAGAGTCTTCTTAAGAGAGTAGGGGGACAATAGCTCACAAAACTTACTTTAGAAGGCAGCCAGTGGCGGGAGGAAATGGGTTTGGGGCTTAGTGATGTGGTTTCCGGTCCCAGGATGCACTCAACAGGGTTGTGTCCCACAGAAGTCCAACGATCCTTTCTTTCCCCTTTTGTTTGTTTGCCTTTTTTCTTGGTAAAAATGGGTCAATCTATTTTACTCCCAGAGGTATGGTGCGCTTGTAAGATTATTCACTCAGGAATTCTAATATTTATTGTGTGCACGTCCACATAAAAAGTTTCCAAAGGGTTGTGTCTGACATTTATCCTCAGGATCCAGGACTTGTGTGGCTGGACCTACACACACACAAACACACACGAATACACACATGAACACATAAACACACACACAGACACAAACATACTTATGAGTGAAAGTAAAGTATCAGAAAAGATTCATGGCCACCTGAATTCATGCCATCTACATTTGTTGTTGCTGTTCAGTCACTAAGTGGCATCCAATTCTGAGACCCCATGGACTATGGCACACCAGGCTCCTCTGTCCTCCATGACTGTGTTTAATTTTCACTCTGTTTGCAGACCTCATTTACTGCTCTTCATTTATATAACAGTTGTGAGAAACTAAATGTATCTACACTCTGGAATGATGGGGGAAATGGGGGAGAATGTCTATCTGTGCCCACCCTGGTTTTCAGTGCTAGGAATGCAGCAGGCAAGCTGGACAGGACCTCTCTCCTCATGGGGCTGACACAGACTGTGCACCAGAGGAGAAAGACAGTAATGCCCAGGGAGAGAGATGATAGATGAGAATGAAGACAAAGTGGAGACAGTCAAGGGCCTGGGCTGCCTTCTCTAGACCGAGTGGTCAGGATAGGCCCTTTCAAATCCTGATTCCAGAATGGGGAGGCATTAGCCATGCAAGAATCTGGGGGAGACGGTCCTAGCTGGAGGAAACAGCTAATGTGAAGGCCCAAAGGGAGGGACTGGCTTGTCACAGGGGAGGAGCATCAGAAAGGCCCATGTCCAGAGTTGCTGTGACAGAGGAGCTTCCGGGGACAGGCAGGGCCCCATCACCGGCGAGGGGTTGCATTAGGCTGCATGTAAAGACACCACCCACAGGAGCTGCATCTAACAGGGGGTTTGTTTCCCACAACACAAAACAGTCTGGAGGCAGGGTCAGCTGCTCTGTAAAGCCTCCGCAGAATCTCAAAGCCCTACCTCCTTCTGTCTTTCTGCTCTGCCACCTCTTGCATATGGCTTTCATGCCTTTGGTTGCCTCATGGGTGCAGTACAATCGCTCTGGCTTCTACCTTCTGTCTGAATTCAAGGCCATCTGAACAATGAAGTCACCAGGAAGAAGAGTGGTCCTCATATCAAAAATGTAGAAACTTCCCCAGAAAACCTCAGTTGACTTCCACTTGTATTTCAATGACCAATACTGTCTCTTGGCCACTCCTAGCTGCAAGGGAAAATGAGTATTTTTTTTCAAGCTCAATTCATTAAATCACAGTGTTTTCTGCAGTAAAAATGCAAGGGATTAGGCAGGTACTCCCATTGAAATTATTAGTTTGGATTCTCCTTTAGATGGGAAGGTCTCTGAGGGTAGGTGGGTGAATCAGGAGTTCAGGTTCTACACGTAAAACTAGGCACAGCTGTTATACCAGAGCGTCTTGATCAGTGTTGTCCCAAAACAGGTCTCAGGCAAATATATGGATACTCTCAGTCCTCATTGCAGCCCAGTGGTGACCAGAGCCTCCAGGGCCCCCGGGTAGTTAGTTCCTTCCTCAGAAGGTTCTTTCTTTTACTCACAGGGTTCCTAACAATATCATGGGTTATTGACTCTAAACTGCCAACACTCTTAACGTACAGCTTTATATACCACTAAGGGGAAAAAAACCATACCGAAATCATGTTGATTATATTCTTTGCAGCCAAAGATGGAGAAGCTCCATACAGTCAGCAAAAATAAGACCAAGAGTTGACTGTGGCTCAGATCATGAACTCCTTATTGCAAAATTCAGACTTAAATTGAAGAAAGTAAGGAAAAGCACTAGACCATTCAGGTATGACCTAAATCAAATCCCTTATGATTACACAGTGGAAGCGACAATAGATTCAAGGGATTAGATCTGATAGACAGTGCCTGAAAACTATGAACAGAGGTCCATGACATTGTACAGGAGGCAGGGATCAAGACCATCCCCAAGAAAGAGAAATGCAGAAAGGCAAAATGGTTGTCTGAGGAGGCCTTACAAATACATGAGAAAAGAAGAGAAGCAAAAGGCAAAGGAAAAAAATTAAGATATACCTATTTGAATGCAGAGTTCCATAGAAGGAGAGATAAGAAAGCCTTCCTCAGTGATCAGTGCAAAGAAATAGAGAAAAAATAGAATGGGAAAGACTAGAGATCTCTTCAAGAAAATCAGAGATATCAAGGGAATATTTCATGCAAAAATGGACACAATAAAGGACAGAAATGGTATGGATCTAACAGAAGCAGAAGATATTAAGAAGTGGCAAGAATACATAGAAGAACTATACAAAAAAGGGCTTAATGACCCAGATAACCACAATGGTGTGATCACTCACCTAGAGCCAGACATCCTGGAATGCGAAGTCAAGTGGGCCTTAGGAAACATCACTAGGAACAAAGCTAATGGAGGTGATAGAATTCCAACTGAGCTATTTCAAATCCTAAAATATGATGCTGTGAAAGTTCTGCACTCAATATGCCAGCAAATTTGGAAAACTCAGCAGTGGCCACAGGACTCGAAAAAGTCAGTTTTCATTCCAATCCCAAAGAAAGGTAACGCCAAAGAATGTTCAAACACAATTGCACTCATCTCACATACTAGCAAAGTAATGCTTAAAATTCTCCAAGCGAGGTTTCAACAGTACATGAACCAAGACCTTCCAGATGTTCAATCTGGATTTAGAAAAGGCAGAGGAACCAGAGATCAAATTGCCAACATCTGTTGGATCATTAAAAAGCAAGTTTCCCAGAAAAGCATCTACTTCTGCTTTATAGACTATGCCAAAGCCTTTGACCATGTGGATCACAGCAAATTGAGGAACATTCTTAAAGAGATGGGAATACCAGACCACCTTACTTGCCTCCTAAGAAATCTGTATTCAGGTCAAGAAGCAACAGCTAGAACCAGACATGGGACAACAGACTGGTTCCAAATTGGGAAAGGAGTATGTCAAGGCTATATATTGTCACCCTGTTTATTTAACTTCTATGCAGAGTACATCATGTGAAATGCTGGGCTGGATACAGCTGGAATCAAGATGCAGATGACACCACCCTTATGGCAGAAAGTGAAGAGGAACTAAAGAGCCTCTTGATGAAAGTGGAAGAGGAGAGCAAAAAAGTTGGTTTAAAACTCAACATTCAAAGAACTGATCACGGCATCCAGTCCCATCATGTCACAGCAAATAGATGGGGAAACAATGGAAACAGTGACAGGCTTTATTTTCGTGGGCTCCAGAATCATGCAGATGGTGACCACAGCCACAGAATTAAAAGATAAAAGATGCTTATTCCTTGGAAGAAAAGCTATGACCAACTTATACAGCTTATTAAAAAGCAGAGACATTACTTTGTCAACAAAGGTCCATCTAGTCAAAACTATGATTTTCCCAGTAGTCATGTATGGATGTGAGAGTTGGACCATAAAGAAAGCCGAGTGCCGAAGAATTAATGCTTTTGAACTGACATGTTGGAGAAAACTCTTGAGCGTTCCTTGAACTGCAAGGAGATCCAACCAGTCCATCCTAAAGGAAATCAGTCCTGAATACTCATTGGATTGATTGATGCTAAGGTTCAAGCTCCAATACTTTGGCCACTTGATACAAAGAAGTGACTCACTGGAAAAGACCCTGATGATTGAAGGCAAGAGGAGAAGGAGGAGGCAAAGGATGATGCTCAGGTAGCATCACTGACTCAATGGACATGAGTTTGAGCAGGCTCCAGGAGTTGGTGATGGACAGGGAAGCCCGGCATGCTGCAGTCCATCGGGTTGCAAAGAGTCAGACCTGACTGAGAGACTGACCTGACTGACAGAAGGGGAAAAAATGATGCCAGTTAAACTATAACACAGTGTTTTCTAACCCATAAGTTTTTTCCTGCACTTCTTAGGCATGGTAATTTTAAAGTTAAATTTTTAACCATATAGCAGTCACGGAAATTATTCATACAATTAATTTGTTTACATGTCCTTCAAGCATCTGTTTAGAATCCAGATCGCCTGTGTCTGTGTATTCCTCACTCTGTTATATCAACAGTGTTAGTGATGGAGCATTTCTTCAAAGTGTCCCACTATTGATTTCGGATTTTCTTCAAAGCTGCTGACACCTGTCTGAAAGTTTGGATGTGAATGCAAGACAATGACAACTATATCATGACTGCTGCCTTGCCAACAGCTCTCTTGCTAATAGTGCTACTGAAATGGGGGGAAGTTCCAGATCCACCTGTAGTGTGTGCATTTCTACGTGGGTCCTAAAGCAAAGAGCTGGGCAGCACTGGGTGAGACCTCCAGTTAGGGAGGTTGAGGGGGCAGTGGAATGTGAGTCTGGTGCTTAGTGAAGGGACAGGTGTAGAAAGATGGGTTTGTAGCTTTGTGACCCACAAGCCCACACATGGTAATGGGGCCTCACTGGCCAGGGAAACCAAGGTGAGGTGTAGAGGAGTTGGTGTTGAGCCTTGGGATTCTCAAGTGTTTAGAAATCTACAACAGGAGCCAACTAACCCCACTGAGAGTTAGCAGCAGGTATCCAGTCCAAACACTGGATATCAAAGCAGCGATATGGAAGCCTGACGTCAGCGAGGTCAAGTGCTGCCCAGAAGTCAATGAGGAGGAGAGCTGAAGAGTGACCACTGAACTGAGCAGCAGAGAGGTTATGAGTGGAATTGATAAAAGGACCTTCCTGGTGGGTGGCAGCCTCTGTGGAGCTCGATGACAAACAGATGGCTTGGACTGGGTTGAGGAGTGAGAGTGGGTGAGGTGGTCTTCCAGCAGCTGTGCTGTCAAAGCTAGATGTACGGTCAAGGCAGGTGGCGGTGTTTCCATTTCAAAATGACACTGGACATGTGTGAACACTAACTTAGTACAGTGGGATTGACTGTGCAGGAGAGGATACGAGTAGTGGCAAAGTGCTTGAGAAGTCGAGAAGGATGAGATTCAGTGCACCAGACCAACTCAGCTTTGGACAGAATCAAGACCCATTGCAAAGCCATCCTTTGGGCACAAACGCTCAACCTTCCAAGACCTTTAAGGTTTCCAAGCTTCAAAGCGCTGCCTCGTGCTCTCTCAGGGGTGGTGGGTGGGGACGTTTGCAGCATCTTTTCAATAAATCCTGCAGCCATGAAATTAAAAGACTCTTACTCCTTGAAAGAAAAGCTATGACCAACCTAGACAGCATATTAAAAGGCAGAGACATTACTTTGCCAACAAAGGTCCATCTAGTCAAAGCTATGGTTTTCCCAGTAGTCATGTATGGATGTGAGAGTTGGACTATAAAGAAAGCTGAGCACTGAAGAATTGATGCTTTTGAACTGTGGTGTTGCAGAAGACTCTTGAGAGTCCCTTGGACTGCAAAGAGATCCAACCAGTCCATCCTAAAGGAAATCAGTCCTGAATATTCATTGGAAGGACTGATGTTGAAGCTGAAACTCCAATTTTTGGCCGCCTGATGCGAGGAACTGACTCATTTGAAAAGACCCTGATGCTGGGAAAGATTGAAGGTAGGCGGAGAAGTGGAAGACAGAGGATGAGATGGTTGAATGGCATCACCGACTCAATGGACGTGAGTTTGAGTGAATTCCGGGAGTTGGTGATGGACAGGGAGGCCTGACGTGCTGCAGTCCATGGGGTCGCAGAGTCGGACACGGCTGAGCGACTGAACTGAACTTCAATAAATCTGGGCTATTCTCGTGCCCGGTCGGTCCCCGCTGGTGTCTCATTTCCGAACTGCGGCTCCAGGTGTGAGGGGGGCGGAGGACACGTGGCTGACGGGCCGGTTCCCCGACGACGACACGCATCACTGGCCTGGGCGCCCAGCTGTGGAGGCTCAGCTTTCCCACCACGGTCACAGCCCTTCTGGCGGGCTGGCGGAGCACCGTCCACGTCGGTGCCACCCTCCCGCTGGACTACGCTCACCCAGTCTCCCGCTCCTGCCTCGCCAGCACCTCGGGCGTCTACCAACACCCCGCCCTCCCCGCGCCCCCTTCTTCCTCCTCAGCCTCCAGCCTTGGCGTCCTACGTGGCGCCGCGGACTGCGCATGCTCAGTCCACGGGACACAAGCGCGCGCCCGCGCGGGGCGGAGCTGGGCGGGCGCGGTGACGCCACTGCGCAGCCGCGGGTGGGCGGGACCGTGCCACGTCGGCGCGCGCCGACCGCGCCCCCTCTCGGCGGCCGCGGTCAGTCAGCCTGTGCGCGGCCCCGGAGCGCTACGCGCGCGCCTCTCGGTCCCGGCACCGACGCTCGCGCGCTTTCCTCCCAGCAGCCCGAGCCCGCCGCCGCCGTCCCGGTCCGTCTGAAACCGGCTTCGCACCATGTCTTCGCCTCCCGAGGGGAAGCTGGAGACGAAAGCTGGACACCCGCCCGCCGGTACGGACGCGTTCCCACTTTCTCTCCTCTCGCGGGTCCGGAGGGCGGGGTCGAACCCGCGGGCGCGGGGCGCGGGACGCGCGGGGCGCCGGGCGGGGAGGCAGCGACCCGCCCCGGGATGGGGCGACTCGTGCGGTCTGAGGTAGACTCAGCCCCGCGCGGGCGACACCTGTTTTCTTTGCGCGAAAACATCGCAAGTCCGTTGGAGTTGCGTGCAGATTAGACTGACTTCAAAGAACCCCAGCTGAACAATGTGTCCCCAAAAGTTTGGTCGGTGAGTGCTTCCTTAGAATACCCAGATGCTTTGGAAAAGAAAACGAGGAGCCAAAACAGTGACAAATCACAGAGTTCTCAGCGTCTTGACGATGATTAATTGTAGGCTGACAGCTTTACAAAAAAGAACCAAAGGAGAGGAAATCTTTTTTTTTTTCGTTAACCACTCAATATGACTTTTTTTCCCTTCCTCCAGTTTCTTTCGCATTCTGCTTTTCCTCAAAAGTGGTTTGATTCTGTGTGGGGTTTTTTTTTTTTTTTTTTTTTTTGCTTTTAGCTTCTGTACATCCTAAACTTCTGAGGCAAGGAAGTTAAATGCTGGAGTCTTTTTTTTCTTCGAAAATGGGACTCTGAGCAGCCTTTATTTTCATATCGTCTCCTCCCCCTTTTGAGCACAGTTCCTGTTTGCTCTTTCGAATCTGCCCAAACTGGTTGATTGCTTTTTTCACCTCTCCGTTGAAATGACCATCAGTCCATATGGAAGGGCACTGGGAGGGAATTAGAGGTGACTGACCCCCAGTCGCATAAGCCTGTGGGATTTTTAGGGTCTTCATTCCACACATTAGTGAAGAGTATCAACTCAGTCTGCTAGTAACAGAGGCCTGAGCCAAACATGGCTGCTTTCTGTGGAACATTTATGCCATCTTCTTGTTGAAGGAAAGATTTCCCCAATTTCTGCCTGCCGCCCCCACCATAGGGCGCTAATTCTTTGTCTCCACACAGTGAATAGAGCAGTTCCTTAGCATGTGTTGCATTCCAGAGTAGGTCATACTTTTCATTAGTGAAATAAGCTCTCAACAGCAAGACAGGCACCAGGAAAGAAAAATGGCTAACCGATGCATGTGGGGTGTGAGAGGTGTGGGATTTTAGAAAACAGTTCCACTGTAATGGAAAGTAGAGTTTGGGGGCCTCTGTGTTGAATCAGTTTTAAGTTAAAAGAGAACGTCAAAGCATTTCCTTTCATGATAACTCTGGCCTGTAAGTCCCACCACTGGGGGTTCATGCCCAGCTGCCTGATGACCTGGGCAGCTGGGCAGGAGGTAGCACCTTCGTTTACCCTGGTGACCTTCAGCCACAGTCTGCCTGGGGCTCCCCTGTTCCCAGGCAGTGAGTAGCAGTAGAATGTACGTGTTGGGGTGATACCAAAGCAAAGTGGCAGTCATTAAATGGCATATAGAGACAGCCATATGGAGATCTTTAAGACTGGAGGAATAAACTGTCGATATTAACTCCCTGGGAGAAATTTCATGAAGGACTCTGAGTTTTCTCTGAATTGTGAACAGCTAGGCTGTGTGAATCACGAATTAACCATTTTATTTATGTTCAAGGAGAAGGGAGCCAATGTATTTGTGCTGGCATAGCAGTGAACTTGAGTTCTGAGTTTGAGACTGGTCACTTCTTTAGGGCTCGGTTTTCCTAATCCATGAAATGGGAGGTTTGTGCCAGATGGTCCCTGAGGAAGTAGCAGGGCAGGGCTGCCTTTGTGCTCTTAATGTCACCGTCTATAGGATTGGAGCCCAGGGACAGTTAATGCCACAGGTAAACAACTCCAGTGACTTCAGGCAGTGACTTCTTAAGGCTTTGAGACAAGCTCGCTCCCAGTCCAGCAGGAGACGCTAAGGAAGCCATCACTGTCATTCTGCCTTTCGCAAGGATGGTCACACTTGGCCAGAGCTGGAGGAAGGGCCTAGCATCCAGGCCCAGGGGTGCAGGTTAGAAAGAGACCTTTCATCGGTTGCAGTGTCTTGCCTCTCCGTTAGTACTGCACAGAGACCTCTGTGTGGAAGCCTTTTCTGGCAGAAAGGTCTGGGTGGTCTTGTTTACTCCAGCATGACCAGAGAACAGAAAGTTCTGCAGAGTAGATGTTAAAAGGAAAAAAGAGCGTCTACTATAATAAAGGGTAATCATCACGGATAGCCCAGAGCCCAGTTCCTAAATCAAAATAACAGCCTTGAAACATTGGCAACACTTTCATTAAGTGCTTAAGTTGGATAACAAAATCTTGTGCCTAAGTCTGCGACTGAAAACAATAAAATTCTCCTCCGTGACTCTCTTCATGTTCTTTCGTGTTTTCTCATTGTTGCTCTCTGAACCAGGTACACTTCTCTGCACCGCACAACCTCTACCTGTCTGCCTGTGCCCCTTGCTTCTGGGCCTGGGTCCCATTGATGAGCAGGGCCTGGCTTGTGATATGTAATAAATAGCTTGTGAGTTTCTCCAGAGCCTCTTAACTGCCTCTCACTTCCTCCCTGGCACGAGAGGCCCACAGCTTCCCTCCACTGCTGAGCTGTCTCCAGCGTGTCCTGGTGGTGCAGGCGGGACTCTCAGCCAGCTTAGGCAGCAGCAGCATGGAAATCGTAACATATTTGCCGAGTGTTACAGGGCATGGGGTGCTTCCCAGGTGGCACTAGTGGTAGAGAACCCGCCTGCTAGTGAAGGAGACTTAAGAGACGCAGGTTCGATCCCTGGGTCGGGAAGATCCCCTGGAGGAGCGTGTGGCAGCCCACTCCTGTACCCTTGCCTGGTGAATCTCAGGGATGGAGGAGCCTAGCAAGCTATGGTCCAGAGGGGCGCAAAGAGTTGGACAGGACTAAGCAACTTAGTATGTGTGCATGCTTAGGGTGTGGGGTGTAGGGGAGAAAAATCACTTTCCCTTTATTCTTCTAGGTTCCTGGCTAAGATCCCCCTTAAGATAAAGAACAGACTAATAAAGAAAAAGAAGCAGTTCAATAACCTATATCTCTCTTGTATACATAGGAGATGCTCAAGAAAAATGAGTGACTCCCAAGCCCCACCTTAAATACTAACAATAAAACATGCCCAGGAGAGGAGGTTCCCCTTGTGGGAGGGAGCCAGGAAATGCCTGATAAGCCAGGGGAAGGTTGTTATGCAGAGTAGGATTCTCCTGTGACTTAGTCATATTTCTCTTCCTGGTACAGAGAAAAAGAGACACTTAACACCTGGAGATCTCCCTTACGAGTGTAAAAGCTCCCAGCAAGGGTGACTTCTCTGTATCCAGCTTTTCCTGTGTGCTGTTTCTTAATCAACTCAAAATCATACTTGCCCAAGAGGCAGGTTTTGGGGGTAGCAGCGTGTTCCCCTTCACCAGTCAGTTCTACGCGCTTGGCACTAAGGAACAGTCCCCTTGCAGTTGGGATCAAGGGGACGACGCTGTTTTTAACCTGGCCAAGCTCTCTGGAGTGTTGCCGACACCCCCAAAGACAGTGACTTCAGGGGATCTCCCGGGGGGGGGGGGGGGACGACTTTGCCTCCTGGAACCTCAGCAGCCCTTCTCAGAGGGGCTCCATTCTTCACCAGGTCCTCCTCCCAGGCTGTGAGGTTAATGAGGCTCCTGAAGCGCCTCGGAGGAAGGGGACTGTGAATAAATTCAGTACTGGTGGGAAGGGGACTGTGTGAATAAATACAGTGCTGGTGGGCGCCGCCTGGCACCCTGGGATGTGCTGGTGGCTGGGTCCTCTGTCAGAGTAGCCAAGTCTTCATGTTTGAGAGCTCGCCACTGCTCTCGGCGACCAAATATTTGTGGAGAGATGAGGTGAGACAGCTGCTTCTCTGGGAATTCTTACAAGTAACAGATGAACAGAGCGACTGAGGTTCTGTTTCATCTAACAGCAGAACTCTGATCCCCAGCAGAAAGGGGGACTCGGTGACAAGCCACACTGTGACTCGCTCCTGCCGGTTTCCATGAGTTTCTGGCAGTGGTGGGGATAACGTCTCTTCGTGACATACGTTTTGCTGGTCCTGGTCCCCTGCCAGTTCCCAGGGGACGCAAACCATATGTCAGGAAAGTTCTCATAAATCTAATACGTGATGGCTTGAAGTGTTACTAATCTTAAGTGTAGTTTCCTTTCAAGAGTAGACTTTATGTCCCTTCTAGAACTGAGTCAAATGGAAATACAAACACAATTCTATTCATTATAGTGGAAAAGAGACCACTTTGTTTTTCTTTAGTAACTTCAAAATAATTGAGTCCTCTATTCTACTGATCATTCAGGGTGCATTTAAAAGGTTGTGGATGATACTTCCCTCTGAATTACCTCCCTTTGGAGGTTTCGTATTATCCAGGCCACTCTGTTGCTAAAAAAGGCAAGACTGATTTGGTTTTTATTGTATTAGCCGTGAAATCACAGGTGTGCTAAGCACGACCCCCAGTGTCCTCAGCCCAGTCACTGATCAGCGCTTGAAGATACAGGACAGAGCTGTCTGCCTTTGCTCCTGTGTGTGTGTGCTCGGTCGCTAAGTCATGGCTGATGGCCAACTCTTTGCGACCCCATGGACTATAACCCATCAGGCTCCTCTGTCTATGGAGTTTCCCAGGCAAGAATACTGGAGGGGGTTGCCATTTCCTCCTTCAGGAGATCTTCCCAACCCAGGGATAGAACCCACATCTCTTATGTCTCCTGCAATGGCAGGCAGGTTCTTTACCACTAGTGCCAGCTGGGAAGCCTGCCTTTGGTCCCGAGATGCCAAGAAAAAAGAGGGACCCTTTTAGTCACTGCATTTTTTTTTTTTTTCCAAGAGCTTCCAGTTAGGGTGGACCAAGCACTTCTACGACGTGTTTAAGATTTTCCCTCTGTGCTCTGAGACTGGCTCACACATGCCTCCTGCTCCTCACTTCTGTGAGTGTCCTGTTCATTTCAGAAGGTGCCTCCGCACTCTTACTTGGTCTTGTGAATGGCCTCCCCTTCCCAGCTTCACAGACTCTTTTGTTTGTATAGGGGCTATCCACTTTTGTATCAGGCCCTGTATTAGTTACAGTTATATCAACTATATTATGTATTCACTGTTGTAACAGACAACCCCAAATCGCAGTGGCTGAACAAGTCAAGGTTGGTTTCTCTCCCAGGAGGCCCTCCAACCGGGGGGGAAAAAATGCAGAGGGCAAGGCCCCTCCTGCCCAGCGTGTGGCCTCCTCGGAGGGGACTGAGTGCACGCCACGGTGTCGGGGCCTTGAGGTGCCACCTGCAAGTGACACGCGTCACTGTGTTAGTTTCCTGTGGCTGCTGTAGCAAAGGACAGCAAACTTTGTTGTTTAAAACAGCACCGCTCTATTGTCTTACAGTTCTGGAGGTGAGAAGTCCAAAGTGAGCCTCACTGGGCAGACGTCAAGGTGTTTGCAGGGCTGGTTCATCTGGCGGTTCCCTGGGTGAACCCCATTTCTGCCACTTCTACTTTCCAGACACCCCCACGCTCCTGGGTGCACTGCCCCTTCCTCCACCCACAACAGCTGGTCCAGCCTTCCTCACAGTAGGCACGCTGATGCTTCCGTGCCCCTGTCTCACATTTCAGGTCCCCCTTGTGATCACAGTTTGCCCAGCCACGTAATCTAGAATAGCCTCCTTATTTTAAGGTCAACTGATTAACAGCCTAATTCCTCCTTGCCAAGCGTATTCACAGGTGGGGGACTAGAGCGTGGCCAGCTTGGTGGGGAGGGGGACATTACCCTGCCTACCGTGGTCTGTTTTCCCCGGAATCAGCCACAACCCAGGTAAATGGCCCCACTCTCACTGCCGGGGAGACTAGGGTTGTGGTCGGTGAACACCGTCGGGTTGCCTGTCCCCGAGAACCTCGAGGCAGGGATCTCACTCTTCCCTGGACTTTCTGAAACCATCTCCCTGAACTCAGGGTTTCCCCTGCGTCTGCCTCTCCCAGTCCTCAGCTTTGGACCAGTCACTGTCTGGCAGGTCTGGGCCCTGTCACCACACAAGCTGAGCACTGAAGAATTGATGTTTTCAAACTGTGGCCCTGGAGAAGACTCTTGAGAGTCCCTTGAACTGCAAGGAGATCCAACCAGTCCATCCTAGAGGAAATCAACCCTGAATATTCATTGGAAGGACTGGTGCTGAAGCTGAAGCTCCAATACTTTGGCCACCTGATGGGAAGAGCTGACTTCCTGAAAAAGATCCTGATGGAGGCCACGGGTTGAAGCAGCCAACAGAGGGTGAGATGGTTGGATGGCATCACCGACTCAGAGGACATGAGTTGGAGCCCACCCCAGGAGATAGCAGAGGACAGGGGAGCCTGGTGTGCTGCAGCCCATGGCGTCACGGAGGCGCACAGGATAGAGCGACTGAACAATGACCAGGCACTCTGACCTCTGGGTCACAGCCGCTAGGGGATGGAGCCTGCACTGCGTGGAAGACTGGCCGGCCTCTCCAGTCCCAGCCCACGCTCGAGGTCTCTGAGCCTCAGCCTGCCTCTGGAGAGTGAGTGAGCTTCCTCCGTGTCACTTAAGGGCCTTCCCACCCTAACATGTTTCGCCTCTAAGTGGAGAATGGCAGTTTACCTTCTTTCATCCTCTGTTTCTTCAGAGAGGAAACCATCAGGGGTGCAAGTTCAGCAATGTATCAGGGACTCATTTTTTCAGGCAAGCATCCCTTTCACCCGTTGCAGAAAGCCCCTGTGGGCACTGAACGTGGCCGCGGGGAGTGGGGAGCTCCAGGGGCCCCTCCTAACTCAGAGCTGCTGCCCCTCTTTCTCTCACTCCTTGCAGCTCCCCCTGGCTCGGGACGCCAGCCTCCTCGGATAGGCGTGGCTTCTTTGCTGGCCATGGAGACCCCTCTCCCGGTGGGGCACCTCCTCTTAATGGAGAATGACCGCCTCCCTCTGCCTTGGCCCCACCCACTGTCCCCATCCCAGGGCCGTCCAGTCTGGTGCCCACTTCGCTTTCCGGCCACAGCGCTGCTCTCCCTGGGAGGATTTCGTTCACCCCTGATCTGCAGCTCTGGGCGTCTCTGTTTTGCTTTCCTTTTTTTCTCACCGGAACAACTCTCAGAGCCTTTCTTGGCTTCTTTTAGGTGGGTTTGCTTTCCTTTGAACCAGATTTCAGTAGCTCTTCCCAGCAAGAGCAAAGGGAAGCCTCTGCTCTCGGTCCTGCCCCACTGGTCCCCAGGGCTGGCCCCTCCCTGGCCCCGGGCGCTTTACTGCCTCAAGCCCGCTGGGGACACCCTTCTCCTTCCCCTGCCCGACCTGCAGCTGTGGGTCCTCCTAGCCTGCTGTTGAGGGTATGGAGCAGTCTGTGGGGAACCCTTTCACAGCCAGGCACCCCAGCACCTCAGGGGCTGCCAGGCCCCAGGGCGGTATCTTCATCAGTTGCTTCCCTCCCTGACAAAGTCCGAGCTGGAGGCTGTTTCCTCCGCCCACGTTGCTTTTTTTTGTGGGCAGGAAAACCTGCTTCACAGAGAGCTCTCCACATCAAACACACTGCTTTCCTGGGCCTAGAACCTGCCCGGAGGCATCTCTCTGAGGAGCACTGATGCTCTGTTTCCTGGAACATTGAAGCAGGAAAAGGCCTGTGGGGTGAGATTAAGGGCGCTGGCTGGCGGGGTCAGGAGCTTCTTCACTGGCCTCGCCTCCTCATGGGGGTGGGGGTGTGGTCTGCACCATAGGGTTAGGGTGAAGTGGGTGGGGTGGTAACTGGCCAGTGGTTAGAGCAGGGCCTGGCACGTGGCGCCATCCAGTGGGAAGGGTTATCCAAGGTCCTCGGCTCTCCAGAAGCCTCCTTAGATGGTGAGGGGCTGAGGACAGTCCTGGAAGTGGTCAGCTGCCAGGCGGTGGGGTCCCTCACCATGGAGGGTGAGGGGCTCACTCACCAATCCAGTGCTCAGATCCTGCCACCCCCACTTTACACAGAGGAAACAGTGGGGAGGAGGTGATAAACCACCAAGGACTCGGACACGGGGGACTCTCTGAGGAGACATTACTTTGTCAACAAAGGTCCGTCTCGTCAAAACTATGGTTTTTCCAGTGGTCATGTATGGATGTGAGAGTTGGACCTTAAAGAAGGCTGAATGCTGAAGAACTGATGCTTTCGAACTGTGGTGTTGGAGAAGACTCTTGAGAGTGTCTTGGACTGCAAGGACATCAGTCCTGAAATATTCATTGGAAGGGCTGATGTTGAAGCTGAAGCTCCAATACTTTGGCCACCTGATGCAAAGAACTGACTCCTTAGAAAAGACCTTGATGCTGGAAAAGATTGAAGGCAGAAAGAGAAGGGGATGACAGAGGATGAGATGGTTGAATGGCATCACCGACTGGATTGACACGAGTTTGAGCAAGCTCAAGGAGTTGGTGATGGACAGGGAAGCCTGGTGTGCTGCAGTCCATGGGGTTGCAAAGAGTCAGACACGACTGAGTGACTTTATTGAGTGAGAGTGGCTAGGAGTTGAGCATCTGTGGGAGCCAGGCCCTGAAGGGGGTGTTCCAGGTGGGCTCCCTCTTAAGTCCTCAGCATTGCCACCCTTTCTTCACAGATAGGACCCTGAGGCAGAGTGCCGGCAGCCTGCCGGGACACACACGGACACACACAGACACACACACACATGTAGAGCTGGGACTTGAACCTGGGGATCTGGCTCTCAGAATCCATGCCTTAACTTTGGCTCAGGACTTCTACCAAGAGGAAGCTTGTTAGTCTTTACATTTGAAGCTCATATTTGAATAACAACCATCACAACAAAAATCTGTTTTATTTTTTACTACTCAGAAAAATACTTGCATTTGCAAATAATTCTGCAAAGATTTCTGCAGAAGTAGCTCTCTCTTTGTATTTCTGACCGATGAAGAGTCCTAGTGACAATGATAAAACAATCGATAAATATGTGCTGTCATATTTTTTGGCAGTGGTGCAAGTTAAAATGAATCTGTCTCAGCCTTGAGTTATTATTATTATTGCCACTTTATTGCAGCATTAATCACCACCCATACTGTGAGAGATTGATGAAGTTAATTGTTTTTATAAACTAGATTAAATGAAGTGCTGATGTGGAGGTGTGAGTCTGGGAGTGTGTGCTTACTTCAGGAGAGGAGTGGCCGGGCTCCCTGTGAGCTTCCCAAGGCTTGATTATTTTGAACATCACCTTGGCATTCATCATCTGTTCCTTTTGTAGTGAGTTGCACACCCTTTTTTTACTTTTAGCCACAGTTGATAGAATACACCTGGGACTTACAGTGTCAACGTGTTTTGTCTGCCAAGCAGAAGTGATTCAGAGATTATTTTTAAATGGGCATCTCTATTAGTTTGTGCAGGCTGCTATAACAAAGTAAATAGCACAGACTGGGTGGTTCCATCAACAGAAGTTTATTTTCTCACAGTTGTGGGCCTGGAGTCCATGATCAAGGTGCCAGTAGGTGTAGTTTCTCCTGAGGCATCTCCTCGACTTGCAGATGGCCACCTTCCCTCTGTGTCCTCGTGTAGCCTTTCCTCTCTGCACGTGCGTCCATGGTGTCTCTTCCTCTTCTGATAAGAAGACCAGTCCTATCAGATTAGGGCCACCCTGTGTGTGTGTGAGTGTGTGTGACTGTGTGTGAGTGTAAAGTCTCTTAGTCATATCTGACTGTCTACGACCCCGTGGACTGTAGCCCGCCAGGCTCCTCTGTCCATGGGATTCTCCAGGCAAGAATACTGGAGTGGGCTGCCATTCCCCCCTCCAGGGGATCGTCCTGACCCAGGGACTGAACCCACGTCTCTTATGTCTCCTGGGTTGGCAGGTGGATTCTTTACCGCTGCACCAGCCGGGAAGCCCCAGGGCCACCCTCACAGCCTCTTTTTCACTTAAGTACTTCTCTTTTTTTTAAGCTGCACTAGGTCTTTGGTGCAGCATGCGGGCTTTCTCTAGTTGAGGCTCCTGGGCTTAGTTTTCCCCACAGCATGTGGGATCTTAGTTCCTGAACCAGGGATCAAACCCAGATCCCTTGCCTTGGAAGGCAGATTCTTAACCCCTGGATCACCAGGGAAGTCCCCCTCTTTAGAGGCCTGTCTCCACACCACACCTTTAGTCAGGCCTAAAGTTCTGGAGATCGGGGCTTCAACATAAGAATTTGGGGAGGTTATAGTTCAACTCATGTAACAAAACCTTTGATCCATTTCTCATGGACATGGAGTAGGGGTGGGATAAATGGGGCAGGAAAGTGTTTTAAAAAAAAATTAATGGGATTATTCTTCCAGCCTTATTATTCAAACAAAAGCATTCATAATCTTACAATTCAAGAGAGTGGGTGAAAAATAATGTATATGTAGAATTTTCTTTTCAGTCTCCCATTTCTTAAAGTTTGGCAGGCTTCATGTCCCTGGAAATCTTGAGAAGCGACCTGAAAATGTTATTTTTGTTTTCTTTTTCTTCTTTAAATCTTAGCCCAAAGTGAGGGTGATCTCTAGGAACAACATCCGAAGAAGAAACGAAATGAAGAACAGTTAGCCTGAGCCTTGGGCCCACGAGAGGCAGGAAGTGACTTGGTGTCTCCTCTTCTGATAAGAAAAGCAGTCATGTTGGGCTTCCCTGGAGGCTCAGCTGGTAAAGACTCCACCTGCAGTGCAGGAGACCTGGGTTCCATCCCTGGGTAGGAAGATCCCCTGGAGAAGGAACGCCTTCTCACCCCAGTATTCTGGCCTGGAGAATCCCATGGACAGAGGAGCCTGGCAGGCTACAGTCCATGGGGTCGGGACATAACTGAAGCAACTTTCACTCATGTTCAATTAGGCAATCCCCCACCCACCCCCCAATACACACACAGCCTCGTTTAACTCAAGACGCCACCTACAAGCTGGGTGCTCAGAGGCCAAACCCATGGAGAAAGGGTGCAGGAAAAAGTGTCCAGCAGCACAGTGGGGTGGTGAGGAAGCTGGTGTGTTTCAGCCTGGCCTCCGGATGGAGAACAGAGTCTCCTTGAGAATTTGTAACTGCAGGTCTGCCTTTACATGGGCAGTCTGTTCAGATTTACACTGTTTGTTCTTTCCTGTCCTGAGAAATCAGATGTAAAAAGGATTTCCTGCTGCCCCTACTCCTGGTCTGACAGAAGCGTGCACAGCATCTCTCCAAGGGGTGCTGCCTAGACCACCCCCAGAGGATCCCCACAGACAGGCTCACTGAAGACATTCCCCCCAAACGAGCCAGATTCAGAAAAGCGAACAGTGGGGGCGAGACTTCTGATAATAAAATAATTACATAGGACTTCCCTGGTGACACAGTGAATAGGAACCACCCTGCCAATGCGGGGGACACTGGTTTGACCCCTGGACCAGGAAGATTCCGCGTTCTGTGAAGTGACTGAGCCAGTCCCCCACAACTTCTGAGCCGAGCTCTGGAGCCTGTGAATAGCAACTCCTGAGCCCGTACTCCACGTGAGAAGTCACCGCCATGAGAAGCTTGTGAACCACAGCTAGAGAGACGCACAGCCCCAGCTAGAGAAAGCTTGTGGGCAGCACAAGACCCAGCACAACCAAAAATTGAAATTAAAAAAATTAGATATACAGTCACAAGACAAGCATACCTAAAATGGTTAAATATATAAAAGAACCAAAAACATGGGAAACAAGTAAAATGCCCTCAAATAAAGACCAGATGAATTCGAGGGGGGAATGCTTTAGAAATGAAAAGATAAAATGATTGGAATCAAAATCAGGATAATTATTCCTACTTCAAAAATTTTCAGAATGAAGTCAGATTTTTGAGAAAATTACTGGACAGGATTATATTTCTTTCCTAACAAATAGAATATCCCCACGGAAAAGAAGTGTTGGTGGCAGCAGGGAGAGTCTCATCCCAAACCCAGACCCGCAGACGTGTCACTAAATACAGTATTTTATTTCTCGTGCCTCTGGTTTACCTTCCTCTGAGCGAGTGCCTCTGTGTACTGCTGGCCATGCTGCAGCCATCAGCAGCTTTCTGAATCCTCCCAGGGAAACTGAAAACTAATAAACCTGATGTGTATAAGCCTCAAAGTGTCTCACATTCTCCTTCCTGTTTGCAGCATCACAAAGAAAGCAGTCCTGAGCTTTCCTAATTCAGCAGGGTCCAAATTTGGCTTTACCAACTCAAGGGACATGAGTCTGGGCAAACTTCAGGAGATAGTGAAGGACAGGGAGCCCTGGCATGCTGTAGTCCATGGGGTCACAGAGAGTCGGACACGACTTAGCAACTGAACAACAAGAACAACTTAATTTGAAACACTGGAGGAGGTGGGCTGACCAGCTGGCTGTACTTTGTGATTGGAGCAGGGCTGTGTCAGAACGTGGAGTGGCTGTCCTGGGGCAGGGCGGGGAGGGGAGGTGGGTAGGTTGAGGGGTGGGTAGTGCTGTGAGCCCCACATACAAACCCTGGACCATGAGCTCAGTTAGCAAAGTCTGCTTTCTGTTAAGTGCTGGGAAGCTGCTGTGCACCTCTGTTTTGGTCTGTTTGGGCTGCTACAAGTGAATACCATCGACTGGTGGCTGTAAACAATGGACATTCTCACCATTCTGGAGGCTGGAAGTCCAGGGTCAAGGCAACAGCAGCAGATTCAGTGTCTGGTGATGTCCTGCTTCCTGGTTCACAGGCAGCTGTATTCTCCATCCTACCTGGCAGAAAGGGTGAGGGAGCTCTCAGGGTTCTCTTTAGGAGGGCGCTAATCCTGTTCGTGAGGGCTCCACCCGTATGACCAAAGTGAAAAGAAAGAAAGAAAGTGAAAGCCGCTTACTCATGTCTGACTCTTTGCAACCCCGTGGACTGTAGTCCCCCAGGCTCCTCTGTCCGTGGAATTCTCCAGGCAAGAATGCTGGAGTGGGTAACCATTCTCTTCTCCAGGGGATCTTACCAACTCAGGGATTTAACCAAGGTCTCCTTCAATGAAGGCTGGTTCTTTACCATCTGAACCACCAGGGAAGCCTGATGACCTAAGCGCCTTCCAACGGCCTCGCCTCCAAACAGCATCACTTTGGGAGATAGGATTCACAGCTCTTCTCATCTAAACTCCTCCAACTTAGGACGTGGCTCTTAACCCCTTTCTGGAGATGAAGCATTGAGACTGTGAGCAGCTGACTACCCTGAGACCACGCAGCTGAGGACATGGAGTGACTTGTTGACCCTAAAACACAACCCTGTCAACTGCCATGTGACACTGACTTTTGGAAATAAGGCCGGCATTTCCAAGCTTTATCCCGTGGAATACAGGAGTCCTAAAGGATGATAACCAGCGTTACTGGGGAAGGAGGGACGTTCTGTGGTCAAATACACTTGGGAAAGACGGCACACTCTGTGTGCCCACATGAAGCTTACGGCACATGCTAAAGGCAGAATATCTGTCTTGAGGAAAGCCACTGAATTTGTTCAACCTAGCTCTTTCCACACTTCCTAGATCCTAGAATCTCCATTTTTGTTGCTGCTTTTTCTCTTGCAAAACAGTATTAACATTAGTTATGAGGAGATACAAATCAAACTATAATAAGACACCACACCTACTAGAACAACTATAATTAAAAAGAAACACCATAACACGTGTTGGTAAGCATGTGGAGAAATTGGAACCCCCACTGGTTGGAGTGTAAAACAGTGCCATGGCTTTGGAAAGCTTTGAAGATCCTTCAAAAGGGTGACTGTGGGATTACTATGTCACTCAACTTTTCCACTCCTGCATATGTACCAAGGAAATAAGGGTGTAAGTCCATGTGGCCACACAAAACTTGTACATGCACAGTCGTTCATAACTGCTTTATTCCCAGTAGCCAAAATGTGGGAAAAGCGCAACTGACCATCCACAGATGAGTAGATTGTAAAACATGGTCTGTCCATGCCGTGGAGTATTATTCAGCCATGAAGAGGAATGAAAGGACTTCCCTGGTGGTCCAGTGGTTGGGACTTTACCTTCCAAATGCAGAATGTGCAGGTTCCATCCCTGCTTGGGGAACTGGGATCCCACATTTCTCAAGGCCAAAAGGTCAAGACAGAACAAAGACAGTATTGTAACAAATTCAATAAGAACTTTGAAAATGGTCCACATCAAAAAAAAAAAAAAAATCTTAAAAAAAGGAATGAAGTACTGACACGTGCTACAACATGGACAAACCTTGGAAACGTTATGTTAAGAGAAAAGTCTTGTCATCAATGGCTGTATATTTTATGATTCCATTTATGTCAAATGTCCAGAATAGGCCGGTGCAGATGACTGGTTGCTAAGAGCTGGGGGAGAGGAGGGATTGGAGAGGGACCTTTGATGGGTTTCTGTTGAGGGTGATGATCCTGTTTGACAATGATTGTGGTCACAGTTGTGCGACTCTGGATATACACAAAACCACTGAACTGTATACTCTAACTAGGGGGACCATATCGTATGTGAGGTATATGTCCATAAGGCTGTTTTTTAAAAACGAAATTAACTTCTGCCAAACCCAGGGTTTCACAGCACAGTCCGGGAAAGGTCGTCACCAGGGCGGGCTCTGTGGCTGTGACACGGCCGATGTCCTGTGTCGCCTGTGGCTGTATCCCCATCAGAGCACCATCGGCATTTGAGAAAATGTCCCCAGCAGGGATGGAGTGGCCTCTGCGTCATCACAAACCTGTACAAAACCTAAAAGCAGGCGGCCGCTTTCTCCACGTGGCTTGTACTCTGGTAGCACCGCTGCTCTTACCCACTTGAAAGGAGACCAGACAAACGGACAAGCCTTGGAAAGTGTCTGAGTGGCTCCAGAGTATGAGACAGGGCTGAGTGTCCTGTCATTCTGAATCTCCCCCAGTAGTACTGGGGCCTCGACACAGGTTCAGTCCCTGGGTCGGGAGGATCCCCTGGAGAAGGAAATGGCAGCCCACTCCAGTATTCTTGCCTGGACAGTCCCATGGACAGAAGAGCCTGGCTAGCTACAGTCCACGGGGCTGCAAAGAGTCAGCCGTGACTGAGTGACTCAAGAATGGCAATAATAGCACTATTCTCCGTGATTAATCGCTGTCACTGCCAGCTGGTCTGGACCTGGGGCCACGGGACAGCCACACACCTTTCAGTAGCTCCCCTGCCATCTGGTGGTTGTGTGTTCACACTGATCACACCCCTTTGTCTTCATTTCAGTGAAAGCTGGTGGGATGCGAATTGTGCAGAAACACCCGCATTCTGGAGACACCAAAGAAGAGAAGGACAAGGACGACCAGGAGTGGGAGAGCCCCAGGTAGGAAAGTTCTGGATTCACTAGTCACCCTTATTCAGTTAAACATTAACGTTTGTTCTCTGCTGCGTGCTTCCGATAAACCCTGGGCTCCTGGGGCCCTGTGCTGTGAGCTTTACTCTCCTGATCCCTGAGGAGGAGGCTCTGTCCCCCAGACAGAGGAGAAACAGGACAGCTAGAGCACGCTTCTTCCCTTGCCCCAAATAAATCTAAGTGGATTCATCCATCTTTGCGCAGAAGCCCTCCACCACCACATTGAAATCACTCACAGACCTTTGAAAATGCCATTCTAGTTGAGTCTCTGGACTGTCAGGGCAGAGAACCACTGATTTAAACAGTGTTCACAAGCGTTAGGGCTTTGTCAGCCAACCTTGAATCATCGAGGACACACCATGATGAGTGACCGAGTGCCCTTAAACAATGTGTTTGCCCCCAGATCCCTGGGTCCCTGAAAGCTCACCTTCCTGGAACACCACCATCTCTGTTTACACCTCCTTTCCTTGCAGGTTCTGATGTCAAGTTTGGTCCAAGGACCTTGATACAAGCCCATCTCCTCCCACCTGTAACACACATTCAGTGCCCACCTGTCTCTGAGCCTGTCCTCAGAAAGAGAAGTGAACACCAAGCTTTTCACCTTGTAACTCATCACTTAAGCTTTGCACCTTGTAACTCATCTCTGGCCGAGTCTCAGCCAGAGGGAAAGGGAGTGTGGAGAGCAGCCAGCGCATGTTTGTGCATTTCATTCCAGCAGTCCTGAAGAGCAGGTGGAATGCTCCCCAGGTTACACATGGGAGACTGAAGTCCACAGAGGTCAATGCTTGCGACACTGAGCAGGGATGAACCCCATGCCTGGGGTTCAGAGCAGGCCCCTTCCCAAAGGATAGCTCCTGACAGGAGGCGCCCCCCGAGGAGGACGGGCCTGGGTTTGGTGACCCCACATACCTGCTTACGTAGATGCTGTGCCGTTGGGTATTTTCTGTAAAACCTCGGGTGTCACTTAGGGCGGTTGCTGGAGGGGAGGACAAAATTGGAGGAGAAGTTTGTGAGTGATTATTGCCCATTTTAAATCATGAGATATCAGCACCAGGAAAATCAGCTCAAGTTCTGATTTTTTAAAAGAAGAAGGTGGTTTAAGGAAAGTCTCGAATTTTCTTTCCACTATTTTCACAGATTTGTGTTTGGAACATAACAGCATCAGGAATTCTCCTACAGGTCCACGGTCCTGTATCTGAAAACCGTGGGGCCTAATTCATATCAGAATTCAGAAATTCTAATGTTTTGGGAGAGGAAGCAGGTTTTAGCTGAATAAGACCGTATGTATTTCATATAGTACCTGTTCTGGGGTCTCAAGCAGCCTGTTGGAATCTGTGTATGATGTTCATACCTGCTGAGATTCATTTTAAAGATTTACAGACTTGGACCAGTTCAGGGTAAGTTTTGCCGGCATAAGAGTTAGAACGTTTGGTGTTGAGAACATTCTTGGACTTGGAATCAAGGATAAAAGCATGTGACCTGTAGCATTCTTCCGCTAGAAACCTGGAATGTCATTTCCCTTCATATCCACTGGTTCCTTAAGAAGGGAGAAAGGATGAGACACAGCTATATCTGGGTGGGGGGGGTGGGGAACCCTGGGAAATTAATGAAACATGCTTTTCTGCATGAGTTTAAGTGGAATAAGGAACAAATAGCTACTTCTGTGTGTAACACTGTCAATACAGTGACAACTGATCATTTCTTAGCATGTTTAGAAATCAAGACAGAACAGCCCATTCGTTTTCTTTCTACTGATTTTTTTTTCTCATGAGGTGAAGTACAGCGTTTATGGAAGATGCACAATGTAAATAAAGGTGCCAGAGGATGAATGATTACCATAGAAAGGAGGGGAACACCCAGCACCCTAGGTTTTAATCTCTCACCCACCGTGAAGGCTGGTTTGCCCTGGAACCAGGTGTTTTGAGTCTGGCTGACTGCAGGGCAGGGTTTGCATATGAGCCAGGGGATGTTTGTTCCCTGAAGTCAAATTGTTGCACCAAGTTCCCTGTGGGGCTGATAGCTCTTGTCCTCTGGGCTCTGGCTTCTCTCCTCACTGCTGCGGGTTAAATTCCCCCACGCTGTTGACAAAGGTGGGGGGAGGCCTCTGTAGACGCTGCAGCTATTGGCACATGTCGCCAACACAACTCCTTCCAAACTCCCCGCACCAGCCCTGGAACTCTGTGTAATCGTCCTATTCCACCACCACCCAGTCTGCGTTTTGCTGGTGGGCTAATTGAATAGTTACAGTTAATAGCGATCACTGATGGTATACAGAGTGCAGTGGACCTCGCCCGGTTCTAACGGGGGCTCTGCCCATGTTGACTCATTTGATCCTTACAACTACTCTATTCTCATCCCCCTTTGGGAGTTGGCTCTTGATTATTATCCCCATTCCAGATTACTACTCCCAGTTCAGTGGCTCAGAGAGGTTAAGTGACTTTTCCAAACGCATACAGCAAGTGAGTGGCAGAGCCAGCATCCCAGACCGGCAGCTGGGTTCAGAGCCCCCTACTCTTAGCCCCTGGGCTATGTGTACCAACTGAGTGCCTGTTTTGTGCTGGGCACTTAGTAAGTGCTTCCCATTGGGTTTAATGTTCACACCACCTAAAAGCTGCCCATTACAGAGATGAAGAAACCGAGGCTCAGTAAGCTTATCTGACCCAATCAGTGGTCTGGCCAGGATTCAGCTCTAACTCTGTCTTGACTTGGAATCCCATGTCCTTAATAGGGTACAGAAACCCTCTGAACTGACAAAAAATTTTCAGGATCAATGTAGACTATAAATCCAGAAAAATGAAGAAAGTATTAGTAGCTTAGTCATGTCTGACTCTTTGCAACCCCATGGACTATAGCCTGCCAGGCTCCTCTATCCATAGAGTTCTCCAGGCATGAATGCTGAAGTGGGTGGCCATTGCCTTCTCCAGGGGATTTTCCCAACCCAGGGATCAAACCCAGGTCTCTTGTATTGCAGGTGGATTCATTACCATCTGAGCCACCAGGGAAGTCCTAGATCCTTCTGTAAAATAGACATTGATTCCGGGGTTGTCCATAACCTTTCCCATGTTCCTCAAGCCCACAGTCCCACCCATGCAGCCTCACCAAAGTAGGTGGCCTAATTACAGCTTATAGTAAGCTTTCAGGGCACTGGGCTGGTTTCCTTTACATACGGAAACGCCATAGTTATTTCCAGAATTAGTCAGGTGTGTGATGTTTTACATTAATTTCTTTGGAAATGTCATGGCATGTGACTTTAAAATTCACATTACCCTCATTCTAAAGTTTTCTATTTTATCATGTTTTGAGCCAATCATTCTCCAGATATGAAAATAAGTGCACAGTCTCAGATGCCAATTTCCTCCTTGGATCTGCATTTGCAAAACTCTCTGCTTTACTTCCTAGATATTTAAAGCTGGCTTTGCATTTACTGACTCATCTCTGGTGGCTTCCTTTCCCAATCAGAAAATCAAATACTGATTGCAGAGAAAATGAACAACTGGAGCATTAAAGAGGTTGTTGTGTGACCCAAAAAAACCTCAAAGCACTCTTACTTGTACTTTTCTTTTGCAAATCTTTATGTTACACTTTGTCCCCTTAATCCTGTCATTTTTCAGATATTAAAAAGATAATTCCTTATACCACCAAATTGTTTAAAAATACTATTTAAAAAAAAGAAACCAATAATGTAGCAGAAATTTGAAAATGTTTTCCAAACATTCCCATCAGGCTGAATTCTAGTTACCTGCGGCCCTTTGTATCATTGTTGTGGACTGATACTTCCCTGAGTGGGTGCAAGATTCAATCTCAGAACTGACCCAATCAAGGAAAGCTGATTTTTCTCTCAAAGCCGTCTGCTAAGCATATCAAGTCAAAATGTCCAGTTTCATTATGTAACGGAGAAACTGCAGGCATAGAATGGACTTCAGGAGTCATTAGAATTCACTAACATACAGTGTAGTGGTGAACATGTGCTGAGGCCCTCGCGTGAATCGAGCTGGGTAGAAAGTATTTTAAAAGGTAGGTGGCAGGAGGAGTAAAGTAGAATTGGAAGGGTTTGGTGTGGATTGGAAAGGGGTAGAAGGAGTGAGGGAGGGGAAAGGGGGTGGTGAGTGTCAGGAGGGAACAGCCCTTCCTGAGCTCCACAATTTGTACAGGACTGACTTAGGCTGTGATGCTGTTTCTTGTTCACATACCTCCCCTGCCCCCAGAATAAGCAAACAGTTTCAATCATCCATGATGTGGGAAATACCCACGATGGGATACACACAATAACAGCTGGCCCTAGTAACTGGCCCTAATAGCTGGCCCTAAATGTAACACAAATGCTTACTGTTATCAACTGCAAGGAGTACAGTGGAAAAAAAATGGTTTAACTTAAGTGACTTCAGGAAACATCACTTTGACTGGATACTATAAGGCTAAAGACAAAAACAAAAAAAAAATGCAAAAAAACTATGCATAAATGTTACACTCCAGTTAGTGTTTCATACAGGAGTTTGGGTTAGTGATTCTGAAATTGCTTTGTGTGTGCACTAGGATTGAACAAATAAGTAAATATGTTGTGGCTGATGAAGAGTCAAGTTCCTCACGGTCAGGGAAAGAGGTTACAGATCGAAAGGGGACGACTAAGATGACTGTGATATTTAATCAGAATTGGAGGTATTAGTATGAACTCGGGCTTCGCTGGTGGCTCAGATGGTGAAGAGTCTGCCTGCAATGCAAGAGACACAGGTTCCTTCCCTGGGTCGGGAAGATCCCCTGGAGAAGGTAATGGCTATCCACTCCAGTATTCTCGCCTGGAGAATCCCAAGGACAGACCAGTATTCTTGCCTAGAGAATCCCATGGACAGAGGAGCCTGGAGGGCTACAGTCCACGGGGTCGCAAAGAGTCGGACAGGACTGATATACTAACACCTTACTTCAGTACGAACTCATAGCTTAACTGGATGAATGGATGGATGGACGGACGGTAGGTATAGATGGGAACATACGTACATAAATAAACATACATGGAAGAGGTACATACATCCTAGCTGTTTTTACTGACAGGGCATTAAAGAGCTGTCACCACGTAGCCATGAGCACCCCCCAGGGCCGGGATCTTGGTTTCTAAACACCATTCCCCAATCAAGGGTTTTTTGGAGAAGTGGTTCATTCCAGGACCAGGGCTAGAAAAGTGCCAGCTGAGCCTGGCACAGCTTGTAGTGCCCGAACACCCGGGAGTGTTCCCGAACAACACGGAAGCCAGCCTGAGGGCGCACCTAATGGCAAAGCTGCAATAATCTGAGATAAAATAGATAATGATAGTATGGGACTATAGCCCCTAGAGTGAAATAGATATCCATGAGTCCATACTGATATGAATAATTGAACACATAGATGAGAAGGGGCAGCTCTTCTTTATTGAAGAATTCCAGTGAATAAATGTGTAAAGTAGAATATCACCAATAGGCAAACACCACAGTAATTGTTGTCGGGAGGATACACTGAGGGATGCTACAATTAGAGGGCAAAAATTTAAGGAGAAACGGGCTATTTGCAGTCTGTTTCCCCCAATAAACTTACTAATTGCTAAGCAAGGAATTTCTTTACATGGAGATCATGAAAAAGATACTCATTTACAGTAGAAGACCTGAAATAAGAAGGCAGAG
This sequence comes from Muntiacus reevesi, assembly GCF_963930625.1. NCBI lineage: Eukaryota > Metazoa > Chordata > Mammalia > Artiodactyla > Cervidae > Muntiacus > Muntiacus reevesi. Next base: position 9,009,128 of record NC_089262.1, on the reverse strand, counting down.
AGTTGCTCAGTGTTACGTGGCAGCCTGGATGGGAGGGGAGGGGAGTCTGAGGGGAGAGTGTGGCTAAGTCCCTCTGCTGTTCACCTGAAACTGTCACAACTTTGTTTATTAATCAGCTGTCAGGTCAGTTCAGTCGCTCAGTCGTGTCCGACTCTTTGTGACTCCATGGACTACAGCACACCAGGCTTCCCTATCCATCACCGACTCCCGGAGCTTGCTCAAACTCAAGTCCATCGAGTTGGTGATGCCATCCAACCATCTCATCCTCTGCTGTACCCTTCTCCTCCTGCCTTCAATCTTTCCCAGCATCAGAGTATTTTCCAAGGAGTTAGCTCTTTGCATCAAACAGCCAAAGTATTGGGGCTTCAGCTTCAGCATCAGTCTTTCCAATGAACACCCAGGACTGATTTCTTTTAGGATTTGATCTCCTTGCAGTCCAAGGGACTCTCAAGGGTCTTCTCTAACACCGCAGTTCAAAAGCATCAATTCTTCGGCTATACCCCAATACAAAATGAAAAGTTTTTCTTAAAAGGGGATAAATTTTTTAAAAAGCGGGGGTGGGTCCCAGAGAGTCATCCCGTTGGGCTTCAGATGGGAACCTGCACATCCATGACATTCCTTGTTGCTGCTCCGTGTTCTGTGAATGATGGTGAAAGTGCTGTATTTGTTTCACAACAAGCTTTCACCTGTTGCTCTTCGCCGTCACGGCTAACTCCAGCCTGAAACAGTTGTTGCTAGATGCAGGCTGAGTTACCATCGGGCTGCCGGAACAAATGCCACAAACCAGGTGGCTTGAAATAACTGAGTTGTACTGTCTCACAGATCTGGAGGCTGGAATGCCGAGACCCAGGTTTCCTCAGGGTTGGTTCCTTTGCCGGCCGTCTTTGGCTTATAGATATATCACTTTTTTTTTGTCTATGCTGTGCAGCGCTCAGGATCTTAGTTCCCCAAACAGAGAATGAACCTCCTGAGCTGGGAGCTCAGAGTCCTAGCCACTGGACCACCGGGGAAGCCCTAGATGCCTCGCCTCGATCTCCGTCTTCACGTGGCCCTCCCCCTGTGTCGTTGTACCTCCCCTCTATGTGTCTCTTTCCCCTTTCTGTAAGGACATTGTGCACGTGTGCTAAGTCGCTTCAGTTTCCGACTCTTTGCCACCCTATGGACTGTAGCCGCCAAGCTCCTCCCTCCATGGGATTCTTCAGGCAGGAATACTGGAGTGGGTTCCATTTCCTCCTCCAGGGGATCTTCCCGACCCAGGGACTGAATCTGCGTCTCTTCTGTCTCCTGCATTGGCAGGGGGGTTCTTTACCACTGGCGCCTCCTGGGAAGCCCCACTCATATTGCATTAGGACCTACCCTAAAAGTTTCGTTTGAACTCATTTACTTCTGTAAGACGCTGTTTCCATAAAAGGTTAAATTCTAAGGTCCTGGAGGTAAGGGCTTCTCGTAGTTGGGGGTGGGGAACGAGCCAATCCCTAATAGATGCCAAATGATAATCTATGGCCATTATTAATGGTTCTTTCAGTTAAAGTGAAGTCTTAAGTAAGAAATGGAAAATTGAAAACGTTGAGGTTAAGAGATGGCACACCCTATACGCCTGGGAATTTTTATCTTTAAGCCATTATCTTCATGTTTGAACTTGAATGAGGCTTGTGAGCCAATTTCAGCATCATCCTTACTTTGCAATAGGATTATCTTTTATATCCAGGCTAGCTGTCAGCTACCTTTTAGAAGCACTGTGACCCTTTCCTCACGACGTGTGAAGTTGCCAGTGGACTAGGGGTGCCAGCCAGCTGTCCACTCCTGTGCTGTTTGGGTGCCCTGGTCAGCAGGCAGGACCCGTGATGTGGCAGCCAACCCCTGCCTTCAGCCACAGGAAGAGTGTTGATGAGGTGGGGTGTTGGATAACAGGGGATGTCCTTGTGATGGGGTAACGGGTTGTCACCTGCTTGTGGACTGAGATGCCACCTCCAGGGAAGAGCCTTCTTGAAGGTACAGCAAGATCGCCAAATAGAAGGCGCCTGAGGCACGTTGTCATGGCACCAGGAAGTAGTGAGGGACAGTCCTGTCTGCTCTGGTGGGGAACACGGGGAGAGTCTCGTTGCTGTTGGGCAGCTCTCACTGTCAGCTTTGCCCGGGAGTCTCAATGGTCAGTGTTCTGCGTCTGTAGGCCACCTGGGCATGGATGAAGTGGTACAGTTTGTATGCTGGCAAGGCAGCTGTGAAAGTCATCATTTTGCCTGGAGCCGCTCAGGCTGCAGAAGGTTAACAGAGCTCATGCAGGTGCCCGGGTCCCCACGTGGCAGCCCGGGTCAGCGGGTAGCGCAGGAGAGCCTGCCAAGGGGTGGGGAGCGTCTGTCTGCATCAGGGAGTCTGCAGCCTGTTCTCAAGGCAGCCCTCCTCGCCCCATCACTCTGCAAAGGCTCAGGTGCACCTGCTTGCGTTTCCACCTGGGTTATAGTAGGGCCTTCTCGCCAGGCAGCCTGCCTCCCCTCAAAGGAGTGAATTCATTTCCTTAGGGCTTGCAGAATAAAGTGCCTCAGACCCAGGATTGTCTCACAGCCCTGGGGGCCAATAAATTTGGGGTCACGGTGTCAGCAGGCCCATGCCCTCTCGGAAAGCAGCAGGGAGGATCTGCTTCAGGCCCCCTCCTGGTCCTGGCTGAGGCAGCGGGACTCCAGTGTTCACACAGCTGCCTCACTGTGTGTGTCGGGGCCTGCTTCCCCTGTTCGTAAGGATGCCAGTCATACTGCATCAGGCCCCCCCAATGACCTCATCTTGACTAGGTATTGTTTAGTCGCTAAGGCATCTCCAACTCTGTGACCCCATGGACTGCAGCACACTGGCTCCTCTGTCCTCCACCATCTCCCAGAGTCTGCTCAAATTCATGTCCGTTGAGTCAGTGATACCATCTAACCATCTCATCCTCTGCCACCCCCATCTCCTTTTGCCTTCAATCTTTCCCAGCATCAGGGTCTTTTCCAGTGAGTCGGCTCTTTGTATTAGAACTTCAGCTTCACCTTCAGCATCAGTCCTTTCAATGACGATTCAAGGTTGATTTCCTTTAGGATTGACTGGTTTGATCTCCTTGCTGTCCAAGAGACTCTCGAGTCTTCTCCAACACCACACTTCGGAAGCATCACTTCTTCAGCACTCAGCCTTTATGGTCCAACTCTAACATCTGTGCATGACTCCTGGAAACCCATAGCTTTGACTGGATGGACCTTTGTCTGCAAAGTTATGTCTCTGCTTTTTAATATGCTGTCTGGGTTTGTCATAGCTTTTCTTCCAAGGAGCAAGTGTCTTTTAATTTCATGGCTGCAGTCACCATCTGCAGTGATTTTTGGAGCTCAAGAAAATAAAATCTTGTCACTGCTTCCACTAATTATGCAACAAGTTTATTTTCAAATGAGGCCACATGATGAGCCACTGGAGGTTAGGACTTTAGCATAAGAAGCAGGGGGAGTGGAGGGACGCACAGTTCACCTCTTAACAAGCGTCAGCGCCTCATGGCACGAGGCACCAGCTGGCAGTGCCCAGGTTCAGTGACATCCCAACAGCAGCGGCAGCACAGCGACTTATCCCCTGGGAGGCCCACACAGCAAGCGACTCCTGCTTCTGCGCGGGGATGTACGGTGGCCCAGGCTGAGCGCTGCGGCAGTCTGCCCTCCCGTCCCAGTGGGCGCCCTGTACCACGGCAGTGGCTCCCAATCATGACTGTGCACCCCCAAATTTATTTTTTTAGTATTTTTAAAGAGTATTTACTTTACTTATTTCCTTGGTTGCTCCGGGTCTTAGTTGCGGCACACGGGATCTTTGATTTTCACTGAGGTATGCAAAGTCTTTTAGTTATAGCATGTGGAATCTTTATTTGTGGTGTGTGGGGTCTAATTCCCTGACTAGGGATTGAACTTGGGCCCCCTGCACTGGGAGCTTGGAGTCTTAGCCACTGGGCCACCAGGGAAGTCCCTCCATCAATTTAAAAATTGCTGTTTGCCTGCACCCCCATATTTGTGTATTCATTTTTAAATTATACTGTGCATATTTTGCTACTGTTGTATACAAAATGTATACAAAATGGATATTAATGTATGAGATCAAGGTGAAATAAGCAATGTTTTAAATGTCCTGCCAACCATTATTACTTTTTATTGTCATTAGCTCATATCTCAAGGTCCAAATACCCTTGAGGTAGTGTTTCTCATTAATGATTCAGGATGTAAATCTAAATTTCTAATGTCCTTCCTGGTGATTTCAGGTTTTGTGGGGAAGGGTGGCTTCCTGTCAAGTCTAATTAACTCTTCGGTGTTTGTAATGTGGTTCATGAAATACTTGTATCAGGACGAGAAGCTCAAGCTGGAAGTGAAGTCGCTCAGTCATGTCTGACTCTTTGCGACCCCGTGGAAGCCCACCAGGCTTCTCTGTCCATGGTTTTCTCCAGACAAGAATACTGGAGTGGGTTGCCATGCCCTCCTCTGGGGCACCTTCCCGACCCAGGGATCGAACCCGAGTCTCTTATGTCTCCTGCATTGGTGGGCGGGTTCTTTACCACTAGCGCCAGCTGGGAAGCCCCCTCTTCTTGTCATAGTTAGTTTAAATTCATCCATTGTGTATTTGAGCGCAGTTCTAGATGCTTGAAACATATGAAAGGTAGAACTAGAGAATTTAATTAGCCCGCAAACCAGACAGTGTCGTGCGTATGTTGTCAGACACAGGAAGCAAAGGAACGGGCGCCGGGCCCTGCGGGCGGTGACCCTGCTCCTCCGTCCGGAGCCCCAGGGACCGGGAGGCCGGCTGGGGGCAGTCAGCTGCAGACGGGCAAAATGGGCCCTGTGAGTGAACCGCGGTGACGCTTAGTTCATTGGGTTTGAGGCTTTTTAGATAAAGGATAAATGTAAATAAAATAATCTGCACGTTTATCACTTTCCCCGACTGTGCCGTGGCCTCTGGAGACGAGACTGCCTTCGTCACTGACTGGCGGGTGGTGGCTCCAAGAGGAGTTCCCTGTCAGTCGTGAAGTCGTGCCCGACTCTGCAACCCCGTGGACTGTGGCCCAGCAGGCCCCTCCGTCCATGGGATTCTCCAGGCAGGAATGCTGGAGTGGGCTGCCGTGCCCTCCTCCAGGGGATCTTCCTACCCAGGCTTCCCGTGTCTCCCGCTTAGCAGGAAGATTCTTTACCCCTGTGACACCGGGGAAGCCCCTCTCTGGTTGTATGGAGTTCCATGTCTTCCAAAACCCGTGGCTTCATGTATTTTAGGATGATCAGGAGGAGCACAAGTAGGTACATTAAGAAGTTTTGCCCAGAATTGCGCAATGAACACAGAGCCGCTGGCGTGGGACGCAAAATACTCTGTGTCCCAGGAGTCGTGGGCAGTGGTGTCATCAGGAACTCAGAGTCTGAGCTCTCCTTAGATGGGCCCTGAGGCAGGCTGGGGTCTGGTGGGTGGTGAATCGGAACCTCACTGTTCAGTGGAGGGAGGAAGCATGTGGGCACCCCTGTGTCAGGCGACCCTGGCTGGACCCCACCAGGGTGAGGCTGAGAAGGGACGAGCTATCCTCTGGTGCCTGGTGCTGCTGGTCATGGGCTTGGAGGCAGTATTTACCCAACATCTGGTTCCGTAAGGGATGCAGAAACGAGGTGTGATCGATGCGCTTTTGAGCATCCGCTTCCCTCCCTCCACAGTCCTCCAGCCTCCTGACCAGACCGCCACACTGCCCTCCACCTTTCGTCAGATAGAAGGAGGGGAGGAGGGAGATGGAGCTATCGGCTTCCGTCTCCAGACAGCCCTGTGCGCCCTGGAGCCAGCCTCTTGGAACGGATAATTCTTTTGTTTTTATGGTGCTCCTCAGAGGGTTGCAATATTTATCAAGAGCGTTTCCTTGTTACATAAACATAGGAACTGAATTTAAATCAACTCTCCAGCGGCTGGATTTTACAGAATGCAATATGTAATAATAACGGCATAGAATAATGCTACCTAGAAAAATAACTACATAGAAACAAGAGCCCTTTATTGAGTTTATTACATTACAATGACTATGCCTGAAATTTTTAAGCCCCCTATTTAAATACATTCTATTTAAAAAGAAAAAAAAAAAAGAATGAAAGAGGAAAACAAAAATAAATAAATAAACTGTTGACTTCAGCTGGGTCAGAATGCATAGCACTCAGAAAATACTTAGTGAATCAGTAATAATGAGCTTAGAATTTGATTCTTTAAAGGTAGATAGTTAATTAACTTAGTAACTTGGTTACCTCTTATTTTCCAGCTGGTGAAAGAGGTGAGCCAGGTAAGGTCAGTGTTATGGAAGAATATTCTTCCTCCTTCTGGGATATTCCATTGAGCCCTTAGCTCTCTCCAGGGAGAGATTGACTTTGATTTCTGGTTGTGTACATCTTAGAGGAGAAGATATACTCATTAATATGGACCAGAGTCATGAGGATGGTATTATACTCAAGAAATTCTCATAGAATCATTGAATTTAGAGCTGGACACACCTGAGAGGTCACCTAATCCAGGTTCTCCCAGGCGGAGCTCTTGACAGACTAGATGCCAGATTTTTTATAAAGACCTAGAAAGGTCTAGATACCAGAAGCAAAACATCTATTGGGAAGAGATCCACAGAGATTTTTATGTTAAGAAGAAGCCCTTGCCCCCTTATGGGTATATATCCAAAAGAATTGAAAAAATGTCCCCAAGAGCTATCTGCAGACCCATGGCAGCATTATTAACAATAACCAAGAGGTCAAAGCAACCTAAAGGCCTATCAGTGGATGACCAGGTAGCCAAAATGTGCTGTGTACATACAGCAGAATACTGTGCAGCCTTAGGAAAGAAGGAAATCCCGTCACAATGCCACAGCATGGATTAACCTGTGTCAAGTGAATAGGCTTCCCAGGTGGCTCAGTGGTAAAGAATCTGCCTGCAAAACAGGAGACGTGGGTTCGATCCCTGAGTCAGGAAGATCCACTGGCAAAGGAAAAGGCAACCCACTCCAGTATTCTTGCCTGGGAAATCCCACAGAGGATCCTGGCGGGCGACAGTCCACGTGGTCGAAAAGAGTCAGACACAACTGAGCAACTAAACAGCAAAAACCAGTGAGATAAGGCACTCACAAAAAGACAGATATTACACAGTTCTACTTACGAGCTGGTTGGTGTGCTGGTAGGGGTGGTTGGCTGTTTTCCTGGCACTTCAGGTGAGCACAGCCCCACGGGGGAGCATCCCAGAGTGTTTGAGAAGAGTATGTCCTTGGCACCCCCAAGAATTTGTCCAAAAGTTGGACCGCCGCCGCGAACTTTTTATTCTGGCTAACGCTGACCTTGTGTAAGTCAGGACTAAAGATGAAAAGTGGGAGAGCAAAGAATCCAAATGGCATCTGTTGCTCCTTTTGTAGATGATTCCCTCAGTGTGATGATGGTGAAATTTAGAGCGTCTTCAGCCAGGCTGACTAAATTTAGAGAAGTAATTGCTGTTTACCCTCCTGGGGGCATCGCGGGAGGCCTGAAAATGAAAGGATGGAAAGCCAAGATGACAGAGTAGAGACAGCCAAGTTCTGGTCTGGGTGCCTGTTTTCAAAGATGGCAGTGGAATATAATGTTTAAGTTTGATTATAGGGGGACTAACTGGTTCCCTTTTCTTTAACAACATTCCTTCCTACGGAATAGCTGGACTTTTGCTGCCAAGTTCACTTTACGGCACAGGGATTCAGTAGAAAACGGACCAGATGCAGCAGTTTTTTGACAGTTTTGAAATCTACACTTTTTGCGGAGGAAGTACCGTTGATATTCTGCAGTATTGGATAAGTTCTGGGAGTTGAGAGAAAAGCTAAGATGGTTAACACTGAGTGTAGTTGCTGAACCTGCTGTTCAGTTAACAATGAAGAGTTGATGCTCTGAGCCTGGGAGCACGTATGAAATTTGACAGGTAGGGAGAGTGCAGTGGCCAGGGAACAGCATGAAGGGGCTTTGGGGACAGGTGGGGTGAGCGGAGCTCCTGCTGGAGGGTGAACTGGGGTGGGCCTGTCCCCCGCCTCCTCCTCCCCATGCTGTCCTCTCCTCGCTCACACCTTGCCTGAGGTTTCCACATACGGCTGTTTCTCTCCCTGCCGCTGCAGTGGGGCGTGATCAAAAACACCTGCCTTCAGGCGGGATATGTTCCTCCTGGCTCATGGTTCCTTTGAACCTGGGATTTTGATGATATCCATTCACTTGGACTTACTGGCAGGTCAGGTGTCTAAAGAACACTCACAGAGCAGTTAGGTTATAGATCAGTAGCACTGCTTTAACTTCTTGCACTCAGAATCTACCACTCTGTACATCTATTTATATTTCATTTCCCTGAAGCTCTGAAAAATAAGGCGAAAGGAAAGGAGTGTTGGTCCCTCCAAGGTTCCCAGTGTGGTCTTTTTTGCCTGCCCCTTGGGCTGTCTAAACCTTTCCCCAGTGTTTTAAGTAACTCCATACTTATGTTTTTTCTTTTTTAATAGCAGTGATGATTAAAAACCTAACATGGACTGCAAAAATGAATGGGGAGCATATTGATAGTAAAACTGTCAGAGTTCCAAGGAATTAAAAAGAGCATGAATAAACAATTCATAAAACAGTAGAAATTTGTCAACAAATATTACTAGTAAACAAATTAAAAGTAAATAAAAGTTCACTTTCTGGGGTCTGAAAAAAAAACTGAACTAAAAATGTCCTAATGTTATATGTAATTGTCTATTAATTATGTAGAGATTGGATATCTCAATCCTAAAAAATGTTTCAAGTTACCTACAGATTTGAACACATCATTTTCTTTCACCAAACCCTGATCCCCTCTAGGTTTTCCACTCTTATTATCTTCTCCCAGCTTTAATGAGATATTACTGACATACACGTGAATTCAGGGTGTGCAGCATGATTTGATAGGTGTGTACATTGTGAAGTGACCATCACAATAAGGTTGCTTAACACCTCCACCCCCTCAAATAATTAGCATGTTTAGTGATGATAACATCTAAGATCTACTCTCTTAATACAGTATTAAGTTATATAACAGTATATGTGCTGTTCTCAGTCATGTCCAACTCTTTTGTGACCCCATGGACTGTAACCCGCCAGGCTGCTCTGTCCATGGGATTCTCCAGGCAAGAATCCTGGAGTGGGTTGCCATGCCCTCCTCCAGGGGATCTTCCCAACCCAGGGATCGAATGCAAGTCCCCTGCATGGCAGGCAGGTTCTTTACTGCTTAGCCGTCAGGAAGCCATACATACATACATATATATATATATGATATCTGTACCTGGCATCCCCTTGTTTCCCCCACACTGGCTGGCTGGCAGGTAAAGTAAAACCCAGGTCCTTTACAGGTCGCAGTTTAGCAGGGGGGGTGGAAGGAGGAGGCGTGGACAGCGTGGGATTTGCCCAGTGGTGTTTGGCCAAGCAGCAGCGCTCCTCAGGAGCGGACAGAGCCTCCAGATTTCAGAGCACTTGTGAATCACCTGGGAATCTTGCCAAAATGCCGTGGGCTGGGGGGTGGTTCTGGGAGGATGGGGCATGGTGCTGCCTGCTCCCACCACACTTAGTGTAGCCAGACCCCATCCCTGTCTGTCTGACGAAGTCTGTGTGCTTGTCAGAAGTGTATCAACACTGTGCCAAAGGTTGCCCAGTCATGTGTAACTGTTTGTGACCCCGTGGACTGCAGCCCGCCAGGCTCCTCTGTCCATGGGATTTCCAGGGCAAGAATACTGGAGTGGGTTGCCATTTCCTCCTCCAGGGGATCCTCCCCACCCAGGGATCCAATCCACAACTGCACTGACAGGAGGGTTCTTTACTGAGGGTTCTCACCTGAGAAGCCCATGTATTATAAAAGGTAGAAAATGTTACATGAACAATTTACCCTTTGGCTGTTCGTAAGTAGTTATAACTTCCTAATTGGTCTCCATATTTATAAGTACTGCAAAGAGAAGGAGGCAGACACTCTGAGAACTGTCCCGAGAGCAGGACTGAACCCTGGTTCTATGGGACTTGAATCTACTGAGAAAGCATCTGTCACTCAGCTGGGTGAGCTTATGACTATGTCCCATCTTAATCAGGCCTCAGGGAACAAGTTTAGAAGATGGTCCCTACCATCAAGCAAGCATTTCAGCATCATTCAGAAAGTCTAATAGTCAAATAATGACAAACACCAGCCACTCTTAGACCCGTGCTTTATATGCTTAGTCTTATTTTGTCCTCCCAGCCTACGGGGAAGGTGGGCCCTTATTTTATGAAGGAGGAAATTTTCTCAGAAAGGCTAATGATGTGCCCAAGGTCATTCCAATAGAAACTGACAGAAGTAGGATCTGAACCCAAACCTATGATTCCAAAGACTCACGCGGCTATGTTTAAAATGGACCAACAAGGACCGACTGTACAGCTCAGGGAACTCTGCTCAATATTATATGACAACCTAAATGGGAAAAGAACTTGAACAAGAAGAGATACATGTATATGTGTGACTGAGTCCCTTTGCTATACACCTGAAATTAACACAACATTGTAAGTCCACTATACACCCATATAAAATAAAAAGTTTTTTAAAATGTCCTTTACTATTACATTAAAAAAAAAAAACAACCAACAACAAAGACTTGCTAATTTGCTGCCTGGCCCTTGTCTTCTGGCAGCTGGCCCTCTTTTCACAGGAGTTGAAGAGAAATTATTGAAAAGAGAGCCTGTGGCTTCCCTGGCAGTCCAGTGGGAAGACCCTATGTCTTTATCACGGGGAGGGGGGGGCATTGGTTCGATCCCTGGTTGGACGAAACTGGGTCCAACGCTAGCTGGGAAGCCATAGATCCAGGGTTTCCAAAGTCCGCTGCAAAGAAAGGAAACCAGACCAAAGTACAAATGAAAGGAAGTTGGCGTCAAGGTAAAACTAGTGATTCACGGTTCCTAAATTCGTTATGACTTTAAGTGGAAAAAAGAAATAATGGCCTAAATGGGAAGGGTGGTGCCACATGGACCCAGAACAAATACTGTTAAAGAATGGGAGAGGCTGTTTTCATTTTGCCAGAGTTTCTGAATGTGATTATAGGTAGAAACAGATGCAAACCGCTGCCACCTTCTGCAAGGCTGAGCCTTCAGGGTGGATTTCTATGAGAAATCTCTTTTTTTGCATTTGTGGAGTCAGAGGGGCACCTGAGGCAGAGTGAGGCTCAGGCTGGCAAGCGTCTGTTGACCCCCGCCTCTCCTCCTGGGAAGGGGAGGGAATCCCACCCTGAGTATCTCTGGATTCTCAGAGCCTGTGGCTTTGTGCCCAGATGGCTGTCATCCTGAATGAGAAGCTCTGAACACCCAGGTGTGGGCTGAGCACGAGAGCTTCTCAGGGAGACCCAGAACCAGAGCAGAGAAATAGTCCCCTTGAAACCCAGTCAGGCCTTTCATCTGTTAGTTTATTTGTTGGTCTTCTCGGTTTCCTTTTTAAATCTTGACCACCCTTATGACCGTGCAGTCAGGTCACTTGGGTACACGTCCTCCTCAAGGATCAGGCTTCCACGTGTTCCTGAAATGTGCCTACAGCATCTTGGCTGGGGAGGTGGACGTGGGGGCAGGCGTTGGACATTGGTGGCTCCCTGTGTCCTGGCCTGTGGCCCCTGGGTCGTCCCAGGTAGAATGCTGGCCTTTGGGGCCTATCTCCTCATCTGCAGCACGAGGTTTGTAGAGCAATCTATTTCTCTTTGGACTTTTGTAGTGAAACGGAAGGAGGCAGTGAATCTCTGCAAGCTCTGAGGAGAGAGAACTAGCAACCCAGCATGAATTAACCAGTCTCTGGTTGTTATGGAGATACTTCCACCTATCTAGAATTCCACTAGACTTGGGAGGAGATGAGAAAACAGAACTCCATCCTCCAGAAACCTGGGGAGATGGCTCAGTCCTCACCGAGGTCCTCTGCGTTCCCCTGGGGATAGAGTAGTTCCTGGGTGCTTGTGTGTGCTCAGTCGCTTAGTCGTGTCTGACTCTTTGCAACCCCAGGGACTGTAGCCCATCAGGCTCCTCTGTCCATGGAATTCTCCAGGCAAGAATACTGGAGTGGGTTGCCATTTCCTCCTCCAAGGAATCTTCCCAACCGAGTTCCTGGGTAGGTGTTTATAAACCATTTCAGGCTTAAACAGGATGAGAGGGGTGTGCTCTTAAATCTTTTTAAGTTTTTACTAAAAGTTATTGTAAGGCAGTTTTAGGGTAGCACAGGGGAATGGGCTGCCTGTGCTGAGTGGCTCATTAAACAAATCGCTCAGGTTTACTTTTGTGCTATATGTGTCTTTCTGCCCCTGTATTTCGGCATTTCTTCCATAATCTTCCAAATGGACAGCTGGCAGACGCACTCGGATGGCAGCCAGGCCCCTTCAGATGCAGGGCAAGATGGATAAGCATCCTTTTCACTCATCCTTAGGAGCCCCATCAATGCTGCACTGTGATGACTAAGCATTATAATGAGGAGGAAGATGTTATTGTTCAGTAGCTCAGTCGTGTCTGACTCTTTGCAATCCCATGAACTGCAGCATGCCAGGCTTCCGTGTCCTCCGCTATCTCCCAGAGTTTGCTCAAACTCATGTCCATTGAGTCAGTGATGCCATCCAACCATCTCATCCTCTGTCACCCCCTTCTCCTCCTGCCCTCAGTCTTTCCCAGCATCAGGGTCTTTTCCAGTGAGTTGGCTTTTCGCATCAGGTGGCCCAAGTTTGGACCTTCAGCTTCAGCATCAGTCCTTCCAGTGAATATTCAGGATGGAGTTGCTTAGGACTGACTGGTTAAAGATGGTGACATATAGTAAAACATAGAGCCAACTCAGACCAAGACTTCTAATGAGGCAGGAGCTTGCTTTCACACATTTCTTCTTTTGCTTCTGACCCAGAGCCTGCAAAATAGTCTCTCCTTGAAAAACACTGTATGTTAGTGACTGTAGCATGCTGTCTGTTCCTTTACTAAAAATACTCAAAACTGTTATTTTCTTTCTTGCCTGGTTATTCTTTTTTTTTGTTGCCTAAGTATTCTTAACAGTTGTTTCTATAAGCACCTCTATTTCTCATCTGTTATTTCTCCCCAAATGTCCCAAGGAAGTGGGCTTACCAATAAACATTATGATGCTCCAGAGGAGCTTAGTATTGTTTCTAGGTTCGTAGCCACTGAATTGTTCTCACTGGGTATCAAGATGGAATAGAAGGATTCAGCTGGAAGACCTGAGTTGGGCCAGTTGTACCACTACCTAGTTGAGGGATCTTGCACAACTCAAATGATGTTTATAGGATAGGGGACACATAGGCTTCCCAGATGGTGCTAGTGATAAAGAATCTGCCTGTCAATGCAGGAGACACGAGAGATGTGGGTTAGATCCCTGGATCTGGAAGATTGCCTGGAGGAGGAAATGACAGCCCACTCCAGTCCATGGGGTCACAAAGAGTCAGACACAACTGAGTGACTGAACACAGGAGATGTGTATATAAGGGATTAAATTAATTGCCGTGTTTTTTTACATTCTTATTTGTTATCTAATAAGCTATTAACGTATCTTCTCTTTCCTATCAGCTTAAGAGTTTATCGTCATAAATACTGTTTCAGATGAGAGAAATGGTTCGCTGGCTTTCTTTTGTAAACCACTTGCTCTTTGGGCTTCTCTGGTGGCTCAAACGGTAAAGAATCTTCCTGCAGTGTGGGAGACCTGGGTTCGATCCCTGGGTTGGGAAGATCCTCTGGAGGAGGGCATGGCAACCCACTCCAGTATTCTTGCCTGGAGAATCCCATGGACAGAGGAGCCTGGCAGGTCACAGTCCATGGGACCGCAAAGAGCCGGACACGACTGAGTGACTAAGTACACGATAGCAGGAAGGAGGTGAGGTGGCAGGTGCATGAGGCATGTCTGTCTGTATTCCTTTGGCTTTGACGTTTCAACAAGGGACGTGATTCTGAAGGACGGCTGACCTTCTGACGGCCAAGACTTTGCGGCTGCAGCAGCCAAGGGCTAGAAGACGTGTAAAGAGGGTTTCTCAGTACACTGAACACTGAATGTCTAGCTGTGCAGCTTCTGTGATTGATATTTGGTTCTGTGGGCTCATTCCTAACTGCATCCCTTAAAGGGAGATCGGGAATAGTGACTTCCAGGAAGAGTCAAGCGTGAGGGCCCGTTGCTGTGAGGGCCCATTGCTGAGTGGTGGGTGTGAGCTGGGAGGCATCACTGTCAGGGGACAAGTGTCTTCATTTAGACTGTGATATATTTCCCCCGGGTTTCCCAGGTGGCGCTTGTGGTAAAGAACCTGCCTGCCAATAAGAGACAGTGTGTTCAATCCCTGGATCGGGAAGATCCCCTGGAGGAGGACATGGCAACCCACTCTGGTATTCTTGCCTGGAGAATCCCATAGACAGAGGAGCTGGGCAGGCAATAGTCCATGGGGTCACAAAGAGTCAGACATGGCTGAAGCAACTTAGCACACACATATTTCCCCTAAACCGTTCTCCTTAGTGTGACCAAGGTATCTGCCCTGGGGGGCAGGGTGGCAGCCAGCAGGGACCCCCACACCGCAGGGACTGGGTTTAGCCAGCAGCTGCTTGTCGGAGGGGAGGAGATGGAATAGGATGACTGCCCACGGATGTCTAGTCCAAAGGGCGTGTACCTGGCACCATTGATGGGTTCCTGAGAAGTTCATCGTTAATCAGGTTCCCCAACCAAATGCTCTTCCTTCCTGACTTACTGTCAGAGTTTATTCAGCCGTGTTTTCCCACTGATTCTCCTTTGGCGGTACTCGGTTTCTGCCTGTCCTCCTCACATCCTGAAAACTGTAAATGATCAGTGAGCAGCCCTGGGACACGGCGCTTCCTAAAATCATCCACAGCTGTCAGAGGAGAGGGCTTCGCGGTCACGAGCTGGGCGCCCAGTCGAGTGCTCTGGGAATTAGAATCAAGGCCCCAGCTGATCCTCGCATCTCTGCCGGAGAAATTAGAAATGGTGTTCATCTCTGCCGAATACCAGGCATGCCGTATCATCAAGAGGCTTCTTGTCAGGTCCAATTTGGGATCATCAAATTAATTGTTACATGTGACAAGCTGACATGCAAAGAAAGTGATAAACGCCTCGGTGCAGCCTCCTGGTGAAAATTCCACAGTGAGCTTTCGTGGCCCCAGGGCACGGATGATGGACAAGGCAGGAGAGCACCCGTCCTGCTCAGCTGCCCAGCTCTTTCCACAGCGTTGGAGAAACAGCCCCGTTTGCCTGGAAACCTGCATTAACCCCCTCCTTTCCCAACAGTTGTGTGAATCCTTCACTTTTGTCTGTTGCTTCCTCCCCAGATAAACTCTTGGGAATTGCTTTTCAGGTAAAGAATCCGCCTACAGGGCAGGAAACCTGGGTTCGACTAGCTCAGAAAGATCCTCCGGAGAAGGGAATGGCCACCCACTCCAGTATTCTTGCCTGGAGAATCCCATGGACAGAGGAGCCTGGCCGGCCACAGTCCACAGGGTTGCAACGAGTCAGACACAACTGAGCATCTTTCACTCAAGTTCAAATTCACTCTAATTTTCTGGCACATCAGACAACTTTTCGAAGGTCTAGGTGCTGGCGTGGTTCTCAGGGTTCTACACCCCATATGCACCTTCGTTCAGTGGGGGAGGGCTCACAGCTTAGTTGAAGTGACGGGACAGCAGGTCTGCAGCTCTACCAGTTCTGAGTACCTTCTCCATTTTCAAATATAACGAGGGCGGACTGATGAGACTTCCTCTAGAGTAATGAGGGCTCTCTCAGCTCAGCCGCCTGCACTGTCCACTGTTGATTACAGAACTTTCGCATCTTCTTCCTTGGTCCTCGTCTAGCAGGGCTCCCTGCAGTACCATCTGCCCCAGCTCTGCTGCTCCACAGGGCACCCCAAGCCTGCCCAGAACTGGGGGGCTGCACCCTGGAGGGTCCCCTCAACTTCTGAAGTGGGCCGGGTGCAGAGTTAGGACCAAAACGCTTATTCAAAATATTTCTTTATTTCCCTGGGCCTTGTCTTAGTTGGGGCTTCCCTAGTGACTCAGACGGTAAAGAATCGGCCTGCAATGCGGGAGACCCAGATTTCTATCCCTGGCTCGGGAAGATCCCCCTGGAGGAGGGCATGGTGACCCACTGCAGTATTCTTGTCTGGAGAATCCCCATGGGCAGAGGAGCCTGGCGGGCTGCAGTCCGTAGGTTCGCAAACAGGCAGACACGACCGAGCGACCATCACACACACTCTTGTCCTGTCGTCAGTGCCCCCAGGCGGGGAGCAAGTGTTCCCCTGGTTGTTTCTAAAGGTGGAGGAGGCCGGACCTCCGGGGCTGCCCCTATGCCCGAGAGCACCATGACCTTGAGGACAGCTTGGTTCTCAGCCCAAGTCAAGGCAGCATCTCCTGGGAGTGGCTGAAACACAGATCGCCAGCCCTGCTCCCCCCCGCCCCCCGCATTTCTGGTTGAGCAAATCTGGGGGTGGGGGGGCAAGTTTCTGCCTCTCCAGCCCCTTCCCAAAGAATTGACGCTGCCGTGTGGGACCCACGCTTTGAGCCACTGTCCTGAAGCACTCGAGGGACACATGATAAATTAGGCTGACAGCCATGCTTGCCTTTCGAGGACTCCCCCTGGGACATGTTGCAAGGAGCTCACTGTCAGCTTATTTTACATGAGCCATGTTTTTCGATGATCCTGTGAGATGTGGGTGCATTCCTTGTGTAGAATTTTCCAAGCCTGCTCATCCCAGCCAGCCAGCCCTGTGAAGGACCCTGATAAAGAGAGTCCTGTGGCCCCAGTTTCCCCCCTTTGTCTTCCTGTGCCCTTGGGGTTCCTGTGCAGTCTCTCCCAAGAGGCTCTGGCTGAGAACCAGGGGCCTGATGGGTGGCCTCAGGGCCCATACCCACTGATCGCCCACCAGCCAGTGGCTGCCACATAGAACAAGGTAGACCCAGGAAATGACCTGCAGGCCGCCCAACGCACAGGGCACAATCAGGACAGCATTTTTTAATACAAATATTTTTAAAGTTCCACATATTCTTTTACTGCTTCAAACAAACCAAGGGAAAAAAAGGTGTGTGTGTGTTTTTTTTTTTCCAGCAAATCAGGAAAATTGAACACATTATTGATTACATACTACTTTTGAAATGAATGTTAAGTGCATTGGGTGTACTAAAATGGTATTGTCTTGTTCTGTCAAAAGTCCTTATCTGTTAGAGATACCTGCTCAAATGTTTATGGATGGAATGATGTGACACCAGGAATTTGTTTTAAAAAGCCACCACGAGACAGAGTTAAGTGGGGAGGAACAGGTGATAGAGCAGTGTGGATATGTGAGCTGTAGGAGCTGGGTGCGAGTGTATATGATGCTTTCTACTCCTGTGTATGTTTGCAAATTTTAAAGGAAAAGCTAAAATTTAAAAGAAAAATTTTAAGAGTCCTGTAGTCAGAGAAGTCTTGTCAGTGCCTTTCATGGTCCTGTCTTGGGAATTCCCAGGGCACCTGAGCCGTGACCTGGCCTGGGGGGCCCAGCACAGAGAAAACCACAAACCCCGGGCAGCCTCACCATCTGCCGAGCGCGTCCACAGCCCTCTGCAGGGGGCCGCGGGGCTGTCACAGCGACGGGGGGAGGACACCTGCTCTGACGGTGGAAAGGCTCTAGCCCTTGACCTGTTTACCTCATTCCTCTCGGGGGCACGTTCTGTTTGGATCTTGCACCCTGGGCACAGCTACACAGCCTCAAGTAGACTAATGTGGGGTCAAATGGAATTAATTGGACTTTTACTTGTCACCTGCCATCCCAAGTAATTTGCCTCTTTTTTAAAAAAAATTTATTTATTTGGCTGCACCAGGTCTTAGTTGCAGCATGTGGAATCTTTAGCTGTGGCATTAGAACTCTTTAGTTACGGCGTGGGGGCTCTAGTTTCCTGACCAAGGACCGAATCCAGGCCCCCTTCATCGGGAGCTTGGAGTCTTAGCCACTGGAGCACCAGGGAAGTCCCCTGCCTGACCGTTTATAGGATTGCATGTATGTATTCTGAATAGCAAACCTAACAGCCCTTACAAAGTATAACCTCATGCAGTAGAACTTTACCTGTTCATATTAATTCTGTTCAACAATGGGATACTCTTTTTAGAATTCCAAGTTAGAAAACAGAAAGAAATGTGATATTGTTGCTTTTGCAACCAAACTGTAACTCAGGCTTGTCTAATTAGAGTGTTGCCAGTAAAATTCCTCGTAGAAGAGTCGTGATTTCATGCCTATGTAATAAACGTATTCACTATTTTTGTATACAGATGATACCCAAATAATACTTTCACTGATGACTGTTCGGGGTTTCTTCCCCAAACCTTTCTTCTGTAAAGGGTTTTGATATCCTTCCTGCCATCTTGTTTATGTTGCCTACTCATCCAGACTGTCTCCTAATGGATATAAACTTCAAATCAGTGAAATCTGACTAAATAAGGTTTTCCTCTAATGGAAAAATCAGTCACCTGACAACACACTCCAGCCACCGTCCAGGGCCTCACCATCTGGCCCCAGGACACTGCGTCCTGGTCAGGGAGCCGTAGCTGTGTGCCAGCCCATTCCTGTAACCGCCCTGCAGGGCGGGCCTTTCCCTGTGAAACCACAGCGATGTGCAGGCGTTATTACGATTACAGACAAAAATGGAGGCACAGGAAGGCTTACCATTTACTCTGATTCCTCAGAGTAAACCATACTTTCCAAATGCAGGCGATGGTCCACTGGGGTCCTGAAGTCAGTTCAGCGAGTGGAAACAGACCAGCATTTTTTTTTAATGGAACAGGATCAAGCAGAAAATACGTGAGTGCTCCCAGGCTGTGAGACTCAGAGCTGTTTGTTTCAGCTGTGTCCGTGTGTGCGAACTGGGTCACGGTGTCACACGACCCAAGTTTTCATTGCGGGTCTTGATCAAAGCCGTCCGATAGAGAATCGTTTAAGCAATTCCAGACCTGTCGTTCAGTCGCTAAGTCCTGTCTGACTCTCTGCAACCCTATGAACTGCAGCACACCAGGCTTCCCTGTCCTTCACCATCTCCAGGGGTTTGCTCAGACTCATGTTCATGGAGTCGGTGATGCCATCCAACCGTCTCATCCTCTGTTGCCCCACACCTCTCCTCCTGCCCTCAACCTTTCCCAGCATCAGAGTCTTTTCCAATGAGTCGGCTCTTCGCATCAGGCAGAATAGAGGATTAATAACTGAAGATTCAGCTTTTTCTCCTTAAGTTATAGTTTGCCGATCTATGCCCCCAAGTCATTTCTGTGCCCCGGCACACTCTGCCCTTTCAGAGGCACCTGCTACATGGAGCTGCACTGATGCCTGGCCATCGATTAGTAAAGTGAGTTAGTCTTAACAACTCATCAGTCACGGTCTGATTTTCTTATCACATAAGCAACATTTGGGTAAATAAATTCACAGGATTGTGTCACAGCCACAAAAGACCTTAAAGTATATGGAGGTTTGGACTCTGAAAAGCACTGCCTGCCCTGAAGGGCCCAGATTTGTGAGTTTGGATCCTAGCTTCCCCCTTTTACTCGCTGTAGGGCCTTGGGCAGCTTACTAAACCTCTCTGTACCCTGGCATCCTCATCAGTGGATAAGTTGTGGTTGATGATAGAGCTTACCTGATCAGGTCCCTTGTGAAGACTGCATGAGTTAACACACCACCCACACCTGGATTTGTTCCTGGCACAGAGTAAGAGAAACATTAGCTCTTAGTAGCAGGATGTCCGAAACAGACCCTTCACCTACTTTATGGTCAAAATCCTAGAGCTGAAAGCAGTTCTCCCACTGTAAGTAGATCCCTCTGGTTGTTCTAGAACATTAGGGCACATGGTGCTGCCGGGGTCTGTCTGGCTGTGGAATGCCGTCCACAGGGAAGGCTGGCAGGAGGCAGTGGGCCAGGCTGCCCCAGCGCTGCCACCTGCTTCACAGGTTTTAGGGCATCTTTTCAGTGTCCCGGGGGCTTCCCTTGTAGCTCAGTCGGTAAAGAATCTGCCTGCAATGTAGGACACCCGGGTTTGATCCCTGGTTCGGGAAGATCCCCTGGAGAAGGAAATGGCAACCCACTCCAGCATTCTTGCCTGGAAAATTCCATGGACAGAGGAGCCTGGCGGGCTGCAGTCCATGGGTTCGCAAAGAGTTGGGCATGACTGAGCGACTAACCCTTCCTTACCCTTACCCTTCAGTGTCCCACTGTTTGATACAAGTGCTGACCCTGAGCAAAGCTCGGATTCCCTGTCCTAAGTTTGGAGATAATTTTTGCTTTCTTGTCCCACCTAACAGCACACGTTTGAAAAAATGCTTTGTTTCTAGGGACCTCACAGGCTTTCAAGGGCAATTTTACTATTACCCAAATGAAGGTAAAATTCCTAGTGACCACCTGAATGTCACTTTGTTACAGTTCTGGGAACAAATGTTCACCAGTGATACTTGGTCTAGTTCTCCCACCTGAGCAAGGATTTCATAATTTCTAGAATTTCCCAGCATGTCGACAGGTCAAGTAAATTCCAAAGGAAAAATCAGAGCCAAAGGTGTGACTTCACTTTGCTTTTAAATCTGCTGCTGTGCCCTCACAGAGAAGGCGATGGCACCCCACTCCAGTACTCTTGCCTGGAGGATCCAATGGACGGAGGAGCCTGGTGGGCTGCCGTCTGTGGGGTCGCACAGAGTCAGACATGACTGAGCAACTTCACTTTGACTTTTCACTTTCATGCATGCATTGGAGAAGGAAATGGCAACCCACTCCAGTGTTCTTGCCTGGAGAATCCCAGGGACGGAGGAACCTGGTGGGCTGCCGTCTATGGGGTCGCACAGAGTCAGACACGACTGAAGCGACTTAGCAGCAGCAGCAGCAGCTGTGCCCTCATCACCTTGCTCAGCCAGGAAAGGGTATTTGTATTCGTGTGCTAAGTCGTCTCAGTCCTGTCCAACTCTTTGCCACCCTGTGGACCATAGCCCACCAGGCTCCTCTATCTATGGGATTCTCCAGGCAAGAATACTGGAGTGGGTTGCCATGTCCTCTTCCAGGGATCTTCCCAACCCAGGAGTCGAACCCCATCTCTTATGTTTCCTGCATTGGCAGGCAGGTTCTTTACCTCTAGCGACAACGGGGAAGCCCCAGGAAAGGGTATACTGGCTTGGAAAGGAAGGCTGGAGGAGGGCAGGGTCTTAGGCCACAGATGGGTCCCCTTTTGCCTTGAAAAATACCCATTGTTCACCAGGTTTTGCACAGACAGTGCGACTCAGTGAGGACATTCAGCCCTCCGTGGGGGTGCTTTGTCTCCCTGCGAGTGACAGGATGCCTAAGCAACTGTGAGCAGGATTCCCAGCCTTGCTCACGGTCAGCAGTGGAGGGAGCCCAGCTTGTCCATTCAGGACTCCAACAGCACGTGGCTGGGGATTACTGGCCATAAGGAGGAGGAGGAGGAGAGGATTGGAAAAATGGGTTCCCTAGACTTGGGTCTCCGATAAATCTCTGTGATTTCTCTTCCAATCCTGGAGGTGAAACACTTTCCAAGTGGATCAGCCGCATTCAGTTCAGGTCTGTGCACAGCCTGGAACACAACTGGAGTTGCCTTTAATCAGCGTCCCTGAATGTGTCAGAGCCAACGGGAGTTTTGCTCCAGAGATTTCATATTCAAATGCACTCACGAAACACACGTGAAATGAAGTTCATCTGGGTTCCTTGCAACATCTCAGGGTCCTCATGCGCTCAGGGCATTTAACTCTCCAAGAGGAGGAGACGGGCAGCAGGGTTTCCAAGAACTAGTTGGCCGAGGTTACTCGCATCACGTTACAAGACTAGAGGTGGCTGGCAACACAATGTGTGTGTTAGTCACTCAGCCGTGTCCAACTCTAGGCAGCCCCATGGACTGTAGCCCGCTAGACTCGTCTGTCCATGGGATTCTCCAGGCAAGAATACTGGAGTGGGTTGCCATTTCCTCCTCCAGGGGATCTTCCCGACCCAGGGATCAAAGCGGGGTTTCCTGCACTGCAGGCAGACTCTCCCGTCTGAGCCACCAGGGAAGGCAGCACAGTACTATAAAGCAATTATCCTTCCATTAAAAATAAACAGTAATTTAAAAAAAAACTAGAAGCGATTGGAACGTATTTGAGGGCCACATCCTGAGGGTTGTGCGTGTGGCCGGAGTCAGGAGGGCAGTTTGCCAGAGAATTTGAGGACCCAGGTTCCTGTCGGGACCCCACTTCCTCTCTGACACGGGGCCACAGGTAACACGGCCTCCTCTATCACTAGGTGGCTTCCTCATCTGTGTAAAAAGAGGGTGCGCTCCCCATGTGCCGCCTGCCCTGCCCGCCTCGCAGAGAGTGGCTGGAATGCGGGCTCTGAGATCAGCTGCAAATGTGAGACTGGGTTATTAGTGCAAGTTGTCTGAACCCAGAAAACACTGGGGCAGGCTGCCAATCTGGGAGGAATTTCCTGGTTGCATCTGTTTTATTCTGCCTTGCCAAAGATTTGGCTCAAATGCATGAATCAGATTTTGCTGTCTATAGATAAATGTACAGAGCTGACTGCAGCTTCTCTGTGTAATCCCAGACTAATGCCTAAGATTCTTTTTACCCCTCGACAGCTGTACTGTCTTGTTTATTTCAAATCCATTTCTCTTGCTTGGTGGCGGAGGGAGCCTCCTAGGAGGTAGCAATCGGAAAGTGCCCCAGTGTCCCCAGAGAAGCAAAGTGCACAGTCCAAGGGGGCTGGGAAAACTGCAGAGGTTTTCATATTTTCACAATAAAACTCATACAGTGGCAGAAACTGAAGTGCAGCTATTTATAGTTCTTGTTTATCCTACTGGGTGGAACCTCCATATTTTGGCTGTACAAAATATGAATGGTTTTGACTAAGGGGTGCTGCCCCTGGCCCCTTTGGGAATATTCATTAATCACGATTTATGCAGTGTGGTGCCTTTGTAATATTTGCAACAAAATCTGAATTCTGAAACTTATCTGGCCCTAAGGGTTTTGATTTGAGGTCAGGGGAGACACTGGAGACTCTGAGGCACAAAGGCACGTGTGAAGATGAACGTCAGCCGAGAGGGCTCGGGGCCTGGAGGCGCAGGCTGCCTTGTTCCTGGGTGCAGGTGGGGGGTTGCTACACCTTGTGGGTCATTTCTCACTGTCCCACTCGTCATTATCACGGCACCTGGCGAGAAGCTTCATCTGTGACCCTCTCTCTCTCTCCTTCCTTCCTGCCTCCCTCTTAAAGTCACAGCCGGCCAGAGCCCGACCCCGGGCTGGGTGGCAGGGACCCTCATCACAGCACAGGGCCCTGCTCTCTGCTCCACTGGGGCACCTTGGGAGGCAGCCAAGGAGAAGGCTCCCTGGTGCCCCACAGCCAGGCTGCCGGGTTAAAGAGGCCGTTGGCATGCCCCCCAGGTGCTGTTCGTTGTTGTTTTTGTTTAGCTGCTAAGTCGTGTCTGACCCTTTTGTGACCCCATGAACTGTAGTCTGCCAGGTTCCTCTGTCCATGGGATTTCCCAGGGATGGAAATATAGGAGTGGGTTGCCATTTCCTTCTGCAGGGAATCTTCCTGACCCAGGGATCAAACCCGCATCTCCTGAATTAGCAGGCAGATTCTTTACCACCGAGCCACCAGGGAAGCCACACCCGAGGTGCCAGCTACCGCCAAAAGCCAGCGTTATTTTATGAGCCTTGGAAGTCTTGTAGAACCAGTCCGTTTTGAGTGATCAAATGAACTCTGCTTATTTATACCAATGTCTTAATGCTTTAATGATTTACTCAGCCCTCATAATCCTGTGGTGTATTTCTTTTAATTGTTAGAGGGATGATCTCTTTTAGAGCTAAGGTCACTGGGCTACTCCCTTGGTGGTCCTTCCGAATTCTAAAATAAAATTCCCGACAACTATTCCTGACACACATATCTGAGAATCCAGCTGGAGAGGCAAGTGTTAGTCGCTCAGTCGTGTCTGCCTCTTTGTGACCCCATGGACTATAGCCCGCCAAGCTCCTCTGTCCATGGGATTCTCCAGGCAAGAATACTGGGGTGGGTTGCCATGCCCTTCTCCAGGAGATCTGCAACCCAGGGATCGAACCCAGGTCTCTGCATTGCAGGTAGATTCTTTACTGTCTGAGCCACCAGAGAAGCCCCAAAGGGAAGAGGCAAATGGAACTTGAAAACCTGTCCATGATGAGAGTTGGATGAGCACGTGCCCAAGTTCATCTTCTCCGAGCTCTGGAGTCAATGCCTCGGACACTATGGTCCCTCTTGCAGTAAAGTGAAGTCAGACTTTATAAAGAAAAGACTCCAGGTTCTTTACAGGGTTGGCTGCCTTTGAACCTGTGCCTCAGGTCTGTATTTTTTGAGATTTTTAGGGAAAGGTAATGAGAGTCCTGCAAAGAAACCCAACCCTTGACATCTGCCAGGAATGGCCATAGAGAAAGTTGATGGATTCTTTTCCTGTGAAATTTAATTCATAGACTCTGGAAAGTGGTCTCAGTAAGGTGCTCGCCCCTTCTCTCTCTTCTACCTGCCCTCAGCTAACTGTTCTTATCTTCTAAGACTCAACTCGTGGTTCCACCAGCACTCTCAGTTTGGCGTGAGATGATTTAAGAGGTACCTCTTAACCTGAGCCCTGTCCTAATAGGGAGAGACTGTTTACTAGTTTTCAAGGTCATTCTGGCAAACGCTGGGGAAAGAGCCCATTTGATTGAAAACACCAGGTCCACCACCCCCTGCACCAGATCTGGCCCATCCGACTGGTAGGTAACAAAAGCAAATCTTTGAATTGCTCCTTGCAAGCCTTTGAGGCTCTGGTACCAGAGGAGCTCTGTGCATTGCTAAGACGTGAGCTCACCCTCCCACCCCGCTACTATAGACTGTGCGCGCCACGCTCAGCTGGTGCTGACGGCATCTGTTGGGCCTCCATGCGCACCAGATACTGTGTCAGGTGCTGGGGACAGTGCAAACTCAACCATTAACCTTGACCTTGTCGGGGTGCTGGGCATGTAAGCGCTTCTGCTGTATCACAATACGTGGGAAGTCCTCAGGGGAACACAGCTGGGGAAGGGTCAGTGCAGGGAAAACAATGGAAAGAAAACCCGTGAGCCGCCCTCGAAGCTGGCTCAGGTTTTCAGGTCATACAGGCATGAGTTTGAGAATTGCTAACATGCATGATCAAACTCCTTAGAGCCCGAGTAATGGTGAAGATCCTTCTAGAATTCCGTCTCGACTTGGAGTGGCCATGCAACGTGTTTAGACTGGTGTGTCTTCCAGCGTGAAAGGAGGTGCAAACAGTAGTGACACTGTGACCCAGGCCTCAGGCTGCACTGTCCCAGGGAGTCAGGGACACGTGACCGTCCCCAGGACCACGGGGGCCAGTTCTGTCTTCTCTCTGCTGGTCTGGGAGCAGGCAGGAGGGGCTTGGCCACTTTGTTTCTTCTTCCCAGAAAGGGCAGCACGACAAATATACAGTGCCTTCGGCCCTCCTGATCTGTTTTGAAAACAGCGATGCAGAAAATGTTTGGTATTTACCTCACTAGTAATTGTTTTAGGAACTCACAGCTCTGTTACTGAACCATAAAGATGTTGCTTTATGCTGAGGAAACTTAACAGAACATCTTGAGCTTAAGAAGAACTCCTCTTTGACTGGGATTTGCTGTAGGGGATACAAATTATTTGTCTTAAAACAGTGTTTCAATCCCAATTGGGATTGACATATATACAGTACTGGGCATAAAATAGGCTTTCCTCCTAGCTCAGTCAGTAAAGAATCTGCCTGCAATGCAGGAGACCCAGGTTCAGTTCCCCTGGAGAAGGAAATGGCAACCCACTCCAGTATTCTTTCCTGGAGAATTCCATGGACAGAGGAGCCTGGCAGGCTACAGTCCACGGGGTTATAAGAGTCAGACACGACTTAGCAACTAAACCACCTCCGTGCATAAAATAAGGCTTTCCAAGTGACTCAGTAGCAAAATCATCTGCCTGCCAAGGAAGGAGACATGGGTTCAATCCCTGGGCTGGGAAGATTCCCTGGAAGAGGAAATGGCAACTCACTCTAGTATTCTTGCTTGGAAAATCCCATGGAGGATCCTGGCAGGCTACAGTCCATGGGGTCACAAAGAGTTGGACATGGCTTAGCACACAGGCACAGTATAATACACATAAAATAGATAACTAATGAGCGCCTGCTACAGCACAAGGAACTCTCCTAGTCTCTGCGGTGAGCTAAATGGGAAGGAAATCCAAAGAAGAGGGTGTCACCAAGTTCCAGGTCTCTCTGCTCACTGCCTGACAGGCCAGTGAATCGGAGACAAGGTGTTGCGGCCAGGAATACTACTTTATTCGGAGAGCTAGCTGACCGAGAGGGTGGCAGACTAATGTCTCAAAATAACCGTCTTATCTGTGTCTGGATGCCAGGTTCTTTTATGGATCAGAGATGGGGTGGGTTGGGGGGAGGTGAGGAAGCAAAGTGAAAAGGTCATTAATCTTGCGAGTATCCTAGAATGGCAAGTCTCAGGCAGGGGAGGTGTTCATTTCTTCGTGTCATCCACTTTGAGGACAGGGTGCTAAATGAACAAAAGCAGTTTGGTTTAATGGTCAGGCACAGGGGCGGGATTCTCTGAGGCTGCCCTTTATGTGTGATTATAATAACAAAAGCAACAGAAAGCAAGTCACAGAAGCAGTTCCAACGTGGAGTCAGCAGTGGCTTTTTACTGTAACAGGGATATATATACATACATACATATATATATACACATGTATGTATACTGGTTCACTGTGCTTACAGCAGAAAATAATACAACATTGTAAAGCAGCTATACCCCAGAAATATTTAAAAACAAACCATAGAGCCCACAAGAAGACAAAAACCAGTGTTTCAAGTTCGCACTCGCATCCCACCCTCGCCTGCCTCCGTGAGAGAAGAGCAGGGACACCGGTGATGTTTATCTGGGTGCTTGGTCTAGTGTCTCACGTGGAACACGGCCCTCTGATTCCCCCGGGCGAGTGATTCTCAGCCAGGCACCCACTCCCCAGCAGACTCCGTGCCCCACACCTTTCCCCTGGCCCCCTGGGTGTCGCGTTTCTTAGTCTAGGGTCCTTCTCTCTGGTGTCCGTCATAACAGCTCCACCATCGGATGTGATAACCGAGGCTGCAGACCGTGCAAACCCAGGCGACTCATACCCTCTGCTCCAGAGACCACGTGGCCCACATTCCCTGGAAGAGCTCTGGTTTTAAACACTATTTCCCACTGTCACACAAGAGCTTTTGCTTGTCAGGCAATGTGTTCTAGTTTTCAGCAACAAGGTGTAAATCAATGGCAGGGTTCTCTCACCTGTGGCACGTGACCCAGAGAAATCCAGAGGAATTGGGGCCCTGAGTCCACTTGCGTGTAGGTCAGATGTGTCCTGAGCCCCAGGCCACCCTCCGGAGTTAGGCTGTGTTGGTGATGCTGGGTCTGTAGAACTCAGCCCTCTGGCTGTACCGGCGTTGTTCAGTGTTTATTCAACACACAGGCCCAGGCACAGAGGGTGGCGAACACCCCCATGGACATCTGTGCCACCCTGGATCCTGACAGCACCAAGTCGACCTCCCCAGCCAGAACCTGCTCTTCCAGCTGAACTGTCCGCTTTTCCCAACCCTAACGAAACTCCCCTTCCTCTGGGTGTTTAAAAAAAAAAAAATAGGAAAAGGGCCCCTGCCTCTTTCTCTCTCCCAGCCTTAGTTTACATCCCAAATCCTTTACGATTTTGAGGGTAATTCACAGCTGCCCTTGACTGAGGGCGACCTTCGGCTCTTCTGAAATGTGGCCACACTGTCCTCACACTTTCCATCACCCACTCAGAATAAATGTGCCTTCAGTATGGGTTTATTTGCCCAATGGTGGTGGAAGGCAGGCACTGGGCGGGGTGTGTTCACGCCTGCCATCTCAAAATATAGGTTCTTCTTTGATGTCTTAAACACTGAGTTTATATTTGGACTTCTCTGGTGGCTCAGTAAAGAATCTGCCTGCAATGCAGGAGACCCGGGTTCATTCCCTGGGTGGGGAAGATCCCCTGGAGAAAGGAATGGCAACCCACTCTAGTCAGTACTCTTGCCTGGGAAATCCCATGGACAGAGGAGCCTGGCGGGCTACCGTCCATGGGGTCGCAAAGAGTCAGACACGACTGAGAGACTAACAGTTTCACTTAAAGCTTGCATTTAGCCCTAGTACCCCTCAGTCATCACCAGCCTGCCGAGAGCTCAGCCGCTGCACTGGTTCAGGTTCAGTTCTTCCCCCAAAGCCCCAGGCACAATCCACGTCGTGGTCTCCAAGTGTTGCCTCACGGTTACAGGTTACACTTCCTCCAGCCACAAGAATGTGCTTCTCTGCTTTAATTTTTGCAAGTACCATGACCACCATCCAGTCCGCCGTCCACACGGTGACATGGTGATAAATCTGCTTTCGTTCACACACTAGCCTCATGACAGCTCTCTCCTGGAGTCCCACCTCGTACGCAGCATGCCTAACAAACAGCGCTCCCCGGATCTTCCTGAACCCCTGTGAGATCCAGGGGTGACGAGCTCCACATCTCAGATGAGGACGCTGAGGCTCGGGTGCTACCTGGCCGTCAGAGAGGGTGTTTTCTGTCTGCCAGCCCGTCTCTCCCAGCCCCATGCTTCTGCATGCTTACTGTTGTGCTTGTCGTTCAGTGTCTCAGTCTCTCTGCAACCCCGTGGACTGTAGCCCGGCTCCCCTGCCCTTCACTGTCTCCCGAAGTTTGCTCATATTCATGTCCATTGGGTCTGTGATGCTGTCTACCCAACTCATCCTTTGCCACCCCCTTCTCCTGTTATCCTCCTCACATGTTAATATCGGGTGCCATGAATGCATCATCGGTGGCAAAAGGAGATTATCTGGGTGCCTCCATGGAAAGCAAAGGACCCTCAGGAAGGTGATACCCAAGGGAGCACTGGAAGGGAGGGTGGCGATGAGAGCTTTGGGGTCTCTGCCCTTCCCTCCCCACTTGGAATCCTTCTTGGTCAAGTTCAGAGAGAGCCTCTGGTCCCCGCTGGTGCTCAGGAGCAGCCCTAGAGGATCCCATCCCCATCGGAGGATCAGCCTGTGGACCCTCTTCCTGCCGATGAGGACGAGCTTGGTTTCCCTGTGGTTGTCATGGAGACGGGTCACAACTGAAATAAGGAAAACCCACTTCTGGAACATGGCGATGATCCGTTCTCCAGTTTGGCATCTGGGGAACCTCACAGGTGTGCCCTGTTGGCCTCCTGATGACATTCGAGCGGTCTCCAGGCCCAGCTCCCCGAGGACTTTCATCTTTCCCCTGGCCCCTAACCCAGAGCGCTGCCCAGTGGGTGTTAGTGGAGGAGAGGAGGAGGCATGATGAGAGGCGGGGGGAGGTCCTTGCAGCTGCCGCCCAGGCAGCAAGTGGGAGATGTGTCTGATGTAACGTGAGGCCTCTTCCCAATTCTGAGGCACGTTGGGTACTTAAGAGTGTATACGTGTATACACACACATATTCTTGTTGAATAAACCAGTGAAACTGATGAATCAACAAATAGCCCAACAAATGAAACTGACGAGTCAAGAATAAGCCTTAGGGTTCTGAACAGTGATTTCTCGCCCCGGCAGTGACCTGGACTGTGGGGGGAATCAGAGCTTGCTGACTCTTCACCATCAGGGAGAGTGAAGGCTCCAGCCAGCACCCAGCCTGCACTCCCCATGGCCGCAGTGACCTTGACCCAGTCCATTCTGCTGTGCTGTGTGCTAGCAGGACATTCCCAAGAGCTTGCTGTCAACACGTGGGAGAGGGTGGGAGCTGCCCAACTGAACGGAAATTGTCCTAACTCACGCGTTGGCTTATTTCAAGTAAGCAGAATTGGCAGTGCGTTTAGTTTTCTGTGTACTTGACTCTGTGCCTCTTTTTCTGTTAGTTCTGGAAAAGGCAGGAGGGCGTGGTGCTATCTGAAGAGGGCCCACAGAGGCAGGGTTTTAATCAGGCGGCGGGTGAATCTGCAAATCCGGAGACCACTGAGGACCGCGGCTTATCTCTTATCGTGTGCACCGGACTGCCTGGGGAGAGAGCCACGGCCGCTATCAGCTCACGGAGTCCCTCCGCGCCGTGAGTTTGGAGGGTGGATTAAGGATGTAATTACTGGGGAATCCAGCAGCAGAAAAATCCAAAAGCTCTCATCCATCTCTCTATGTACTTGACTTTAACCTGAGCTGTGACTGGTCCTCCCAGGCCATGTCTTGACTTTTGTGAGAGGCAAAGCTCCCACAACCAAGACAGGCCAGCTGACAGTCTCCCGGGAGCAAGTTAATCTGGGTTTTCTCTTTCTTGGCTAGGGTCTCCCAGAACCAGCCTAGCAAGAGCTGGTCCCACGCAAAGCCAGCCCCCTGCACCTCCCAGGAGGGGAGTAGACCCATATCAAACGAGTTTTGGTATCTGTATTTGATTTAACCTCAGTGTGTACCTCTTTCTAATAGGAATTCTATTAACAGTCATCTTGTCAGGTTTTTTTCTACTTACACAATCATTTTCCTTTTTATAGCCATGATAGCTGTCTTATAGAAAATACATACTTTGTACTTTGAACCATGAACCCCCAGCTCATTATAAAACATAACCTTGACCCTGAAGACAGCCAACAAGATCTGATTTCAAGCTATCTAGGCCACAAATACCTTTTTTTTTTTTTTTTTTTAGCACCTGTCTAGTCAGCATTAGCTATTCACTGGTGAAAAGTGTTAGTTGCTCAGTCATGTCCAGCTCTTTGCAGCTCCATGGACTGCAGCCCACCAGGTTGCTCTGTCCATGGGATCCTCCAGGCAAGGAGTGCGTAGCCGTTCCCTTCTCCAGGGGATCTCCCCGACCCAGGATCAAACCCGGGTCCCCTGCATTGCAGGCAGATTCTTTACCATCTGAACCACTAGTACTTCCCTATATTGGAATTCAAAAGAATGACACTGAAACAAATGTGTTCAGAATCGAAGATGGGTTAGTTCATTGTAAGTGCTCTTTACTGAAATGAGCTAACATTTAGAATATTTAATACATATGAAGGATTGCTACACAGGTTGTCGGATAGTTACATGAAGCGGTCTCAGGTTAAGCTCAGAGAAAGTCTCTGTTGTAATGAACTGATTTTGCCAGTGGAGGCAATATCCTACTGTAAGCACAGTTTATATACATTATTTGACTTGAACAGCTGTTCTATACAATAGGAATTGCTCCCATTTTGCAGATGGACATGGAGGCTCAAGGAGGCTACTCCTCTGAACTAAGATTTGAACCCAGAGCCCTTTGTCTCCAAAGCCCAGCCCTCAAATGCTTCGTTACACAGCTTTACTCTCTGCTGCTGAGTCCTCACAGCGCTTAGTACATTCAGCGGCAGAAGGCAGTGCGTTGCCAAGCCCTGCAGATGCTCGGCTCACCCCAGCATGCTCAGGAGACCAGGCTAGGCTTCCCTCATCAGACATGGTGACCACTCTGTATCGTGATGAATGCAGACACACACACACACACTGGCCTGGAACAGCACCCGTGTAGGAAATCCTTAGGATGCAAGCTAAGAATGAGAGTGAGGACTGTGTTTATCTTATCCTCTTTGCATCCAGTGAGGGAGAGAGAATAAGGTGAGAGCAGAGGGAAGCCGGAGGAGGGAACACCATCGGGTCACACGACGAGGCGGTCCTGTGTGTAGAGACTGGTGGGAAGCTTAGAGTAGCTTTCTGGAAACACGTGTCTAAAGGGAAGAAGGGGCTTCCGAGGCCCTAGTAAGGCAGCAGCCACTGTGGCCAGAGTGTCTGTGGGACGCTTGTTTACACGTAGGCCATCCTTGCCTTACAGTCAGTACTGGGGCAGCAGTCTTCTCGAAATAAGCAGGTGGTGAGGTGCTGGCATCTGGATCAGCAACCAATCCAGTATCTGTGGGCAGAGTGTCATCTGGAGGGCAGAGTTTTTGGAATTCCTCTGGCATGGAGACCCATGTCTAGGACAGACTCGGAGGAACAGGCTGGGTTGGGCTTTGTCCCAGAGTCACGGCCCCCTGGGATCAGCAGGCCTGAGTCAGGGAACTAGAGACACCGTGGCTGATGCTGAAGCTTGGTCCTCTTGTTGAAATGAAGATGTGAACACAAACTCAGACTTTGTCCCCCAGAGAAGCACCTTTGCTCACGCCCTTAAAAAGACATTACAGGAGACTTCCCTAGGTCCAACGGTTAAGAATCTGCCTTGCAATGCAGGGGTTGCGGGTTTGATCCCTAGTTGGGGGGACCAAGATCCCACTTGCTATGGAGCAACTAAGCCCAAGCTCCGCAACTACTGAGCCCGCACGCTGCAACTAGAGAGAAGCCCGTGTACCACAAGGAAAGATCCCACGCGAGCAACAAAGACCCTGAGTGCTGCAGCCAAGACCTGATGCAGCCATTTTTTTTTAAGGATTTTGCACATTCTGAATGCCAAATCCTGGAAGGAGGTGGATTCCTGATCATTTTCTTTAGATCTAGGATTTCTCCTAAAGCCCTTGAGTCGTCCTTGGTTTCCCGGCAGTCAGACTCCCTGAACAATAACCTCGCTCTTAGGGAGAAGGGCACCCCGTAAGGTGCCCATGGCCCCTGCCCACCGCGGAACCCCGGTTTCCTGGGGGAAGTTTCCCGGGCTTGGCCGAGCTGGACAAAGCCTTGCTGGCCTGAGAGCCGCAAGCTCAGAGGACCAGCAGTGCCATCTTGTGGGAGAGTTCTCGAAGCGCCTGACACCAGGCCGAAGGAGGGAGGCCACCTTGACTGCCACGCTGCGAAGGGTGAGGGACAAAGCAATGCCCGGGTGCAGTCACGTGTGAGGACTCCCTCTGGTCACCAGCCATGCTACTTAGGATTCTGGTGTCCAGAAGACGAATGGCTTTAATAAGCGAACGCCAAGCCAGAAAGAATTTCAAGAATTAACAGTGGCCAGGAAGGATTTTGCTTGCCTTCCATTTACTAGAAAATGTATTCAGCATCACCCCAGGTGGGATATATTTTTCAGTAAACTTTGTGATAACACAAAGTCACAGACCACAGCCACAGCTTCAGCTTCTAGACCACCTCAAGGCTCGGTCCTCCCAGCAAGGAGATGGCTTTCCCCAGGAGTCCATCACAGGACCTGAGCCCAAACCGGCGCACCTCCATCACTAAGAGATGAGAGGCTTGGGCCCCACACACTCTGCTGACAACAGCAGGTGAAGCCAAGCCCCTTCCTCCTCACTGGGCTGTGGCATCATATCCTTCCTGTTGTTACACACCTGTGTCCTCATGCTCACACTCAGATCTCAGCCTAAACTCCGCCTCTCAAGGTCTGCTCCGGCTTCCTTCTACAAAGTACCCCACCCACCCACCCACCTGCACCCTGCACCCAGGGTGTTAGCTGCTTGTCAGAAAATGAAATCAAGACTCGGATGCAGCTTTCTGGGCCCAAGCATTCATCAGAGCCCTGCTCCCTGATCCCCAGGCAGCTTTGACTTCTAGGGAGATTTTTAGGGTACAATCCCTTTCTGAGCATTCACGTGCTTTCTCACCGGGAAGGGTGGAGCATCACGTGATGATGGCTCCCAGGTCCCCACGTAGCCGACATGACGGTGCTCCCGCCACCACTTCCGGCGTCCCCAGCAGCTTCCTTCCCAGCTTGCTTCCTGTGCTGTGACCACAGCTGGGGGTGGATGAGTAGCTGGTGGGCTGGGTAGAGCCACCCGCTGCAGGGCAGCCGCCCCACCTTAATTAAGCTCATGTGGCCTTATCACTGTCCAGGCTTGCTTCCAGTCTTCCATGGGCTGGGAAACTAACAAGCAGTCTGTTCCGATCGGGTTAGACAGGAATCCGACTGAGGACCCAGAGGGCTTTTTTTCTTCAAGTCCATGGTTTGGTGACATCTGTGTATGTATCTCAGATCCTCTTTTTGCCAGTACTTGCTATGTGCTAAGCAGCGTGTGTATGTGTAGTACCTGGTGAGAGAAGGTCCACTGCCACCCATTTTACAGATGAGGAAACTGAGCCTCAGAAGGTCAGATGCCAGCCCACCCACCAATCATTGGCAGAGTTGGGATGGTTTGACATCAGAACCCACACTCAACTGGCATCCACCTGCCACCTTCCTCTGGGCCTCCTTCTTAGGCCGTGTAGACTGCATTTTGACTCAATGGATAGTTTGAAACTGCTTTGTTCCTGAAGCTTGGGAGCTGAGATGTGGGCAACGGTGGGGCCCGTGAACCAACACAGAGCACGGAGCTGAGGGGCCCAGACCTGCGTCCTCCAGGCTGCACTTCCAAGGACCATGGACAAGGTTCAGCCTTTCCCAGTCGACGTGCCTTCACCTGTAACAGAGGTCTAGCACCTGCTGAAGAGCATCAGATGCATTAATAACCTATATGGAAGTGCTCCATGCCCTAGTTAAGTGCTAGAGACATAAATGATGG
Source organism: Muntiacus reevesi (assembly GCF_963930625.1). Classification (NCBI taxonomy): domain Eukaryota; kingdom Metazoa; phylum Chordata; class Mammalia; order Artiodactyla; family Cervidae; genus Muntiacus; species Muntiacus reevesi. The sequence goes on along the minus strand of NC_089262.1, from coordinate 8,974,707 downwards.
TTTTCAAGGGAAAGAATCCATTACCAAGTCAGAAAGGAAGTGCGGAGGCCGATTTGAATACCTTGTACTGTCTGCCTGGATAACGAATCCTCTGACTGCATGTAGATTACTTATGTGAAAAATCTGCACCTCTAAATCGTGTGTAAAATCCAGAACCTAAAAATAGAGCCTGTTGCATGACCCAGTTCTCAGCCCTGAAATGAGGGCAACAGGCTAACGCTCTGGGCTGCCCTTGTTCCAAGTCTGGCTCAGAGCGCGTATCTGCTGTGCAGGCCTCAGGTGACTTATGGACCTCTCTGATTTACTGTCCCCTCACCTGTAAGCCGGGCTTCCCAGATGGCTCAGCAGGTAAAGAATCCATCTTCAATGCAGGAGACCCGGGTTCGATCCCTGGATTGGGCAGATCCCTCTGGAAAAGGAAATGGCAACCCACTCCAGGATTCTTGCCTGGGAAATCCCATGGTCAGAGGAGCCTGGTGGGCTACAGTCCAGGGGGTCATAAAGAGTCGGACACGACTGAGCACCTAACACATATTGGCAGGTGGATACTGGAAACCCACGTGCATCAAACGTTTGGCAGCTTCACAAGCCAAGTGTGAGAGAGCTGCGGTTTCTGCTGACGTATGGGAGGGCTGCTGCTGCTAAGTCGCTTCAGTCGTGTCTGACTCTGTGCGGCCCCATGGACAGCAGCCCACCAGGCTCCTCTGTCCCTGGGATTCTCCCAGCAAGAATACTGGAGTGGGTTGCCATTTCCTTCTCTGATGCACGCATGCATGCTAAGTCACTTCAGTCGTGTCTGACTCTGTGTGACCCCATGAGGCTGGGAGGGTTTCAGGGGCTCTAATTCCAGCTAATTCCATCAGGTTTGTGGTTCCTTTAAATTTAAATAGTATGGTTTTCAAAGACTGGAAAGGCCTGAGGATGTGGGGAGGGCAGGAACGATATTTTTCACCGTCTCTGTTTCGTGAAAGTAATGTTGCTTCTTCAAATCAACATCTGTCAGAATGATTCTCATCAGATTAAATAAATCCTCAAAGCCGCTCTCACAGTTTATAGAATCTTGGAAATGTAGGTTATGCTTCACATGGAACCCTAATGGAATTTAAAACAAGTGTGTTTTTGCAAACACAGCTTCGAGTGCACACGCTTTACTGGGGTTTGTGAATTTAAGCTACCATGTCTCAAGGAGTTTAGAGAATGCTTTTACTACAGGAAGGTAATAGACAATGACTGACCAGTTTGAGATGCTGTTAATTGAAGATGGAAAAGACTAAGTCTGCTGAAAACCGGCACTGCACACACACTCTGCCCGACGTGTGAAAGCAGAGGTCGCTCCTAGATGAGACTCGGGGGCCAGCCTCCAGTCCGTCGCCTTTGTCCAGGCACTTGCCGCGTGTCCTTACGGTCCTTAGGGCCTTTTCAGGGTTTTAGAGGAGCTTGGACTTTGTTGCGGGCAGTGGATTTTATGCTTTAAAGATCTTGAATGATCAATACAGATGTTTATTATTCCCTGCCGTAAGAAAGCTTATTCTTAAAATTACTTGCTACATCTATCTAATCACAATGAAATACCACTTCACACCCACTGAGATGACTTCTATCAAAAAATAAATAAATAAATAACAGGAACTAATTCGTGGTGAGGGGGCTTCCCTGGTGGTCCAGTGGCCAAGGCTCTGAGCTCTCAAAGCAGGGAACATAGGTTTGAGACTGGTCAGAGATCTAACCGGTCCATCCTAAAGAAAGTCAGCCTGAATATTCATTGGAAGGACTGGTGCTGAAGCTGAAGCTCCAGTGCTTTGGCCCCTGATGGGAAGAACTGATTCACTGGAAAAGACCCTGATGCTGGGAAAGATTGAAGGCAGGAGGAGAAGGGGACGACAGAGGATGAGATGGCTGGATGACTGGGAGATAGCGAAAAACAGGGAAGCCTGGAGTGCTGCAGTCCATGGGATTGCAAAGCGTCAGACACGACTCAGCGACTGACCAACAACAGGGAACTAGATCCCAAGTGCTGCAACTGAAAGCTCCTGCATGCCGCAGAGAAGATGGAGGATCCCAAGTCCTGTAGCTAAGACCCGCCCCAACAAATGAATAAATTAAATAAATAAATCTATAATTTTTTTAAAAGTGGTGAGCCCGTGGAGAAATTGAGCCCATATGCATTGCTGGTGGGAATCTAAGATGTGGAAACGCTGTGGAAAGCCATTCGATGCGTCCTCCAAAATATTAGAATCCAGAGCATGGTTCTCAAGCTTCCAATGGGAAACCCTTGGCCGTGAAATCCCTGGAGGCGGAGCTGGTGGGTGATTTGGAGCAGTCAAGGCAGGGTGTGCTTGGATTCCAGACAAATCCAAACATAATGACATCAGAGACTTAAACTTGGGCAAAACTTACTCATCCCTGGTTGGCTGTTGATTCCATAGCCAAGCCATATTTGTAAAAAAAAAAAAAAAACCCAGTTAACCAACCACAAAAGCTAAATAAAACAAAACCAGCATCATGTAGGGAACATTTCTGTGCTGCTTAGTAGGACGTGAAGTCCTTAGTCTCATGGAGCAACAGAAATTACTTGGGGGAATTTCAGATGCTTTTGCTAAACTCTTTGGGATTAAAAGACACTCGCTCCTTGGAAGAAAAGCTATGACCAATCTAGACAGCATATTAAAAAGGAGAAACATTACTTTGCCAACAAAGGTCTGTCTATTCAAAGCTATACAGTAGTCATGTATGGATGTGAGAGTTGGACTATAAAGAAAGCTGAGCATTGAAGAATTGGTACTTTTGAACTGTGGTGTTGGAGAAGATTGTTGAGAGTCCCTTGGACAGCAAGGAGATCCAGCCAGTCCATCCTAAAGGAAATCAGTCCTGAAAATTCACTGAAAGGACTGATGCTGAAGCTGAAACTCCAATCCTTTGGCCACCTCATGCGAAGAACTGACTCATTGGAAAAGACCCTGATGCTGGGAAAGGTTGAAGGCAGGAGGAGAAGTAGAAGACAGAGAATGAGATGGCTGGATGGCATCACCGACTCAATGGACATGAGTTTGAGTGAACTCTGGGAGTTGGTGATGGACAGGGAGGCCTGGCGTGCTGCGGTCCCTGGGGTCGCAGAGAGTCGAACACGACTGAGCGACTGAGCTGACCTGGGGATGTAAACAATGAACTTTCTGAATGCTGGGACTTTTGCCAGCAGCAAAAGAAAGCTAAAACGAATGATTTCCTTCCAGGGTGGAGCAGCAGAGCTGGTGGGAGGCGGGCTGGGCAGCTCAGGGGTGACGATTCCGCTCTGCCTGCCCACAGGACCAGCCGTAAGCCAAGCCACCAACTTCTGAGAGCTGCCCTCACCCAACTTTCCACCCTGACTGGCCGACCTTGCATTCACCTAACAGCTTCCGGGTCCCCTCATCTCTCACTGAGACATTTCGGAGGCTTGAGCACCTGTGTACTGCCTGTGACTGTGTCCTGACGCTTCTAAACTATGACACATGCAGTTATTTTTATAAAGGCATGTGTGTGTGTGCTAAGTAACCTCAGCCATGTCCTACTCTTGCAACCCCATGGACAGTAGCCTGCCAGGCTCCTCTGTCCATGGGATTCTACAGGCAAGAATACTGGAGTGACTTGCCACGCCCTCCTCCAGGGGATCTTCTTGACCCAACATACTGAACCCATAGAAGAATTTTTAATATCTTAGAAGTATGCTCACCAGATACTAAGTGCTGAATGCAGACTACAAAACAAGGTGACTCTTTTGGTAAGACAGAAGGAAACGTAATAAGGAAACAAGTGCATCTCTCTGTCCACAGAAAGGAAGGCTGGAAGGACATCCCATACATTAACAGTAGTTCTCTCCAGGTGGTAGAACTGCAAGTGATTTTAATGTGCTTGGCTTGTTGCTTTTGAACAATGAACATGTACTGCTTTCATCCTAACTCCTGTTCCCTCAGTATTGGTGACAGGGTGGGTCAACTCAGTATGATGAAAGAGTGTAAAAAAAATAGCAAGAGCTTCACAAGGACCTTACTTTTTCTTTTCTTTTTTTAATTTTTTTGACTACACCATGGGGCATGCAGGACCTTAGTTCCCTAAGACAGTGAAGTGAAAGTGTTAGTCTCTGAGTCTTGTCTGACTCTTCTCTGACCCCATGGACTGTAGCCCACCAGGCTCCTCTGTCCCTGGGATTTCTCAGGCAACAATACTGGAGGGGCTTGCCATGCCGTCCCCCGGGGGTCTTCCTGACTCAGGGATCGATCCTGAGTCTCCTCATTGTGGGCAGATTCTTTACCATCTGAGCCACCAGGGAATCCCCTCAGTTCCCTAACGAGGGATCAAACCCGTGCCACCTGCAGTGGAAGCATGAACCTTACGTTTTTAATACTTGGCATCCCAGAGGGCCAAGAGCCTTGCATCGATCGGCTCTGGGAATCTCACCCGTTAGAAGCTTCTGGAAGCTGAGGACTCTGGCAGGAGAGCACCTCGCAGCCCAGAGGACCGGAGGCCCCTTGCCTGGAGTCTCCTGTTCATCCTCTGTGACCCTGCCCCTTCCCTGCTCCAGGGAGCACCCAGGTTCACAGTCTGCTGAGACCAAAGCCACTGGGCTCGCCCACAGTTAGCTGAAGGACTAGCCAAAAACAGAGTGCTTTTCAGCGACACGTCCTCTGCTACAGCGTTCTCCCTCTCTGCCTGAGCTCAGCCTCAGGAAGAAGGGGACCCCCGGGTGTCCAGAGGACGGCGCCAGCGGGTGAGGAAATAACGGGAAGAGGCGTGCTCCCGCCGCCCTCCGGGGGCTCCTTGCTTGTCATGCGGTCACGAAGTCAGCCTCCCCATTCGCATCACCTGTGTGTTCCTCCCTGTGAGTCATGGTGGTCCATGTCTTTTCCTTCTTGTCTTCCAGTCCGCCCAAGCCGACCGTGTTTATCTCCGGAGTCATTGCCCGGGTAAGCGCCCTTTCGTCATTTCGGGGTCTCAGCGCGTGATCTCCTGATTCCTCCCGTCCTTACTCCACCCCACGCACCCACCCGGGAGCCGGGGGGTTGGGGGCTCTTAATTGCTTCTGTGGTCAGGGACAGACGGGGTGGTAGCCAGGAAGAGCCCACAGCACCTGCCTGCCTCTCCTCCACCCTCTGCTGTCTTCTTTCTCCTTAGACTGGACCAGGGTCAGTAGACTGTCCACAGGCCAAAGGGTTTCTGGGGGATCTGTGAGCTGACAATGTTTTTACATTTTTTTAATGGTTGAAGAGATTTGAAATAAGAATTACACGGTGATACCTGTGAAGTTTTAGTCGCTAAGTCGGGTTCAGCTCTTTTGTGACCCCATGGACTATAGCCCACCAGGTTCCTCTGTCCATGGGATTCAAAACAACCACAAGGACTGCTCTAGCAGAAGAAAGCCACCCAACACCTGAGCTTAAGTTCTGAGTGAGTCGTGTGGTGCCTGAGCCCCTGGCATGAGGGCAGAGATGGCGAGCTTTCTCACCTTCTGGAAGGTACATGGGTCTTTGTGCCCCTTTGAGCTCCCCAGAAAGCCTCAGGACCACCCCCCAGTCCTAGGAGATGGGTTTCCACCTTCCAACAGGTTCTCCACTCCACCACCCACCCACTCGCACAGGCAAGCCAGAGAATGCCGGCTTTGGGTCTTGCTCATGAACTTACTCAGGCTTCCCTGGCGGCATCCGCCTGCAATGCAGGAGACACATGTTCAGTCCCTGGGTCAGGAAGATCCCCTGGAGGAAGGAAATGGCTCCCGCTCCAGTGTTTTTGCCCGGGGCATCCCATGGATGGAGGAGCCTGGTGGGCTACAGTCCGTGGGTCACAGAGTCAGGCGTGACTGGGCAGACAGGCGTGCGTGACCTCACCCAGCTGTCCACGGTTGATGAGACAGTGCTTTGAGCCAGTGCTTTCTGTGTCTTCCCGCAGGGCGACAAGGACTTCCCCCCAGCGGCCGCCCAGGTGGCCCACCAGAAGCCCCACGCCTCCATAGACAGACACCCCTCCCCGAGGACCCAGCATATCCAGCAGCCTCGCAAGTGACCAGCAAGGACCCAGCGCCCTCACCAGGCACGCCTCGGTTCCCCGACACTTGGTATTTCCTCCGGCAAAGAGAACTGGCATCTTCCTCAAAACACTGCCACACTGGGAAATCTGAGACAAAGCAAAGTGCCCCTTCCTTTGCCTTCAATTTCCAGCTCTAAAACTAGAATCAGACCCCCAATCCTCATTTCCAGGGAGTCCTGGCTGGTGTCGCTCGAGGACTATCACGCCTCTCTCTGTGCCCTGAGCAGAAATTACTAAGACCCGAGTGAAGTGACGTTGTTCCCAGTTTAGCTTCAGTTCTGGTTCATCAGTTGCCCTGCCAGTGGTCTTAAAAATTAGCAGGCACAAATCTAGGAGGATTAGATTAAGGTCAGGGGAAAGCTCAATCATTGCATGCTTTTTAGTCATAGGACAATCAAATCTTAACACCTAGAGGGAAGAGAAAGAGATGAAGGCGCTAATTACAGAAAACCTGAGTAGGGAGGATACTGCAATAGACAACAGCGTCACTGAATTTCCCTCCCTTGTGTGACGAGGGCTCAGATCACGGGGCGACACCACGCTCTCCCAGAACAGCCAGAGAAGAGCCTACAGCTCTGAAGAGGCTCTTTTATTCCAGGAGTCATCTGGCTGAAAAATTTTGCCCAAAGGGAATACTTCCAGACTGAAATTTCTCAGTGTGGGTCCCAAGCCCCGCACGGCCCCACCATCCACACAGGCGTGCCAGGATATCAAGGCGAAACTTCATTTTTTCAGTGATCACCTCGAGAACTGCTTTGAAGTTCTCGGAGTGATCCCTGACCAGGTGGAAGAATAGACACATGGATAACCCTGGAACGGTAAAGCAAAAGCATTGACCACAGGGAAAGATAAAAACCTGCCTTTGCTCCCCGAGGGAAAAGTAGAAGCATCACATCACCACTGGAGCTAGAAAAGCCTGCTTGTTAGTCAGTCGAAGTGTCAGAACACCCTCTGCCCTAGGGCACCGTTCACTTGGGCATCTCAGATTATCCTACGCTTTCTGCCCAGGTTTCCCACCCAGAGCTGCCCTAGACTGCTTACAGCAATTGGGTGCCCTGCTTTTCTGAAAGGCACATGTTCAGATCTCCCGGAGCAAGCGCTTTGGGAGCTGGTGTGGCCTGACTATCCCACTTGCCAGTGTAGTTCTTGCAGCAGATCCGCAATGGGGGCAGCAGGCACCCCACAGCCCCTCTGACACTTTCCAACTCCATGTCCACGGTTGGTAAAGGTGACACAGACCTAGCTTTTGCCCCTCTCTAAGGGAAAAGCCAGCCCTGCTTCACATCTTAAAGGCAACGTTTGGTTTCCCGTCTCATTGACTTTTGGAGCCAAGGTCTCACACTCACGGCAGTGCGTAGTCACATCTCGTATTTCTTAGTCGCTGAGATGTTGCTATAAACAGAGGCTGGCTTTTGGAGATGCCGCCTGGGTGTGTAGCCTCCTCCTGGCTACCTCCTGGAGCCGGCATCTCTGAGGGATCCTGAGAGCAGGCAGCGCCGGGTCAGTCTGTGGACCGCTGCACCCTCTGCTGTGCAGATGAAGGCTCATCCTTGACACCTGGTAGTGCTTCATCCAGGAGTGCCGTGCTGTGCATTTTTCTTGTCCCTTTAGCTACATCTGGCGTGTATCTGTGGGCTCCCGATCACTGAAAGCAAATTGTTCCCCTGAACGAATTTATCCATGGTTAACTTCAAGAATAATCATTCTAATAAAGCTCCTGCGTGGTTTGTTTTCTCTTATATCTCAGAGATTGTTCTTTCTCATCTCGCTAGGGTTGCCAGATGGTTTCAAAAGAAATACGAACATGCAAAAATAAGGAGTATGTTCACAAATTGTTTCCCAGACACAAAGCCAAACTATTGGACACCTGGCGCCTTGAGTCTAATCGCCTCCTTTGAAATGTCATAAAGTGGAAAAGCTTTAATGTGGTGGATTAAAATGTACTCCTTGGGCCGAGCAGCTGGCCCTGTGCTTGGAAGGTCCTTTGGGAACAGACTTGGGAAGAATGATTAGTAGTAAGCCCAGGGGTGGCTGTGAGCAGCATTTGACAAATAAGACATTCACCTAATTTATCCAAAGATCCCCTGGAACCCTTATGAGCAGGATGAGAAAATAATCATAATTATTAGCTTCGAGATCCAGAGTCAGACTACAGATGTGGGCTGGGAGGGACCCTGACCTGTTTTCACCCTAGAAGGACAGGGCAGCTTGGTGGCCCTGAGCCGGGGGAAGGCACGCATGGCCAGAGGCTGTGTCCCCAGCTCTGGCCTCCCCTCAGCCCCTGATGTCACCTCTGGATGCTGCTCTTTGCATTCACGCCTCCACCTCCCTGTCTAAGTTGAGGACAGAATGAGGGTCTTGTGCATTTAGTGTCACTGTGTAGAGAGTTGTCCTAGGTACATAACATTGACTTACCAGGCCATGTAGACTTCTGAGAAATGTTTGTGTAGACATTTGTTGGGAGGAGGTTACCAAACACTGCTATGACTCACTAGGACCCAGACCCTCCACTTAGAGAATGCAGCCTGCCTTCTTCCAAAGTTTATATTATTTCTCAGAATGATCTGTGTCTTAGCAGACCTGAGAATGATAAGAGCCACAGGTCTTCCACCATTTATTACACTCATGATTATATCTAGTTACTATATGACTATGAAGGGCTTCCCTGATGTCTCAGAGGGTAAAGAATCCGCCTGCGATGCAGGAGACCCGGGTTTAATCCCTGAGTTGGGAAGATCCCCTGGAGGAGGGCATGGCCACCCACTCCAGTATTCTTGCCTGGAGAATCACATGGACAGAGGAGCCTGGCGGGCTACAGTCCACAGGATCACAAAGAGTGGGACACAACTGAGTCACTAACACAGACACAAACAGAAATACCAACCACATAACAAACGTGGAGCAGAATTGCCTCCAGGGTGTTCCACATCGTCACGAACATCGTCACCTGCATTTGTTAGTCACCACCATAACAAAGTACCCCAGACTGGGTGGCTGAAAACAGTGGAAATGCGTGACTTCCTGGTCCTGAAGCCTAGAAATTTGCAGTGAAGGTGTGGGCAGGGCCGCCTTCCGCCAGAATCTCCAGGGGCAATAATTCTTGGCCTCTTCCTCTTCCTGGCAGTGCCTAGTGATCATTGACTTGTTGCAACTCAAACCGAGTCTTTGTTTCTGTTTTTAAGGTGGAAACCTTCCTGCATGTCTGTGTCCAAACTTCCCTCTTCTTCTAAGGATGGCAGTCACTGGACCAGAGCCACCCCCATCCAGTGTGAAAACTGGAAGCATTAGTCTTTTAGTCATGTCCTACTCTTTGCCACTCTGTGGGCTGTAGCCCGCCAGGCTCCTCTGTCCATGGGATTCTCCAGGCAAGAATACTGGGGTGGGTTGCCATTTCCATCTCCAGGGGATCTTCCCAACCCAGGGGTTGGACCCAGGTCTCCTGCATTGCAGACAGATTCCTTATCATCTGAGCCATCAGAGAAGCCCACCTAGATGACCTCACCTCAACAAATCAAATCTGCAAGAACCCTAATTCCAGATAAGGTTGTGTTCATGGACCCTGGGACTCAGAACCTGAACTATCTATCTTCTCGGGGGGACACTATTCAATTCAGGACCTCAGCCACAAGATGAAAAGCCGGAAACCCTGCTCCCAGCTCACACTGTTGGAATAGCTGTTCATCTGGTCAATTGGTTTCTTGAGCTTTACTGTGAGAAAGTTTTGCCCACTACAGATTGTTACAGTGTTGCTGGGCATAGAGTAGCCAAAGCCTGTGTGTTGGGGGACCCGAAAGAGAGCAGGGCAGAAGTGCCAAGGGATAAGTCACCCAGGCCATGGTGGGGGGGGCATTCACCCCCAGTTCTAGTAGCTCCTGAGATCGCAGCTCTCTGCTGCATGCATCCTCAGGTCAAAGTCACTATGTCCCAATAGCACATATCGTATCTTCTGTAAGAGTGATCCACGGGCAGTGGTCAGCCCATTTCACAGATGGGAAGACTGAGACTGAAGCTCACTACCCAGGGTCAAAAGCCACCGTTAGCCGACACTTGTCCAGGGAAGATACACAGAGGGCCAATAGGCATCCGAAAAATGCTCGAGATCAACAGTCACCGGAGAGATGCAAATCGAGACAGTGAGCGACCCATTCACACCCACAGAGATGGCAGGGATCAAAAGTCCAAATAATAAGCCTTGATAAAAATGTGGGGAAATTAAACCCATGCACAGTGACTCATACAGAGAATGAAAAACGGTGCGGCCACTTGGGAAAACAGGCTGGCAGTTCCTCAAACAATTAAAACAATTACTGTGTGACCCAGCATGTTATTCCTCTGTATATACCCCCAAATAAATGAAAACACATGTCTTTGCAAGAATTTGTACACAGATGTTTAGGGTAGCATTATATATAATAGCCAAAAGGTAGAAACAACCCAAATAGGTCCATCAACTGAGGAGTGAATACATAAAATGTTATATACACACATACACACAAATGGAATATTACTCCATTGTAAATATCATTCCATTATTTGGCCATGCAAACGAATGCAATACTGATCTATGGGACAATATGAGTGAACCTTGAGAATATTATGCTCAGTGAAAGAAGCCAGCCACAAAAGACCATGTACTATAGGATTCTATTTACATGAAGTGTCCACAATAGGGAGACATCTAGAGACAGTGACTGCACAGTGCTGGGGGTTGGGGGACAGGCAGGATACAGGGGGTGAGAACTTAAGGAAACAGGACTCCTTTCTGAGGTGATAGAAATGTTCTGAAATAACTGAGGATGGGCCTAGAGGCTGTCACACAGAGTGAGGTAAGTCAGAAAGAGAAAACAAATAGTGGACATTAATGCATATATGTGGAATCTAGAAAAGTGGTGAAGGTGAAGTCGCTCAGTCGTGTCTGACTCTTTGCGGCCCTGTGGACGGTAACCTACCAGGCTCCTCCATCCATGGGATTTTCCAGGCAAGAGTACTGGAGTGGGTTGCCATTTCCTTCTCCAGGGGATCTTCCTGACCCAGGGATCAAACCTGGGTCTCCCACATTATAGGCAGACGCTTTACCATCTGAACCACCAGGGAAGAAAAATGGTATAGATGGGTCTTATTTGCAAAACAGAAATATACAGACAGACAGATATATGGCCACTAAGAAGGGGAAAGGAGTTGGGGTGGGAGTAACTGGGAGGTTGGGATTGACAGGTGTACACCACTAATTCTGTGTAGAAAGCATAACTAATGAGAACTTCACTGTAAGGTGCCGGGGACTTCAGGGCTCTGTGTGCATCAGTCGCTCAGTCGTGTCCAACTCTCTGCGACCCCATGGACTGCGGCCCTTCAGCCTCCTCTGTCCACTCAGAGCTCTGCGGTGACCTAAAAGGGAAGAAAATCCGAGAAAGAGGGGATGTGTGGATATGTGTGGGGCTGATTCACTTTGCCGTATAGGAGAAACTAATGCAACATTGTAAAGTGACTATGCTCCAAAAAAAATAATTTAAAAAACAAAATCACCTGAGGGGATGCTTGCATGTGTCTGTGACTACGATAGACCCATGGACTCTTACACTCCTTTCGGGATCCTTAAGAAAGATACCAGTCAGAGCTGACATACCAGTAAGTGTAAGGTGATGAATAGGGGGCTTCCCTGGTGGCTCAGCTAGTAAGGAATCTGCCTGCAATGCCGAAGACCTGGGTTCGATCCCTGGGTTGGGAAAATGCCATGGAGAAGGGAAAGGCTACCCACTCCAGTATTCTGGCCTGGAAAGTTCCCGAGGACTGTATAGTCCACCTCACACCTGCCTGGTTCCAACCTGGCCCCTGTTGGGGTGAGAAGTTTCTCAATCAGCATCTCTGGATCTCAGTCCTTCACCTGTCTAATTGGGCCACTGTGTACACAGAGTTTTGTAGAGATGAAAAGAAAATTGCGGGCATTAACCCCCTGGTTAATAGGGAAACCAGTTTCAGTAGAACAGGGTTTTCAACATGGACAGCATGCTGGAACTGTGCAATGCTGAGATTGTGGGCTAGCAGGGAGAGAAGATTCCAGAAGGAGATGGTTGGCTCATTGCCACTCTGGATGGTGTGCAGGAGGAGCAGTGAGGAAACACAGAGGAGACAGGAGGCGCCGTGAGACCCGAGGAGCAGGGATGGGCACCCTGGGAACCAAAGGACCCCCTGGGGATCCCGTGTGACCCCAAGGTCGACCAGGCTGCCTTCTGCCCCGGCTCCTGCATGCTATGCCCCGGTCTCTGTTGGGGCCCATGTCACCCTGGTACAAAGCTCAGCCTTTGAATGGTTTCAGCAAGAAATGTGCTTGTAACTTACAAGTGTTACTGGAAGGAGTCCAGCCCTGGGAGGGGCCAGAGAGGAACATGCCATTTTCCAGTGCCTCCAGCTTGCCCAGCTGCTGCCGCTGAGCCTAAGACCCACCCAGGGCACCAAGAAACAGACATCCTCATGCCAAGTCCCCGCTGGGCCTCTGCTGCCTGGCCCGACCTGGGGAGACCAGTTCACTTTTTGGCACGTGCCCTCCCAAAGGAATGAGAAGCCCTGGGAGAGTTCCTGTCTGAGGCCAGAGAAAGGAACTTGGGTTGGTCCTCAGGTCCATGTCTGTGGCATTGATGCCTGTCTGCTTCAGAGGACGCTCAGCTGCATCCTCAAACCAGGGTCAGGATCAGCCCCACCGACGCAGTCCCAGAGGGGAGGTGCGCCCTCAGAGTCCATGTCCCTCCTCCCCGCACTGGGCAGCTGGGTTTTCTTCTCTGGGCTCAGCTTCATCACCAGCAAGAGGAAGCCTCCAGAACCTCCCCGCTGGGGCTGTGTGAGCACGCCGTCTATGTTCATTTATCATCATTACTGTGGAGGTTGTTAATTGATGATGCAAGACGAGAGACATCGTGAGAGTCTGTCCAATTAAAGCCAATGCCAGGAGGGAGCTGAAAAGCAGGTGCGAAGGAAACCAGGCTCCGAGATGAGCCTTTTGAAGCTGCTCGGAGGTTACACTGCTGAATGCTGACTCAAGTGTGCACCAGTGCACACCAGGCTGGAACTATCCTGCCCCCAGACCCAGTCCTGGCTCTTCCCCAGGCCAGCAGCCTGCGTGTACTCAGGAGCAAGGTTGTAGGTACCACAGCCCATGCGGTGGGGAGGGACCACCTGACCCCCGCGGGCCCCAGGCTCAGGCACCCTGAGAAAGGGCAGGACTCGACGGAGAGCCTGCAGGGTGGGAGATAGTGCCAGACCCAAAGTGTTCGTAATTAATGAACTCTTTTTTAAACATCTGCCTCCTACCTCAGCAGCCTGTGGGGTTCTTCTGCAACCCTGCAGCTTTTTCTAACTTCACAGCTGCTGTGCTGGTTAAATGCTTCCCTCTATAAACCCCAAAGTAAACTTTTCTTCCCCAAGAGTTGACATCCTGCTGCCTCTGCAGTGTAAAAATGAAAACAAAACAAAAAAAGACAGGCATTTCGTAACCTTCCCAGGAGATATCTATAGCCATATGCTCCTGAAGAACGGAGAGGGAGTGAGTGGGTGGTGGCAGTTAACCAGGAAGTTTTGAGTACTTGAAATAGCCTCAATTGTATTGGCTGAGGTTCTCCAGGGAAACAGACCCAGCAGAAGACAGGCAACCGAGAGATGACAGATAGACGACAGATAGACGATAGACAGGAAGAACAGATATAAATAAATATATAGATGGTACATGGATAGGTAGAATAGATATAAAGAAATAGGTATATGATAGATTGATAAATAGAATAGATACAAATAAATATGTAGATGATGGAGGATAGATAGAGTATACATAAAGAAATAGATGATAGATGGATGTATCCATTCAGTTCAGTCGCTCAGTCGTGTCCAACTCTTTGCAACCCCATGGACTGCAGCACAACAGATGGATAGACAAAGAGATTTAAGGAATTGGCTCATGTGACTATGGAGGCCCATGGTCACTGAGTGCTCAGTTGCTCAGTCATCTCCAAGTCTTTGTGACCCCATGGACTATAGCCCGTCAGGCTCTTCTGTCCATGGGATTCTCCAGGCAAGAATACTGGAGGGGGTTGTCATTTCCTTCTCCAGGGGATCTTCTCGGCCCAGGGATTGAATGCACGTCTCCTGAATTGTCAGATGGATTGTTAACCACTGAGCCACCTGGGAAGTCCCACGTGGAGGTTCATGAGTCCAAAATCTTCAGGGTGGGCCAGCAGGCTGGAGACCCAGAGAAGAGCCAACACAATTCAAGTCCAAAAGCATTCTGCTGGGAGAATTATCTCTTCTCTGGGGAGGACAATCTTGAGTTCTATTCAAGCCCACACACATTATGAAACGTAACCTGCTTCACTCAGGAGTCCACTGGTTTAAATGTGAATCTCAACCAAAAATACCCTCATAGAAACATCCAGCCTAATATTTGACCAAATATCTAGGCACTGTGGCTCAGTCAAGTTGACACATAAAATAGACCATCACAAGAGTTCAGTGTAGTTCATTTTTCTTGGAATTCTTAGAGCATCATGGATCTGTTTTTACTTTGACCATATGGCATACTCCTGACCTTCTAACATTGAACTTGCTCTTCCGAACAGACATTCTAAAATTCAATTAAGGGAATGCATGACAAGAGAAAATAATTTTTCCCTCATCTTCCCACTTAATCTTAAATATTATTATAAATCCAACTGCCATGCTTTAAAAAAAATCCAATTTGTCAACTGGAAAAGACCCCACATAATCTGATATAATGACCTGTTATAGTCTGGAGAAGATTTAGGACTCTATCCAGAAGCCCTGAGTGAGCTTTTTGATTACATTTCAGCATTGTCATTCTGTGCTGGTGAGTGTCACCTAAAAGAATTCAACATTTTGTAGCACAAGGACTCAACTTCTGTGTAAATTAAACAGAAACCCGCTTGGGTCTTTCTTTGAACAGAGATGTATCGAAGGCTTTAGAGTATTAGTAACGATCTTCATTATCTCAAGGGCAGTAGTTTTCACGGAGGGAGTGGGCAGTGTCAGCCCCAGAGAACACTGGGCGGTGTCTGAGGACATACTTGGTTGTCACAACAGGGGATTGGAGAGAAAAGGGGGAAACTGGCAGCTGAATCTTGTGAGTACAGGACAGGGATGCTCATAAAAGTCCTTCAGCATTCAGGACAGCCCCTGAAACAGAGTATCGAGACCAAAGATCACCAATATGGAGGCTAGGGGACGCTATTTGTTGTGTTCTTGTTGTTTTTCAGTTGCTAAGTCATGTCCAACTCTTAGTGACCCCACGGACTGCAGTAGCCAGACTTCCCTGTCCTTCACCATCTCCTGGAGTTTGCTCAAACTCATGTCCATTGAGTCGGTGATTTGTTCTTATAGTAATACAATTGAACAATACAAGGCAAATTCCCCTCATCCTGGAATCATGAGGGGGAAAAAAAAGTTACATGTGTGTCAGAGACAGAGCACGTTTTGTGGAAGCAGCTGAAGTAACTCAAGCTTGTATGCTTTTCAGTCCCTGGAGCAAAAGATATCAAATTGCTATGATGCAGATTCACTCCTGGGTGCAATGGAAAATTCTAGATAAAGCAAGCTTCTTCCTTGCTCGACAGTGTAATGGCTGTTTTCTCAGTCACCGATACGAAGAAGAGTGGAGATCATGGTCTCTGGTTGGCTTCCCCTATACTCTCCCTCAGGACGGGTGGGACAAACGTGCAGGCTCTTGGCTCAGCTGATTTAATAGACTCAAAAGGAGGTCTAGAAACTTCTCTCCAAACAATTGCAGCCTGTTTTCCAAAACAGATCGTGTGTGTCTCAAGCTGATTCACCTCAGAGTTATCCGTACAAGCGGCGGAGGGGAAGCCGGAAGCGGGAGGGGAAGGCGGAAGCGGAAGCGGAAACCGAGCGCCTCTGTCAAGCGAGCGGCCGAGGCTGAGGTGGGTGAGGGGAGACCCTCGTGAAGGCAAACCTCGCGTCAGCTCACGTCCTTGTCCTCATCCTGTGTCCTCGTCTCCTCGCGTAGTCTCCACCTCCACCCCTTCGCAGCGCCTCCCCGCTCCCTGATTCTCTCACGGACGAACTAAGGACTAAGGCTTGCCCTCGGGAGCGTGGCCATTTTTTTCCCTTGGAGCGTACCGCCACCTAGATCCTAGACTAGGACGCCACACCACCTAGATCCTAGAGCTGGAATGCTGCCGTCCTGGCCCTCCTTTGGTTCTGAAGGCACTCAGTGACTTTGTTCTACTTCTAGCTGCACCAGGTACCTAGAATACCAGAGTCACAAGGTAGGTAAAGTAAAAACAAACGTCATTGCATGAGATGCAACAGAAGTTTGCAAAAGTCACATGCTTTATCACCAAATTCTCTCCCTTGGGTGCTAAGGATGCTGACACCTTTGTATGTCAGTTGGCTAGAAACTCTCAGGTTCAGTCGCTTCCAACAAGCACCGTTTGTCAGGGAGCCATCACTGCCCTGGAAGTCATGAGGAAGTACACTGGTCACTCAGTGTAAGTGGGCGGCACTTTCAGTCAGGGGAAGATTCATCCCGGTGTCGTTCACCGAAATTCACAAGCGCCCCATATATCACACTGGAACCAGAAAGCCTACTAGGTGTTTGTGGTTCCCAGATCTTCTCAATCTACTTGCAGATCGGAAACCAGTGCACTGTGGGAGAACACCCATCCTCACCCGATGGGACCAGTGTGAGAAACCCACATCTGGACAAGTGGCCACCTGTCAGCCACATACAAAGTGAACATAAGCGGGCAGATTTTAGGAGTGGAAAGGATCTCTGAATGAAAACAATAACCAAAAAAGAGGAAAAAAACCCATAAACAAAATCTAGTAAACATGTTTGAGCAACCATAGTCAGGTTTCCATAAAGCATAATAAGGGAGCCCCCTCATATTACATAGAATGCCACATCATGTATGTTTAAATCCCAGGCTGATGCTAAGCCCATCATGCCAGTTAAAACAACTAAAAAAAGTCCCTCATGTCCCTTTTGTTTTGTTTTCACAGCTAAAGCTTTTTCTGGCTTAATACTTACTTTTTTTACCCTCATATGTTAAATTTGACTTCCCTGGTGGCTCAGATGGTAAAGCGTCAGCCTACAATGCCAGAGACCCGGGTTCAGTCCCTGGGTTGGGAAGATCTCCTGGAGGAGGAAATGGCAACCCACTCTGGTATTCTTGCCTGGAAAATTTCATGGACAGAGGAGCCTGATAAGCTACAGTCCATGGGGTCACAAAGAGTCGAACAGGACTGTGCAACTTCACTTTCACGTTCATGTTAAATTATTTAATTATCCTCATAGAGGGCCTTAAGTATCAAAAAGAGCTCCAGAAGAAAAACTTTCCTAGGAAACAATAGCAAAATCAAAGATTTTTATTTTGCAGGCACAAAACTGCAATATCTAAGAATGAAAACTGGTTTTAGTTCAATAAAGTATTTTCTTCAAGGACAATTAGATAAACTGATCATAAGAAGACATGATAAATGGGTATTTATTAACACTTTGTTTAAACTATATAAGCTAAACCAAAGTTACTATTTTTCATAAATCAGAAAAGCATCCAAGTAGACAGATTACCCACAGGAAGAGATTCTGAGCCTAAATTATCATTATCACCATCACTACCATCACTATCATCACCATCAGCATCATTATCATCCCTCTCTTCCCCTTAATAAACACTTACTATGTACCAGGTACTCACAGCAACTCTGTTTGGTAGATAATTTTATTATTACTATAGTACAGATGAGGAAACTTAAGACACGGTGTGGAAAAATGTACTTAATTTACACAACCAGTAGGTGGCAAAGCTAAGATCCATCTGACAGCAAGTTCTATGCTCTCCACCACCAGTCTTTAAAGAGCAGAACACTGCACTGTCATTTCTACACAATCCATCCTCCACTATCTCATTGCCGTCCCCACACTCTGACCACGCAGTTCGGCCCCCAGAGTTGGCGGAACAGTAAGGTCCTCTGCTTGTCAAAACAAAGCCTGACTGGCATCTCAGAGATGCTTAGTCATTCTCTCAGGATGGATAACCCTAGGAAAAGTTTGAAACCCATTCCTCCTGAAGGTCTTCTTTGGACCAGATTGTGAAAGGGAATAAATCTTGAAAGACTAAATCTCACTTTTGCTGCATGAAAATCCAGCACTAAATTCTCCTCCCAGGGGCCTGAGGATGGACCTCCTAGCCAGGCTCTAGGGAGAAAGGCATCACTTATCCTCAGGAAGTATCCTTCTTCGTTTTCATCATCACTGGAAAGATGGTGACCCAGATGGTATGGGGCACTGCTCTGGGCACTGCAGACATCTCAGCAATGAAGCCAAACCCAGATCATAGAGTTCAGTAGACCTCCTGAGAAACCTGTATGCAGGTCAAGAAGCAACAGTTAGAACCAGACATAGAATAACAAGCTGGGGATCAAAATTGGGAAAGGAGTACATCAAGGCTGTACTGTCACCCTGCTTACTTAACTTATAAGCAGAGTGTGTGTTAAGTCGCTTCAGTTGTGTCCAACTCTGTGCCATTCTATGGACTGAAATCTGCCAGGCTCCTCTGTCCATGGGGATTCTCCGGCAAGAAAACTGGAGTGGGTTATCATGCCCTCCTTCAGGGGATCTTCCTGACCCAGGGAGCGAACCCACATCTCCTACATTTCCTGCATTGGCAGCCAGGTTCTTTACAACTAGTGCCACCTGTGAAGCCCAGTATAGAAAGTACATGATGCGAAATGCCAGGCTGGGTGAAGCACAAGCTGGAATCAAGACTGCCGGGAGAAATAGCAATACCTAGATATGCAGATGACATCACTCTAAGGGCAGAAAGTGAAGAGGAACTAAAGAGCCTCTTGATGAAGGTGAAAGAGGAGAGTGAAAAAGCTGGCTTAAAACTCAGCATATACACAATGGAATATTACTCAGCTATTAAAAAGAATGCATTTGAATCAGTTCTAATGAGGTAGATGAAACTGGAGCCTATTATACAGCGTGAAGTAAGTCAGAAAGAAAAACACCAATACAGTGTATTAATGTATACATATGGAATTTAGAAAGATGATAATGATGACCCTATATGGGAGAAAGCAAAAGAGACACAGATGTAAATAACAGACTTTTGGACTCTGTGGGAGATGTGAGGGTGGGATGATTTCAGAGAATAGCATTGAAACATGTATATTACCATATGTGAAATAGATCGCCAGTCCAGGTTTGATGCATAAGACAGGGCGCTCAGGGCCAGTGCACTGGGATGACTCTGAGGGATGGGATGGGGAGGGAGGTGGGAGGGGGTTTCAGGATGGGGACACATGTACACCCGTGGCTGATTCATGTCAATGTATGGCAAAAACCACTACAGTACTATAAAGTGATTAGCCTCCAATTAAAATAAATTAATTAATTTAAAAAAATAGCATTCAAAAAACTAAGATCACAGCATCCGGTCCCATCACTTCATGGAAAATAGATGGGCAAACAATGGAAACAGTGACAGACTATTTTCTTGAGCTCCAAAATCACTGCAGATGGTGACGCAGCCATGAAATTAAGACACTTGCTCCTTGGAAGAAAAGCTATGACCAACTTAGTGTACTATAAAGCAGAGACATTACTTTGCCAACAAAGGTTCATCTAGTCAAGGCTATGGTTTTTCCATGGTCATGGATGGATGTGAGAGTTGGACGATAAAGAAGGCTAGGCACCAAAGAATTGATGCTTTTAAACTGTGGTGTTGGAGAAGACTCTTGAGAGTCCCTTGGACTGCAAGGAGATCCACCCAGTCCATCCTAAAGGAAATCAGTTCTGGGTGTTCATTGGAAGGGCTGATGCTGAAACTGAAACTCCAATACTTTGCCCACATGTTGTGAAGAGTCAACTCATTTGAAAATACCCTGATGCTGGGAAAGATTGAAGGCAGGAGAAGAAGGGGCGTGACAGCAGATGAGATGGCTGGATGGCATCACCAACTCAATGGACATGAGTTGGAACAAACTCTGGGAGACAGTGAAAGACAGGGAAGTCTGATTGCTGCAGTCCATGGGGCCACAAAGAATCAGACATGACTAAGCAACTGAACCACAAAGGCCATGAGTGCAGTGTGGCCCTGGGGACTAGGAGTTGGGTCACCTTTCCACCTTCTTGGAGACCATACTTGGTCCAGGGCAACTCACCAGAACTGGGGCTTACATAGTGTCTGAGCTGAAGGGCTCTGGCCTGATTCTCTCTGGGGAGGATATGAGCACCCAGAAGGCCTTGAAAACCCCTGTCTCACCTTATTCCCACCACAGGCCTTATTATGTTGATCTGCCTTTCGTGGAGAGTCACTGGGGTGCTGAGACGTTCCTGATCAGGAATGAAGGTTGAGGAGAGATGGAGAATGCCTGAGGACTGTCAGTCAAGGTCACCAGCACAGAGTCTGGGCTCAGAGTGGCCCCCAGCACCTCTCTGCCCCGCGGTACCAGGCGGGGTGTGGAGCATTCACACGGGGACCTGTTGTTCTGTAGGAAAATGACTGTCCTGCCAGTATCACAGTGAACATGCAGCAAAGCCAGGACCAGACCCCTGTCTGTCTGTCTCCAAAGACCTTTCCCCACACAGCTTAGGACCTCCCTGTCTCTGTTTGGTTCAATTAAGCAAGCCAAGCGTCTTCTTCCCCGTATGCTTTTCTGGGAGGAGAGCCAGGCTGTGTCTAATGACGCAGAGTATTTTCCATGTTGCTGTTTCTACGAAGCTGATGTAGCTGGTTTTCACATTCATCACATATCTTTCTAGTTAAACACCAGCTCCCCCATCCACAGGGTCTTAATCAGCAAGGTCCCAAGAGGCACTGGTTGCCACCCACCCCAGCCCCTCTGCTGAAGCCGCCGGTGGCAGGTCTGTTCCTCGATGCCTGGGCAGATGACGTGAGGGGTGACTGGCTGCCCCAGGTGTTTCCAGCTTCCTCCAGGTCCTGCTCATCACTATTCTTGCCGGAGAATTCCACAGACAGAGAAGCCTGGAGGGCTACGGTCCATAGGAGTTGCAGAGAGTCAGACACGACTGAGCAACTAACAATTTCACTTTTCAGTGGTCACCAGACATTTAGTCTCCAGATAGAAATGTTGGGTCATGGATGTGGCCTCTGTAAAGTCAAGGAGCTTTCAGAGCCAATGGGAAGCGAGTGGGTGGGTGTGGAGATGGGGCAGGAGAAGGGTCAGAGTTCAGAGCTCTAATCACTCACCTGGGAGTCTGACCTTTTATGCTAAATGAAGTAAGTCAGATAGAAAAAAATATATATTCTCACTTATATGAGGAATCTTAAAAAACAAACAAAAACCTAGTTCATAAGATACAGAGAAGGGACTGGGGGTTGCCAGAGGCAGGATGTGGAGGGTGAATGTAGTAGAAGGGGGTCCAATGATACAAACTTCCAGCTGTAAAATAGTAAGTCTCATAACTCATGGGATGTAATGGACAGCTTGGTGACTATGGTTAATAATACTGTATTGCATATTTGAAAGTTGCTAAGGTAGTAAATCTGAAAAAAATTCTCATCCCAAGAAAACAACATGATAACTGTATGTAGTGATGAATGTGAACTCGATATGGTAGTGATTGTTTCGCAAAAACCCTGATGCAGGGAAAGATTGATGGCAGGAGAACAGGGCGGCAGAGGATGAGATGGTTGGATGGCATCACTGACTCAGTGGACATGAGTTTGTGTAGGCTCTGGGAGTTGGTGATGGACAGGGAAGTCTGGCATGCTGCAGTCCATGGGGTCACAAAGAGTCAGACACGACTGAGCAACTGAACAACAACGACAAACAGGGAAGCATTATGTTGTACACCTGAAAGCAATATAATGTTTTATGTTGCTTATGTCTCCATTTTTAAGAAAGAAAAAAAAATTGTCTGGGCCCGTTAGGTCTTCAGTGCCGACTCCACACCCAGATGGAAACACCCACCACCTGGATTGGTGCCCAAGCCGGAGTCGGCAGGCTTTCAGAAAGTCAAAACTTGAGGTTTTGTGGGCACATGGCGAGTGTCACAGCTGGTCCAGTGTGCCCCTGGAGAATAAAAACTTCCGTGGACGACATGTCACTGAGTTAGCGGGCTGGACTTCAGTACAACCACACTTGCAGAAACAGGTAGTGGCTGGTTTTGAGATGTGGGCTGTGGGCCACTGGGCTAGAGGTGGCGGTCAAGGTCCCAGCTAAAGATCAGCAGCCTCTAGCTGGCATTTAAAGCCAGGGGCTGTTGAGATGCCCAGGCAGGGATGCAGAGAATGGTTCTCAGGATGGAGCCTGCTTCTAGCCTTCAGGGGTAAGTGGGGGCTGTGGGGGGCAGAGGATGGCCATAACATGACCCCAGTGGTCAGAGAGGTGGGGCAGAGAGTGAGTGTGCGTGTTGAGAAAGCCCCCAGCAGGGCGCTTAGGATGTTAGGGAGGATGAATGCCCAGGCTTTCAGCATCTCTGACACATCCACTGGGTGGTGCTTTAGATTGAACTGTGCTCCCCAAAAGGCTTACCCCAGACCCCTGTCCTGTTATTGCTGTTCAGTCGCTAAGTCGTGTCCAACTCTTTGCGACCCCAGAGACTGCAGCACGCCGGGCTTCCTTGTCCTTCACCACCTCCTGGAGTTAGCTCAAACTCAAGTCCCTGTGAACGCGCCCTTATTTAGAAATAGGGTCTTTGCACATGTCCTTAAGTTACAATGAGGCCACGCTTGCTTAGGGTGAGTGGGTGCTAATCCAATGACTAGTGGCCTTACAAAAAGGGGGAAATGTGGACACAGACGCACAGAAGGAAGCCACCATGTGGTGATGGAGGCTGCCACAAGCCAAGGAATGCCAAGGATTGCTGGAAACCACGAGGGGCTGGAAGAGGCAAGGAAGCACCCACCCCTGGAGCCTTTGCGGGGGATGGGCATGGGAGATTTTGATCTTCTGCCCTACCGAACTACTAAGGGATACATTTCCGCTTTCTTGAAGCCATCCAGAAAACCTGTTACAGAAATCACAGAATAACCCAGGTGCAGCTGTCTCTCTGACAGTTTTCCAAGTTGTGCTGATGCTGGCGGCCCCAGGAACCCTGGCCTTGGAGCATCATTGCTTTATGTAACTACAGAAGTCCATCTGCCGGCTCCAGGAGAACGCAAGAGTTTCCCAGATATCACAAGAGCCAACTGGCCTGATACTAGGACTAGGAGTGTGTGAAAAGGAAAAGTGAGTGAAAGTGTTAGTCACTCAGTGGTATCCAACTCTTTGTGACCCCGTGGACTGCAGCCCACTGGGCTCCTCTGTCCGCAGGATTCTCCAGGCAAGAATGCTAGAGTGGGCTGCCATGCCCTTCTCCAGGGGATCTTCCTGGTCCAGGGATGGAATCCAGCTCTCCCGCATTGCAGGCAGATTCGTTACTGCCTGAACCACCAGGGAAGCAAGTGTGTGTAGAGTCAGAGAAACACAGATTGGGGCTCAGGACAGGCCCAGTATGTGCTCAGCAGTGGGAGGGAGAAGGCAGGGGCTTTTGCTTTTCTGACCCCTCATCTCACAAAGGACATCATATGCGTCAAACAAGGGAGACCCATTGCAATGGGGTTTGGTCAGGAAGGATGGCCAGACTGCAGCTTTCAACCATCACTCAGGTTAGAAGGTAAAAACTTGTCCCCCCAACCCCAGGGTAAAGAAGTGGGGGGACCGTGGGATGACTCGGGGACTCCTCTGCCCAGGGAGTGCGGACATTTGGCAGCCTTCTTCACAATAGAGTGGCAACCTCCCTACCACTACCAAACCCTAACCCTCCTATCTCTGGTGGCCCAGAGAAGAGCCCTCCTGGTTCATCTTCACTCAGTTCTTGGTCCTATTAAAGCTTCTTTTTCCAAACCATGAAAAGCTGACATAATATCCTTGCAGCTACATGACTTCTTGATTTTGTGTTTTAAATAACTCTTTTGAAATAGCAAGGTGAATTTGAGTTTCATTTATATACTTATAATTTTTTTATCCAAAAAAAAATGCATCAACATCTTGTTCGGTTTTGGGGTTTTTAAGTGAGAGCAGTGATGAGCTTGGGCAGGATGAACAGGCAGATGATGAGAGGTCAGCAGGGTGCCCCGGCCACAGGGACAGTGGTCCCCCAGGGGATGGGGAGCTGTGGGCGAGCTGACAATTTACCTGAGCCATCTGCATATCAAAGTGTTTTGTCAGCAGACTGGGGGCTTTCCAGGTCACCTTTCATGTCCTTGACTGGAAACCAGCCTGGTCATCATTATGGGAGACAGCAGGAGTGACTTGCTGGGAGCCAGTGACCACATGAAGAGCTGCATGCAGAAGCCCTTGGGTACTCGAGGGGTGTGACTTCTTGACCACAGGACTGCCCAGAGCAGAGGCACTGGTCTTGGGGCCTGGCCGGCGGACCGGAAGAACATCCCAGGAACACCCTGCCTTATGACCATCTCTCACCCCTCCTCATTCCCCCAGTCACCACCCCACCACCCCCTCCCTGGAGCCTCATGGTGCTGGAAGAAGGTTCCGACACCAGGTTCAGTGGGAAGAATAAAGACCATCTCTCTCACTTTTCATGTCAGCTCACAGATTTCCTAATGAGGAGGGTTCTTTGTATACTGAAAATCCTTGGACTGCAAGGAGACCCAACCAGTCAATCCCAAAGGAAATCGACCCTGAATATTCATTGGAAGGACTGATGCTGAAGCTGAAACTCCAATACTTTGGCCACCTGATGTGAAGAGCTGACTCACCAGAAAAGACCCTGAAGCTGGGAAAGATTGAAGGCGGGAGGAGAGGATGAGATGGTTAGATAGCATCACTGACTCGATGGACATGAGCTTGAGCAAACTCTCAGGGAGAGGGCAAGGGAAGCCTGGCAGTCCATGGGGTTGCAGTCAGACATGACTTAGCAACCGAACAATAACAGCAATATATACTTATATATAAATTTTATACACACACACAAACACACACACATATATATATCTGAATCGCTTTGTTGTATACCAGAAACTAAAGCAACACTATAAATCAACTAATAAATAAACACACATATAAATGTATTTCTAGGGAGCACACATGTCTGAGGGACTGCCCTGAGGGAGCAGGAGTCATTTTTCATCCTTTATTGTATTTGGTGGATTTCTCTTGTTTTTGTGTATTACTTTTTTTAGCTGTTAAAAGAAAATGAAATTAATTGTTTAATTCTTTAAAAAGCTGTCTAAGGATGTGTTGTGGGTAAAGAAAAGAAACTAAAATGCATTTATGCTGCACCACTTAAGTCAAAGAACACATATAAAAATAAAACTACATTTCTGTTTCTATATAGTTGTTGTTCAGTTGCTAGCACATGTTTTACTCTTTGCGACCCCGTGGACGGCAGCACACCAGGCTTCCCTGTCCTTCACTATCTCCCGGACTTTGCTCAAATTCATGTCCTTTCAGTCGATGATGCTATTTAACCATCTCATCCTCTGTCTCCCCCTTCTCCTCCTGCCCTCAGTCTTACCCAGCATCATAGAAGACATGTAAATAAATACACAGGAACATGGCTGAAGGATGCCTCCCTACCAGTGGGCACTTCTGAGAAGAGGTAGGATGCAAAGAGATTATTTTAACATGTGCAGAGGTATTCACAGACAGCTCATCTAATGAACTTAAAAATATTACCTTTGAGATACAATGTGAAAAATAAGAGTGTGTCAGATGAAGGAAGTGCACACCTACTTTGATAAAAATGAGTAACATTAAAAATACTGGTATCATTGTACCATTTTCTAATTTATACACACTTAGGTTTACCCCAATAGCACACTGTTGTACCATGAGACTGTTTATTTCACAAGTGATTTTTAATTCTGTAGCCACAGTTTTACATGACCACACCTTGTTATACTTTTTAAACTTTAGATACAGAGTTTGTCAGAAGGTGACAGGGAAAGACACATTCTTTCTGCCGAACAATATATCCCATCTAACTTAAAGATGTTTAACCTTTTGGATATCAAGAATTGAAATGGCTGGGGTCACCGTTATTTGTAGGTCCCCAAATAGCCCTGAGGTCTAAATAGGAAAATATCTTTTATAAACCGTAACAAAACTCTCACCTCAAAATAAAACACTATGAAATTTACACTGTTATATCCTTATTCAACATTTTTACAATATCCAGAAACCTACAGGAGTTTTAGAAATGACAATGAAAATAGTTTTACATTCAGAAAGCAAAGCTTATACCAACGTGACCTAACCTCGAACCTGGCCCCTGTGCAGACTGCACGCAATTCTTCGTCCCCCTTGTTAAAGACACATATCGTCAGATACCCAGCACGTGCCAGGCAGAACGAGGGTTTGGATGAAAAGGATTCCAATGAGATTTGCCTTGTCTGTTTGTTTCAATGGGGTCTATTACTCAAATTCCTTGGGACGTCCCAAAGGCTCATGGGGTTGCTGGTAACATTGCCAGGTTTCTAGCATCCTTTCCTGGTTTTCATCCAGTTTTGACAGAACCGTGAGGTTCCAAACCAGCTTCCAGAATGTCTGCTCAGAAACTGGTGTTAAAGTGCCTCATGCGAGCTCCCAAAAATCTCATCGGATCAACACAGGCCACTGCTGGGCCTGCCTGGGTTCGTTTAGTTTCTCATCCACATGTTCTTCAAAAACAGGAGAAAGATGTCCCATTACCATGAAGTGATTCTCTCAAAAACCAAACTGCATGAGCAGTGATCAATTACAGCATCTCAACACTCAGAAAGACTCGGGGGGTTCTCAGTGCCTCCGCGGGGTACGGAGCCTGCTACCGAACCATCTGCGACCCCGGGCTGAATGCCTGGTGGAGCTCCCCCCCAAGAATCCCCTCCGGATTCCGCCACTCCACGCCGGGGACGCAGCCAAAAGCAGAGAGGGCCCAGGCCCCGCGACACACCCTTGTCCAGGAGCCGCCCAGCCAACACCATCTTTCAACAAGGACACCTGGGTGAGGACACACTGGAGGGATCCCGGTGGGGGTCCTGGGCTGTCTCATCCTCACACCAGGTCATAGCTGACATTCCCTGGGAGCTGTAGTGGCAGTCCCCTTTGTGAGCACAGAACCCAAACTCCTTCCAGTGTCTGTGTGTGTGTCTGTGTGTGTGTGTGTGTGCACTCACATCACATCACACGCCTCCACTTGCAGCTGAGAGCCGTCAGACCAGTGCAGCGCTTGCCTTTCACATGAGCCTTATTTCAGGCTGGGTCAGGGGAAGGAGAGATGGAACAGCAGCCTTCTCATTCAACTGAGTTCCTCAAAAATGAGCCAAATCAAACCAGGTCGTGGTGGTTTTGGGAGGTGGGGCGATTTTGCTTGTTTTTCTATTTCTTAAAAAAAAAAAAAAAAAAACTTCCAGTGGAATTTTTTTTAGCTGTTGATTTTAAATGTTAATGAAAATACATGAATTCAAAGGCACATCCCTGAGCAGCTGACACAGGAGTTGCCCTGACGTTTGCAACAAACTCTCCATGCTGGAGCAGGCAGGGCAACCAGGGTTTCAGGAAGAGCTGTTTTGTTACAAGTTCTTTATGGCAACAGCCCCGACCCCACCGTGGTCCCGATTATGTATCATTTTATGTATCAATGCCAGTTGTGGAGGTGAATGGGACTTTGTTGTTTAATCGCTCCTGATGGATCCTCTCTGCATTCCTTCCCAAGAAGACCTGGTCCCCCAGGCCAGGCTGAAAAGGGGCTCGGTGTGAGCCTGCTGCCCAGAACAGCGAGGAACAGACACACAGAACAGACGAATCACCATAAGCCAGGCAACCATAGCCAAGGGCAGAATCCAAACAGGTTCCCACGGGGCTCGTGAGCATGGGTGGCGTGTTAGAATGTCCCCAAATACTTGAAAGAAAAAGTGCCAGCACTTCATTTGATAAAAGACAGATTGCAACCAGCAGCTTACAATAGCTCCTGATTAATCTCAACACTGCAGGGAATACCTGCATCGTATCGGATATCAGGAGGGAAGATGAAACAGCAAGGGGTCCCAGGTGAACCTGGGACTAGGGCTCATTTCGCAGAGCAAGCTCGGGTGAACGGTGCAAAGATGGTCTTCTGTCTTAATGTAGTGTGGGTCAGGCAGGAAAACAGTGCCCCTGCCAGAGGCTGCGGGACACAGATCAGCCCTTCTTCTTAGTCTTGGCTCCTTCATCCATCCCTCAGGGGTGCTTCTCTTTATAGTAACTGGGTGCCCGTGACTCTCCCCGGAGACCGCAGGCTCTGCATCCAATTCAGGACTGCGATCTGGACCCCACCTCGTGGGATTCAGTTTCAGAGCCTCATCTCCACTCAGTGGACTTCCCAGAGACCTGGCTGGCCACTGACGGCCCGGAAGGAAGTGGGCAGAGGCAGCTCGGACTGGCCCATCTCCTCCCTGCACCCACAGATCCCACTTTCCAACTGACGTCACAAACTCGACCCTCCACCACAGAAGGAGCGAGTCGCAGGAGGGCCGGAGGTTGAGATGACGACCTAGTGCAGTTTCCAAGCGTGTTTCTGAGGCTTCTGGTGCCGCCAGGAGTCCGCGGGGAGGCGCTGCAGGAAAAAGCCACAAAGGTTCATAATGCTGTGTGCTGCATTCCTTGGGTGTAGCTGAAGACACGGAAGGCCTCTGAACACTGTGGTCATTCCAGCTTTCCCCTCCCCTCTCCCGGGGGTGAACCTGGCATGGGGCTGACTGTAGAACATGTGGTTCACGGGGGCAGAGAGAAAACACCGTCCTTCTCACACCACACACGCAGGTATCAGACGGGGAGGAACCAGTTCTAGAGGTAAAATCGATGGGTGGCCCATCTGCGTTGTCACAGACACCTCTTCGTACACAGAGGTTGAATATTTTTTTTTTTCCTAAATACAAGGGTTCACTTCCACGAGAGGCAACTGAGAGGCCCTGTGAAGTGACTTCACGTCCACTCCAAAGCCATTTCAGCTGCCAGAGTCCCGAGTTTCTAAGAATCAAAAAGTCTCAATGGGAGGGGTGATTCCCAGGCATTGCCCTGGGGAAAAAAAGCAGCACTGACATTATCTCAGAAATGTTTCTTCTGTCTAGTGTGACAACAACTCACTCAGATGCTAAAAAGTGTTAAAATATAGCTCACCTTTTGCCCTAACTCTATTTATATATAAATCCCTGAGAAGGTACCTGTCAAGTTGAAATTCACTATTTACAGGTAATAAGCATCAGGAGTGCAAAGCAGACAGCGGATCCTCTGAACAGCAGGGCGGCGCTCTCATCTGTCAGGTGAAACTGCAAGTCACTCAGTCGTGTCCGACTCTTTGCGACCCCATAGACTATGCGGTCCATGGAATTCTCCAGGCCAGAATACTGGAGTGGGTAGCCTTTCCCTTCTCCAGGGTAATCATCCCAACCCAGGGATCGAACCCAGGTCTTCCGCATTGCAGGCGGATTCTTTACCAGCTGAGCCACAGGGAAGCCCCATCTGTCAGGAGAGCAAGCTAAATCTCCCTCCCTATACGAAAAGAAGGTGGTGGATGGGTGGAATTCTGCAGAGAGGCAGTGGGCGAAATCTGCCGTCCTTTCACCCTTGAGTGGGTGGAGGGCAAGATATGGAAAGTCATCAGGGACACTGGTGATCTCTCATGACTCCATGGTTTTCTGCTCTTTTTAGACCTCTACGTAGTGGCGCCAGGGATGATCAAAGCATTTTAGCTAAATCTGGAGCAGAAGATAGGCAGAAAACAAAAAAAAAAGAAAAAGAAAAAGTGAGGGGAAAAGGAGGCAAAAGGGCCATCAGGGAACATATGTGGTGACAGAGCTGGGGGGCGGGTGACACTGCCCATCAGTGACCCTATCCCTGATTGACACTTGAGGAGAGGGAGGGGTGAGCCCTTGGGGAGAAAAGTGTAGCCAACCGTTCAAATCAACCAAAACATATCAACACAAAACATGATCTCAATGCAGGGTGTGGACGGGACCATCAGGGAGACGAGACGTGTTTCTCTCCACCTCGGGGACCAGCGCTCATCTCATCCAAGGGCACTTGGCCAAGCCCAACTCTAGGCTCAAGGGTGACCCACAGCCTACCACATCAGTGATGCTCAAAGCGGGTCCAGACCTATGGGCCATTCTTCCTGGGCCCTTCTGGAACGAGGGAGGATTTCACTAAAATCTGACTTTAAAAGCTGTATTATCGTCACATCTGCCTCCCATTAGCCTGGGTGCAGCCTGATGGTCTGTTCATTGAGGTTTTTTGGAGAGATGACTGTAAGATGCTCGATGTCTGATGGTGGGGGGCGGGGGGAAAGAGAAGGGAGAGGCCAGTGCCATGCGCCCACATCATGAGATGGATGGGCGCTTGTCGCCACGTGGCCAGGGAGCACGACTTCCCCTGTGAATCCAGAGATAGAATAAATAGCTTTCCATTAATCTGTAATGGTTTAAATCGATGGCTTATACACAGGATAATATTTAAATAAAGTGCTGTTGGTAGTGCATATGTGAGAGATACTCTGCAACCCAGATAGCCAGACATTCATTAGTATTTCTCAGCTTTTTGGAGATAAAACTATGGGCAGAAAATTCCCACAGAGAGCTCAGGCAAACCACACCTGTGCGCTGCCAAAGTTCCCAAATCTTGGAAAGTCTACAAAGTCTGCATGAGGATGAACTGAACACGAGGGGCCATCATCAAAGGAAAAATAAAATTCCACACCAGGGATCTCTTGGAATTGAGTCGGGAGGAGGAAGCAACCCAGCTCACTCCAGGAGAATTTGCCAAAAATATGTTTGCTTAATATTCAGCTCTAATCCCTATTTCTCAAAAAATGTATGGCCCACCCATGTCAGTAGTTTGCAGAACTCTATGCTTTTAGCATCTCTTTTTACATCTTAAGGATATTTGAGTTCAATTGTCTAAGAGCACATAACTTAATTTTGTATTTCTAGTAATAATTTATTAGAGTTGCCCCCATTTTCTTAAACACTTTTTTTTTCTATTTTTGAGTATGTTCAAGACTTTATATGCAGATTTTCTAAAACCCCTTGCTTAAAATGAGCTTAGTTCTAGCAATAAATACACACTCCTCTATACAGTCTCATACTTTGACAATTGGTTTTCTTCATTTTTACCACTGGATGGACAAGAGAGCTTCAGAAATTAAAGGAAATTTGACTCCTCTGTCTTACTTGATCATTTTGTGGTAAAGCAGCAAATGCCTTTATCCAATAGAAATCTTCAACATCACTTAATCCATTTAAGGACGTGTGGTGCCTATAAGCACCCCCAAGGAGATGGAAAGGCAAAGCCTCCAATTAAAAAAAAGCAAAAGGGGGTCCACAGGAGGAGAACACCACAAATTCCATGTGAAATCATAGAGATATCACAAATAATTATTGCTAGAAACAGTATTTTAAACAAAGGGTCTTCAGACAAATGCATTAAGACCGTCATAAATATTTACAAAGACCCCTATCACTGGTCAAGTGCTGTAAGCTGGATCATAACTGAAAAATACAAAACTATACAGAAAATGTCCTTTGGATAAACTGGTCTTAAGTATTTCTTCACTGAGGTTCTAACGGGGGCTTTCCTGGTGGCTCAGTGGTCGAGTTTTAGGTAGAATGCCCACTACGAGGACTGACTGCTAGGGGAACTGGTTTTGGGCGATTCACTTAGGGCTCGGCCCAGTTCACTCTTTGGTGCAGCCTGAACAGACAGGAACGTTTTCTGGGCCCCGAAGGGAGCCTCTGCGCCCGGGCTGTGCTGTGCGTAGAAGGCAAGCGCGGCGGGCGCGGGCGCACACTTCCATGGAGGACTGCAGCCAGCGTCCCCGCCGCTTCCCCCGGGGCTCCCGGCAGCTTCGCATCCCGGCCGGCCGGCGGGCTCTGCGTGCGGCCTCACCCCCACGCGCCGGACACACCCCGCCTCACGTCCTTTTCCTCCAGGACGACGTCCGCTTTTCCTTCTGCGCCGCGGCCAGCCGCTGCTTCTCCGCCTCCTCCGCCTTCCGCCTCTCCTCCTTGGCCTCCTTGTACCGCCACTTGGGCAGCTGCAGGTGGCTGCTGTCCTTGGTGCTGCCGCGGGCCGCCCGCTCGGGCTGGAAGGCGGGCGCGGGCGCCTTGCTCACGCGCACCTTGGGGATGGCCACGCCGGGTCGCACGCTGCTCCGCCGCAGCAGCTGCAGGGGCAGGAGGCTGGCCCTCCGGGGGGCGCCCGGCGGCTGCGAAGACGCGAGGCCGGCTCGGGGGCCCTCCTCTTTGGAGACCCCCGCGGCCTGGGAGGTCTGGGATTGCGGCTCGGGGCCCGCCCCCTTGCCCCTCTCCTGGGCGTGCGTGTCCGGGTCCCCGCGCGACGCCAGGATTTCCTGCACCGCCAGCCGCCTTTTGCCCACACAGGGGGGGCTCTCGGGGCACAGGGTCTGGCAGACGATGGCCACGGCGGGGCTGTAGAGGCTCGTGGTCATCTTGACCATGTGATCCAGGGCTCCCCCGTCCTCCAGGCCGTGGCGCGAGCGGGAGGTCAGCGTGGACCGGACAAAATCCGTGAGCTTCTGCAGGCAGCTCTTGGAGCCCGCGGGCTTCTGACCCGCTTCCGGGCCCACTGGCAGCTCTGGCTTGTACTTCTCCCCAAACTGCTCGGGGCAGGGTCGCTCCAGTAGCCTCTGGATGACCCGAACCGCTTCAAACCGGCCAGTGTAAGCAGCCCACTCCTGGGAGGACATTCCCCGGCGGGAGTCCCTGGCGTGAACATCCGCCCCTGAAAACCAGAAAGAGGAAAGAGGAATGGGTGGGTGCAAGCAGACCTTTTCCCTTCCACAGACAGAAAACAAAAGACAAGAAGACAGAGACAACTGACTCTACCTTGGAGCTGGGCCGCCTGGATGAACCCACACCTGACGGTGACCTCCTGCGTTTACTCTTATAACACAACCCACCTTGAAGTGCTCAACGTCACGGTGTGTGCTGCGCCTAGTCACTCAGTCGTGTCCGACTCTTTGTGACCCCATGGACCGTAGCCTGCCAGCCTCCTCTGTCCATGGGATTCTCCGGGCAAAATACTGGAGTGGGTTGTCATTCCCTTCTCCAGGGGATCTTCCGGAGCCAGGGATCAAACCTGGGTCTTCTGCCTTGGTATGTGGATTCTTTATCCCTAGCACCACCTGGAAAGCCCCTCTTTCCTATAAATAAAACTGCCTAAACTCAGCACCTAAATTGTGAAATTTTTTTTTATAGAAATAAGACTTCAAGAATTTCTGGCAATGGAGAGACAGGTGGTTTGTAACACCTGGCGGATGCTACTAGAATGTTCTAAAGATACTACCAGTAACTGTCACTGGCAAAGCATTTGCTGTCCTATTTATCAACTCTCCTTTTCCTCCGAGATCTCATTCCTGGAGGTTATGATTCTTATTTTCACAGGAAGTGTGTGATTCTTCACTTTTGGTGCTTCAAGTTAGCTGGTCGCGGGTCTGTCATCTTTACCAGACTGTGGGCTTCGAGGACAGAGGCACATCTTAGTTGTTTTTGCTTCCTTAACACATTTTTCTGGTTGGTGGGAGGCATGCATTTAATAAATGTCTCTTACAGTGGAGGGTAGTCATGGTTGCTGAAGGCATATGCCTGAGGACTCGAAGCTGCTAAGAGAGAAGTGTTCAGACCTGGGTCCTGACGCTCAACAGTCTGCACGCCCCCTACCCTGCAGGGAGGCCTCCTCCTCTGTGAACTTGCTTTGTCAACAGAGCCCAGGTCTGGTGTTCAGGGATTTAATCCACAGTAATCTAAGTGCACTCTGAAAGTGTTTTGTACATGCAATCAGCATCTACAGTCACCTGACTTTATGTCAAAGAGATTAGCGCCCAGGATGTGGGTGAGCCTCGTCCAACTAGCTGAAGACCTTAGAACAAAAGCTGATGTTTTCAGGAGAAGAGAGAATTCAGCCTTCAGACTGCAGCATCCATTCCTGCCTAAGTCTCCAGGATCCTGGCCTGTTCTACAGATTCCAGGCTTACCAATGCCAATTTCTCTAAAATGATGGTTGTTCAGTCACTCAGTCATATCCAACTCTGCAGCTCCATGGACTGCAGCACGCCAGGCTTTCCTGTCCTTCACTGTCTCCCGGAGTTTGCTCAAATGCATGTCCATTGAGTCAGTGATGCCATCCAACCATCTCATCCTCGGTCACCCCCTTCTCCTGTCTCAATCTTCCCCAGTATCAGGGTCTTTTCCAATAAGTTGGCTCTTCACATCAGGTGGCCAAAGGATTAGAGCTTCGGCTTCAGCATCAATCCTTCCAATGACTATTCAGGGTTGATTTCTTTTAGGATTGATGGGTTTGATCTCCTTGCAGTCCAAGGGACTCTCAAGAGTCTTCTCTAGCACCACAGTTTCAAAGCATCAATTCTTTGGTGCTCAGCCTTCTTTACTGTCCAACTCTCACATCCACACATGACTACTGGGGAAAAAAACCTCCCTAAAATAGTTCTCTTAATATATATTTCCCATCCATTCTGTCTTTCTGGAGAAATCTGCCTCCTACATCTCCACAGTCTCCCTTACACAAGTCACTGCGTTCACAAATCTCCCCATACCACCCACTACCCCTCCTAATCCTGCAAAGTTAATCTTCAAGGCAACTTGATGAAATGTTTGTAAGTTTCAGTAAAAGAGAAATTAAAAAGGAATTGCTGTTCAGTTAATCTTGGTCCAATCTCAGCCGCATATACAGTTAAAAATCATTCAGGATTTCAAGTCCCCTTAGTCATATTTCCACTGGCAAAACAACGTGGTGAAATAGGGCAGTTATCTAGCCTGCAAGCCCCGCAGGGTCCAGGCTTGGAAGAGGCTTCTGCATGTACATCCCACACAGACTGGGGTGTCTGACACGCGAAGGCTGGTGAATAAGCACTGAGAAGAGGAGTAGAGGTCTCAGCGGCTCCCTTGTCCTGCAGCCCCCGTGGCCCCCTGGCCCAGGCAGACCCAGTTCACCTGAGTTTGCCCAGGAACACTCTTAATGCTGTGACACATTAAAGAATCACCATATTAGAAGAGTGATAATTATTTGAAACTGGAAATCAGGATGGAACTCATTAGCTAGAGTACAATTTATAAACTGACTCAAATGAAAAGGGGGCAGTAAAAACGTCATTGCAAAAAATAGATGACACATTAAGCCTTAATTAATTGCATGTCACTTGAAAAGGAGCAAACTGCAAAATTAAAATCTTAATGAACACAGCCTGAAAGAGACATTTTTCAAATGCTAATGGAAAACTAAAGGAACAGCTGTCAAAAGTTGAGTGTGCCTCTTCCTCTCCAAAATCATCTTGGAAAATACAAACACTGGAAAGAACAAAGGCCATTCTGACTCTAGTGCTGCCCAAGAGTCTTGAGTCATGCTACAAATGAGGGATTCACTTCCTTAAGAAATCACTGTGATTCAGGGTAATATTAAAGTCCTGGACACAGTCGTTAAATCATGACAGACAAGTACTGATGATTAGCATTTTATGCATATACCTCTCAGAGAGTATGGAGCAGCTCTGAAAGGCCAGTGTACCAGTCTCCTGCCCAGGAGACTCTTGGTATCCTAACCCCCAGCCCTCGTTGTTTCACCCAGGGCTTCAGCAGTGCAGACAAGAGCTGAGCTCCTGACAATTAGTTCATTTGCTACCAAGTTGAGTGCTGTGAGTTGTCTATACAGGATCCTCTATTTTATTCAAGCCAGCAACTACTCAGTTCTAGGCAGTCCCTCATCACTGGTCTAACCCCGAGTTTCAAACCCTCGGAACTATTTGAACTGCGGTGTTTGAGAAGACTGAGAGCCCCCTGGACTGCAAGGAGATCACAGCAGCCGTTCCGAAAGGAAATCAGTCCTGAATATTCATTCGAAGGACTGAGGCTGAAGCTGAAGCTCCAATCCTTTGGCCACCTGATGTGAAGAGCCAACTCACTGGAAAAGACCCTGATGCTGGGAAAGACTGAAGGCAGGAGATGAAGGGGACGACAGGGTGAGATGGTTGGATGGTATCACTGACTCAACGGACATGAGTCTGAGCAATCTCCAGGAGACGGTGAAGGACAGGGAAGCCTGGCGTGCTGCAGTCCACGGGGTCGCAGAGAGTCGGACACGACTGAGGAACTGAACAGCAACCACACTGACATTTGGGCCAGATGACTACATGGTGGAGGCCCTCCTGTGCTGGCAGGACTTTAGACAGCATCCCTGGTCTCTGTCCACTAGAGGCCAGTAGCACTCCACCAATTGTGAGAGCCAAACCTGTCCCCGGAGGAGCCACCCACAGCTCCACTCCACTGAGGATCACGGTGCTGACCTCTGTGCCCTGCCATCTTGTTTTCCATTTTCCCAGCCTCCCTTATAACCGGGCAGTGAGCCCCGAGGAGAAGGCTGCTGCATCCCTGATCAAAGGGACGCCTGGGACTCCCCTGGTGGTCCAGTGGTTAAGAATCCGCCTGCCAATGCAGGAGTCACAGGTTCAATCCCCGGTGGGAACTAAGATCCCACACAGAGGGGCAACTACGCCCTGGGCACCGAGCCTACTGAGCCCTTGTTCTAGAGCTATGACTACCGATGCCCACGTGCCCCACCAGAGCCCACGCTCTGCAACGAGAAGCCCCAGCGATGCGAAGTCCACGCACCTCAACTTGAGAGTAGTCCCCACTCGCTGCAGCTAGAGAAAGCCCACACATAGCAACAAAGACCCAGGACAGCCATAAGTAAACACATTGATTAAGTTTAGAAAAAGGGGCCGTGTTGTCAGTGACGCTGCTTCCTGTCCGAGACACGGATCCGAGCCCCGGAGCTCCGGTGAGCACCCGAGCTCTTCATGAGGTGACCAGTTGACATACTGGAAGGCAGGGAGGGTGGAGGGTGTGGGGGCAGTGCTGAGTCAACAAAAGGACAGAGGAAGAAACCCGGGTCTGTGATGTTCTCAGGGAGTAGGGCCAGCTCTGCACGGTGACTTCTAGTGAGGTCAAACAGCTGCTTGCTTTATTTAATCAACTCTCAAGTCAGGATTTCTGTTATTGGAAGAAGCAAACCTCCTAAAAGGGACTAAAGGAAGACAGTCTACCTTCTGTTGCTCATTCTTAGGACCCTTTCCCCCAAGAGTCAAGGCCGGGTCCATGGGAGCAGCAGGAGGCAGGCAGAGCCCAGGACGCATCGCTTCCTTTCCTATGTCTCTGTAAGGCCCCAACCCACGTGATGTGCTAAGTCACTTCACTCATGTCTGACTCTGTGTAACCCTATGGACTGTAGACTCTGTACACCCCATGGACTGTCGACAGGTTCCTCTGTCCATGGGATTCTCCAGCAAGAATACAGGAGAGGGTTACACGCCCTCCTTCAGAGGATCTTCCGCACCCCGGGTTCGAACCTGGGTCTCCTGAACTGCAGGCAGATTCTTTACCATCTGAGCCACCCCAGGAAGCCTATCCCCAAGCAACCTACCCTTCAAATGAGGGTCCCACTCCAGTTTACCCCCACCAAGAGGGCTTTCTGCTCATGTTAGACATGAATGGGTCCATGCTTCATCCTGGACGGGGTCGGGGGGTCATCTTTCCCTCCCCACCTAGACACAGGTGATTACAACACACCCAGAGAGCTTCCCCTTTTGTGGTCAAGGACCGCTAAGTTTCCAGCCTTACCAGAACAAAACGAGATAAAACCACCCGCAGAGGCCGGCACAGGCGCACGGAGACCTAAAAGGTGACTCGCAGTAACCCCGGGTTCATCATGCCGCAGCTGTAATAAGCTAGCACTGCGTGTTTGCCCTCCCCCAGAGCCCTGGGGTTTCACTTGGGCGCTTGTGACCAGGCTCCTGCGGGCAAGCGGGAAGTTACACAACCTCCAGCTGCCAATCAACCTGTCGTCAAATGACGCAGAACGTCAGGCGGGATTTTCCACCCCGCAAAAGAAGTGCTACCCGTGGGGCAGCATCTGGTTTCGCTTCTCTCTCTCAGGCGCATACCTTTGCTTTGCTCAGTGAAACTCTTGCTCCTTAAAACTGCTTCGTGTCTCTCGATTGAATTCTTTTTCGTCAAGAGGACAAGAACTGAGGGAATTGCGGTTTTCTGGCGGTGACGGTCACACTAGTTCACTGTGGACCAGCCCTTATAGGCTTCCTCCTGAGCCACCTCCGGCCTGTATCTCGGGCACTTGGGGTGTAATCAATATGATATATTCAATATGATGTGATATTCTATGTGATATTCAACACGATATGCTATTCAATATGAATATCATATATTCAATATATAATCAATATATCATCTTGGGGTATAGTCAATATGATATATTTAATATGATATGATATTCTATGTGATATTCAATATGATATGCTATTCAATATGAATATGATATAGTCAATATATTAATCAATATGGTATCTTGGGGTATAATCCGCATGATAAATCAGGAGGCAGGGTCATCGGGAAGAGCCCTTAAAGGCAGGGGTGCCAGCCCACCCCCAGGCTCTTCAGTCTAAGATGTCTCGGCAGCGCTGATTCCCAGGTGCCCACCCGGTAACTCGCATGGCTTCCTCTTCCAGTCTTCCCTGCCTGGCTTCCTGGGGTGACTTTCTCAAACAAGCACTTGCCCCTGGCCTCACTTTCGAGAACAAGTAGCTCGTGTCCTGTCTCATGACTGGCTTTCGTGGGTGCCCACGCTGAGACCATGCCTTTGGTGATATAAAATCCCCAATTTTTAGCTCTTCTTCTGCTTAATAACTTGAAACTATTCCAACTTAATTATGGGAAATTCATGTTTTCCTCTACAAGCAGAAAGAAACCTCTCCGGGAACATCGTATCCTTCGGCTTTCCGGAAACACACAGTCAGGGCTTGCCTACAACAAGGATGAGGATATGATCATTAGCAGTAATGCCTCTGCTCTCTGCTCATTAAACGAGCCTCCTCTGCCTTCCTTTCTGCCTGTTTTGTTGCCCACGATCACAGGGCAACTCGAGGCTTTTGTTTGCTTGTGTTTGCTCCCCAAGTGCCGCAGCAATGACACACGTCAGATGTGAAAGCCAGCTCACTTGAGCAAGTCTGGAGCCTGCCAACCTCTGCCGGGTTCTGCTTCTCTTCAGAGATAATCACATCCTCCGTGCGGTTCTCAGAGCCACGTATTAAACAGATCCATCGCTTTGGAGCATTAACATTCCACTGAATTAACAAGGTTCTGCAGTCAGCACCACCCAGCCCCAGCCCTGCTGTGATATCAGCAGAGCTGACAGTTCTCCTTAGGAAGCCAAAAATGAGAGAGCCAACAGATCAGCTTTTTAGAACCTGGTTATATTTTTATTAAAACCCTAAGTTTCGGTAATTCTGACATTACCTTGTTCTGCCTGACAAGGTAATAAGAGCTTATAGGCACTCAGGTTATGAACTATTGGAAAATCTAAACAGTTTAGAGGTGGCATTCAATTCAATGACTCATTTCTAAAAGGAAATAATTCTTATTAAATATAATGAAATTCAACCCAGATTCAGAAAGACACTCAGGTTCAGAAGAATACTGCACCCAAAAAAATGAGAATGAGATCCACAATTTTATCCTAACCGTTATTACATAGTACTGCAAAATGCCTTTTGCTTTTAAAATGATCACAGGATGACCTGATTCTGTACTTTGCTCTTAGCTGTACGTAAACATCAACCCAAAAGCAATACTCAGATCTTAGGATCTTTACAGGCTTTAGTTTTTCTCAATAAATTCAAATGGAAATAAGAAGACTTTAAAATATTCACGCCAATTGTTTACATTGTCTCAACAAGTATCCTTATTGCTATGTGTCAAATTCAGAAAAGACATTCAATCAAGTATGGTTTTCTCTTCTAAAACATACACACACACATCTACTGTAAGAGAAAAACGTAACCCACTTGCCTGGAGAAATGTAGATGCTAACTTAGTGGCAACAGCAGAAAATGAAAATATTCTAGAGTTAAACAATAAAAGCCTTAGAGGGCAGTCAAGAGCTTCCTGAAAAAGGTGTCAGATTCTCTCTTCACTTTCCCCATTGTTTTCCACTTACATCGTATTAGTGGCTTTCAACAACGGCCGACTTTCACAATAGGGGACGTTTGGCAACTTCCGGAGACATTTTTGGTTGTCAAAACCGAGAGGTGCCACAGTCACCTAGCCAGCAGGGGCCAGGGATGCTGCTCGACAGCCTGCAATTCACAGGACAGCCCAACCCTGAAGAATCACCTGGCCCCAGTGTCGACAGGACCAGGATTAAGAAACCCGAGTTACACGCTCATTACCCTCCATAAGAAAGTTAAGTATCTCATCATAAGGATATTTGCAAAGGGAAAAGTATACCATGGTTTTTCATTTAACAAATCATATTAAACACACAGTCACTAATAACCGACTTCCCTGGTGTTACAGTGAGGAGAAGCTGCCTGCCAAGGGCTTGATCCCTGGTCAGGGAAGATCCCACATGCTGGAGCAACTAAATCCAAGCACCACAACCACTGAGCCTGTGCTCTAGAGCCCAAGAGCTGTAACTAGTGATGCCTGCGTGACCTGGCGCCCGCGCTCCACAAGGAGAGACGCGACCTCGATGAGAAGCCCTCGAACTGCAAGGAAAAGTAGCCCCCACTCGCCACAAAGAAAGCCCATGCGCAGCAACAAAGACCCAGTGCAACCAAAAATAAATACATGATTAAAACTTTTAAAAAATAATAAAATCAGCAATAACAGTAATAACCTTCCCTCGTGGCTCAGATGGCAAAGAATCCACCTGCAATGCAGGAGACCCGAGTTTGATCCCTGGGTCAGGAAGATCCCCTGGAGAAGGGAATGGCAACCCACTCCACTATTCTTGCTTGGAGAATCCCATGGACAGAGGAGCCTGGGATGCAGTGCATGCGGTCACAAAGAGTAGGACGTGACTGAGCAACTAACAATTTCACATTTTTCACTTTTTCAGCCATTCCTGACGACTTCCTCCATTCCAGGCAACCGTCCGTGTCATATGTGAACTCATTCAGTCCCCATCACGACCATCTGCAGCAACTAATGACATCCACTGAATATTACAGAAGAAACAGGCCTGGGGCAGGAGGTGATTGGCCTTGGGTGTAGGGAGGGTGAACGGAGGAGCTGGAATTTGACACCAGGGTCCAGTTGGTTTTATAGGTCTTTCTGCTCTGACCACGTTCAGTTCAGGGATGCGGGCCCTAGAGGTTTGTGCTCGTGAGGGATTATTCTGGTCTCATGGGGTTGTGATCACGCAGGTGGGAACAG
Source organism: Muntiacus reevesi (assembly GCF_963930625.1). Classification (NCBI taxonomy): domain Eukaryota; kingdom Metazoa; phylum Chordata; class Mammalia; order Artiodactyla; family Cervidae; genus Muntiacus; species Muntiacus reevesi. The sequence continues at coordinate 8,933,386 of NC_089262.1, read as the reverse complement.
GAAAGGGAAAGTATATGAAACCAAATGCCAAATTTGTTAACAGAGGAAAGGGGGGGAAACATATTAGCATTGAATACACTGTCTTAAACAGGCCCATCTCTCCTAAGATCTGAAAAATGGTTCTGAGATCCTGTAACTGCCTGAAATCTACACCAGACCCAGGAAAACAGAATGACAGGAAATCCCATGCATGGTCTAGAGTGATTAGGAGGCAATTGATCTAAAAGCAAGAGGGTTTGTAATTCAAATTAATTCACTGGGGAAAATGCCTGGATCGACAGGGTAAGTTTTTGGTGGTAAAAGTAAATGGCTACACTCAATTACCACTAGATCCAGAAGCAGTAAAAGCAGACGAAGTGCCCCCCCCATCAAACACAAAGGCGTCACAATCACCATTTAATTAGGAGGGGCTATCCCTCCCCAACGTTCTTGATAAACCTCGTAGAAACTGATTGCTGTTGTTTAATTGCTAAGTCGTGTCTGACTCCTTCTGACCCTATGGACAGAGTCCCTCTGTCCCTGGGATTTTCTAGGCAAGAATACTGGAGTGGGTTGTCACTTCCTCCTCCAGGGGATCTTCCAGCCCAACGATTAAATTCAAGTCTCCTGCACTGGCAGGCAGAGTCTTTCCTGCTGAATCACTAGGGAAGCCCATCGCTCTTAAAAAAAAAAAAAAAAGAAACTGTAACATTGAGTTAAAAGCACAATCAATGAAATTAATTTCAATTAAGATCATTTTTAGTTGCAAAAAAGTCTTTCATCTTGGAAGCCTGTCTTTGATTACAGAATTTATTTTTCTTACAGCATCTCCTAAAACACTCCAGTTAAGTAAAGCAGGAGAAAAAATAAAAATCCAAAGTAGGCTGGGAATCCTCTAACTCCCATCTAATCACAAGGCGAGGGTCTTCCAGGTATCACTAGTGGTAAAGAGTCTGCTTGCCAGTGCAGGAGATGTAAGAGACCTGGGTTCGATCCCTGGGTTGGGAAGATGCCCTGGAGGAGGAAATGGCAACCCACTCCAGTATTCTTGCCTGGAGAATCCCATGGACAGAGGAGCCTGGAGGGCTATAGTCCATGGGGTGGCAAAGAGTCGGACACGACTGAGCGACTTCCCACATGCACACACAAGGCACGGAGATGGGAGGGCACGCCTTCTCTCCGGGAGCTCGTAGGATCCAGCAAGATCGGCTGAAGCCAGCACCAAGAGCAAAACCAAAATAAGATGATGAAAACAAGTAACAGCGACAACAGCATCTCCCACTGACTGAGATGTTAAGACGCTCTCTCTGCACCCGACCCTGGGTGTGGGCTTCACAAACGTGTTCTCACTTAATTGTCAGAGCAACTCAGGTGATGGGCACTGATTCTCTTTTAGAATGAGGGGGGAAAGATCTTCAATCTTCACTGCAACGGGCGGGATCTTTTTAGTTGTGGTATGTGAACTCTTAGATGTGGTGTGTGGGATCTAGCTCCCTGACCCGGGATTGAACCCTCGCCCCCTGCTTTGGGAGTATGGAGTCTTAGCCAGTGGACCAGCAGGGAAGTCCCAACAGGTATTCTTCAAGGAGCACACTCAGCACTGCCTGGGGCCCTGCGACCACAGAAGGCATGTGGGGACGTACCTGCTAGCATCAGGGCTCGGATGCACTCCGTCCGGCCCTGCATGGCGGCTTTCATGAGGGCCGTGAACCCGAACGCGTTCCTCCTTTCAAGGTCGAGACCGGGGAAATAGTTCAACAAGTAGTTGGTGATGGTGATGTGCCCTGAAAAGAGAAACGCACACGTGGGTGGACCACGCTCCACAAAGAGCGGGCATCCCAGAGGGGCTTCCTACACACAGAGGGAAACGGGGCAGCATCTGCCTGCAGGACTGGACCATCTTTGGGAGCGTGGGCAGTGTGTGTGTTTGCCTCCCAGGCCACGGGAAAAAATTCTCAGGAGTCCAGGATACGAGGTGACAGAGGACCCTGCCTGGGCCACAGCGCTGCTGCCTCTGGTTCACTCATGTTTGCTTCTGCCAACCCGCTTGAGGCCCAGCTGTCCAGGCAATCCGTTAAGGAGGGCATGTGGGGGGCAAGGAGGCTGCGGGGGTGGTGAGAGCACACCTGAGCTGGGCCCACGCAGATGCTGTCTGTTCCCAGCAGGTGAGGGTGATACAAAACAGAACAGGAAGCTCGGAGCCATTTCCCAGAATTCCAGAGCCTCAGGGAATAGACAGTCTGCATCTCATCACCATAGCAACAGGATGTGTTAGTGCGCACGGCCACCCTGGCATGGCTCAGAAGGTCCTCTCTCTCTCTCTGTCTCTTACACACACACACCCACAGGGAACACAGGGAGTACTGCTAACCAGACCCTCATCCATTAACCCAAGCAGGTAAGAATATTCATACCAGAATATATTTTTCTCCCCTTCATTGCCCTGGACTTCCAAAAAATGGGTCGGATTTTCTGCTCATTCCCAGAGGATCACAAAAAGCCCACACACTCTTTGGCAGCAGTGAATAAGGAGAACATCATGTGAGAAGCCGTGTTCCCAGGATGCTCCTGGGAGCATCCAGAGAAAGATCCTCAGACGACACACGAAGAGTCTCTGGGGTCAAATGCCTGTGCTGTCCGAAGCCCGCTGGCCACACTTCTTAGGTCCTCGAGTGACATGACACGCCACCCTCCCCACGCCCCAGATGGTTGAGTCCCTTAGACCAAGGTCCCCGCCGTGGCATCGCTGACACCTGGGCCAGGCAACGCTGTGTAGGGCTGTCCCATGCCCTGTAGCATGGCGGGCCGCCTCCTTGGACTCCACCCACTAGACACTGTAGCTACTACACCTTCCTCCCTCCCAGGCATGACAACCGCAAGTGTCTCTGGACCTCACCAAGTATCGCCAGGGGCGAAATCAGCCCTGTTGAGAACCACTGTCCCAGAGGCTCAGATGTCACCATTTCAGGACCAAGGTGGAGGACGGCTTCCCTAGCTGCTCCCCTTCGCCCTGACCCCTGCACCCCCAGCCCCTCCTGCTTGCCATCTGCATCCTGGCCCTAATCATGATGGCTAACACAGCTCGGGAGTGCAGGCAGTCTGCACGAGGGCCTGGGTACCAGTCTCCATCCTTTTTTTGGCGGGGGGGAGCTGCTTTGGGTCTTCGTTCATGCATGAGGGCTTTATCTAGTTGCTGTGAGCGGGGACTGCTCTCTAGTTGCGGTGTTGGGCTTCTCACTGCAGTGGCTTCCAGGCTCCAGGGCTCAGGAGTGGCAGCGCACAGACTGAGTTGCCCTCAGCATGTGAGACCTTCCCCGAGCAGAGATGGAACCCACATCCCCTGCACTGCCACCGGACCCCCAGGGAAGTCCCCAGTCGCCATCCCTCCACCCTGAGGATTCAGCTCTGAAACCCCCTTCATCCCCACCCGGCGCAGATTCCTTGGAAACCACGCCCCGCCCCATGTCAGGGCAGGTGTGGGGCCAGGTGGACACGGAACTGGACTTTCTGCTTTCCCTCCGGCTCTCCACAGGGAGGCTTCTGCACCTCAAAGAGGCCGGGAACCCTGAGACTCCTTCCCTGGCTGGTACCAGGAAGGGCACTGTGTGAGATCGGGGATATGGCAGAGGAGGTAAGACCTCCCTGGAAGATGGCAGCCACGAGGCACAAGGAGCTTCCTGAGACACACACACACACACACACACACACACGCCCTGCAGGCCAGGAGGCTGAGTGAACACAGGCCCCCAGCGCAGCGGCAGGCAGAAGCTCCCTCTCCCGCCACCTTGGCATCACCTGGGCTTCGCCCCGGCCCTGCCGATCGGTGCCCGCCCCTCAATAACCAAGTCCTCCCACGTGGGAGCCCCGTCCTCCCTGTCACACCCCGATCGAGACAGACGTGCAGGTGGGACTCGGTTTCCTTCCTCAAATGGCACCAGACGCTGCAGGCTGCTGGCCAAGCGATAGTACCTCCTTCTCATCAGGCTCCGGGTGAAAAACGAACAAGCGCCAGAAACCAGGGTGTGGACATGAGCAGAAGCAGTGTGATCCTCCCCGGGGCAGACCTCAGCCCGCCTCCTGACCGCATCGCTCACATGAAAAGGTGAAACATCGCTGACTTTCTGAGATGAGCGCTGACTAACCCGGTCCTGTCACCGGGTTAACAAGCCAGAAACAGATGGGCAGGACCTTTCCGATCCGTGACTCACAGGTTCCAACCAGAGGCTGACACTTTGTGACTCCCCGCTGTTTACAGAACCCCGCCCCGCCACCCAGGAAGGATGCTGGCTGTCAGATCCCCAACGCAGCTTAACTGGGGCAAACTGTCAGGGCGGGGGCAGGGGGAGGGGGTCTTTTGATCTCAGTTGCGTTTGTGGTCCAGCTAAGCGCTTTGCAGCACCTGTCAGTTCGATTTAGCCAGGGTCATAGTGAAACAAATTGCAACTTGTTTAGAGCCATTTAAAAAAAAAAAAAAAAAAAGGTGAAGGAGCATGTCGGCCACACTTTCAGCAGGATGTCCTTTGCACTAACATATCCGAAACAGTCTGAGCAGGCAAGAAGGAACACCTAGGATCCACAAAGCAAACGGTTCATCACATGGATCTGTCCTGCGTGTTCTGTAGAGATTGGAAAAACCCACGCGTTCCGACAACTCGGATTCAAGATGTCATGACCCATGAAATCACTCCCAGGTCCCACTGGCTTCCTCCGGATGACAGAACAATGCCTCTCATTGCACAGACAATCTCACTCAGCTGAATCAGAGGATGGACCCGATGCTGCTGAGAATGGATAGATGTTAACCTTCTTTAAGATGACAATGAACCGAAAGGAGCTTTCTCCTTGAGTAACAAAGACGACAAATGATAGGCAGATAGATAGATGATAAGTAAGTAGATAGATAGAGGGACAGATGATAGCTAGGTAAGCAATAGACGATAGACAGGCAGAAGTCAGACAGACTGACAGGGAGGTACATAGATTGATGAATGGATCATAGATGGGTAGATAGAGGGATAGATGACAGATAGTTAATGAATAGATATGCAGGCAGATGATAGGTAGATAGGTAGGTAGATGGTAGATGACAGATGGATCGATGATAGATGATAGGGAGGTAGATAGATAGATGATAGATGACAAATAAGTGGAGAGACTGGGGAAGGGAACGGCAACCCACTCCAGTATTCTTACCTGGAGAATCCCTTGGGAAGAGGAGCCTGGCGGGCTACAGTCCAGTTCAGTTCAGTTCAGTCGCTCAGTCGTGTCCGACTCTTTGAGACCCCATGGACTGCAGCATGCCAGGCCTCCCTGTCCATCACCAACTCCTGGAGCTTACTCAAACTCATGTCCATCGAGTCGGTGATGCCATCCAACCATCTCATCCTCTGTCGTCCCCTTCTCCTCCTGCCTTCAATCTTTCCCAGCACCAGAGTCTTTTTCAGTGAGTCAGCTCTTCGCATCAGGTGGCCAAAGTATTGGAGTTTCAGCTTCAACATCAGTCCTTCCAATGAATATTCAGGACTGATTTCCTTTAGGATGGACTGGTTGGATCTCCTTGCAGTCCAAAGGACTCTCAAGAGTCTTCTCCAACACCACAGTTCAAAAGCATCAATTCCTCGGCATGAACAGTATGAAAAGGACTATAGTCCATGGAGTCGCAAAGAGTCAAACACAACTGGGTGAGTAAAACACACGCACACACAAGTAGAGAGACAGGCAGGTAGCAGGTATATGGATAGATGATAGATATAGGTAGATCATAGATAGGTGGTTGGAGGGATGATAGATAGATACAGGTAGACGGACAGATGAAAGGTAGGTAAGTAGATAGGTAGATGATAGATAGGTTGATGGATAGATGATAGATAATAAATAGAGCACAGCAAGGAGATCCAACCAGTCCATCCTAAAGGAAATCAGTCCTGAACATTCATTGGAGGGACTGATGCTGAAGCTGAAGTGCCAGTACTTTGGCCACCTGATGTGAAGAACTGACTCCTTGGAAAAGACCCTGATGCTAGGAAAGACTGAAGGCGGGAGGAGAAGGGGACGACAGAGGATGTGATGGTTGGATGGCATCACCGACTCGATGGACATGAGTGTGAGCAAGCTCCGGGAGTTGGTGATGGACAGGGAGGCCTGGCAAGCTGCAGTCCATGGGGTCACAAAGAGTCAGACATGACTGAGCAACTGAACTGAACTTCCTTATAAAACAGAATGTGTCTCACGTTAAAATCTAGTATGAGCCTAGTCACCATGGGCCATATGGGATAGGACTTGGTCCCTGAAATCCTCAGAATGGACTTGACATGTGGGCTGACCACACACAGCTCAAGAATACCCCCTCCCATGGACCCCATGAGCCTTACCCTGCCTAAAAGCAGGGCATAAGTGACCCAGGGAATAAGTTACTTCTTGATGACACAGCTTCAGTGGGGTGACTAAGTGGCTATGCAGACAAAGAACTGAGTACTTAAGAGAGCTGGCTCTGAGAACACTCAAGTTCAAGCTCGCAGCCTGCCATTTAAAATCTGGGTGACCATGCGAGGGTCACTGAATCTGTTTCTACATCTGGAAAACCAGAGATAATATCAACCTCACAATGGTGAAAATGACAGGTGACTAAGTGTGTATGCTGCTGCTGCTGCTAAGTCGCTTCAGTCGTGTCCGACTCTGTGCGACCCCATAGCCGGCAGCCCACCAGGCTCCCCCGTCCCTGGGATTCTCCAGGCAAGAACACTGGAGTGGGTTGCCATTTCCTTCTTCAATGCATGAAAGCGAAAAGTGAAAGTGAAGTCGCTCAGTCATGTCCGACTCCTGGCGACCCCATGGACTGCAGCCTACCAGGCTCCCCCGTCCATGGGATTTTCCAGGCAAGAGTACCAGAGTGGGGTGCCATTGCCTTCTCCAAAGTATGTATAAACAGCGCCTAATAGACAAATCTCAGGGCAGAAAAATTTCAGATAACTGACGCACGTACTCCACTCCCAAGGAGGTCACAGTAGATCCCACTCCTTCACGTGTGGGTTGTGCAGACTCCAGTCCAAGGAGTAGACTGTGAAGTTGGTGGTGGGGGTGGTCATCTTACGCGAGAGACGTCTGGCCAACACGACCTCAGCCAGGTGATCGGGGTCAACGGTCGTGTCCAGAGCGTGCGCGGACAAAGAGTCTCCGCTGATCAAACTTCAGTCAGGCTCCGGAACCTCCTCCCAGGTGCATCTGTGCCCTTTCTGGCCAAGGCTCACTTGAGCAAGAACCCAGCTAATAAGTCAGTTGAGCTCTAGTTAACTCACCCCTGCCCAAATCTAGTGTCTGACCTGTTCTTCATCCTCCACCACCCCGCAGGGGATATCCAATCACCCCAACCAGTCTTCATCAAGGATCTTGCTAGGTTGGTTTGGCCAGAATCTCTCTGATGTTCCGTCTTAGTAATTTTCCACCCACAGACCCCTCGCCCACCATTCTGCTCCTTGGCTATAAATTCCCACTTGCCCATTGCGATGGTCCTCACACCTGTCCGATGATTCTGAACAGAGTCGGCCTGACCATCTGTAACTGATGTCATTGAACACTTTAAAAAAAAAACAAAACCCTTCAAAGGACGTCTTGAGAACGGCTATGTCCTCTGTGGTCCTCCTTTAAAAAAAACCGAAACTCCACTCTAATCGTGGGACCCACTACAGACTACTACCCACTCCAGGATTCTTGCCTGGGAGATCCCACGGACAGAGGAACCTGGCGGGCCACAGTCTGTGGGGTCGCAGAGAGTCAGGCATGACTGAAGCGACTCAGCACACACACTGCAGACCACTAAACAAGCACTCCCCAGACTGTCAAGGTCGTGAAGTCCGAGAAACTGTCCAGCCAAGGGGAGCCTGAGGGTACATGACAACGAAACGCCACCTGGGACCCTAGCCAGGATCTTGGAACAGAAAAGGGACATTGGGGGAAAAACGAGGAAGTCTGAATTTTAAGAAATGGACTTGAGTTAATAATAAAAATGCATCAATATGGGTTTGTTTATTTTGTTCAATGTGTCGTAATAGTGTAAGATTCTACCGCAGGGGTAACCAGGTGTGGGGTGTACCGAATTCTCTGCAGAATCTTTGCAGTTTTTCTGTAAGTCTGAACTATTCTAAAAACTCAAAAGTTTGTCTTACGAAAGGGGAATCTAGGCAAGGGTCACTCAACAGACTGCAAGGTAGGGATAGTGACTCTCGCCTGGCTGCTAGGTGTGGATCCCATCCACGCCAGACACAAGTCTCACCAGTGGAGGGGGGCGCAGGGGGCTCGTGGGTGGGCGTGCAATGGACAGAGAAGATGGTGGCTGGACCCCAGCAGGACAGCAGGCTGGAGAGGAGATGTTGGCTCAGAAGGAAGTGAATGGACACATTTTGGTGATTGTTGGGCTGAGCTAAATAACAGAAAGAGAAAAACCAAAGGTAACTCCTGGGACCACCCCAGCCCCAGGGTTCTGACTCTACTTTGGATATCGCTGTTGTTGTTTAGTTGGCCAATGGCATTTTCTCTGAGAGTACATGGGAGTAGAAAAGTCCATGGCGGCCAAGCCTGCCTTCCTATCCATCTATCTATGTTGCGGAAGAAATGCTCCCTTTGGATCATTGCCATGGTTTTAAAGAGAAAAGGTTAATATCTATACATTCTTAGAAGCATCATGTTCACCCTTGATTTCCATTGAGTGACGATCCCCCAAGCCCCAAGTGGGGAATTTTAAACCTTCCCACTCTCTTTTATTTTTTTCTTAATTATTTATTTTTTGTCTTTGCTGGGCCTGTTGCCCTGGGCTTTTCTCTAGTTGCGTTGAGCTGGGGCTGCTCGCTAGTTGCGGTGCGTGGGCTTCTCTTTGAGGCGGTTTTTCTTGTTGTGGAGTGCAGGCTCTAGAACGCAAGGGCTTCAGTAGCTGTGGCAGGGGCTGTGATTCCCTGGCTCCAGAGCACAGGCTCAATAGTTTGCGGTGCACAGGTTTAGCTGCTCCACCGCACGCGGGATCTTCCCCGACCAGGGATCAAACCCCTGTCTCCTGCACTGGCAGGCGGATTCTTTACCCCTGAGCCATCAGGAAAGCCCTAAGCGTCCCCACTCGTAAGTCCCCTGCCTTCCAGGAAACCCCTCTGCACCTCCTGCTTCATAGAGGGAACCGAAACCACAGAAGGGAACTCCCTCTCCTTTCCCCCCGCCACCCCCCACACTTCCCCACATCCCTCCTAGAAATGAGGAGAGGGTTCTTCTCCTACTGAAATGCCAATCTCGCCTCCCCCTCCAGCGCTTTGAAGACATTCCCCATCTACTGCTGGGGAATATATTCATGCTACACACTACTTCCTCTTTCTCTCCAACCTCCCCAACTTTCAAATTCGTTCCCACCAGACTGTATAATGGCTTAAATTTTTCGCCTTTTGCTATGTGGCTTCAGCGTTCTTCAGTTAAGAACACTGCGACTTCCCTGGTGGTTCACTGGTTAAGAATCCTCCTGCCAATGCAGAGGACAGGGGTTCCATCCCTGGTCCGGGAAGATCCCACACGCCATGGGGCAACTATGCCTGTGCGTTACAATTACTGAGGCCCTCACACCCTATGCTTTACAACAAGAGACACCAACACAATGAGAAGCTCTCACACCACAAGTAGACAAAGCCTGAGCATAGAAGTTAACACCCAGTGCAGTCAAAACAACACAACAACAACATTGGCCCATAGGACATCTGTGGAAGCTTGAAACACACACACTGGCGGGACGATCTACCCAAGGAGAACATGCCCAAGCTGACGTGATGGTTCCAGGAAGAGGATGAGAAACGCATGGAGCAGAGCGGCCCAGGCAGACGGGTGCAGTTCGCTCACAGACACGTGAGCAAAGGCAGTCTAGATCAGCCGGCTCCCACCCCATCCACAGATGCATCAACTATAAACACATGTTAAACTAGAGGGTTGGGGGTTGTCATGCAGCAGTAAGCTGGTACACGTGCTCAGGGGTCTCCTATCTTAAAATACACATGACTGTCTTAGTTCATTCGAGCTGCTGTAACAAACTGCCACTGACTGAGTGGTTTAAACAAGAAGTATTTTTTTTTTCCCACAGTGCTGGAGGCTGGGAAGTTCAAAGTCAAAGTGCCAGCAGTTTCTGTCTGGTGAGAACCCACGTCCAGTGGCTGGTGAGAGCCCACTTCCTGGTTCATAGATAGCTGTCTTGTTGTGTTCTCACGTGGCAGAAGGGGTAAGGGAGCTCTCTGGGGTCTCTTTTATGGAGCACTAATTCTATTCATGAGGGATCCCCCCCCATGACCTAATTATCTCCCTAAAGCCCCATCTCCTATTACCATCCCTTGGAGATTAGGATTCAACACATGAATTTGGAGGGGGGACATAAACATCCAATCCATTTCAATGATCAGCAATAATCCCTGTGGCCCTATCGTTGCATTCTAGTCATCTGCCAATCATCTGACATCTTTGTAGTCTGAATTCTAGTCACCTACTCTCACTATTGCTACTTACACCCCCACCAATTCTCCTGAAACCATCTTCCATCATTCCCGGATGACTGTCTTGTACCAAAAATCCAACAGTCATGAGTCAGTTCCCACCTTACTAGACATCTCCATAGCATTAACCACTTGTCTGCTCCATCTAACACTTTCTGCAAATGTCCTGAGAGCTCACCCTTCTGATTTTCTTCCTAGCTCTCTGGCCACCGCTGAATTTTCTTTGTGAATTCTTCTGTTTTCTGCTTTCTGAAATGCCACTGTTCCTCAGATGCATGACTAAGCCTTCTTCTCATCCTGTACACCCTCCCTCAGTGATCCTATCCACCCTCATGGATCAAGTCATCATCCTAAAACTTTCAGATCACTTATGTCTAGCTAATCTCTTTTCCTGAGTTTCTTACCTAAGTGTTTGTCTACTGGATATTTCATCTTGGGCATTCCACCAACAAATCAAACTCAACATATAAAACTCAAAACATGTTTCTTCCAAACCTACTCCTCCCATTCACATTCTTCGTCAATGATGAACATCACCAATCACCCACCAAAGTGCCCAAGCCAGAAGCCTGGGCTTTCTCTTCAGCCCTCCCCTATCCCATCAACATCCAAGTACAGAGGAATTCTGCCAAAGCCACCCCTCAAACATCTGTCCGTGTTTCCCCATCCCCACTTCTAACCTGGATGAGAGCCACCACCATATCCTTCCTGGGCTCCATTCCTCTCCTGACTGAACCTGTCCCATTTATGCCCCATTTTCTACACCATCAGCAAGAGACTCTTCTGATCAACACAACTACTACTTAAACCCTCTCATGCTTTCTACTCTTTAGATAAATTCTTGACTCTTTAACCAGCTGGCTTCCTTCTATCTAGCCCTGCTCTCTGAAAGGTAGCAGAATATGCCACCCAAAACATGCACCTGTGGCATAAGAATTATTGAGCCAAAGACAACAGAGAAGAAGCAGATACAAGAAAAGCTCCCTGTCCTCCCCCATTTGCCTAAAAGCAGGACATACATTTTCTTATTTTATTCTTATATTTTCCCAGGTTTTATTGAGATATAATTAATATCTAGCACTGTGTTGAATTAAGGAGTACAGCATAATGATTTGACTTCCATATATTGTGAAATATTACCACAGTAAGTGTAGGTAACATCCATCATGTCACTCACATACCCAAAAAGGGGTATGGTTTCTCTTCTTTGTAACAAGACATTATTCAAAAACGGCTTTCTTTTGTCCTGTCATTTCTCCATAAATATATGCAGATGGCATATATTTCCATCTTCCATCTTTATGGAAGATGACATATAAGCCAGAGTTCTGAGCCACCTGCTTGAGTTACTCATCTTTAGCTGGGTGTCCCCCACTTACACATGAGGTGCATGGGTTTATAGATGTCGGGTTCTCTCTTGCTAGTCTTTTATTACAGGGGTCTCACTTGGGAATCCAGTAGGGTAGAGAGAAGGTTATTTTTCCCTCCCTGTATCCCGTCTTCATCCTCAGCTCTTGCACCATGGACTCTAATCACACAACTCTCTCTCTTTTTTAAAATGGTGATTTATTTATGTATTTGGCTGTGCTGGGTCCTCAGTGCTGCTCAGGCTCCTCTCCAGCTGCAGCAGGCAGGAGTTACTCTCCAGCCGCGGTGCCCGAGTTGCTCATGCCGGTGGCTTCTCTCGTTGCGGCTCCTGGGCTCTAGAGCACAGGCCCAGTAGTTGTGGTGCTCGGACTTAGTCGCCCTGCAGCATGTGGGGTCTTCCCCGACCTGGGATCTGCCCCGAGTCCCCTGCATTGCCAGGCGGATTCTTTACCCCTGAGCCATCAGAGAAGACCACAGCTTTCCTCTCATTCACCCGTGGGCCATGCTTTCTCTAGCCTACTGGTCTTTGCAGTCCCCCTGCCAGATATGTTCTTCCTTTGCTTTTTACCCAGCTGCCCGATGGGCCACCCCTTCCAGTGGAAACTCTGCCCTCGTCCCCCAAGACTGAATCAGGCACCTACACCATGATGCCTCATGGTCCACATTTCCATGTGGCCATGGATTCCCACAGCCACCATAACCCTCGTGACCCTGATCGCAAGTCCAAAACTTCCAACGGACAGCACGCTTGGTAAATATTTAGTAAGTGAAAGCTGAAGGATTCCTACTGCTCCTTTGAAAGAAGTTCACATGATCAAAAAAGTTGCTAATTTTCATGTCCCTGGTGGCTCTGTCCGTAAAGAATCTGCCTGCAGTGTAGGAGACCTGGGTTCGATCCCTGGGTTGGGAAGATCCCCTGAAGGAGGTCACGGCATCCCACTCCAGTACCCTTGCCTGGAGAATCCCATGGACAGAGGAGCCTGGCAGGCTGCAGTCCATGGGGTCACAAAGAATCAGACATGACTGACTAAGCACAAGTCATAAAAACACATTCTCAAGATCACGTGGCCATCACAATTAATAATTTTTGACTCATTCACATGTAACTGGTACCAATTATGAGCTAAAAGTCTTGTTTATGCTTCATTCAAGGAAAGGAGACAGACAATAAACCCGTGCTGCTCTAAAAATGGGAAAACGTTACTGAATTAGGGTTGTCTAATGGCAACCCACTCCAGTATTCTTGTCTGAAAAATCCCAGGGACAGAGGAGCCTAGCGGGCTACAGTCCAAAAGGTTGCAGAGAGTTGGACATGACCCAGCACGCGCACACACGCAGACTTGATTGCTCTGACAGCAGGTACTCAGAATGGGATTTCCCAAATGAGGCCAGTAGAGGGAACTGTTGATTGGAAACATCACGTTCCAGCAGCACCAGTGAAGAAGACAGATTCTTTGTTACCATCCAGAAATGGGGCAGGGGGGGCTGCACATGGGGGAAGCAGTGGGGAGCGCACACAGGCCATCCTCTCTAACTGGGGGCAGGGCCATCCTCTCTAACTGGGGGGCAGGCTGTCCTCTCTAACTGGGGAGCAGGGCCATCCTCTCTAACTGGGGAGCAGGGCCATCCTCTCTAACTGGGGGGCAGGGCCATCCTCTCTAACTGGGGGGCAGGGCCATCCTCTCTAACTGGGGGGCAGGGCCATCCTCTCTAACTGGGGAGCAGGCCGTCCTCTCTAACTGGGGAGCAGGGCCGTCCTCTCTAACTGGGGGCAGGGCCGTCCTCTCTAACTGGGGAGCAGGCCGTCCTCTCTAACTGGGGAGCAGGGCCGTCCTCTCTAACTGGGGGCAGGGCCATCCTCTCTAACTGGGGGGCAGGGCCATCCTCGCTAACTGGGGGCAGGGCCATCCTCTCTAACTGGGGGCAGGGCCATCCTCTCTAACTGGGGGACAGGCCATCCTCTCTAACTGGGGGCAGGGCCATCCTCTCTAACTGGGGAGCAGGGCCGTCCTCTCTAACTGGGGAGCAGGGCCATCCTCTCTAACTGGGGAGCAGGGCCATCCTCTCTAACTGGAGAGCAGGGCCAGCAGTTTCAAAGGAGGTGGCTCTGCTGTGCTCGGTCAGAAAGGCTCAGAAAACTGGAGTTTACTGGAAAAGGCAAGGCAGTGCTAGGAAACCTGAGAGACGTGCCAAGCCCTAATTTATTTTAAACAGAAACCGAGTAAAAGCAAAACACTTCAAAAATCCATAAAAATCACAATGAAGTCAGACTCAAATCATGATCGGGTGTAGTGATAATAAAATAAGATAAATACAATGAAGAGGCGTTTATCCCCGGCTCAGGCCAAGTCATACATTCTCCTCGAAAGTGGGACCCTCCCCAAATCCAGTTCACAAGTCAGAACACACACAGGCAGTCTGAGCCTCCTGGCCGCTGCCTGAAGCCTCCCATATCCAGCGTCAAGTGACATGAAGAATGTCATGGAGGGCTTCTTTGGGGTTAGCTGCTCAGCTGTGTCTGACTCTTTGCGACGCCATGGACTGTAGCCTGCCAGCTCCTCTGTCCATGGGACCTTCCAGGCAAGGATACTGCAGTGGGTTGCCATTGACTCAGTGGTAAAGAATCCACCTGTCAATGCAGAAGACATAGGTTCGATCCCTGGTCCAAGAAGATCCCACACGCCATGGAGCAACCAAGCCCATGCACCTATTTATGCAACTATTTAGACCACACTCTAAAGCCTGGGAACCACAACTACTGAAGCCCAGGAGCCCTGGAGCCTGTATTTCACAAGAGACGTGACTGCAATGAGAAGCCTGCTTACCACAACTAGAAAATAGTCCCCACTCACTGCAACTAGAGAAAAGTCAGCACATTGCAATGAAGACCCGGCACAGGCAAAAACAACAAACAAATAAGTTAAAAAATAATGCCAGACTGGCTCTCAGTGCATTTCCTACAGAACTTGAAAGATATGTTCAAGGAATAACAGGCTTCAAGGATGCACCAGAGGCTGTGTGCTGAACCAACTTGATATTATCACCAGTTCAGAAAGACCTCCGTGTTTTCTGATTTCATCTATCTTCTGCAGTTCTGTTAAAGGGGAACAAGAAACAGGAAAAGGAAACACCTAAATCCATCCAACACTTTGGCCACCTGATGCAAAGAGCTGACTCAGTGGAAAAGACCCTGATGTTTTAGAAGGATTTAAGGCAGGAGGAGAAGGGGATGACAGAGGATGAAGTGGTGGGATGACATCACTGACTCTATGGACACGAGTTTGAGCAAACTTCTGGAGATAGTGGAGGATAGGGAAGCCTGGTGTGCTGCAGTCCATGGGGTCACAGAGAGTTGGACGAGATCGAGTGACTGAACAATAAACAAAGCCACCCCCCGGGATGTAAGTCATTCCTTCCATTATCTCACTTTATACTTCTGTTAGGGCAAGTCTGGTAGAGGTTAAAATTACTGACTAAGTGATATTTAGGGATTCTTGGAGGCTATATTTTCATACATTCTCTCCATAGAAAAAGCCTAATTCAGGTTCGGTTGTATCTTTTTTTTACTTTTTTTTTTTTTTTTATGTAGACCATTAAAAAAGCCTTTATTGAATTTGTTATAATACTGCTTCTGTTCTGTGTTTTGGTTTTTTGACCACAGCCACAATGCATATGGGATCTAAGCTCCCTGAGCAGGGATTGAACCCCCACCCTTTGCATTGGAAAGCGACGTCTTAACCACTAGACCGCCAGGGAAGTCCCTCAGCTGTATCCTGATTCTGCAGAAGAACCTGAGAAAGTTAGGCTTTGAAGAGAACACGAGACAGGCATATCAGGCACTTGCCTCCTAATTTACACTCCGAGGCAGGACTCCTGACTCTCAGCCGAGATACACAGCTGTGATAGCAAATAATACAAACGTGTGGTCACTTCCTAGCCTTCCTTAACCACACAGATTCGGCGGGGGCCAACGCTGACCAGACCAAGTCAACTGGGGTCACTGCACCGCCCTGGCCAGTGACTGGTTGGGCCTGGGCCGGCCGTGTGAGGCAAGCCTGACAGCTGTGAGGCAAGCCGAAGCTGTGCTAGAGGCTTCTGGAAACGCTCTCCCGCCTCAGAGAACAGAACACAGACCGGGACTTGCTCCTTCCGAAGCGTCCGACGCTGTAACATGAAGCCACGCTGCTTGGAGCTGCCAGGCCATCTTGGGACCAGAGGGAAAAAGTCAAGAATTTTTGAGAAGCCGGGCCCAGGTCCTGACAACACGATGCCACAAAATGAAGCAACCACCCCTCACCCCCAACTGTTGCCTTCAGACAGGTCATGTTGCAAGAGAAGGCTGTTTCCCCATCATGGAAGCGTGTTTCGTTGGACACTCAGGAGACTGCCCCCAAAAGCACCAGAGCAGATCCTAGGTGCCAACAAAAATCACAGAAACACAACCGCACCTGGTGCCTCAGATGGTAAAGACTCCATCTGCAACGCCAGAGACCTGGGTTCGATCCCTGGGACGGGAAGATCCCCTGGAGAAGGAATTGGCCACCCACTCCAGTATTCTTGCCTGGAGCATCCCGTGGACAGAGGAGCCTGGCGGGCTGCAGTCCCTGGGGTCGCAGAGTCGGCCAGGACTGAGCACTAATACACACACACAGCTGCAAACAGTAAACGAAGTCCGTTTGCGCTGACGCGTTCTCAGTCCTGGGGAACAAGCTGGGAAATCGAAATTGGTACAGCTTTGCCTTAAAAGCCACCTGGCAGGGCCTTCCCCGGTGGCCCGGTGGTGAAGACTCCGCACTTCCACGGCCGGGGCGCCTGCTCAGCCCCTGGTCGGGGAACTAAGACCCCACAGGCCTGAGGCAGAGCCAGCAGCAGCAGCGGCAGAAAGGCCGGGGCTCCGAGCATGCACTCGCTGAAAACGCGCCGGTCCTCTGATGAAGCGATGGCGCTCTCAGAATCAGTGCGCACGTTTCTTCTCTTTCCCTCTCTGCCCTGCTCTGACCTCCACAAACCACACCTGCCGGGTCCCTTAGCCCTGAAGTCTCAGGTGTGACTTAGCAGGGGCCCTGTGGAAGGGGCCGAGGGACGCGCCTCTGGCCCCCGCCCGCCTTCCATGGGGGCGGCCCTCCCGCTCTCTCCCCCCAGGACCCTCCTCTGAGCTCCGGCCCCAGCCGCTCGCAGTCCCCTACCCATCCCTCGATTTAGCCTCTGAGCGCACCTCCTGCTCTCCTGCTCCACCAGGATGTTGGCAGGTACGCCCCCCGCCCCCCAAACTGTCCCCGTCCCGTCCCACCACCCCCGACCCCGACGCGAACGGCTGGCTACACTCCAGCGTCTTCTGTAACCGGCTAACTCAGAAACCCTCGAGCCCAAGACTTTAAATTCAGGAGATGGGGTTGTGTGTGCCCTGGCCCGCCCCTGTAGAGCCAGCGCGTAACACAGCCACTGGACATGAGGATACATATTTGTTTTAAAAGAAGAGCTTGTATGGAAAGATGAGCCACACTTGACTGACTTTCTCAGTTACTGGACGCCAGGGACACGGCCGTGAACACACCGTCACTCAGGGGTGCACTGGTCCATGCAGAGAGATCTCCTAGATCTACTGAGCGCAAACAATTAAAATCAAGTCTCCACAGACCCATCCATGTAAATAAAAGGTGCCTGCACACGCTTTGTGTTTGAAAAGGAGAGAGACTGAGGTCTGGAAAAGTGACCCGCTGGAATGTGGCCAGACATAGAACTGGGGAGAGAGAAAAGGGACAATGCTTTTATTTTTTAAACAGTTTTTAAAAATATTTATTTTATTTATTTGGCTGGACCAGGTCTTAGGTGCCGCATGTGGGATCCAGTTCCCTGATCGGGGACCGAACCCAGGCCCCGTTGTACTCAGAGTTCAGAGTCTTAGTCAGTGGACCACTAGGGAAGTCCTGGGAAATCTCTAATGATTTTTTAAAATAATACTTCCAAAGTGATTTTTCACTGTAAGCACTTATTACTATATGCTTTTTGGTAGTAAGAAATCACCAAATAAATAAAGCTAGTTATGGAGCTGGATTAAAATGGGGCATCATTTGATTCTATCCACTAAAATTGCAAATAGCCTCTTTGGTTAAAATATCAGTACATGAAAGTCATGAACAGAAGCTCAACTGCTGTCCTTCATCCTCACTGCGATCCAGTGATGGCTGTGTCCCTGTGATAACATCTCACCCGGCTCCATGAACCACTCCAGCCCCAGCTCAGAGGCCCGCTGACAGGCGCCTGAGCCACCATTCTGTACGGGAACCTGTAACACTCCAGTTCTCCAAGTGAGGTCCCCAGACCAGAAGCACCAGCCTCACCTGGGAACTCACTGCAACACACAGGGTGAGTCTCACCCCAGACCTTGCTGTTGTCATTTACTGAGTTGTTTCTGACTCTTTGTGACCCCACGAACTACAGCTCACCAGACTCCTCTGTCCACGGGATTTTCCAGGCAAGAATCCTGGAGTGGGTTGCCA
Source organism: Muntiacus reevesi (assembly GCF_963930625.1). Taxonomy (NCBI): domain Eukaryota; kingdom Metazoa; phylum Chordata; class Mammalia; order Artiodactyla; family Cervidae; genus Muntiacus; species Muntiacus reevesi. The sequence continues at coordinate 8,915,034 of NC_089262.1, read as the reverse complement.
TTTTCTACTCCAGGGGATTTCCCGACCCAGAGATTGCATTGGCAGGTGGATTCTTTACCATGGAGCCACCTGGGAAGTCCCAGACCTACACAATCCAAAAACCTGGGGACTGGCTCCAGCCATCTGGGTTAAAACACAGATTATCCATACGTGGGTTATGATGATTCAGCTTGTAACTGAGCACGATCCTCCGGGGCCTTCTCAGGACAGACATACACACACACACACACACCCCACCATGTCCTCTGTCTGCCTCTTGTTTGTACAAAAAAACACATTAGCCGCCTAGGCCTTCCTCAAGTTCCAAAGAATAAATTTAATCAGAGTAGTGAGAAAATGCAGAAATAAAGGAGAACAGTCAAGCAAAACAAATGAGTAATAGTTTAGCCATTAAACAAAGTCAAGGACCTTCAGTTCCTTCCCAAGGGCCACAGGTAATATTCTGAGCCACGTCCTCTGAGTTGTTTTGCAGATACTGAAACTCCCGCCAGGTGGACAAGAAGTTAACTGTGTGCAGCCCATAAGCACGAGACCCCAGACCGCTTGGAACTAGAAGTTGATGAGGTTGACTTCCAGTTTTCTCACCACCAACCAATCAGCAGAATGTCCACGAGCTGATTAGACATCTGACAACCCTTCTACCTCATCCTGTCTTTAAAAACATGAAAGCCTTTTGGGGAGTTGCAGCCTTTGGAACACTAGCTGCCTGGATTCCTTACTTGGCACCGGCAATAAACGCTGCCCTCTCCTTCACCACAACCCAGGGTCAGGAGGTTGGCTTTACTGTGTGCTGGCAAGCGGACCCAAGTTTGGTTCAGTAACAAGCTTAAGGCTGACAACCAGGCTCTGTGTTCTGAGGTCATGATACTCCGAGGGAGGAGGGCAGCAAGTCATCATCCCGAGTTGTATCAACATATTAAGGAAAAATCACGTCCTCACATGGAGGCAATTACGATAAAGAAGGAAACACTGTTTTCTTTAAAGCACAGCATGACAGAGGATGAGATGGTTGGATGGCGTCACCAACTCAATGGACATGAGTTTGAGCAAGCTCCAGGAGTTGGTGATGGACAGGGAAGCCTGGCGTGCTGCTGTCCATGGGGTCGCAAAGAGCCAGACACGACTTGAGTGATTGAACTGAACAGCACAAAATCACAGTCCACCCTTCCCCGCTCCCAAATAATTCGGTGCCAGACCTTGGTGGGCAGAGCCAGGAGGCTCCCTGCAGGCCTGGGTGGGTGTCTCAGGGGTCAGGGCCCCAGTGGAAGGAGCGGGCACCGTGCAAGGGGGAGGGCAGTCCACACAGAGCATGAACAAATCATGTTCATGAAAATAAGGAGGTCAAGGGCTGTGGAAGCCAGGAAAAAGAGGAAACACATTACGTTTTGTTTCTAAAAGAAGATAAACAGAATCCACCGACACGTCCAATCGTTAACAATGGTTTCCTCCAGAAAGTAAAAACGGAAAGAACTGGGAGTGAGGAGCTAAGCAATTTTCACCCTTAACTTTAATTGCTTGTGTGTTTTATTTTCTAAACATTATCTACTATATTTTACAATCAGCTTATCAGAACATCGGCAGAGCTGCGTGGAAAAAGCACCCAGGAGAGCCGCCACATTGCCAGCCTCCTCTGGCACGAACCAGTCTGGGTCATAGCCCCAACCCCTCACCACACCCCCACCACTGGCACCCGCACACTTCACACCCCAGCCATCTGCATCCCATCAGCTGCTCTGCAGTCTAACGTTTTCTGGAGGGGAGGCTCCACCAGGGACCACCAGCTCTCTTGAAGACAGAGCATGAAGTCCATGAACACAGAAGCCTGTCCCATGTCCCCACATCCCACTCATGACCTAATGGGCAGAGGACTTATCTGTACTAGAAACCGCAGAAAGACACCATCCACTGGCCAGAATTTCTGGAAGGAATTTCTATCTAATGCAGTGGAGACAGAAGCAGGTTGTGGGGAAGGACAGGGCGTTACAGATATTTGACCTGCAATGTACAATATGAGAGCTCGGGGGGCTCCACCAGTGTCCCCAGAGAGAAAGAGGGGCTTCAGAGGTGCATGGAAACCCACTGATGCTGTTTCCAACCCCCAGGCACACGAGCCGAGTCCATGGTGCTCCCACGCCCAGCTCCTGCTGGCTGCAGAGATGACACCAGGCAAGGGGCGGGGAACAGTCAACCAGGCTGCTGCCCCACCCCACGCCTGCAGCCCAGGGCGGGGAGCAGCTGGGGTGACCGACCCAAGCCTTCCCGGGTTTCTCTCTGGGCCCTAGGCCCAGACCCAGAGCCTGGAAAACACACGGAGTCCTCTTCTTCTCTCTTTGCTGGGCCTCTGTCTAACCTTGAAAGGACCTATGCCATCGTTTCTTTAATTCATTATTTTTTTTATTGGAGGATAAAAGCTTTACAGTGTAGTGTTAGTTTCCACTGTACGACAGTGAATCAGTTCTATGTATACATATATCCCCTCCATCTTAAGCCTCCCTCTCACAAGCCCCCATCCCACCCCTCGAGGTCATCACAGAGCACCGAGCTGAGTTCCCTGTGTTATCCAGCAGCTTCCCACTAGCCATGTCATCTTTGACTTAAGTAAACCAGTCAGGGAAGCACAAGCCCTGCGTAAAGATAGTCGAACTTTGTATTCCTCCAAATTCCTATGTGGAAACCCCAGTCCCCACTGTGTCTGTACTTGGAGATGGAGGTTTTTGTGCAGAGAACTTAAGGTTAAATAAGGTCATATGGGAGGGGCCCTGATCCAACAGGACTGGTGTCCTTACTCGAGGAGACACGAGCCCCTGGATCTCTTCTCTCTGCCGTTTGAGGACACAGCAGGAAGATGCCATGTGCAAGCCAGGAAGAGAGGCCTCCCCAGAAACCAAGTGGCCCAGCACCTTGACCCTGGACTTCCAGCCTCCAAAACGGTGAGAAATAAATTTCTGCTGTTTAAGCTCCTAATGTATGGTATTTTTGTTACTAGCAGCCCAAATGGACTAAGACATTAGTATGCTCGTGAAGAAAAAACCACATGAGTTTGAGCAAACTCTGGGAGATCGTGAAGAAAGGGGAAGCCTGGTGTGCTGCTGTCCATGGGATTGCAAAGAACCTGGACACAGCTGAGCAACTGAACAACAACGGCGCAATGAATAGTGTTGAAACTAACTAACGAAGTCATATGAAGCATTTCCAAAGATCTTAAAGAAGAGAAAAGAAAAAACAATGATGACAGAGAGTGTTGAGAGGAGGATCTAACCTACACCTAAGAGGGAACCCCGGGAAGAAAAAACGAAACAAGGCTGATGCAGTGTTCAAAGAGGAAACAGGGAAGTGTTCCCGAAAATAAAAATATGCCTATCATGAGTCAAACAGAGAAGGAATGGAAATACACAGTATGATTGTTTTCAGGTTTTTTTTGTTGGTGGCGGTTGGTTGGGTTCTGTGCACTGTCAAGGATGCGGGGCAGGCATCGTCACAGTCTAAGACATATCAGGGTGTCACAAAGGCAAAACTTAGGCTGGACTCATATTGCTCCTCTGCAACACGGTTCTTTTTTTTTTTTAAACGGGAAAATGGCAAGTTGTTATTTTCTATGTGAATACAAAATAAAAATATTTTCAAATAGGCAAGAATTCAGAAGGTACCTCTTGGGTATTGATACCATAGACACCACTAATACCCCTACACATACATACAAAGAGCTCTTGCAAATCACTAAGTAACCTCTTCTTCCTGTTCGTTCTCATACTCTAGGATGAGACTCCAGTTCATGCCATGGCCCCACTGCCCAGAAATACCTGGCAACCCGTCTGTATCGCAGTGGGAACTGAAGTCTGGCACTCCACACTCTCCACTGGCCCTGGAGACTGCTTACCTAGATGGTTCAGCATTTCAAAGGCCTGGGGCCCAAGTGTAGATGATGTTTCTCCTTTCGTATGTCCCCTCATGACCTACCCTTTCATGCACACCTCTTTGAGTTGGCATCACCCACCGTCCAGAAGGGCTGAAAGCCAGCCCAGATCCACCTCTCCTCCCGTGGCCCACCATCTCAACCACTGGGACCTGAGCTTTCTGCCACATGGCCTGTGTTTCTTCTCTGCTCTGTGACAAGGACTCCGTGTCCACCAGGGTCATCTCATCCCTGTCACCACCCACCCAGCCTCATGCCACTCAAGTGCATCTCCTCACCTTGGATCTAGACCCTTGATCACCTGGTCCTGCTTCCTCACGGGGCCACTTCTTCTCCCATCCTAGAGGCATGCAGTCCTCGGCCCTTCCTAAGACGAGCCAGCTCCCTCTGGGTCCCCAGGCTTTATGGTGTCTGAACAGGCACTGCCTGCCTCTGACCTCTGCAATGCCCAGCACAGGCTCCCTCCTCCATGACCCCAGTCCCAAAGCATCAGGCTAGATGGGGTGTTCTCACCCCAAATCTCTGGACACACCTTCCATCAGGGCCCCATCAGATGGCTATTTAGCTGGACAATTACTCAAGGGCAGAAATGCCCTTCACTTCACTACCCCGGTCCCTGCCTTGGTCCTTGGTCAGTGGGAGGTTAACGAGTGATAAGGCCTCCGTCACTGAATGCTTCTCACAAAATCCTTTTACTCTTTTGCACCGGGACTTTCAGAATCTGGAGTGCCTCCGTATAAGGGAAGGCTTCACGCCCTGACTCCCGACAAGGCGGACAGGTGTGAGCACAGCCACAACACCTGGCTGACTCGGGGGGGTTTTCCACCTTAGGCGTCTTGATTGCAAAGCAGGTTTGCAGAGACGACTTCCCGTTAAAAGGATGAAATGGCAGGACACTGAGTCTCTGCTTCCCCCGAGCTCCGAGATCAGCCATTCAGGCAGGCTTAGACACAGGAGTCGGTGAAGCAGGGAGGGATGAGAAGGTTTCCCCCTCGGGTGGCCCCCACAGAAGTTCCCTTTCCAGAATCAATATGCAGTCTGGTCCGGGGCATTTTCTGCAGCTTCCCGGCCCTGACTCCAGTTCTCAACAGCTCTCAGCAACACCAAACAGTGGCCCACATTCCTTTCATAGACAAACTCCCCTTCTACTTCTGCTCAGCCTGAAGCAATTTCTCTGCTGGAAGCTGAGAACCTGAGTGATGCAATAGACAGAATTTTGAAAGCCAAGAATTCTGAAAGCAGTCAATTACAAACCCAGTTAATGCTATAGTTACAAATAAAGCGTGGGTCTAAAAGGAACAAGCATAGTTTCATGTTCATCTCATAAAGTTAGCGTTAAGTTGCTCAGTCCTGTCGGACACTTTGTGACCCCGTGGACTGTAGCCCACCAGGCTCCTCTGTCCATGGGATTCTCCAGGCAAGAATACTGGAGTGGGTTGCCATGCCCTCCTCCAGGGGATCTTCCCCATCCAGGGATTGAACCCGGATCTCCTGAAGTACAGGCAGATTCTCTACCATCTGAGCCACCAGGGATGTCCGAGTCCAATTCCAAATCAGAGAGCCGTGCACGGTGCGCTTGGCAATGCGCTTGTAAGAATCACCTCTGGAGATGAAAATCCTGGGCAGGAAGGATGCTTACTCTTTACAAGATGCTCTCACTAACCACCCCGCCTTGTCACACTGACAGCCTCTCAGCAAGAAGCCCCTGGTTTTTCTCTACATCTCCAGGCAAAGCGCAAAGTTACCTCCTAAATGTGTCCACATTTTATACATTAACAGTCACTAAGGTCTCTCCCACTCATGAGTTCAGCAGCATCTTTTGGACCCTGGGTCTCCGAGCACTGGTGGGGTGCTGGGCTCTAGGAGAGCTGACGTGGAAGCTGGGTGTCTAGTACAGTTTCACGTTCAAAGGCTTCGGGCAGTTGCAGAGCTAATTCTGCCCCACACGGAGTCCTGCACCAGTGGGTTAAACTGCACTGGTAACAGAGAACAGACCTGACTCCACATGGATCTATTCCTTTTGCTGCAACCCCTGTGCTCTGAGGCCTGTGCTCAGTCATGCTGGATCTCCACCTTTCGTAAGACAATGCTGCCTAGAGCCTGAACCGTACAGGACAGCCCATTCTCCAGGCTCTGACCTTTAAAAGTGTAACACGTTTCCATTCACATAGAGATTAAAGGTGGCAGAGCAGAAAATGACAATTGTCCTGGTGGAGGTTTACAGGAACCCTGTGACCAGACCTGCTCAGACATTCGCAAGAAAAAAGGATTCTGGCACCAAGAAGTTTGTAAGCGACCAGCCACACACCCCTTTTCCCCTTTCAGTGAAAATGAAGCCTGAATTCTAACTCAGGTAAGATGGTTCTTTGGGGGCCCTAGTCCACCATCTCCTCGGTCTTCTGGCTTTTTGAATAAAGTCACTATTCCTTGCCCCAACCCCTTGTCTCTGGACTGACTGTCCTGTCCTGCAGACAGCAGTATGGGCGTGGACTCAGCAACATGCTGTCCCAAATGCACAAACAGAAGGCACCCACCCTCAACCCTTTCCTTGTCCTTCTCAGCAGTAAAGCATGACCTCTGATCACTGACACACTTCCGACACCCATCTCAGGAGCTGAGGTCAAGTGCAGGCGCCCCACGGCCTGGGGGCCCTGGTCCAAGCTCGTGGGCTCTGGGGAAGGAACGGGAGCTGGGTCTTACCTGCCTGGGCTGCCGTGATGAGGGCCGTGTTCCCTTCACTGTCCTGCCAGTTGACGTCAATGTGGGGACACTCTGCTAAGACCACCACGGTATCCACAAAGCCGTGGTAGCAGGCGACAATAAGGCCAGTCTAGAAATGAAGGGGGAAGTGGGTCAGAAAGGCAGAGAAAGCATTATCACCGCACACCCAGTCAGCATCCCCACGGGCGGGACGAGCGGGGGGTGGAGAGGTCAAGGACCCAGTTCCAGGTCTCAGCATTCAGCTGCAGCAGCCGGCCACAGTCCGTTCTCACGTGTGTTCAGAGCGCCGTGCCCAGACACTTCGGGGTAACACAGACCCTGCCCCTGGGGTATTTGCATTCCATTCCTTGTTGTTGTTGTTGTTTATTTTTACATCTACGTTTATTTCTATCTTTAGTTATACATCTTGAAAACTACAAATTCATGTCAACAACTAATTTTAATCCAACCTCACTGAGTTCTTTCTAGTTTTTCTTTCTGGCCATGAATGCAATTCCCTTTATCAACAATGAGAAAACTGGCTCTCATTATGCTTAGATATTTATTTATTTATAAAATGTCTTGCATTTAACTATTTCCCACTTTTACCACGATCCCACCTCGACACAGATTTATTCCTCATCCAGTTCTGGAAGCCGGGGTTGCCTGCCAAACGGAAGTCTCTTACTTCCTTGCAGAGTTGCCAGATATCTATAATCTGCATTCCATTCTAACCGGAGGAAAAGGCATCCGGTACAGACCTAAGACGTGAATGTGTTATAAAGTAGACTCCTCGGGTGAGGGAGGTGGTGAGCCCAGGGCCCACGTGGCTCAGTACCCGGTGCAGGGGTGGGTTCAACTGACGCGGGACACGGGGTGTGGACAGAGGAGGTGGAAGAAGACGCCAAGAGGACGCGGAGGGGGAAGGTGCGGGCAGAGGCCCAGGTCTGGCCACCCAGGGACCAGCCTGCAGGCTGCTGACCACAGGTGGTCTCAGCGGCCAGGGCAACACTAATTTGCTCAGAGTGAGATGGGGAGTCGTTGAGGCAGTCCGCTGTCAATTACCTGCATTAATTATGGTAAAACAACAGAGAGTTTTCTACCCAAGTAGATGTTTTTCTGAGAGTTCCAGAAAAACATCTACTTCTGCTTTATTGGCTATGCCAAAGCCTTTGACTGTGTGGATCACAACAAACTGGAAAATTCTTAAAGAGATAGGAATACCAGACCACCTGACCTGCCTCCTGAGAAATCTGTATGCAGGTCAAGAAGCAACAGTTATAACTGAACATGGAACAACAGACTGGTTCCAAACTGGGAAAGGAATACATCAAGGCTGTATACTGTCACCCTGCTTATTTAACTTATATGCAGAGTACCTCATGCGAAATGCCGGGCTGGATGAAGTACAGCTGGGATCAAGATTGCCGGGAGAAATATCAATAACCTCAGATATGCAGATGACACCACCCTTATGGCAGAAAGCTAAGAACTAAAGAGCCTCTTGATGAAAGTGAACGAGGAGAGTGAAAAAGTTGGCGTAAAGCTCAACATTCAGAAAACTAAGATCATGGCATCCAGTCCCATCAGTTCATGGCAAATAGATGGGGAAACAGTAGAAACAGTGGCAGATTTTTATTTTCTTGGGCTTCACAATCACTGCAGATGGTGACTGCAGCCATGAAATTCAAAGACGCTTGCTCCCTGGAAGAAAAGCTATGACCAACCTAGACAGCATGTTAAAAAGCAGAGACATTACTTTGCCAACAAAGGTCCATCTGGTCAAAGTTATGGTTTTTCAAGTAGTCATGTATGGATGCGAGAGTTGGACTAAAAAGAAGAAGAAGTGATGCTATTGAACTATGGTGTTGGTTCTAGCCTTCAGAACCATGAGAAATAAATCCCTATTGATAACAACAGGAAGATCCAACAGAGATCCAAACAACAGAGATCCAACCAGTGCATCCTAAAAGAAATCAGTGCTGAATATTCATTGGAAGGACTGATGCTGAAGCTGAAACTCTAATCCTTTGGCCACCTGATGTGAAGAACTGACTCATTTGAAAAGCCCCTGATGCTGGGAAAGATTGAAAGAGAAAGGAGAAGGGGACAACAGAGGATGAGATGGTTGAAAGGCATCACTGACTCGATGGACATGAATTTGAGTAAACTCTGGGACTTGGTGATGGACAGAGAGGCCTGGCGCGCTGCAGTCCATGGGGTCATGAAGAGTCAGACATGACTGAGCCACTGAACTGACTGACTGAAGAGTGGAGGGTTGGGGGTGTGGCGTTCCCATTCCCCTCGCCATACACACAGCTCCTAAGGCCCTAGGAATCCAGTTTTTGTGTGCTAATTGATGACTCACGGTGGAGGCGGGTGCCAGGTGGCTTCAGGTTGGAGCTGCTTTCTAGAAAGCTTAGAAGGGCTGAACTGTTAGTTCCACTGCTCCCCCTACACCCCTACTCCTACCTCTGGGGTGGAGAAGAGAAGGATTGAAAACTGAGACCAATCACTAATGATTCAACAGCTGTGCAGATCATGCCTACTTAATGAAACCCCTGTAACGTTTGAAACAACAGGGTGCAAAGAGCTTCAGCATTGGTGAACACATTGTGGGTCTGGGAGGCGGAGCTCCTGGAGAGGGTAGGGAAGTCCCAGAACACTCCCCGCACTTCTGGTGCTTTCCTTCCATCTGTGCGTCTGTTCCTGAGCTGCAGCCTTTATAATAAAGCAGTAATAGGACTTAAGGGGCTTCCCTGGTGGCTCAGTGGTAACGAATCCACCTGCTGATGCAAGAGAATCAGGTTGGATCCCTAGGTCAGGAAAGGCCCCTGGAGGAGGACATGGCAACCCACTGCAGTATTCTAGCCTGGGAAATCTCATGGACAGAGGAGCCTGGCGGGCTGCAGCCCAAGGGGTCGCACAGAGTCAGACACGACTGAGCAGTGGGACTGAAAGCACTTTCTCAAGTTCTGCGAGTCCTTCTCACAAATTACTGAACCCGAGGAAGGGCTCTGGGAACCCCCAGATTTATAGCCAGTCCGTCAGAAGGTGGCCCCTGATTCCTGTGACTGGCATCTGAGGTGGGGGCGGCCTTGTGGGATCTGAGCCCTGAACCCACGGGGTCCCAACTGACTCTATAGACAGTGTCAGAATCGAACTGTTGGACACCCTGCTGGGGGTGGAGAACTGGAGAATTAGTGTAGAAAAAACAACATGGATTTGGTGTCCAAAAAAACCCACATGCTTGGCATGAGAAAAAAAGACCCCACAAGGGACTCCTGCAGATGCTGGACAGAGGAAGATGCAGGTGGTCACTATGCACCAGGAAGCAGGACAAGAGCCCCACGTGCCAGCACCCTGACCACAGATTTCTAGCCTCCAGAACCCTGAGAAATAAATTCCTGTTGTTAAGCTTCCTGTTGTTGGGCTTCCCTTGTGGCTCAGCTGGTAAAGAATCCGCTGGCAACGTGGGAGGCCTGGGTTCGATCCCTGGTCTGGGAAGATCCCCTGGAGAAAGGAAAAGCTACCCACTCCAATATTCTGGCCTGGAGGATTTCATGGATGGTATAGTCCATGGGGTCACAAAGACGTATTTTATGATGTTTCCTTACAGTGGCCGGAGGTGATCAAGACACTTGGCAACAAAGGATTCAATGAGATCCTAAAATAAACTCCAGAGTTAGAATTCAGGGGTGAATGACTGAGCCTTGCCAGCTGCACCCACCAGCGCTTGGGGATGCAAACTGAAGCTTAGGGCAACTCCACGGTGGCCCAGCTCTCTTTTTACCAGATTTTTTTTTTTTGCTACATTGGGTCTTTGCTGAGGCACACAGGTTTTCTCTAGTGGCGGTGGGCGGGGACTCCTCACTAGTTCCGGTGGGCGGGGACTCCTCTCCTCTCCAGTGGCAGTGGGCGGGGACTCCTCTGCTCTCTAGTGGCGGTGGGCGGGGCCTCCTCTCCTCTCCAGTGGTGGTGGGCGGGGACTCCTCTCCACTCTAGTGGCAGTGGGCGGGGACTCCTCTCCAGTGGCGGTGGGCGGGGACTCCTCTCTAGGAGCGGTGGGAGGGGACTCCTCTCCAGTGGCAGTGGGCGGGGACTCCTCTGCTCTCTAGTGGTGGTGGGAGGGGACTCCTAGCCAGTGGTGGTGGGCGGGGACTCCTCACTAGTTCCGGTGGGCGGGGACTCCTCTCCTCTCCAGTGGCAGTGGGCGGGGACTCCTCTGCTCTCTAGTGGTGGTGGGCGGGGACTCCTCACTAGTTCCGGTGGGCGGGGACTCCTCTCCTCTCCAGTGGTGGTGGGCGGGGACTCCTCTCCAGTGGTGGTGGGCGGGGACTCCTCTCTAGTTGCACTGCTCAGGCTGGTCACTGCAGTGGCTTCTCTTGTGGAGCACTAGCTCTAGGGCCCTAGGGCTTCAGTAATTGCTATTTGTACCAGATTTTTAATAAGAATGTAATTTTTCATGGAATGAGGAAAGGACGTGAGCAACCCCCCTGCTTATTTCAATAAGGTTCCAAGTTGCTCTCCCAATATACTATACTAAATGTCAAGCATTACAATTTTTGAAGTTTTAAAGAATACTATTGATTCTTTAATGCTGACATTCATACTGCAGCCAAAGGAGCTGTATAATTCTGTGATTGTAGTAAAGACTATTTCATTCTTTCTTGCTTGTGCATTCTTTGAAACAGGTCATTCTATCTATAGGATGAAATGTTTCACAATAATTTAAAGGAGAAAGGAGCATGGAGTCAGCTCAGCCAGGCTCTAACTTACAAGCTTTCTGTGTATCTGATAACCAGAGTTCACTGCTACTAACACCTCCATTCCACCAGCTAACCTGTCGACTCACTGCTGCACAAACGGTCCAGAAGACGTGAGATCCCCTTGAACTTCTTTGGATGACAGTATTTCTCAAATATGCTACAATCTCCTCCTGACTTACAAATATGGCATGTTGTACAAAATATAGCCATTTCCTTTTTATATAATTCCATAAGAAGCTCAGACACAACACAGAAAGAAATTCAAAAGTATAGATTAGAAAAAAAAAAAAAGTTTTCAGTCCAGACACACAATCACACACATACTTTAAAAAAAAAAATTGTAAACCAAAACACAAGACTATCTACTGTATGTTTGTCAGAAATACACGGTAACAAAAGTACTTGTGTGTCAACATTTCCAGCGGCTGTGGGGCATTATACATATGGCAGAATCTTAGTCATTTAATGGATTTCTGCTCTTGGACTCTTGAGATTGTTTCCCATTTTTCTCTATTATGAGTCAAACCTGCCATGAAAATTCCTAGAGCTGAGGCTGTGTGCATATCATTTATTTTCCTCAAGAGACATTCTTAGAAGTAGTATTTATGGATTAAAGGAAAGAGTTATTTTGAAAGTTTTTTTTAAACATATATTGCAAACCTGTCCTTCGGAAACATCTTAAAGGACATATGCCTTCACCAATCCTGCCATCCAATGCTTAGGTAAGATTCGGAGAATTCTCTGGCGGTCCAGTGATTAAGAAGCCACACTTTTCACTGCGGAGGGCTCAGGTTCAATTCCTAGTTTGGGAACTAAGATCCCGGAAGCCATGTGGTGGTGTGACCAAAAGGAAAAAAAAAAAAAAAAAGAATTCCAGATTAAAAGGAAGAATTCCCTTTGGCAAGTAATGAACAGAGAAATGCTACCCAGGGTTCCTGAAGTTCCCGATTCTTTCAAATCATCCTCACCACCACTCCTCTACCCCAACAAAAATGGTCTTTTCTAGAATCACAACCTTTCCAGCCTTTGAGTTAAGCCTTCCTCAAATGTACATAGGCCCCTCCTGAGAATGGCCTTGGAACTCTTAGCATAACCTTAGGTCAGAAGTGAAGATTAACAGAAAAAAATAGATGACGAAATATAAGGGCTCAGGATAGAATGGTGAACACAGAAGCAGTAGCTCTAGTTGCCACAGAAACTTCCAGGACCGCTAAATTCACTACCTGGGGCTTCCCTGGTGGCTCAGTAGTAAAGAATCCGCCTGCCAATGCAGGAGACCCGGGTTCGATCCCTGGTCCGGGAAGATCCCACGCACCACGGAGCAACTAAGCTCCTGCGCCACAACTATCAGGCCCGTGCTCTAGAGCCCAGGTGGGCAACTGCTGAAGCCTGTGGATGCTAGAGCCCAGGCTTTGCAACAAGTCACTGCGGTGAGAAGCCTGCGAGCCACAACTGGAGAGTAGCCCCCACTCCCCACAACTAGAAAGAAGCCTGCACAGCAAGGAAGACTCAGCACAGTCAAAAATAAATAAAATTATTTTAAAATAAACCCAAAACAACAACAACAAAAAAAAAATCATTACCCTTATCTCCTATTTTCTGGGAATCTGTCCCAAATATCTGACATTTGCGTTTTTAAAACTAGTGTTTCGCTATAACTTAAACTCTTTTGGGGGCTTCCCTGGTAGCTCAGATGGTAAAGAGTCTGCCTGCAATGCAGGAGACCCGGGTTCGATCCCTGGATTAGGGAGATCCCCTAGAGAAGAAAATCACTACCTACTCTAATATTCTTGCCTGGAGAATTCCATGGACAGAGGAGCCCGGTGAGCTGCAGTCCATGGGGTCCCAAACAGTCAGATACGATTGATCAGCTAACACACACACGCAAACTCTGTTTCGTCTGGAGCATCTTGGTACCCCTGACAGGAAGCTGTGAGGGGAAATACACAGCTTTGTACCCCTGACGACCCCTGATCATGGCCTCCCAAGACCATTCAACAAAAGACTTGTTGCAAAGGGAAGTACTGCCCCGCCGCTGAATCAACAGAAGCCACTTGGCACACGGTTCTCTGTAGCCACAGATAGTTTACTTTTTAAATTACAAGCAAAGCATTTCTGAGAATAAAATATATTATTAGAGTGGAAAAAAAAGGTAAGCTACCTACAAGTAGAAGCTCCCATATGGAGATCAGCTAGAAACTCTAGATCCTCAAAGTACAGCCTTAATTTTCAAAGCCTACATACAGTGAGGAAGACTGAGCAACAACAACAAAAATGTCACCTGTTTTTGCTTAAAAACTGTATGCATTTGTACATCAAAAAACAAAGATAAACAAACCAAAACCCCATTCCTTGCAGGAAGAAGGGATGATCTAGGTACTTCCCTGGCAGACCAGTGGTTAAGACTTCACCTTCCAATGGACAGAATGCAGGATCAATCCCTGGTGGGGGAGCTAAGATCCCCCATGCCTCACAGACATAAAACATAAAACAGAAGCAAAATTTTAACAAATTCAATAAAAAAAATTTTTTAGTGGTCCACATAAAAAAAAAAACTTTAAAAAAAAAAAGAAAGGATGTATAACACTAGCTTCCTTGGGTGGCTCAGATGGTAAGGAACCCGTCTGCAATGCAGGAGACCTGGGTTCGATCCCTGTTTTGGGAAGATCCCCTAGAGGAGGGCATGGCAACTCACTCCAGTATTCTGGCCTGGAGAATCCCATGGACAGAGGAGCCTGGAGGGCTGCAGTCCCTGTGGTTGCAAATTTGACACGACGCAGTGTCCAACACTTTCTAACAACATCATTTATTATATTAACAGACTAAGGGGGACGGAGAGAAAGAGGATCATCCTCTAAATGAGTTAAACCTCTTAATACACGCACACACACACACACACACACACACACACACACACGAAAATGGACACAAAACACTTAGAAGGATTACACCAAGATAAAAGGGGAATGGAAGAGTGTTAATTTTATGTGTACTCAGATATTTCATCAAACATTATTCTAAATATTTCTGTGAAAGCATTTTTTTGGATGAAATTAACATTTTAATCAGCAGGTGCTGAATGGAGAAGACTCGAGAGTCCTTGGACAGCAAGGAGATTCAACCAGTCCATCCTAAAGGAAATCAGTCCTGAATATTCATTGGAAGGACTCATGCTGAAGCTGAAATGCCAATACTTTGGCCACCTGATGCGAAGAACTGACTCACTGGAAAAGACCCTGATGCTGGGAAAGATTGAAGGTGGGAGGAGAACAGGACGACAGAGAATGAGAGGGTTGGATGGCATCACCGACGCAATGGACATGAGTCTGAGTAAACTCTGGGAGTTGGTGATGGACAGGAAGGCCTGGCGTGCTGCAGTCCATGGGGTCGCAGAGTTGGACGTGACTGAACTGAACTGAACCTCCATGATGTGGGTGGGCCTCATCCAATCAGTTGAAGGCCTGACTAGAAAAAGACAGATTTCCCCCAAGAAGGAATTCTGCTAGCAGACTGCCTTTGGACCTGAACTACAATTCTCCCCTGGGTCTCCAGCCTGCCAGTTACCCTGCAGATTTTGGCTCACCCAAGCTTCCACAACTGTGTGAACCAATTCCTTGAAATAAATCTCTCTATCCCTCCCTCATAAATAGGAATACAGACCTAAATGGACAGCTATGAATAAATCTCACCAACTATATGGCTATATCTCTCTAAATCAACACGTGTGTATTTATCTACAGAGGAGTCTGGCAGGTTACAATCTGTCCATAGGGTCGCAAAGAGTCAGACATGACTGAGTGACTAAGCACATACATCTGACTATGTGTGTCTCTATATATCTGTAGACACACACACTCTCTACTGGTTCTAGCTCTCTGGAGACCCCTGATGAATACAAGGTCGGTGGGGGTGGAACATTTCAGAGAACTCATTTTACTTTTTGCTGTTTCGGTATAATTGTTGCGGGTGTTTAGTCACTGATTGTTCAGTTGCTAAGTCAAGTTGGACTCTCTGCCACCCCATGGATGACACCAAGCTCGCCAGGCTCCTCTGTCCATGGAGATCTCCCAGGCAAGAATACTGGAGTAGGTTGCCATTTCCTTCTCCAGGGGATCTTCGTGATTCAGGGACTGAACCCATGTCTCCCACACTGGCAGGCAGATTCTTTACCACTCAACCACCAGGGAAACCCTCTGGTACGATTAGAATCCTCTAAAGCAAAGCCATATTCATGAGGAACTTACACGATTTTAATTCACAATGAAAAACAAGAAAGCAAACAGTATTTACATTAATCAGTCTCATAAGGAAATACAGTTTTATCACAACAACTGTAAACAACTAAAAAAAGAGAGAGAGAACCATCTGTGAAGAGGGGAGGGGGGCAGTGGGCAGGAGAAACAGGAGCTCACAAACAGCAAGGGGAGAGACTGAGGTACCAAAATGCACATGCAAACCCCACAGCCATATGGCACAATAATGGAGTAATTCCCCTGATAATACAGAAGAAAGGGGACATTGCCCATTTCCAATTATAAGAAAATATTCATAGTGCAATTTTTTAAAGTTCAGAAGAAAGACAGAAAACTTCAGCTAATTGAAAATTTATTTCTATAAAATTCCTCTCTCCATAATACCACCAGTAGGAGCAGGGAAAAGTTTATGTGACCTTATGAAAGAACTTCAGAATTCTGGTCCTCTAAGGATGTTTGTTGTTGTTCAGCCACAAAGTCGTGTTCGAATCTTTGCGACCCCATGGACTGCAGCACTCCAGGCTTCCCTGTCCTTCACTATCTTCCAGAGTCTGCTGAAATTCGTGTCCATTGAGTCAGTGATGCTATCTAACAGATGTCCTCCTCTGACACGCTCTTCTCCTTTTGCCTTCAATCTTTCCCAGCATCAGAGTCCTTTCCAGTGAGTTGACTCTTCAAGAATTTCTAAAAGGCGACCATGCATGACTGCTATCGTGGGCATAATTTGTTAGGTAAAATGTGTTGGGCGTTGTTTCAATAATCTCATTTATGATTAAGCACCATGACGAGAGAGTTAATTCCAAGATGGTCACTGCTGGGTCCCTGGCTCCAAGAACACAGCTAGGCTGATATATCCTTGTTGAATACATGAACTAGTACTGTAACTTTGGTAAACAGTTTCTTTCTAGATGGCAAATGGATGTGAACTTTGCACCATCACATTCATTGGTGAGGGCTTCCAATGGTAGCACCAGTGGTAAAGACACTACCTGCCAATGCAGGAAACACAGGCTCAATCCCTGAGTCAAAAGATCCCCTGGAGAAGGAGACGGCAACCCACTCCAGTATTCTCGCCTGAAAAACCCCATGGACAGAGGAGCCTGGTGGGCTGCAGTCCATGGGGTCACAGAGAGTCAGAGGAGACCTAGTGAGTAAACAACATGAAAAGAGCCCAGCCACTATTACAGTAACGTTGCCTTGAGAACTGGAATATTTCCTGCCAGATCAGTAAACGAGGATGGCACGGTCACCAGTGATTGCAGCCACCAAGGATAGCAAGCTGGTGAGCCCAGAGGGAACTCAGCAAGGGAAGAGGACCTGCCATCTAGCAGGCATTAGACTGCAGCCACTCTCCATGGTGAGCCCCGAGGAAACTCAAGATGTGAAAACAGGAGGATACTGGCCCCAGACAGCTGAGGTGCCTGTCAAGGGAATGACCTCAGTTGACCCAGACTCTTGCATCTTCCTATACATAGACAAGCACTAAATTCCTTACTTCGGGTTATCTGGTTTTCTTTAATTAACAATAATCTTTTGATGTTCAGACTTTGTCCTTTGTTGCAAAACTTCTACATAACCTGGCTCCTCCCCCAGGGTTCCTTGAGATGCTCTCTGCCCGGGTTAAAGTCCTATAAATTCCCACCAAATAAAACACAACTTTCAACTTTCAGGTGTGAATATTTTTTTTTTTAATCAACAGCCTAAACTTGCTGACTTTAAATAACTCTCATCAAAACTATTACTTTGTCAATGTGGCTTAGGTGTCATATATCTCATGAAACATTTGCAGGATTTCCCTGGCAGTCCAGTGATTAGGACTCGGTGCTTTCACTGCTGGGGCCCAGGTTCAATCCCTGATTGGGAAACTAAGATCCTGTAAGCCACGAGGTGCAGCTAAAACAACAACAAAACCACACACAAAACAAAAACAAAACCCACACTGGCTGGTACGTGTGACAGGACATTGCACTCTGAGACTTGTTACCAGGTCCCTGGAGCCAAGTTTACAGCTGGGATAGCTGATGAGGTCAAGGGGCAGATGGTAGGTAGGCAGTAAAGCCCGTAATCTCAGAGAAAGACTGTCCGTGAGCCTGAAAATCTGTCAGACAAACATAATAAAACAGCTGCTGGGCTGGCCTTCTAGCATTAAAAAAACTGCAGCAAAGTTTTCCTCCATTAACTTGAAAGACAATGCAAATTAATATCAGGGCCTAAGAAAAGAATATATTCCACTGGGGGATGAAGGTGGAAATCCATGGTGAAAATAAACTATACTACTTGGTTACAGCAAATACAGTGTTGTAAGAGAGACAAGGTCCCCACGAGGGACTGGCTTTGTGGTTCAGCCTGGCTCAGTGATGCAGACACACAAATCAGTGCAAGCAGAAGGCTGACTTGCATTCTTCTTTCTGAAAGTCTTTTGAAAACACTTTCTAACCATCTTGTTAAGCTCTTCTCCCAACAAAATTCCAAAGGAAAGGGGTATCTTATAAAGGGCTTAATAATTCTAATTTCCCATGACATTAGCTCATTATTTCAACCTATCATAGAAAGAAATGATGGGTATAAAGAGGCTATAAGATCAGCTCCACAGGCAGGAAACCCTTACATGGGCTTAACCTGGAATGGGGCTTCCCAGATGGCTCCGTGGTAAAGCCAAGGCAAGAGATGCAGGAGACACGGGTTCAATCCTTGGGTCGGGAAGATCCCCTGGAGGAGGAAATGGCAAACCACGGCAGTATTCTTGCTTAGAGAATCCCATGGACAGAAGAGCCTGGTGGGCTATAGTTTATGGGGTCACAGAGTAGGACATGACTTAGTGATTGAGCACAATCTGGAATGATTGTGAGAGAGGGTGCCCTCTTTCTTGTGGGGAATACACTCACACACACACACACACAGCTTGTGGGGAAGCCCATCACTGCAGGTCTTAAATTCTTCTTTATGAAATGGTTCTGGGAAGGCAAACCCTTCCCGACTGAGCCAGGGTTGCTGAATGAAGTCAACCACGAAGCACAGGCAGCAAGCTTCCTCTGTCTCCCCAGGCATTCAGATTTGCATGCAATTTACATGCTCTGACATCATTTCCCTTTAAACGCACTTGAGCTGGATTAGTCTCTGCGGAGCGCTGCTACAAGTCTGGAGAGAGGGGAAAGGGCATGTCCAGGTCTGGTGCAGGGGGGGTGGGGCATGGGGGTGACCACTGGCCAGCGGGCAGGTCCCGGGGTCTTCCCACTGCAGGGTGTGGCCTCAGCACTCTCAGCAGCCAGCTCACAGGAAGGAACCCCACGGGCTTTGCACAGCTCCTATAACAAACATTTCCTGAGGGCTGAGTTGTGCCAGAGACCAGTTTGACACTGGGGAACCAAAAAGAACCAGACACAGCCCCCGACCACCTGTTCACACTGGCTACCATCAACCCCGTGGCAAAAATTCCAACACTGAGCAGACTAAAACGAAAATATAACAAACACACACATGGGATCTAGTTCCCTGACCAGGGATCGAAACTGGGCCCCTCGAATTGGGAACCTGAAGTCTTAGCCACTGGACCACCAGGGAAGTCCCCTGGCATGTTGATTTCTGGCAGAAATTGCAAACAATTATGATGAAATATCAGCTTTTGTTAATGCAGCTGATGACACATAAGTGTCTGAAGGTAAAATAAGAGGGCAGCAGAGGATGAGATGGCTGGATGGCATCACCAACTCGATGGACATGAGTTTGAGCAAACTCCAGGAGATACAGAAGGACAGGGAAGCCTGGTGTGTTGCAGTCCATGGGGTCGCAAAGAGTAGAACATGACTTATACATATAGATATGTATATCTATAAACGTGTCAATAGTTACTATCTACAGCAACATAGTAGTATATATCTATAAATGTGTCAATAGTTACTATTTTTTCCTTGGGAAGAATTGTACTTGACTGGCCATAACATTTACGTCCTTTTATAAAATAACAGGGATAGGAAATTTATGATTAGCTTTTTAATTTCTTTCCTGGCATGAAAACTGAAAATTTGGTAACAATGTCATGCCACATTTTCCAAAAACATCTTACACAAGGCCAGTCCACTAGCCTGGAAATCGCTGGTCCATGAATACCATTTTGGAGAAGGAAATGGCAATCCACTCCAGTATTCTTACCTGGAGAATCCCATGGACAGAGGAGCCTGGCAGGCTACTGTCCATGGGGTCATAAGACTCGGACACAACTTAGCGACTGAACCACAACCACATGGATACCATTTAGCGCCTAAGCATGGACTTCTGAACTGAGGCCTGTGGTTGGGTTCTCCCCGGGGCCGTGCCTTGTCACTATGCTCCCCACTACGCCTCCCCCAGTTTCTTGCCTCGAGTCTTTGCAGGCTCGCCAGCCCTCATCACCCAAGCCACCTGTCACTCATCGGATTCTCCTACACATCCTGGGTCAAACCCTTTAACTACCTATTTTCTGATGCTCTCATTGGACTTGCCTGCACACTCCACTCCTTACTGGAAGGTGAGCTCAAAACAGAGAGCTCGCCATGGAGCTTACGAGACACTGAATGAGCACTTTCTGAATGAATGAAACACCCCTGAGATGTGTCAGAATCTCCCACCAGGACAAGGACTCAACTTTGAACTGCAGCACTGACACGCAGTCATGAGCTCCCACCTGTTTACCTTGCTTCCACTTTTAAGTAAGGAAATGACTCAAGGTCCTGGGAAGACCTCAGAGAAGATAATTGCCTTTAGTGTGGTAAGTATCACCCTAGGCTGGTGCGGCCAGATCTGAGCCTGGATAATACAGATATGAAAGCAACATCCAAAAGCAAAGAAAACGAAAGCAGTTCCAAGAATCCCAGTGCAAGGATTCATTTTAGGGACATCAAAAGTATATCAAGAGATCTATACCCGCAAAAACCTGAAAATCACCCAAATATACATGGAAGATGACTGGCTAGTGAAACACGAACACTGTGGAGAACTTGTCAACCCCAACAGGAACACGGCAAAGAAGCACGTGCTGGTGTGGAAAGATCTTCACAGGGTAGCAGTAAGTAAAAAAACAATAACCACAGGTACGAACAGTGAACAATTGGCCCTACATATCCACGGGTTCCACCTCCCTGGATTCAACAAACTTCAGATGGAAAATACCTGGGGAAAAAAAAGTCTGGAAAACTCCAAAAGCAAAACTTGAATAGCTATGCTCTGTCAACTATTTACATAGCATTTACATTGAACTAGACATTATACATACTCTAGAGATGATTTAAAAGTACATAGGAGGATTGTGCGGAGAAGGCAATGGCAACCCACTCCAGCACTCTTGCCTGGAAAATTCCATGGGCAGAGGAGCCTGGTAGGCTGCAGTCCATGGGGTCACGAAGAGTCAGACATGACTAAGCGATTTCACTTTCACTTTTCACTTTTCATGCATTGGAGAAGGAAATGGCAACCCACTCCAGTGTTCTTGCCTGGAGAATCCCAGGGACGGCGGAGCCTGGTGGGCTGCCGTCTATGGGGTCGCACAGAGGTGGACACGACTGAAGCGACTTAGCAGCAGCAGCAGCAGGAGGACTGTGTTGGTTATAAGCAAATAATACATCATTTTATTTAAGGGACTTGGGCATCCTTGGATTTTGGTAATGAGGGAGGCAGCATCCTGGAACCAATTAACCCTTGGATACCAAGGACAACTTCGTATGACATGACCCCTTTTTGGGTGAGCTTCTAAAATGTGTGCATGGCCCTGCAATGACACTGTTAGTAAAAGATCTTTTACTTTTCTGAAAGAGGATATAAGAAATTTAACTGGTCACCTTCAGTACAAACTGTGAAAGAGGAGCCTTCAAGCTGTATTTTTTATTTGAAATCTGTTTCAATGTCCTTTTGAGGCATGCACATTTTCTCATTATACAAAGAAAATGATATTGGCAGAGAGGTTACAGGTGATACTTAATTTTCACTCATCTGCTTTAAATAAAGAGATGCTTAATAAATTATTTTAAATAAAGAAATAAAACAAAAATTACTAAAGACAAAACATATAAACTTATAGCAGGAGAATTCTATCAGCAGCAGGACTTACCTTTAGATTTATTGTTTTTGTTTAATCGCTAAGTCACGTCCGACTCTTTGGAACTCCAGGGACTGGGCCTGCCAGGTTCCTCTGTCCATGGGATTCTCCAGGCAAGAATACCGGACTGGGTTGCCTTTTCCTCCTCCAGGGGATCTTCCTGACCCAGGGATTGAACCTATGTCTCCTGCACTGGCAGGTGGATTTTTACAACTGAGCTACCAAGGAAGCCTCTATCTTCAGATTAGAAATGGATAAATTCAAGATTGTTATAATTCAAAACAACCTCCCTATAGACTAATTTTGCATAAAATGTGAATTTTATTATCACTGCCAACTGCTTGTTTGGATTTATAATCTTAGATTGTTAGTGATTTTTGTTAACTATTTTGTTCAACTATAGTCTCTTTTTCAAATCCAATTATATAATATATATAATTATATATAAAATATATATAGGTGGCCACCCTGGTGGCTCAAACGGTAAAGAATCTGCCGGCAATGCGGGAGACCCAGGTTCAATCCCTGGGTCGGAAGATCCCCTGGAGGAGGGAATGACAACCCACTCTTTTTGCCTGGAGAATCCCATGGACAGAGGAGTCTGGTGGGCTACAGTCCATGGGGTTGCAAAGAGTCAGACAGGACAGAAGCAACTTAGCACACACACATATGCATACACACACACACACACATATATATGTGTATATATATCTCCAAATA
The DNA here is from genome assembly GCF_963930625.1 of Muntiacus reevesi. Classification (NCBI taxonomy): domain Eukaryota; kingdom Metazoa; phylum Chordata; class Mammalia; order Artiodactyla; family Cervidae; genus Muntiacus; species Muntiacus reevesi. The sequence continues at coordinate 8,892,612 of NC_089262.1, read as the reverse complement.
CACAATACACTTTTAACACTCCAAATACTTTTAATTTGTTTATATACGCCTATTAAGGAAATTAAATGAACAGTCTTGCTTAGGCTTCAGAGACACGGCAGAGCAGGCCTCTGACCTTGCTTCTAACCTGCCTGGACGCTGCCCTGACCGTGGGTGACTGTGAGCGACTGCCTGCTGAGAGTGTGAGACTTGCAGCACCCTAGATAAGACGGGAGAGGAACCTTGAGATTGTTGAGCCCCTGGAGAAGACCTGGCCAACCCAGCCCCAGGCTTAGTAACATCCCGAGTTTTACAAGACAAAACAAACGGCATTAACACGAAACCAGGCTGGCAATCTAGTCACAGGTTGATGATGATATCAGTTTGCATTTGTCCTGGGATTATAAACGGGAACCCCAAACTGCAATCTTTGAGGTCTCACCCACGGAGCGGACGTGCTACCTGGGACCCTTTCCCAGTCGGGACTCCAGATGTGCAGAGACACGGGACTTTCCAGAGCTGTTGGTCAAAACCCAATCTGGTGATACATTCTCTGCTCTTTCTAGCTCTCTTTTCTTTTGATGTTAGTAGATTGAAAGTATGCTAGATAATTCTCTAATAAATATCTGCAGTATTGGTATACAACGAGTGGTTTATTTTGTTAACAAATCCTTCGAACCTGAGACGAAAGTGAAAACTTTTGGCAAGACAACTCCTATTCCCAAGGCTATCTCCCCCAGAAGCTTGTCTAATTTTCTCAATAATGACTGGTTTTCAGTCTTCTTACAAGCATTCAGGGTTGGAAAGCCACACCTGCAAACAGTTGACCTGAAGGCAGCGACTGTCAATAGTAACATGTTCGTCACCATTTATTTACTTAATCTATTTGAAGTTAGGCTTGGAATTTTTACGATGGGTGTACAAAGCTCATCAGAGATCTTTAAAGAGAACAGAAAGAGCAAAAATACGGAAGACACAAAGGAGCAGAAACCGCCCTCCCCAATGAGAAAGCGCTCATATCAGGGTGCTGCCCCAGCACCTGGCAGACACCCGGGTTGTAGCCCCCCAGCCCCACTCACGCCTTCAGATCTGACAGCCCCAGCCAGCATCTGACAGCAACCTCCTGTGAGATCTTGGGTCAAAACTGCCCAGCCAAGCTGCCCTTGAACTCCTGAGTCTCGGAAACTGTGAATGAAAATGAATGCTAATTATCTTTTAAGTGCAAGTCGCTCAGTCATGTCCCACTCTTTGCAACCCCGTGGACTATACAGTCCATGGAATTCTCCAGGCCAGAATACTGGAATGGGTAGCCTTTCCCTCCTCCAGGGGATCTTCCCAAGGCAGGGATTGAACCCAGGTCTCTGGCATTGCAGGCGGATTCTTTACCGAGCTGAGCTACCAGGGAAGCCCCTAACATCTTTTCAAGTCACTGTATCTGGGGGTGATGCTGCAGCAGAGAAGGGCCCTATGGTCCTTGTCCCTCATGCCCTCTGCATTCCTTCTGTCTATGGAGGAACTTTAGCCAGGTTTAATCAGAGAAGTGAGAATAGGCAGAAACAGAGAAAAACAGGCAAAGGGGACCACATAAAAATACTTCGATCATTAAGTGGAGTCAGGGATCTTTCCTCCTCAAGGGCTACAGATGATATTCTGAGCCGTATCCTGTGGGCTGTCTCGTAGATACTGAAGCCCTCAGCAGGTGGAGGAGGTAACTACATTGTGACCAGACTGCAGCCATGACTTCAGTTGCCGCAGTTCTGAGAACTGGCCTCAAAGAAACTGGAACAAACCGAGCCTGGAACTGAAGATTAACTGCACCCGAAACAATCACCCTGACGCTGGTCAGACCACCGAGGACCAATTTCAAGATGACTGTCAGAGCTGACTGTGCTGTTTCTGCATGGAGCCCCTCCCTCTGCCTGTAAGAGCTCTAGCCCCCTGACTGTTGAGGGGGCGGGGGGAGTCAACCTTTGGACGGACGTCCGTTTCCCTTCCACCAACTCAGCCTCTTTATTGGCTTTTGAGCGCTGAGCAGCTGGACCCTACTTTCTGTTACAATGTCAGGCAGCACTAGATAAGTAATCCAAACACCAGCAAGTCCTAAGGATAGACTTCAAAATCCGATCACAGTCTTCTGAAGCCCACACATATGTTACATTCATCCTGAGAACTGGATCCTTAGATTCAAGTTGAACATATGCTTATACAAAGAAATATAATTAAATAAAATGTACTAATATTTCATTAATAACTATTGAGAGCTACTAAATATTATGCCAGTTACAGAGAGATATAATTAATGCCTCAAAACAGCTAAGAACATTTCTCCTTTTGGGCTTAAAACTCATTACATTCTCAGAATGCATGAGAACAATGTTATTTTTTCCCTTTTTTTCAAAAACTTTTTCCTTTAGAAACTTTAAAAAGTTGAACATTTTTATTACATAATCTTGTATGTGATCAAACAATAAAAATGAGGTTATAAAAAGATTAATTTCAGTTATAAGGAAAGGCTGAAATTATACTATAAAATGAAAATATATATGTTTAGTAAACTAGTCTGTAAAATTATGTATCAGTAATGCAAAAAACGTGGCAGCAAGATTTCAGTAGTGATTGATTCTGAATGGTGACATACAGGTGACTTATTTTTCTTTATATTTTTCTGTAGTAAAAAGTCCCATGTTTTCCTATCATGAATTTACTTCTATTTAATAATCAGAATGGAGAAGGCAATGGCACCCCACTCCAGTACTCTTGCCTGGAGAATCCCATGGGCGGAGGAGCCTGGTAGGCTGCAGTCCATGGGGTCGCTGAGAGTCGGACACAACTGAGCGACTTCACTTTCATTTTTCACTTCCGTGCATTGGAGAAGGAAATGGCAACCCACCCCAGTGTTCTTGCCTGGAGAATCCCAGGGACGGGGGAGCCTGGTGGGCTGCCGTCTATGGGATCTCACAGACTCGGACATGACTGAAGTGACTTAGCAGCAGTAGCAGCAATAATCAGAAAATTTTAAATTTTTAAGGAAGAACAGTTCTGATAAAGCTTCCCAATCTCCTCCTTACAGTCAGTGGCAAATTCATAGGCCGGCAGGAAACTGTACAAATGAGATGAAACTGCTACTTATTCCTTTTCTGGGAAGAGTTGGGGAGAGTTTACATAACTTTATCATCAAGTAAGCAATCAATACAGGAAAAACCAACTGGACCTTTCAGGATCTGTAGATTAGGATCAGCTTTATGAATTTCTTACAAAAACACTCCATGAGGTTTCAAGAAAGAAATTCAAACTGTCCATTATGATGGCCTCAAAGAATTGAAACCCTTGTTGATGTTTAACTTACCCAGCGAAGTGTCTCTCACTCCAGCCGGTCTGCTGTAAGCTCTGACAACGGCATGTTCTACTTGTGATAATAAAACTCTACGACTTTTTTCAAGGCCATTTTCCCACAAATATTAGTGATGCACGAACACTGGCTTGGGTCACATAGAAAGTGATATAATTTGTGCTAAGTACTAAGTCATTTCAGCCGTGTCAGACTTTTGCAACCTCTTGTAGCACGCCAGGCTCTTCTGTCCATGGGATTCTCCAGGCAAGAACACTGGAGTGGGTTGCCATGCCCTCCTCCAGGGGATCTTCCCGACCCAGGGATCAAACCTGCATCTCTTATCTCTCCTGCGTTGGCAGGCAGGTTCTTTACCATTAGCACCACCTGGGATTAGGACAGTCCAATCCAATTGATGAAGAATAAACAACCTGGATAATTATTCCCTCAGTCTACCTATTGTGTTCTGATTGGTTCAGGGTGGACCCTGGCCACTCAAAGTGGGGGTTCTTGGACCAGCTGCAGCAGCAGCATCACCTGGGAGCTTGTTAGGAATGAAGATCCTTGGACCCTGGCCCAGACCTAGTGGATCAGAACCTGCATTTCACAAGACCATGGTTGATCTACAGGACATAAAATGTGAAACCCCTGGGGCCCAGGCTGGGGCTCTTGGAAGGAGAATGATGGTTGCTATTGCTATACCTGGGAGTCTACGATAGAGACTTCTCTTCCCAAATCCCAGAAGCAGAGCTCAGCTTGCTTTTCCTGTTAATTTTCATTACGACTGGTTTTGGGAGGTGCATCCACTTTCTTGTCATGTCCAGTTCCCATCAAACATGTATCAAATTCTCACCTAGTCCTGGCACAGTGCTTCCTTAAATGACCCCCTGATTGGCTGTCTGCCACATGCTCTCTGATCCTTCACCTGGAGTCATCCCTTGGCAAATTGCATCCCTGGGCGAGGGCAGAGGGACCACAGAGAGAATGTGAGATTGCAAGGTTCTGCAGTCTGTATTTGCCTGATACACTGACGGTTAGCCCTACAGTGCATGAAACAGAACAAGTGCCATGGAAGGCAGGCTCCCAGGAGAGGAGGATCACACTGCTTCCAGAACTCTCTCTCCCCCAACCATGAGCACTAGTCACCATCCAACAAGCTAGTAACGTCCATGGGTAGCTGGGCGGGGTGGTGTTGAGACGACAAAGACGTAACTTTGGAATCAGACAGTCGGCCCCCCTTAGGAAATTCAGTCTGGAGAAAGAGACAAGAGAGTCTACAATGAAGACCAGCCCAGCCCCAGGGGAGAAGACGGAAGCGCTTCCAGACCGGGGGAGGGACTGGTACCCACCCAGCTGGGGCTGGTCAGCCAAACAAAGACGGGAGGCCCCGGGGTCCTAGGGAGGATGAAGATGATGGTCCAAGTGTCAGATGAGCAAAGGTTGGGGACTGACAGCTCGTGATGAAGCGGGAAGCTCCCAAGCAGATTCCCCCGGCTGCCCACAGAGGAGGAGCCAGCTCACCAAGTCCCAAGGAAACTGAACTGTGCCCAAAGCACTAGAGAAGAACCACTCACGGTCTGAGGCAGGATGTGTCATGATCAGATTTTCCTTCTAAAATCCTGCCTCTCAAATGGGGGAATCGGGGTGAAAGGGGAGCGCCTCCTCCTTTTCTTCTTTTTATTTCCAAAATATTCGGTAAATCTGTGCCCTCCCCACTCGCCTTTTAAAACTGACTTGGCAACTCCTTTGTAATTTAAGATGTAATGGAAACTGACATCTGTCTGTCTGACTCATAGCTGTCAGGGCGGACAGCTTCAGCAGAACATTCTGGGCTTAGGGATATCTGTTCTCCAGGTGTTCATTAAAGTCTTGTAATTTGTTTTGTTTTTTTTAATGCAAAAATTTAAATTGCAACCTTTTCCAAATATGAAGGTTCTTGATATCATTAGTCATCAGGGAAATGCAAATTAAACCCCCACTGAGATACCACCATACACCCACCAAAATGACTAAAATTAAAAAGACTGACAGAACCCAGTGCTGGTGAGGGTATGGGGCGCCCAGCAGGTGGGAGTGTTGAATGGGAAAACCATATGGGGAAACTGGCAGTTTCTAATAAAACACACCACACATCTGCCTTCTGATCCAGCAATTCCACTCATAGGCATAGTCCCAAAAGAAATAAAGTCTATGTCCACACAAAGAGGTGTACAAGAATGTTTGCATGCTCGGTTGCTAAGTCATGTCTGACTATTTGTGACCCTATGGACTGTAGCCTGCCAGGGTCCTCTGTCCATGGGATTTTCCAGGCAAGAATACTGGAGTGGGCTACATTTCCCTCTCCAATGTTCAAGAAAGCTTTAAAGAATCCAAACATTCATTCAGCAGGGACTTCCTGGCAATCCAGTGGTTAAGACTCCATGCTCCCAATGCAAGGAGCACGAGTTCAATTCCTGGTCAGGGAACTAAGATTCCACAAGACACACGGTGCACCCAAAATAAATAAATAAAATAAAAAGTTGTTATTAAAAGAGAGAGACTGGATAAGCAAACTGTCTTATAGTCAAGCTTAGAAACACCACTCAGCTGTGTTTCTAAGTGTTTCTAACACCACTCACCACTCACTAAATTCTGATACAGGCAACAATACCAACAGATCTCAAACTCACTACATGATATGAAATAAGCCAGACACAAAAAAGGACATGCTATTTGATTCCACTTAACGAAATCCAAGGACAGACAAAATTGATCCATGGTGATAAAAAAAACAGTGAAGGGGGTTATTTCTCAGTTAATGGAAACATCATATATATTGATCTGGATGATATTTATATGCTTATATTCATCTGTCAAAATTCATTGACCCATACCCTTAAGAGTTATGCATTTCTCCATGCGCAAACAGTATGTCATAAAGCACAGCTTAGCCAAAGATACACAAATGGCCAGAACCACAATGAGATCCCATTCTACCACATCAGGTTACATCTTAGAAGCCTACTAGAGTGGTTACAAATAAAAATAAAACAATAACAAGCAGAAAACACCAAGTGTAATTTCTCCACAGGGAAGGCCATGGAGAAGCTGGAACCCTTGGGCACAGCTGATAGGAATGTAAAACAGTGCAGCCACTATGGAAAACAGTTGGGTTATTACTCAGAAAGCTAAACATAGAATTATCATATGATCCACACCTGGGTATATGCCCAAAGGGACTTCAAGCAGGGACTCAAACAGATATCTGTACACCCATGTTTGTAACAGTATTATTCACGGTAGCCAAAAGTCAGAAAAAGCCCAAGAGTCCATTAACAGATGAATGAATAAACAAAATGTGCTCCATCCATCCAATAGACTACTATTCATTTAAATCAAGTGATGAGATTCTAACACCTGCTATAACATGGTGAACCTTAAAGACATTGTGCTAAGTCAAAAGAGTCAGACAAGGAAGGGTGAATGTTGCATGAGTCCGTGTGTGTGAAATATCTAGATTAGGCAAATTCACAGAGCAGAAAGTAGATTTGAGGCTGCTAGAACCAGGCGGAGGAGGGCATGCAGAGTTATTGCCTCATGGTTACAGAGTTTCTGCTTGGGGTGATGACCAAGTCTTGGAAACAGCTAGCATTGACAATTGCACAAGATCGTGAAGGCAATTCATGCCACTGAGTTGTAAGCGGGTCACAATTGTTAAAAATGAGGTTTTATGTTATATTCTTTACACATTAAAAATTTTCATAATGGAATATGCAAAAAGAATTTAGTTCTATAGCTTAAGTGGACAAATTATATGAACTATGAATACTTCAATAGAGCTGTTGAAAATGAAAACAAGAAAAGAAAGCAGCTTGAGGATACCCATACATGTGTGTATGTGTGTGTGTGTGTGTGTGTGTGTGTGTGTGTGTGAGTGTGTGCATGCTCAGTTGTGTCCAACTCTTTGTGACCTCATGAACTGTAGCCCGCCAGGCTCCTCTGTCCATGGAACTTTCCAGGCAAGAATTCTGGAGTGGGTTGCCATTTCCTTCTCCAGGATCTTCCCAACCCAGAGACTGAACCCACATCTCCTGCGTCTCCTGCATTGGGAGGTGGGTTCTTTAGCACTGCGCCACCTGGGAAGCCCGCACACAACATGGGTAGATCTCAAAGCCTTTCTGTCTCACCTGGAAGAAGTACACACTGACTCCACGGCCGTCCCCAGGCTGGTTAGACTAGCCCATGGTGATAGAAATCTGAAGGGCAGGCCTGGGTAGGAGGGAATAAGAGGAAACTTACACAGTGATGCACAGGTTCTTTATCCAGAGCTGGGGGCATGATTGCACAAGGGCAAGAATGTGTCAAAAATCATCCAGCTGCCCAAGAAGGATCTATTACGCACTCTCCTATAAGTAAAGTATGTCTTAAGAAATAATTATTCCCATAAAGCCTGGTTAAAAAGCCATAAGGCATTGATAGCGCTGGGAAGGGTGTGATGAAGGAAAAACAGGACCAGGGGTGAGAAACCTGCTGAGTCGCCTTGGAGAAGGGAATGGCAACCCGCTCCAGTATTCTTGCTTGGAGAAGTCCATGGACAGAGGAGCCTGGTGGGCTACAGTCCATGGGTCACAGAGTCGGACAGGACTGAGCGACGTGACACTTGCCCTTTCTTTCTGAGTGGCCGGGGTAGACAGGACTCCACTGAGGCCGTGGGAAGCAAGGCCCAGAGTGATGAGGCCACAGGTATGGGGGTGGGGGGGAGAATGAAGGGAGAGGGAGCTGGCTTCTGACTCGGAGCCCTAAGAAAATACCTGTCATCTGCCAAGAAAAGAAACAGCAAGAGCATCCAGGACTCTCAGTAAACAAATCAAGGCCCAGAAATCTGCTGCCAATTAAAGGAAGCCTTGCAGGGATACACACAAGACAATCAATTTGAATCAGAGGATCGGGGTATCAAATACAAAGTCTAGTTAATTTCAAAGGGAATGGATGCATGTGAAGCCGCTTGTTTTTTTTTTTATATTTATTTATTGTTTGGCTCTGTGGGTCTTAGTTGCGACACACAGGATCTTCGTTACGTTATGCAGGATCTTTCATTGCAGGACAGGTTTCGTGGCCCTGAGGAATGTGGGATCTTGGTTCCCTGGCCAGGGATCGAACCCACACCCCCTGCATTGCAAGGCAGACTCTTACCCGCTGGACCACCAGGGAAGTCCCTGTGGAATCGTTTCATTGGCTTGTTTGGGTTTGTTTTTTTTCTTCCTGGGAACAGCTGGCCTGACGCATGCCAAAACCAGTATGTTCCCCGGGTACCTGCAAAACAGGGTCACCCTGGACTCTCCCGTGAGTCAGTGAGTACAGTGACCTTTGTACCAAGGATCAGAACTCGGGACCTTCCACACCCCGGCATCCTCCACCATCTCCACCCTCGGTTCTGACCTCACGCCCGCCCGTCCAGCAAGAAGGGAAAAAATGAATGATGCGCAGAGTTCCAGTGTCATAATCATCTGGATGGTGGCGCCGAGAAGCAAATGGGACAAAACATCCAGGTGGGACACGGGGATGAGCCCAGAAGGCAGCATCGCATTCCTCTCTGGGGGGATCGTCAAGACACCCCCACCCTTGGCACACCCTGCCCCCCAGAGCCCTCTTCTGAGACGTCTCCTTCCCCTCAGGCATCTGGGCCACGACCTCTCTTCCTCACCTACCCACTGAGTCCCCCTCAAAAGATATATCCCCCCAAAAAAGGTATACCCAAGTCCTAACCCCTGGTGCCTGTGGACGTGCTCTCATTAGGAAACAGTCTTTGCAGATGGAATTAGGTCGAGAATCTTGCTTCTTTTTTTTTATTTTGGTATTTTGGCCTCAAGGTATATGGGATCTTAACTCCCCAATCAAGGATCAAACTCGCACCCTCTGCCTTGGAAGGTGAAGTCCTAACCACTGACCACCAGGTCATCCTGGTAAGGTCATCCTGGAGATTTGAGAGACAGAAGCATGGGAGGGTAGGCCATGTGAAGACCAGGGCAGAGGTTGGAATGATGGAGCCACCAGCCAAGAACGCCCAGGGCCACCAGGGGCTGGGAGAGGCAGGAAGGATCCTCTCCTAGGGTCGGTGGAGGATGCACGAACCTGCTGTCACCTCGAGTCTGGATTTCTAGCCTTTGCATCCGTGAGAGGATGGATTCGGTTGTCTAAAGCATCCCATTTGTGGCAGTTGTGACCACAGCTCTAGGAAACGAATACATCAGTGATCCAGCGCCACACTTGCCCTGCATCCTCCGAGCTTCTCCTCCGCTGACCGTCCTCCTCTTCTCCCACTCAGGATGGTACCCAGGGGTCCAGCCTCACCCACTTGCCATGGCAGCAGAACCCCAGAAGATCACCTGCCTCCTGGCCTGACGTGACTCCCCTCCACCCTCTACACTCCCATGTTCTCTCGGCTCAAAGAAAGTCCACTCCTGCAACTTCCTGGTTCCCCTCAGGAGAAAGTCTAGGGTGGGTGTCTGCCCCCGTCCCCAGCCTGAAAGGGTACCGGAGACACGTTTGTGGCAGAGGCAAGTATCGTTTGGTGCATTTGCAAAAATAAGATCCAACCAGACCAGGTAGTAAATACTCAACATGCCTGGTAATTTGCTTAGCTTTTTGATTCCTCTGGCCACCGGTAACCTCAACTTTTAATAAATGGAAAAAACAGCTGGTTATGGAAATGAATAGAAAGGATAATCTGCAAACAGAACCCTATGATACAAATGCTGTCCTTTCAGAGTGGCTGAATGCGAAGAAAACCCACCACCTGGGCCACTGGCTCCATCAAAGGGCATCAATCCACACCAACGGCGAGCTTATGGTTCTCTAGAACGAGTTCTGAGTGGAGCCCACCAGTTTGCAGCTCACTCACTATTCCAAGTTCCTGGTTCCCTGTTTCATCGCCATTGTTGTTTCAATAGATTTTATTCTTTAAAACAGTTTTAGGGAATTCCTTAGTGGTCCAGTGATTAAGACTCTGCACTCTCTCTGACAAGAGCCGGGGTTCAATCTCTGGTCAACGAACTAAAATCTCATAGGCTGTGCAGCACAGCCAAAAAATAATAATATAAGAATAACTGAAAAAAAAAATAGAGCGACTGTAGGTTCACAGCCACACTGAATGGAAGGTTCAGAGATTTCCCACGTGCAAAGTTTTAATATCTCAAATGACGTCCAGAGAAAAGGAAGACCTTTGCTATACTCAAATTTCAGCAGTGCAGCTATAATAGCTAAGACCAGCCTTTCCTTTTTTTTTAAAGAACATAATGGCTTAATAGCCAGAGCTCTACAAAAAGAAATATAGCTTAAAAAAATAGAGTAAATACATGCCATTTTAAAATGGGTTATTGCATAGAAAAGGAAAGGTGGTCTAAGCACACTAGATTCTTCAATTAACAAGAGCTACATTATGTAATGTTAGTAAGATAAATGTTACTTGTCTCCAACCATTAGACTCAGTCAACAGATAAAGTCAAGGTATACATAAGAATAATTATAGTCAGAGGGGGAAAAATGTTATTAGTCTTGTCAGGACACAGAGAGGCGGTGTGGGCAGAGGAGGCACAGAAATGTCAGGAATGACCTTCCTTAAAGGAGAAGTCCAGAAATACTGTTTAGAACTGATGGAAAAGAGGAAGGTTGAAATAAAATATATGCCTAGGTTCTGGACAGTTAGCTTGAGCAGGGTTTGAAACTGTGCCCGCTGCATTGGGAGCATGGAGTCTTACCCACTGGACCCCCAGGGAAGTCCACACTAGCTTTCCTGGTTTGTAACATAAGTACCTGACATCAAGCTTTAGATTGCTAGGTGCGTGTTAGTCACTCAGTTGTGTCTGACCCTTTGTGACTCCATGGACTGTAGCCCACCAGGCTCCTCTGTCCCTGGGATTCTCCAGGCAATAATACTGGAGTGGGTTGCCATTCCTTTCTCCAGGGGATCTTCTCAACCCAGGGATCGAACCTGGGTCTCCAGGATTGCTGAGACATGTATTAATATTTCAGAGATATCCATCTCAGATAAACACACTGCCAACGATTCAACCACAAAAAGAGACCGAAAGTCCGCCCCTCAATGATGTTCTGTTCAGAAAGCTTCAGGGGACCTAGACAGCGGCCCATCTATCCGGATGGACACCTTTGTTCCTACACTTTCACTCCCACTCTTTTGTTTTAAATTCACAAAAAACAGAGTGAATGTGAGAAAGCCTGGCCCTTGCCCTGCCAGCGAAGGCAGGACCCCAGGTGGGCTTTCTCTCTCTCTCCCTCCCCACCTGCAGCCCCCAGCCTGCCATGTGGGCCCAGGCGCGGCCTGCGCCCGACAGGTCCTGGAAGTAATACAGCTAGCTTTTTCAGTTTCATGAGGGCGGTTGCCGAGGTATACCTTGCAGTCCTGCGGAGAACCACAAGGGTCCAGCCACACCCTGGGCTCCGCCGGGGAAATGTCTGTGGGGGCCGCCACAGGAAGAACGGGCCCCAGGCCTTCCAGGCTTAGAGCGTCACTATCAACGGGCTGCAAACACACAAAGGCGTTAGAACCATAAATATAAAAGCTGATGGGTGTGTGTGTGTGTGATTAGAAAGAGGAGTTGCTGTTAGTTGCTCAGTTGTAGCTGACTCTTTTGAGACCCCATGGACTGTAGCCCAGCAGGCTTCTCTGTCCATGGGATTTTCCAGGCAATTATACTGGAGTGGGTTGGCATTTCCTTCTCCAGGGATCTTCCCAATCCAGAGATTGCACCCACGTCTCCTGCACTGGCAGGTGGATTCCCTACCTCTGAGCCACCAGAGAAGCCTCTGGAGAAAGAGAGCTGCGAGTCAGCAAAACTCCATCTCTACTGCAGGCAGTCAACAGTACTGCCCCAAACGGGCCTAACAAAACACCTGCTATGAGCAAGCTGTCCATCAACAGGGCGTGGCCGCCAGAAGAACCGGAAGTGGGGAAGGTTATCAGGCCTGGGAAGCAGACGGAAGCGGGAAGGGTCTGGGGGGAGCAGCCGCAGCTGTTCACGCAAGCGCATCTGTAAGATCCCTCTTTTCCACTGTGTATGTGTGTGCGATTTTAACAAAAAAAAAGGAGGAAGGAGATCAAAACACACAAACGTCCAGTTAAGAAATAGATGCACTGTGAAGATGTAATGTACAGCATGGTGACTATAGCTAACAATGTTCGATTTTTCTGTTTGAAAGTTGTTGAGAGCGAAGATCTTAAACACTGTATCATCAGAAGGGGGAGGAAAAAAAGCATTGTGCTTATGTGTGGTGATGGATGTTAGCTGGACTTACTGTGGCGGTCATTTCACAACACACTCGTCCCTCGGTATCCACAGGGAATCAGTTCCCAGACACCCACACATACTAAAATCAGCAGAGTCTCAATTCCCTTATATGAAATGACACAGTGTTTGCATATAACCCACACACATCATCCTTACACTTCAAATCATCTCTAGATTCCCTATAATACCTAACACAATGTAAATGCTATGTAAATAGCTACAAACACAATGTAAATGCTATATAAATCGTTGCCACCTGGCAACAAGGTCAAGTTTTGCTTTTAGGGACTTCCTGGAATTTTTTTTTCCCAAATATTTTTGATCCATAGACATAAATCTGAGGATTCGAAACCCAGGGATACAGAAAGATATAAAATAAATAATATATATACAATAAAATATATATATAAATATATAAAAAAATATATAATAATATATAAAAATATTTAGCCTTTATTTTGTACACTTGAAATTAATATAGTGTTATATGTCAATTATAGCTCAGTGTTTTTTTAATGGGAAGAGGAGAGCAAAGTACTAAGAATGAAATACAAAGGATATTAAATGGTAAAAACTAAGCAGATGGCCCCAAATAAGATCCTTGTCATCAAAGGTCAAGGTATATTTCAGGAAGAATCTGGAAAATGGATAGGTTATTTAACCAGCATCATTGAAAAAATTAATTATTAAGCACAAAACACACATATTCCATATATCAAGACACAGATTAAAAGGACTAAAAAATTAAGAGCAAAAATAAATATATACATACACATTTATATCCTATAATATTAACTGATCATGAGACAGGAAAGGTTTCAATAGCATAACAATGAATAAAATAACAAATAAAAGATAAAAGTTTCATTGTACACAAAAACAACTTTCATTTACAGAAAAAATTATAAGCAAACTTAAAAGGAACTTTTAAAATAGCAACCAAAGTTAATGCAGAATTATTCAAATAATCATACAAACATTACTTCTTGGCCCTTTGGCTAAGTTCAAGTGTAGTATGGGGGCTTTCCAGATGGCACAGTGGTAAAGAATCCACCTGCCAATGCAGAACATGCAAGAGACGCAAGCTTGATCCCTGGGTCGGGAAGATTGCTGGAACAGGAATTGCAACTTGCACATTTCATGCAAAGATGGCCTCAATAAAAGACAGAAATGGTATGGACCTAACAGAAGCAGAAGATATTAAGAAGAGGTGGCAAGAATACACAGAAGAACTGTACAAAAAAGATCTTCACGACCCAGATGATCATGATGGTGTGATCATTCACCTAGAGCCAGACATCCTGGAATGTGAAGTCAAATGGGCCTTAGGAAGCATCACTACGAACAAAGCTAGTGGACGTGATGGAATTCCAGTTGAGCTATTTCAAATCCTAAAGATGATGCTGTGAAAGTGTTGTACTCAATATGCCAGCAAATTTGGAAAACTCACAGCAATGGCCAGGACTGGAAAAGGTCAGTTTTCATTCCAATCCCAAAGAGAGGCAATGCCAAAAATGCTCGAACTACCACACAATTGCACTCATCTCACACGCTAGTAAAGTAATGCTCAAAATTCTCCGAGCCAGGCTTCAACAATAAGTGAACCGTGAACTTCCAGATGTTCAAGCTGGTTTTAGAAAAAGCAGAGGAACCAGAGATCAAATTGCCAACATCCGCTGGATCATCAAAAAAGCAAGAGAGTTCCAGAAAAACGTCTATTTCTGCTTTATTGACTATGCCAAAGTCTTTGACTGTGTGGATCACAATAAACTGTGGAAAATTCTGAAAGAGATGGGAATACCAGACCATCTGACCTGTCTCTTGAGAAACCTATATGCAGGTCAGGAAGCAACAGTTGGAACTGGACATGGAACAACAGACTGGTTCCAAATAGGAAAAGGAGTACATCAAGGCTGTATATTGTCACCCTGCTTATTTAACTTATATGCAGAGTACATCATGAGAAACACTGGGCTAGAAGAGGCACAAGCTGGAATCAAGATTGCCGGGAGAAATATCAATAATCTCAGATATGCAGATGACACCACCCTTATGGCAGAAAGTGAAGAGGAACTAAAGAGCCTCTTGATGAAAGTGAAAGAGGACAGTGAGAAAGTTGGCTTTAAGCTCAACATTCAGAAAACTAAGATCATGGCATCCGGTCCCATCACTTCATGGCAAATAGATGGGGAAACAGTAGAAACAGTGTCAGACTTTATTTTGAGGGGCTCCAAAATCACTGCAGATGGTGACTGCAGCCATGAAATTAAAAGACACTTACTCCTTGAAAGGAAAGTTATGACCAACCTAGACAGCATATTTAAAAGCAGAGACATTACTTTGCCAACAAAGGTCTGTCTAGTCAAGGCTATGGTTTTTCCATAGTCATGTATGGATGTGAGAGTTGGACAGTGAAGAAAGCTGAGCATTGAAGAATTGATGCTTTTGAACTGTGGTGTTGGAGAAGACTCTTGAGAGTCCCATGCACTGCAAGGAGATCCAACCAGTCCATCCTAAAGGAAATCAGTCCTAGTGTTCATTGGAAGGACTGATGCTGAAGCTGAAACACCAATACTTTGGCCACCTCATGTGAAGAGTTGACTCATTGGAAAAGACCCTGATGCTGGGAGGGATTGGGGGCAGGAGGAGAAGGGGACGACAGAGGATGAGATGGCTGGATGGCATCACCGACTCGATAGACATGAGTTTGAGTAAACTCCGGGAATTGGTGATGGACAGGGAGGCCTGGGGTGCTGCGATTCAGGGGGTTGCAAAGAGTCGGACACGACTGAGTGACTGAACTGAACTGAACTAGTATCCTTGCCTGAAAAGTTCCATGGACAGAGGAGCCTGGTGGGCTATAGTCCATGGGGTCACAATGAGTCAGACATGACTGAGCAACTGAAAAGCACAAATGTATTAAATATCAGTATAAATATACCAAAAGTACAATATTTTAAGTGGATAAAGAACAGAAAATTTTTAAAAAAAATCACTAGTTAGCAAATTAAAATATTAATGAGACACCACATACTTAACAAAAAAGATTGCATTTCAGACATTCATAGAAGATGGATTACTCAATTAATGGTGTTGGACAAACGCCCTAGCCATATGGGAAAAGATAAGTTTGGATCTTTACCTCATGTCTTATGCCAAAGTGAGTCATTAAATAATATACAACCATAAAAACGCTGGGAGAAAATTTAGATAACTATTTCTATAAAATTGCTTTAAAAAAGCATTTTGAAGCATGATAGCAAAGCCAGAAACCATAAAGAAAAAGAGAAATCTGACTAAACAAAAATCTGTTCCTTCTCAGCAAAACAGTCTAAAGAAAGTAAAAGGCAAATGATAGGAACTTTCCACTCCAGCCATGAAAACCTTGCTTCGATCAGATCCATTCTCCCACTGAAAACAATGAGTAAGAGGGAATAATTTTTAAATCCATCTGGAGGCATCAGATTTCCAAGACAACTGCGGCCTGTGGGCCTGACATCCCAGAAAGAAGGTGAAAGCTTTGAGATAAGCTTCCGCTCTCATGTCTTTAACCGTCAAGGTATTTGCTGATTCATAAAGGCGGAGAGGCTTCCCTGACGGCTCAGTGGTAAAGAATCCACCTGCCAATGCAGATGTGGGTTTGGTCCCTGGGTCGGAGAGATCACCTGAGCAAGGAAACGGAAACCCACTCCAGTATTCTTGTCCGGAGAATCCCATGGAGAGGGGAACCTGGTGGGCTACAGTCCATAGGGTTGCAGAGTCAGACACCACTTAGCATCTGAACAAGAGCGAAAGCTGAGAGACTGGGAACCAAGCCACGACCAGAGGTGTTAAGCAGAGTGAACCGCCGTCTCAGGGGCTAAGGAGACACCACTGGAGTCCGTGGCCTCTCAAGGGTGACAGGCCTGTTGAACATTCCACGTTCTCTTAGGAAGCCCGATGGGCTAGGCCCACAAGAAAGGCATGCCAGACACAGACCAGACCTTACAGAGACCTACGTGGCCTATCATCATCTGTCCCACTCTAGCTGCCAGAGGCAAATTAAATCCTGTGTGGAGAAAGACGACACCACCTAAAGCTACTTAGATTTTTCATTTACAGTACTTGACATTAAAAAAACTTACAGAAATATCAGGTAAAAGGACCAAGAGAAGAGCAGACAACAGGAAACATCTCTAAGAGCTGTAGATACTGAAGGTATGAGGCTGTAATTCACATGTAACAGAACATAATGACAAACGGAGAATTTTAGCAGAGAATCTGTAAAGAAGAATAAAGAATTTTAGAAATAAAGTATATAGTAACTAAAACGAAGAATTTTAAAAGGAACAAAGAAGTAGAATTAAAGTGAAGAGAGAGTCAGTGAATTGGAAGATAAGTTAACCAGAAATGCCCAGACAGCGAGGGCGGGGGGGGTGGGGAGGGGAAGGATGGAAAAGATAAGGGGGAAAAATGGATCATGGTAGAAAGTTCTAGTATATTGGAATGTGGTGTCACAGAATGGAGGAGAAAACGAGAATGGGACAAAACAATATTTGACACGAGTGTGGCAGAGAATTTTCCCAAACTGACAAAAGACATCGAGCCATAAATTCAAAAAATTCTGCAAGCCCCAAATAAGATTTAGAAAATAAACCCAAACTGGAAAAGCAATGTGGAACATATGGTAGACAAAGAATAATACTTTTAGCATATTTTTAAAGTTCTTAGAACTCAGGAAGAAAAGACAGATTGACAACAACAAAAAAGCAAAGGATATAAAGAAGTGAAAGAAAGGGATGTAAATGTCAGGAAACATGTTTTAACCTCAGTAGTCATCAAACACACACATACTAAAGTGAGTTATCATTTTCTGACCATGAATTAGAAGACATTAAAAAGAGTGAACATAACCAGCTTTGGCAAAATGGAAGAAAGGGCACTCTTGTAACTTTCTGATGAGCGAGAGCAGGTTCACTTTTCTAAAGGCGATCAGTTACCATGTGTTACAGCCAGTCAGTCAGGATAAGGAGGTCGTAGGGCAGTAACAATCAGCCTCTAAATTTCAAAGGCTTGTGACAGAAGTCTACTTTCCCACACGACATGTCCATTGCAGGTGGGCTCTTTCACGGTTGTTCTCCCTCTGCTTGGAATTCTACGGGTTTCATCACAGAGGGAAGAGAAGGTACGGCAAGTCATATGCTGGGTCTTAAACATCATGACCAAAGTTACGCAAGTCAGATCTCACACTGAATTTGCCAAAGCAAGAGGCACAGCCAAGTGAGACGCCGCAGAGAAAGAAGTCTACCCCTGCTCCAAGGAGAGGCAGGAGTATTTGTGAAAATAACAGAACCCCCCATGTGGGTCCCAACTCAAGACCCAGCAACTTCCTTAAAAATAATTGGATCAATCGGCCAAGGTATACGCAGACCGCTATACTGCTCATAAAAGGCAAACTAGAAATCACCTCTTAATGTGTTTAAGTAAAATAGTTCTAATCTTTCTGCTTTTGTAAAAGTTGAATGCATTTATCTTCATTCTCACTTTACCCTCCTGTGTGTCTGCCTGAGCCAGAACTCACTGAAACTAACTGTGAATCCTGCACTAAAGACTGATTATGACTCACTTCTTATGCCGAACCCTAAAAAAAAGGAAGTCACGCGTTTTCTAAAAATGAAAACTATCCAAAAGACAGGATATCTTGCAGTAATGAAAAACAATGATGTGTATATGCAGACACGAAAACATAGCCTCAATAAGTTGCTAAGGAAAAAAGCAGATGACATGTATTATAAGAAATGACTCAAGGTATATCAAAAAATTTAATTTCTCTAGATCAGTGATTTTCATATTTGACATTCTACCTATCTATGTTATCTGACTATTTACAGTAAGCGTGTATGACTTTTAATGTTGCAAAGACCAATAAGCCCTTTCAACATTTTTGCTAATCAATGCACTGTATGATGAGGACTCAGCAAAAGAGGCAGGCAATTTTATAGCGTGCGGGTGGAAGGAGAAATTAGTACAATCTTCCTAGAAAGCAAGATGGCCTTTAAAAGGCTCATACTCATAAAACTAGTAATATACCTTCTAAGATTGATCTGAAAAGGAATGCTTCAAGTGCCAATAGAAAATATACTAAGACATCCATTCATCAGGACATTATTCATACAGCAAAATCTCAGAAACAACCAAAATACCCGGATGACTAACAAAACGTATACAGATGACGTACACAGAAATGGGTTTTGAAAACTCAAGATTCTAAAGTACATTTAACATAGAAATGAGCTCAGGGAACGCTCATCAGTTCAGTTCAGTTGATCAGTCAGTTCCGACTCTTTGTGACCCCATGAACTCCAGCACGCCAGGCCTCCCTGTCCATTACCAACTCCCGGTATGCTCATAAGTTAAAAAAAAAAAAAAAAAGCAGGTTCCAGAACTGTATTTATAAATCACCTTTAGAGATACACAGATGGACAGATTGCATCAAATGTTAACAGAGGGTGGTGTAATCATTCACAGGGAAAAATCAAGTTCTATCCCGAAAAGCCTTCACAAATCACTTGTGTCAGAAGCATCAGCCACAGTGAAAACTTCTGGGACCCCAAATTTCAGTGCCCCTGGAAATCCAGCAAGCAGAAGATTTTCCCAGCCTCTGAGCCAAGCACATACTGCCGCTGAAAGCCAGGAAGCAAAGAATAATGCCGAGAGATGTAAATGTATCGGAAAAGGCCCGCATTTGCACTGAAAAAAATCCTTGCCCGTTTGAATCTGCTGACTACAGACAGGAGACCAATAGCAATTTCCTCAATCATGCATTAAGAGAGCACGCCAAAAAACTTAGCATGAAAAAATGAGAACCATTCAGTTGGCCTAATGTTGTGATGAAGTGGATGGAAAATATAGATAAGAAAGCATTTCACACACACATACACACACTGGGTTACAGGGTCCCATACACAGTGTTTTCACGGTGTATCAGGTTCAGACAGTGATTTCCAACCAGCTAAAGACCTCCTGGCTCTTTCTCCTTCCTGCAGAGCACCACGATTCCCACTGTCACAAAATGGAAAAAAGAAATACAGCCGACCCTACAACACCACGGGTCTGAACCGCACAGGTCCACTTTTCTGGCCCTGTGTTGTTGTGTAGTCGTGTCCGGCTCTTTGTGACCTCGTGGACTGTAGCCCGCCAGGCTCCTCTGTCCATGGGATTTCCCACTGAGTCATCTGTGAAGCCCCAGGTCCACTTACACAGGTACTAAGTACAGTTCATAAAGCATGTATTTTCATTTTACAGATCTTGAAATCAAGTAAGCGTTAGGGGAAAGTTTCTGTCCCATGAGACATCACAGTATATGGAAGCAAAACAGCTGGGGTTTGAGTCCAGAATGTCCAAACCGTTTCACCTTCCTGCCTTTGGGTGAGTCACTTATCAATTCCTTTGTTTTTGAGGCAGAGATGGCGGATGCATGTGGATTTTTGACGGCACAGGGCGTGGAGCCACTAAACCCACATTGTTCAAGGGTCAACGTACCACTCAGCATGGCCCTGAGCCGAAGGACAACCTTTTCAAACCACTTTCTCATTGATCTGGTTCCTTGAAGACAGAGCCCAAGGACACGTAACTCTCCTGGCCTCGGGACGCCTGCCCAGGCCCTGACATTGAGAAGGCATCAGGGAGGATCCATGCAGGTGAGCAAGGAGGTGGGCGGGGTTCGCTGTGCTCAGAGATGCCTGCCTGTATTTCTGGCCCCAGAACCATCTCTGTGCTAGATGCACGCATCTGAGCCCTCAACCCCTGGTGGAAACTCATCAAACACACGGCCCAGCAACTCCCCTTCTGAGGGGGCGCCCACCATACCTCTCAGGCAGACAGCCTCTGGGCAGCCAGGCCACAGGCCGACTGGGGAAGCCACAAGCTCCCAGGAACTGCTTTCTAGTTTAAGGGGTTTTTCTCGGGGTTTCCTTTCACAAGAGCGAAGCCTCATGCTCCACAGACTCACATAATCACAGATTTCCTGTGTGGAGTGGAAATGATGACCCAGACCTAAAGTGAGATCTGAGAAGCCAGAGCTTGCAGCCTGGAGGACAGGGGGTTTGGGGGAGAAAGGACACACGTGTTTGTACGGCCGAGTCCCTGCCTCGTTCGCCTGAAACTGTCACAGCATTGGTTGTTCATCGGCTATCAGTTCGGTTCAGTCGCTCAGTCGTGTCTGACTCTGCAACCCCATGGACTGCAGCACGCCAGGCCTCCCTGTCCATCACCAACTCCTGGAGCTTGCTCAAACTCATGTCCATCGAGTCAGTGATGCCACCCAACCATCTCATCCTCTGTCATCCCCTTCTCCTCCCACCTTCGGTCTTTCCCAGCATCAGGGTCTTTCCCAGTGCATCAGTTCGCATCAGGTGGCTAAAGTATTGGAGTTTCAGCTCCAGTATCAGTCCTTCCAATGAATACTCAGGACTGATTTCCTTTAGGATTAACTGGTTGGATCTCCTTGCAGTCCAAGAGACTCGGCTATACTCCAATATATATAACCAGTGATACCACAATACAAAATAAAAAGCCAAAGCTTGAGACTTCCCTGGTGGTCCAGTGGTTAAGACCTCAAGCTTCCAATGCAGGGGTTATGGGTTTGATCCCTGGTCGAACCGTGCATTGTTCAAGGGTTAACCATACTATTCAGCACGGCGCTGAGCTGTAGGACAAACTTTCCAAACTGCTTTCTCATTGATCCAGTTCCTTGAAAACAGAGCCCCAGGACGTGTAGCTCTCTGGGGCCTCGGGACTCCTGCCCAGGCTCTGACACTGAGAAGCCTGTGAGTCTGAAGGCCTTGCGTTGGGCCAAAAAAATAATAGAAAAATAAAACTAAAAGCCAAAGCTTAAGGATACTTGATGGCAGGCCCAGAAAGGGATTTGTCAATCAAGGACAGTGTCTGAGGAAGGTAGTTGCAAATGCCATATGCATCTGTGAAATACTTGATGTTCTGGGGACATGAATATTGAAAAAGCATCAATCCAGTTAAGTATAATATAAAAGGCAAGCTCACCACCAGTCCTTATAAAGCTCTAGCCTGAAACAGTCTGTCCTGAAAGAGCACCAGTTTCAGGGAAATGTTACTGAAACTTACACTTCAGAGTGGAAGGGAGTCTTTTCTCCTCTAACATGTTGCCCAAGTCTGTCTGAGTGAGGTCACTGGTCACTTCTTATCTCTGTTCCTGCCCGCTGCACCACTTCATTCTGCTCTAGCCCCTCTGGCCTCCTGGCTGTTCCAGAACATTTCAGGCCCTCCACCTCATAGCTTTTGATCCTGCTGCTCCGTCTGCCTGGATCACTCTTTCTGTAGACGCCCATGCCCAAAGATTTTCAGTTCCACAGTGTCTGTACTCAAAGGCTCTCTCCTGAGGATCCACCCGACACTGTGTAACCTGTGACTAAGTCATGTCCAAGTCGCTAAGTCATGTCCAAGTCTTGCAACCCCATGGACTGTAGCTCTCTAGGCTCCTCTGTCCATGGGGATTCTCCAGGCAAGAAGACTGGAGTGGGTTGCCATTTCCTTCTCCGGGGATCTTCTCGACCCAGGAATTGAACCCGGGTCTCCTGCACTGCAGGCAGATTCTTCACCGACTGAGCCACAAGGGAAGCCCCCTCTTCCTGCCCAAAAGCACGGGCGCGCCATCTGAATGGGAATTTCCCCCTTTACTCGGCGCTCAGTTCCCTAGAACAGTGCCCGGTGCTGGGCATACACTTTATCCTGATGTTTCTTATTTTTTCCCTCATGGATCTGTGGTCTCTGGAAAAAAGAATGGGCAGGTGGAACACTGTGACTGTGTTTTACTATTGATACTTGCAGTAAAAAAAGAAAATTCACTCGAGGGCCCATGCCATAAACAAAAAGAATTCATGAAGACCACAGAGATAGATGGGAGAGTGAGGACAAGGGAACTGGATCCAGAAGATTTAGAATCTCGTGAAGTATTGAGGGAGAAAATCCAAGTATAAGAAGGGAGTGTGTTAAAAAAAAAAAAAAGGGCTATTGGTGTGTAGCTGGGAGAGTCATCTAGGACAAGAAGCTTCGCCAGAGAACGTGTCCTGGGGTGTAAATATTTAGCGTGTTTGTTTTTTTTTCCTGATGTTTCTTTTTAAAGGAGGAACTGCTGCCCCGAGTCTGCTTGTTTTCCTGGTAGAATGTGCCACACACCGTCCTCTAGGCATGAAATGGCCATCCCTGGCTCCTCAGATGCTTCGTCAGCAATTAAATCTCCATGGCCTCCAGGGTCCTCCTGGCTCGGGGATAAAGACAGAGTCCTCATCGAGAATGGCAGCCTCGGTGGATATGGAGTGGATGGGTCACGCCTCCCGGGGAGAACCTTCTCATATTACATGTTTAAAAGCACAACTTGTCCAATTACAAGTGTTTTTCAAGAGGAAAATACAAGTCAAATGTCAAGATTCTAATAACAAACACTCCAAATAAGAAACTAAGAAGCGTTTACAAGTGCTGGGCATTCTACTCATAGGTTTCTTTCTCATGGAATAGGAGCTCTCAGAAGAGCTGGTAAATACAAACCTCCTACGAAGTCACTTCAGTTCAGTTCAGTTCAGTCACTCAGTCACGTCCGACTCTTTGTGACCCCATGGACTGCAGCACGCTAGGCCTCCCTGTCCATCACCAACTCCCAGAGTTTACTCAGACTCATGTCCATCGAGTCGGTGATGCCATCCAACCATCTCATCCTCTGTCGTCCCCTTCTCCTGCCTTCAATCTTTCCCAGCATCAGGGTCTTTTCAAATGAGGCAGTTCTTCACATCAGGTGACCAAAGTATTGGAGTTTCAGCTTCAGCATCAGTCCTTCCAATGAATATTCAGGACTGATTTCCTTTGGGATGGACTGGTTGGATCTCCTTGCAGTGCAAGGGACTCTCAAGAGTCTTCTCCAACACCACACTTCAAAAGCATAAATTCTTCGGCGCTCAGCTCTCTTTATAGTCCAACTCTCACATCCATACATGACCACTGGAAAAACCAAAGCTTTGACTAGATGGACCTTAATTGGCAGAGAAATGTCTCTGCTTTTTAACATGCTGTCTACATTGGTCATAATTTTTTTCCAAGGAGCAAGCGTGTTTTAATTTCATGGCTGCAGTCACCATGTAAATGCTTTAACTTTAAAAAAAATACAAAAAAAAAAAAAAAAGCCCTCCAAAAAACACCTGACAGGGAATCAGGAAATTCCCTGGTGGGTCAGTGGTTAGGGTTCCAGACTTTTGTGGCCAAGGACCCAGGTTTGATCCCTGGTCAGGGAACTAAGATCCCACAAGCCGCATGGTGCGACTGGAAAAAAAGAAAAAATGTATATAGAATTAATTCTCTAGCTTACACATTTCATATAATGAAAATTGATAAGTGAAAAAAAAACTTTTTAATTTAAAAAATAAACAGCATCTGACAAAGCTTTTACTGAGAAGAGGGAGGAGAGAGCAATCACGCTTGCCAAATACTCTAGATCTTTCTACAGCCTCAAGAATTTCCCCATATAAAAAGCACTCACGTCTACATGCAATTCAAAGAATTTTGGTGCCTTTATTCTCTGTTTCAGTAATTTTCAAGCAGGGAGTAGTTTTTCCCCCTGTCCCTATAGAGGGACATCTGGCAATGTCTGCGGACATTTTTGGTCGTCACCCTGGGGCAGGACAGGTCTGCTAGTGAGTGGAGGCCAGGGCAGCTGCTCGCCAACCTGCAACGCACAGGTCAGCTCCCACAGCAAAGAATCAGGCATCCCCAAACATCAGTACTGCCAAGGTTGAGAAGTCTCAATACAATAAAGGCCATGTATAACAAGCCCATAGCTAACATCTTAATCAATGGGGTAAAACTGAAAGTCTTTCATCTAACTTCTGATACAAGGCAAGGATGACCACTCTCACCATATCTATTCAAGATACTACTAGAAGTACTAGCCAGAGGTATCAGACAAGACAAAGAAATAAAAAGCATCCAAATAAGAAAGGAACGAGTAAAATTATCTGTTTGCAAATGGTTTGATTCCTGGGTCAGGAAGAACCCCTGGAGAAGGAAATGGCAACCCACTTTAGTATTCCTTCCTGGGAAATCTCATGGACAAAGGAGCCTGGTGGGCTACAGTCCACGGTGCCACACAAGAGTCAGACATGACTAAACAACAACAGCAACATGATGCTATATAGAGAAAGCCCTAAAGACTCCACCAAAAAAAAAAAAAAAAAACAATTGTTAGAATAAACAAGTCCAGTAAAGTTGCATGATAAAAAAAATCTACCTGCAAAAATCAATTGCATTTCTTTATATCAACCAAGATCTATCCAAAAAAGGAAATCAAGAAAACAATCCTATTTACAATGGGATCAAAAAGAATAAAATACACAGGAATACATTTAATCAAGGAGGTGAAGATCTGTACCTTGAAAACTATAAAACTTTGGTGAAACAAACTGAAGGAGACACAATTAAATAGAAAGATACAGGAGCATCAATGTTGCTAAAATGTCCACGCTATCCAAAGTGACATCCAGATTCAACACAATCCCTATCAAAATTCTAATGGCATTTTTTTTTACAGAAATAGAGTAAACAATCCTAAAATTTGTATGGAACCACAAAAGACCCCAACCAGCCAATGCAATCTTGATAAAGAAGACAAAGTTGAAAGCATTACACTTCCTGATTTCAAATTCTCTTACAAAGCAATAGTAATCAAAACAGTATAATACTGGCACAAAAACAGACACACAGATCAATGAAACAGAATAGAGAGCCCCAAAATAAACCCAACCATGTGTGAAAGTGAAAGTTGCTCAGTCATGTCTGACTCTTTGGGACCCCATGGACTATACAGTCCGTGGAATTCTCCAGGCCAGAATACTGGAGGGGGTAGCTGTTCCCTCCTCCAGAGTATCTTCCCAAGCCAGGGATCGAACCCAGGTGTCCCACATTGCAGGCGGATTCTTTACCAGCTGAGCCACCAGGAAAGCCCAAGAACACTGGAGTAGGTAGCCTATCCCTTCTCTAGCGGATCTTCCCAACCCAGGAATCGAACTGGGTCTCCTGCATTGCAGGCAGATTCTTTACCAGTTGAGCTATCAAGGAGGCCCAACCCGTATGGTCAACTAATTTTAGACAAAGACACCGATGGAGAATAAACAGTGGAGAAAAGTTAGTCTCTTTAATTAATAGTACTGGGAACCGTGTTCACTTGCAAAAGAATGAAATTTGACCCTTATCTTACACCAACCACAAGAATCAACTCAAAACGGTTAATAACTTAAGTGTGAGGCCTGAAACTGTATTTTTCAAGTATTTTCAAATCAAGGTTCTATAACTGGCAGCAAGACACAGTAGCCAAACTTCATCCAACAGGCAGATACAAACCACCTACTATGTGCAACAAACTCTGCTTGACTCAGGAGACACAAGCTGAATGAATGAGGCTAAGGACTTCCCCTCACAGAATTGATCAAGCTTAGAGAGAGACAATATCAATCAGTCATCAAAAAACACAGCAGAAAGAAAGGAGTCTCAAACAAATTGCAAATAGTGATGAGATTCCAATGTCAGAGAGAAGTCATCCAGCGAGGGGGGTGAGAGTTCTCGGACAAGGGGACACCTGAGACTGCCTTGCAATAGTGAGAGGAATGTGTCTGTCCTAGTCTCGTCTGACACCTCTGGCTGGTACTGCATGACTACATGCAGTGGTCATGTATGGATGTGAGAGTCGGACTATAAAGAAAGTTGAGTGCTGAAGAAGTGATGTTTTTGAATTGTGGTATTGGAGAAGACTCTTGAGAGTCCCTTGGACTACAAAGAGAGCCAACCAGCCCATCCTAAAGGAGATCAGTCCTGGGTGTACATTGGAAGGACTGATGTTGAAGCTGAAACTCCAATATTTTGGCCACCTGATGCAAAGAGCCGACTCATTTGAAAAGACCTTGATGCTGGGAAAGATTGAAGGCAGGAGGAGAAGGGGACGACAGAGGATGAGATGGTTGGATGGCATCACCGAGTCAATGGACACGAGGCTGAGTAAACTCTGGGAGTTGGTGATGGACAAGGAGGCCTGGTGTTCATCGGTTCATGGGGTCACAAAGAGCCGGACACGACTAAGCGACTGAACTGAACTGAGGGAGAATAAGGATTGGCCGTGATTCTGGGGACAGCAAGTCACCTGCTTCTGTGACACAATAGGAAACAGTGGAGAATCAAGTATTGCTGGGGACCTACAAGGAAGGGTTGCTGCTTCTTTATTTTTTAACATTTTTTTTTTTAATTGCACAGGGTCTCATTGCTACACAGAGGCTTTCTCTAGTTACAGACAGTAATCTCCTGGTAACCTTCGTTGCAGCGCGTCGGCCTCTCCCTGTGGGGGCTTCTCCTGCTGCAGAGCATGGGGCTCTAGGCACGGGGCTTCAGTAGCTGTGGCTCCCGGGCTTAGTTACCCCGCGTCATGGGGAATCCTCCTAGGCCAGGGATTGAACCCATGTCCCCTGCATTGGCAGGCAGATTCCCATCCACCGTGCCCCCTGAGAAGTCCAAGAAAGGGCTTCTGAAGATGATGTTGTTGTAACACAAGCCGCACAAATGAAAATAAATCCGGTGGTGGCAGAACAGACTGAAAAGTGGTGAGATGCGGTGGGGAGACCCACGGGGAAGCACCACACTTGTTAAGGTGAGCTGTCTCAAAGCCCCAGATTAGAGAGGCAGTGAGACCCCAGTGAAAAGTGGGACACCATCACCAGAGGCTGTGCAGGGCTTAGAACATGACTGTATATGAGAGACGAGTGAAGTTGGCTCAGCTGCGGGATTGCAAATACGAGCGGTCAGCAGCATGGGGCAACCAGAGTCAGCTACGTAATTTGCAGTCCTGACGCCAAGGGAAAATAAGGAGCCCCAGATTCAAAATCATTAAGAATTTCGGGACAGCAACAGTAGAGCAGCACCCCAAACATGGACCTTTTCAAGCACAGAACCCCGGGGCTATCCCGGTTATATCCCCACAGAGGCTTGGCAACAGAAACAGTGCCCAAAAGTTGGGGCTGAGGGGTCATGATGAGTTCACGGAAAGTCCGAGATGCTGGGAGGTTGGCGGGAGAAACCCTGCAGCTGATCTTGACTGCAAGGCTGACTTTGGGAGAGCAGTCGTGGGCTGAGAGCTGGCATCAGCTAGACCAGCCTGGGGGCGGAGTGGGGGCGTTTCTGCCAGCAGGTGAGATTCTCAAAGAATGGCTTCTGCAGAGACAGAACCAAATGGGGATAGAGACACAAAGAGATGTATTTTAAGAAACTGGTTCACATGATGGCGGGGGCTGCCAGGCTGGAAACTCAGGCAGGAGCCGATGCTGCAGTCTCACGGCTGAAATTCTTCTTCCCCGGAAACCCGGGTTTTGCTCTTGAGGCTTTCAACTGATTGGATGAGACCGACCCAGATCATCAGCGGTCATCCTGAGTTCAAGTCAGCGGATGGTGACTGCTAACCATCTGCACCAGATACTTGTAACAGCACTAGTGTGCTTAAATAACTAGGTGTGATAGCCTAACCACGCTGACACTTAAAAAGAACCACAGCCGGGGAGTAAAGAGAGACAAGCTGCTTAAAAAGAGCCTCAGGGCAAAGAAGTGGAAACCAGAAGGTTCGGGGGAGACTGGAAGTGGGCGGTGTGCAGGGGACCCAGGAGTCTCCGGAGGTGGCACTGGGGGGTGTGATCCCAGCCTCAGGGACCGGATACTGTCATCCCAGGTCAGGCCACAGACAAGATCCTGCAGTGGGCGGCTCCCACATGGGCACTGCACTCCACCCCGCAGCTCCCCAGGGACGGGTGTCAGTTTCTGATTCCAAAATGCTGGTGGGAGGAAGGGGGGCGCGAGGTACAGGCGGCCCTGTCCTAGGCCAAGCGGGGGTTGGGAAGGAAGATATCAGAGCTTAAGAGCATGAAGTCAGAACCCAGGAAAGGATGCTTTCTGATGCCCAACAATGAAGCTGCAGACTGAGCGGCAGGGGCAACCAGAGAAGGTGCAGGAACAGCCCCCCAGCCCCCGGGGTGAGGCTGGGCATCGGTCACCGGGGCAAGTACCCAGCAGCTCCACATGCCCTTGGCTTTTGGAAACAGAGGAATTTTGGGTGCCTGTGGGCAAGTCAGACATGGGTTTCTTTGATTTGGAGTTTGTGCATGTGTGTGTTTTCATTTTTAGGACCAGAGAGATCCAAAGATGTTGCAAGAAGAAGGGAAAGAACTAGCAGAGGGAAAGGTGGAAAAAGTCATGAGAGGCAGTGAGGGACAGCCGCCAAGCCAGCAGCAAGTGGGGACCAAGTCCACCCAAGAAGGGGTATCTCTCAGTGAGCACGTCCCAAGTCCTCGGCCCCGGAGACCCAGTCAAGGACAACACCAGGCTGGCCTTGCTCTCAACACAACCATCATCCCCTGATGCAAGAGCGAGAAAGGTGGGGAATCCAGACAAGCCTGAGGACGCAGACCTCCAGCCTCTCTTCAGACCAGTGGGGCCGTGCCCAAGCACAGACTCTTCAAAGAGAGATTGGCAGAGACAGTAAAGGAGATGGAAATGCAGTCCACCGGGATACCCAGGGCTTCCCTGGGGCTCAGACGGTAAAGAACCCACCTGCAATGAGGGAGACCTGGGTTCGATCCTTGGGTTGGGAAGACCCCTTGGAGGAGGGCATGTCAATCCACTCCAGTATTCTTGCCTGGAGAATCCCCATATAAGTCTATATAGTCAAAACTATGGTTTTTTCCAGTAGTCAGATACAGATCTGAGAGTTGGACCATAAAGAAGGCTGAGCCCTGAAGAACTGATGCTTTCAAACTGTGATGCTGGAGAAGACTCTTGAGAGTTCCTTGGACAGCAAGGAGACCAAGTCAATCCTAAAGGAAATCAACCCTGAATAGTCATTGGATGGTAAAGCTGAAGCTCCAATACTTTGGCCCCTTGATGCAAGGAGTCGACTCACTGGAAAAGACCCTGATGCTGGAAAGATTGAGGGCAGGAGGAGAAGGTGGCAAAAAAAGATGAGGTGGTTGGATGGCATCATCACCTCAATGGACATGAGTCTGAGTAAACTCCAGGAGATAGTGAAGGACAGGGAAGCCTGGCGTGCTGTAGTTCATAAGGCCACAAAGAGTTGGACACGACTGAGCGACTAAACAACAAGGGGTACCCAGAGTTCGCATCAGAACCCCCTGGAGGGCTGCGAACACAGTAGGGATCCCACCCCAGAGTTCCCAATTCCCAGGTCCCCACGGACACTGCTGGATGGGGGCCACACTTTGAGGAGCTCAGTGACAGATCAGCAAATGCAAGCAGAGGTGAATTAAAAGGACAGCTCTGCCCAAGGCTCACTGTGACATGGCTAAAACTTAAGGCTTTGCATACTTTTTTTTTAAAGGTGACGTCTTACCATATACCGTAATTTACCAGAAATTTACAGTTAAGATCTTGAAAGGAGATACTAGTTGCTCAGGGTTGGAGGGGATGGAGAATAGAAGGGAACAGCTGAGGGGTACAAGGTTTCTTTCTGAGATGAATGTTCTAACAGGGACTGTGGTGATGCCTGCACACATCTGTGAATATACTAAAAAGCACTGAATTGTAAACTTTTAAATGAGTGAATTGTATACTATGTGAATTATATATCAACACTGTTTTAAAAAAAAAACAATACATTTTCTTCACTTTCCTTTTCAGATTACTTCCTTTAATTTTGCATTTTGGGGATTTCCCATCACGTAGAACTTGAAAGGTTTAGTTTCCTTTGAGAATTTTTTTTTTCTATTTCAAGGCATCTTCTGACTACTTAATTTTCAACAGTTTCATTTTACACATCTAAGCTTCTTTTTAAAATCCCAGAAAAGCAGGATTCTCTATTTTTAGAGAGGGAGATTCTCTACATGTAAACCCATCCCATGGTCCACATACAGACTCTGGAATTTTTTGAGTAAGAGACCTGCACATATATTTCCACAAATATTAAAAAAAAAAAAAACTATGTACCTTTTCTGCAAGTGGAAAGACACTTTAAATGCATTAAATATACATATATATATCCTTTCAGCAACTGATGTGTTTTGCTATAGATTAAATGTCTGTGTCCCCCCAAAATTCATACACTGAAATCCTAACCCTCAGGTGTGATGGTCCTAGGAGGTGGGGCCTTTGGGGGATTGGATCATGAAGGTGGATGAGCATTCTTATAACGAGACCCTACAAGGCCCCTTCCCTGGTTCTGTCAAGTGAAGATTCAGAGAAGATGGCCCTCTGTGAACCAGGAATCGAGCCCTCATCAGACACTGAGTCTGCAGGGCCCTGATCTTGAATTTCCAGCCTCCAGAGCTGTGAAAACTAAATATCTGATTTTTATAAGCCACTCAGCCTGGTGTTCTGTCACAGGAGTCCAAATGGATGAAAACACATTTTAATAGCTAACATTCAGTAATATCCACTTCTCTGGGGGCAGAAAAGGTCTCTTTTCTTCTTGCCTGGGTGCCTGCTAAGTCGCTCACTCGTGTCTGACTCTGCGACCCCATGGACTATAGTCCTTCAGGCTGCTCTGTCCATGGAATTCTCCAGGCAAGAATACTGGAGTGGGTTACCATGCCCTCCTCGGGGGATCTTCCTGACTCAGGGATTGAACCCACATCTCTGATGTCTCCTGCAGTGGCGGGCAGATTCTCTAGCACCACCTGGGAAGTCCCTCTGCTCTTCTAACTTTGACTCTTTTCTAAAGTACTCACGTCATTAACAAGGAAGCATGGACCTGCACATATTTGCCAAAACTTATGTCGAGGGACTTCCCTGGCGGTCCACTGGTTAAGAATCCACCGTGAATGCATGGGACACGGGTTTGATCCCTGGTGGGGAACTAAGATCTCACACGCCACAGGGCAACCAAGCCCTCCAGGCAAAACTACAGAGCCCACGCTCCACAGCTAGAGAGCCCGCCCACCCGCTGCAACAAAAGATCCGGCATGTTGCAATGACCAGCCTGAGAGCCACAGCTAAGACCCAATGCAGCCAAATAAGTAATATATACAAAATAAATATTCTTTTAAGAAACATGTTGAAATCAAGCCATCTGCAGGTTGATAGACAGAACTTGCCAGATGCAAACAAAATGTTGATGAGTTTTTAGCTCTTTTCAAAGGCCCCTCAACCCAATTAACCTTATGTAACTTTAAGAAATAAGGTAACAGTACCTTAAGTACTTTTTGGGTCCAACGATATTATTAGTAGAATCACTGTGAGTCACTGCCTTTTGCAAATGAAGTAGGCTAACTCACTGCACTTGTGAGTGAGTGAGTCAAAGTCGCTCAGTCGTGTCCGACTCTTTGCGACCCCTTGGACTATATCCCGCCAGGCTCCTCTGTCCATGAAGAATCTCCAGGCAAGAATCCTGGAGTGGGCTGCCATTCCTTTCCCCAGGGGATCTTCCCGACCCAGGGATTGAACCCGGGTCTCCTGCATTGCAGGCGGATTCTTTATCATCTGAGCCACCAGGGAAGGCCCCCATGTACTTGTACCTCATTCTAAGCAAATCAAAGGATTTAGATTTGTTTACGCCAGACATTTAAAAATCATTGTTTCTGTTTGAAACAAATCCACCAGAGATTTCCTGGTGCATTTTATGACAAGTAGCTGAATTTTTTAAATTTTATTTTCTAATTGGAGAAAAACGGCTTTACAGTGCTGTGTTGGTTTCTGCCGTAGGACAGCGCAAATCAGCCATAATTATCCATGTACCTCCTCCCTCTTGTGCCTCCCTCTCTCCCCACCCCACCCTTCTAGGTCATCACAAGGCACCAGGCCGGGCTGCCTGGGTTACATAGCAACTTCTCACCGACTGTCTACTTTACACATGGTGGCGTATATATGTCTATGCGATTAAGTAGCTGAATTTTTTAGAGAAATGCATTTATTCTACTTTCCAGGTATAGTAGCGGAGAGGAACCCCACTCCAGGCCCTCCTGCCATGGGTCCTCACAGATCAAGGGCTCTCTGGTCTCCCAAAATCCTCCCAGGGAGATGCATCTATGCCGTGTCCCCCGCGGCTGACAGCTCTCTCGTGCGATCAAAGGACCCAGTCTAAGCGACTTCATTCAGGCAGATGCTTCCCTCTCAGCGGACGTGGCCCAGATACTGCTGCTCAGTTGTTCTGACTCTTTGCGATCCCATGGACTGCAGCGCACCAGGCTTCCCTGTCCTTCACCACCTCTTGGAGTTTACTCAAACTCATGTTCATTGAGTCGACAATGCCATCCAAACCATCTCATCCTCTGTTGTCCCCTTTTCCTCCTGCCCTCAATCTTTCCCAGCATCAGGATCTTTTCCAATGTGTCAGCTCTTCACATCAGGTGGCCAAAGTACTGGAGCTTCAGCTTCAGCATCAGTCCTCCCAATGAATATTCAGGGTCGATTTCCTTTAGGATTGACTAGTTTGATCTTACTGTCCAAAGGACTCTCAAGAGTCTTCTCCAGCACCACACTGTGAAACCATCAATTCTTCGGCACTCAGCCTTCTTTGTGGTCCAACTAGAACTTAATGCAATAGCTTTCCTCCCAAGTAGCTTTTCCAGGTTCTGCTGAAGGAGGAATTCTGTGGTCAGTGGGCCTTTCAGCTTCTGTGAGGTGACACTTTGTGTGTGGCCCCAACACATACACACATCCTAGGCAGGATGACTGGACATCCCAGTTGGCCAGGGGCACAGGGGTTTCCCAGGATGTGGGACTTTGATGCCAACACAAGGAAATTCTGGGCAGACCGGAGAGACCTGATCCCCCTTCAGCACCAGGGGGTGCTTCCCACCCACCAGCGCACATGGAGGGTGAGCCTGGGGACCTCAGAGGTGGCCTGTTCCTGCACCCATCAACAGAGGTGGACCTGTGGGTGACAAGATGCATCAGAGTCATTCCCTCCCCTGTTCCACGGTGTCCTCTATGTCCCTTTTCACTGTGGAACCACAGGCTCCCCTAAGCACTGGGTCCTCTGAAACAGGACGGTCAGCAGGCAAGAGCATCTCCAGGTGACACCAGGAATCCTCACCCTGGTCCAGCTGTCGGACCATCCCGGTGCTACCGTACACAGAATTCATTTCCTAGAAACCCACCCATTTCCTATGACGAAGGAAAGAAGGCCTGACTCAGATCCACAAAACCATCCAGGCGGCTATGTCACCGCTGCTATTTTTAGCACATGACCATTGTGTTTCCGAATACAAAGGCTGGAAGGTCTAGAAGGAAGCGATGCAGCCTGACCCTCCTGCTCACAGCAGGCAGGGCCAGGTCCTTGGGGATGCCTGGGAGGTGAAACAGAAGTGAAAGGGACTTCAGGAACCCACCGCAGCTGCTTGCTCACAGCAGAACGTCAGGACTGGGTCAGGCCCTGAGAGTCCCAGGATGTACCAGGGCTCCCTCCCAGGGCGCTGCAAGACCATGAACTCACAGGAAATGAGTTTGGACTCTGCCCACTCTCCTCCAAGCCGCCACCGCCACCACCCACAGTAAAAGGTGCTCCCGAGATGGGGTCCCAGTCCCCTGCCCTCCCCTCCCACCTTGCTTCGCCTGCACCCATGGCCCCAGCCACCACTGTCCTCAAAGTACGAACACATAACCCAAGATCTACCCTCTTAACCAACGTTTACATTTACAAAAGGGCCCTTACCAAGTGACAGACACGCTATTGGCTTGACCGCTCCTCTTTGGCTAGACGTTTAATTTGCTCCCAACTTTTCCCTTGGCTGAAATTGAAGCTGCAGGACTAGAAACCCATCTTGAGGTTAATTCACCCACAGAAATAACAGCCACCCTCACTGAGCACCCACTGTTATGCCTAAGTCACTGATTCATTCTGCCTAGAACTTCCATGAGGTTATTGTGAGTCTCATAAAAAGCATCCCCTTTTCTAGATGGGCATCCAGAGGAAACTGAGGCTGGGAAGACCCTGTGACTTGTCCAGGGTCATGTGACCAACCTAAGGCTACCATCTTTGGCCACTACACTTGCTTTCTCCTCTCAGAATAAAGTTTCATAGTTCTTCCCACAAGTGAACATGCCCATCACCAAGAGTGCAGACTCCAGTTCTGCACATCTAGGGAGGGCCTTGGATCCTGCATTTGGGAACAAACCCTAGATGATCACCTCATTGAACCAAACTTGAGTAGCAATGTTCAAACACCCAATAGTCCCATCAGTCCCGTCTCCCCATATTAACCACGTCTGATCTTGCTTTAGTTTCCAAAATCCAGTCTATTGATGTGGGAGGGCTGCAGATAAAAGGTAATGCATGCCTTCCCTCATTTTTACTAAATTTTTGATTTTGAAATAGTGGTCAACTGACACGAAGCCACCCCCTCAGCCTTCCTCCCCAGTGTCAACATCTTGCATAATTACAGTGCAAGAGCATCATGAAAGGGGCATTGCTCCATTCCACAGAGCTTGTTCAGGGGTCCCCAGTGTGTGTCTGTGTGTGTGTCTGTGTGTGTCTGTGTGTGTAGTTCTCTGCCATTGTAACCTTCGTGCAGCTCCACGTAACCACCACCATGATAGAGAAGCAGGCCTGTCCCAGCCAGAGTACCATCCACTCCTCCCCGCAGAGCCCTAACCCAGCAACCCCCAGTCTGTTCTCCATCTCTGAAAGTGAAAGTCGTTCAGTCGTGTCTGACTCTTTGCGACCCCATGGACTATACAGTTCATGGAATTCTCCAGGCCACAACACTGGAGTTGGTAACCTTTCTTTTCCCCAGGGCATCTTCCCCACCCAGAAATTGAACCCAGGTCTCCCGCATTACAGGCGGATTCTTTACCAGCTGAGCCGCAAGGGAAGCCCAAGAGAAGTTCTCCATCTCTACAACTGCATTACTTCGAGAGGATTACGTAAGTAGAACCACATGGCATATAATCCTTAGAGATTTTTTTTTCTGACTTAGCCTAATTTCTCCATCTTCCTTCCTTCCTTATTTATTCATTTCTTTGGCTGCGCTGGGTCTTCACTGCTGCGTGGGCTTTTCCCTAGCTGCAGCAAGCAGGGGTTCCTCTCTAGTTGTGGGGCACAGGCTTCTCGCTGCCCTCTTGCTGCAGAGCATGGGCTCCAGGAACACAGGATCAACCCTCGGGGCACACGGGCTTAGGTGCCCCGAGCCACGTGGGAGCTCCCCAGACCAGGGATGGAACCCGTGTCTCCTGCACTGGCAGGCCGATTCCTTACCACTGAGCCTCCAGGGAAGCCCTTTATTTTTCACGTGTCTTTCCCTATCCCAGCAAACATGCTGCTCTAAATGTGACACCCCTTACTGGCAGGCACCAGCCCTGAGCAGAGGTCCTGCCTCTCCCCTGGCCTCGCCTCCACGCCTCTCTCCGCTGGGATGTCCCTCACCAGATGTGATCTCTCACCCACGAGCCAGCTACATCTCAGAAACAGACACCAGAGGGAAATGCTTGATTCCTTCGTCTCCCCCTGCCCCATCACATGCCTGCCCTGGATCTGAACTCATTTAGAGCTGACATCGATATGCCTTTGGAAGTGTACACTGCTTTTCTGATACTTTGAAATTGCTCTCAAATCCCACCCCTCCAATACAATTTTGCCACCTACCCAACTGTCACTTTGGATTTTGCATCTCCCTTCATTTCCGTGTCCCTGACTTAGTAGAAATAAGTAAATGCCACCTTCAACTGTCTTCAAAATTCAGAAATACCACTAAAAATTGTCTCTATTCTTTTTGTACACACACTGAGTGACATCAAGGATTTTTAATATCATACTTCATCATAAAATCTGAACTCATAAACACACACAGACACCATACATACACCATTATTCTACCAACTGTCTAAAAGAATTACTTCCCAACCGTCTAGAATGAAACATATTTCCTTTGTTCGCATAGTTTAACAACTTCTCTACATCCTTATTTCTTTTAATTAAAGGAAATTACATATTGTTTTACATATGGAATTATTTTGACTTAATTTGGAGAAATTATAAAATATCACATGGTTGTGATTTAGATAATTGGGGCTTCCCTGATAGCTCAGTTGGTAAAGAATCCACCTGCAATGCAGGAGACCCTGGTTTGATTCCTGGGTCTGGAAGATCCACTGGAGAAGGGATAGGTTACCCACTCCAATATTCTTGGGCTTCCCTTGTGGCTCAGCTGGTAAAGAATCTGCCTGCAATGTGGGAGACCTGGATTCAGTCCCTGAGTTGGGAAGATCCCCTGGAGAAGGGAAAGGCTACCACTCCAGTGTTTTGGCCTGGAGAATTCCATGGACTGCATCATCCATGAGGTAGCAAAGAGTTGGGCACGACTGAGTGACTTTCATTATGATTTAGAATTACTGGACCAATAGGCTATAAAGTCAGTCTCAAAAATTTTCAAAGCATCACACAGACCATAGTCTCTGAATCAGGCTTCAAAGTTATTTTATATAAAGCCTAACAACATATATTTTAAAAAATTAAATAACATTCTAAATAAATGCTAGGTCAAAAAAAAAGAGGAAATCATTAATGTAAATGAGAATGTAACAATAATAAAATGTTACATATCAAAACTTATGGGGAAAAATGAAAGTGATACTTTGAAAGTTATATGTAGAATAAACCTGGAGGAAGGAAATAATAAAAAGGAGAGCAGAAATTAATGAAATAGCGAAAAAGGAAACAGATCCAGAACAAAAGTTGATTCTCTGAAAAGACAATAAAATACTTTTGATGAGATAAAGTCAGACGCGACTGAGGGACTAAGCAACAACATCACAAAAGAGAAACAGCTCAAATGCAAAAATGCAAAAACCCAGGATATAATATGCTATAGCAGAGATTAAAAAGAGAATTCTGTAAAAAGCTCATACTACTAACCTTTAAAACTTAGGAGAAAAAAATGGAACAGCCTCCTAGAAAAACAGAGATTACCATAATGGATTCAGGAAGAAAGAGAAAATCCGAATAATCCTATAACCATCAGTTACTGACCTAAAGGTCTGGCCAGAGGAATTGAATTTTAGTAACTTACAGTTAGTTAAATCACACTTAAAGCTTTCCCCATACTGTAAAGTTTTCCCGATACTGTAACCATATCTACTAGAAGTTGCCATTCAAAGTAGTTTTAAATAATAGCTCACTTATCATATTGACATGAAGCTTGGGCAAATAAATGAGATTCCAAAAGAATTCCTAAACTCTCTGACTGCTTTAGATTTTTATAACACCTCTGTCTTAGTCTTCCTTTACAAACATAGGATAGAAAAGAAATCAACAGTATAAAATCACCCCACAGAATTTCTGGGTAGCCCCTTCCTCAAGTGCAGCCAGGAGGCAAAGGTGGGAGGCCCAGAAACCCCTTGGAGAGGCTCATGGGAGTCAAAAGGCAGACCATGGACCATTTCTGGGTCACTCTAGAACCCAGCTCTCCTGACATATCTAGAGGCCCTCTTCCCTGGGCCCCACTTTCTTCTACTAAAAAATAGTAGGGACCACCAACCTCTGAAATCCATCCCGGCTTCAAAACCCCCTGATAATGCTTCTCCTAGGTTTCTGAAACCTACACACACACATACCAAAAGTAGCATTAAATATAACTCTGTCCATCAAAATTACAACAGGCCTTCAGGAGCTGATACTCAATGAGGCTGGATGGTTAGGACATGGGAGGTTCTTGATACTTTCTACCTGGGCACCTATCTGAAATGTTCCTCAACAAAGAAAAATTTTAACTAAACAGAAATGCTGAGGGTTAGTGAACAGCATCCACTACAAGCAAAAGCAGATTCACACTTAGAGGGTAAATCCAGGCTTGGCTTTGTAACCTACTTCAGCAGAACGGACTCTGAACCTTCCTCGCTCTGCTTGCTCCCTGGCAAGTCCGCCCTGCCTCGGAGAGCAGGCCCAGGCCAGCCTGCAGCAGGAGGAGAGGCCACAGCGCAGAGTCCAGCCACGCCAGCCGAGACTGTCCCCCGTCCCGGCAGCTGCAGCCAGCCCCAGCTAAAGGCAAACCCGGCTGAGATGGGCTGGGCCGGGCCACCCTCGGCAACACGTGACTGGTGTGCACGCCCGTGAGGTTTCAGTTACTTGTTATGCAGCATTGCCGTGGCCATAGAAAACCGATACACTTACACGAAGAACACAAGGGACACTTTATGACACTACACTGGTGAATACGAGTCATCACACGTTTGTCCAAACCCCCAGAATGGCAACCCGCTCCGGTATTCTTGCCTGGGAAATCCCATGGACAGAGGAGCCTGGCGGGCTACATCCAGTCCATGGGGTCCCAAAAGAGTGGAACATGACACAGAAATGAAACAACACAATGTCTAACCCCAAGGGTGAGCCCTAAGGTAAACCATGGAGTTTGGGTGATTATGATGTATCAGTGTGACTTCATCAGTCACAGCAAACGTGCCACTCTGGTGGGGGGTGTTGACAATAGGGACAGGAGGATGCGCCTAGGGAGAGCAGAGGATATGTGGGAAATCTCTGTTCCTTCCCCTCAATTTTGCTGTGAACCGAAAATTACTCTTTAAAAAATCATGTCCTTTTTTGTGTGTGTGTTTTTTTGCCATGCCTCACAGTATGTGAAATCTTAGTTCCCCAACCAAGGATCAAACCCTTGCCCCCTACAGTGGAAGCATGAAGTCTCAAGCACTGGACTGTCAGGGAAGTCCTGTCCTTTTTCAACCAGAAAATGAAAGAAATGGGGGACTTCCTTGGTGGTCTAGTGGTTTAGACTCTGTGCTTCCACTGCAAGGAGCGCGGGTTGGATTCCTGGTCAGGGAACTAGATTCTACATGATTCTACATGCTGCAACTAAAACCGAGCCCAGCCAAATAAATCAACATTAAAAAAAAAAAATCACTTCCTCAGTGATCAGTGCAAAGGAGTAGAGGAAAACAATAGAATGGGGAAAGACTAGAGATCTCTTTAAGAAAATCAGAGATACCGAGGGAACATTTCATAAAAGGTGAGCACAGTAAAGGACAGAAATGGTAGGGACCTAAAAGAAGCAAAAGATATTAAGAAGAGGTGGCAAGAATACACAGAAAAACTATACAAAAAAGATCTTCACGACCCAGATAATCACGACGGTGTGATCACTCACCTAGAGCCAGACATTCTGGAATGTGAAGTCAAGTGGGCCTTAGGAAGTATCACTATGAACAAAGCTAGTGGAGGTGATGGAATTCCAGTTGAGCTATTTCAAATCCTGAAAGATGCTGTGAAAGTGTTGCACTCAATATGCCAGCAAATTTGGAAAACTCAGCAGTGGCCACAAGACTGGAAAAGGTCAATTTTCATTCCAATCCCAAAGAAAGGCAATGCCAAAGACTGTTCAAACTGCCACACAATTGCACTCATCTCACATGCTAGCAGAGTAATGCTCAAAATTCTCCAAGCCAGGCTTCAACAGTACCTGAACAGAGAATTTCCAGATGTTCAAGCTGGATTTAGAAAAGGAAAAGGAACCAGAGATCAAATTGTCAACATCCACTGGATCATCAAAAAAGCAAGAGAGTTCCACAAAAACACCTACTTCTGCTTTATTGACTATGCCAATAATCAATATGCCAATATTTGACTGGGTGGATCACAACTAACTGGAAAATTCTTTAAGAGATGGGAATACCAGACCACCTAACGTGCCTCCTGAGAAATCTATATGCAGGTCAAGAAGTAACAGAACCGGACAACAACAGACTGGTTCCAACTTGGGAAAGGAATACGTCAAAGCTGTATATTGTCACCCTGCTTATCTAACTTATATGCAGAGTACATCATGAAAAATGCCAGGCTGGAGGAAGCACAAGCTGGAATCAAGATTGCTGGGAGAAATATCAATAACCTCAGATATGCATAAGACACTGCTCTTATGGCAGAAAGTGAAGAGGAACTAAAGAGCCTCTTGATTAAGATGAAAGAGGAGAGTGAAAAAGCTGGCTTAAAACCCAACATTAAAAAAACTAAGATCATGGCATCTGGTCCCATCACTTCATGGCAAATAGATGGGGAAACAATGGAAACAGTCAGAGACTTTATTTTCTTGGGCTCCAAACTCACTGTAGATGGTGACTGCAGCCATTCCTG
The DNA here is from genome assembly GCF_963930625.1 of Muntiacus reevesi. Lineage (NCBI taxonomy): Eukaryota > Metazoa > Chordata > Mammalia > Artiodactyla > Cervidae > Muntiacus > Muntiacus reevesi. The sequence goes on along the minus strand of NC_089262.1, from coordinate 8,851,910 downwards.
AGCCAATCGAGCAAATGGGTGGAGGGGGTCTTTGAAACATTTCAGCAAGAGGCCCTGGAACTTAAACATGTAAGAGAAGAATCCCATCAAGAGAGGAGGGGGACTTCCCTAGTGGTCCAGTGGTTAGGGCTTCTGCTTTCACTGCTGAGGACCTGGATTTAATATCTGGCCACGGAACTAAGTTCTGATAAGCCACATGGCATGACCAGAATAAGTTTATTTAAAAAAAAAAAAAAGAAAGAAAGGAGTACAATATTTTCAAGGTTACAAAATTGGGCCTAATTTGGTTCAAGAGTTGTCTGACATTCAAACCGCCGTTCTGTAACAGTGAACACAGCACAAACACTTCCTTTGGTTTCAGTCCTCTCTGCAGAGCTGTCAGGAGCTTACCTCCGGAGAGAAGTGAAGAATTAAGAAGGAGAATTGTCCCCGAGTCAGCGGGAACAAAACAAGCATAAATCTACAAGACAGCAGAGCACACTCTGAATACTTCTGAAGGATTGTTTGACAAATATTTACATGTTGCATATTCAATTATGCAATCCTTTTAGAACAATAAATATTTTAGAAGGAGCCTCTGCTGAGCCATGTCCAAAATTCTACAGATCTCAGGAGCCAGGAAACGACAGACCTTTTTATTTTTCTTGGCCATGCAGCGCAGCACGGGGGATCTAGTTCTCTGACCAGGGATTGAAGCCTCACCCCTTGCATTGGAAACCTGGACTCTTAACCACTGGACCATCAGGGAAGTCCCCAGAACACATCTTCTTAAACAAAACAAGTCTGATCCTTAGTTAACTCCAGCAAAATGAAACCTCTCTCAGCTCAGCAAACTCTCTTCTTGACGGACCAGAGGCTGACAGCTCAATAAACACAACCCCTAAAAAGCCTTTAGAGACATTTTTCTCCCGGGAAGCTGCTATCTGCAGCCTGTGAGCAGTTCAGCTGTTGTTGTCTGGACACTCAGTCGTATCCGGACTCTTTGCGACCCCATGGACTGTAGCCTGCCAGGCTCCTCTGTCTGGGGGATTTCCCAGGCAAGAATGCTGGAGTGGGTAGTCACTTCCTTCTCCAGGGGATCTTCCCAGCCCAGGGATGGAACCAGCAGCTTCTGCATCAGCAGGTGGATTCTTTACCACTGACTCACCAGGAAGGCCCAAGTGGTCTACTAGTTAAGGCAATTACCCTTCTCCTCCAGCAAAAACACTCAGGCTTTCCATAAGCTTTTTACTGCTACTAATCACAGACCAGCACCCAAAGAGTCCTGCCTCAGGGCCTTTGCACTTGCCGTGCCCTCTTCCTGATGTGCCCTTCCCGAGTTTTCTTCTCTGCATCTTTCCATTTTAAATGTTGTGACTCGGGTTTTTTTTTTTTTTTTTTTTTTGGCTGTGCTGGGTCTTCGTGGCTACGATCAGGCTTTCCCTACTTGCAGCACGCAGGCTTCTCACTGAGGCGGCTCCTCGTGTTGCATAGCAAGGCTCTAGGGTGCTCGGGCTTCAGCGTTGCGGCACACGAGCTTCGCTGCCCCGGGACACATGGAATCTTCCCGGGCAGGATCCGCCCATGTCCCCTGCGTCGGCAGGTGGATTCCTGACCACCGAGCCACCAAGGAAGCCCTGTTCTCTCTGCCTTTGCTAGAACGTCACCTGTTCTCTCAAATGACCACCCTACCTACCGATGCAGCCCTCCATCTCTGAACCCGGACCGTCCTCCCTGGCTCCAGGAGCTGCTGACCTGGCTGGGGACAGGAGGAAAGACTTCCCTGAGGAGATGCCCTGAAGCTGAAGGCAGTGAGCGGCTGAGTCGTGTGCCGTGTGCGGAGGGGCATCACAGCCCCGAGGCCGGACACAGGCACGCTGACACCGGATTTCCCAGCTTCCCATTTCTTAGCCAGCTGCTTCGGGCCAAGTAATAGTACCGGGCCCTCAGCAGCTAGCCCCGGGGAGCCCCTCCAGCCTCAGCGGCCACACTGTCCCGCACCGTGACCAACCACCGCCTTGGTGCCATCTGCCTGCCTAGAAAGTCCTCCCACCACCACCTCCAAAAGTCACCCTTCACTGGGCTTCCCTGACTGTCCTCAGCTCCTGGCTTCCGAGACACCTGCTCTGCACTTCTACAGAGCTCCTCTCACGTCCTGCCTCTGGCTGTGAGCACTGGGCGCTACTACCCTCTAAGCACTGGGTGCTGTTACTCTCTAAGCACTGGGTGCTGTTACTCTCTAAGCACTGGGCGCTGCTACCCTCTAAGCACTGGGTACTATTGCTCTCTAAGCACTGGGCGCTGTTACTCTCTAAGCACTGGGTGCTGTTACTCTCTGAGCACTGGGCGCTGCTACCCTCTAAGCCCTGGGTGCTGTTACTCTCTAAGCACTGGGTGCTACTACCCTCTAAGCACTGGGCGCTGCTACCCTCTAAGCACTGGGTGCTGTTACTCTCTAAGCACTGGGCGTTGTTACCCTCTAAGCACTGGGTGCTGTTACTCTCTAAGCACTGGGCGCTGCTACCCTCTAAGCACTGGGTGCTGTTACTCTCTAAGCACTGGGCGCTGCTACCCTCTAAGCACTGGGTACTGTTACTCTCTAAGCACTGGGTACTGTTACTCTGCAAGCACTGGGTGCTACTACCCTCTAAGCACTGGGTGCTGTTACTCTCTAAGCACTGGACGCTGCTACCCTCTAAGCACTGGGTGCTGTTACTCTCTAAGCACTGGGTGCTACTACCCTCTAAGCACTGGGTACTGTTACTAAGCACTGGGTGCTACTACCCTCTAAGCACTGGGTACTATTACTCTCTGAGCACTGGGTGCTATTACTGTCTAAGCACTGGGTGCTGTTACTCTCTAAGCACTGGGTGCTATTACTGTCTAAGCACTGGGTGCTGTTACTCTCTAAGCACTGGGCGCTGCTACCCTCTAAGCACTGGGTACTGTTACTCTCTAAGCACTGGGCGCTGCTACCCTCTAAGCACTGGGTACTGTTACTCTCTAAGCACTGGGTGCTGTTACTCTCTAAGCACTGGGTGCTGTTACTCTCTAAGCACTGGGTGCTGCTACTCCCTAAGCACTGGGCGCTGCTACCCTCTAAGCACTGGGTACTGTTACTCTCTAAGCACTGGGTGCTGTTACTCTCTAAGCACTGGGTGCTGTTACTCTCTAAGCACTGGGTGCTGCTACTCCCTAAGCACTGGGCGCTGCTACCCTCTAAGCACTGGGTACTGTTACTCTCTAAGCACTGGGTGCTACTACCCTCTAAGCACTGGGTACTGTTACTAAGCACTGGGTGCTACTACCCTCTAAGCATGGGTACTATTACTCTCTGAGCACTGGGTGCTATTACTGTCTAAGCACTGGGTGCTGTTACTCTCTAAGCACTGGGTGCTACTACCCTCTAAGCACTGGGTGCTATTACTATCTAAGCACTGGGTGCTGTTACTCTCTAAGCACTGGGTGCTATTACTCTCTAAGCACTGGGCGCTGCTACCCTCTAAGCACTGGGTACTGTTACTCTCTAAGCACTGGGTGCTACTACCCTCTAAGCACTGGGTACTGTTACTAAGCACTGGGTGCTACTACCCTCTAAGCACTGGGTACTATTACTCTGAGCACTGGGTGCTATTACTGTCTAAGCACTGGGTGCTGTTACTCTCTAAGCACTGGGTGCTACTACCCTCTAAGCACTGGGTGCTATTACTATCTAAGCACTGGGTGCTGTTACTCTCTAAGCACTGGGTGCTATTACTCTCTAAGCACTGGGCGCTGCTACCCTCTAAGCACTGGGTACTGTTACTCTCTAAGCACTGGGTGCTATTACTCTCTAAGCACTGGGTGCTGTTACTAAGCACTGGGTGCTACTACCCTCTAAGCACTGGGTACTATTACTCTCTGAGCACTGGGTGCTATTACTGTCTAAGCACTGGGTGCTGTTACTCTCTAAGCACTGGGTGCTATTACTGTCTAAGCCCTGGGTGCTATTACTCTCTAAGCACTGGGTACTGTTACTCTCTAAGCACTGGGCGCTGCTACCCTCTAAGCACTGGGTACTGTTACTCTCTAAGCACTGGGTACTGTTACTCTCCAAGCACTGGGTGCTACTACCCTCTAAGCACTGGGTACTGTTACTCTCTGAGCACTGGGTGCTACTACCCTCTAAGCACTGGGTACTATTACTCTCTGAGCACTGGGTGCTATTACTGTCTAAGCACTGGGTGCTGTTACTCTCTAAGCACTGGGCGCTACTACCCTCTAAGCACTGGGTACTGTTACTCTCTAAGCACTGGGCGCTGCTACCCTCTAAGCACTGGGTGCTGTTACTCTCTAAGCACTGGGTGCTACTACCCTCTAAGCACTGGGTACTGTTACTAAGCACTGGGTGCTACTACCCTCTAAGCACTGGGTACTATTACTCTCTGAGCACTGGGTGCTATTACTGTCTAAGCACTGGGTGCTGTTACTCTCTAAGCACTGGGCGCTACTACCCTCTAAGCACTGGGTGCTGTTACTCTCTAAGCACTGGGCGCTGCTACCCTCTAAGCACTGGGTACTGTTACTCTCTAAGCACTGGGCGCTGCTACCCTCTAAGCACTGGGTACTGTTACTCTCTAAGCACTGGGTGCTGTTACTCTCTAAGCACTGGGTGCTGTTACTCTCTAAGCACTGGGTGCTACTACCCTCTAAGCACTGGGTGCTATTACTGTCTAAGCACTGGGTGCTGTTACTCTCTAAGCACTGGGTGCTATTACTGTCTAAGCCCTGGGTGCTATTACTCTCTAAGCACTGGGTGCTACTACCCTCTAAGCACTGGGTACTGTTACTCTCTAAGCACTGGGTGCTATTACTGTCTAAGCACTGGGTGCTGTTACTCTCTAAGCACTGGGCGCTGCTACCCTCTAAGCACTGGGTGCTATTACTGTCTAAGCACTGGGTGCTGTTACTCTCTAAGCACTGGGTGCTACTACTCTCTAAGCACTGGGTACTGTTACTCTCTAAGCACTGGGTGCTATTACTCTCTAAGCACTGGGTACTATTGCTCTCTAAGCACGGGTTACTATTACTATCTAAGCACTGGGTACTATTGCTCTCTAAGCACTGGGTGCTGTTACTCTCTAAGCACTGGGTACTATTGCTCTCTAAGCACTGGGTACTGTTACTCTCTAAACACTGGGTACTATTGCTCTCTAAGCACTGGTTACTATTACTGTCTAAGCACTGGGTGCTATTATTGTCTAAGTACTGGGTACTATTACTCTCTGAGTACTGGGCACTATTACTCTCTAAGCACTGGGTACTATTGCTCTGAGTTCTTCCTCAACTAAAAGGTGAAGACTCTCAAGGCAGAGACTGTTTGATTCAGGAGACTCTGCAGCGCCCACTCATGCCTTGCACACAGTAGGTCTGCAGTGAACGCTCATCAGTGACTCACTACCCCATGTGCTACAGGGTCGTGTCTTGGTCCTTGTGACACTTCAGTCTTTCAAAGTGCTTCAGAAAGACAGAGGCTGTTTGATAACAGGATCAAGAAGCCACCGGGAAGAACAGAAGCTCTCGCCTCACCCCCTCAAAGCCCAGAACACAGGACCCACTCCTTCTGATCAGAAGATAAAAGGGCTTGATGGGCTGTGGGTCTTTGTCATTGATGGGCTGTGGGCCATTTCTCCATCCTAATGTGGTGTGGAGCAGAGAGGAGGCTCAGAACAGAAAAATGAAGGGAGACTCTGTAATCAAGGGGAAAAGCACAAAGGAAAATAGCTTTGCCTGGCCGCAAGAACATTTTTTTTAAACCAGGAGGATGTCTCTTCCGAGCATGGAGAAGGTAGGTGAGTAAAAAACAGGACAAGACAATAAACACGGCCTAGCGCTGTGCGCTAGGGATCCAGTGCTCAGTAGCCCAGCATATTGAAGCTGCGGACTGCACCGCATCACTGCAGAGAAACTGAGGCAGAGAGGCGCTGAGAGGCCGGAGCTGGCCACCCCTGACTCTGCACTGAGGGAGAGGCCTTCACAGTGAAAGTTGCTGAGTCGTGTCTGACTCTTTGTGACTCAATGGACTGTACAGTCTGTGGAATTCTCCAGGCCAGAATATTGGAGTGGGTAGCCTTTCCCTTCTCCAGGGGATCCTCCCAATCCAGGGATCGAACCCAGGTCTCCCACATTGCAGGCGGATTTTTTACCAACTGAGCCACAAGGGAAGCCCTCCAGGCGGTCACAAGAGGCCCCAAAACTCAGTGCGACACACCCACGCCCCTTGGGGACGGTTCACGTTGTCCTCAGCGGTCCCCAGTACAGCTGCTTTCCAACTTTTATCTTTTGCCCCCAAAGGAAACACAACCAAGCTCAGCCTAATGGAGCCCAGAGTGGGGGCTGGGCAACCCAGGCCCCAGGAGACCCCAAAGCTGCCCCCAACAGGGGAGAGATCCACCCCACTCCTGACCCTTCCTGACCCTTGTCAGGCTTCCTTTAAGGCAGCCCCCAGTTACCTGCTTCAGGAAACTGAGGTCTGCCGTGAACATCTGTGAAAAGTCACCTTGGTAAAAGCGAAAGCAGAGCTGCACAGTCAGCCCGGGCCGCCTGGCGGCCAGAGGGAAGGCTGGGGTGCAGGCATCCCCGGGGTGTCCCAGGGCCACCGGGGTGATGCTTCCCACGCGGGCCCCTCTCCAGCTCTAGGAGCCTTCGGAATCTAGGGGCCAGCACCACCTGACACATTACACCAAGCGGAGAGCCTTCCCCAAGTTCAACTGCGGTGTCAAGTTCAACCATACCTGCAGGGGCTCCAGTCTGCCTGAGCCCGGCCCAGATCACAGGCAGGGGAGGAACACCCGCGCGCGCCCGAACCCGCCCCTGGATAAACCAAAGGCACCCGACTCCCCCGGTTTCCAAGGAGACGCACTTCCTTCCCATCAGTGTGGGATCCCCCCCAGCAAAGGCACCTGCGCTCCGGCTGCGCGCCAGGCGGAGGCTGCCCATCCCGCGGGACCCAGGGACCGGGACAGCCAGGGAGACCGCGGTCACTGTCGGCTGGGCACCGGCCCCCGGGCACCTGGCCGCCGCGCTCGCACTGCGGTCTGTCTCCTCCCGCGACTTCGGTGGGCTGCGTTCCGAGAGCCAGTCCTTCTCGAGCCAACTTTTTCTTTTTTTCTCGGTGTTTCTCATCGTCCCTGAGTCTTGTCATGACTCATGGATCCCTCGTGCTTCTCCCCACCCCCACGCCCGCCTGCCCTGCGGGTGTGCTCCCGCCGCCCGGCTGCGCTCCCTGCCCGGGACCTGCCCGGTGGAGGGGGGCGCGGGATGGCCCCCGGCTCTCCGCGGTGACCGTGCGGATAGCCCAATCGGAGATCGCGTCGGCCGGCCACCGTGCGGGTCACCGGGCGCGGCCGCGCGTGGGCAGGGGGAGGGATGCAAGGAAGCAGGGGGTCCCAGAGCCAACTCCTAACTCGGGAGGTGAGCAGAAGCCGACCCGCGCTAGGGAGTGGAAGGCAAAACGCAGGGGCAGCTAGAGGACCGAACCCTGGGGGCGCTGGGGGCGACTGGGGCATTTTGCAGAAGGGGTTTCCCCTGCAGGCAAGGAGGGTTGACCGTCAGAGTGGACCCGGAGTGAAGGGACCCTAGAGACGCCCCAACTCAGATCCCAGGGCGGGCCCCAGGGGAGCATCGGAAGACTCCGCGGGCGGGAAACTAGAAGGGGCTGCGGTAAGCACGCGGGTCTGGCGACGGTCCCCGCGGCGCCGTGACCTCGGAGAAATCGTGCGGCTCCCTCCGGCCCGAGATGGGCAGGCCGCCCAGGGCGCCGCGCACACCGCGCGCCCATGGGGCCGGGAAACGGCGCTCTCGGCCGCGGCAAAGTCACCGCCGGGCGTGGACCGAGGAGGGCGGAGGGGCCCCGCACCCCGCGCGGGCGCGCTCTTACCCGGCCGTTGCGATCGGTCTCCTGCACCTCCTCGGCGCTGGGCCCCCGCCGCACCAGCGCCCTCAGCAGCCCCACGTCGTTGGCGCAGGCGGCGCGCAGGAGGGTCGCCGCCTCCGGGACGCCCTCCGGAACGGCCTCCGGAGCGCTCTCCGCGCTCACCGAGCTGTACTCCTCCTCGTCTCCGTAAGGGTAGAAGGAGTCGTCCGAGGCGATGCTGCGGGTGTCGGGCAGACTTGAGAAGTCCTCGTACTCCTCGTAGTCAGCTGGGTCCTCCCCGGCCTGCGCGTCCCGGGGTGGGGACGGTGGCTCTGGGGACACGCGGCGCGCCCCGCCGCCCTCCGGCCCGGGCCCGGCCAGCAGCACCATGCCGGCGGCCGGGGCGCGGGCCGGGGGGCCGGGGAGCGGGCCGGGAGCCGGGGACGCCGGGCGCGCACCGAGGTCACCGCCCCTTGTCCCCGGCAGCCCCAGAAAAGCAGGAGGGCTCTGCGCGCGCCAGCTCGGCGGAAACGCGCGCCGGGCGGCCGCGCTGCAAGACTCGAGTCACCGGAGGCTGGAGAAAGCCCCTCGAGGGTAGGAGGAGCCGCGGGGGCTTTCCGAGCGCGGCGGCGGGCGCGGGCGGGGACCGCGCGGGAAGAGGGCGGGGGTGGCCGAGCCCGAGGAGGCGTGCGCCCCGGGGTCCCGCGCCGCCCCCCCAACCCGGCGCGATCCTGGCAAAAGTTAAGAGTCAAGCAGGGGGCGCCTCGGCCCCGCGGGTTCGGTGCAGCCGGCTGCTGTGCCCGGGAGCTGAGAAATGCGCACGCGGGAGAACCAGAAGCGACTACCAAAGAACCCGAACGCCCTCGTGGCTGGCGGCCCCGCCCCTGCTCTCGGGATGAGAGTGACGGTGGGGGTCGGAGGACGCAGCGGGCTGAGCCGTCGGGAACACCAAATCCCCGGGCGCGGTGCCGCCCCGGGCGTCAGGCCTGCGGGCTGGGGTGGCCGGGTGAGGAGGGAGTTGGGGGGTAGTTTCTCGGTGTCTGAGACACCCAGCCTGTTTGTGCATTTTTTTCCGGGAGTCTGGGCTCCGGGGCCAACTTCGCTCCCGCGTTAAGACCGCCCTGGGCACCGAGGACGGGTGGAAGCTTGGGAGATGGCGTCCAGCTGGGGACCCTGCCCCTCTGAGCCGGGAGCTCCGGGCTGCCCCGGGGCCGTCCCAGGCCGAGACAGGACGGGGGACCCGGCAGAGGACCCGGGCCAGCAGTCACTTTCAGATGGCTTCTCAAAGAGCGCCCCGGAGCCGCTGTCCCGGAGTCGATGGGGGGGAGGGGGGTGACATCTGGGTGGGAAGGAGCGGCTCCAGGCCCGAAGGGTTCCCCCCTCCCTCACCCTGGCCAGGGTCCCTTTATCTGCGGAGTCAAGACGGATTCACGGGCGGAAGCCACCACCCCGGCTCCGACTTCGCGGCTGCTTGCCAAACAGAGAGCCGGCCCGCAGCGGCGGCCCGGGTCCCACCCCCGAACCCCACCCCACCCCGGTCCCCCCAGGCTGGAGCCTGGCCTACCCAAGCCCACCCCGCCCCGTCGGTCCCAGCGCAGGGGGTGAGGACTCGCCGCGGGGAGCCTCTGACCTCCCAGAGGAGGAGGCACCGTGGGACCGTGGGGCAAATCCTAATGGAAAAAGGATGGGGGAGATGTGGCGTGAGGGTTGGGGCCGTCGGGGGGCGTCGCCTCTCGGACAGAAAGCACTTCAGATCCAGGGGCGGATGCGGAGACCACGGGTGAAACAGCGCCTCTTTGTCTCCTCACCCTCCTTTCCTTCTGTAATTTCCACCGCTCTTGACGGCGTGCCTACCAGCTGCCAGTGCCGGAGAGGCCCTCAGGGCGCAAAGGTGACCAAAACCAGGCGACGGCGGGCGCTGGGGACAAACTAGAAGATTCCAGGCCCGGGAGGGCAGGCTGAGGGCCGCAGTGGGGAACGCGGGCAAAGACACCACCGGGATGGCTGGCGGGGCCTGAGTGAGGTTCCAACTGCCTAGGCCTCTGCATCTCGGGCCCCTGGCCTTCCCGTGCGACGCGCCCGTGCCGATCCCCGCGGCCTCCAGGGTCCGCCGGGCTGACCGGGAACCTGGCATCCCCGAGGTCGGGAGGACGGGGGCTGCGGGAGAGGTGGACGCCCGAGCGAGCCTTGAGCCAAAAAGTGAACCCGGGCGCACCGGCCTCCTGTAGCCCGGGGCTTTCTCTCTGAAGCCAAAAATACCCCGGGTCATAGTTTGCTTTTTCTTTTCTAAGCAGCCATATTTACATAAATCCCCACTGGAAATTTCCACCTTTCAAGACTGACCACTGTTTTTGGTGTTTCCAGAGGCTAAATGAAGTCAGGGGATTTTTACAAGTTGAAGTGACCCTCCCCCTCTGCCCAGGCAGAGAGGTGAGTTTGCTAACCCTCCTCTCCTCTCAGCCCAGGCCAGCTGCGTGATATCCCAGTATCCAGAGGGCTGGGACGGGGGTCCCCGGGGGTGGGGCAGGGGCCTTGCCCAGCTGTGGTCCTGGAGTGGGGAAGTGGACCCCCAGGAGTGGGCAACCCCTAAGTCCTCATCCCTGGGTATTTCACCACCAAAGTTAAGCTCTATCTTCAGAGTTCACCACTTCCTCCTTTCCTTCCTTGGAAATTTGGTTGCAAATATCACTACATGGTTTAACCTTTAAAGGTAAGCTTCTGAAATGGCCAGCTCCAAATAAAAACTAGCCTTTTGTGAGGGATCCAACTCCAAACCAAACTGGCTTTCCCTTTTAGAAATGCTGCCCTTTTACCACAAAGACAAAAGACGCTCAGTGTTGTGAAAGAACACACAATTAGGCTTTGGGGATTTTAAGTCAACATTATATGTACAAAATCTACGTAAGAAGGAGAAAGCAGCTTATCAAAACTGCCAACACACTCAGGAGAACTCTTAAATAGGTAACATTTTCCAGAACTGTATTTGATCTAAGACAGTTAAGTTTCAATGGAATAGCTGAATTCAATTCTTTTGACTGATGATGTTTAAGTTTTTTAATATTAATATTCTATTTTTTTTCCCTTGAGCTTTTTATTTTGTATTGGGGTATAGCTGATTGACAATGTTGTGATAGTTAAGTTTTATATATGTATGGCAATTAAACAGCTGGTTGATTCAGTTGAATAATTTCTCCTTGGGCTATTTAAAAAAAAAGATTCACTATTTTAGTTGTATTTCTCAAAGTGGCCACCTAACTGTAATAGTTATAACAGGAAGGTCTTAAAAAATTACAAGCAGTGTATTTATAGACTGAAAACTGAATGCACCTGTGATGGCGCACTCCCCACAAAATTTGTTTAGAAAGCAAAGTGAGATGACCTAGCGGTGGAGCCAACCTGAACCCTCCCCGTGTATGTGTGCGTGCTAAGTCGTTTCAGTCACTTCAGACTCCTTGCAACCCCACGGACTGCAGCCCACCAGGCTCCTCTGTCCATGGGATTCTCCAGGCAAGAATACTGGAGGGGGTTGCCATGCCCTCCTCCAGGGGATCTTCCCAACCCAGGGATCAAACCCACATCTCTTATGTCTCCTGCGTTGGCAGGTGGGTTCATTGCTCATCAAATAACCAAGGTCCCACCCTCTAGAATAGAACAAATGGCAGAATGATTTTAAGCATTTCATATGTCTGAAGTTTAGCACACAGTAACTGTTGACTTTCATTATTATGAAGGTTAGAGTATCCTTTCGCCATATGATATAAACTACTCTGCAGCACCGACTGCTCAAAATGTGTTGCCCTATTTGCCGAGAGAACTACCCACATGAGGTGAATGAGAAATGCTTTTCATTTTTTCCTTTGAAAGGCAGTGCACCTTGGGATATAGTGCAAAATGTGCTATCTGACAAACTGACTTCTGATGACATCTCCACTGTTGAGTTGCAATCATAATAGTTCTAGATCTTGACTGAGTTACACCAGTATTTGACCAACTCCTAGTCTTGATATTAAGGATATTCCCAGAATTTTCCTACTGTATCTGTAAAGAAAGAAAAAAAAAAATGTTGCTGGCCATTCCAGCTCTACAAGGATCAAGTCATGAGGCATTGCAGTCACCCACTGACAGGGGAATTCAGAATGGAAAGAGAAAAAAAAGGAAATATTTTGTGCTTTGAATGTCTGCCCCTAGATGGTTAAGATACACATCTAAGGAAAAATTTCCATGATCCTAGATTCTTGCATCTTTCCATACAGAGAAAAGCACTAAACTCTTTAATTTGAGATGTCTGTTCTTTGTGATTCACAGTCATCTTTTGACGTTTGGGTCCATGTTTTTTTTCCAGAAAATTATATATATAGGTCCCGCAGCAGCAGCAGGCAGTAAATAATCTGCCTTCAGGCTGGAAACTCAAGTTTGATCCCCGGGTCAGGAAGAGCCTCTGGAGAAGGGAGTGACTGCCTACTCCAGTACTGTCTGGAGAATTCCATGGACAGAGGAGCCTGGCAGGCTGCAGTCTATGAGGTCACAGAGTCAGACATGACTGAGACATGTCTGACATGTCAGTCAGACATGACTGACCAACACTTTCACTTTCCTGTTCCACTCCGCACCTCTTTCAGAGCAGTTCCTCGGAGTTATCTGAGAGGCTGGTTCCCAGACTATATCCTCAGTAAGGTCTCGATAAAACTTAACTCGCAGATTTTGCATTCTGTGCTTTTATTTCAGCCCCCGAAACAGGAGAGAAGGAGGCTGGGCACAACCTTTGGAAGAAAGACACAGCCGCGAGGACACGACAAAAACTGGGCTAGAACCAAGGAGGTCCAAGATGGCGGAAGATTCCACTTCCGGTGGGCCGTGAGCCGCGTTACCTGCTCGTTACAATATGCACTCCTTATGCTCACTATGCGCTCATTATGTGCTCATGGCCCGGCTCCTCCGTCCATGGAATTTTCCTGGCAAAGATACTGGGGTGGGTGGCCAATTCCTTCTCCAGGGGATCTTCCTGACCTAGGGCTCGAACTTGGGTCTCTTGCATTGCAGGCAGATTCTTCACCATTTGAGCCAACAAAGAAGCCCCTATTATAATATATTAGCATCTAAATGACACCTCTACCAGCACGTGAAGTGAAAAGTGAAAGTGAAGTTGCTCAATCCCATCCAACTCTTTGTGAGCCCATGGACTCTAGCCTACCAGAGTTGCCATTTCCTTCTCCAGGGGATCTTCCCGACCCAGGGATCAAACCTGGATCTCCTGCATTCCTGGCAAATGCTTTGCCCTCTGACTCACCAGGGAAGCCCAGCATCATGACCGTTCATCAGAGGCCAACCATATAAGACCAAAATTGGGGGTATCCCACTTCTTGAAAACTGCCAACCCTTCACTGAAATAGTTAGAATAATTCTCCCACTCTTTCGCCTACGAAAGTATTCAGCCCATAAAAACTATAACCACCCAAAATGTCCAGGCCTCTCACCTTCTGAGATGGTCCACATTCTGTGGGGTGTGTTTCTCTCAAGGCCCATCTTGCCTTTTGAGGTAGACTGCATTCTGTCTATGAAATGTGTATCTCTCTAAATAAATCCAGTTCTTAGCTATCACTTTGTGTCTCACTGAATTCTTTCTGCTACAAGATGTCAAGAACCTGAGCTTGGGGAATGCATTGGTGGTCCTGTGGTTAGGACTTTGTGCTTCCACTACAGGGGCCATAGGTTTGATTCCTGGTCGGGGAAGTGAAGGGTAACTAAGCCCACACATCACAACTAGAGAGTCCAAGGCCCACAGTGAAAGATCCTGCCTGATGCAATGAAGATCCCCTGTGCCAAAACAAGACCTGATGCAGACAAATAAATAAAACAGGTAAACAAAATATTTTAACAACAACAAACAGAAAGACTGCACCTTCAAGTCCCAATCTGGGTTTGGGCCAGGTTCCAGTCCCAGCCCTTGGTTCAAGTCCCATCTGATTTGCATGGTTTCAGCAATCAAATAGAAGTAACTTAGCATGTCCTGGAGTCCATCTACAGAATGACTGGGCCAGATTATCCATCTGACCTACTTAGAGATATAAGGAACAGTCTCCTGTGTATTTCTGGCTCTCCTCATTAAAGAGATTAACTGCCCTCTGGCCCTAACTCCATTCAGTGGACGGTGATGAGATCCCTCCTGTTCTAATCGGGATTGGTGTAGCCATTTAAGAACTTCATTTTCTTTCGGGGAGGATTTCTGCCCTTGTGGGTAAATATTTGGAAGAAGTATGTGCATGTGTGCTCCTCACTGCCAACTCTTCTGCCTTGTTTCTGCTCTTGATGGAAATTAGAGATAAAAGGGTATAACTAGAGAAGCCATGTTTACTTCAAGGACAAGTCCTTGGCTCCTTATCTGAATAAAAGTGGTTGAATTTTTAAGGTTAATTTAGGGAGTCATGTGTGATATAAAAAGCTATTCAAGGAACTACTCAGCAGAAGACTACACGACCCACCCAGGCCTTCTCCCTAGGAACAGGGCAAACACCCATTTTTTTTCCCATCACCACCCCTTTGTTCATGCACCTATAATAGTTTCTATTACTGTTTTCCAACAATTTTTTGCAAAACTGTCTTCCTTCTTATAACCTGAGAATTCACCAAATTCAAGGACCAGGTCTTACTATTTTTTTTTTTTTTGAGGCGTAGTTGATTAGAATGCTGTATTAATTCTCCTGTACAGCAAAGAGATTCTGCTATATAGACATTCTTTTTCATATTCTTTTCCTTTATGGTTTATCACAGGATACTGAATATAGTTCCCTGTGCTATACCGTAGGAACTTAATTTATGACTAGTTTTTTAATCTCCAGCATCTAAGAGGATGTCTCACCATCTTGATTGAAAGTGAAAGTGAAGTTGCTCAGTCGTGTCCTACTGTTTGTGACCCCATGGACTGTAACCCACCAGGCTCCTCTGTCCATGGGATTTTCCAGATGAGAATACTGGAGTGGGTTGCCATTTCCTTCACCAGGGGATCCTCCCGACCCAGGGATTAAACTCATGTCTCCTGTATTGCAGGCTTTCTGTTCTGAGCCAGGAGGAGAAGACTTGGCTTCCTAAACCAGCCTCTGCTATCTCTTGGGACTTTCTGAATTTAGACAAGATCAAGTACAGAGTAGCAACCTGAACTTGCTGCTTCTAAGTCTTGAGACCTTCAGGAATTAAAACCAACGTATCATCAAAGGTAGGAAGACACGGTGTTTCAGGGAAGAAAAATGAGATATAACAAGATGGTCACACCCCAGACCTTGGGTGAGTCCCTGGGGCAGGCTACCAAGTGAGCATCCTTGACTTCACATAGGAAAGAATTCAAGAGCAAGCCATAGTAAAGTGAAAGCAAGTTTATTTAGAGAGATACACATTCCATCGACAGAAAGTGAGAGCAACCCCAAGGTGTGGGGTTGTTAGTGTTTATAAGCTGATAATTTCATAGGCTAAAAGTGAGGGTGTTATTCCGATTAGTTGGGGCAAGTGGTGGGGATTTCCAGGAGCTGGACCACTGCCCACTTTCTGGTCTTTTATGGTCACCTCCGGAACTGTCGTGGCACCTGTGGTTGCATCATTTACCTGGCTGATGAGTTACAGTGAGTCTGTGTTAAGGCTCAAAGGACTTTCCCTCTGGCTCAGAGGTAAAGAACCCTCTAGCAATGCGGGAGATGCGGGTTTGACCTCTGGGTTGGGAAGATCCCTTGGAGAAGGAAATGGTAACCCGCTCCACTTCTTGCCTGGAAAATCGCATGGACAGAGGAACCTGGTGGGCTTCAGTCTTTGAGCTTGAAAAAGAGTCAGAGAAGACTTAGTGACTAAACAAAGCAACAACATACTAAGGCCCAAGGTCTCTTGGAAGTCAAACTGACCACCACCTTGGACCAGTTTATGTCCTATCCAATGGCTATGCCATTTTTTTTTAAAGGTTGTGCTCTACTCCCTCCCTGTCTCAATAGGACCCTGGGGATATGTCTGGATTCTGTATCAACTTCTGACTATCAGTGGTTCTCTATAAAGCCAGATTAATATCTTGCCATATGTAACCACCATACTCAGATGCTGGGGCCACACACCAAGGAGACTCAGGTCTCACCCCGTGCTGGTGGTCCTGCCTCTACTGGTGCATCTTGTCAGTCAGGAGGAATGGGGTGATACACACAGCTCTGAGCCTGGACCCACGAGTCCGTAGGGCAGGGCCTGCAGGCCCCATCACTGTCCCAAACTAAGCATAAACCCCATAATCAAAGCAAAGACTAAATCAGAATTTTAAAATTAGTACTGTCAGTCATTCAGTATGGCTTACACCTATCACTTGGCCTAACTCTGGCTAGGTTTCCTGTCAAAACATGCCCAGGAGGTCAAAGCTAAGGGCAGAAAGAATTTAGGCTGAACATGCAGTGCATGATGGGAGAATCATATGGACAAATATTTTTAAACTGAAGCAAAAATTAATTCCCTGCTATATTAGTTTATTTACGGTACTGCTGTAACAAAACACCAGGAAGCAAGTGGCTTAAACACTAGGAATGTGTCCTCTCCCAGTCGGGTAGGCTAGAGGTCTGAGATCAAGGTGTCAGAAGGTTAGTTTCTTCTGAGGCTGTGAGACAGGATCTGGTCCGCGCTCTCCCCAGGTTTCCGTGGATTTGCTGGCCCTCTGATTCTCCTGGCTTCTAGAAGCATCACCCCATCTCTGCTTCCATCTGTGTGCGTTTTGGGATCTAAATCTCCACCCTTTTTAAAGGACACCAGTCATACTGGACCAGGGCCCACCCTAATGACCCCATCTTAGCTAATTACATGTGTCAATGCCCAGTTTTCAAACCAGGGCACGTTCTGAGAACAGGGAAGTTAAGACTTCAGCATTAGGGGGACGCATTTCAGTCCATAACTCCTGCCTTTGGAGTGCCTCCATTCTGCTGGGGAGACGTAGAATAGCAACATAAGTACACGAAATGCATAGCATGGGAAATAGTATTACGGGGCGAGAAAAAACTAAAATGGGAGAGGAAATGGGAAGGATCCAGGGGTTACAGTTCGAGTTGAGAGAGCTAGAGACGGTCCCACTGAGGAAGGAGTTTCGGAACTAAGACAGAAAGGAAGTGGGAATGTGAGCTGTGCCAGCCGTGGGGTCCCCATCCGTTATGCCTCCTGTTCCTGAATGAATAAATAAAAGCGATGGCTGAGCAATCTCGATCCCAGCTTTCTCTAGCTCCTAAACCTAAAACAACCCTTCCACCCTGCCCAACCTAGATTATCCTACCCAAACCCGGAAGCAATCAGCTCATCAATTCCGAAGACCAAACACCCCGGGTACAAAGTTTCTGGGAACCACTCGCCCCCTCTTACAACACGAGGAGGAGCCGGCAGTTACAGCTTTTTGTCGGCTCATTTTAACTCTTTGGCTGTCAGGCTATAGGTTGTCTCAAGAATTCACCACAACATTTTGGCATTTTATTCTTGGACCAAAAGTATCCCCCCAGTTTACGGTGCTAAAAATCCCACAGCTCTGTTCTTCCCTCTCTCATCGGCAGTCATTCAGTCACCTGGTTTTGCTGGGGAAGCAGCATCTCCATCTGCAGGTTTCATCAGACTCCTCCGCGGGCCCCGCCCCCTGGCGACTCACGCCCACCATCCCCGCGGCAACAGGTGGCTCGAGGCCCCTCACCAGACTGCAAGGATGCTGACAAGGACCTGGTTTCTGGGTTCTTCTCTCTTAGCACAGATCTCCCTCCTCCCCTCCCAGCCCTCGCAAACATCCTCCCTGACAGAATTTCTTTTGTTTTTTTTTTTAGGTACTTACTTGGCTGCGCCGCGTCTTAGTTGTGGCATACGGGATCTCTGATTGTCATTGAGGCATGCCGGGTCTTTCATTGTCGATGTTGGGGCATGTGAGATCTCGTTCCCCGACCAGGGATGGAGCTCGAGCGCTTTGTGTTGGGAACTCAGAGTTTTAGCCACTGGACCTCCAGGGAAGTCCGTTGACAGAATTTCTTTTTTTTTTTTTTTTAATTATTTGTCATCGGAGGATAATCGCTTTACAATATTGTGTTGGTTTCTGCGATATACTAGCATGAATCAGCCATAGGGATACATATGTCCCATCCCTTTTGAACCTCCCTTCCATCTCCCACCCCATCCCACCCCCTAGGTTGTCACAGAGCACTGGGTTGAGCTCCCTGCATCAGATAGCAAATCCCACTGGCTATCTAATTTTGCATCTGGTTACTTGTATGTTTCCATGCTACTCTCTCCATCGTCCCACCCTCTCCTCCCCTCCCTGTGTCCACACATCCGTTCTCCATGTCTGCAGAGTTTCTTAAGAATATAAGTGTCAGTGGAATGGGAGCGATAGAATAGCCTTGGAAAGCTTGCAACTGCTTCTGACAGTACGGTGCCTGTACCTGTTGATACGCCCACGACATATGAAGCGAATGTCCCAGAGCTACCAGCTCCTGGGGCTGTAGATGACCCAGACTGGAAGGGCTGAACAATATCACAAAGAGAGCAGGACCTCAAGAAAGTTCTCGAATTTATTTTGGGGGGCAGGGGAGCAAATTATTTATCAGGTAAATGAAGGAACTTACGTAGATGTTTTTTCCTACTTCTAGAAAAGGTAAAGATAACCCCGACAACACATGCACCGCCTTGGTGACCAGCTCACCCCATGTCTATGGGAAACCAGAGTAAGGCTTAGTTAGCTCTTGTCATCACTCCCAGGATGCACTTGTCCAAGTGACCCTCTGCTGTGCCAGAGCCAGGATGCTTGCACAAGTGGCTGACGTGGTCATCCGGTTCTTTGATGGATTTCACCTGCTCATTCAGGTCATGCGTCTCAGTGAAGTTACCCAAATAGGAGTCATTTTGTCAGTGGCCAGTTTGTGCAGTTCTGGTAATGACTGGTTTACAGTTTTCTTTCCCAATGTAAAAAGCAGGCTCCAGTGGATTCTAGCTTCCCTAATGGCTCAGTTGGTAAAGAATCTGCCCGCAATGCAGGAGAATACCTGCAGGACAGGAGACCTGGGTTCAATCCCTGGGTCGGGAAGATCCCCTGGAGAAGGAAATGGCAACCCACTCCAGTATTCTTGCCTGGAAAATTCCACGCAAGGAACCCGGTAGGCTACAGTCCATGGGGTTGCAGGAGTCGGACATGACTGAGCGACTAAACCACCAGTGGATTCAGCCTGTTCTCCCAGGCATCACGGCCCAGTTTGTTGACCTCCTCGAGGGAGATCTGGCGACCTTGTTGGCTCTGTAGCTTCATCAGGTTCTCACTCTCCTCACAGGAGATCAGTGAAGAAGGTACTTGGCAAAGTCCTTCCAAGCTCCATCATCGGGTCAAAGTCGACAAGGCCCAGATGGAGGCAGGGAACTCCAGGTTGATCTGGGATCTTGTTGTCTTTGCTGGTGCACCTGGGGCGTGTGGATGTCCTGGTGGTGACGGCAGGGTCCCAGGAGCAGGGTAGTGGAGGTCTGGCTCTGAGGGACTGGTTAGGGTGGGGGACCGGGGCCGATGCTCCAAGCACAACGGAAGCAGGAAACCATGGCAACTCTCCCACAGAATCTGTCTCCGATTCAGACACTAGAGCCCAACGAATACTTGTCTTGTAGGGGAGCCGACCAAACAGTCTTTATGAGCCAAACCCGAGGCAGGGGTACAGGCAGTGGCTGCCTTGCCAGTTGACTGAATGGGTGGGCATTAGATCCGGAAGAATAGAAGAGAGTTGGTATTGCAACTCCCTTCAACCTCGGTGGAGCCTCAGCTTGTCTGTGTCTGCTGCTGAGTCACTAAGGAGGACCTGGGTCCTTGGCGTCTTATAGGCTGATGGACTCTGGCTGTCTGCACCTCCCTTGCCCCAAACCCTCCAGTCTCGACCAGAAGAGCTTTGGTGCTGAACTGGGGACGGGAGTCTCTGTCCCCCGAACCCCCCACCGCCCGCAGCATGAGGCCAGAGAGCCCAGCAGCTCTGACCGCGATTCTCTGCCCTTCACCATGTCAGTCTGCACTCACTCTCCGAGCCCCAGGCCTTGGACCCAGGTTGCCTTTCATGAGATCGTCAGGGGAATGGAATCAAATCGCTCTCCAGCTGGAGAGTCTCAGATAGTCTCTCCTTTTAAAGATATCTGAACTCTATCCCTCTATTCTTTATTTTCATCTTTGGCCATTGCCGCGTACCCTGTGGGATATCAGTTCCCCAACCAGTAACTGAACACGTGTCCCCTGCACAGAAAGTGTGAGTCCTAACCACTGGACCACCAGGAAGGTCCTCAGCTATTTTTCAAAATGTTTTCCCTAAATACCTCACACTGAACTTCGTTTCTTTGTGCCCCACACCAGCCCCCTTCGGGCCCTTTGCCTTGGGCATCCTCTCAGGGACCCCTCTCCACCTCCTGTCTTTATGGCTCTGACTCCCCAGACCTCAGGTGCATTCAGCGGGACACTGTGGAAGAGGCATTCACTGAATTCCACCACGTGAACTGGGATCTCTCTCGTATGTATATGTATCAGTTCAGTTCAGTCACTCAGCTGTATCCAACTCTGCGACCCCATGGTCTGCGGCACGCCAGGCTTCCCTGTCCATCACCAACTCCCGGAGCTTGCTCAAACTCATGTTCATCCAGTTGGTGATGTCTTCCAACCATCTTATCCTCTGTTGTCCCCTTCTTTTCCTGCCTTCAACTTTCCTAGCATCAGGGTCTTTTCCAATGAGTTCTTTGCATCAGGTGGCCAAAGGATTAGAGTTTCAGCTTCGGCATCAGTCCTTCCAATAAATATTCAGGACTGATCTCCTTTCAGATGGACTGGTTGGATCTCCTTGCAGTCCAAGGGACTCTCAAGAGTCTCCTCCAACACCACAGTTCAAAAGCATCAATTCTTCGGCTCTCAGCTTTCTTTATGGTCCAACTCTCACATCCATACATGACTACTGGAAAAGCCATAGCTTTGACTATATGGACCTTTTTCCGTATATATATTATATATATAATTTTATTTGTCATATATATTTAATCATATATATATAATGTTATGGTTTAGTTTTGCTTGCACTGAGTCTTCACTGCTGCTCTTGGGTTTTTCTCTAGTTGTGGTGAGCCAGGGCCACTCTTTTTTGCACTGCAAGGGCATCTCATTGAAGTGGCTTCTCTTGTGGTGAAGCACAGGCTGTAGGGTGCACGGGTTTCAGTATTTTCGGTATGTGGGCTCAGAAGTTGTTGCTCCTGGGCTCTAGAGCACAGGCTCAATCGTCATGGCACACAGGCTTTGCTGCTCCATGGCATGTGGGATCTTCCTAGATCAGGGGTTGAATCCGTATCTCCCGCATTGGCAGGCAGTTTCTTTACAACTGAGCCACCAGAGATGCCCCTGGGATGACTCTTGCCGGCGGGAAAATAGGACTGTACCCACACAACAGAAAATCGGAATGTGTCCCTACCCCCAGGCAACGTATGCCCGAGCCTCAGAGCTCTCGAACGAAGCAGGATCGTCCCCTTGCCAATGCTTCTAGTGGCAATACTTCCCCGTTTCTGCCACAGGGTTATGTGTGAACACTTGCCACTCAGCTGGAGCAGACACTAGAGAGTAAAGTTAAAATGCTGCGAAAACTTGACGTTGAGATTGTAGAGTTCTACACATCGGGTGGAACTCACTTGCTGTAAATCTAAGGCTGCCTTTGTTTTGTCCTAGCTGTGGACACTCAAGCGGTCTCATTCCTACCCCATCTCTTACTGCCTCCCTTGATCTGGTTCCTAGGCCTTACCAGACCCCAGAACCCTCCTTGGATCACCCAGCACTGCACTATCATTCCTGCCCTTTCTTCTCTCCTGGTCTCAGGTCACTTTTATGAGGTCTCACCCAAACGCTTCTTGAACCAGACTCTGCCTCCAAATCCTACCCCTGACCTTCCACCATCCACAACCATTTAATCTTTCCCTTGGGGTCATGCCTCCCGCTCCTCGCCCAGACCATCACCAAGGCTGTTGAATACCACCCACCAGGGAGTCTTTCCAATGTGGGTGTGGCCTCCACACTGAGTTGGGTATGGGTCTTAGAGCCCTTCAACAATCCTCTGTCCATTCTGGGTTCTTGCCATTCTAGACACTCACCACTTTCTCGCCCTTGACTCCTGCCTGGTCTCAGCAGGCACCCTGACCCTCCAGGGTCAGGGATGCCCAAGGTTCTTTGCTCTGTATCCATCCTCTCCAGGTAATCACATCTTCCCCCTGGCTTTCTCCCACACAGGGCTCCTGAGTTAAGCTTTATGAACACACACAGACTTCTGTGCTCTGAGTAGTACCTCCTGAGGTCCCTCGGCATCTCAGGACTTTTCCTGGGCCATCCTGAACTCATACTCTTCTCCCCCAAACTGGCTCCCCCTTCTGCCCCTCTTATGGTTAATGACACCATGGCCTGCCCAGAAACCCAAGTCAGAGACCCAGTCCTCCTCCTCACCCTCAGCCTTCCCTAGCATTACTTGTGCTCCCCACCCCTCCCTCTTTGCCTCCCCCCCCAACATCAGGACACCTGTTTGGGGTCTTACCTCTGTATCCCCAGCATGGTGCTGTCCATTCTGCACGGGGGGCTTATGGCAGGATGATTAAGTTTAGAGTTGGTACATCAGCGTTCAAAATGCTACTTAGAATCAACCCTATGACTCAGAATTCGACTCCTGGGTATGTAGCCCGCACAAATGTGTGCAGATGCCCAATAAGGCACAGACTGGACTCTTCAGAGAAGCTTTCTTCTTCGTGGGAAAGAGAGGAAGGAGGAGAAGGAGGTGGGAAACAAGAAAGAAAGAAGAATGCAAATGTTCACCAGCAGGAGATGGGTGCGCTTATTGTTGTGTGGTTGTTCAGTCGCTAACTCGTGTCTGACCTTAGGGACTGCAGCCTGCCAAGCTCCTCTGTCCTCCGCTATCTCCCGGAGTTTGTTCAAAGTTGTGTTTATTGAGTCAGTGATGCTGTCTAACCATCTCATTCTTTACCACCGCCTTCTTCTTTTGCCTTCAATCTTTCTCAACATCAAGGTCTCTTCACTTCAGACAGCCAAAGTTATTGGAGTTTCAGCATCAGTCCTTCCAATGAATATTCAGGGTTGATTTCCTTTAGGATGGACTGGTTAGATCTCTTTGCAGTCCAAGGTACACTCAAGAGTCTTCTCCAGCACCACAATTTGAAAGCATTGATTCTTTGGCACTCAGCCTTCCTTATGGTCCAACTCTCACATCCGTACATTACTACTGCTATTCTTATTATTAGCCCTCAGTAAAGGTTTATTATGAAAGGAAGGATAAACTCAGAGTCCCAGCTCTCTCCCCACCCCAGAAATTCCTTTAATCCTTGTAACTGGAGTTTGTGGGCTCCCCCCCACCTCCCCACCCCCCCTACCCTCCCCAAGGCCTCCTGGGAACCTTAGGGGGTACAGCCCACCCCGCCTCTTACCTCCTGCTGAGAATGGAATTCCTGTCTCCACCCCACTCAGTGGGGTGAGGTGCGGCCCTCACAGCTCCAGGTCTTCTGGGGATCTGGAATTCAGGACTGTTTCTAGTACTACTCATGGTTCAGGCATTTCTCTTTGGCTTGGAAGCTTAGTCATTTCTCATTCTACTCATATTGTTGTTTACCCCAAATTCCCCAAGGCCAGGTCACCTCTGAATACCACCCACCAGGGAGTCTTTCCAATGTGGGTGTGGCCTCCACCCTGAATTGGGTATGGGTCTTAGAGCCATAAAATAAAATGTGTGGGTAACACACATTTTAACCCAAAGAATGACATTGATGATGAAGTCTGTGCCCAGCATCTCCCCATCCTCAACAGGTCCACTGGAAATAAATACTGTTCGTCTTGTTTGGGGGGACATTATGAACCCCCCCCCCCCACCTAAGGAAACAATGAGCATCCCTTGGCAAGTAGAATAGTCTTCCAGCTACTGTTTAACCTCTTTATGCTTCAGTTTCTCTGTCTGTAAAGATGAGAATAGCAATAGTGCCTTCTTTATAGTTTTCTTAATGAGGATTAAATGAGCTAATTTATGTAAAATGCTTAAAACAGCACCTGGCATATAATAAGAATATATGTGTTAGTGTTGGCATTACTGTTGTTCTTCAGAACAGAAGCACATGGTTCCTCCAGTTTAACTATCCTAAAGGGTGAGTTGTGGGCTTCCTCTGCTCCAAATAGACTCCAGTGGTACTAGATTCTGGAAGAAGGGACTGGAGACGCAGAGTGGAACTCACCAAGAGTACCAGCCACCTGAGACCCAGGTACAATCTGGGAAAACTGAAAACTGAAGTGGCAGAGGATGGTAAAGAGATTAGGCAGGAATGTCATCGTCATGGTCTTCCCCGATGACTCAGCAGTAAAGAACCCACCTGCCAATGCAGGAGATGCAGGAGACTCAAGTTTGATCCCTGCATTGGGAAGATCCCCTGGAGAAGAAAATGTCAACCCATCCAGAATTGTTGCCTGAAAAGTCCCTTGGACAGAGGAGCCTGGCAGGCTGCAGTCCATGGGGTCTCAAAGAGTCAGACATAATGAGCAGACGCTCATATCATCATCATACCCTCCAAACCTCCAGTGCCATCAGGTGCCACAAAATTGAGGTGGACCTGTCGTGGGTTATCTCTGTTACCAAGTCCAAGCTCATAGTGCTCACTGCAGCACAGGCCAATAAGCCAACAGTTGAGTTTTGAGGGCAAGGAAGAGAGCTTCCAAGCAGTTGTTGGACTAGTGTCCCAAAGAACCATCTTGCCTGAGTTAGAATTCAGGCTTGTTTTATGCTAAAAGGCATATGGGTTGGAGTAAACTCAAACATTCCTGGTTCTGGTCAGCCTCCAGAGGGAATGTGTTAATTTCCTCCTCCCTGTAGTTATTCACAAGTGGGCTTGGTCAGAATGTTTCCTGTGAGCTAAAC
This sequence comes from Muntiacus reevesi, assembly GCF_963930625.1. Lineage (NCBI taxonomy): Eukaryota > Metazoa > Chordata > Mammalia > Artiodactyla > Cervidae > Muntiacus > Muntiacus reevesi. The sequence goes on along the minus strand of NC_089262.1, from coordinate 8,827,115 downwards.
AAAGATATTTTAGTTTAATGCTCATTAGCAGGGAGGCAGGGCTCCCAGAGATGGGCCATTGTGTACAATATAAACTTATAGGCAACATCCCTTTAGCGATTAACTTAGAGGATAAGACGGTTGGATGGCATCATCAAAGTGATGGACATGAGTTTGAGTAAGCTCCAGGAGTTGGTGATGGACAGGGAGGCCATCGCCATCACTACGTGCTACAGTTCATGGGGTCACAAAGAGTCGGACACGACTGAGCGACTGAACTGAACTCTGTAACAGAATACAAAGTTCCTTCCTATACCCCGAGGGAGCTCATGGCCACCTCGCAGCAGCTGTGGCAAGTGGTGTCACCTTCCTTGAGTACGTCCCTCTTTAACACAACCGTGCCCTTCCACAGCTGGGCAGTGGGGCATGCTTACCTCCAACCTGCCTGCCTTCTCTCCGTGTGGCCCAGAATGGGAGCGCAGAAATACATGGAAAAGCTTCCAGAACCTTCCACACTTTTGCAACCGTGAGCCAGATCTGGAGTTGCCAGCTCCCTCCCGCCATCAAACCTGGAAGCCCTGGTGAGTTCCTCCTCTCAGCTTTCAGTGGGGCAACCGGGTCTCCTAGCAACTTTCTCCACTCGCTGACAATCCCTTCCTGGGGTAGGCCTAGTCTTTGCTGCCAGAGGGACTGCTTGCCAACCCTGAAGATGGAAAAGCCACCCAAGGTGCAACCACAGATACTCCCTGGGCTCAAGGCAGTTTCACATCCTTGAAACCTTCCAGACGCCAAATCCACCTCTCTGACTCTAACCCTATGTATGTGCTGTGCTGAGTCGCTCAGTCGTGTCTGACTCTTTGCAACCCCATGGACTGTAGCCCGGCTCCTCTGTCCACGGGATTCTCCCAGCGAGAATACTGGAGTGGGTTGCCATTTCCTTCTTCATATTGCATTACATTCAGCACTGTCTTTGATTTGTTCAATGTATTAGAAAAATCATTTCAGATAATAAGGGGGAAAATAATTTAAAAAAATAACACCATGAGTTTGCATACATATTAAATTAAATGTCTGTTAAAGATATTACCCAACAAATGAATGAAACAGGCACACATGCGAATCTGTTTAAAAGAGATTCTGAAGAGTTGACCCTCTTATAGATCAAGATTATTGAAATGAATGTGCAGATGAAGCAAACACTGGTTGTTCCAGGTGCAGGGAGAGAAGGCATTTGAACCTCTCTGAACAGGACAGACTTGCGTGTCTGTAAACACTAGCCGTTTGCATTGCTCTCAGTTACTGTACCTGGCTGAAGAGCATACACCAAAAATTCACCTGCACCCTGCCCCTGTGAACGGGCCCTTATTTGGAAAAAAAGATCTTTTCGATGTAATCGAGTTAAGATGAGGTCCTCCTGGATGGGGGTGAGCCCCGAATCCAATTTGACTTCTGTCCTCGGAAGAAGAAGTTTGGACACAGATGCCCAGGAAGAACTTCATGTGAAGTGGAGACTGTAGTCACGCGTCTGTGAACCAAGGAGCAGCAAGCGTGGCTGGTGGCTGGAGTGAGATGAGCAAGAGTCAGAGAGAGGTCTCCCAGGGCCTTCAGAGTGAGTGTGGACCTGCTGATGCCTTGATTGCTGACTTCCAGCCTCCAGAGCTCTGAAACAATCCACTTCTGTTCTAAGCTACTTAGTAGGCAGCACTTTGTTACAGCAGCTCTGAGAAATTAACATGGAACCTACAACTTACTGAGATGAAAAACAGCTCCCAGACTATTAGAGACTCAAATCAGACAACCTGGAAGGTTGTGCTGTTGGTAGACAGGGTTTTCCTATATTCCATTAAAGCTCCCTGCCCTTAGCATCCAAACTTGTGGACAGCCTGCTTTTAATCTACCTGAGTCCTTGACTATTATAATTCAATTTCCATGTATATAGGACACTGGAGAGGCACCCTTTGTAACATATTGTTTAATGGAAACATGATTCTCCACACCAAAAACAAAAAGAGAAATCTGACAAATTGCATTTTGATACACATCTCTCTTCCTAATCTGAGGGCTGCCTACTTTAAAATTTGCTTTTAGGTCCATTAAAAAAAAAAATCAGAGTAGTCAAGATTCACCAGATAACTCTTGGTTCTCTGAGATTCCTGGCTGCGTCATTCCATGTTAAGGACTTTTTTTTTTGCCTACACTGCATGGCTTCTGGAATCTTAGTGCCCCAGTAAGGGATTGAACCTGGCCCCCTGCACTGGAAGTATGGAGTCCTAGCCACTGGATCACCAGGGAATTAATTCCCAAGGACTCTTTCTTCGGAAGTATTTAGTGGGAGTTGGAGAGAATGTCAGAATAAGGGCTGGCAGGTATGAGAAATTTGGTGAAACATATTAAGAAGTCTAATCTAATGTTATATTTGGGAAATTAAAAACATATTTATTGCATAATACAAATTACAGAGAACAAAGAAGTCCCCTGAATGGTGCATATAGGCAGAAAATAAAGCAAGAAAGGCTTTAGAGGAAACTCATGTGTTAACACAATGTATTCTGTTCACCTGGGTTATAAAATCTAATTTGTTCTGCTGCTTCCTACTTCACACTGTGTGAGTTTGCTGTTTAAATATGAGTGTGCATATATTTTTTAAAACGTGTATGCTCAGTCGCTCAGTCGTGCCCAACTCTTTGTGGCCCTGTGGACTGTAACCTGCTAGGCTCCTCCATCCATGGGATTTCCCAGGCAAGAATACTGGGGCGGGTTCCCATTTCCTTCTCCAGGGGATCGTCCCCATCCAGGGAGGGAAACTGCTTCTCTTGCGTCTCTTGCGTTGGCAGGTGATTCTTTACCATTAGTGTCACCTGGGAAGTACCGCCCCCCCCCCTTTTTTTCCTTGACTAATTCCCTGGCAATCCAGTGGTTAGAACCCCTGTGCTTCCACTGCAGGGGACATGAGTTTGATCCCTGGTCAGGGAACTAAGATTTTGTAAACCACATGGTGTGGCAAAAAAAAATAATGATGATAATAACATTGAATTTTATAGATACTGTAATAAAGTATGAAAGTAGACTCTAGAATAAAGGAAAAAAAGAGACTCTGGGACTGTCTTCTGTTTAAGTTTGTGCTTGTCCTTGAACCTGAGTGGGCAACATTAGACTACTATCCAGAAAGATTATTTAAATCTTGCCATGGTGACATTCAATGTGGTGGACTTAGGCCAAGGACACAACGGACATGAATTTGAGCAAACTCTGGGAGATAGTGGAGGACAGAGGAGCCTGGCGTGCTGCAGTCCACGGGGTCAAAAAGAATGGGACACAACTTACCGAGTGGCCGACAGCAATGCAGACATCTAATGTGGTGGACTTAGGCCGAGGGCACAGTGCCAGGAAATTGAAGGCGATCTCAGCATTCTAAACTTCAGACCTCCCTGGGGGTCTGGACCCACAACCACACCCCTCGTCACTCTACAAGTGGGGAACCAGGTATTTCCATCAACACGTTTCATTTTTGCTTACTCTCCTTTTTAACTTTGGGTGACTGAATATGGCATCAAAACTTTTTGCCAATGTTTATTGTCATCTATGGATTCACGCAAAGGGGTGGAGTATTTTTTTTCCAGTACGTTAGAGTTCCAGAAATACTGTGTAATTATGACAGAAATTCTTGATTTAGATGATATTTTAATCAAAATATTTTCAGAGGATATTTACGTTTATCCATTTATTTTTCCGCAAAGGAGAACTTTCAGCTGCACGTAAGATTGGACAGAACTAGAATATAATACTGGGAATCGTCAAAGCACAGAAGGTTTTGCATGATTCAGCTTTTTCCATCACTAAGATTAAAACAACAATAACAACCAAAGCCACCTTTCATGGTGAAGAAACTCATGTGAAAATTTGCATTCTGACTACCGCCCACGTTTCCTTTGGAGAAGAATCTAAGAAAAAAAATTCAGATTGCTGTTCATACCAGTCCAGTTTTTCAATCAAATAATCATTAGCGAATGAGCTTAGGACATCAAACTTCACGTTTTGCAAAATATTGATTTAATGACCCTCTTTTCCCTATTACTTAAGTCAATCGAGGAAATTGAGCTTAATAATTTGCTTAGGCATAATGGCTTGAGATACTGTTGGAAAAGAGCTTAATAATTTGTTTAGGCATAACAGTTCAAAATACTGTTGGAAAATAAATGTGGTTTTAGAGATCATCGACAAAGCTGATGACACTTTTGAAGCTGTGTAAAAATTCTCCAAAGTAAATGATTCAAACAGCAAAAAAGCATCAGTGAGGTTCTACCCTGGTGGTGCTCCCGAAATACTGGGCTTTGCAGATACAGAGCAAAAATCAAAGGAAATCACTCGTTTCTGGAATGCTCTGTATCACACATCACCAGGGTTACATTTCAAAATTCTGCCCTGGAATTGATAAGCAAAACTCAACTAACGGTAATCAATTACATGAAAGGCTATGCATCTGAGGGTTGCCCCTGATGATTTGCTTTGCTCTATATGAAGATCTGAATACCAATCACAAAGTTCTCCACTGAGGTTTGATGATTGGCAAAGGGAAATAGACATTTTTACCTGATGGAGAGGCGGGTGTCTTATGTGTGGAATACAAGGGTAAAAACATACGACTGTGAACTTCTTAAAATGATATCTTCCAGCAAATCTTGTCCTATCTGACAACTATACCTGCAAGTTTTAATATAAATTTCCCCTTTTTAAAACACATAGCACCCCAACCAAGTCATGGATGTTGAGAAATCATGGCTAAAACTGTCTTTTTACATTTTTTCAACATAAAAATTTCAAAGACAAGTTTTTTGAAAAGTATTTCTTAGCAGGCTTTCCTGGTGGCTCAGTAGTAAAGAATCTGCGGGTTTAATCCCTGATCTGGGAAGATCCCGCATACTGTGGCGCAATTAACCCAGTGCACCACAACTATTAAACCTGTGCTCTAGAGCCTGGGAGCCGCAACTACGGAGTCCATGAGCCACAACTGCTGAAGCCTGTGTGCCTGGACGTGTGCTCTGCAATAAGAGAGCAGCCTGCGCTTGCCGCAAATAGAGAAAAGCTCGCTCAGCAACAAAGACACAGCACAGCCAAAAATAAATAAATTTTTTAAAGTGTTTCACAGAAAAATGATCATGCATCTAGTGTCTAGATCTATCATCTAGTGGACTTTCTTGGTGGCTCAGACGGTAAAGCATCTGCCTACAATGTGGGAGACCTGGATTCAATCCCTGGGTCAGGAAGATCTCCTGGAGAAGGAAATGGCAACCTACGCCAGTATTCTTGCCTGGAAAATCCCATGGACGGAGGAGCCTGGTGGGCTACAGTCCACGGGGTCGCAAAGGGTCAAACACGACTGAGCGACTTCACTTTCTTTCTTTCTTTCTAGTGTGTATCTAGGCTGAATTCAGGAACTATTTTCTAGGTGACATGGTTGAACAATCTCATTTCAGAGTTTACCAAGAAATTCCTTTTCCCCTAACAGTCCATATCTGCCAGAAAACATCTCCAAGGAGAAATGCTGAAGTTCAGGCTTCTGCCAAAGGTAACTTCCAAAAACCACAATGGAGGTCCTGGCAGTGGATGACCTTTCCTTCTTTCTAGGGCAACAGATTTCACTGGGGGGCACGCTCTCTGTCCTGGGGAAGCCCAGTGTTGGGGTGGGCTGGGGATACCACGTCTAGTCCCAGTTAACCAGCACATCTCCTGGTCACAGCGTGGGTCCAGCGATGAGACTATGATGGAAACTGTCCAATCACGTGACCCTCCACCTTCTTAGGGATTTGCAGACAGACCCGCCCTGCCTCCTACTGGCTGTGAAGGAGGAAGAAGATGGCTTTGACTTCTACAAGTCCACAAGGGGAACAGAACTCAGGACAAAACGGTCTCTCCAAGAGGAAGACAGCTGGAGTTCCCACATCAACCCTCAGGAAAACCTGCGCATCTCTGGACTTTATTATGGGAGCCACAGAACCCCCTTTGTCCTCTCAGTTGGATTTCTAATTACTTGCCACCTAACGAATCTGCTAAATCTGAATTTCACGCCTGGAGGCGAGTGTGGCAAATTCAGAAACTGTAAGACACCAAACTGCCTGGAGAGAAGGGCACCAGTGGTCTTTAGCCCAGTTTTGAAACAGACAGTTCTTGCTACATGTTTGCAAAATGGTCAAACTGTCTTTAATTATATCTTGGGAAACTGGTCATGTGTCCACTGAGACAGTATCTGGGAACTTAGTAGGGAATGTTCTGAAATGTGTTGGCCAATTTTCACAGCCTCTTGTAAGGTTCTAAAAGGAAAAACAAAAATAAGAAATACAGTTTGGGTTAAAGGTGAACCCGGAGGAATGAGAGCCAATAATCCCTGTTAATCATGACAGAGTCTTCCCTGACATGATGACTTTGAACATTTGGAGGTAAAATATCTCTCCTTTAAAAAGCATGAAAGCATTCCTGTTGTGACCTCATTTTTCACCCACATGTATTTCATTATTTTTTTCCTTACTACAGACTTTGAAAACAAAACAGCACCTGGTGTCTACGGGTCATGATGAGCTCCGGTCTGTGTCTCCTGTAGGAGAGATCAAAACTGCAGTGTTCATATGAGCTGACAATTTTTTAAATGTGTCTTTGGAGACAAAAGCATCACTTTCTTCTACTATTACCATTTGTATTGGTTGGACCTTTTTTAATCATGTTATTTGTTTTGAAATTTCCAATAACATTAAAGGAAAGCATATGATTTTCTCCCCCTCAAAAGTGAGGTTAGATTTTGAAGTTTGAGAATATTCTGCTGGAGAATCTGGAAGCAGGAAAACTCAAGCTGCTTGGGTATATTGTCAGAGGAAGCCCAGCCCCAAAATAATTGAGAGATCATAGAACAGACAGCAATGTTTGACTGAAGAAGTAAGGAGGAATTCAATTTACCAAGAAAAAAAAATCACTTATCTTGAACTTTTATAGAAACTGTCTATTTTAAAAGAAGAAGTAATTGAACTGATTTCCACTTTTAGCCACCTCCCTGCCAAAGTTCTCAAAGCTTGTTTTTTTCTCATGATGATAATACCTGTACCTTGCCTTTTAGTAGCTCCAGGGAGTTTTGCAGATATGATCTCATTAGTCCTGATTCTACCCCTAGATATTTTATGCACATTTTCTTGCCTTTGTAAAATGACTGTGCTTCAAAATGGAAAATGACACCAAATCTCCTGCAGCTCTTTTCTTCAATGCCGTAAGTATGTAAATGTGTGCATTCATCTAGGTTGTTGATTGCAAACAACCGAACTCCCAGGGCAGCTAGCTTAAACAGAAGAGGGCTTTATTAAAAGGTACTGAGTAACTCAGAGAAATGCACTGAGAGCAGAGGTTCTGGTTCACAGACTGGCCATCCCAAACCTCATTCCTGCGGGGTTCTTGTTAATAGGTTTTACTTTTTAGAACAGTTTTAGATTTACAGAAATGTCGAGCAGAAAGTACAGAGTTCCTATAAGACCTGTACCATTTTCCCTATTAATAAAATCTAATATTAGAATCCTAAAGGAAATCAACCCTGAATTGGATGGACTGCTGCTGAAGCTGACGCTCCAATACTTTGGCCACCTGATGTGAAGAACTGACTCATTAGAAAAGACCCTGATGCTGGGAAAGATTGAGGGCAGGAGGAGAAGGGGACGACAGAGGATCAGATGGGTAGATGGCATCACCCACTCAATGGACATGAATCTGAGCAAATTCCGGGAGGCAATGGAGGACAGAGGAATCCAGGAGTGGTACAGTCCGTGGGGCTGCAAAGAGTCAAACACGACTGAGATACTGAACACCAACGGCATTTATTAAAAATAATGAACTAATATCGACACCTATTATTAACTGATACTTGTAGATCATTCAGATTTCTAAAGATTCTACCTCATATTCAATTTCTGCTGGAAAATCCCATCAGGGATCCCACACTACATTCAGTTGTCATGTCTCCTCAGGCTCCTCTCAGCCGTGACAGTTTCTCAGACTCTCCTTGATGGTGATGACCTTGACAGTTTTGAGGAACTTCTCGGGCTAACTGTAGGATGCTCACCTATCAGAATTTGCCTGATGTTTTTCTCATGATTAGACATGGAGGGTGGGCTGGGGGAGGACGGTCACGGAGGTAAATTCCGTTTTCATCACCTCCAAAGGTCCACTCTGTCAGCATGACTTATCACTGTTGATGTCAACCTTGGTTGCTCGGCCAAGGAAGCATCTGTCAAGTTTTTCTCCTGTCCTATTACTCTTCCCCTGTCCCCCTGTCCACTGTGTATTGTTCTTATTTAGTCTGTTTCCAGAGATCAGAGAACTGTAGGTGATAAAGTGCTGCGACCACTAACACCAGCTTCAGGGCCCCCCGGCCACCTGCCTCCCCTTATGCCACCTGCCCTGGTAAAACGTTGGCACCGCAGCTCCATCATCCCTGCGTCTCCCACAGGCCCTATCCAGTGCCTTGCACACAGTAGGCGCTTGATGAATCTTTGAAGACTTGGAGTAGAACTGGGTTTTAACTGAGAGTTAACAAAACCACTCAGGATGCTGGTAGGCGTGTAAGGATAAGAGCTGCAGGAGCCGGCCGAAATGGGCTTGGCTGGTGAGTATCCACCCACAGGAGTGGCCAGAGGCCAGGGGTCTGATCTTTTTTCTTTTTTACATCTAAGAGACACAAAGAAATCTGCTGGGCTCTGATCTTGACTGACCTCGTCCCATTCTGCATTTAAAAATCCAACTTGGCAGAAGCTGACCTAGGTACCTGGGTTTTCCTTACTCCCGCCCTGCCCCCTCCCCAGCCCCAACCAAGAAGCAGGAATTCTTCCAGGTCCTCAGGTCAGGCTGGTGGAGTTTATTGTCACACGGGCAGTGAATCTTTTTTGCAACCCGTAGACCGCAGTCCGCCAGGCTCGTCTGTCCTTGGGATTTCCCAGGCAAGAATATTGGAGTGGGTTGCCACTTCCTTCTCCAGGGGATCTTCCCGACCCAAGGATCGAACTCGCATCTCCTGCATTGGCGGGTGGATTCTTTACCACTGAGCCGCCAGGGAAGCCATAAAGAAAGAAAGTGAAGTCGTTCAGTCGTGTCCGACTCTTTGCGACCCCATGGACTGTAGCCTACCAGGCTCCCCCTCCATGGGATTTTCCAGGCAAGAGTAGTGGGGTGGGTTGCCATTTCCTTCTCCAGGGGATCTCCCCAACCCAGGATCGAACCTGGGTCTCCCGAATTGCAAGCGGCTGCTTTACCCTCTGCACCATCAGGGAAGCCATAGGATCTCCTAAAAGTCCAAGGCCAGGGCACGTGCTGGGCTGGGCCTTGGCCACACTGGAACTGGCCTTGGGGACACCTGTGGCAGGTTGGCCATCTCTCTCTTATCTCCCCGTAGCCGCCCGCATCACTGGATTCTTTACCTTGCACCCCACGTCCTTCTCTGGTCCTCCCACCTCCCCCGCCACAGCACTCCAATGGGCCTGGGGCCCCCGTGGCCCTGGCTCCACCAGCTGATGACGTCTTTACCTTGACCTTTAGCTCTGCTGGATGAATTCCAGAAACCAGGAGGCTGATCAACCTGGGGCTCTCTTTGCATCAAGGCCCTCCGTGCCGGTCCTTTAGCAGACTACCAGAGGCACTCCTGTTGGGTCAGCAGCCCACTCACCCTTGGCCCAGAAGGTGGTCAGCAAGAGCCTGGAATGAGGGCAAGTTCCCCGAGACAGCAAGCGGGCTTACATGTTACCTGAACACCTAGAAACAGCCTGGCCTAATTCACAGCTGAAATTCAGTCACAAAGGTTTTGGAATTATCTAGAGAAGTCAGAGGGGTGTGTGTGTGTGTGTGTGTGTGTGTGTGTGTAGGGAGGTGGGGGAGCAACCAGCAAGGTGGTCCACTGTGAGTTTCTGCCTGCAAACACCTCAGCTCCATCACGTCTCCATTCAACTTCCTCCAACTTTCTCCAGGCAGTTAGCCTCTGTTCAACCTATTTGCGGGCATCTGCTTTGATAAAACCTAGGGAAGCTAACTGTCTACCATGTGCTCCTCCAGATGGGATTTTATCAGTCTGTTCTTAAAGGCGTCTTTTTGCATGTCTGTGCCTGCGAAGTGGGGGGTGAAAGTGAAGAGTGAAACTGCTAAGTCGCTCAGCCGTGTCCACTCTGCGACCCCAGGGGCTGTAGCCCACCAGGCTCCTCGGTCCCTGGGATTCTCCGGGCAAGCACACTGGAGTGGGTTAGCATCTCCGTCTCCAGGGGATCTTCCCGACCCAGGGACTGAAGCCGGGTCTCCTGGCATTGCAGGCGGAGTCGCTCCCGTCTGAGCCACCAGGGAAGCGGGGTGAGGGGACACCGAGCGCGTTTACAGAGACTCCTTGGAGTCAGCGCACCGTCCCCAGTAATAGGGATCAAGGCCAGCCAAGTGCAGGCAGGACCGCGGGGGGCCGGCCCCTCCAGCCCGGCTCTTGCCTCCGCCGCGGCGGCAACGGCCCCTTCGGCTGCCAGCATCGCGGGCGCGGGCGGCCGCGTGGGAGCGGCTGTTTCTTCCTTTCTACTCGCGCGGCGCACAGCGTGTTCTTCCAGCAGGAACTTTATTCCCTTCTTAGAACCAGCGCTTCCTGGCGGGCGGGGCGCGGGGTCCATCCCCGTCCGCCCTGCTCTCCCTGCTGTCCTCCCCCATCCTGAATCCGCGCTTGGTCCTCGGGCGGGAGGAGGGAACACCCCCTGCTCCCCAGCTGGACCTGCCGGCTCCCAGCCCGGCCTGGCCTCTTCTCCGCACCCCGCCCCCCCCCACCCCGCCCCCCAGTGATGCTCTCCCTACCGCCTTTCACCCGCCCCTCCCCGCTTCTTCCCTTCCCTCTCCCCTTCGCCCCTCCCCGCCCTTCTCCCGGCTGCTGAAGCCAAACTTCCTGAGTCACCAGCATCTGAACGCCTCGCGTTCTTTCTTCCTCCCCGCCCCCTCCCCAGTGGGTGCCATCCCCCCCTTCCTTGAATTTTCTCCTTTCTAGGCCTGGCTGCCCCCAATCCCACCCTCCTCTGAACCTCACACAGCCCAGAGCAGGCTTGGCCAGGGCAGGGGAGACTGAGCCCAACTTTCAGGAGGGTCTTTATTGCAGAAGGACAGTGGGACCTCTGGGGGGATGGGGGCGGTACCTCGGGAACTGCCAGGGAAGATTCCCCCTGGGATGTGAGTGTGCTCACCTAGAGCAGCAGCGAAGAGCCAGAGACCCAGGGCCCCCAGGACCCCTGGTAATATAGCCCAGCTGGTAAAGACTCTGCCTGCAATGCAGGAGACCTGGGTTTGATCCCCGGGTCAGGAAGATCCCCTGGAGAAGGAAATGGCAACCCACTCCTGTATTCTTGCCTGGAGAATCCCATGGACAGAGGAGCCTGGTGGGCTACAATCCATGGGGTTGCAGGAGTCGGACAGGACTTAGCAACTAAAGAGAGACAGAGGGACTGCCTTTAAGGGAAGGATTTGTGTGCTAAGTCAGGTCAGCCCTGTGGGACTTTGCGACCCCATCCATGAACTGTAACCTTGCCCAACTCCTCTATCCATGGGGGTTCTCCAGGCAAGACTACTGGAGCAAGTTGCCACGTCCTCCTCCAGGGGATCTTCTGGACTCAGGGACTGAATCCACATCTCTTATGTCTCCTGAATTGATGGGTGGGTTCTTTACCACTAGCCCACCATGGGAAGCCCTAGGGGAGGTGCTTCGATTCATCCTGAAATCATTCGCTGCCCCAGGGGGCAGAGGGAAGGGGGCACCCAAGAGGAGCCTTCCACTGGCCTAAGAGCAGACCTTCCAGCTGGGACCACTGCAGGAGATCGCAGTAGCTGGGTGGCCGGGTCTCCTTCCGGAGATGTCTGCCTCCCTCTGTCACCTGTGGAGGCCCAGGGGGCCGTCACCTGGCCCTGCTGACGGGGGCTGGGAATGAGCAGGGCCCACATGGAGCCAGCGCTGCCTTGTTTAAGCGTTTGCTTAAAACAGTCAAGGATAGGAACATCAGCAAGGATGGGTGTGCAGTCTTTCCGGGTACATTTCGGTGGAACATGTGATGTGGAATCTTTAATTAGCAGTAATGAGAGATTCATTCCTTTCAGACAGGGAGCATCTACCAGGTAGCTGAGGGGCCCATCTTCCGGGGTGAGGGGTGGGGTGGTGGCCTTCAGGAACGGCAGTGGCTCTGGGCAGGTGTGGGATGAACAGACAGTGGACGCTGCAGGAACTTTGCTCAGGGTTGGTGGTTTCAGTCACTAAGTCATGTCTGACTCTTGTGATCCCACGTTCTGTAGCCCTCCAGGCTCCTCTGTCCAAGAGATTCTCCAGGCAAGAATACTGGATGCCATTCCCTTCCCCAGGGGATCTTCCCAATCGAGCCCTAGTCTCCTGCACTGTAGGCAGATTCTCTCCCAACTGAGCTACAAGGAAAACCCTTGCTTTGGGTGGTTGCTGTTCAGTTGCTCACTCGTGTCCAGTTCTTTGCGACCCCATGGACGGCAGCCCACCAGGCTCCTCTGTCTTCCACCATCTCCCAGAGTTTGCTCAAATTCATGTCCTTTGAATCAGTGATGCCATCCAACCATCTCATCCTAACCATGCTTAGGGTGATCTGCTCTAAATTTAGAATTGGACTTTGATGTTTTGGTGGGGGTTGTTGGCTTTATGTTGTTTTTGTTTATTTGTTTATTGTTTTTGTTTTGTTTTTAATCATACCAGGGCCCTGCAAAGCATATTTCAGAAAGCTGAAGTGAATGAAAGAGGATTCAAGATCGTCACCAGGTCTTGACTGGTCGTCAACGCAGCAGTTCTCACAGCTGAAAACAAGATAAGCTAAGAAGTATATTTTCAAATGCTATGACTGTGTTTGCTTCCCTTAAAGCCTGGAAAGCAAAATTAAAATTAAGTCTGGTTTGGGTGTAAATAATATATTTAAGCTTAAAAAAAAAAGTAACAACAACAGCGCTAGAGGAGGGATAGGATTCAGAGAAAGCTGCACACGGAGATGCAGGGACTCAGTGCTGTGACCACGGCTCTGGCTCCAAGAGTAGCCAGGCTCGGGAGGACCCTAGGACGGGGCAGAAAGCAGAGGGGGACGGTGAGGGCCTGCAGGGCAGCGACAACCACCCCCAAAGGGACATCATTGTGCAGGAAGTGATGGATTCAGTCTGTATCTTGATTATGACATCATTACATAATTGTCCACATTTGTAGAAAGTCATATACCAGTATATGGTATAAGTTACATAGTATTATAAATTACATTGTAGTATGTAAAATCAGGACTTCCCTGATAGCTCCGTTGGTAAAGAATCCACTTGCAATGTAGGAGACCCCGGTTCAATTCCTGGGTTGGGAAGATCCCCTGGAGAAGAGATAGGCTACCCACTCCAGTATTCTTAGGCTTCCCTTGTGACTCAGCTGCTGAAGAATCTACCTGCAATGCGGGAGACCTGGGTTAGCTCCCTGCATTGGAAAGATCCCCTGGAGAAGGGAAAGGCAACCCACACCAGTGTTCTGGCCTGGAGAATACAGGCTATACAGTCCATGGAGTCGCAAATAGTCGGACACAACTGAGCGACTTGCACTTTCACTTTATGTAAAATATTATGTATAAATAAGTTATCTATGTATACATTATACTAGATAATTATTACTGTATATACAAAAATTATACTATCATATGAGTCTATAAATTATATTCTGTAATGTGTAAATGGTTTGACACTTCAATGAGCTGACTTAGAAAAAGAAAACAGAGGCAGGGGAGGGTCATTCATGGCAAAGCTGCCGCCCATCCACCCCGGACGTTGTTAGTACAGGACTTTAACCCTCTGGGCAACTCACCCCTCCCCGGTTGGAACAAAAGGACATTGGAATAAATAAGGATGCCCTCAAGGGCCTCCCTGGCCAAGGTGTCCATCCGGTTCTGTCTCCTCCAGCACCCGCACACCCCCCAGCTGTGTCTGAGAGGACCTAGCGGCATCAAGTCCCCATGGACCAGAGGCAGGGCCGCCCTGAAGTGCCTGCTCCACAAGGAGGTCTTCGGGCAAAGAGACCTCCAGCCCAGGGCTCCCAGCTCCTAATTATGATGTGACGCTGATCGTGGCCGGACCTGTGGGCACTTCTAGACCTTTGCTTTCCTCCGTGTGTCACGGGTCTTCCTGCCTTTCATCATTTCACTCGGTAGCTACACAGCAGACACTGGTACCCCTAAACACACATTCTGGAATTTACCACTGAGAAAGTGGAAGCCTCCTCACAGTGTGTGAGCTTTCCCAGGTGGAATAGCTTGGCTAATGCAGGAAAAACATGTGGGACAGACAAAAAAGTTGAGGGTGAATCTCAACAAAAAGCCTGACGTCCCTAGTGGTCCAGTGGTTAAGACTCCAGGCTTCCACTGCAGGGGGTGTGGGGTCAGTCTCTGGCTGGTGAGCTAAGAGCTCACATGTGCATGCCACGGCCAAGGAAAAAAAAAAAAAAAAGACTACATATTTCCTTCCCCCAGAGTGGAGCTGAAATTGGTTCACACAAGGCTCCCAGATCCTACTTAATTTTGCTCACTCTGGAGCTGAGAAAACCAGAAATTTTCTCTTCAGGGTGTGGGTGTGTGTGTGTGTTCACATAGCTGCTTTTGCAGAGTTACTCTGCTTGCCCAATTGCTCTCTAATGTGTAGAGATGAGAAAGGAAGTTAAATTCCTTTTCCTGGGCAACCTCAACATTCTTCATTTTTGCACCACGAATCTGCCTCCTCTTTGATTTGGGGTCCAGGTGGAGTAACGCTGGGCTGGGAAAAGAAGAACGCACCAGCTGGAATCAAGATTGCCGGGAGAAATATCAATAACCTCAGATATGCAGATGACACCACCCTTATGGCAGAAAGTGGAGAACCAAAAAGCCTCCTGATGAAAGTGAAAGAGGGGGGTGAAAAAGTTGGCTTAAAGCTCAACATTCAGAAAACTAAGATCACGGCATCCGGTCCCATCACTTCATGGCAAATAGATGGGGAAACAGTGGCTGACTTTATTTTGGGGGGGTTCCAAAATCACTGCAGATGGTGAATGCAGCCATGAAATTAAAAGACACTTACGCCTTGGAAGGAAAGTTAGGACCAATCTAGACAGCATATTAAAAAGCAGAGATGTTACTTTGTCAACAAAGTTCCATCTAGTCAAGGCTATGGTTTTTCCAGTAGTCATGTATGGATGTGAGCGCTGAAGAATTGATGCTTCTGAACTGTGGTGTTGGAGAAGACTCTTGAGAGTTCCTTGGACTGCAAGGAGATACAACCAGTCCATCCTAAATGAGATCAGTCCTGGGTGTTCATTAGAAGGACTGATGTTGAAGCTGAAACTCCAATACTTTGGCCCCTGATTCAAAGAGCTGACTCATTTGAAAAGACCCTGATGCTGGGAAAGATTGAAGGCAGGAGGAGA
Organism: Muntiacus reevesi; assembly: GCF_963930625.1. Classification (NCBI taxonomy): domain Eukaryota; kingdom Metazoa; phylum Chordata; class Mammalia; order Artiodactyla; family Cervidae; genus Muntiacus; species Muntiacus reevesi. The sequence continues at coordinate 8,811,679 of NC_089262.1, read as the reverse complement.
AGGGGACGACAGAGGATGAGATGGCGGGATGGCATCACCGACTCAATGGACATGGGTTTGGGTGGACTCCAGGAGTTGGTGATGGACAGGAAGGCCTGGCGTGCTCTGGTTCATGGGGTCACAAAGAGTCGGACATGACTGAGCAACTGAACTGTAGAGTGTGAAGACGCTGTGTGTCTCCCTGGCCTCGCTCGGCCCCAGGCCCCACCCTGGAGAAGGGCCTGACTCCATGCTCAGCCCTGAGCACGTGCTGGGGGCGACTTCCCAGGGTTACGAAGGCCTCCGGTCCTCGTGGTTCACCTGGGCTTGATGCTTCCCGAGGGCTCCTCCCATTCCCCAGGGCTCCTCCCCCTGCAGCGCTTTTCTGAAAGGCAGCCACTCTGGGCAGGGCCTTCTGGGGTCAGTCACCCCCTCCCTGCACCCACTGTGGCCCCGTGCACTGCTGGCCCTGGGCCCACACCCCAGACAGTCACGGGTGCCTCCCACCCGTCTCGTTCTCTGTGATCTGAGACTCCTACGAGGATAGGGCACATCTCTTTAAAGGCACTGACCCGACCGGAATGGGCCTGCACGTGTGGCCGCTGTGCCCTCAGCACCCCGAGCCTGGGGCGGGGGCAGATGGGGGGGAATGCTGGAAAAAGAGGGGGTGCACAGAAGCAGAAGCGGGCGTGGAAAGGGACAAATTGCACTGACTTCATCATTTTTCATGTAGGAAGAGTTTCTAAAATGGCTTACTTTTTAAAAAGCCAAACAGATCCCAAAGCCTCCGCTTTTTATAGAACATCAGTCCTGGTTCCAAATTAGCAAGCCTTAATCTTCCGCCTGGTCTAGTTCTGAAGTGACTGTTAAGCTGCTGGGTTAGGACGATCATCCTTGACGAGGTGGGGGAGGCAGGGAAGGGGCGGGGTGTGGGCCAGCGCTCAGGGAGACGTCACCCAGCCTCTGAGGAGCCCCTGGGAGCCGGAAAGACACAGCCCAGGGTGGCCTGGGCTCCGGTGCCCCCGGCATCCCCAACAGCCCCCGGGAAAGACCTGCTGAGCCAGCATCAGGGGCACCACCCTGAGGCATCTTTTTTCCTCTTTCTCTTTTGAGCATCACTGGGGGATCGTTCACCTAGGATCACACTGGCAGTGCATCGTGTTGGTCAGGAAGAATTCATTTTCTGTGCAAATCAGAAGGTTTCTGAAGAAAGGGAAGATGTTTTCAGAAAGCTGTGCTCGGCCCCTGCCCGGGGCTCAGACACCAGGCTGCTTCTCCTGCTTGGTTCGGGGCAGCCTTGAGCTGGGGCCCCTGCTCCCCAGCGCCGCCCTGGGGGCCGGGCCAGGAACAGCACTCACATGGGCACTTTCTCCACTTGGACCCCGTGTATTCGTTTCCTCCAGCGCTGTAACAAAGGGCCACAAACTGGGTGACTTCAGTTCAGTTCAGTTGCTCAGTCTTGTCCGACTCTTTGCAACCCCATGGACAGCAACACGCCAGGCCTCCCTGTCCATCACCAACTCCCGGAGCTTGCCCAAACTCATGTCCATCGAGTCGGTGATGCCATCCAGCCATCTCATCCTCTGTCGTCCTCTTCTCCTCCTGTGCTCAATCTTTTCCAGCATCAAGGTCTTTTCAAATGAGTCAACTCTTCGCATCAGGTGGCCAAAGTATTGGAGTTTCAGCTCCAGCATCAGTACTTCCAATGAACACCCAGGACTGATCTCCTTTAGGATGGACTGATTGGATCTCCTTGCAGTCCAAGGGACTCTCAAGAGTCTTCTCCAACCCCACAGTTCAAAAGCATCAATTCTTCAGCGCTCAGCTTTCTTTATGGGGAAGGCTCCACCCTCCAGTGCAGGAAGTGTGGTTTCAGTCCGTGATGGGGAACAAAGATCCCACCTGCCACAGGGTGCGGTCAAAAATGAAACTAAATGAATAAATAGAGCAAAGTCAAGGAAGGAAGTCATCCATTTATTTACAAGATTATTATTATTATTATTATTTTGGTACGACACAAACAAACCTGTCTATGAAACAGAAACTGACTCACAGACGCAGAAATCAGACTCTAGGGTGCCAAGGGGGAGGGGCTGGGGGAGGGAAGGCGTGGGAGTTTGGGAGTAGCAGATGCAGAGGAGTATATATAGGATGGATAAACAACAAGGTCCCAGTGTGGAGCACAGGGAACTATATCCAATATCCTGGAATAAACAGTAATGGAAAGGAATATGAAAAAAAACATGTTAATATATATGTATAGCTGATTCACTTTGCTGTACTGCAGATATTAACAGAACACCGTAAATCAACCACACTTCAATAAAAGATAAAAATAAAAACTATCTTTTGGACCTGGGATTTACAGAATCCGGTCCATCATCACCCTTGGTTCAGCACACATCATCGTGGTCGTGGTCGTCGCTCAGTCGTGTCCATCTCTTTGTGACCCCATGGACTGTAGCCCTCCAGGCTCCTCTGTCCACAGGATTCTCCAGGCCAGAATACTGGAGTGGGTTGCCATTTCCTGCTCCAGGAGATCTTCCTGATCCGGGAATCGAACCCGTGTCTCCTGCACTGCAGGCAGATTCTTTACCATCTGGGCCACCAGGGAAGCCGGCACATCATCACGGTGCCTTTTGCTTTTTCTGCCTCACTTCTGTCGTGTGGCCCAGAATATAGCAGCACAGCGGTGACGGCTGATGCTTGTCTGTTGTGTTGGGCGCTGCTCCTGGTGTTTCGTGTGCATGTTCACTGAATCCCCATGGTACCCCCAGCCGTGGTGTGCTCCGCCAGCACCCCATCACCCTGACGAGCTTGTGAGGAGAGTAATTGTCACATTTTCGGGAATTTTGTGAGTCGGTTCTTAAACCACTGGGAGCTTGAAATGATCACTATGGAAATATTTACCTCCATGGAAACCAGCAGATGCCCAAGGTCCTTGAATTGAGAGCCCCTTTAGCTTCATGCCATTGCCCGAGGGGTTGGCACTCTGATGCTCCCACTTTACAGATGAAGAAACTGAGGTGCCTGCCAAGGGCACACAGCCAGCATAGGGTGAGCCTGAATTCGACCCCAGGAAGGCGCCCAGTCTCACGACCCCATAGCCACTGTCTACCCCCTGGTGTCTCCCGCCCACCACAGGCATCCTCCCCAGGTGTTAAAAACTCCTCAAGATGGAAATTCCAGTGACTGAGTAATATTCCATTATATTATCCCTCAGGAGACCAGAGGCCCTTCAGTGGATTTCCTTTTCTCCAGTGGTGAACGCAGCCTCACTTCTAGAGTGACAGGAACAAAATCTGGAACAGACTTACTGTAAGAACTGCCGCTCGACTTGCTCACACACACACTCACACACCCACATCCACACATTCACACGAATGTGCACACACAAACACATGCAAATAGACACAGGTTCATACACCTACATATACGCATTTGCTCCCCCATACATACATGGGCTTCCCAGGTGGTGTTAGTGGTAAAGAACCCGCCTGCAATGCAGGAGACCTAAGAGATGCGGGTTCAATCCCTGGGCAGGGAAGATCCCCTGGAGGAGGAAATGGCAACCCACTCCGGTATTCTTGCCTGGAGAATCCCATGGACAGAGGAGCCTGGCAGGTTACAGTCCATAGAGTCAAACACACACACAACTGAATCGACTTAGCACACACACACATGCACACACACACACACACACACACGCACACACGCTTCTACACTCACCCAGCACTCAGTACGGAGACAGCCTTCATGACACATCAGGTTTGGGGGTTCTTTCTCTTCCCAAGAATTAGGACTCCTGGGGGAAGCCAGGATCAGTTTCCTAAAGTGCTCAGCAAGGTGCCCAGCCTGTATAAAGGACCCCACGGCTGTTCTCAGATGAAGGCAGAAATCGTGAAGAAATGAGCAAATGTAGCTCCGACTTGGAAAACTCCTTGTGACATCTTCGTTATCAACATCTCTTTCCTCGTGGGCTGTATTAGTTTACTCACACTGCTGTAACAAAACCCTGCAGACTGGATGACTTAAACAACAGGAATGTATCATCTCCCAGGTCTGGAGAAAGAAGTCCAAGGTCCAGCAGTGGGCATGGCTGATTCCTTCTGAGGCTGTGGGGGAGACCCTGGTCCCTGTCTCTCTCCTAGCTTCTGGCCAGCTTGGTTTGCTGGCCATCTTGGCATTCCTTGGCTTGCGGACACTTCACCCCAGTGTCTGTCTTCAAGTTCCTGTGACATTCTCCCTGCATGTGTGTCTGTGTGCAGATTTCCCCTTTTTGTAGCAGTCCCATTGGATCAGAGACCGCCCCCCCCCCCCACTCTAGAATCATCTCATCTTAGCTAATCACATCTCTGACTGTCCATCTCTGAGTAAGTCACATCCTTGGGGGCCGGAGGTTAGGGCTTCAGCTCTGAATTTGGAGCAGAGCTTTCTTGATGGCTCAGTGGGAAAAGAATCTGTCTTCAACACAGGAGACACAAGAGATGGGAGTTTGATCCCTGGGTCAGGAAGATCCACTGGAGGAGCAAATGGCAACCCACTCTAGTACTCTTGCCTGAAAAAATCCCTTGGACAGAGGAACCTGGTAGGCTGCAGTCCATGGGGTCACAAAGAGTCGGACTTGACTGAGCAATTGAGGGAGGCTTGACAACATTCAACTTTAGACCTATGGTGCTGGAGAAGACTCTTGAGAACCCCTTGGACTGCAAGGAGATCAAACCAGTCAATCTTAAAAGAAATCAACCCTAAATATTCATTGGAAGGACTGATGCTGAAGCTGAAGCTCCAGTACTTTGGCCACCCATGTGAAGAGCTGACTCACTGGAAAAATCCCTGATGCTGGGAAAGATTGAAGGCAGAAGAAGAGGTCAACAGAGAATGAGATGGTTGGATGGCATCGAGATGATTGGGTGGTATCATCGACTCATTGGACATGAGTTTGAGCAAACTCTAGGAGATGGTGAAGGACAGGGAAGCCTGGTGTGCTGCAGTCCATGGGGTCACAAAGAGTCAGACACGACTTGGTGACTCAAGAACAACATGGGCATCTCACCTTCTCTCTCCCCTGCAGCTCCCCACGCCAGTGGGCCATTTGAGGCAATAGCATGGAAGACAACTGTGTACTCTCTCATCTCTTAACTGCGCACTAAACTTTCCTCCAAATACCCTACATCCATTCACTGGGTCACGATGCAGCTCTCAGGATGCGTTTGGTAGGAATGAAGCTAACTGAAAAGACCTTAAGGTAACGGATATTTCTACACCGTATCTGAGGCTCCGACCTTGAGCTATCTTTCCACACTTCTGACATGAGAAAGACTATGGTGTAACTCTCTGCAGGGTTACTTAATCATAAATCTGCTAAATCCTCTCAAGAAGAGAGGAGGATTAAACAGATGGCCCCTTCAGTCTGTTCCTTCTGAGCACAGCATTAGTTTAATCACGATAGAAATCTCACGTCTATTAATGTCTCTTTCAACAGTTCCTAATTCACATTCCCCATAAATATTCCAGAGAGCAATGCAGCGATTTTCTTAAGCTAATACACAAGAGGAGAAATTAGAGAGCCTCTAAGAAGTTATCAAATTTGCCCTCCGGCTCCCCTCCCCTGCCCCTAAAATTGTAAGCTTCTAAGGTTGGGCTCTTCTCTGATAGATTTCCATCAAAAACTTGTGACTCAAATCTTTTCAGGCAGGAGACAAGAAGTAAGGGCTGTGGGAGGGATCTGTTCCACCAGCTGTGTGACTTTGGGCAAATTACTCAATCTCTCTGAGAGTCACGGCCAACATGCATAAGTATAAGAAGCACCTAGAATAGTCAAATTCATAGAGTCAGAAAGTACATTCATTGGCAGAGGCTGGGAATGAGGCGGATTGGGGAGTTGGTGTTCAATGGGGTCAGAGTTTCAGTTTAGGAAGGTGAAAAATCCAGGAGATGGGTGACAGTGAGAGTTGCACAATGTGACCGTAGTTATACTGAACTGAGCAGTTAAATAAGGTTAGCATAGTATGTTTTTATATTATGTGACTTTATCACAACAAAAAAATTTTTTTAATAAAAGAAAAGAGAGAGGGAGCACAAAACCTCCTTGTTGTGGTGGGCGTGGGGATTAAATGAAGTGATACAGGTGGAGTCTCCGACACAGAGCAGGCCCACGCTAAACACCAGATCCCTTTCGCCCCTCCTCTGAGCAGGGGTCTTAACCAGCCTCCCTGCTACCCACAAGGAAATTACAGCCTCCTAAGCACATGAGTCACTTGCAAATATAAAATGTTAGTATACAACTGCTCTAAGGCATTTTTAAATAAGAAACTCGTAATTATGTTAGAACTCTGGATTCTAGAATTGTGTCAAGACAAGAATCACCAGCCTTGACATTCTGTGGTTCTCTCCACCCTTCCTCTAGTCTCAGCTCAGGCTTGGAAATGCTTCCAGTGCCTGTGCTTGCCCGCCTGCCCACCTGCCTGCCTGACGACTGGACCTGCCCCGTGTTCATTAGGTAAAGGAGTGGCCGGTGGGTGAGGTCCGGCAGTGCTGGGCGCAGAGAGCCCCACCCCCGGCGCAGACGGCCGTGTGGTTCCTGGGTGCTCAGAAGCCCAGAAGTCTAAGACTGTTGGACAAGGCCGTCAGAGACCCAGGCTTATCCGACTCTTGTCCAGTGGGCTTTTCTTGTTGCCTCTTGGTTTCAAAAGGGCTGCTGCAGCTCTAGACACCATATCTTCTTTCAAGACAGCAAGAAGGGGAAAAGGGGAGGCTCTGACCATGTCTGTGTCTTTTATCAGGAAACTAAAAGTGTTCCTTGCAACGCCATGGACTGGAGCCCGCCAGGCTCTTCTGTCCATGGGATTCTCCCGGCAAGAACCCGGCAATTCTCCCTTCTCCAGGGGAATCTTCCTGACTCAGGGGTCCAACCTGAAGCTCTCACGTTGCGGGCGGATTTCGGAGCCACCAAAGATTTTGCAAAAGCCAGGGGACTTCTGCTTCCTTCAAGGGCACATATTTTGCTAAGAAGGCAGAGGTGAGGGAGGGCTTCTGGATGGATTGCTAAAGAGTCTGCCATAGAAACTCAGAATGTTCTGAAGGCAGCCATTTAGGAGAGGGGCTGGTAAATAACTTAAGCTGACACCTTTCTGAGATGACAGGAACTGAGGCTAGTCCTGTCCTAGAAGCCTTGCTATTTAGGGGCCTCTATTATTTTTGTGAAGACAGAAAAGAAAGTGGAAAATAGTCAGCACACATATATCTGCTACTTGTTTTGTTTTTTCTTTTTTTGGAATGCCATGCTGCATATGGGCTTTTAGTTCCCAACTAGGGATTGAACCTCTGCCCCCTGCAGTGGAAGTGTGGAGTCTTAACTACTGTGTCATCAGGGAAGTCCAATTTATTGCGCTTTAAAAGCAAGACTTTTTTACAGTTTGGTCTAATGTTTTGGAGAGAGCAATACAATGATCATTCTGGTACATTCACATTAGTTTTGGAAACAATGCTTGTGACAATAAATGAAAGTGACTAGCTTTTGAAAAACATGCCTAGACTTACCCATCTGAAAGGAGGTTGTCATGGGTGTCTGGGTACACCCTACTTTTCAATAATACAGCTTGTCTCTGCCGAGACATCTACGTGCTCCTTACAACATCCAAGTGAAGAGGCACATAAGAAAACCAGTTTGATTGCTTTCAAAAGCAGTCCTCAGTTTTCACCTAAAATTGCCTTATTTATCCAAATTTGATCACCACCCCCCTTGCTCCCCAGACTCTGCTCTGAATGACTCAGCTTTTGCTAGAATTCAAATCAACCCTCAGCATTTGAAGTTGTGTGGTTGTTGTTGTTTTTTTTTTTTTCTTAAAGAATATATCTTAGGCAATTTACCACAAGGTTTGAAAGCAGTCCAAGTTTAGGGACGCTGAAATATGCATGTCACTTCTCAAGGTGACTCTCTTTGGGGTCCTTGCTTCTGCAACGGCTGAAGTATCTGCTGTGTAACCGTGACGCATCCTCCCCGGCTCCAGAGAAGGCTCGTGCGCCTGCCAGGGGCTGGCCACCCTGGGAAGCCTGAGCTCCCAGGGGAAAAACACCCGGAGGGTGAACAGGAACCTTGAGGCTCAAAGCGAAAAGTGAAAGTGTTACTCCCTCAGTCCTGTCTGACTCTTTGTGACCCCATGGACGGTAGCCCGCCAGGCTCCTCTGTCCATGGAAATTTCCCAGGCAAGAATCCTGGAGTGGGTTGCCATTCATTTCCTCCTCCAGGGGATCTTCCCAACCCAGGGATCGAATCCAGATCTTCTGTGTCACAGGAAGATTCTCTGCCATCTGAGCCACCAGGGAGACCCTTTGGAGGCTTCAGTGAGTTCCCAAATACAAATCGAAATAGGTGAGTAGTAGGCTGGATCCTGGAACATGTTGACATGGAGAAAGATGAACTAACCTGCTGAGCTGGCCAAGCTACCCTGGACTGGGCGCTGGGGCCTCTGGGGTCAGGAGCTCCCAGGGCAGGAAGTCAACACTGGGTAAGGCCAACTGTGGACCTGTCCCCAGCAGGCCAACTCAGCCACTCCTGTGCTGTTTCCAGGGGAACGAGTTATTCCACTGTCACATTTGAGACACGGGAGCCCCCTGGGGAACCTGGTGGAAGGATGCTGAGGGGGACCCAGGTGGCAGATGCCCCCAGGACAGGCTGACGCAGTGGCTGAGAGGGCAGGTGGCATTCCTCTGTCCCCTGCTCTGGGTTTTTTCCTCCTGTTTGCAAAATCCAGGCACTGAGCAAGCCTGCCCCTCGCACAGGCGGCATTCAAAGTCACAGCTGCTCTGGGCTGAGATCGTTAAATTAGCAAGATTTAATTAGGTCATCATCCCTGCCAGTGCCTTTTATTCAATTACTCATTCACTCTCATCCCACAAGCATTTATTAAGTACCCACTATGTGCCAACTACTGGCATGACGGCGCTTAACCGTTTGGGAGCCCAGAGTGATTATAACATAAATCTCCTTCTTTGGTGAGCCTGAGAGCGGTGGCTGCAATCCTTTATGGAAAAACCATCAAATCATCATCTTTAATAAAGGCAGATGGTACACACAGATTTGCGGGCATGATAGGAGTTCATTATAAGTTTATTATAAGTACTTCCATCAGAGTAATTTCAAGGTCTTTGAAACTATTATAACAGCCCCCCCAGGGATGGCATTTCACAAGCCTGAATAACATTGGCTTGGCATCCAATGCAGTCAGCCCCCTGGCAGGTGATTAGGGAGACCTGGCTGCAAGGAAATTGCTATTATTTGGTGACCAGGAAAAGTGAAGCCAGCTCCCTCACCCAAGAAGAGAAAGGCCAAGAGAAAAATTAACCTGGGAGCCAGTCCCGTGTCGGTGTATATTCATATGCTGAGAACCGGATTCAATCCCTCCGTCTTGGAGGACATGAGGGAGGGTTCTCCTGGCAAGGGCAGAAGATCGCCGCCCATCCCTGGGGAAGGTACCACACTCGTGGGGACAGGCTTGGGGGTCCTGCCTCTGCGTTCTAGGGCCTCGCTGGTCTCGGTACCCTGCCGCCAAAGACCCTGCAGAGAGAGACTTTCCATCATGATTCCCGCGAAGGCTTCGCTTAAAACCCTTTTACTCATCAACTCTGGGGTGCACCCCTGACGTGGTGTGTGCCCCTACACGGCCCTGCACTGTCTAAACTTGGCTCACATCCCAGGGGCTTCTCCCAGTGTTCCCTGGGTCACCCCCCAGCCCCCCGCACACACACACACATCACTAAGACACCGCCATCCCCGGGCCCAGGCCTGGCTCTTTCTCTGCAGTTTCTCCACCTGCCTGACTCTATTCCCAATTCCCACTGCGTGCTTTTCCCTGGGACCCGGCCAGTTCCTCCTCCTCCTCCGAACACAGGATCTTAAGGCCTCATGCCCCCAGCACACAGACAGTAAGAGCCAGGTAACCTATCTTTCCTCCCCCAGCAGGCTCTGCAGTGAAGAAATAGAACTGCTTTCCGAGCCTAAGCACCGTCTGGATCAGAACTAAATCCTCCTGTGATCGGTTTGGGGCTGATTTCCGTGCTAATCGGAAATGTCTGCCAACACTTACAGAGTGTCCCCACAAGCCAGGATGTTCACACATCGGCGCATCTCATCCTCATAGCAACCTGCTCATGTGGGAACAATTACTCTCTCCACTCCCCACGAGGTTAAGTATATTTCTCGGGGTCACAGAGCTGGTGACGGGCAGAGGCTGGATTCAACCCCAGACAGCCCAAGAGCCCACTCTCTCAGCCAGGGCCTGGAGGGCCTTGTCTCATCGAGGGTCCCCATCCCCAGGCCTCCATCACCCAATCATCCCCTGCTTCTGGATTTGCCCCGATGTTCAGTAATCCTTGCCGTGTAGCGAGCATCCCACATGTAATGGTATCAAACAAGAACCATCGTATCCTGTTCAGGGATTCTGCGGCTCAAGAGTTTGGACAGGCGGACGGGGGGATGGTTTGAAGGCCCAGCGGGGAAGACCTGAATGGTGAGGGGCTGGGGTTACCTGGATGCTTCTTCACTCTTAGCACCTGCGGTGGACTGACTTGAGGGTGGGTTCAGCTGAGAATGCATATGGAGCGCCTGCAAGTGACTTCTGTGGGTGCCGTGGGCTTCCCGCAGGGGCGGCTGGGATCTGAGCAGGACTCCCCTGGGAAGGAACTTGCCAAGAGAACTGAGAAGGAACTATCCAAGAGAACTGGGCAGAAGCGTGGACCCGTTGGGACGCAGCCTAGGATTCACACAGCATCCCTGCTGCCGCAGGTAACCGAGGTCCCCGGGGATGGAGGTGGAGACCCCCCTATTTCTTGATGGGAGACTGGTGAGGTCACACCGCAGAAGAACGCGAGAGATGGGAGAGGACCTGGGGCCATCTTTGGAAAACACAGTCTGTACTCACCGGCCTAGCCCCGCCCTCCCTCCTCCAAAAACATTTTTGTCTCAGTTACAGTTCTCCCTCTGGCCCCAGGGTACTAACTTCCCATTCTGTGTTCTGGTTTCCCTGGGAATGGGAAGCCAGCCCTGATGGGTGGCATACAAGCATCTGTTGGGTGGACTAGGTTTTCTAGGGATGATACCAGGAACAAAATGGGCCCTGATCAGAGAGGCCCAGCTGCTCCCCACGGTGGCCTCCTTCCTGTTCATGGTATCCTGGAGGGTTTCCTGGTACTTAGGTGATAGAAGACAACAACGCTGCTTCACTTCATCATCTCTGGGCATTTCGGATCCAAATCCATCCTCCAGTTTCTGTTGATGGAGGAGCTTGTTGAGAACATGCGTCCCAGGAGCCCACCCCCAGGGTCTGGTTGAAATGGTCCAGGATCAGGCAGCATTGGTGGGGTGTTTTTTTGGTTTTGTTGTTGTTTGATTTTGTTTTTGTAGTTGTTTTTTGACTGCACTGGCTTAGTTGTAGCATAAGCGTTCTAGTTTCGTGATCAGGGATCAAACTGTGACCCCCTGCCTTGGCAGAGTGAAGCCTTAACCACTGGACTGATAGGGAAGTCCCAGCACTGGTGGTTTTATTGCAGGGTTCCTGAGTCTGAGAACACCTGTGTTAGATCATGTGCCTTTGTGATCACTGGGCTAGACCACCTTCCCTCTCCAGAGGCCAAGTGGGTACATGATACCTTCACTGGCTACTAGACAGAACATACTCTTTTTAAAGAGCTTGAAAAGTGTTGTCACCTGCCCACTGACCAAGGACAAGTACCTATTTGTGCTGAAAAAGAAAATGGTGCAGATTCAACCTGCTTAGCTACTGTGTTCCTTTGCAGTGGCCTGTCAACAAAGAACTGAGATGCAGGCTCCTTGTGTGATTGTAACTCTTAATTATAACTCAAGGGCAGGGGCCAAGAGCACTTCCCAAAGGACTTCTGGCCTTTAAAAATGACCCTCCAGTGGGAGACAGGAGGAGGCTCCCTTTAAACTTGCTTTTCCTTGGTCTGGGGCAGTGCACACAGGGCAACTTCACAAATGATGCTCAAAATGTGTTTAACAGCAACTTTTTTTTAAATTTTGTGTTTACGTGCTCCGTCGATCAGTTGTGTCTGACTCTTTGTGGCCCCATGGACTGTATCTTGGCAGACTCCTCTGTCTATGGAATTTTCCAGGCAAGACTACTGGAGTGGGTTGCCATTTCCTCCTCCAGGGAATCTTCCCGACCAGGGATCAACCCTGTGTCTCTTGCATCTCTTGCATTGGCAGTCAGGTTCTTTACCACGAGTGCCACCTGGGAATGCCCGAAAGTTGGAGCTAGTACATTGGAATATTTTACATACTCATAAAATCCCAAGTGGCTGAACCCATCTCTTTGTTTCTAGTTTGGTGTGAAACTCACAAGGATCAATGTAAGCAGTTTATTCATAACTGAGCAATAAAACCATGACAAGAACAAGCCCGCTGCCCAAGTGGGGATGGGCCATGTCTCCTGTGTACAAACTCACCAGACTGCAAAACTGCTGGCTTGTCTCCCGAGGTGAGAAGCAAGTCCTCGGTGTTTGCTCGGAGCTGCTTCCTGCAGACAACTCAACTCATGTCCCAGGACGGGATCAAACAGGGGCGAGATGCGTCTTCCCACGCAGGGAGGCCACCTCGGTTTTGACCAAGAGCCTCAGGTCTTGGTAGCAGCTGCCCTCGGTGGAGCGGCCTTGGCCGAATTACTCAACCTCCCATCTGGAAATAGGAGTCAGTGGTGGACCTTGCTCCCGGGGTTGTTGGGAGTTAACACACCTGAAATACTTCAGACGCTGCCTGCCTCAGAGGAGACAGTGTGAAGCTTCACCGTCCTCCCCAGTGCTGAACCAGCCATGGATGGGGAGGTGGTCTCCTCCAGGGGGTGAGGTTGCCTGCCCACCCCGCCCCCCAAATTTATAATGACCCACACACAGCATTGCTGCAAAGCTCTGCTGGGTGTCCATACCCACCTCACACACATACACCTCACACACACACACACACACATACACACCTCACACACACACCTCATATACACACACGCACACACACCCACCTCACACACACGCATACACACACATACCTCACACACACCTCATATACACACATGCATGCACACACATCTCACATACACACACATGCACCCACACACATACACATCTCATACACATGTGTTCACATACCTCACACACCCCCCTCACACACATCTCATATACACACATGCACACCCACCTCACACACATACACACCTCATACACACACATACACACACATACCTCACACACACCCCTCACACACACCTCATATACACACATGCATGCACACCCACCTCACACACACACACATACACACACCCCTCACACACACACATGCACACATACACATCTCATACACTTGTGTACACATACCTCACACATGCATACACACACACCTCACATACACACACAGACACAACCTCTTACACACACACCTCACACACATACACATACATGCACACACACATACACATACACATCTCATACACATGTGTATACATACCTCACACACGCGCATACACACACACGCATACACACACCCCTCACACACACACACCCCTCACACACACACACACATCTCACACACACATGCATACACACACACCTCACACACACATGCATACACACACACCTCACATACACACACAGACACAACCTCTCACACACACCCCTCACACACATACACACACGTGCACACACACGTACACATACACATCTCATACACATGTGTACACATACCTCACACACGCGCATACACACACACGCATACACACACCCCTCACACACACACGCACACACACGCACCATGTGCACACACACCACATACACACACACATACACATGTCCCTTACACACACAGCTTGTGCTCACACACATACACACACGTGCACACACACGTACACATACACATCTCATACACATGTGTACACATACCTCACACACACACATACACACACCCCTCACACACACACACACCTCTCACACACACACACCTCACACACACATACACATACATCTCACTCACATGTGCACACACACCACATACACACACACATACACACACACCTCACACACATGCACACACATACACACACCCCTCACACACACACATGCACACATACACATCTCATACACTTGTGTACACATACCTCACACATGCATACACACACACCTCACATACACACACAGACACAACCTCTCACACACACCCCTCACACACATACACACACATGCACACACACATACACATACACATCTCATACACATGTGTACACATACCTCACACACATGCATACACACACACCCCTCACACACACATACACACACCCTCACACACACACGCCTACACACACACCATGTGCACACACCACATACACACACACATACACATGTCCCTTACACACACAGCTTGTGCTCACACACATACACACACGTGCACACACACACCTGTGTGCACGCACACTCCTCCCCTGATGACCTCCTCACTCTCAGTGGCTCCTGCACACAGTAGGTGCTAACCCATGCACCTTGGCCAGAATTAATGTAACTCTGATCACCTGGGCAGGAAGGAGCAGGCTTGGAAAGTCATCCCTGGCCTCTAAGGCTAAGGACAATGCGAAGCCTCTGGACTCTTGGATTCTTCTAGAAGCTCCTGTGGGCTCAGAAGCGACTTCTCCTCCTCCTCACCTTCTTCCAGGAAGCGATGCTTCTCTCTCCCCGGCAAACCCCAGGTCTCAGGCACTCTCCACTAACGTCAGGGCCAGTTTGAAGTTTGCTCTGTTCTCAGCCCTCCCGGTTGGGAAGGTTTTTACTTATTTTGTTAATAACATATTAACTTATTTTAACTTTTTCTCTTTAAATAAATGCACACTTACAGAAGAGTGGCAAAAACAGTACCAAAATTCCCACATACCCTTCACCCAGATGCAGACCTGTTATTAATATTTTGCCCAGTTTTGCCACATCATCCCTCTTTTTCTAGATAAATATATAATTTTTCCCTGATCTATTTAAAAGTAGGTTTCAGATATCATGCTCCCAGCTCCTCTGTCCCTGGAATTCTCCAGGCAAGAATACAGCAGTGGGTAGCCATTTCCTTCTCCAGGATGGAACCCGGGTATCCTGCATGGCAGGTGGATTCTTTACCATCTGAGCCCCCAGGGAAGCCAAATATTCTCACATATATCTCCTAAGAACAAGGACATTCTCTTATGTAACCGCAGTGCAGTTAACTGAGTCAGGAAATTTATCACTGATAGAATATTATTCCTGATCACCAAGGGCCCCAATGAGGTCTTTATAGCATTTTTCTCCCAGTCCAGGATCCACACCAGGATCACATGTTATATTTAGTTGCCAAGTCTGTCTGGTCTTCTTTCTTCTGAAATCTTTTGTTAGCCTTCTCTTCATCTTGAATGACAATGATATTTCTGAAGGGCATAAGAGAACATGACAGTTATTGCCAGAGAGTTGTAAGAGACTAGTATAAAAAGCTCTACATAACCTTCACCGAGATGACCTGCAATTTGGGTATATCTGAGGTTTCAGATTTTGAGGGGAGAATGGACACTTAAGTAACCTCCTCACTGCCTTCCATCTGGAGGCACACGATATTCATTTTGTCCTTTTTTTTATTATGTTGCCTTTCAGTTTAAGCTTCATCTTTTAATATGCCTGTGGGCCATTTGTATATCATCTTTGAGAAAACATCTATGCAAGTCCTCTGCTCGTTTTTAAACTGGGTTGTTTGTCTTGTTATTCAGTTGCTAGAGTTCTTCATGTATTCTGGAGACGGGTCTCTTCTCAGATACGTTGCTTTGTCAATATCTTCTCTGACTCCGTGTGTTGTCTTTTCAGTTTTCTTTTGATGCTGTCACGTTCATCATGATCAAGTGCAGCTTATCGACGTTTTTTCCTTTGTTGCTTGTACTTTTGGTGTCATATCTGAGAAACTATTGCCAAATTCAACATCAAAAAGATTTTCTTATATGTTTCCTTTTGTAGCTTTTGCTCTTACATATATATTTTTGGTCCATTTTAAGTTAATTTTTGAGTAGGTCTAAGGTAAAGATCAGGCTTCCCTGGTAGCTCAGCTGGTAAAGAATCCTCCTGCAATGCAGGAGACCCCAGTTTGATTCCTGGGTTGGCAAGATCCGCTGGAGAAGGGACAGGCTACCCACTCCAGTATTCTTGGGCTTCCCTGATGGTTCAGTTGGTAAAGAATCTGCCTGCAATAAGGGAGACCTGGGTTCGATCCCTGGGTTGGGAAGATCCCCTGGAGAAAGGAACGGCTACACATTCCATATTTGAGCCTGGAGAATGCCATGGACTGTATAGTCCATGGGATCACAAAGAGTCGGACACGGCTGAGTCACTTTCACTTTCACAAGGTAAAGATTACAGTTCATTCTTTTGCATGTGGCTCTTCCAATTATTAAAAAGACATTCTCCTTTTTAATATTTATTTATTTGGCTGCATCTGATCTTAGTCGTAGCAGTTGGAATCTTTGACCTTCGTTGTGGCATGTGGGATCTTTAGTTGCAGCATGCGAACTCTTAGCTGAAGCATGTGGGATCCAGTTCCCTGACCGAGGAATGGAACTCGGGCCCTCTGCATTGGCAGTGCAGAATCTCAGCAGTCTTAGCCACTGGACTACCAGGGAAGTCCTGAAAAGACATTCTTTCTCCCACTGAATGCTCTTGGCACTCTTGTTGAAAATCAGTTGACCACAGACACATGGGTCTAATTCTGGGACTCTATATTTCTCTTTTATTGGTCTCTATGTTTTTGCTACATAAGTACCACACTGTCTTGACTATTGTTTTGTAGTATGTTTTGTAATCAAGAAGCAGGAGTCCTACCTTTTTCTTTTTTACAAGAATTTTTTCACTATTCTGGATTAGTACTCACTGGGTCGGGAAGATCTCCCAGAGAAGGGAATAGCTACACACACCAGTATTCTGGCCTGGAGAATTCACTCCATGGGGTTGCAAAGAGTCGAACATGACTGAGCAACTTTCTCTTTTTCACTTGGATTTAAAATAAATGCTGGGATGTTTTGACTAGCAAGCATATTTATAGTTGTTCAGTTATCTTACTCTTTAAACATTTAATTGGTACTTGTGTCTATGTTTGGGCTTCCTCGGTGGTGCTAGTGGTAAAGAACTCACCTGGCAATGAAGGAGGCATAAGAGTCATGGGTTCGATCCCTGGGTCGGGAAGATCCCCTGGAGGAGGGCATGGCAATCCACTCCAGGATTCTTGCCTGGAAAATCCCATGAACAAAGGAGCCTGGTGGGCTACAGTCCATAGGGGTGCAAAGAGTCGGGCGTGACTGAAGCAACTTAGTAACAGCAGCAGTCTATGATTGTGCTTATCAGTTTTAACAACCGGATAAATATAGATAGATGAATAGATTAAAAGAGAAAATGTATTGAACTGTGCCTATTCAGTTTATGCATACAGAAAAAGACAGATGAAAGATAGACAGGTAGACAGACAGAAGGAGAAAATGGGTCTGCATGTGCCTCTGGACTGTGAAACAGAGGTTTGCACACACAGAGGGGGATTTGCAGGGCCAGAGGGTACTTTGACCCAAAGCGCTTGCCTGGCTGAACCAGTAATAAGTAACAGAGGTCCAGGGCAGTCCTTGTGGCTTTGACTCCAGTTAGGTAAATTAACTGGAGTTCAGAAATCTCAGAGATTCCAAAAGGCAATGACCCTTGAAATCTGCCCCCCAAGGACCTTCAGCCGCCCCACCCCTTCTGCCCCGGCATCACGCTTCCCACAGTGTTTCCCAGGTGGGCGGACTCCGGGGCTCTGAGCCCAAGAGGAACCCACCCAAAGGGGATTATGGTTGGAGCTCCTGCTTTACCTGCAACTATTCTGCCCGTTGTTCCTCACCACCTGCGTTCAAACCTGGAAGGTGCTGGGCTGAGTGAGAGTGTGCGTGACCTGGACCTTGGTTGGGCAGCGTCCAGTAGAATAAAGGGGAACTGGCCTCCGTTCTTTCCTGTTCTGGGCTGGAGGGCCCACACCTCCTTACGTTTGGTGATTCACTGGGAAGACTGACAAGACTCCATGATGAGACTTATCCTAAGATTTGTTTCAGCAAAGGATGCAGAACAGAAATAGAAAGGAAAGATACATGTTGGCAGAATCCCCAATTGTCCGGCACAGGGCCCCCTGCCATGCCTCTTCATCTGAGCTCACTCAGGACAGACTTTGTCTCCAACGGAGAACTGCAGAGTCACTCGTGGAAAAACCCCACACCTGTCTGAGGGTCCAGGTGTTAACAGGAGGTGGGTCACATAGACCCATCCAGCTATCAATCAGTCACAGCAACTGAAATTCCAGGCTCCAGCAATGAAACCAGGTGCACATCATCAGTCTTGGCGTTTGTGCAAAGCTTCCTGACAGGCCAGCAGGGCATGGTCCACTGCTCCAGGCGAACACAACACCATCCATCACTGACATCACAGGCTTCCTAAGAACCACGCTCCCAAGGGTGGGCCGAGGATTGGTCAGGGCTCCAGGTTTCCTTGGAGACACGAAGGGAACAAGAAACCAGACTTGTTGTGTAGGTTCTTCCCATCATTTTAACATCATTACACGGTCATCAGCCACAGTTACAGATGCATCTAGTGGCTTCCCTGGTGGCTCAGACGGTAAAGTGTCTACCTGCAATGCAGGATACCTGGGTTCGATCCCTGGGTTGGGAAGATCCCCTGGAGAAGGAAATGGCAACCCACTCCAGTAATCTTGCCTGGAAAATTCCATGGACAGAGGAACCTATGTAGGCTACAGTCCATGGGGTCGCAGAGTTGGACACAACTGAGCAACTTCTCTAGAGGCTTGGGGCTTGGAAACCACTGGGCCACTGGCTCCATCACTGTGTCCCCAGTTAAGAGGAAGTGGGAGAACGTGCTGGAAAAGCAACCAGATGACCTCCTTTCAAATCATGTCATCTCTCCAAGCCCATGATCGCATGTGTCTCATCCAAGGGAATGTTTGTGAAGTTGCTCTATTAGGTGACCTGCCATGTAACAAGTTCCTACTCTCCCTAATTGTTGCATTTCTTCAACATCTGTCTTTCTGCTTTGGCCCCTCATTTCTGAGAAGATCCAGAAATCCATAATCCCCACTTAAGACTGATTCAAGACATCAAGTCTTGGAGGTCATTTGTTGATCTGTTTTTAGAGGATTTAGCTCAGCTAAACTTACCCTTCCCCCCACAACCCAGCACTCTTTACTTGCACAAAAATCTTTGTTCCTTTTTAAAGAAGTTTGTAAATCCAATGTGTTCCATGTATTAGCAATATATTACAATACTGAAAAGAGTTCATTTACTGGCAAGAGGGCATTCATTTAGCAAATATTTGCAGAGCATTTCCAGTAATAGTCATCCTTTTTGTTTGGTGACTATTTATTGGATGCTGTGCAGGGCAACATGTCCAGGTGGGGATTCAGGAGATGCTGTGGATTACAGACCTGAGGGTCCTGCTCATGGAGATTTCCATCTGTCTGCTAAGTAGGATGACCAGCTGTCCCAGTTTGCAAAGGACTGAGGGGTTCCTGGGATGCACGTTTTCAGTGCTATCATTGAGGAAATCCTAGACAAACTAGACAGGTTGGTCACCCTACTGCTAAAACAATGATAGCATTGCTAAACAATGAACCTCATGGTTAATTACTCCTTTGAACTGTTGCCAGCGCTGTGAGGCTTCCAACAGAAGGCATACACTCCACGAAACAGCCCTACCAAAGACACTGCATCCAATGTCCCCAGAGAACAACCCCCCCCAGCCCCCACACCAGGACAGACCCAGCCTTTCATGGCCACCACAGTCTGGGACTCCATGGCTATTGCCATGGAAACCAAGGCCAGAAGCTCAATGTATCAAACTGGGGGGATAATCTAGAGAACCCCCAACCCCACCAAATCTCCCTGCTGAGGCCACCGCCACCATGAGAGCTCCCCTGACTCCCCCCAAGGTGAAGTAGGGCCCAGCAGACCGCTCTCCACTCCCCAGAGCAGGAAGCCCTTCCCATGAAGGGTGACTTTCAGCCCTCTGCTGTGCAGATGCAGTGAGTCTCCTGCTGCTCCAATGGCAGAGAAACTAAGGACCAGGCTTTTGCATGAGGCTCTCTTCCCTGGGATGTGTTCCTTCCAGGGAGCCTCCCCGACCACTCTGCCAGGCCCCCTGTACTGGCCCTCTCAGGGGTGGGTGCCAAGCAAGTCTGACCCTTCTCTCATGCCCCAGCCCTGGGCACCTGATATTCTTCTGTAGACAGATTTGTATGTTTTATAATCAGGAAGAAAAGGGTTTATTTTAAATAAGCAAAAAAAGCACGACTTCTCTGGTGGTCCAGTGGTTAAGACTCTGCACCCCCAATTCAGGGGGCATGGGTTCAATCCCTGGGCAGGGAGCTGGCTCCTACAGGCTGTGACTAAAAGATCCCACAAGTCTTGACTAAGACCTGTGCCACCCAATAAACACAAAATAAATATAACTTTTAAAAGAGATTCTTATTTTCCTAAAATATACACGTTTCCTGTTTCCACCCCCACTGTAGCCGTAGCCAGAGAGGAGAAGTAATGTTACTGTCTAACCAGTTCACTCTGTCATGAATTATTTATCAACTTTAAGGTGAGCTAGGAAATAAAATTAAGATGAGTCTGGGAAATAAAACCTGGACTTCCTTTTCTCCTTCTTTGCCCTGTGGGGTTGCAGCCTGGCTGGCCTCCCCAGTTGTGGGCTAAGCTGTGCGCCCTGCTCTGGGCGCCTTCACAGCTGTGCTGACCCCCACGCTCCGCTTACAGCGGCTTTGTCTCTTAATCCCCAAGTTTAGGATGGAAAACACTGGCGGTTCTGGTTTCAGGAGGCCCGCAGACTGTTTTTGCAAATCACCTGGACAATCTCCTGAAGATGCCTGTGAAGTAAATGCTGTTCAACATGTTTGAAGTGACCCAAATCCTCTGGGGAAGGGAAAGGCAACCCAGGGGAAATCCCACGGACTGAGTTTGGCAGGCTACAGTCCATGGGGTCACAAAGAGCTGGATGCGACAGAGCCACTAACACACACACACACACACACACACACACACACACACACACACACACACACACACACGGGAGAGGCTGTGACGGGTTCTGGTCTATCAGGTTCCATGTACCAACCGGAACAGTAAGGCAGGAGGCCCGGCCCCAAGGAGCACTGTGAAACTGCCACATGGCCCCTGGAGCGCATCGATTTTATTCACTCAGTAATCATGTGAGATGTAGTGCATGCCTGGCCTTTTGCCACCAGTTGGAGACACAGAAAGAATGAAATATAGACTTTATATTAGTGAACGCTTTGGGCTGAAGAACCGGGGGGAAGGCTCATAGCATCCAGGAAGGACTCCAGGCCTAGCTGGGCCTCAGCGCCTAGGACTAAGCCGACCCTCTCCAGGGCTTATCTCAGCCTCTGAGTTCACCTTCTCCTACCCCAGCCGAGGCTCCTCCTCCAGCAAGGACGCTGGATGCTCACCAGCAGAGGGTAACTGCATCAGCGGCTCCCTCCCAAATTCAGGAATCTCAGGGAAGGGCTCTGATTGGCCCAGCTGGGGTCAGGTGCCCACATCCAACCAATCAGTGGTGGTCACGTGGGTCGAGTCTGTAACAGCTCCCATCTGCACCTTCTAGTGGAAAGCGCCGGAGAAGGCAATGGCAAGCCACTCCAGTACTCTTGCCTGGAGAATCCCATGGACGGAGGAGCCTAGTAGGCTGCCACGAGTCGGACACGACTGAGCGACTTCACTTTCACTTTTCAATTTCACGCAGTGGAGAAGGAAATGGCAACCCACTCCAGTGTTCTTGCCTGGAGAATCCCAGGGACTATGGCGTCGCACAGAGTCGGACACGACTGAAGCGGCTTAGCAGCAGCAGCAGCAGCGGAAAGCGCACGTCCCAGGAGGAGGCCGTCTCCCACTCTCAGCAGAAAAAAAAGCAATGCCCACTCAGCTGCTCCAGGAACATCCCAGCCTACCTGGGGAGAGAGTCGGAGGCCTCGTGAGGACTTCCGTGGCAGCCGCGAGCACGAGGCTTCTGTTAATGCGAAGTGTGAGTGCGTCTCCTTCCCACGTGGCTACCTGGAAGGCTGCATCCAGAATTTGCCCAATGGAGTGGTGAAGAGGGGTGAACAGCTGGCCTCCCAGGAGGGGCCCGTGCGAAATAAAACTGCTGATGTTTACGTTCCCAGTCTGCGGTGTTCCGTTATGCGGACTGAGCAAACAGATATGCCCCTGAAATGAACGCAAAGACGGCTGCCAGCCAACGTGTCCATGGCCCCACGGCCTCATTCCTTGTTCGCGTCCTGCTCCCTGAGGATCTGAGGGCCGGCTTCACAGCAATGCTGTCCAGAGGACGTGAGAAGCCGTCGTCCTCCAGGCCTTCCTGGAGGGAAGCAGTTTCCAACAGGGAGGGAGGTTGTGGGATGAGCTCTTTCCGCTCCGGCTCTGCTCCTAGACGAGGGCGAGGCTGGGGTCAGTCACAACGGGGACGCGGGTATCACCCCCAGTGAGCACCAGGGAGGGTCGTTTTCCTACAACCCTAGGCCAGCCCGGTCCCCTCTCACCTGCCCCCTCCCCTCGGAGCCAAGTGTGTCCAATGCCACCCCATGTTCTGGGGACCCTGGAACCCCAAACCCACCCACGAGCTCTGGAGCTCAGTCCTGCTGCCGCTGAGTCCATCTGAGCACTCGGCTGGAGCAAACCTGCTTGGCTTGAGGTGGGGAGAAGACAAGGCACCCAGGGTCCAGCATCTCGGAGCATCCCTTCTCTGGGACGCAGGCTTGGGGCTTAGGCAGGAGGCTCCTTGATTTCTCCTCCCCCCACCCAGCCTCGGCCTCTACCTGTCCTGAAATCCAGAGTGTAATCTTCCCAGTGATACCATTTCCAGATCACCTGGGGAGACAGCCCTCTCAAGACAGTTGTACCTACTGGGGTTGTGGCGTTCCCACAAGCATGAGAGGAGAAATTTCCCTAGCAAGTTCACTCTGATCTTATTTTTATGATTGTATAATTATGTATGTTATTAAAGTTACCTCTTTATTCCACCTTCATTTCATGCCCAGTATGTATGGTGTCTGAAAGCATGTGTGTTCGATGCTCAGTCATGTCCGACTCTTGCGATCCCATGAACTATAGCCCGCCAGGCTCTTCTGTCCATGGAATTCTCCAGGCAACAATACTTGAGCGGGTAGTCATTCCCTTCTCCAGGGGATCTTCCCGACCCAGGGATTGAACCTGGGTCGCCTGCATTACAGGCAGATTCTTTCCCGTCTGAACCATCTGTGCTAAGCACTGTGCAAAGGGTGAGTGATTGCGTTTTGTTGATGAAGGCAAACCAAGTCATGGCATCTATAAAAACTGTGCTGTTAAATAAAATATGATATGGAGTACCTTTTGTCATTAAGCTGATGCTGAAAGGCTGGAACCAGGCTGGGTCTGAGCACTGCCAGGAGGGGCCGCTCTGAGTAGCGTTCCCTGGGCGAGGTGTCTTCCTGCCGCACCAGACACTTCAGATGAAACATTCCCACTTCTTAATATGACCCACCCTGCTTTGGTTTTCAGAGCAAGTGTCTCGGGGCCCTGGGGATGGTGTGATGCAACCCTCTGCTTGCTCTCTGTTTACAGTTTCTGACAAACAAAGACGTAATTGCCTCTTGTAGTTTGGTCTGATTGCTTTTCTGACTCCCTTGGGGGGACTCAACCCTCCTGTCCCCTGGGGGTGCTGGAGGTGACCACGTGGGCGGGGAGGCGGGGCTTCCTGAAGCTGCATTTGTATCTCAAGTTTTTTTCTCAGAAGGCAGTGTGGGTTTCAGGTAACGGGTATGGAGAAGGCCAGCGGTTCCTGGGTCTCTAATCTTTGAAACCTGTAGTAAACCATTTATTGGCAGCTAATCCCATGGATGGAGGAGCCTGGCGGGCTGCAGTCCATGGGGTCGGGAAGAGTCAGACATGACTGAGCGACTTCACTTTCACTTTTCACCTTTATGCATTGGAGAAGGAAATGGCAACCCACTCCAGTGTTCTAGCCTGGAGAATCCCAGGGATGGGGTCTCGCAGAGATGGACACGACTGAAGTGACTTAGCAGTAGCAGTAGCAGTACGCCCATCATCGTCTTTCCTTCTGGGAGCCGCTGCCGATCATCGTCTTTCCTTCTGGGAGCCGCTGCCGATCTTCCCTTAAGGGCCAGGGGGAGGCCGGCTCCCCTCAATTCTCAATCCGTCTCCTCTGATGCTGGAAAGTCAGGCCTCCCAACAAGGCTGCAGTGACTACTCCCCCTGCCCCTCTGCCCCAGTAGTCATGGTTTCAAATGAGGGGGTGGTGCGGAGGGGGCAGGGTCTAACCTAACACCTGCAGGGCCCTCTTAGAGCAGCTTTCCAGGAGTTTCTAGCCAACATCCCACACCACATTCTACCAGCTCATCCATCTGCCTGTGCTTAAGGATCTTCTAAAACATTTAAAACAATATTAACAGTAAGGAAATTAGCATTTGTTTGTTACTATGTGCCAGGCACCCATGTAGCACTAGTGGTAAGGAATCCGCCTGCCAATGCAGGAGACATGAGAGATGCGGGTTCAATCCCTGGGACAGGAAGATCCCCTGAAGGAGGGAATGGCAACCCACCCCAGTATTCTTGCCTGGAGAATCCCATGGACAGAGGAGCCTGGCGGGCTACAGTCCATGGGGTTGCAAAGAGTCAGCCACGACTGAAGCGACTTTGCTTCAGTGGATGCAACCACTGTATCAAGCATTTTCATATACAGCTCGCTCAGGCAGCGTCCTTGGCCTGTCTGTGCCTCAGTTTCCTTGTCTGTCCAAATGGACCTCATGGTAGTCATACTCGATCAGAGGACTGTTGTGATGACTGAAGTTACACGCACAAGATGCTCAGGACAAAGGCCTGGGACAAAAAGGACTCAGTAAACATAAGGAGTTACATCTTTCACCTCCTTCTCCTCATCAGGGTGGCTATTTTAGCCCACTTTATAGATAAGAAAACAGAGGCTCGAGGAAATGAAGCAACACTTACATGCACTTCTGGGGGGCGGGGGGCGGTGCACGGTGTGTGGTCCTGCAGGAATTCAAACCAGGCCAGCCTCCTTCTCCATGCACGCCATCCCTCCTGCCCAGCCGCTCAAAGCATTTCTGAAATCTAGAAAATGACTATTATCTCCCTGGTGCGCTGTCATCATCGACTTCCAAATTCTTCTGTGCAGACCCGGGGCTTCCAAATGGCTTTGAAATATTTGACATCCAGACCTGGAACAGATAGGTATAGAAGTTTCCTGAAGCAATGCTTCCCTGGTGGCTCAGACAGTAAAGAATCCGCCTGCAGTGCAGGAGACCCGGGTTCGATCCCAGATGGGAAAGATCCCTTGGAGAAGGGAATGGGTACCCACCCCAGTATTCTTGCCTGGAGAATTCCATGGACAGAGGAGCCTGATGGGCTACAGTCCAACGGGTTGCAGAGAGTCAGACATGACTGAGTGACTTCACACTTTCACTGTTTTATGCACCCTGGTAGTTTTCTATTTGGTTCTATTTTGTTCCATTTTTAAGAGCTGGTTTCGACTTGACCTTCAGTGGTAGTTTGAAAACCAGCAACCAGGCAAGGGAGTTTACTCTGAGCAGGCCTGGCCAGGTGTGGTCAGAGCGCTCCGTCTGGGTTACCTGGGCCTCGGCTCCCTGAGTACCAGCTTCTCCCCGAAAGACCCCAGTCCTGAGACGCAGGGTCCTGGAGCTCCTGATGGGCACCAGAGGCAGAGGGAACGTGAGACACAGGAAGCCCGTCTCTAGGCCCAGAGGCTGGTCTGGGCGGTCCAGCGTCACTCAGCCACGTCCGAGAACGTATTCCTTAGAGTTTCATCCATTTAGTCACGCTTAGTTGCTCTGTTGCGTCTGACTCTTTGTGACCCCGTGGACAGCCCATCAGGCTCCTTTGTCCATAGGATTTTTTCAGGCAAGAATACTGGAGTGGATTGTCATATATTTCCCTAGGGGGGCTCTTCCCAACCCAGAGATCAAACCCGCATCTCATGTGTCTCCTGCCGGGGGGAGGGGGTGTTCTTTACCTACTGAGCCATCGGGGAAGCCCCAACACACCCCGGCCTGGTCCAGTGTAACCGCCCCGTGTCCCCCACGCCCTCCCTTCCGTGGCTGGAAGCAGCCGAGGACGGGGACCTCGGAGCCCACGTGGAAACGGAAGGGCCTTGAGTCCCCAAATGGAGCTCAGGGGGACGCCACCTGCTCATCAGCGTCGTTCATTCTGATCTTCACACGAGTGAGAAATAGACTCCCATGACGTCTCACTCACATCGCAAAACTCACTCACACCACAAGGCCACTAGAGACAGCGATCACTCCACTACACAAAAGGTCTCTGAATCTCTGGCTGATTTCAAGGCAGTGGAGCTAGATGTTTTTAAACGTAGCCAATTTCACTGAATAAAAAATTTTCCATTGAAGCTGAAGATAAATGTACAGAGTTGGATGGTGTCTCCCCACACTCATGTCGACCTGGAGCCTCAGAATGGGAACTTATTTGGAAATAGGATCCTCGCCGACGCCGTCAGCTTAAGTTGATGTCACCCTAGGAGAGGGTGGTGTTCTTATGGCAAGACAAAAGTTCAGGCACAGAGAGACACACACAGAGGAGAAGGCTTTGTGGAAGCAAAAGCAGGACTGGAGTGATGCAGCTTAAATCAAAAAACCCCACGGCTTGCTGGCAGCCCCCAGGATTAGAATAGGGATGCAAGCACCCTCCCAGAGACTTGGGACGGAGTGTGTCTGTCAGGTCAGGACTCCTTGCTATCCAGAACTGCACCAGAAAAAAAAAATCCTGCTGTTTTAAGCCCCCAGCTCATGGTACTGTGTTATGGCAGCCACTCTGTAATCAAAGCATCATGTAATGTTAAGAAGCTACACTATTTTTAGCCCAGTTCTGTGTGCTCCGAGGAAGAGAACACCCTGATTCTGTGCTTCCAGCTGGAGGATGGGAGCCCAGACCCCAGGGTAGAGACCCCTCCTCCTCCCCACCTTCTGGAGAGATCCCTTGGGATGGGGTTGCCTGGGCAAGTCAGGGCAGACAAGGTCTTTGTTGTTCATTGTTCAGGTCACTAAGTCGTGTCCAGCGCTCTGTGACCCCATGGACTGCAGCACGCCCAGCTTCCCTGTCCTTCGTTATCTTTCACTATGCTTCCCTGGTGGCTCAGCTGGTAAAGAATCCACCTGCAATGTGGGAGACCTGGATTCAACCCCTGGGTTGGGAAGATTTCCCTGGAGAAGGGAACAACTACCCGCTCCAGTATTCTTGCCTGGAGAATCCCATGGACAGAGGAGCCTGGCCGACTGCATATAGCCCATGGGGTCACAAGAGTCGGACACAGCTTGGCGACTAAACCACCACCACCACCATTCAGTCCATGGGGTTGCAAAAAGTTGGACATGACTGAGCAACGTTCGCTTTCATCTCCCGGAGCTTGCTCAAACTCATGTCCATTGCATCACTGATGTCATCCAACCGTCTCATCCTCTTTTGCCCCCTTTCTCCTCCTGCCTTCAATCTTCCTGAGCATCAGGGTCTTTTCCAATAAGTCAGTTCTTCGCATCAGGTGGCCAAGTTCTCAGCCAAGGGCAGATATGAGCTCTTCCAGCCAAGGTTTCCAGCCGAGGCCTATTTGCCCTAGAAGATGGTCTGGCTCATCCTCCATGGGGGTCTGGGCCACCGAGTAAGAAGGAGAAGGCAGCCTGGTAGATGAACACCCTGAAAGGCCAGACACACTCATCTGTTGTTCCCAGATGGTGGGGGCCCATTCACCACGTGTATCGAGGCTTGCTGACCAGAATCAGCTCGCTTTTGATTATCATCCGAGTCGTGTCTCACCTTTATTTCAAGCATTCAGAAATATAACCGATGATGCAAGACATGGCTTCCTGGATCACATTAAAAGGCAAAACATACTGTACACACAATAGCTAATCAGCTACCTCAAGGATGCTGTGATGAACATTCTTTACTGAACGGGCATCTCTCTAAAGGGGACTAATCACTCCGGTGCTGGTTTGCTAGGGCTGCAGCGATAAAGTACCATAAACCGGTAGCTGAAACAACAGAAGTTTAGTGTCCCGGTTCTCACGGCTACAAGGTCAAGATCAAGGTGCTCACAGGGTCCACTCTCCGGAGAATCTGTTCCAATCTGCTCATGTGTTATGTCCTGCATAATATCTGAGATATATTAAGTATAATGTTGTTTATCTAGAATTCAGATTTGCCTGGATGTCCTGCATTTTATCCGGCTGTCCTCTGTGGGGGTGCCTCCGAGACGGGGTGTCAGTGAAGGACAACGACCTTCACCGACCTGCTTAGACTAGAGGGGAGAAGGCCGGCTCGGGGCGGGTGTAGGACCATCTCTTTGACTGCAAGGCTGGACGAGAGGCCGAGGCTGTCATTGAGGAGGCTGTGTTCTCTCCCCCTGTCTCTGTAGCATACATTCTCTGAGTGCAGATTCACCACCACTTCCTGTCCACCCCATACCTCCTCCACCTTCAGCGTCACCTGCCATCCGTGTCCAGGGCATCCTCGGAGGGACACGCTCTGTGGTCCCTCCCGTATGCCTCACTCAACCACAGGCCTGCAAGCCCAAATCCACACCTTAATTTCTCCACCAGTGACATGCCCTGGAGTTCCTCCAAGTCGGTCCACTTGGAGTAGCTTCCTTCTTTTGAACACTTGGGGGACAAGTGTTGGGAAGGAGATGGTGGGCGAGCCTAGAGCTTGTTTGAACCCTAATCAAGGAAAGTTCTCTTATTTTCCTTCTAGCCCATGACTGTCCCCCTGCCTCGAGGGTGCACACCCCGCTCTGAAACCCGCTGCCTGAGAGCTGAGCTGTGGGTCACCCAGGGCATCGCTGGGGCTCCAACATCCCGCATCTCTGTTAGGTTTCTGGGGCATCTCAGAGACCCGTCCTGACTGAATAGTCGTCCAGGCTTCCGATGTCCTGGCTGACTGTCTACAAGAGCAGAAGTAACAAGTCTGCTCGCCTTGCCCCAGGTCTAAAGAGGGTTTCTCGGGACTAGCGGCCTTCGGGACTGGGTACTTAGTGGTGAGGGCTGTCCCAGGCACCGTGGGATGTTTCACAGCGTCCCTGGGCTCCACCCACCAGATTCCAGTACTGCCTCCCCTCCCAGCGTCACACTCCAGGCAAAACCCAAATATCCTAGTTGAGAACCACTGCTCTCAAAGCCCCCAAACTCACCTCATTCCACGTGTCTGTGACAAGCTGAGGAACACGTTCACTGTGGACCGGCCATGGCTTTGCTTGGAAACAGTGGCTATAACACCAGGAGTAAAACTTTTTTTTTTAAAAAAAGGATGCTATTGGTTGATGCTATCTTCCAAATTAAGATGTTCCCATCCTCAAAGTTCATTCCCCTAATTGATGTGTTTGCTGCTAGGAATTAACCAATCCCTTGTTTCTCAGAAAAAATGGTTTCAGCCAACCTCATTTCCTGCCAGGACCCCTGCTTCTGGTTCTTTGAAGCCAGAATGAGTCTAACGCAGTGATGGGAACCGGAGGAAGCCGACATTCCTGAGGGCCTGCTATCAGCTCAGTCCCTCCTCCCCAAAACCACGTGGTTGGCATTAATCATAAGGACGATGATGCTCCTTGGGTTGATGCGACGTGCTCAGGGCCACTTATCTCATCATTAACCGTCCTGGGAACCCCACCTGGATTCCTCAGCATGCTCACCCCTACTCTGCCCTCCTTCATTCTGCAATTAGAGGTAATAAAATGCAGATGCCCAGGAGGAAAGGAAACCATTGACTTCCTTTCACTTGTTACATCTGCTCTTGTAGATAGTCAGCCAGGACATCTGAAGCTTGGATGACTGTTCAGTAAGGACAGATCTCTGAGACCCCACAGAAGCCTAACAGAGACGAGGGCTGTGGGTGCCCAGGTGTGAATAAGTAAATAGTGAAAATAAATATTAATAGGTGGCATGAGACCCGTTCCTGCTGGGAGGGTTTCATGAGGTCAGGCTAGAGCACAAGGCAAGGGTCACTGGACCCCTGAAGGGAACCAGAGGCAGAGGAAACGGGGGACGCAGAGTGTGTGTGTATTTCACGATGCTGCCAACGGGTTGGGCCTTTATTGGCTGTGAGCCGGGTCCTGTCTTGGGGGAGCCAGGGCGACTCGGGAGGAGCGTCCCATATACATTCGCGCAGCTCAGTTCCCTCTCCTGGCCCCACGCAGCCAGGCAGCGCCACCTGAATGAAGTCAGTGGCATCATGGTTGGAACCTAAGCACTTTCCAATCCAGCAGTTCTCGAGCGCTGCTGTCCATCAGAGTTACCTGGGAGCTGGGACAGGTCCCGAGTCCCAGGCCATCCCGCCATCAGGACCCCAAGATTTTCAAGCTCTCCAGCGACGCCTGTGTGCAGCCAGCTCCCCCTCTCTGTGACAGCACAGCACCCCACATTCTAATGCGCATTCAGGCGGTGGTGATCCTGGGATCTGGGGAAGCTGTCAGGAGGCTGGGGTGGGCCTGAGATCCAGCCTGTCGGGCCAGTTCCAGGGCATGGAGCCAAGTGGGGTCCGTCCTTGGGTGGTTGTCACCTGGAGCTGGTTGTTCGTGTTAGTTGCTCAGTCGTGTCTGACTCTTTGCGACCCCTTGGACTTTAGCCGGCTAGGCTCCTCTGTCCATGGGATTTCCCAGGCAAGAATACTGGAGTGGGTTGACATTTCCTTCTCCAGGGGATCTTCCCAGGGACCAAACCCGGGTCTCCTGCATTGCAGGCAGATTCTTTATCGTCTGAGCCACCAGGAGCTGGTTAGAACCTTCAGAATCTCAGCCCCGCGCTCTTCCCCAACCCTGCACCAAGACCTACAAGTCAGAATCTGCACTTTAACCAGGTCCAGAGGAGGCAAGTACGTATTCCAGTTTGAGACTCTTTGCTCCACCTAATGCCTTTGTTTGCTGATGGGGCAGTGAGGCCAGCAGAGAACAAGGGCCCAGGACCCCTAGCAGAAAGTTCTAGGAACTCGTGCTAGGCTGCATCCAAATGTCTTCTTGCCACCATTTGATGCTCTCAGTAAAGATCATTTATTTTTCTTCATTTACTATGATTTCAGGCAATGTATACAATGTCCCTCTCCTATTACATTTAATTTAGGCACAAAACCAGACTAAACCTAACCTAGGAAGAAGAAGTAGGGATTAGTAAAAATAAAAATAAGAGAGAAACAAGGTGCTTTCACCAGTTCTCTGATTTAAAAGATCTAATAACTGGACACCTGTCAGTATGGTGACTCGAGAGACCCAGAGGAGGGGAAGATCAGTTGGAAACTGCATCGCTCCTGCTAGAAGAGTGATCAGGAGTGCAGCCTGTACTCAGGAATACAACTTCCTCTGCCTCGCTCAGGATGGGCTACTTTCAGCCTTGTGGTGAGACCGTAATATAAGAAAGGCGTTAACCAAAAGGAAATGGCTGTTTCCTCCATTTCTAAGCCACAGACTCCTGCAGGACAGAGCTGATGAGTCAGCAGCGGTGGCCCCGATACGAGCAGCCAGAAGAATGTGACCGTTTTCTAAATGTCTCCTTAAAGGTCAGCCTCCACCTCCGCAGTCTGGAGCTGATTTTTGGAAGCAGCCAAAAGTTAATCAGAACCCAGTCAGGTGATTGAGGTGGTGACCAAACTCAGCTCCATTTAGGAGGTAGATCCAGACTGTGGCCACAGCGTGCCCTGCCTGGCTTCGTGTGCATTGGCTCACGGTTCTAAGACGGCTCCTTATGACAGCCCCAACCTGGGTTTTAGCAAGGACAGCAGCATTGGGGAAGTTCGGTGCTGCTCAAAAGTGCTTCTGTCAAACCTACTGAATGGAGAACATGCTTGCAAATGATATGACTGATAAGGGGGTAAATTCTAAAATATACAAACAGCTCTTACAACTTGACATAAAAAAATACCCAAAATGATTTAAAAATGGGCAGAAGAAGTAAATATATATTTCTCTAAAGAAGACAGACAGATGGCCAACAGGCACATGAAAAGATGTTCAACATCGCTAATCCTTCAGTTCAGCTCAGTTCAGTTCAGTTCAGTCACTCAGTCGTGTCCAACTCTTTGTGACCCCGTGAATTGCAGCACGCCAAGCCTCCCTGTCCATCACAAACTCCCGGAGTTTACTCAAACTCATGCCCATTGAGTCAGTGATGCCATCCAGCCATCTCATCCTGTCGTCCCCTTCTCCTCCTGCCCCCAATCCCTCCCAGCATCAGGGTCTTTTCCAATGAGTCAACTCTTCACATGAGGTGGCCAAAGTACTGGAGTTTCAGCTTCAGCACCAGTCCTTCCGATGAACACCCAGGACTGATCTCCTTCAGGATGG
Organism: Muntiacus reevesi; assembly: GCF_963930625.1. Lineage (NCBI taxonomy): Eukaryota > Metazoa > Chordata > Mammalia > Artiodactyla > Cervidae > Muntiacus > Muntiacus reevesi. Next base: position 8,779,246 of record NC_089262.1, on the reverse strand, counting down.
ACTGGTTGGATCTCCTTGCAGTCCAAGGGATTCTCAAGGGTCTTCTTCAACACCACAGTTCAAAAGCATCAATTTTTCGGCGCTCAGCTTTCTTCACAGTCCAACTCTCACATTCATACACGACCACTGGAAAAACCATATAGCCTTGACCAGACGGACCTTTGTTGGCAAAGTAACGTCTCTGTTTTTTGATATGCTATCTAGGTTGGTCATAACTTTCCTTCTAAGGAGTAAACGTCTTTTAATTTCATGGCTGCAGTCACCATCTACAGTGATTTTGGAGCCCCAAAAAAATAAAGTCTGACACTGTTTCCACTGTCTCCCCATTTATTTCCCATGAAGTGATGGGACCAGATGCAACAATCTTAGTTTTCTGAATGTTAAGCTTTAAGCCAACTTTTTCACTCTCATCTTTCACTTTCATCAAGAGGCTTTTTAGTTCCTCTTCACTTTCTGCCATAAGGGTGGTGTCATCTGCATATCTGAGGTTATTGATATTTCTCCCGGCAATCTTGATTCCAGCATGTGCTTCATCCAGCCCAGCATCTCTCATGATGTACTCTGCATATAAGTTAAATAAACAGGGTGACAATATATAGCCTTGATGTACTCCTTTTCCTATTTGGAACCAGTCCTTAGGGAAATGCAAATCAAACCCACAAGGAGACATCACTTCGCACCTGTCAAAATGGCTACCATCAAAAAGACCACAAATAACAAATGTTGGTGAGGATGTAGTGGAAGGAAACACTCCAGCATTTCCACTCCTGGATATTTATCTGAATAAAACAAAAACACTAATTGGAAAAGATACATGCACCCCAATATCCCCAGAAGCATTAATTACAGCTTCTAAGATATGGAAGCAACTGCTGTGTCCATCAACAGATGAATGGATAAAGAAGATGTGGTATATAGATATATGATGGAATATTATACGGCCGTTAAAAATGAAAGTTCACCATTTGCAACAACATGGATGGACGTGGGTGGGGTATGATGCTGAGTTAAATAAATAAGACAGAGAAAGACAAATACTATATGGTATTCCTTATATGTGGAATCTAAAAAATACAACAAGCTAAAGAATATAACAGAAAAGAAGCAGATGCATAGATATAGAGAACAAACTAGTGGTTACTGCTGGGGAGGTGGGAGAGGGCAAATAGGGAAAGGGGATTGAGAGGCAGAAACCGCTGCGTGTAAAATAATCAAGCTGCAAGGATATATTGTGTGGCACAGGGAATACTGACAATATTTTATGACTCTAAGTGGAGTTGTTGCTTAGTTGTTCAGTCGTGTCTGACTCTTTTGCAGTCCCAAGAACTGCAGCCTTCCAGGCTGCTCTGTCCATGGAATTTTCCAGGCAAGAATACTGGAGTGGGTTTTCATGCCCTTCCCCAGGGGATCTTCTGACCCAGGGATCATGGAACACACATCTCCTGCCCTGCAGGCAGGTTCTTTACCACTGAGCCGTCCGGGAAGACCCTATAAATGGACTATAACCCTTAAAAAACGTGAATCACTATGTTGTATACCTGAAACATACAATATTATAAATCAGTTCTACCTCAATAAAAGAAAATGATAAAATCAAATCAGAAAGCATCACAAAAAATAATGGTTCTGTCGAACAAGCAGGTTCCTAGTCATCACGTTCACCCACCCTCACCTCATTTCCAATAGTGGTTATGCATTTTTAGACACAAGATAGCAAGCACGCTGTGGGTGTCAAGGACAAAAAGCAGGTCGCCACCTGGGGGTCTGGCCACGGCAGACGGAGGTGACAGAGGGCTGGGCAGACGGCAAGGTGGGCAGCCACTTGAAACTGGAAGAGGCTAGAACAGGCTCTCACAGAACCTCCAGAAAGAGACCAGCCCTCTGACACTTGATTTCAGGTTTCTGGCCTCCAGAACGCTGAGGGAAGGGATTTCTGTTGTTGTAAGCCACCCCGTTTGCAGTATCTGTTGCAGCTGCTGCAGGAAATGAATACACCCTCTCTGGGCTAGTGAAGCCCTCCCATCCTCTCCACCACCATCTCTTCTGAGCCCCGGCTCACCTTCATGCCACGGGGAAGGGGCTTTGGTGTGTCCTGACCTGTGGCTGGCCCAGGGTCCCCCCTGAGGCTCTCATCCTGCTTCCCCACTAGCTCTCCCAAGTTCTCCATCAGTCCAGGAGGGCGTCTGAGTGACCCGGGAAGCTCACACTGGTGCAGACAGAGAAGACCTGTCCACCCACCTGCTCCAGCACCGCAGCTCTGCCTGTCTGACACGAACCCCATCTCAAGCTGGCCATCTTGGTGGTTTCCATGACAGCCGGCTGGCTTCATCCAACTGTCACCCTGTCCCAGAGATTCTACACTGTAAGTCCTCACAGTTCAAAGTGGGGGGTGGGGACCAGAGCATCACCATCACCTGGGAGCTCACTGGAGAAGCAGGGTTGGGGGCCTGGCCTAGACCTCCTGGATTGGAATCTGCATTTTAATGTGACCCGCAAGGGGCCGCTGGGCCCATTACCGTGAGAGACACGTGGGTCTAAACCCCTCTGGGATGGTCCCTTCTCACCAACACACAAGCTCTCTCACTCAACTTCCGGTCTTTTCTCTTCTACGTGGAGACTGTGGCTGCCTGGCCCCCTAGGGAAGGGGCGTGGTTTAGAAGCAAAAGCAATTGTGCATTTGGTTTAACTTCCTGAAACTTAATGTATTTTGAATTTCAAGCAACAATTCTCAAGCCTGGCTTGCATTGTTATTCAGTGGGGCAGGTGCCCAGTGCTTAACTCAGTTGAAAGACACTTCTCCTGACCATGTCCAGGCTCTCAGGAGAGCAGGTCCCCGTCTCCGCGTGGCTGCCTGCCCCGTAATCTCTAAAACCAATCCGATTCAGGCCCTCCCTGCCGAGAACATCTGGTGTTTTTCCACCAGCATCTCCCTTTCCTTCAGCAAAGTCTCTTCCCCTGGGAGATGGAAGCCAATCACAGCAGGGTCACCTCCCTCCCATCACCCGTCACGTGACCTGGGTCTCGTGACGATCACATGACTCATACTTGCCTCTGTACCTACTCTGTACCCCTGGCCACAGTCATTGGTCCAGCATTGATCATGTGACTGAAATTAGACCAGTCAGAGTTGTCTGCAGGGGCTTTTTGTACCGAAGCTGGGAATCGGGGTCTCTCTGTCCTTCAGGCATCTCTAAACTGGAATGATGTCAGTGGGTCTGACCACACTAAGGTACTCCCCTCAAGGCTGCCTGCCACGCGGGGGTACACTCAGGCCTCAGTGTCCACAGGGGATTGGTTCCAGGGCCCCCTGCAGATACCAATATTGCTGCAGCAAAACCAGAAATGAGCGAATGGCCTTTTGGCACCTACCAGCCAAGCAGGCCTGCGAGAGTTACGCAATCTTGGTCACTCCTGAGCTGTGACTACGAACAAACACTTGTTTGAAGGGCTGGACTTGCCCTTCAAAAGCTAATTACTCTCTGACTTCATATGCGTTGTTCTCCGCACCTGGCGTTCTTCTCGCCTACACTGTCTTGTTGCATTCTGCATTTCAGAAGGAAGGTCACGGGCCGATAACTTCAGGGTCACCAGACCTGGTTGCTGAGTTGCCTGATGCCAGCTGTGGCCGTTTTGAAACTTTGCAGAAGGAAAAAAAAAAAAGAAAAAAGAAAAACCTCCATAAGGATATAAACACCTCTCCCTATTCCTGAGAAGGGGGGCACAGTTCTTGAGGCGCTAGCCTGCTGTGTTTCCCCTTTGCCTGATAAAAATAATAAAGTCACTCTTTTCTGTTTCCTCCAAACTCTGTATCTCTATTTGGCATCGATGGACAGAGAGCCAAGATTTCTGGCAACAAAATCAGGGGATGTTCAAGTCCCTCATATAAATGATGCAGGGCTTGCCTATAACCTACACCTATCCTCCTTTATGCTTTAAATCACCTCTAGGCTACTTAGAATACTCAATTCAATGTAAATGCTATGTAAATAGCTGCCAGTACACAGCAACTTCAAGTTTTAGTTATGGAACTTTCTGGAATTTTTTAAAAAATATTTTTAAAAATTCATCTTTTGAGAATTCTCTAGTGGTCCAATAGTTAGGATTCCATGCTTTTACTGCTTGGGGCCTGAGTTCAATCCTTGGTTGGGAATCTATTATAAGATCCCACAAGCCACGTGCTATGGCCAAAAGATTTTTTTAATTAAAAAGTAAATAAAAATTCAGGGCTTCCCTGGTGGCTCAGTGGTAAAATCCAGTGCAGGAGACACAGGTTCATTCCCTGGTCTGGAAATATCCAATATGTCTTGGAGCAACTGAGCCCGTTGGCCACGACTACTGAGCTGGTGCTCTAGAGCCCGGGAAATGCAACTGCTGCTTCCACACACCTCCGCTCCTGAAGCCCACGCACCCTGGAGCCTGTGCTCCACGCCAAGAGAAGCCACTGCTCCTGCAACTCGAGAGGAGCCCCCCAATCACCACAACTAGAGAAAAGCCCCGAGCAGTCAGGAAGACCCCCAGAGCCGCAAATAAATACATAACCCCTCTGCCTCAGCTGGTGAAGAAGCCACCTGCAATGCAGGAGACCTGGGTTCGATCCCCAGGTTGGGAAGATCCCTGGAGAAGGAAAAGGCTACCCACCCCAGTATTCTGGCCTGGAGAATTCCATGGACTGTATAGACCATAGGGTCACAAAGAGTCAGACGTGACTGAGTGACTTTAAGTAATAATAAAAAAATACACATAGTTTGGCTCCTTGTGGGTTGAATCCGTGGATGCGGAAGCCACACGTCCCGAGGGCTGACTAGCTGTCGCGTGGCACCCAGGCACACGGATACACCTGCCTGTTGGCGCCCTGCCCCCCAGAGGTTCCCTGCCACGTGGAGACGGCCTGTCTGCAATGGGAGGGACGGCGCCAGGCAGAAGCCTGGATCAGAGTCAGAACAGAGGAAGGATTTCTGGCTCCACTCCAAAGCCCTCGTCTACTCCTGAGGTCACTAGAACCACTTCCCCAAGTCCTTCTACCATTTTCTTTTTTCTGCCTGAAATTGTTCGAATTTGGTTTCCGTCCTTTGCAACTGAAAAGTTCTAAGTAGCACATTCCCATCTCGAAAGCTTTCTGCGGTGTCTTGCAGGGGGACAGGGTCACGTGCCCTGTGTTGGCATTGAGAGACCCCTTCCCCCAACACCTAACTCGGAGTCACTTCCTCCCACAGAAGTTCAGACCCTGCACTCGGGACTCCTCCATGGTGCAGGCACCCGCAGGGAGATTCTATGCCCCTCGCTTCCCCCCAGTGTCTCTCTGTCTGCCCCCGGACAACAGCAGCATCCACTGCCTTGAGATAATTTGCATCTGTGTTTCCCCTACCAGGCTGAGAGCATCCCAGAGGGACACTTGATTTTGTAACCTTGGGCCCCAGTGGGCTCCAAACTCATAGGACATGGGAAATGCTTGGGTTTGCTGTCCGGTAGCTCAGATCTGCTGAGATGCCCCCTAAATAGAAAAAAGTGCCCCTGCTACTCCGTTCACTTGATTCATTCCATCCCCACCCATTGCCCCCAGTTTAGAGCCTATTTCCATCCAGGTGACCCTGGGGCGCCACGTCCTCATCCTCCAGACAGAATCCTCAGTTTACTTTCTGGGCTCAGCACGCCTAGACCCACGGCAGCCTCGATGTCCGAGGCCATCAGCACAAGCTCCAGGATGCTCTCCTGGTCCCAGAGGAAGACTCCTTGAGAGGCGAGAAGATGCGTGTTCTCCTACACAATGACTTATCCCTCCAATGACTACCTTTCCAGCCAGATCCACTTGGTAAATTACATATTTGAGTAGGGAGTGCTCACCACCTGGATTTACTTTCCGAGAGGCCAGGCAAGTCATTACATGGTCATCTGAGTGGACCATGGGTCCAGAGGCCCTGGACCCCCCCAGAGTCAGTGCATTGGGCTGGGAGGGGGCTCTCCTGGTGGACTCCCAAGCTCAGCAACAGACAGCACATCTGGAATCTTGCTTCTTCCCCTCTGGATCATTCTCCTGAATCCTGCCATGCTGAGCACTCAAAACCCACACTCTGGGTTGTCACGCGAGGGTGGAAGAGCTGCCATCGAGAGGGACACAGCAACAGAAGTGCAAAGGCCCTCCAGGTCACATGCTTCTGTTATTTTTTGCCTGTCTGGAGCCCTGTCTGCCCTGGAGAAGGACATAGCAACCCACTCCCTTATTCTCGCCTGGAGAATCCCATAGACAGAGAGCAGGTTATGTCCATTGGATCACAGAGAATCAGACATGACTGAAGCAACTTAGCATGAATGCATGCATCCCTGTCTGCTCCCTAATTTTCTTGGGGAGGCCCCCCTGTCCCTATGTGGGTCCAGGGGCAGCAAAGTGGTGTTGGAACGAAGAAATAGAAGATCTAGTGGCAAAAAAAAGACAGCTTCTCCAGAAGGTATGGGAGGTTTGAGGCCAGAGGGGATTTGCCAGGTCCAGCTGTGGAAATCTAGAACAGCTGGGACTGTTGCTTAGATTTTAATTCCCCTGAGGGCTTGTGTAAAGGCAGATCTGGTCCCAGAGGTCTGGATGGGGGCATGAGAATCTGCGAGCTCCCGGGGAAGCCCATGCTGGGACCACACTTGGAGCAGGTGTCTAGAGACACACGTGACACAAGACCCACGTTTATAGGTGCACCTGGAGGATGGGGCCTGGAGGACATCCTCTGACAAGCCACCAGCACCATCCTGTCCCATGTTGATTCCCGTGTCCCCCAGCCCACTCCAGCACACACAGCCTCAATTCCACAGTGTGGATTAACTCAGCAACAAACATAGGGGCCCTGGAGGCTGTGACTCCCAGGGGAATCTGAGAAATTTTCTGGAACAGAAGATGGGGTTCTCAGAACGATCCTGACCTCCATCCTTCTCCTAACATTCCCAAGAGGATTTGCCTTGGGCAACCTCCAAACTCTCAGAAATCTGCTGCCACATCCACCGCCCTGCACAGAGACAGGGCCCAGGGTCTAAGAAACAAGTTTTGAATTAATGAAAAAATCCTATCAATTTGTGAGTGTGTGTGTTGCAGCTCCAAGGGAAAACTGAAAGAAAAGAAAACTTCCGGCAGAAGTAACCACATTTGTTTATGGCCTATTTATTCATTGATCTGCTCTTCAGGAAGCTAAGATGTTCCTATTTTTAGCACTTCCCAGACTCAAGAGTGCATTTTTCTTTTTCCCTTGAGCTTTCTTAAAAAGTTGACAGTTCTCAGCCTGTGAACTGCAGAGTCATGTCCTGCATCCAACGGGGTTGACGGGGGGGCCCCCAGCCCCCAGGAATATTTATAAGGCCTTTGAAAACTGCCCTTGGACTGCAAGGAGATCCAACCAGTCTATCCTAAAGGAAATCAACCCTGAATGTTCATTGGAAGGACTGATGCTGTAGCTGAAACTCCAATACTTTGGCCACTTGATGAGAAGCACTGACTCATTAGAAAACACCCCGATTCTGAGAAAGATTAAGGGCAGGAGGAGAAGGGGGCGACAGATGATAGGATGGTTGGATGGCATCACCAGAACATGAATTTGAACAAACTCCAGGAGATAGTGAAGGATAGGGAGGCATGGCGTGCTGCAGACCATGGGGTCACAAAGAGATGCGACCTAGTGAATGAACAACATGGAATCTAAAGAGTCTTTCATTCAATAAGAACATTTTCAAAAATGGTCACAAGGCAAGAAAGGTGGACAAGAGTGGCCAGGAAGTGTCACACGGCTGTCCCCGAAGCAGCCTTCCAGCGCAAGTGCCAGCTCCTCCTGTCTTCATGGACTCCACTCTCCGCAGCTTCCAGGAAGCCAGGTAGGAAGGGTCCTCCTCCATCCACCTGTTCTCTTCCCACTTCCAGAGAGATGGTATTAATGCTGGAGCCTCGTCCCTGTATTTGCATCTCCACCAAGCGCCAAGCACACTGGACCAAATGGTTGTTTATAAGCCACTCAATGAAAAAATGTGGGATGTGTGAGATGCACGTGAACCCACATTCTAAGCCTGTAAAAACATCTGAAAGAGGGTAATCATTGCAACTGGGGTGCTGAGCTCCAGAACTGACATAGACCACACCAAGCACTTGAGCAAGTCTTCGAATTCTCTGGGTCTCAGTTTCTCCGTGAATGACGTGGGAATTATAAACACAGCAAGGAGATCCAACCAGTCCATCCTAAAGGAAATAAGTCCTAAATATTCATTGGAAGGACTGATGCTGAAACTGAAACTTCAATACTTTGGCCACCTGATGCGAAGAACTGACTCATATGGAAAAGACCCTAATGCTGGGAAAGATTAAAGGCGGGAGGAGAAGGGGACGACAGAGGATGAGATGGTTGGATGCCATCACCGACTCAATGGAAATGAGTTTGAGTAAACTCCGGGAGTTGGTGATGGACAGGGAGGCCTGGCGTGCTGCAGTCCATGGGGTCGCAAAGAGTCGGACACGACTGAGCGACTGAACCGAACATCAGCACCCAGTTATACTCCTGGAACTCAGAGGAGCTACTGCTCAGCCCCAGGGATTAATGTGCAGCTTAATCACTCTTGAAATCTTTCCAAAATATCCACACTGGTTACTGTAATTCCAGCAACCACCTCAAAAGTGGAAACACTGGGATAATCATCAGAGTAACAAAAGTAATACAGCACTAGAGCACAGAAGATTTCCAACGTGTTAATCTTCTTGATGCCTCTGTGAGTTCAAGAGGTGGCTAATACATGAAAACATGATCCCTGTCATCACCAGGCATGCTTCCAAGGCACTGCAGACTCTTTCCAAAATTGACACTCATTTTACCATCTGTCCTCATTCCTGACAGAAGGATTGAAACTATTCTTATTTTCTCCAAATAATACATCTTTTTTTCAGACATGAGAGTCCAACAATATTTGGGTGAGGAAAGGTAGTGGATTGCATATTGTCCCCTCCCAAAACACAGGTCCCACCAGAACCTCTGAATGTGACCTTATTTGGAAAAATAGGGTCTCTGCAGAGATGATTAGTTACGATGAAGTCATCCTCGAGCAGAGTCACCAATGACTGCTGTCCTTATGAGAAGAGGAGAAGACGCATTAACACGCAGAGGAGAAGGCCCTGTGCAGAGGAAAGCAGAGGCTGGAGTGATGCAGACACCAGCCAGGGAACCCTAAGGATTGCTGCAGCCACTAGACCCTGGAAAAGTGAAAGTGAAGTCGCTCAGTCGTGTCTGACTCTTTGTGACCCCATGGACTGTAGCCCACCAGGCTCCTCCATCCATGGAATTTTCTAGGCAAGTGTACTGCAGTGGGTTGCCATTTCCTTCTCCAGGGGAATCTTCCCAACCCAGGGATTGAACCCAGGTCTCCCGCATTGCAAGCAGACGCTTTACCGTCTGAGCTACCAGGAACTCCTACCAAACCCTGGAGGGGACCACGAAAAGATTCTTCCCTAGAGTCCTGGGAGCACGACCCTGCAAGGATCTTGATTAGGACCTGCCTCCAGATCCGTGAGAGGACACATCTCTGTTGTTTTAAGTCCTCCAGACTATATGGTACTATGTTATGTCAGCCTGAGGGAACTAATAAAGAAGGACAACCAGAACCTGGGAGCCAGGAGACCCGGAAGGGAAAAGCAGGGGCTTCGAGAACGCTCCGGGGCTGCCACTCAGGAATTCAGAGAAGGCTCAGGACCCTTCTGATCCATCCCAGGTAACAAACGCTCCTCCTGACCAAGAACAGGGTCAGGAAGAAGCCAGTGTGATGTTCATCCTCCCTGTCCCCCCACCCCCGACCCCCACTCCCATCCCCCACCCCCATCCCCCATCCCCCATCTCTGCTTGTACTTGTGGGAGGAGGAGCTTCGTCTGACCAATCAGTGAAAGGCCCGTGGGTTCTCCCACTCACTTGGACCACTGATCCCTTCAGCTGCACCTTCTTCCCCCAGGAAGTGGTCAGACAAGTAGGCACTGGGTCCTATATCCTCCCATTCTTCTGCACCTACTTCCTCCCTTCCCTCTCATTCCGACAAGACTGATCCGGAGACCTTCTCAACTTTTTTTTCCCAGATCCTGCAGGAGTGCCCTGGTGCCAGTCCAGGTCCTTCCTGCCACTGCATCGTCAGCACTCCACACTGGTCAGCGGCTGTCCATCCTCCTCCACCTTCTCCGGGGACCCTCCACTCTCTTCATCTGCAGAGTGTGAATGACGGTAATGGGTCCTTTCTCCCAAATGAAGGCAGCTAGTCGTGAACAGGGAACGGGACCCAGAAAGGCCTTCACAGGGTGCCTGGTGCTGCCAGTACGCTGGAACACTTTGTATCTTGAAGAGCTTGACCTTGACAGTAAAGGTCAATTGCAAGACCGGGGGAGGGCGAAAGAGTCCTCGACCTCGGAATCCTTGTTGGGGCTTCCCCAATGGCTCAAGTGGCATCAAGAATCCACCCGCCAATGCAGGAGGCGCAAGACACAGGGGTTTGATCCCTGGGTTGGGAACATTCCCTGGAGGAGGAAATGGCAACCCACTCCAGGATTCTTGCCTGAAAAATCCCATGGACAGAGGAGCCTGGCAGGCTACAGTCTATAGGGTCACAGAGTCGGATATGACTGAGCATGCAAGTACAAGGAAAGCAAATTGAAGAAGAATATTTTGTGACTTGTCAAAATTCCATGAAATACAGTATTATCCATAGGTGAAGTCTTATTGGAACACAACTACACTTCTCTGTCTCTGTGAGACCGTAGCTGTCTTCACTGGTCAGAAGTAGACTTGAGTAGCTGTGGCAGAGACCGCGTGACCCGCAAGGCTTGAAATACTTACTAGCTGAGGCTTTACAGAAGTTTGCTGGCCCCTGGCATAGACTCTGGAGTCTGATGACCTAACTTTAAAGCCTAGCTCCACCACTTACTAGCTCTGTGATTTGGGACAAGTTATTTTCCTCTCTCTTCTCTCATTTCCATGTCTCTAAAATGGACACACAAGTTCTTATTTCAAAATATTATTGTGAGGATTAGATGACTTATCATTCTAAGGTCTTAATACAGTGCCTGGCACAGAGCGATACTATAGATGGGCTAAGTTATCTTCAGGTCTTTGTAGTAATCCTCAGTCTCCCTAAATCCTACACCATTCTACACCAGAATAAAATGAATAACAACTTCCAAGTCTTCATTTTGCTTAACACAGACTTATCATTTTCTCCTTTTTTCTGCATTTCCTTCACTTTTCATTATTGGTCCACAGGCAAACAGATCCAGGAGACCTTAACTCAGACTTCTCAAATCCCAGCTGGGTTCTAATTTGTTACATGGAGGAGAAAAAAAATCCATATCCCTCAGCAGATGCACAGGAGCGCTTTGTTAAGCACACCCGCCACCTCGTTACTCTTCGGCATTAAAGGACATTCTTGCAAGCTCTACAAATCCTGACGTCAAAAGCATCACAGAGGGGGCATTTCGCTGGTGGCCCAGTGGTTGGGTATCTGCCTTGCGACGCAGGGCCCACTTCATCACAGCGGCTTAGCTTTCATCCTAACCCACAGCCGTGCAGCCCACTACCCTCGGCTCACAGAAGTGGAGGCGGAAACCGAGTGATTGACTGATCTGCCAACCACCCCTTGATGCCAACCCCACACTTAGCTTCAGAACCAGGTTTGAACCAATCTCTGAACTCAGAACCCTGTGCCCTATCCACTTAACACGGGCATTATATTTGCTCTTGGAGACAAGCCCGTGTCCCTTCAGGCCTCTGAATCAATTCACCCAGTGCTTAGCACATGGTACCCATGAGCTTCCCAGACGGCATTGGTGCTAAAGAACCACCTGCCAATGGAGGAGACGTAGGTTCTATCCCTGGGTCGGGAAGATCCCCTGGAGGAGGGCCGGGCACCTCACTCCAGTGTTCTTGCCTTGGAGAACCCCATGGACAGAGGAGCCTGGCGGGCTGCAGTCCATGGCGTCGCAGAGTTGGACACGACTGAGTGACTTTGCACGCACGCCCACATGCTGCTGGGACAGTGTGTGGGCCTGAGTCCAGTCGGGAGAGAGAAACCACAGAGTAAGACCAATGGGCCGCGTACAATAGAAGAATCAGTCGCTCCAACAGGAGTCGGGTACAAGGAACTGACCGGAAAGAAGTAAAGAGAACGCGAGAGGATATCCGACTAGCAGGTGTAGGGAGCAGCCATGAGCCCCAGGTGTGGGACCAGGGCACTCGGGGGAAAGCGTCCCCATCCCCCAGTCCCGCCGTGGGGCTGAGCTCCAGATCTGTCGGCTCTGGCTGTGGTTCCGTGCTGGAGAACTTGCCAGAAACTAGCCCTCCGGGGACTCAGGAAAAGAGTCACAGGAGACAGCTCGCTGCTCTGAAACCACGGGGGCTCTAGGGAAGCTGCTGGCCACAGAGGATAATAGGCAGACAACTACCAGTCGTTTAGACCACACGTATGAACCAGCAACAGTCATCTTTTGCTCATCATTTTCTGTTATCTCTGCATGCGAGTGTGAGTGCTAAGGTGCTTCAGTCGTGTCCAACTCTTTGCAACCCCATGAACTCTAGCCCCCCAGGCTCCTCTGTCCATGGGATTCTCCAGGCAAGAATATTGGAGTGGGTTGCCATGCCCTCCTGTAAGGGATCTTCCCAACTCAGGGATCGAACCCCCGCCTCTTAGGTCTCCTGCATCGCCAGGCGGGGTCTCTATCACTAGCGCCACCTGGGAAGCCCCTCATTGGGCTGAGCTCCACAGCTCTTTGCCTGCTGTCAGCTGGAGGTAGCTCTCAACTCCCAGAGACCACCCTCGGGTCCTCGACACCTAGGCCTCTCATAATGACAGCTAAGATCTCAAAGCCAGTGGGAGCATCTCTCTAGTCAGCCACCTCTGAGTCTTACATAATGTAACACAACCAAGGGAGTACCCATCCCCCTGTATTCATGGGTCTACCTCCACCCCCGAAGGACATGAGATCGCAGAGTGGGTGCACACCAGAGTCAGGGTCTTGGAGGCCATCTCAGAATTCTGCCTGCCGCGGAGACGCATAGAGAGTCTGAGACACTTTGAAAATTATCAAGAGCAAGTCTAGCTTCTCCCCGTTTTAGAAATCTCTCTGATCTTCTAAATGAGCCAAGATTCCCTCATTACACTTCAACTTCCTCTATCCTCAAACCAGCCCCCATTCCCCAACTCTGGAATTTAAAGGTCTTTCTTCTTAGGGATCAATAGAAAAACAAATCCAGATCTGGCCATGCCAGAGGTTAGTCCATTTCTTTTTGTTTGTTTGTTTCTTAGCAGCTTTTCTTTTTTTGTGTTGTTTTTTGTTTGTTTCTGTTTTTTATTTATTTTCTAGATGAACATCAGCAGATGAATGGATAAGGAAGCTGTGGTACATATATACAATGAAATATTGCTCAGCTATAAAAAGGAATGCATTTGAGTCCATTCTAATGAGGTGGATGAAGCTAGAGCCTATTATACAGAGTGAAGTGAATCAGAAAGAGAAAAACAAACAACGTATATTAACGTATACATATGGCATCGAGAAAGATGGTACTGAAGAACCTATTTGCAGAGCAAAAATGGAGATGCAAACATAAAGAACAGAGTTCTATTCAGTTTCTGATGCCCCCTCTGGACAGCAGGGAAGAGGTCGGCAAGTGTACTAGCCTCCCAAGGCTGCTGTATCAAATAACCACAACCCGCAGGGCAAAAAACAACAATCTATTCTCTCACAGTTCTGGAGGCTGGAGGTCCAAAATCAAGTTGTTGGCAGGACTGTGCTCCCTCCAGAGGCTCAGGGGAGGGCCCTTCCTCACCTCTCCCCGGCCCTTGGTGGCCTCAGGTGTACCTGGCTTTTGGCTGCATCACTCCAGTCCCGGTCTCCATCTTCATGTGGCCTTATTCCAGTGTCTCAAGTCTCTGTCTTTCTCTTATGAAAACCCCAGTCATTGAAGGCCCACCCTAAACCAGGGATGATCTCATCTCAAGATTCTTAACTACATGTGCAAAGGCCTTTTCCAAACACGGCCACGTTCACAGCTTCCAGGGTTAAAACATGGTCTAGGGTCTTCCTTGGTGGGCCAGTGGTTAAGAATTCACCTTTCAGTGAAAAGACACAGGTTCCATCCCTGGTCAGGGAACTAAGATCCTGCATGCCATGAGGCAGCTAAGCCCACACCCTCGAGAACCTGTGCTTCACAACAAGAGAAACTCACGTGCTGCAACGAACAGCCCACCTACCACAACAGTCCAGGTTTTATTTCTTTTTTACTTTGCATAGCCAAATAAAATAAAAATAAGTAAAACATGGGCTATCTTTTCAGAGGGTCATTATTCAACCGATTGCATTAGAAAACTATTTATTTAGAAGTCCACTTATATCAGTTGCAAAGACCAGTGATCCAGCTCAATCTTGCGGGAGCTCGGTGGGGAGGTCTTGGTTGGTAAGTGTAATGAAATTGACAGCCTGGCCAAGGTGGTGTGCCCCTAGAGAGGCACAGGGCCAGGATCCTAACCCCCAGGACACTGCTGCTCTGCCCTGGAGAGAGACTCCTCCACACCAGGGCCCCAGGGGTCCCCGCAGATGGGGAGGCAGGGGAGCACAGAGACCACTGCAACCCTACACAAGACGCTCAACCTCTCTTCCTCAGTTGTCACACCTATAGAATGAAGTTAGTCACAGTGACACTCTCTTTATGGGGTGTCGTTATGAAGGTTAAATAAGTCCATGCATGTGAAGTAGGTAGAATTCTAATTGACTCCGAAATTCCCACCACACTGGTGAACCTGCCCTTCACAGCCCCCTCTCCTTGAAGGCCTGGCATGTACTAGATTAAACGAGATGAAACTGACATTTAGGGATGAAAAATGGAGTCGATCTGTAACTTACACGTTTCAGCAGAACACAGTCAAAGTCTTAGTCTTGCAGGTATATCCGACTCTTTGCGACCCCATGAACTCTAGCCCATAGGGCTCTCCTGTCCGTGGCATTCTCCAAGCAAGAATACTGAAGTGGAATTGCCATTCCCTTCTCCAGGGGATCTGCCCAACCCTGGGGATCGAGCCCACATCTCCCGCATGGCAGGCAGATTCTTAACTGTCTGAGCCACCAGGGAAGCCCCCATAAGTATCATGTAATTGTTAGCTAAGGTTACTACCTACAGCTCTAGGCCCACCTCCTGACAATACCTCAACCACAGGAAAGCAAAAGGACTTCTCTCTCCCAGCTCCAGGATAAAAAGCTCAAGGCAGGCTCTGATTGGCTGAGTGTGGGTCATGTACCAACCTGCTGACAAATCACTGTGGCCAGGAGGGGAGGGGAGTGATTGTTCTAGCATAGATTGGTCTAGCCCCTATTGGTTGCATCTCAAGTCAGAACATCAATTCTTATTAATGATTGGTGGATGGATGGATTGAATGTATAATACATGCACATGATAAAAATCAAACAGTAGGTAAAGTTACACTGTGGCAAGTAGGCCACTGTTTCTCAGAAGTTTCTACCAGTGCCTTTTGTGTGTGTTAACATTCCAGAAATAATTTGTGCACCTGTAAGCATGCACATCAATGCATAGAGATATAGATACAAATTTCCTGCACCTTTTCTTCATACGAATGATTGTGTGCTGGATATTTCCCACTTCGAGTGTTCCTCTCCTCACTCTGCTCTTTTCCAAAGCCAGATGCCCTGATCTCTGTGGCCTGGGACTCCCATGCCCCTGCTTCTAGTTGTGCTTGACCAACTTAAGGCCCTAGCAGAAGATAAGAAGGCCGGAGGCAAATGGAAGGGGAGTATTTATTCCCCCAGCTGCCACCTTGTGGGTCCCAAGGCATAGCTTGTGTGCGTGCATGCTAAGTACTACAGTCATGTCCCACTCTTTGCGACCTCATTAACTATAACCCGCCAGGCTCCTCTGTCCAGGGGATTCTTCAGGCAAGAATTCTGGAGTGGGTTGCCATTTCCTCCTCCAGGGGATCTTCCCAACCCAGAGATCAAACTCAAGTTTCTCACATCTCCTGCATTGACGGAGATGGGTTCTTTACCACCTGGGAAGACCCAAGGCATGGCTACCCTTCTACTAAATCCATAGCTGCTGCCATCTCTCTGAACCCCAGAGGCAGCCGCCCCTCTACCACATAAAGCCCCCACACTGACTGGCCCAGGGCCCTGCGCCTTCCCCCATCCGTTCCCCTTATCTCTCCCCACACTTTGATAAAGTCTCCTGTGACACCTCCTCTCCAACAAGGTGAGCCTATCCCTATTAGAGGGCCCACTGTACACACCTTTTCAATAGAAAATCAAGAAATGAATTCTGCCCCAATTACTGTCCCCTCCCCATTTCCCTTCACATCTTCTTTAGAGCCGGGGCTCCCCAGACTCTGGAGTCAGACTGCTAGGCTTTAGTCACAGCCCTGCCGCTTTTTACGTGAGTCACCTGGGCAAAGACACCGTTCTGACCCGTGAAGGCAGTGGTAGTAACCACCCCCTGCAGTTGGTGTGAAAACTCACTCTGCTGTGAACATGCCCCTTAGTAGGGGCCCAGCTCTTAGTGGGTGCTGGTTAAATGCTTGCTCATCTAAGCCGGATGCTATCCCAACGCCAATGTCCCAGAGGTCCCACTGGGCAGCCTCTGCCAGGGATCTTCACATCCTGTCTGGCCATCCTGGTCACGGCAGATCTGAACACGGGTTGGGTTGGGGTGGTGACTGATGGAACGTGTGCCCAGAAGGGAGCCATTCTCCATCCCGCGTCAGTGGCTCCATCTCGGCACCGAAAATTATGGGACCCCTGCCCCATCTTAGCGGGTCACGTACCAGCTGTCCACGAGACGTCTGCAAGGGTACAGCCGTCCTGGGGAAAGCTGCAGGTGAACGTGTCAACACCCTTTCAGTTTACTTTACCTGTTGGGTCTTCCCACCTCATGGAAAGCCAGCACCAAGGACATGGAGGGGTGGATATTAGAAACACTGGTTGAAGGACGTCCCCCGTGCTCCAGTGGCTAAGACTCTGCACTCCCAATGCAGGGTGCCCGGGTTCCATCCCTGGCCAGGGAGCTGGATCCCACATGCTGCAACTAAGACCCAGGACAGCCAAGTATATAAACAAATACTTTAAAAAAGAAAAGAAATGCTGGTTGATGTGGGAGAAGTTGAGAGGGACAGAAGTGCGAGGCCAGGAGGGTGGGCCTGAGCCCGGGGCAGGAAGACCAGCTGAGATGCCCTTGCCCTCTTAGTTCTAGGGCTCAGGCCCCAGAAAGGGGGTTAATTATATTTTTGCAGCCCACCTCATGGGCTTCCAGAGAGAATCCGCGTTAATGACCAAGGAGGATGAACTCCACAGAGGGACGTAATGGAGCTGGATTTTCCTTAGGGAGTGTCTGCACCACTTTCATTCCAAACGCTAAGGCACAGAGCCTCGGGCTGAACGAGAGCTTCAAGGATCTTTGAAAATATTTAAGTCTTGAGAAAAAACATGATAGGCTGCAGATTATGGAAATAGCAATAGCAAAATCAAATTCTACAAATGATTAATTTATATATTCACTCTTCATTAATTGTTAAATTGAGTAGACATCAAAATCTCACTGCATTTGAAAACTGTAAAGATAGATTTTCTCATGTCACAAGAATTCACAAGTATGCCACTGACTGCCAGGAAATAACGGCTAATCACAAATTAAATGAGCGACTTATAGCAAAATCATTTGTGTGTGTGTGTGTGTGTGTGTGGCCGCACGGCTTGCAGAATCTCAGTTCTGAGACCAGAGATTGGACCCAGGCCGCAGCAGTGAAAGCCCAGAATCCCAACCACTAGGCTACCAGGGAACTCCTGAAGCTCAATCATTTTAAGAACAAAATCACTGATCCTGCCCAGTGAACTCCATCCTGTCAGGGGATGGTCTATTTCCAGAATCATTGCTACTTCTGCCTTTCTCTTTCTTACACATCATGAATACCAACCGAAAAAAACAAACAAACAAAAAAAAAAACCTCAGTTTCTTTAAAGCTGAAAGAAACAGAAGCTGACAATAGAAAATCCATTCATCTGCCGGTTGCATTGCAGGGACGTGGTGTTTTCAATGGGACAGCCAGTTCCTAAGACCAAAGTCACCTTTGGCTAATTTGCATTTGTGTCTTTTCCAATCCTGTTTTCCCCCAACCCACCCCTGTGCCATCAAGGGAGAGTAGGTACTTTCCAAGCCCACAGCGCACAAATGCCAGGGATTGGTGTTTTTAATGCCGTGCATGCGTGTTCAGTCGTGTCTGACTCTCTGTGACCTCATGGACTGTAGTTCACCAGGCTCCTCTGTCCATGGATTCTCCAGGCAAGAATACTGGAGTGGGTTGCCAGGCCCTCCTCCAGGGGATTTTCCCAACCCAGGGATCTAATCCAGGTCTCCTGTGCCTCCGGCATTGGCAGGCGGATTCTCTACCACTTGACCTACCTGGGAAGCCCTTTGAATGCTGAGTCTCCATCAATGTCAAAGTCTCTTTGCTAAGTGACTTCACTCAGAAATGTCTCTGTCTCTCAAGGAGATAAATCCAGATGGGGTCACCTGCGCCCTCACCCTCAGCCCCCCACAGTCCGGGCTCTCCTGGACGCCACCGCAGGCTCCCACAGAAAAGAGAAACTGGTCTCTGTCTAGGGCTTCTCTGTTCAGAAATTCCAGTCGCTTGAATGGTTTATTTTATCCAGCATGTTGATTAGTTAATGGTACTTGCAGTGAAGCTTGTAGTTATTAATTAAACCATCTGAGTGAGCCCTCCGAAGACTGAACAATCTGACTGGAAGCCAAGCTTCCTCCAGCAAGTTTAAAAACAGAAAAAAACTGCAGGGTATGCAGGAGAACAAGGGTGACTCAGCTGTGCCGTAGGAAGAGCCCACATCCCCACGAGGACAGAGGTGAGCTGAGGCCGCTGTCTGGAGGCTTGGGAGCTGGCTGCTGAGGAGCGGATGATCCAGGGTGGACACGCAGTGGCACACGCCTGGACTGGGTGCTGGAACACACACCGAGGCGCTCCGGCAAAAGCGGGACAGAAAAGTGCCCTCCCTTCGTGCGTGCCAAGTCACTCGGTCGTGTCTGACTCTTCTCGACACTACGGACTATAACCCACCAGGCTCCTCTGCCCAAGGGATTCTCCAGGCGAGAATACTGGAGTGGGTTGCCTTTTCACTTAGACAAAGGCAAACGAATGCTTCTGGGTCAAGTTCTTTCTGTTTGAATTATAGGACCCTGACAGAGCCCTAAATCAGACCAAAACAATTTTGGGGACAGAACATGTTTGAGGGAATGCCACTTCCAAATCCATGACAAAGTTATTCTTACGGAAGAGCTGCTCTTTAAGACCAGGGACAAACCCCAGAGCCCGTTCACCAGTGGGATGGTCTACGGGAACCCACGTTGCCACGGGAATTAACACTTCATGCCATGTCGCCCCTCCCCGCACACATGTACAGACAGCCTCCCCCACCTTCAACATCCCACCAGAAGGTTCACTTGTTACAACCCAGCCACCTACACTGACACATGCCCAGGGCACAGAGCGCACTTAGATCCCCTGCAGGAGGAAGTGGCAACCCACCCCAGTATTCATTCTTGCCTGGAAAACTGCATGGGCAGAGGAGCCTGGCGGGCTACAGTCCATGGGGCCACACGTCCCTGCCCATTGCAGTCCGTCCCCTGCACACATCTGATCACTCCACGTGATTTACCACTGCACTGAGCCACAACCTCAGGTGTCTTTCTGCTCATCCCCATGCATGGAGGGTTTATAATTAGGAGGGAAAAAAAAAATTTGAATTCCTTGGGGCAAACTTTAAGACGATGCAAAGCAGCTCCAGAAATTGTGAAAGCTTTTAAAATGTCAACTTTGGTGAGTTTCTTATAATTTTATGAACAAACTCTCTATATTGTTCACTGGGAGGGTGACCGGAAGTCCAGGCAAAAGATCATCTCAAACACAGTAGTTTCGTGTCCAGATGAAAAAGCATACTTTACCCCTTTGCCAAAAATGACATGCTTTTTGAGCTAACAAATGGGTCTCCTAAAACTTTGGGTTTTCACGAATCTTTGAACACTGGTAAAACTGACTACTAGCATGGTAACACATTTTCGGAGAACCAACAAGCCAAACCATTCCCCAGCTCTCAGAAGAAAGACCTGAGATGTATTCGTTGGCACTGTCATTTTGAAGATTTTATGTGAAGACAGCAAAGAGAGACTCTCAGCTGCTTGTCTCTGTGCAGTGGACCAAGTGCTGATCCAAACTGATGGCCCCATCTGCCTCCCATCCGTGGAGGCTCTCCCGGCCAGCGAGTCCCCAGGGCCCTGCTGTCACAGAGAAGATCCTGCTTCAGCACAAGATGCTCCTCCCAGGGAGCCCAGGTGAGCTGGCCAGCGAGCAGAGGGCCTCTGCCTTCCCGTGCTCAGGAGCTCTGGAAGAAGAGGTACAGCTGATCTGACCCTGCCCCTCCCCCTCCCTACTCTGCAGCCTCCAAACAGATTGCTTTCCTCAGGTCATTTCTCTGCTCCAAATGTGTTGCAATTAAGGTTCTTAGGAGAATTCGGAGAAGAACAATCACTAAATGTTGTTGCTCAGCTGCTAAGTCGTGTCCGACTCTTTGCCACCCCGTGGACTGCAGCACTCCAGGCTTCCCTGTCCTTCACTATCTCCTGGAGCTTGCTAAAACACATGTCCATTGAGTCAGTGATGCCATCTCACTCTCTCGCCCTGTCACCCCCTTCTTCTCCTGCTCTCAATCTTTCCCACCATCAGTGAAGTGAAAATCATTCAGTCGTGTCCAACTCTTTGCGACCCCATGGACTTTACAGTTCATGGAATTCTCCAGGCCAGAATACTGGAGTGGGTAGCCTATCCCCTCTCCAGTGAATCTTCCCAACCCAGGAATCGAACCAGGGGTCTCCGGCATGGCAGGCAGGTTCTTTACCAACTGAGCTATTAGGGAAGCCCTTCCCAGCATCAGGGTCTTCTCCAGTGAGTTGTCTCTTCGTATCAGGTGGCCAAAGTATTAGAGCTTCAGCATCAGTCCTTCCAGTGAATATTCAATTTCCTTTAGGATTGACCAGTTGGATCTCCATGCAGGCCAAGGGACTCTCAAGAGTCTTCTCCAGCACCACAGCTCAAAAGCATCAGTTCTTCGGTGCTCAGTCTTCTTTGTGGTCTGACTCTCACATCTGTACATGACTACTAGAAAAACCATAGCTTTGACTATATGGGCCTTTGTCAGCAAAGTGATGTCTCTACTTTTGAATATGCTGTGTAGGTCGGTCATAGCTTTCCTTCTAAGGAGGAAGCATCTTTTAATCACTAAATAGGGCCCCATGATTCATTGGTCACATTCTATTACAAGAAAAACTCACACTACATATATACGTGGTTAATGACAGGTTGTATTTGGTGTCAAGGTTTTGAAAGGCACTATTTTGACATTAAAATGTGTTCTTCTCTGTATTAATGGCCTGTCTTCTGAGTTTTCTTCTCAAGGTTTTCTAAATTTTCCTCTTTAGAATGAAGAAATCTGAAAGACCTATCATACCATTCTTTCTAGCAGCTCTAAATGGAAAACAGACAAAGATGCCCATTAGTAATCTCTTACCGCACATCATACTGTTTCTATGCAATATAACATAATTTAGCTTTACCTTAAAATTTGACTGTGGTCTCAAATCGGTAGTTCTTAACTCTAAAAATAAAGCACTCTATTTTCTTACATTGAAAAATGCATATATATTTCTAGGTGAAAAAAGATTAGTACTAGGTTTAAAATTTTTTCTCTATTGACAACTCAAATTTTAGTCACTAGTATAATAAGAGGATCTTTCTAGTATTTTAAAAGTTGATCCACTAGAGTTCAAAGGAGTGTCTTAAGTCTATTAAACTTTGGCACTAACAACGTCTTTTGACTTTTGTCCTTATCTACAGATAGTTTTATTTCTTAAAAGATGTGAACGTTAGTAAATTCCTACTAGCATCTTAGATGTAAAAATACTGAACTGGAACACCGTTCATTTTCCATGTCAGTCGGAACATAAGAACTGCCTTGAGGGCTCATATTTAAAAGTAACAGGAACACAAGTTAGTGGTTCTGAAACATATTTTACCATAAAAAGGAACCACCTCTTGTGGGCCCAGGGGAATGACACCTTAGGAAGAGCCTCCCATTGGAGCTACCTGGCGATGGAGAGGGGACGTCTCCCTGAACACCTGCCCTTCTGGGTTCAGGGACCTCCCACCACGTGAGCCCACTGCTTAGGCAGCTAGAATCTGGTTACTGTCTGTGTAATTGTAAACACCCACCTCCTCCCACCTTGCAGCCGCAGTTAAATGCCCTTTCCCTGTGATTTCAGGCTGGGCAAACATGCATTTCTGTTGGGACGTTTTAAGCCTGATGGGTGCACCAGACATCCCCCAGGGGAGGTCCAGTAGGCCCTTGGCATCAAAGTTTGGAGCTGGGGGCCAACGCCAGACAGAACCCACAGGCAACTCGAGCCTGGAGGAGCCCAGACACCTGGGATGGAGGGCCGGCCGGGGAGGGAGGCACAGGAGGAGTCCAGTCAGTGTGGGAGCGGGCGAGGGGAAGCCCCGGGGCCTGGTTGGAATGGAAATCCCCCATCAGAGTGGACTGGAAAATGACTGGCTGAGGCGACAGGGACAGTGTCCTGGGAGGAGAGGGACGGAGGACTGGCAGGTTCCAGGAGGAGGGAGAGGTTTTCAAGTTGGAGGATAAAGCGGCGGGGCTGGAGGGGATGGGGGGCTGGCGGGGGAGGGCTGGCGGGGGGAGGAGGACTTCAGAGGGAGGCAGCTATCCCACCACCGGCCTTCTTAGGCGCAGAGTGTCAAACGGTTCAAAATTCAGGGCGTGCTCAAAAGGAGGAGTTCGTTTCTCAACAACGAAACACAGAAATGGGTCCCTGCAGGTGGGGGCAGTCCTGACTCCCCGCGTGAGTGACGAGCAACCCGGTGCACCCCTCCTCACGGTGGGGGGTGGGGACGGAAAGGAGGGGGCGGGTAGGGAGTGCGATTCTGAAGGACGGAGGAGAGGAAGCGGTTTCGAGGGCTCCAGGTGAGGGCTGTGGAGCGGCCAGGGTCCCCTTGGGGAGGGCGGCGAGGGGCCAGGTCCGGACCCCCCAGGTGGGTTGGGGGGCAGGGGGAGGGGACGGGAGCCTGGGAGGTGGGACGGGCCTGCCGGGGGCGGGCTCCCGGGGGCCGGGCAGCGGGCTGACACGGTCACTGTCACCGTCAGCGGCTCCATCGCCTGCTGTCTTGCGGTCTATCACCACCACAAAAAACGCGCGCGCACCGCCACTACGTCCCGGCAGGCACGTGTGGCTCTCCGCAAACCTGTCCTGTGGCTCCAGGTGGCGGGTGTGGGGGCTCGGAGGACTGTGGGCAGGGGCGCCTGGGGGCCTGGGAGCGGCCCCGCTTTCCCGAGGCCCGCGAGCATCACCTTTCCCACCCGCAGAGGGGCGGGGCCGACACCTGGGGGCGGGGCAGAGCCGACACCTGGGGCAGAGCCGACACCTGGGGCGGGGCCGACACCTGGGGGCGGGGCAGAGTCGACACCTGGGGGCAGAGCCGACACCTGGGGCGGGGCCGACACCTGGGGACGGGGCAGAGTCGACACCTGGGGGCAGAGCCGACACCTGGGGCGGGGCCGACACCTGGGGGCGGGGCAGAGTCGACACCTGGGGGCGGGGCCGACACCTGGGGCGGGGCCGACACCTGGGGGCGGGGCAGAGTCGACACCTGGGGGCAGAGCCGACACCTGGGGCGGGGCCGACACCTGGGGGCGGGGCAGAGTCGACACCTGGGGGCGGGGCCGACACCTGGGGGCGGGGCAGAGTCGACACCTGGGGGCAGAGCCGACACCTGGGGCGGGGCCGACACCTGGGGGCGGGGCAGAGTCGACACCTGGGGGCGGGGCCGACACCTGGGGGCGGGGCAGAGTCGACACCTGGGGGCGGGGCCGACACCTGGGGGCGGGGCAGAGTCGACACCTGGGGGCGGGGCCGACACCGGGGGCGGGGCCGACCCCTGGGGGCGGCTGGGGAGCCGGGTGCGCGGGGTCGGTCCCCACTGCTCGTCACTCACGCGGGGAGTGTGGACTCCCTCCACCTGCGGGGACCCATTTCCGTGTTGCATTGGCGAGAAACGAACTTACCTTTTGAACGCGACCTGGTGTTAAACCGTCGGACATCCGGTGCCTAAGAAGGCCCAGGCGGGGTGTGAAGTCTGCGCGCTGAGCGGCCCCCCGCCCGGCCTCCTCCCACCGCCGAGCCACACCTGACGCCTCGGGGCTGGGGGCTCGGCGTGAGCTCCTTCCTTCCCGTCAGAGGCCCGATCGACCGTCTGAGAGCCGCGAGCCCCGGCGCGCACACTCACGCGTTCTCCTTCAGCGAGGAGAGGTAGGACTCGGTGTCCGACGCAGTGATGTCCGAGTCGAGCCCGGCCAGGTACCGGTAGACGTAGGAGAAGGTCCCGAAAGGAATGCGCGCGGGCCCGCCCTCGGGGTCCGCGGTCAGGATCTCGCACAGGTGCTTCATCGCGGTGTTCAGTGACTGCAAACGGCAGAGGGCAGGCGGGGAGACGGTCACCGCTGGGGTGCGCCAAGCCGGACAGCAGACAGCCGCCGACAGAAGTTCTCCCCCAAGTATGTTCTCGGTCTAAATTAAACTACGGGGAACTTACAGTTGCCACAAGAAAGAAAAACTGTTGATCGGGATGTAATTGGCCTGAAAAAGAGTTTGATTCCCAGATTCTCTCTTATTTTAAATGGGAATGACTCTTATAGAGGCAAGAGAAAGCTTCGATTTTGTTGACGACACACAAGGCAACACAGAACCCACAGAACTCCGGCCCCACAAAATACCTCGGGACAGAGCAAACTGTCCCCAACTAGGCCACCCATGGGGTGGGTGGGCAGGGCTGGCAGAGCCCCGAGCAGGCTGGGGGCAGCAGCAAACCTGGGTCAGTCACCCCCTCAACACCACCATCCTCCGGCATCCTTGACTTTGAGCCAGAACTCCTCCCCACCCCTACGTGGCACGAGCTTCCAGAACATTCCAGAGCATGCTGACCCCACCCCTTCCAGTCAGGAGGGCATGAGGGTCTGGGGGAGCCCTGGCCAGTGTCAAACAAACACCTGGAAAGGCCCATGGAGGCGAAGGCTGGTCTTAGTACTTGATTAAAATTAGTACTAGGCTTAAATCTTTACCAACTGAGCTATCAAGGAAGCCCATAGCTCAGTTGGTAAAGATTTAAGCCTAGTGCTAATTTAATCAACTACTAAGACCAGCGTTCGCCTCCATGGGCCTTCCCATAGAGAAGCAGAAAGATTACTTTGCCAACAAAGGTCTATCTAGTCAAGGCTATGGTTTTTCCAGTGGTCATGTATGGATGTGAGAGTTGGACTGTGAAGAAAGCTGAGTGCTGAAAAATTGATGCTTTTGAACTGTGGTGTTGGAGAAGACTCCTGAGAGTCCCTTGGACTGCAAGGAGATCCAACCAGTCCATCCTAAAGGAGATCAGTCCTGGGTGTTCATTGGAAGGACTGATGTTGAAGCTGAAACTCCAATACTTTGGCCACCTAATGCAAAGAACTGACTCCTTGGAAAAGACCCTGATGCTGGGAAAGACTGAAGGTGGGAGGAGCAGGGGACGACATAGGATGAGATGGTTGGATGGCATCACTGACTCGATGGACATGAGTTTGAGTAAACTCTAGGAGCTGGTGATGGACAGGGAGGCCTGGCGTGCTGCAGTCCATGGGGTCGCAAAGAGTCGGACGTGACTGAGTGACTGAACTGAAGGCTTAAATCCCCAGCAGTTTTGCGAGATGGTAGGAAATCAGCCTCGGTGGGAGTGTCTTCGCCGCCTTCATGGCCCTTGTCCTGCCCTCAGGGAGTCAACCTCTGACATGGAGGGCTGCCGCGGCAACGGTGGGACCTACAGAGCGCAGACGGCGAGCCTCTGGGACAGACCAGAGCCCTCCAGGGCAGCTCCTGAGGGAATGAAACGAGGGCTGTGCTCACGAGGAAGAGAGAGCCAGGAAAACCCGGGGGGCCGGCTGTGGCGGACAGTCCCCCAAGGTGGGGGCGAAGCAGCAGGCGGAGGGGAGGTCACAGGTAGACTGAATGGATCAAAGCAGCAGCCGTGTGGAAGTGAGCCCCACGGCTCAGGGATACAGAGAGCCGGGGCCAGGCCTTAAACACAGTCATTATCCGGCCGCCTCTGCAGTCAGGAGCCTGGGCCCAGCCAGCTGGCTCCTCTGAGGCTCCAGTCGGGTGGCGGCCGGGGTCTGGTTCTCACCCAGAGGCTCGACTACTGGGGGGCCCACTACCAGCCTCCCCAGGGGGTGGGCAGAACTCACTTCGTGAGGTTGTGAGATTGCCAGGGGGCCTGGCCTCTGGCCAGCTGCTGGCCGGAGCCCCCTGAGCTCTGACAAGCTGCTGCGGTCCCCTGATACCTGTGGTCCTCTTACCACACGGCAGCTTCTTCAAGCACCAGGGGCTGGACCAGATCCTCATGGTAAACATCAGAGAGAAATCATTGGTGCTTCCCGCAGCAGGAGGAGCAAGGCAGGGGCCTCAAAATGAGGTTCCTGCCCAGAAAGTGCAAACGGCAGGCAACACCACACAGCAGGAATCCCCTGAGAGATGGACTGGGCATCTCACTCCTCATGGTGACCATGTGAGACGAGGTCAGGGGGGCCCAGAGAGGCCGGGTCACTCCCCAGGTGAGCCACCTGGGATGGGAATCCCACAGTCAGCATCCTGAGCCCAGCCCAGACCAGCACATCCCACCACTGGACTGGCTCGGGGAGCAGGTGGTAGGGGGGTGACATGCACCTGCCAGGGGTGCGCCTGGACCACGGACGCACACTGCCCCCGCCAGCTGCTGGGACTCGGGGCATCTGCAAACCACCGTCCACCCCCACTCCAACCAACGGCCCTGCTGAGATGGGATGCAGGGGGTGAGTGGACAACCCCACAGTCCTGACGTTAGCCCAGCTCTGGGGGTGAGGGGATGCTCTAGTTTAAAAAAATGGTGGCATTCGTTTGTTCGTTTTGCAGGGACCACTGCACACACCGTCTCTCCGAAAGACCGTCCCCAGGGAGGACTGGGTGAACAGAGTTGTGTATTTTACAGGTTCCCAGCTTGAAACGTCTCAGAGACACGTTGGTCCATTAGATCCTGCTGTTCCAGCCCGCACAGCGGGTGACAGTCATCGAAGCGGGGCTGGGGGGCCTCCGGCAGGGCTGAGGGGTGGAGGAAGCTGGCAAGGAGCCAGAGCAGAAGCTCTTCTTCATGACTGCTGCTCCAGCACTTCCGAGGAAGAGGTATTTTAGGAAAAAAAAATTCATCCAAACATGCTGGCATCACCTCCCCCCGCAAAGATGCGATGACATTACCGGTGCTAACGTTTCCGACGCAAAGACTCACAGCAGTCTTTATATCCAGAAGGACTCGTTAGGCAACTTGCTTGGCTTGAGAACTCTTGAGAACAGCTCTCTCACTCTAACGGCCGTGGGTCCTAAGGCTACTTGCTCACCAGCTACAAGGACCTCTCTCCCAGGCAAGCAGCCCTGCTAACCCACTGCTCGTTATTCTCTGGCTGGTGGTTGGTCCAGGAGGCGGCGGCTGAAGTGTTGCCAGCCCAGCATGCATGCCTGAAAGTATCAGTTACTCAGTCGTGTCCGACTCTTTGTGATCCGGTGGACTGTAGCCCTCCAGCCTCCTCTGTCCACGGAATTCTCCAGGCAAGAATACTGGAGCGAGCTGCCAATTCCCTTCTCCAGCAGATCTTCCCGACCCAGGGATCAAACCTGCATCTCTAACATCTGCGTTGGCAGGTGGATTCTTCACCGTCTGAGCCACCAGGGAAGCCCATGCACGCCGGAGCCGCATCTCAGATGCGAGCGGAGATGCAGGAGAGACTTGGCCTCCCAAGCGCGTACAGTGCCGGTCCTGTGGGTCCCTCCAGTCTCCGAGTTCCCGCTGCGGTCCTGATGACACCGCGAGCCACCTCACCGCCCTCACGGCCCCTTTCAGCTGCAGTGAATGAATGTGGGCCACACTCTGCCTGACCCTTTGAACACAGTCAGGACACAGTACGGGGCACTCGCTCCTGCTCGGTGGCCAGAGCTCCGGGGGGGACACCCGACTCAATGTCGGGCAGCAGCACTGACCCCCAGATCTCATTTTTAAAGAAGCACCACCACCCCCCACACCGTTTCACTTCCTTTCCTCACAAGCGTCCTCATTTATAGCGTGGGCCTGGGGCTCGTAGCCAGCACCACGTTCTCGGACGTGAGTGAAGCCAGTGCCTTGGGCTGAAGGGGCGGAGAGGCCAGCACTCCCAGCATCCGCTGATCCCACCGCCCCCAGCCCCACAGAGTGGACGCTCAGCTGGGGCGCGATGGGTAGGGGCAGGTGAGCAAGGGGCCCGCGGGCAGCTGTCTCCTCGCTGGGAGACAGTCAGTACACGAGCCACGGCCTGAGGCGCACACGCAGGGGTGAGCATCTCCGGACGGGCTCGCGAGGCCCCACTGGGAACCTGAACCAGGGGAGAGCGCAGCCTGGAGGAGACCAGACGCCCCCTCCAGCACCTAGGGCCCCGAGGTGCTGAGAAACAGCAGAGCCCACGGGTGGCCCGCAGCTGGGCGGGGTGGGGGTGAGACCTCCAGGGTGAGGGCTGTGGGCAGGCTGGCACACAGTGTTTCAGGGAGTGGATCATCTTAGGGCAGGGCTTCCCGGGTGGCTCAGACGGCTAAGTATCTGCCTGCAGTGCGGGAGACCCGGGTTCGATCCCTGGGTTGGGAAGATCCTCTGGAGAAGGAAATGGCCACCCACTCCAGTACTCTCGCCTGGAGAATTCCATGGATGGAGTAGCCTGGCAGGCTACAGTCCATGGGGTCCAAAGAGTCAGACACGACTGAGCAACTTCACTTTCTCTCTTCTTTTCATTTTAAGGGTATAAAATGGTATCAAAGGGAAGGCCGAGGAGCTGTCACTCTTTGGGGCGTGTCCCAGCCTGTGGGCGGCACTCCGCCTGGGCTACAGAGTCGTCACAGGGGTCCCTCCACCCCTGGTGTCCATCAGGAGCGGTGGCTCCGGAGCCCGTGGTCTGGGCTCGAGTCCCGCCCCACCGCCTCTCCCAGCTGCTGGGAGCCACTCCGCTCAGCCCTCCAGCCCACGGGTTCCGAGATAAGGACTTTCCTCAGAGGGCTGCTCGGAGGATTAAAGAGAAAACAGACAAGGGCTCCGAACATTCCCACACCTGGTGAGAACCCTGGAAACGATGGCCATCCGTAAGCAATACGTTCCGATGACACGTGTATCTGCAGCTATGCACACGGAGGGACACTCCCATAAATGAGGATGTTCAAAAGCCTTCCAAAGATGAGCCAGAGGTGGGCGAGCAGTTTGTCAGTACAGACTTTCTCCGTCCTATGTGGGGCAGCTAGGAAGGTGGACTTGGTCCATGACTGTTTTGCTGTCGTGATTCAGTCCCTCGGTCGTGTCTGACTTTGTGACCCCATGGACTGCAGCACGCCAGGCCTCCCTGTCCATCACCAACTCCCGGAGTTTACTCAAACTCATGTACATCGAGTCGGTGATGCCATCCAACCATCTTATCCCCTGTCATCCCCCTTCTCCTTCTGCCTTCAATCTTTCCCAGCATCAGGGTCTTTTCCAAGGAGTCAGTTCTTTTCATTAGGTGACCAAAGTATTGGAGTTTCAGCTTCAGCATCAGTCCTTCCAATGAATATTCGGGATTGACTGCTTTGATCTCCTTGCTGTCCAAGGGACTCTAAGAGTCTTCTCCAGACCACAAGTTTGAAAGCATCGATTCTTCAGTGCTCAGTCTTCCTTATGGTCTACTTTCAACTTTTTCATGTTATAAAAAAGATCTCCATACTTAAAAAGAAACAGATGGGGCACTTAGGGCACTGATGGGGCAGCAGAAACGTAAGGTGAAGGTCACAATGCAGACCTGTGGTCATCTCACCCAGCGAGCATGTACCTTGGGAGGCAGGCACCCTGCCACGGCCGAGGTTCCTGGGGCAGAGCCCCCTGATGCTCTTGCTCCCGTGCTCCACCCCAAATCACATCTGAAGCTTCCACTCGAGAACCAGAGCAGCACTTGGGGCTCGGAGGATATACCAGATGTTGTCCCATGGGGCGTGGGGTGTCGAGATACCCCGGCACCCAAAGCAAAGCCCACAACAAGTTGCAATCGGCAAACATCCATGGAAGGAATGAGACTTATGGCTGGGAAATCTCAGAGAAGGTTCCAGTCTTTGCAGAGGACTCAACCCATCCAACTAGAGAGACTCCAAAGACAACCTGAAGAGCCACAAGCCACGAGATGCCACGGGTGGAGCAGCCGGAGTCGCTGTATCACAGCGACCAGATTTTAGCTTCATGGCAGTCCTGCGTGCAGAGAAGTGGACAGCAGTGATCCATGAGAAATTCCTCCTTCTCATCTTGTTTCGTTTCTTCACTGGCTCCTTTCTGAGCCAGTGCTAAGGTGCCAATCTGCATGAAGGGCTGTCTCCAGGAAGTCACAGTGCCGGGCTCCTGGGGCATCTCCAAGCTGTCGTGCAACACGGGCAGCAGTGGGTCAACAGAGCACGTGTCCCCTTGGGCCTGGCCCATCCCGGCCCCCGTGGACCCACAGCTAGCCCTGCCCTGGGTTTTTTTTTGGGGGGGGGGGCAGGCCAGGACAGAGCGGGCACCCCAGGCTCTGAACTCTTCCTGGCAGAGGAGCAGGGGACGTTCACACTTGAATCCCCTCCCCAGGGTCGGCTCCCCGCAGAGAAAGAGGAGAGAGTCCACGGCCCACAGCAAAGACTCCGGGCTGAGGCAGCTTAGTCAGGGGCCAATGCTGGACCCCCCACGGGCTGACGGGCTGAGCGAAGTTAGGGGAAGAAAAGAGAAGCGAGTGTGATCTTTCCCTGTCACTTGCCCAGGCTTCAGTCCGGAAAGGAAGCTCCATCCTTAACAAATGTCTCCATCTAGCGTCACATCCCACACACAGCTAAGAGGCCTCCTCTTGGAAAACACAAGCTGGTCTGGTTTGAAATCAAGCGCCCGATTCTCCTGATTCGGGAGGGAGGACTTACAAAGATGGATCCCCCCAAAAGATGAAATATTCTGATTTCCCATATTTATAAAAATCTAAGCCTCACAAAGCAAGTTTAGAGGAATAAACCATCAAATCAAATATTAGGTATTCATTTTCTATTATTAAAATCTCCCTTTGCTGGAGCTCCAGAAGAACAAAGCCACATAAAATTTCCTCCAGGAACTAAATGCATCTTTGTCCTTCTCAGTGACACCCGCTGTGAGTCTCCTCAGTGGCCTCGGAGCCCAGAGAGAGGCAGCAACTGGGTCTGGGTCATCCAGCCCGGGGCTGGCGGGAAACGCCACCTGTGGGCAGGAGCACCAGCGTGACTCTCAACTTCTCTGGGGTTTCTGAGTTTCTCGCTGGGGCCATGAACAGAGGTGGTAACGTTCACGATTTTCACAGAGCAGGTACCACACGGCAGAGGAGGGTGAAAGGACCACAGTGTCTGTAGCCAGGCTGGTGAATCAAGAGAAATCGGATTTGGAATCAAAGAAAAGTTCCAGAAGATTCAGTTCAGTTCAGTTCAGTTCAGTCGCTCAGTCGTGTCCGATTCTTTGCGACCCCATGAATCGCAGCACGTCAGGCCTCCCTGTCCATCACCAACTCCCGGAGTTTACCCAAACTCATGCCTACTGAGTCGGTGATGCCATCCAGCCATCACATCCTCTGTCGTCCCCTTCTCCTCCTGCCCCCAATCCCTCCCAGCATCAGGGTCTTTTCCAATGAGTCAATTCTTCACATGAGGTGGCCAAAGTATTGGAGTTTCAGCTTCAGCATCAGTCCTTCCAATGAACACCAAGGGCTGATCTCCATTAGGATGGACTGGTTGGATCTTCTTGCAGTCCAAGGGACTCTCAACATTCTTCTCCAACACCACAGTTCAAAAGCATCAATTCTTCTGCGCTCAGCTTTCTTTATAGTCCAACTCTCACATCCATATACATGACCACTGGTAAAACCATGGCCTTGACTAAATTAGTGACAACCTAAAGTTAAAACCAGCTAAAATTAAATCGAGTGTTTCTTGGGGGTTCATACATGCTCAGCAGGAAGCAGAAGCTCAGGGCAGCTGATGCTCGACGCGGTGGCGGTGGGTGGGCTACGGTGCGGGGATGGGATGGGAGGTTAGCTGCAGGCGGTTAGCTGGTAGTGGTCCTGTGAGGTAGTATCAAACAAAGTAATTCTAAAGAGTTAAAATGGAATCAAGGAGGCTCGCACGGGGACCCGAGATGAGGGCGCCCCATGAAGCGAGGACTAAGGATTAGCCAGGTATGTGCTCTGGGGTCCATAGACTGAAGGGACGGGGGGTCGCACGCTTGGTCTCGGCGGTAAAAGGAGCTGGCTTTTTTCTCAGTCCTTTTCTTCACACACTAAAGCGGACCCTCTCCCAGGACTTGCCTCCTGTGTCTCACAGGGCGACTCAAATTCTAGAGCTGAAGGCGGGCTCTAGATTTGCAGCCCCTCCCCACCACACCCACCGCCCTTCTCAATTCACAGACTGGAGGGAAGTCTGTGTCTTCGGTCCTAAACCCTTATGGGCTATACTTCTCAACATCAGCGAGGGATCTGCTGTAAGTTACTAATAAATGATTTTAACTAAAACAGAAGATAATTTTATTCCTTTCTGCACAGGAGGGAAGTCTATCAATTTGTCAAATGACGTGTAGTTTAATAAAAGTCATCGATGCATTCTCTTCCAACACACTTTCACGGTATCTACATGTTTTGTCTACTGTTAACATCTTTTACATTGAGGCACTCATAAGTATTTAACTTCTGTAAGTTAAAGTAACTACCAGCCTAAAATATAATAAGCATCTGAAAAATATTGCCTAAGACAAAATGACTAAAGTCATGAGAGTTACTAAAGTGATGAAAGTGTTCTTACAGTTACTGAAACACCTAAATTATTTGGACGGCAGGCCCATGATGACTCAGAATTATTAATAGGCTATTTATAGGTACGTACCCCACCAAGCATGCTGCATCCAAGCGCTAAAAATTTTATCCACTCGATTTTATCTTCGCAAGGATCCAGCTGCAGGAGAGCTCTGAATTTTTCTACAGGCAGGCACAAATTTTTCCATTTCTGCTCAAGATCTGCTATGTCCACATATTCCTTGTGGCTACACTATTTGGAAAACACAGGATGATATAATCAATGTTAAGTTGAAGACCCAAAAAATAACATAATGCTTGTGAAGATTTAAACAGAGTACCCATCCCCATTCGAAGATGAACTCTGAATCCACTACACCGTTAGCCCACTGCTAGGGGAAGGGAGCGGGGTGGGGTTGTGTGTGTGTGTGTGTGTGTGTGTGTGTGTGTATGTGTCGTGGGAGCTGGGGTACATGAGCAGGGAAGCTGGGGGGACTGTGAACTACAGACTGGCAACAAGTTACCTCTTGAGAGAAAAAAGGACGTGGAGCGAACATGGCATAATGTCATGACTTACTGAAACAGGCACGCGGACATGCGGTGCCCGATTCTCTACTATCTGTCCGCAACACTTCACAACACAAACAAACTTCAACAGACCAAATGAAATCCAGCTCCACAACATGCTAACAGTTAAATGGGAGAAATTTTAACGCTGAAAATAAAAGTATTCCTTCTACTATTTTAAGACAACTTGATGAAAATGGGTGACTTCTGTGATCTGTAGCAGTATTCCACATGGAAGACCTTTGAGGAAATTTCTCAAATTTGTCTTTGCCCAAACTACCCCTCACTTTCAGTGGTTAAAGCGAAAGAACCATGGGAGAATCCCGTGTGTAGAAGTTACTGCACCCTGGTCAGGAACACAGAACTTCAAGATGAATAATGGGGACAAGCCACTTTAAAACTCAGGGCTCTACCACTGATCTCAATTTTGGTAATATGGCCTGATCATTCTGATAAAATACACTTTCTATGAACTCTCCAAGTGAGTCAGTGGGTCTCAAGGGCTTTCAGGAGGGCTGGAAACCAGATATCCCTTCAGATGAAGAAGGTGGAGGATTATCATATTTAGCATTGTGTTTATAAACACATATTTCAAGAAGGATCTTACAACCCCCATGTCTGAAATGCCATATTTTCAAACCTTTCATTTCAGTGCAGCAGCCTCTTGCATCTTAATGCAAGTGCTTAAAAAAAAGTGTATGTCTATATAATCATGAACAGCAATCTTGGGTTCTTTAAACCAGAGGAAGGTCACTGAATTTAAGATTCCTTCCTTGAGTAAACCTCGAAGGTTCCCCGCAGGGGACACAGGACTGTGGATGGATGACCCTGGAGGTCCTGCAGCTTTATCTCAAGCTCAGCTGACTGATCACAGACTCTGATACCTGCTTGTGTAAAACTTTAAGGAGCCCTTGAGTCAGGCCTGTGTCTGTTTTCTGAGTGGCCATGGGCATTTCGATTCTGTCCTTCACGGGCAGTGGATCTCCTCTTGACAAAGCTGAAAAATACCTGAAACAACAACAGACATCGCTGAAGCTTCACTGACTGTTCAATCGCTCAGTAGTGTCTGACTCTTTGCAACCCGATGAACTGTAGCCCACCAGGCTCCTCTTGTCTGTGGGATTCTCCAGGCAAGAATACTGGAGTGGGTTGCCACTTTCTTCTCCACTGGATCCTCCCGACCCAGGAATTGAACCCGGGTCTCCCGCGTTGGCAGGCGGATTCACTGACACAGTCCCAAATTCAGGCACTTTCATCAGCGACCCCAGAGGGAGACAGTGACGAGGGGGTACTGGGCTGGGGCCCCTGGCCCGGGCTCCCCTCCTGGCTCCTCCACTCAGCTCTCGGACTTCACCTTCTCCTGTGCCTCAGTTTCCCTGTCTGCACAATGGGGACAACGGCAGCTCCAGACTCAGGGACCCCCTGTCTGGCACACCTGGGAGGCTCCAGTAACACGTGCTACTTTTATCAAGCAAACACCCATCCAGGTCCAGAGACGCTGCCAGAGGAGGTGGAGGTCAGGGCCCCACATGAATCCGAGTGCAAGGTCACGTGCAAGGTCATGCCACTTCGACAGTTGCAGACTTGGCCCTGCCGCTTTTTGAGGGGCAGGATTTCAAGCATCTCTGCCTATTCAGGACTGAGACCCCCTGGAGCAGGGAATTCACCTGTTTGGCTGAGTCAGGTGCCGGCATTCCCTACCCTTCACTTTTCATGCTTGGTACTTTTTTTCCCCTTAATTGTTCCTTTCTGGGACATGGATATGGCTGCTAATCCTGGGACCAAGCAGGGCATGGAGACAGTTTGGGGCAACAACTCAGGAGAGGGTGCACATCGGGTTTCTGGAGGAGGGGAGGGGTGTTATGTGGGGTCTCTGCAAAACTTTCCCCCCTGGGGCGCATGTCAGTGGAGACAGGCTCCTGAAACAACGACATTTGCTGCCCACATCACTCTCCCACCATCAAAAAAATGACATATCCAGGAAAATAAAACACTAAACCATCCAGGGTCACAGCAAATAATATAAAAGATATGAAAAACTGTGCTTACCCAAGGGGAAATGTGGAGAGAAGGGATAAACTGGGAGACTGGGAAACTGGGAGATAAAGTGGGAGATACACACACACTACTATATAAAAATACTAGTAACCAACAAGGACCAACTGTATATGTATAGCACAGGGAACTCTACGCAACATTCTCTAATAACCTACGGGGTAAAGGGGGCTTCCCTGGTGGCTCAGATGATAAAGAATCTGCCTGCAATGCAGGAGACCTGGGTTCGATCCCTGGGTTGGGAAGATCCTCTGGAGAAGGCAATGGCTACCCACAACAGTGTTCTTGGCTGGAGAATCCCATGGACAGAGAAACCTGGCAGGCTATATAGTCCATGGGTCGCAAAGAACTGGACATGACTGAGCGACTGATACAAAAAATGGATATATGTATAACTGAATCACTTTGCTATATACTCAAAACTAGTAAAGCATTGTAAATAAACTCTACTCCAATAAAAAAATTTTAATATATGAATAATTAGAAACATCTCAGAACACGTAACAAAGTGTAGGTAAACAGACATTCACCAGACTAAATTTTACATCTCACCCCCTTTTTCTCTCTCCACCCCTCAAATTCAATTTTGTTTTCATGCTTTTAGGACAAATCCAGTCATGTTTTGTTAACTTGATGATTTGAGGGAAAGTTAAAAGGCAGGCAGCTGTGAGTTAGACAAACGTGGATCTGAAGACCTAAAGGGCCAGGCTGGGGGAAGGGTGCTTCACTTGGCCATGTTAATCCTAACTGGGGTTTTCACCTATTGTCACCCTGCTTATTTCACTTATATGCAGAGCACATCATGAGAAATGCCGGGCTGGATGAAGCACAAGCTGGAAAGAAGGCTGCAGGGAGAAATATCAATAACCTCAGATATGCATATGACACCACCTTTACGGCAGAAAGTGAAGAGGAACTAAAGAGTCTCTTGATGAAAGTGAAAAAAGAGAGCGAAAAAGTTGGCTTAAAACTCAACACTCAAAAAACTAAGATCATGGCATCCGGTCCTGTCACTTCATGGCAAATAGATGGGGAAACAATGGAAATGGTGACAGACTTCATTTTTTTGGGCTCCAAAATCACTGTGGATGGTGACTGCAGTCAAGAAATTAAAAGACGCTTGCCCCTTGGAAGAAAAGCTATGACCAACCTACACAGCATATTAAAAAGCAGAGACAAAAACAAAACAAAACAAAACAAAAGCAGAGACATTACTTTGCCGACAAAGGTCTGTATAGTCAAAGCTATGGTTTTTCCAATGGCCATGTACGGATGTGAGAGTTGGACCATAAAGAAAGCTGAGCACCAAAGAATTGATGCTTTTGAATTGTGGTTCTGGAGAAGACTCTTGAGAATCCCTTGGACTGCAAGGAGATCCAACAAGTCCATCCTAAAGGAGATCAGTCTTGAATATTCATTGGAAGGACTGATGCTGAAGCTGAGACTCCAATACTTTGGCCACCTGACACAAAGAGCCGACTCATTGGAAAAGACCCTGATGCTGGAAAGACTGAAGGCGGGAGGAGAAGGGGACGACAGAGGATGAGATGGTTGGATGGCATCGCTGACTCGATGAACATGAGTTTGAGCAGACCCTGGGAGATAGTGAAGGACAGGGAGGCCTGGCGTGGTGCAGTCCATGGGGTCGCAAAGAGTCGGACACGACTGAGCGACTGAACAGCAATAACCCAGACTATCCCTCATCAGCCATCCGAGCCGCGCCCAGGCTTGGGGCGGCCTCTAGAGCAGGGCCCCCTCCCCAGGAGGCATGGGCAGTGCCTGGAGGCCCCGCTGGTTTCCTCACCCAGGGCTGACTGGTGCTGCTGGCGCCTGGTGGGTGCAGGTCACCAGGCTGCTAAGGGCCCTACAGTGCACTGGACACCCTCACACTCCCCTAAAGAGCTGCTGGGGGCTGCAGGCAAGAAATTAAAACATGCTTGCTCTTTGGAAGAAAAGCTGTGACCAACCTAGACAGCATATTTAAAAAGCAGCACTTAGCCCACAAAGGTTTGTATAGTCAAAGCTATGGTACAATCAAAGCATCACCAGAGCCAGGGTGGAGGAGGCCTGCTTGAGTGGCCAGGTCAATTTATGTCACATGCACAGAAGACGCACGTGAGCAAAAGCCTTTAGGGCTCAATGACGTAATAAGGGACAGCCAATGGGCTGCGGAGTCACAGCAGAGGCTGGGAGCCAGGCTGGCCACCTTTGCCTCCTGACAACCTCGTTTGACAAGAACCCTCCCGGGAGTGCCTGCTAGAGCCTTCCACACCAAGTCACTTCCATGCACTTGCTGGCTCCCTGCTTGGTTTCTGGTTATTTTTCCTTCCTATGTCTTTGTGTCATAGGCTATTTCCTCTCCTGCCTGGTCTTAACCCCAATCGCTACAAAATCTTTCAAAGACCACTTCACTGTTCTCTGAGCAACGTCTCTGCATAACAGATTCTGTTCTGAGCAAGCAGAGACACGTGAACAATGCTTTTTCTCCTCAACTTCAAAATTGTTCTTAAGATGAAATTAGCTGCATGGAACATTCAGAAGGTTCTTGATTAAGCCTTTTCAATTAAAGTGACGCTTAAAAGAGTTGCCTCTAAAGTGTTACCAAATATAACGTTCCAAGGGAAAAAAAAAGATTAAATCTTGGAAGGCTTGGTAAAGTACAAACAAACTCTTTTGAAACAGCAATATCTTTTATTTAGGCTTGAATAATGATTAAAACCAGAGGCCACAGACTTCCCTGGTGGTGGCCCAGAGGATGGGAATCTGCCTACGGATGCAGGAGACACGGGTTCAGTCCCGGGTCCAGGAAGATCCCACATGCCACAGAGCAACTAAGCCCGTGCACAACTACTGAGCCCATAGTCTACAGCCCGGGAGGCCCGGGAGCCGCAACTACTGAGCCCAAATGCTGCAGCTACTGAAGCCTGTGCGCCCTAGAGCCTGTGCTCTGCAGCAAGAGAAGCCACCCCAATGAGAAGCCCGAGCAGAGCAACTAGAGAGTTAACTTCAGCTCTCCACAGCCAGGGAAAGCCAGCGTACAGCAACAAAGACTCAGCATAACTAAAAAGAAAAAAAACAGATAAAGAAAATGAATTATTAAAAAAAAAAAAAAACAAACCCAGAGACCACAGTTTTGGGCAGAACCTTGAGAGTCTTTCAGAAGCATGTGTCAGAGGTAAAGTGCTGGTTAACCAGCAGCCTCGTCTGGTAGGTGCAGTGAGGGCCCCAAAGATAGCCTGGCCCTGGTCCTGGAAGCTGTGGATCTTATTTCACCTGGCCACAGGGAGTTTGCATGTATTTTGAGCAAATACATGCATTTGAGAGAGGATTTTGAGTTGGGAACACCATCCAGGACTATCTGGATGGTTCCTAAATGCAATCACAAGTGTCCCTAGAGGAGCGAGGCAGAGGTACCCGTGAGAACGCCACAGTGCTGGTGATGGAGGAAGGAGAACGCCACAGTGCTGGGGATGGAGGAAGGAGAACGCCACAGTGCTGGGGATGGAGGAAGGCCCAGGAGCCCAACAACACAAGGAATGCAGCTCCAGAAGCTGGAAAAGGCGAGGGGAGGGGCCAGATTCTCCCCTTGAGTCTCCAGAGAGAGCAAGCGAAAGTGAAAGTCACTCAGTCGTGTCTGACTCTTTGCGACCCCATGGACTATACAGTCCATGGAATTCTCCAGGCCAGAATACTGGAGTGGGTAACCTTTCCCTTCTCCAGGGGATCTTCCCAACAACCCAGGGATCGAACCCAGGTCTCCCACATTGCAGGCGGATTCTTTACCAGCTGAGAGCAAAGCCCCGGTGATATCCTGAGTGTAGCCTGGTGGAACTGATTTTGGACTTTTGGCTTCCAGAACTGTGAGAACAGAGATGTTTGTTGTTTTAAGCCATCACATTTGGTGGTTATCTGTTACAGCCGTCCTAGTAATATATCACTTTGGCCATACAATTTATAGAGAAGTTCAGCAAAATTTGACACTCTTATTACTAAAAAAAAAAAATTAAGTTAAATTTCTACTGATTCTTATGACCACAGATTTGAGTTTCTGAGTCAGAGTCTGTTTACTACAAAAGGACAAAGAGCTTTCCTGTAAAAGCACCAGGATTTATTTTAATAATTCTAAATTCTGCTGGGGCAAAGAATCTGCCTACCAATGCAGGGGGCGCAAGAGACCTGGGTTTGATCTCTGGGTAGAGATCTCTGCCTGGAGAAGAAACAGCAACCTACCCCAGTATTCTTCCTGGAAAATTCCACGAACAGAGGAACCTGGTGGGCTACAGTCCAGAGAGTCGCAAAGAGTCGGACATGACTGAGCAGGGCTGAGTGCACACACGCACACACACACACACAGATACACTCACACACACACACACACACACACACACACACACACACAAAAGGTCTGTTGACTTGTGACTTTAAAAGTATTGATAATCTGTTCCTGGAAATGGTTAGAATGTTTGCTGCAAGAAACTGTGAAGTCTCTGGTGCTGTGAACTATGATGGACAGAGTTTAACCTTATAGCATTCTTGGGATATTTAACTGGAGCCAGTCCCTCTGGTTCCAACAAACTCAACAAGTACCTAATCCTGGAGGATTCTCTGATGATAAGGAACATAAGCGTAAGATTTCTCTTTGTAAAATCATTTCGCAAGCAAAACAAAGGGACTGTGACAGTTTGAATTTTATAACACAATGCAAAAACTTTTTATCCCATGTTACTGCTTTACAAATTTCAGTCTACCTGCATAAACAACACACTCCAAGAATGGAGGTGTCACTACTTCATAGATAAATGGGCATTGTGCAGTAATTTCTGGTCTCATGGTCAATAATGCATGATGTTTCCTAGAGAGATACTTAGGTGTAGATGCCACCGATGCTAAGTTCTGTCGGTATTCGGTCTGTGTCCTGAGGGTTGGACCACTGGTCCAGGTAGGAGGGTTCACTAGGCACGACCGGACATGCCGATGGGCCGGCTCTTGCGGGTGCTGGCCCGAGGGGGGCTTACCCCGCGGACCACTGGAGCACGTCGGCGGGCTGGGTGCGGATCGCAGCCTTGGTGAACTGCTTCAGGATGTCCGGCAGTTCGGGGGGGATATGGATCTGCTGCGCGCAGAACATGGTGTCGGGAAGCGGCATCGCTCTCAGCAGGCCAGAACCAAGCTGGAAGAACCAAGGTGTGCTGCGGAGGGGGAAGGGGGAGAGAAAGGGCGGATCGGTCAGCCTGGAGCGCGCGGGAGACGCGCCTGCCAAGGGGCTCGGGGCCGGGGTCCCAGGTCCCGAGTTTAGAGCCTGGCCGGGGCCGGGGGTCTGGGGCAGGGCCGGGGTCCCGGATCCGGAACCAGGTCGGGGCCCGGGGGTTAAATTGGGCCAAGCCAGGCCGTCAGTGTCTCCCTGGGTTTGGAGTGGGGCCCCGACGGGGTGGGGGTGGGGGGTCTCAGATTTGGAGGAGGGCCAAGGGGCCGGCGTCCCGAGGTGCGGGCGGCGAAGTGCCCTTACCGCTCCTGCGCAGGCTCCTCTGAAAGCGAGGGCCAACCGCCCTTCCTAGCAACAGCCCAGAAGCTGCAACCCGGCTTTATTGTCGCTCACCGGTAACCAGGCAACCGAGACACGCGCTCGGGCTCCGCCCCTCTGGGCCACGCAGGCGCACACGCCTCGAGCCGGGCTTATCGGCCGCTTGTGCAGGTCTGGGCTGGGGTGTCAGGGGGAGCAGTGCGCTTGCGCAGTCTGGCTTCGGCGCCAGCTTTGCATAAACGGGTAGTTTACAGATGCACGAAAGCATCATTTCATTTAAAAAAGAGGACGTTTGGATCGATTTCCCACTACCAACTGTGAGCGGCGAATTCGCAAAAGGCCCACCTTTCCTTTGCACTGCCTCCGTGAAGCTTTAGAACGAGACGTCCCGTGGCCTCCGTGGAAGGAAGCCGTTGGGGTCCTGGGGGCTGACCTGTGCCCGCGGCCCGAGCCTCCCTGCGGGAACCTGGCCCCTGCGCTCCGGGACACGCGCCCCTGGCCGTTTGTCCAGCACGTGTCTGACCTCCACGCCTTCGCACGCGCTGTTCCCAGTGGCCCGGACCCAGTCGGCACCCTTGGTAAACTCATTCTTGAGTGGCATGGACTTGTGTTTGGGTGGACTCCGGGAGTTGGTGATGGGCAGGGAGGCCTGGCGTGCTGCGGTTCATGGGCTCGCAAAGAGTCGGACACAACTGAGCGACTGAACTTAGAGAGTGGCAGTTTCCAGCTCAGATTTTAACTTGTTTTCCTAAATAAGATGGTGGGGTTGAGCCGATCTAATT
The DNA here is from genome assembly GCF_963930625.1 of Muntiacus reevesi. NCBI lineage: Eukaryota > Metazoa > Chordata > Mammalia > Artiodactyla > Cervidae > Muntiacus > Muntiacus reevesi. The sequence continues at coordinate 8,737,295 of NC_089262.1, read as the reverse complement.
GGGTCTGGGAGAAAATAAGCTACTTTTTCCCGATACAGTAGCTTTGGGGTCCAAGGGTAGAAGCTGTTCCATTCTGGTGGATGCTGACTCGGGCAGCAATGTGAAGCCTAGCTTCCGGGTCTCCTGGCTGGCTACTGCAAAGGTGCCCTAACACCCCCACTGGGAGAAACAGGCCTGAGACCGACCTCTCCTTGCCCACCTCCAGGCACGAAGACCAGGCTAAATCGGTAGACTGAGCTATCTCCAGGAGGGGCCACCAACAAGCCCTCCTTCCTTCCCTAGAGGCATCAGGCCTGAAACACAACTTCTCGACTGGGCAACTTACCAAATGAAGCCTACCTAATTGAAGGCACACGATTCCAAATTCAGAGCACTTGCAAAACTGAAAATAGGCACTATTTAGCGTTATGGGAAAACAAGGAACTTCATACACTGAGGGAAGTGTTAAGAGGTGAGAGGCAATGTGGCACTTTAAATATGTTTGATGGTCTTTCAGTCTCCTAGGAATCTATCCTACAGAAATACTCGTAAATATGGACAAAAATGTTTAGCATTTAATAAAATGAGTTAGTTAACTGTCTTTCAGAAAACGTAAATCATGATCTTATTCACACAATGGAATACAATACAGCTAAAAATTTTCCAATGGGACAGCTACTTATGTACTGAGATAAAAAAGATGTTCAGAAATATGAAGTGAAAGAAGCATGCCGCAGAGCTGCCCAGGGCTCATGCCACCCGACACGGGTGTTGACAAAAGTATCTGTGGACGCATGCTTACGCAGAGTCTGGAAGCAAACACCAAACTACTGACAAGCGCTTGCCTCTGGAGGATGGTTTTCAGATTTTATGTTAACCATATATACATTATTTTGATTCTGATTCATTCCTTCACTCAACACTATTTACTGAATGCCCAATGTCCCAGTACTGAAAAAATACAGTAAAAAAAAAAAAAAAAGTAAAATGAAAGTCGCTCAGTCATGTCCCCACGCACTGTACCCTGCCAGGCTCCTCTGTCCATGGGATTCTCCAGACAGTAATACTGGAGTGGGTAGCCATTTCCTTCTCCAGGGGATCTTCCCGACCCAGGGATTGAACCTGAGTCTCCACATTATAGGCAGAGTCTTTACCATCTGAGTCACCAGAGAAGCTGTGTAGTAATCCCCAAATAGTTTTTTTTTTTTTTAATCTCTGGAGCTTATATTCAAGTGAGGAAAAACATGCAAATACAAATGAGATAAGTAGACTGTACAGTATGTTACTAAATGTGAAAGAGAAAAAACCAGGAGACAGGAGTGCTCCAGTAGCTACAATTTTAGATGAGACTCCCTAAAACAGACATTTCAGTGTAGAAATGAGGTTGGGGAAAGCTTGGATATTAAGGCAAGGCAAATAGCCAAGTGCAAAGGTCCTGAGGTCTGACCTGTTCTGGAAAAGGGGAGACTGCCTGGGGCACTGTAAAGACAGTGGGTGGGGGTGATGGTGTGAACTGCTGAGGGTGTAAACCTGTGAAAAGTACTGATTGTGTCTATCTTCTAACTGAAATAGGAATAAACATCAGCCAAAAGTCTGGAAGGAGGAGGAGGTGCTTTAAAGAAAGAGAATGTATGAAATGGTCCATTAGAGAGAATGTATGAACATACTACTTTTTAAAGTAGAACTGGAACTAACATGCAGCAGACTGCACAATTCAGTAAATTCTGACATGTCCAAGCAGAATTTCATCAAGACAGCAAACATCCATTACACACACATCCTCCCCGCCCCATCTCTTCATGCAGCTTTGAAACCCCTCAAATCCCTCCTTGCCAAAGCCCACGCCCGCTGATCTGCTACCTACCAGATTTCTGTACTTTTCATTTTCTAGAATTCTATATAAATGAAAGCGTACATTTTTTGTCTTTCACTCAGCATAATCATTTTGAGGTGTATCCATGTTGTATACACCAACAGTGAATTGCTTTTTGTTGCTGAGCAATATTTCATTATATGATAATCATTTGTCCGCTCACCTATTGACGGGCATTGTTGCCAGCTTTGGGTTACTAATAAATAAAGCTACTATGAACACTCATTTCGTAGAAGTCTTCATATGGACTTTTTCTTTTGGCAAATAACTAGGAGTGTTAAGTACATGCTTTAACCTTTTAAGAACTGCCCAGCTATTTTCCAGTGTTTGTACCACTTTACATTCCCTCCAGCAGTTCCAGTTCCCCCACAACCTCATCACAATGCAGGATGGTGTTTTTAATTTTAGTAACAGATTAGGTATTGTAGTGGTGTCTCACCGTGGCTTTAATTTGCACTTTGTTCTGCAGTCGCTCAGTTGCGTCTCTTTGCAGACCCCACGGACTGCAGCCTGCCAGGCTTCCCCGTCCTCCACTATCTCCCAGTTTGCTCATGTTCGTTGAGTCCGTGATACTATCTAACCATGCATTTTACTTATGGCTAATTCTGTTGAACATCTTCTCATCTGCTGACTTGTCATCTATATAGCCTCTTTAGTTAAGTATTAATTTTGCCCATTTTTAAAACAGGCAAATAAATTTTACTGCTGAGTTGAGAGACTTCTTTACTCCAAATTCACTTTCCTTTATCAGAAATGTTTAGCAAATATTTTTCTGCCACTCCATGACTTGTCTTCTTGTCCTCTAAACAGTGTATTTCAAAGAGCAGACGTCCTCAACTTTGATAAAGCCCAATTCATCAAATTTTTCTTTGTGCTTTTGGGGTTGTAACCCAAGGGTGAAGTTTCCCCTTTGTCTTCTAGAAGTTATACAGTTTAGGGTTTTACATTTAGGACTGAAAAGTTACTGTTTGCAAATGTTGAGACAGGGATCAATTTTTAATCTTGCATCTGGATGTCCAATTACTCTAGCACCACCTGTTCACTTTTGCACCTTTGTCAAAAACCAGCAGACCACGTGTGCAGGTCTATTTCTGGACTCTATTATGTTCCATCACATGTTGGATTTGTGCAGCTGGCAGAAGGGACTGATCAATTTAAGCAAAGAACCAATGAGTGGATGAATGGGGCTCCCGGGTATGAAGCATCTTGTCCTAAAGTTACAGAACAAACATGGAGGAGCAGGAAGGCTGGGGCACTGTTACACATATAGGTAAAGGAAGAAATTTCAAAAAGATGATGCTTAGACAACGTACAGTGGGTTACTAGGTGTTGAATATGGACAGCTGTGGTGCCACGTGGGTCTGAGCAGCAGTCGACTGCATGAGCGTGAAAGAGGAGTTGTGGGTGTGTGGGAGCAGGGGTGCTACCTACACGCGACAGAACGAAGGGTGCAGTCAACTTGTCACAGACTTACCCAGGTGGGTCCCCAGGTGTTCCTCCTGTTCATTCCGTCCAGATCTCCACTAAGAGCCCACCTGGGGAAGCTTCATGCTGGGACCTTGCAATGAAGGCGCGGAGCTGGGCTTCGCTCTTCCTGGTGAGGATGGTCTGTTAATCACAGTGGAAGGGAGAGGTAGGGAGGGAGGGAGGGTGCAACTTCTGCAACTATACTTCTAAATTCACCCTTAAAACAGAATGGAGGGACTATAATCATATGTAATTTGAGTTTTCTCTTCCATAATTATTATATTTTTAACAGTCTGGATTATCTGCCTCTGCCAACTAATAATGCACATTTCTGTAATTCTGAAGCAACCATGCCACAAAGCAAAAATAAACGAACCAAAAAGCTAGGCTACAACTAATATTTTTATTCAATTTTGTTCTCTCAACTCAGAAGGCAACAAAGGACCACATAAAAAAGGGAGCACTTTAGAATATGTACACATAAAGTTGGTCTGTGTATCTGTGTTTAGTAGAAAACTGACATCCCAACTACGTAAATGTTCTATTTATTGAGCTTCTACAACCATCATTTCTAGGCCCTATGGTCATTACATTTTCACTTAAGGTACTAATTTCGTGACTACAAAATGAGGCACTCATACAAAACAGATGGGAATGAAAACAGATGTATCCTATCTTCATGCTGCATTAAATGCCCAAGATATTGTTGGGGATCATCTGAAAGAAGCCCTTGTTTACTCATGATGGCTGTTTTTAAAAAACGACAGAGGGCAGTAACGGACGGACGGAGAGGAAGAACGTCTGACTGCGGGGCACGCTGACGAAGGAGACACAAGGGAGTTAGAGTCTCCACAGTGAGGTTCCTCCTAGTGCCTCTGTGCTAAGACATTCGTTTTCTTGAAGGCGACTGAACAGGTAACATTCTTGAGTATTTTAAACATAATCATTTAAGTTTACAATATAAAAAATTTATCACAGTAACTGGAGAGCTTAAAATGTCCTGAAAGAGCTTAGTCTTGAAAACGAGACTCGGCAGCTCGCTTGAAGTGCCAGTGTTCCTGTGCTGGCGCCACACTCTTCAGAGTGAGTGAGTGAGTGCGTAAGGGTGTGTGTGTTTCAAAAAGTCATTAATTCAACCTAATTCAAGAATTACACTTTAATAGTAGCATTTTGCCAATACAGAAAGGACATACCACCTAGGACCAAATCATCTGAGAAAAAGTTATTCTCTAGTACTTGAATAAGGGGAAGAAAAAACACAAGACAAAAATCCACAGTAATAACAGTTATATTAAATGTTGAAATAAAAATTACTTTTCATTTACACCTGGAATTGAGATGTCCAATCTCCATTGTTTTTCCAGAGAACTAACAGGAAAAAAAATCACCTAAAAACATGGAGCTTTTTTAAGGCTAGCTATACACAAACTTCACATTGGCATTTTTTTCTTCAGCTTTCATCTCAACTATTACTACTTAATAGTAGTTTAAAAATCAAACATAATTTGCTAATAATGAACAACTGCACACTTCAACTGTGACCATTTGATAACTGGTCATGTAAAACTAACCCCAAATGTTGATTTGTCTTCAATTTATAAACAGGAAAAATAAAGCAAAAAGGTCTTTCCTAATGAACTTCCTTGAAGACAGTTTTAGCCCAATGTAAAATGAAGCAGAGCTAGACTATTTTTTTTTTAAATTCTACATGAAGAAGGGTAGCAATACTAGCACTTTCTGAACTAGAAGTTTAAACATTTATAATACTATTAGTTAATAATAAAATCTTGATGCTACCCAAGTAAACAGTATGCCAGCTAATGCTTTCTTCATGAAAGTATTCACCTCATTGAAAACAACAGGACAAAGCATAAATGAAAAACCAGGGGAAATCCTTAAGTAAGGTAAGGCAAAGTTATCTGCCAGTGAAATGGAGGGCAACTTTTTGGCCATTCTTTTTTTCTTTTTTTACAAAATATCTCTTAAGAGTCATTTAAAATTTGTAGAGTAACAATTTTTATCTATTGTGGTATCTATCTAGATCTCTTTCTGGCAAAACAGATAAACGTGTTCCAATAACTTTGTATCAAGATCTACAAATTCTCTGAAAAAGTTAAAAAGAAACAAAATTAACATAATCAAAGTTATATGCCCAATTTGATACTTTTTCCCCCAAAGAGAACAATTTATGTAGACATACACCATAACAAGTGGCATTATGTTTAAAAAAATGCTCCTAATTTTTACAGTAGGACTAAATTTCTAAGTGAGGGTAGGGCTAGCAAAGACCTTATTTCAAATGTGAGAAAGGGCCACTACAAAGTGTGGAAACTGTTAACACTGAGTCCTATGTCAAGCTTTTTTTTTTTTTGATACTGATGTTTTTAAAGTTCTCACTTACCACTTCAGGAAAAATTGCTGAAATATGAAACAATCAGAACCTGGTGCTTTTAATTTTGGTAGCATATGTTTGACTGACTCTCATACTTTAAAAATCCTTGGGTTTAAGCCTATGGGTTTTAATACTATATGGAAACTCTTTTATGGTTTCTTAAGACCTATGCTGACCATTTTCTCAGAACTTCTAAGTTATCATTCATAAAACAAACACTCCCCTTACAATATACCATCACTGTCAAACACTGGGATCACCGGCCTGACCATCCCCTCTCTCTCCATTTCTCGCGTGAAGCTTTGGTTATACGGGAAAACCAAGTCTCTAAGTGCTCTGCCTTCTGAGATTTTACAGCACGCTTCCAATGAAATACACTCTGCACTCCTATGTTCAAAGGCCAGCGTGGCCAGCTTCCTCCTGGTCAAATAAAATCAAGTTGGTTTTATTGATAGTTTTATTCTGTAAACAAAAAGCTTCAGAAACTTTGGAGAAAATCACTGGCCCTAATCCTCACCCAGTGACGTGCTCACCAGCGGGACCTGGGGTTCCAGCCAGTCTCCTCTAATCTAAGCCCGCAATCTAGTGCTAGTCAACCTAAGACCACAAAGCCCAGCTACACTGGACAGACATTTCAGTATGTCCTTATTCCAGGAAGATGCAGGATCACTGGGGATGTTGTTTTCTTAAGATTTATGATCTTGAATGACTCCTGGCCACTGCTGCCAAAAGGACAGCTTGTGTGTGGGAAAGGGGAATTGGGAGAAAAACTTCCTTTGGAGTTTTGTTCTTCCTCTTAAGTATAGACATGCCCCTAACAAGCACAAAACCCCAACTCCCGATGCTGATCACTAGGAATATTAAATTATCAAAATTAAAAATAATTTCTTCACCTAGCACAAGATACTATACAATATTACAAACACAGACATATGAAAAAAAATCAGGCAGTAGAAAATGTACAACAGCTTTGGTGTTATACAAAATAACTTCCAAAAACGATTGACAGTGAAGCACAAATTCATGTTTTCCTACCACAGACACTCCACTGTTGATTTCTGCTTTTTTCCTTTTATGTTCTTGGTAAGGTCTGAACAGCCAAGACACACACAACACACAGTTCACTTAAAAAGAACTGCTAGGAACACCAGGACACTGTGCTCCAAAAGACGGCATTCAAAAGTTTTGCCTCTGTACTATAGCTCTGTGGCACATTTCCTGTCAAGATCACAGCAGGTCCAAAATAAAGTGACAACTAGATTTAATAAATTAATATACATTTTGTTTAAAGATGTACAATGCACATTCTGTTTAATCCAGGGCTCTAGGGTATCCAGGAACTTCTATTTACACATGTACAGACCTCGGACAGCAGTGATGTCAGAAGATGCAAGGGCGGCAGAGTCTCACTGCTGCTCGCTGAGCACGTTAAGTCAGACACCTAACTCAGAAACAACGCTGAGAGATCACCGGGGAATCTCCAGAGAGAGAAGTCCACAAAGAAGGACACGGAAAGGCAAGGGGAAGGTCAAGGGAGTTGAGACAACCACTTTATTCCTGGGACGACTGTGGAGGTGGTGGTGATGTGCCTTGTTTGCCGGATTTCCGTTCATAGTTCACGAGGCGTTGGCCCACAAGGTACCTGGGTTGTAAAAACAGGGTGATTACTCTCTTCTGTCATCTTTCTTACTAAAACATCCTTCCTCGGGGTAGCCAGTGATACATTTTTTAAAATGTAAATCAGATCACTTCACTCCCTCTTAGAACCCTTCAATACTTAGGGAGGTAGAATTGGGGGGCTAGAATGACCACCAGCACCAAAGCAGGCATTTCATAGCAAGCTATGGGGCTTATGGGAGACAGAGATGCACAGGTTAGTGGCCTCAGATGCTGTGCGGTGGAGAATACACTCTGGTCCACAGGCCAGGGGCCCTCAGAAACTGAACCCTGGAGGCCAGAGGTAGGTAAGGTCAAGTAAACTTACTCAGGGGGTTTATGTCTTACAGATCATATTTTACAAAACAGGTAAGTGGACAGATCTTAAGAAATGGACTGGAAATATCACCAAAAAGCCGGGTAGGAAGGAAAGTCAAACTCTGAAAAGCTCTAGCTCTAAAGAAAAGGAGAAATCAAAGGACAAAGTTTTAAGTGAGGTCAAACAGAGAAGTGAGTGTGTGCAAGGGACTGACAGAAGGTAGGAGCTTATGGTCCAAGAAGGAAGGCTAACTGTCCATAACCTGTGCCATGTGGTGGCAGGGAGGTGACAACAGATGGAGCAGGGCTGCAGAGACGGAGATGAAGTTCCTGCGGTTGGAGTGACGAGGTGGGGGTCCCCTACCAGGGACAGTGTCCCCGTGACAACTGCAGGGGCTGGGGAGGAGGAGCAGGAACGTGCCTCTCTTGGAGGCTGACCCCAGGACAAGAGTGGGTGCAAAGCTGATGGCACCAAGCTGGGGCAGGGGTCAGGAACAAGTGCACCCGCTTGGAGTCAGCGACACAGATCACGAAGTGGCCAGCAGGACTTTACGTGACTGTGAGAGTGGAGAGGGAGGCCAGCCCGTGACAGGGCTCTGGGCAGTGCTGCACCCAACAGCAAGCACGCAAAAGCCTGGGGAGTGGAGGCCTGGCACGTGCTGAGGACTCAGGACCCAGCAGCTTTTCTTTTTCACCATGACTTTCTCCACCCTGACTTTCATTTATAACTCTTCTGCCAACACATATGCTGCACGAGGTACTCGGGCAGTTTATGCCAAGGAGCTTAAAAACATTCCACTAATCCTATGGCTTCTTTGTCATGAGCTCACGGTTTGATCCCTTTTCTTTTTGTCCTCCTGATATTCTTTCTGAAGATAACCATTCCTTACCTCTCTATTTCCCAACCAAACAGCGTTTTTTAAAACCATGAGGATTTTTGTAAATGTGTCAGACAATGGCAACCTAGACAGGGCACCTCCTGACACATACCTGAAGTTCAAGCCATATCAAGATTTCAAGCACATAGAGAAAAGCAAAGTGAACTTGCCCAGGACCCAAAAAGTAGGGGCAGAAAAAGGAGGCTCTGAGCCCGCAGGCAGTCCTGGTACCCACCCCCCCCCCCCCGCCGCGCACACACAGGCACACTCGGCGCCTCCCAGGGACCACGCCCTGAGAGACGCTCTGGATATACACTGGCGAACAGCATGTGGCCTCCGTGGAGCCTGCAGTTCAATGGCTTCCTGCACGGAGAGACAGAGGGGAAAGACAACAGAGTGCGCTGGGCCGCGGGCAGCTCCCGAGGCTGTGTCTCCTGTGCGTTACTGCGCTGCCAAGACAGGGGAGGTGAGAAAAACTGACTTTCAGCACTGAAACTGCCCTCCCCCTTCTTTCATGGTTGACAGAACTTACACTCTGACTCCCTAAAAGGCCTAGTGTTTATCAGCATCAGTACAAGATTTGGAGAAGCCCTGAACACTCCAGGTTTCACTCTTTAAAAAGTTACTCTTAAGTAAGAGTCCTCAGAGTAACAAGGTGACTGAATAATCTGTTGTCCAAAGCTGGCTCTCACAACTAAACGGGGGCGGCTGCTAACGAAGACGGCACGCGTAAACTGGGACCCTCCCGGGCAGACGAGGACGGAGAGTGACAGACGCTCTTCCTCTGTGAGACACCGTTAAAGCAGAAGAGGATTTCGCCTTCCAGGAGGACACAGAGGGTCAAAGGGCTGTTACCCCAGAAGGTGTTTCTGTCGACTGTCCTCAGTTTCTCAGAGGGCAGGTAGGCAGGTAGCAGCGTTTCCTCAAAACAGAGGGTGGCACAACACTTTAAAGTAACCTTCACCTCTCCTCTCAGCAACAGGCAGAGTAACCCACTGGCCTGTGGCTACAGGAAGGGCTTAGGCAGCACTGCTAGCTCCTAGTGTAGGCTGCTGTTTTTTTCTCTTTAGGTTTCTTATTTTTTTATCTTAAACTATTGCCAGACCAAGACATCTGAAAACAGACTGAAAAGTATTTCAAATGGACTTTAAAAAAATCTACCTCCCCAAACGAGTTTCAGTCTTTTTCATCTGTCAATGATAATTCCGTATTTTTAATTGCTTGACCCAAGCCAAGTCCTTAATAACTCTCTTTTTTACTTTCTACACCCAACCTGTTAGCAAATCCTGTTCATTCTACCTCAAAATATATACAGAATCTGAGCACTTTTCCCTCCTGTGACTTATCACATCAGACACAATAGTTAAGATATGCGACATTTTAACAAGGGCAGATAGACCAATAAAGTCTGGACTTACTTGTCATTTTTAATATGTTCATAAAGGCGCTTAAACTGGCGGACCTGGAAGGACAAGATTCCCATCAACACCACAACCATCAGCAAAAATGGATAAATGCGCCGATGGACCAAATTTTGCATTTCCGCAGTAACACCTGTAAAACCAAAAAAAAAAGAACTCTTAAGTATATATATAGTGTATGCAGAAAGACAGTGATCCTTTTGGAAGGGGAGCTTAATGGAAACTTATCTGTAGGACCTAGAGTGAGGCCAGGAGTGCCTGGGGCCAGCCCTAGCCAGAGGAGGAACCTCGTGAACTACCCCAGGAGCTAGACTGTGCTCTGAAGGCCACAGAGCAACCAAAGAAAGGATGTTCACCAAAAGGTCATGAACAATAAGACTTGTTCTTCTGAAAAGTCATTGTGGCTGCAGTGTGGAGAATGAGTTAGTGGGAGAGGGTCCTGAGCAGGGAAACCCAGAGAGGAGACAGCTGAGGTTGCGGTGACAGCCTCTCTCTGTCTCAACAGGGGACAGGCAAGGGCTCAGAGATGAGAGAACCCAGATCGGCCGGACCCAGAGGCCAGCTGAGTCTGAAGAGCAAAGAGCCTCAGGTGACATGTAAGACCTTCAAGGTCTCTGATTTATGCAACTTGTTGGATGATAATGGGAGTAACTGTGAACTCAGTAGAAGAAAAAGACCTGGAGGGGAAAACTGTCTATATTATTGAACATGTGCTGGCTTTAAGGTCGTGTGAGGACTGTTCAGCATGTAACTACTAAGATGCTATCTACATGTTACAGTGTCACAAATAAGTATTTCCTCTTTGGTTTTTCTTTTATGCTAAAGAAGATTTTTTACGTGTCAATACTTTCTTACCTGCCTAGAGGAAAAAACTGTGACATAGAGTTTTATTATCCTTATCTTGCCCTGACTAATAAAATCTATAAAAAAGTCTTTGAAAATCACTGTTTTAGCTGGATTTATATTTATACAATAAAGCATTTGGAGCCAGGTAACCTCATTTTGGAAGGGAGAAGAAGGTACTGATGTGGATAAACCCACCGAGTAAAGGAACGATGCCGGACGCGATGACGTAAGGTACACACAGGGAAAGCAAGAGCACAGAGATCACTGGCGCTGCCAGTTTCCGAACGATGTACTGAAGGTCAATGTTCCGGATGCCATTTGCGTAAACCTGAAACACAGCGGGAGGGGGAGAGCCAAGATAGAAGACAAATTCCTCCAGGCTAACAGGGCAAACTCTACTGCAGTCAAGCCACGGGGAGCTGGATCTACCAGCCCAAATGGATTCAAGGTGGCCCTTTTTTTCAGAGTCAAGGCAAACTCTGGAACATAGGTGTGGTGTCCACAATTTTTAAAAGAAACGCATTTACTTCTTAACACTTTGTAGTTAACTCTGCTAAGAGATGGAATAGTAGGATCTAATTTGTAGTTAACTCTGCTAAGAGATGAAATAGTAGGATCTAATCAAGAATAACAGTTAAACTAGCTTTGTGCTATACAACACCAGGTGGCATCCATAACATTAGTTGAAAAGCACATAACTGGAAGTAACTTTATATATAAATTGTGTAAGAGTAAGCTGTGTTATTACTCAATATTACATTCATTTTATCTGAATATAACAAAACACTACAAATAGGAAGCATGTTTCTAAAAAGCTAGTTATAAACAAAATTTGAACAAATCAAAACGTATTTTATGTAACAATTCAGTATGAAAGAATGCTACAGGGAATTTTTTTTTAATTCAAGAATTTCTAAAGTATTTCCATCATTTTATCTAGAAGTTCTACCAAGTAGTACTGCAGAGGAAAGAATGTATGGCAGTGGGGAGACCCTGGGAATAATGGGAAATAAACATGGTGTGCAGAAGGGGACAAAACTGAAGAGCGCTGTGTTTCCCCAACGCTTCAGCCTCTCCTGGCCCATGGTCATACAGTGCGGTGCAACTCACTCCAGGCTCTGCATCCCTCAGACACGGGCTAGAGCATCAGAATGTGAATGACAAACAGGCCCTCTGACACCCTCAAAGTCCTTTTAACCCAAATGCATTTAAATTAATGCAGCAAGGCATCTCATTGCTTCTTAATCATTTTAAAGACTTAGACACATGGATGAGAAAGAATGCATCAGAGAGAAAATGTCATAAAGATTAACAATGTTTCACAGCCTCCAGTTGTACTAGTGCTTCATCTCCAAGAGAGTCAGGGTCTCACCTAGAACCTCTGAATTGGACTGGTCTGTACCCCTACAGTAAATGGGTGTGCTGCCAGGCACCCCACAATCCGTCTCACTTCAGAATCAGCCTTCTCTTGAGAGACAATGGCTCTTCCCAGCCCCACAAATCTCCAGGTACAGGAATTTTGGGACTATTTCTTTGTGCATACTGAACTGAGAACTATTTCCTATACATCAAAAGGAGGTATACCTTTAGGGCTATAAAACTGTAACATCTTATTAATTTGGTGCTGCCCTAAGGACAAGTAGGTTGTTTGTAAGTACATGTCTAGGAAACTAAACTTAAAAGAAGTACCAAAATTTACTACATTGATTATTTTGGAAGAAGTCTTCCTACAATGAATTCTCCTACTTCCTAGCCTTATTATCAAAGTATGGAAGCACAATCTATCTCTTTCAAGGTTATCACCACAGTGACCAAATTATCTGATAGTTCCATAACACAAAACTGTCTTAGGTGCTACATAGCTAGAATAACTATTTTTTAAATCTATTCTTTTCCTGCCTTTTTCTTTACTGCCTTGCACAATGACCTCTTTTCTCTACTACAGGTTTACAAACCTGAATCCCTGCTCTTAAAAAAAAAGAAAAGCACGATCGCTAAATTCTGCCTTTACTTTCGCTCAGTCTTCTAGGTACTTTAAGCTACCAGTTAACTTAGGTAAGGGAAGTTTTAAGAGTAGTTGATGATAAGAGTAAAAAGTGCCTTTCTCCTTAATAAAAAAGAAAAGAAAAAATTATATATCCTCATTAAGGAAAATGTAGAAAACTTAAAAGAGAAGTGGGAACGTGGAAAATAAAGGCCCCATGAGTCAAACTTGCTTACCTGCTCAATTACAGTTTTCAGCCACCACTGAGGACCCATCAATGTTATAGCTGCAATGATTTTGGCATGCAGGACTCCAAGTGCCCAGTCCTAGGGAATAAAAATCATTTAACAACTTTTGTTTTTAGCAATAAACCCAACACAGAGGCTATACAATTTTTTTTGCATTATTTACTTCAAAACACAAGTTCTGTTGGATCAGTAACAATTTTATGGAAGAGTAATAAATACACTGGAAGAAAATTCAGGAAAGTTCAATGCTTCTACCAAAACTCATTATCTTCCCCCACCACCAAAAAAAATCTACATTATTTTCCCAAGAGAACTAAGAAAAGTGTTTACTTTAGTGGAGATCTCAACAAGCAAATAAATAAAACAGTGCCCTGCTTTTCTTTCATCACACCATTCTTAGGCTGTTCTATTGGTCTGGACAGGGAAGCCCTGTCTGACCTAAACAAGCCATCCCGAGGGCTCAGAGCACTTTGAGTTGGTGCACTGGCACTTCTGCTGAACTGTTACTAGGACCACATGGAGGTTCCTGCCCACCCCCACTCTCCACCAGGCAGCCAAAGCGACTGCCACTCCCACCACCCAAGGGATCTCTTAAAAGTGCAAATCAGATCATTTAAAGAGCCTTCCCTGCTTACAACCCTAAATATGGCACACAAAGTCTTTCATAATCTGTTCTCTATCTTAAAATATCTATGTGTATTTTTTTAAAGTATCACATAACATTTAAATCTATTCTTACATAAAACTGAAACCTTTCAGGGATGGCTGGAGTCCTCTGTGACCACCAGCCCAAATCCTGACCCCCGCAGTAACCGCAGTAACCACAGCTAACATCTGCTAACCATCTTCTACACTGGTTTCCCTAGGCACCAACCAATGTCTATACATGTTATGTTCCACAGGAAATACATACTACCTATTTTACATGGATTTTGCTCATACTGTTCTGTTCTGATTTTCCAGTTTGGTTGGCTGGTTTCCCAAAACATCTTCAAAATGGGGTGGGAGGCTGAGGCATGCACTGAATTCTTGCATAACCTCAAACACCACTCTATCTTGACAGATGAATGACTGAATGACATTTTGTCTGGGTACAGGAAGCATGGTTTTTGTCCCTTTTATCTTAGTGATCTCTAAACACCTTTCTACCTTCTACAGTTTCAGTGCTACAAAGTCCATTGCCAGTATGGTTCTTTTGGAGCTTGTGATTTAATTCAGAAATTTTACCAAGATGTACCCAAATACGTGTTTTCCTCATCAATTTCCATTTCGCCAAATCTGATAAGCTCCTTCAACCTACAGATTAGTTCTTTTCTTCATTTAAGTATGTCTATTTCTGTTTCAATGTGGTCTCGTACTTTCGCACTGTAGAACCCTTTTTATGAGTGTAATAAGTCTCCTGGCTGTATCCTCCACCTGTTCTCCCCTCAATTGCCTGCTCTTCAGTTGTGCACCATGCAATGGTCTTCCAAGACCTCCAGTCTGAGCCTTAATGGTGTCTGTCACATTTTTAATTCATTTACTGAATTTGTTTGAAATCCATGCTATGAAACACCATGACAATTTCACTGTTTTATGGATGCTGCTGTGTGTGCATTCACACACATCCTAATCACCTGTGTTTTTATCTTCTGTTTGGATGCTCACGCTCTGCAAGCAGTTCCCCGTCACCGGGCCTTTTCTTTCTGTGGCTGCTGGACCCCTCCTTACATACAACAGTAGTTACTTTTCTCTGTAGGCTCAACGTGGCTCAGAGGCTCAGACTGAGAATATCCTACAGGGCTGCAAAAGGATCTTTTAGCTCATTAGACCAATGGGGTAGCAAGCCAATGCTTGTCAATGAGAACATGGAGAAAGCCTCTCTGCTTTTTCTCTATCCTTCCAGGCTCCTGGCAGAGAAGCTTCAACCCACCAGCTCAGCTCTCTTGTGGCCTGTGGGAGTCCAGAAGGCACCCAAGTGAAGTTAACACTCCCCTGGGGAGGAGCACAGGACACTGTGGTTCCAGCTCTTTCAAATCCTCTGCTTTGCAGTTCTTTCCCACAAAACAAAACTCACCACACTAGCTCCTCTGCTAGAATTCCAGAAGAGCCCAACCTCCCACAGAACTGCTTAGAGTCAGGGATGAACAAAACCAAGTTGTTGCTTCAAACTTTGGATTTTATCCAGAATATTAAGGATATCATGCTGTCGGCAACTTGTATCTATCCTGTACTCAAAAATGTATCTAACTATACATATAAATATAGCTAACTATATTAAAACATTCACCAAAACAAAAGCAAAAAATGAAACACACAGCTTGACTACTTCTTAACTGCTGCACTGAATTCAAAAGGAAAGATATATCAGATTTTATTTAGTCATTTTCTACTGATGGCCATCTGACTTGCTTCTAAGTTTTCTGACATCACAAAAATCACATGATAGCAGAACAACCCTGCTCATGTCTCCTGCACACGTGTAAATGTTTCTTTGCAAGATTTCTGAAAAGTGAAACAGATGGGTCACAACATACAAGCATTCTTGAAACTGAGTAATTTCAACTACTCCGCCAAGGTCGAGAAGTCGGACACCATTAAGACCACCAAGAACACATGTATAGGCGAACAAGCTGCATCACTAGTCAATGCAGTGAGGGAGAACAGACAAGTGTGGAGGACTTGGAGCCCTGAGTAAGATGTTAGAAACTATGTTCTCTGGCTTGTGTGAAGTGATTTGAGGAGAATTTAAGGAAGCAGGGCTTTGCTCTATTCCAGATGCTATTTAGAAAAGAAGCCCACCAGGCTCCTCTATCCATGGGGTTCTTCAAGCAAGAATACTGGAGTGGGTTGCTGTGCCCTCCTCCAGGGGATCTTCCCAACCCAGGGACCAAACCCAGATCTCCTGCATTGCAGGCAAATGACTTACTGCCTGAGCCACCAGGGAAGCCTGTTAGAAAAGTCCTGGTAATCTATAATTGCATATTTTAATAAATCTTCCCAGAAGACAGGACAGACTGAGGCTAATAAAACTGCAGCTGGAAACGAAGGGGCAGCCAGGCATGGGCATGTTTGGTCATTTGTGTGGTCTGGACAATGCTCACGCTTCGCCTGCATTCAGACATGATTACGGAGGGGCCTTCCTTTTGTCGTGATCCATCACGGTCACAGAGTGGCAGCATGACGCTGATGTTCCGTCAGCTGTTGACATCCAACAGGAGGCACAGCTGCTGGACTCGGGCTGTTCTGATGTTTCTGGCGCAGCATACCACACCACCTCAGGAGGCACAGAGCATCTGTTGGCCACATCTGCAGTGATCACGTGGGTCAAGGCAGTGTCTGCTGGACCCCCCCTCTACAAAGCTGTGTTTCCCTTTCAGGCATCAAGCAATCTGAAAAGTGACTCTGTCACCACGCAAATGGCCACTTCCACACTGTGGTGGCCTTTAAACACGACCGCGGATTCTCCTCCCACAGAGTGGCTGGGGTCTATGTCCCCTTCCCATAGAATGGAGCCAACCTGTGACTTGCTCGTACCCAGTTAGGAGGCAGTGAAAAGCGATGTGCAGGACTTGTGAGAGGAGGCCATGAAAGCTGACGTAGCTTCTGCCTTGTTGCTTGGGACACTCATTTCCCTGAAATGCAACAGAAGAAGCCCACGTACCTTGAGCTACCAAGCTATAAAAAAGCTCAAATATATCCAGCGGCTCCAAGCAAGAGCCCAAATGAGGGGCAACGACCAGTGCCAGCCCTCACACACTGAATGATGACATCTCCAAATGAAGTCAGCTAAAGCTGTCAAATCACACTCAGCCACTGAGTCTCCTACATGAGACCCCAGAAAACATGAATCAGATACAAGCAGATTACGCCCTGGCTTAATTTCTGACCCACAGATTCTGTGGACAAAATAAATGATTGTTTTAACCCAGTAAGCCGGGGCTGTCAGGTAACTTGTTATTGCAGCACAGTAACCAAAGACCGACGCATCAACTTTCACCTAATGGGTTCAGTATCCACTGACAATCCGAGGAATCAACTATTTTAGTTATTGCAAAATAATGATTTTCCTAATTAATTCTCTTAATTCCTCTACCTTTCATAGCTGCTATCATTCTGTGAAAAACAGCTTTCCTTCAATCCCTGATGCTATTACACTACACTGCAATTCAGCTCCTACAGGAAGGCATCACATACATGTTACATACACGTAACAATTCCCCTTTATTGCTCACTTTCACTCCAGTTCTAACCTACGAGCACACCCCATGAGAGTGTCCCCTATGTCTGTGTGCCGTCTCACTTCAAGGCCTGCCCATTCGTTCCTTCCTGGAATGCACTTCTTTTCTCACCCACTCCTCTGCACTCTACCACGCTGTCCTGGACATTGTCTCTACAGAAAACCGTATGTGAAAACCCCCCAGCTGGGTGAGCACCTTGCCCCCTAATGCTGTGCTCCTCACGCGTGCCCCACCACAGCACCGTCTACCTATCTTTCCCACCAGCCTGCAAGGTCCCCTGAAGTCCTCGTGTTAGCCTCACTCCCTACACTGCACAGGGTTTGGGCATACATTAAAGCACTCAAGGAAGTATGTGCTGCTAAAATGAAGTTTACGGAGGTTCTTCATCAGGAAAGTAGACAAAATTTTCATCTCTGGAAAGTTTATTTTTAAAACAAAGCTGAAAAGGCTTTGAATGACTGAAGTCAATATCCACTCTTTCCCTAATCTCTCTTAAAAATTGGAGGTCTATGATGTTAACTTCAGGCTCTAAGTGCGACAGAAAAGTTAAATCTCTTTTTCCATGTGTATTTTAAGGCCTTTGCTATGGCCTGCATAGTTTCCCTCAGAATGTTCTTTTTAATAAGCCTATATGACTCTTGTGGGGGAAAATGTAATTATTAAAAAATGTAGTTTATGACTTCAAGGCTCAAAGCTAAAAGGAGCAAGGTATCAACCTAACTAAAAGTGAAAAGACCAACACATTAGTTTGCATTTTTAAATATTAGTGAAGCCTATAGTGACATTTTAACCTGTAAGTAAGGTATTTACTTTACATGGCCTGCATATTTCAAAAGGTAAAATGCATTATCTGATCAATTTTACAAGAGCTCCTACAATAGAAAAAATTAAGGAGTCTTTCTAAACAAGCTGTTTAAAATCATTTTAAACAACTGAGAATTTTTCTGATTCTAAATACAAAAGAAAATATCATGAGCAAAAGACATGCACTTACCTGCCATGGGTAAAAAAGAGGAGTCTGATCCAAAGGAACCCTCAGGGGAGCAACAATAACCAGCTCAAACAGAAGCCCCAGAAGAAGCGGGACCACCCCTGCCAGCAGCACTGCCACGATCACAGTCTTCATTATCTAGTGGGAGATGAAAGGCCACTGAGATAGAGAGTCTCCCTGACTTCTAGCCAAACCCTTTATCTCATGTGAAGTTTATTCTTCTTTGACCTGATGCCTAACAGAACAAATACATACCTTAAACAACTCACCCTTTATGTTACATGTTTGAATGAAATTTGAATGTATAAATTCAAGCTACTTAACAAAAGCATGAAACGACTACTAAACATATTACTATGTTGCTACAAAATTATTTTAATATGTATATTAACCAAGTGGCTGTGCTACTTTTCTCAATCTAAGTCTCAGGAACAGGCTTCTGTTTGTCTAAGAAGCTGACCAAGTCTCCACACCCCGTCTTGGAGTGTTGCCAGTGCTTGTCATCTCCCTGGGTGCCCCACACCCCTGAGCCAATGGTGGCCCACCCATAGGCTGACGTGTGACCTCTGAGATGGACTGATATAGTTGAAGCATTCTGCATAACCCCAGTTAAGGTAATTAACCAAGTTAATCAAATTAGCTCCCCTGAGAACAGTAGGGTCCCACAGAACTTACTGAGATGACAGAAATGACCTGCATTTGTGTTGTGCAAGATGGTAGCCATTAAGTCACATGGCTACTCTATTAGCACAGCTACAGAATTTGGACAAAGTGGCAAAATGAAAATCGGCACAAAAAGGAAGAAATAACATGTAAGAGCCACTATGAAATCCTGACAAAGAAATCAGCTTTAAAGTGGCCTTGATGTCCCTTTTTCTTAAGAGAGCCTCAGTGAGTACAGCTGTTTCAACAGCAAGAGACTAAAATGGTGTGCATTAAGACACACTAATTATTTCTTTACATAGCCATATGATGTGGAAGAATATCAAATGAAAACTGGTACTGGCTAGTTTCTCTATTTAAATATAGTTAAGGGTCTCATATCTACAGATTGCATAGTAATCAAATCCCTCCATTCTTAATATACAATGAATCTCTTGTGGTTTTCTTTAAACATGAATATTAAATAGCTGTTAAACTTCTAGTAAAATCAAAAATTCAGATACAAAACTAGACTTGATTATACAAATGAAAAGGCATAAAGCAGTGACCTAAACATATTTATCAGTCATCAACATTATGATCAATCAATAAGCTGCCACCCTTAGACAATCATCTTACAGTGACATTTTCCCTCACTCTTGTGACAATTAAGTTCTTTATTGAGAGTAATAATTCTCAATAACTACTATCCTTTCACACTAGCCAGGACATTCTTGAATAACAACAGACTATAATTAAAAGAATTTCATTTATATAGAAAACACTGAATCCTGAAGTCAAGTTTTTATATATTAAAAGAATTTAATCAAACTTTAGAAAAAATAACTTAAAGGAAATTTCTACTTAAACAAATTGATTTTAAATTCTACAGACTGTCTTATGTCTCAAGAGCATTACTGGATCATTTAATAGCATGACTTTCTTCTAACCCTCAGATATATCTGGACTGTATTTCTCAGAGTAAAACCAGAAAACTACTGCCTTAAAGGAATACTCCTTTTAAATTCAAAAAATCAACTCTGTTGACACAGTCAACATAGTGAAGAAACAAAGTGAAAAGATTTAAAGAAACCACTGGAAAAACATTCACCACTGCTGTCAGACAGGACCAGTCTTGACTAGAAAGGCCTACCATGAGGGACCACTCCTTGACCTTCTGGAAGATCACTCTGCGTCCCTGTGGCATCCATGCCACCAGTACTGTCACCGCCCGGATGGTGAGCCAGCAAACATAGAGACCACAGGCAGCTGTGTAGAGCTCGTGGATTTTGGCAGTCCCGGTCCAAAATGACATTAACCAACGGCCAGCAAATACTGAAAATACAAAGGCTGATAAATGAGACATGCAATCATGCAAAAACAACTCTAATCTTGATATCAATGTTGTATTACCAGTATCTTCAATTATTTTAAGTGATTATTTAAAAGACAACACGTTTTGATGTATCAGTATCTTCATTAAGAGCAAACAAAATAAAATCAAAATCCACCAAACTCTAGAGAATGTCATAACTTAAGATACCACCAAACCACAGCAAGTCACTGGGTACAAGCTTGCCTGTGACCTGCATGGTGACCTGCGAGGCCAACTGCTTATTTTCTGGGGACCGAAATGACTTGAGGAGCAGGGTATTTTTGCTGTCTGGATCATCAAATGAAAAGAGTGTGCATGTAACAGGACACAAATGGAGAATATACTTTCTATTATTTGTGTTGTCAATATTTTTAATATTTAGTAACATTACAAAGAATTTAGAGTAACTTTCTTCCATTTAGCTCATTCATTAAGATAGAAAACTAAGCTTATTTTAATAAGAAGTGGGCACAATAAAAAAGAATCTCACACTAATTTTCTCAGGAAAAAAATAAAATACGTGAAATATGTGAAAGTTGTCTAAGGGATGGCCTCAAACAAAGAGTTATTACAAATAAATTCCACAGTGAATCCACAAAAATCTATCAGGCAACATCATTTATATAATTTCTTCACATGGTTACTCCTTAATGAGGCTGGAGAGAAGACCAGGACCCCATTTCCAGTGTCTCTTTCTCCTTGATACGGTAATAATCTGTTTCGTTTTTTTAAAACTTATCTGTTATTTTTGAATGTCTAAAAGGAGCAAGTGGCTGGGCTGAACATTTTCCATACATTTTCTCATTCATCTTGCCAACAACCCTGCAAGCAGTAACGACCCTCCATTCTGAAGACTGAGAAACCGAGCCCCCAACCAAGGGCACACAAGGGTGGTGGCTGAAGGTCAACTCACGTTTACATGACCAAGATCATGCTCTTGATCACTGACCCACACTGTCTCCAATCCCAATCAAACCACCTCAACAGTCAAGTTTATAGGCCATAATGCTAATAACATTACAGACTTCTTTGCAATATCACAAAATAACTTGGGTATGAAGATAAGTAATTTTTAAAGACAAACACATGCAAATGTCACATGAAATAAACACATACGCTTGTTAAAGATTTAAAAGTATCACTGATAATTCTGTAAAACTGTCAAGCATTCTATATGTATATGTATTTCTACTCCAGCAAGGGAGATTAAACCAGTCAATCCTAGAGATAATCAGTCCTGAATATTCATTGAAAGGACTGATGCTGAAGCTGAAGCTCCAATACTTTGGCCACCTGATGTGAAAAACTGACTCACTGGAAAAGATACTGATGCTGGGAAAGACTAAAGGCAGGAGCAGGGGACGACAGAGGATGAGATGGTTAGATGGCATCACTGACTCATTGGACATGAGTTTGAGCAAGCTCTGGGAGCTGGTGATGGACAGGGAAGCCTGGCGTGCTGCAGTTCATGGGGTCACAGAGTCAGACACAACTGATTGACTGAACTGAACTGATTTTTACTCCAAAATTTTTCTTTTTTGGTTGGCTGGTTTTAAAAAATTTAAAGGCCTCTTCTAATTCTATACTCCACATACTTCTAAAGTGTTTTTGAGAGGTCAAGTTAGTTTCTAGTTTGTAGTAACTTAGCGTTAGTTAAAATGTAGCTATAGGAAAGTAACCTATGGGGAAACAGCATCCTCACCACCTTAAATGTGTACTATGACAAGTATTTATATGATTAAACATAGCTGCGTTGCTTCCACTAGATGCTGGGACGGGATTAACAGGGAAGTATTTGCTTAACAATCTTTAATGAGATTAAAGTACTTGCATTGCCAAATTCAAGTAACAAAACTGGGTTTCTTTCCTTTGTTAACTTTTTAATATTTCTGATAAAAATGAAAATGGAACATATAAACCACAAAGCTGTCCAAAGTTCAAAAACTTAAGTTTTCTCAAAAATATGTTTATTTTGCTGCACCTTCCCAGGTGGCGTGAGTGGTAAAGAATCCACCTGCCAATGTAGGGAACATATAAGAGACATGGGTTTGACCCCTGGGTCATGAAGATCCCCTTGAGGAGGGCATGGCAACCAACTCCAGTATTCTTGCCTGAATAAATCCCATGGACAGAGGAGCCTGGCAGGCTACGGTTCATAGGGCTGCAAAAAGTCGGACACAACTCAAGTGACTTAGCAATGGTTAACTAGACTTTGTCATTTTAACAGCTGAGATCTGAGCAGTGAACCCAGGAGTAAAGTTTTAACAGTCAAAAATCACTGTGAAGAAAGTTAAAAATAAAACAGATTTTAAGATAAACTTTATTTTTACCAGTTTAAGGTAAATCACAACTCTTAGACAAATCAGAAAATAATTAAAGAAACCTCACTTGAAATTAACTAGTTGCTCCCCTCCTCAGCCTTAGCCCACATGGGAAAAAAATCAAGTATTTAAGGTAAATCTGATTTATAAAGTTATACTGAGTGTTATAATCAAGACACTAACTCAATATATATTTACATACTTGATAAGACCTGAAAAGTATCTTCCACTTAGTGATGATTTAAGTGGCTAACACATCAGTATGATTTAGGATTTTCTGGCTGCTATGAAGCACTAACAAGGAGGCTGGGGGGCAGTGAGCTGCTTCTGATACTTTGTGACTGACTTTGAACTCTGTCCCCATGTACCCCACATTCAATAAAAATGAAGAGAAAACCGCTTCATTTTATATTTGATGAAAAGATAACATCTCAGCAAAATATACCCTATTAAAACAAAGCATCTTTTCATGATGTCATTAGCAGAGAGCTAGGATAAGCTCATACCTGGTAGAGTAAGGCAGATGAGGCTGGCAATCAGTAAGGTTATACACATGAAGACAATCAACAAAAATATCTGCAAGGCAAAACAGAGCAGTGCATAAACAGTAATCACATGTGCTCAATGCATTTTAGGACACCACTCAAAGAATCAAAACAATTCTCTCGGTAAAAACAAACAGTCTATACTGGTATTTCCAGGACTCCTTCCATTTTACATAAAAAGGAAATTTTCATTTTAGATAATATTAACTATAACTCTGGCTAAAAGTAAATTACTTCTACTTTCATATAATCAGATACATCAGCAAATAACAAGCAAATATACTTTAAATCAGAGAGCACAAAAATAAAACATGATCAACTTACATTTTCCCTCACTATTAATTAAAACTAAAACTAAAAATGGTCACTTATTTTTATCAAATTCTCAAAAACACCTTTTCATGAAAGGAAAGCTCACTCTCTAACAGTGCCATCCAATCAGAACACTCTGATGATGGAGATGCCTACACCTGCACTGCTAGACACAGGAGCTATGGATACATCAGGCCACCAAGCACTTCACATGCGGTCGGTGTGAGTGAGTGCCGGAGTTTAAGATTCCAGGTGCTCTGAGTATGAATGTTGTCTACAAGAAATGTAATTTTTATTTTTTCAGCTTAACTGACATAAAAGACAAATTAAACTATATTAATAATATATTTAAAGTGTTCAATGTGAACTGATA
Organism: Muntiacus reevesi; assembly: GCF_963930625.1. NCBI lineage: Eukaryota > Metazoa > Chordata > Mammalia > Artiodactyla > Cervidae > Muntiacus > Muntiacus reevesi. The sequence continues at coordinate 8,713,454 of NC_089262.1, read as the reverse complement.
TACCTATACGGTCACATATATACATATGTGATCTGATATACACTGTGAAGGAATATCCACCACCAAGGTTATTTACCACATGTCTACAAGTGGTATTTATTTTTAATTACGTTTAAAAGTAAACAGTCATCGAGGCACTATAGCTGGTGGCTCCTATATGGAAAAGTGTAGATAAAAAGGAAACACCCTGAGACAAGAAGGAAGCAGCCACCCTGGACAGAGAGATAAAGAGTGCTGCCTGCCTGCACCCGGCCAGGCCCTGAGGGCAGGCCGGCAGGGAGACGGCACGCACCGGCAGTAACGCTGGGCGCCCGAGCCTGGAGACTCGCCGGCTTCCACTGCCTGACAGACCCCGTGGTGGTCCTCTCTCTAATCTGGACCACAAACTACCTTCTGGTTAAGAAAGGATCTTTTGTCAACTGAAGAGCCTTGTCTCTCATAGCTCCTTCATCTCTGACAGCTCGCCTACACCTCCTGCCCAAACTTCATCCGTTCACTCACTTCCCTGCAGGTCCATACCGACCACGTCTTAACGTGCTTCTTGTCCTGACAATAGGCCTGGAACGCCTTTTCCCGCCTGCTTTTTTAAATCTGCTTGATCTCCTAACTTTAAAGACTTAAAAGTATCAACTCCTCCATGAAGCTTCCTGAACAACTTCCAAAAAAGTGTTTTGTGGAACAAGAAGTGGGCAATCATATAGCACGTGAGGTGAGGACTAAGACCTGACCATCGAATTTAACACCATGAAGGTTCCCGGAGACCCCTGAAGGAACAGTTTTGGTAGCATCTGGAGGAAGGTCTCGGTGAGGCAGGCACTTCCTTAACCAAACTCATAAATTAAAAAACTCATTAATAAACTCATTAATAAAACTCTTCAGTTTTATCATATATAAACAAAAGATTACGACTCATTCCTTGGAGCACTGGGATTAATACTTCAAGGATTAAAGAGAGAAAAAATCTAAAATGCTGATTCCAGTTCCTGACACAGGAAATGAATCAAGAATGTTAATTTCTTATTCGATCTAGGGTCGTCTTGTTCCTTACAAATGGCAGGGGCCAATGGCACATGGAAGCCCAACTCCATTGCCCATGTCTAAAATGTGATAAACTTACCTGATATTTACATACATAATGTGTCATAGAATGAGAGGAGTGAAACATAGGTTCTCCTCAGAAGGCTGTAAGGTGTGTTTACACCGAGGACTCTATGCTAACACCACCTCTCAACAGAAATCTGAAAGATCTTCTGTCCAGTCTGTACAGTACCTACCCTGAGTGGAAAATTTAAAGGCCGGCGGTAAGGCTGAAAGCCGACAGGCCCGCCCTGCTGGAGTATGGCTTGGTGGGCTGCGTGCAGGCCTTCCCCCACCACGGGAATAGCGTTGTTATTTCGAGCATGCTGGTTATTGTTAACCTGTTGGTTTGCACTGTTCTCATTTTCTTCCTGGTCTCCCAACAAGTAGGAATGAAGATCCCTGTGTAAAATTGCATCAGTGAAAATTCTCACTCAGAATAAAACAGCAGACATGACACTGTCTTTGTTTAATAACAATTATTATTAATTATTGCTCATCCTTAATAATTATTACTTAGGGAAGAAAAGGTATAAGTAGAATCTATGCAGAGCACTACCATTACCTCAATCTGCTCTAAATGTTGCTGCCTGCTTTAAATGAAACCGTTCCAAATGTAAAGTTAATTAACATACAGAATACCCCATAAATTCGATCTATTTTATGTTTTCTTCAGCCAACTTCCGAGAAAAATCAGTAACTGGGAAAAAAAAAAGTGTACAACATACAAGATACTCTATGTGAAGAATTTTAGGGAAAAAAGTACCAATTTCTCTTTTCGCTATAGATGACTACCGTGTCTGCTATGACATACAGTTCAACTAGAACCTCCAAGCCACAAATGAGTTACAGCACAAATGAGATGTGGAGCAAGGGGGCACGGTAGGGCGCTGAGCCTTAGAGAAGGATGCATGCTCAAGCTGAACCCAATGCACCCAGGCATCCCCCGGAGGTACTGGGGGTCTAGCTGAGGACACCACAAGAAAGCCAACAGTGCAGCTAAGGGGTCAAGACCTGCGGTTTCTGAGTGTATATAAGACTCACGCTTACACTTGACTGTAATTCAGTAAGCGTGCAACAGCATTGTCTTAAAAAAACAATGTACCTGCCTTAATTTAAAAATAATTTATGGCTAAAGAATGCCAACCATCATCTGACAAACCTTCAATTTATTAAAAAAAACTGCAAGTGTGAAGCACAATAAAACAAAGGATGCCCGCATCTCACATTAAGGTATCTCGGTTCACATGCCGCTGAAGCCTGGCTCGGAGAATTCTGAACGTCACTCTGCTAGCGTGTGAGACGAGAGCGATTGTGCAGCAGTTTGCACATTCTTTGGCACTGCCTTTCTTTGGGATTGGAATGAAAACTGACCCTTTCCAGTCCTAACTTATCAGGTTAGGATATCTTTAAAAAAAGGGTAACTTGGTTAGATTTTAATGCACGAAAAAGCATTTTACTTCTACCCAGTGTAATGAAAGAACCTGGGCCGCAACCCCTCTATAAGAGTGTAAAAACATGCAGGTATGCATGCTAAGTAATGTCAGATTCTTTGCAACCCCATGGACTGTAGCCCGCCAGGCTCCTCTGTCCCTGGGATTCTCCAGGCAGGAATACAGAAGTAGGTTGCCATCTCCTTCTCCAAACAGTCTTCCTGATCCAGGGATCGAACCTGTGTCTCTGGCACTGGCAGGTGGGTTTTAACACTGACCCACCTGGGAAGCCCCCCAAAACATGTATACATTCTTCATAAAAGGAGAGCAATGATTAGAAAAGCTTTAGTAAGTGTTGAATACACTTGCAGATATCATCAAAATGTCTCTTATTAAAACTAACTCTTCCTGAGTGGGGCATGCTTTTTCACAAAGGTTATTAAATGATCACAGATGATATGCCTACGAGGCACCTGCCATACTTACAGCAAGTATCCAGCGGTGACAGTCCAGGCTCTCACCAGTCCTTTCAGCCACTGCCGCGTGTGTCCCTGTTCGAGTAACGCTGGTAAGACAACCTGAAGCAGAAGCAGCTCAAGGGACAGTTCACTCACTGGAGCATCACTAAGATAATTACAAAAAGCCATAATTCACAATGTGGATTCAATTTTCCATTATCACCTCCAGCCTGTATGATATTAAACATTTAATGGAATGATGGTAAAACTCCTTGAAGAGTCACATGAACTTACTGCCTTTATCACCTCACATCCACTCTCACTTGAAGACAACAAGGCATCTCCCTCAAACATCACCAAAACTGTTCCTGATAAGGACTGCCATGACCGTCGTGTTGTTACCAGAGTGACGGGCGGGTCCTGGTCCTCAACTCACCTGCTGTATTAGCAGTGTATCACACCCCTGGCCACTCTGCGCCCCTCAGCACATTTTCTCCACGGACACCTCACCAAGACGTGTTGGCTCACTCCTCCTCATCTCCCTGACTCGGACACAATGAAAGGCCCCTGCTCTATTCTCATCTGCCTGTGCTCTCTGGATGCACGCAACCTCCTGTGGCTTACGACAGCAACTTTCTGTAAACTTCTATGTACTATTAGATATCTGCCCTAATTCTTAACGTACATATCCAAAGAGCCAACCCAACGTTTCACAGAACCCAAGACATCTTAAATTGATCATGTTCAGTATCAAATTCCCACTTCTCCTTAAACCCTGCTCCTCCACCATCTCCCTCATCTTAGTAAACGGCGACTCCTCCCTTCAGGTGCCCAGGACAGAAATTGAGACCCTCTGCTAGCTTTCTTCACCCTACATTCAAACATCCAGAGAACCCTACTGACTGCACCCTAATCGTACCCTAAACCGAACCAGCTCTCCTGACACCACAGCCACTTCCTCCCTCTCAGCCACCCTCGCCTCTCACCAGGATGTGGCACTACCCTCCTGGCTGGCTTCCTGCTTCTGCCCTGGCCATCCCAACCCCAGCTCTTCTAGTCACAGTAGCCCAGACTGATCCCTGGGAAACCTACGTCAGATCACTCTCTCTCTGCTCAACCTCCCCAAAACCCCCACCCCTCAAATCACTCGAAGTCGAAGTGCTTACCATGGTTTACAAGGCTCTGGAGGATCCAGCTTCCCACAACCTCTCCGACTCAAAGCCAACTACTTTTCTCCTTTTACTACAGCCAAACAGGCCTCCAGCTGCTCCTCACACCAACCTCAATGCTGCCTCACGTGCCTGCCCGGCTGCACAGGGCCCTTTGCCTTCAGAGATTCACGTGGCTCACTCCCTCGTCACCTCCTCAAGGCCTCCTCAACTGTCACCTCAGGGCCTCACCAGTCACTTCTTTGTTCATTTTTTCCCACAGCGCTTATGACTCTCTGGCATATTATATATTTTACCTATTTTTTATTGGCTGTCTTCCTCACTGAAAGATAAGTCCAGAAGGACACAAATTTTTCTTGATTCTGACTTGTTACTGTTATATCCCTTGTACACAGAGAAGCACCTAGTATATGATGGGCCTTCAATCTTCCTGAATGGAAGAATGCACTAAGCACTGCTACAACAGCTCCATTAAACTTCTAGGTATAACCAACTACCAAAGTGGGACTATTTCAACAACACATGTGCTTCCTGGTTCTCACTACAACAACTGGAACATACAAGGATGGGGAGGTAACTTACCCTAGATAGGAACAACTCAAGAGATTGGATTTGAGGAGAATCCAAAATCAATTTGGATTCTGAGGAGAGACAGCAAAAGCTTGCAGAAGGTCACTACAAACAGAGAGGGAAAAACCAGGAACAGCTAGGCCTTCATGGGGAGACGCAATGGAGGCTGCGTGGGGCTGGGGAGTAGAATTCCAGTCAGACGATGCTGGACAAGATGCTCAAGAGGCAGTGTGAGATTATGCCAAGCCTTGTATGTCATTCTAAATAACCCAGATATTACTATGTATATTATGGAGGAAGAGGCAGATTTGTTACAGATGGATTATAAATGGAGAAAAACAAAAAGGCCTAAAATATTAAGTGGTATATCATGTTGATTTATGTAAGAGATCATAAAGAATTAGAACTGACAGGATTTAAAGACAATTACAAGTAAATCTGAGGAAGAAATGCAATTTGCCTGGCATATTTAGATGACTGAAGAGAAGATGCAAATCACTGAAGAAGGGAAAGTAGGAGGAACAGTGGAGACTAGGTTTCCAGGTTACTTTAGTCTTTAAATCAAAATATTTTTCCATTTATAAGCTTTAGATCCTATCTTCATCTGTAATTACATGTTTAACTATGGCTACCTTACTTATGATGTAACGTTTTTCATATGAAGATGACACTACTAGGTATTTCTCATTAGGAATGTTAACATTTCGCTGCTAAACAAAGGCACACTGCATTTGCAGAAAAACAAGTCTTTCTTTGGAAAACATAACTGCTAATGTTCATATGGAAAAATTTAGTTATCAGATGACTGCTAATATTTGTGAGAAATGAAATGTTTTATTAAATGTATGTACTCTGAGTATCAAATCCCTAACAGACTTTAAATTAGTAAAGCTTCCAAATATCAAAAACTTACCTATAGAGCATGACATTGTATGGAAGAAAATGAGGCAGCAGACTCTTGATTATCCGTATAGGCAGCCACAGCATCAGGAGTACGATGGAGCCGAAGACAATCTGCAACAAGAGAGAGGGCAGGCCGGGCGCCCCTGTCACTATCTGTGAGAGATGGCAGACTCCAGTCCAGGTCGACGTGTGCACAGGGCAATAAGTGTTCTCACTCAACACACTACACCTGGGTCACTCTGTGGGAAGACGTGTTCCTAGGACAGCTGCTCCTCTCTCTCTAGGACACAAGGGCTCAGACAGGAGCCACAAAGGATAACCACGGTACGGTATATGAAAAGAGCGCTAGAAACTCACCATGAAGGATCAGAACTGTCTGCCTCATAATAAACCACCAGTAACAGTAAGAGAGAACCCATATCAATGGCTACAAAAGTTTCCAAAGGGCACACAATATTGTTTTTAGAATTTTATCTTGGAAAAACTTAAGATTTAACTAGGCAATTTCTTTTTCCAGCCAGGGAAGAAACTTTGAGATGCTTCTGTTAAGAGTTTAATGTGCTGTGCTCACTTACTTAGCTGTGTCCAATTCCCTGCAACCCCATGGACTACACAGCCAGACAGGTTCCTCTGTCCATGGAATTTTCCAGTCAAGAATACTGGAGTGAACTGTCATGCCCTCCTCCAGGGATCTTCCTGACCCAGGGATTGAACCCACATCTCTTGCATCTCCTGCACCGGCAGGTGTATACTTTGCCACAGCACCACTTGGGAAGTCCCAAGAGTTTAATTTACAAGCTATTAACAAGTCTCTATTGCTTAAATGCAAATTAACATAATTCTGAAACCCATAATTTGGCAATTAATTATACTTCTAAAGAACCAGAAGGCATTTTTGTTTACTAACATTTTATTTTATCAAAGTAACCAACAAAATGGCTATTTGATAACCAACTTCCACAGGCATGGATAAACCTAAATTATTCAATCCACTCTACCAGTCCTTCCGACCAAAAAACAAAAACAAAAACTCAAGGATAGCCCATTTTACTTCAAAATCAATTAAAAAAAATACACTTACCACTGACAAAATAAATCTTCGAAGATGCCTATAAATAGGCAAGTGAATCATTTCTTGTACTGGATTAAAATCTGGATCATTCAAATTCCTTAGAAACCATAAAACACCAGGTCGAAGTACCTGCAAATTTATTTCAAATGCTATAAATAGTCATCAATGTCTTCCGCCTCTGTATATGAGCTAAAACATTAACAGAGAAATAAGCTTTCAAAATTATTTTGGCATCATAAAAAAATTGGCCTTAGAAAATTCATGTAACTCTACTTGGAAAAGAAGTTCCTATATCAGAATTAAAAATATCCTGGGCCTGATAGCCTTTGATGCTTTTAACCATTCAATGGAGAAAATTTACTAAGTATAATTTGTCAAGAAATCTAGACCTCCAAGATGAACAATAAGTATTTTTATAAAAATAACTATATTGTATAATTTGGGAAGAACTGGGTTACAATTTATAAGTATCCTAAACAAAAGATGTGATTTCAGTCTTACACTTTTCAAGAAGACTTACCTTAATTAAGAAACCCTTCAGCTTCTCAGTAGCTTCAAATGACTACCTACTACATCTTTTTCCCTGGCTCAGAAGAAAGCATCAACTCTAGAGGTTGTGGGTGATGGGGCAATGGATGACCTGGGGGTTAGTTCTGGGTGGCCCAAACTTACTAAGCTACCCTGTGTAAAGTCTCTCTGCCCAAATTCTATTTTTCCATCTTCCAAACAAACACAGACCTTTAAGTTTCCATCTAACTCCAAAATACTAGGATTCTATATCAACAAAAAACTACCACACTGATAAAACGAAAAAAATTCAGTATAAAATATTTATCAATGAACAATGCAATTTAGAGGTCACATAAAACTAAAATTTAAAAAATACACTTAGTTTTAACCACTAGTTTCAAAACAAGAATACAGGCTTTATTTGCAAACAGAATTTACTGAACTTATACTCATGTTTCAGGAGAATATTTTGTACCCCAGCCTCATCGCTAGCTCCTCAAATCTCTCAAAAGAGTGGAGTAACCATGAACAGCTTTAAGCCTTTGTGTGTTAGTATTCCATTCACACTGGACTAGTCGCCAGCCTGCTCCTTCAGCCCTGCTTCTCCAATGCTGCTCTCAATGGAGCAAGCTGACTTGTTCCATGGCTGTATTCCTTCCCAGAATGTAACACTGAGTAGACACTCTGTCCTTGATTCTCATGATTACCCCAGCATACAGCACAGAGTCTGGCACAAAGTAAGTGTACGGTACTATTTGGGGAAAGAATTCAGAGCAGAAAGTACATTTATTACAATTACTCAAGCCTTATACTTCCTTTTGCACCAGATGACTAAGCATGAGATGCATATTAGTCAAGTACTGACACTGTTTTTACTGTCTTCATATCAGTAAGGACCGTATTCTGAAAACAGGATTAGTAAAAGTTCCCATCTGGAGACTGTACCAGAATCATAAAGGACCCCCACTATAATATTATACTTAAGGAGTATAAACAACTTCAAGACCATTTTACATATCTGATCCTGAGAAACCATACCCTTTGGGTATTTCTAGCATGTCCTTGGATGAAATCCAAAACAGGCTCACATCACATAAAAAATTCCAAGAACATGTACTTGAAGATGGTTAAAATACATACCAAGTAAAACACATGCTTTTAATTTTTCCCCTCTACTCATATTTCAAACTGATCGAAATAATAAAACCTGCCAGTTTTTGAGACCAATTACTAAAAAATGGTTTAAAGCAATTGAGTCAAACTAGTCTATAGCTATTCCCTCTTAGAAAAAAGAGAAAGAGAAAAAGCCTTAGCTAGGAGATCATCACAGCCTTTAAGGCACGCCATGCGGTTAGGGCAGACGTTCTTCCTGTGAATGCGCAATGCTGGCACTTCCCGGGGAACTCACCTCTCTCAGTAACAGAATGAAGGAGGCGAAGTAGAACACATACACCATTCCCACCAGCCAGTGCAGAAACATGGTGGTGCCTGGGGCCGACTGAAAGCTCAGTTCTCGGTCTTTCAGAGTAGCATCAAACATTTCCTAAACCAAGACAGAACAGGTGAGACAGATCTGTACCACTTACCTCTGCTGAATTAACATCTTCACATTCTAGGAAGTGAATGAATCACCATACATGTAAGTTCTGATGTTTCTAGGATTACAGTTCTCTTAAAGGCATTTCATAGTATCACAGAAATACAAACAATATTAAGGTTGGATGCTATTTCAAAGACATATATGACACTGTGAAAATTTTAAAAGAGGCAATATTGATAGACCAATTTGTGAAAAAGAACTTTACCAATATTGCTATTGTGAAAGGAACATTTATGTTACCATAATACCTCCTTTTCTTGGTTACAGATCTAAATTAATGGTAGGTCTTAATACTATGGTATGAGAGAAAATGTTACCTCAGAAAAGGCAGCTTTTCTATATTTAATTATTTTTTGAGAAGAAACTGATTATCACTGACAGCCATTAAGGATTTTAATCAAGACTGAGTATCTTAGTTAAAACAAATGGTTAGGGTTGAATTTATTACTATAAATAAAGGTAGTCTTCTTATAAGATTGCTTTTCTTTTTTTTTTCCTTTTTTCTTTCTCTGAGGAGTTTCCCAACCAGGGACTGAACCTGGACCACAGCAGTGAAAGCGCTGGATCCTAACCAGCAGACCACCAGGGAACTCCTTTGATTTACTCTTTTTAGGTTTATAACATCTTGGCATCTTTATAAAAGTGAGAAGAGTTAAACAAGTAAGAAAATTCTTCACTAGTTATTAGAAAGGTTCCAGTCAAAACACTCTTAACATCAAAAATGTGTACAAAACCTCACGAAAATCAGGTACTCAGGAAAAATTAGCAATATTAAGACTCTACGATGATACATTCTCAAAAAAAAATAAATTATCATCAAATACTGGCTTTCCATTAAAAGGAACCCATTCTAAAGACTGTTTAAAAAGCTTTTAAATTATTAGATTGTATTAGATAATGAAAAGTAAACTCACCAAGGAACAGATATCCAGCCACCAGCCACAAATGAGAGGGAAAACTCCAATTTCTACCACCACTAACAAAGAGACCTTAAGTAAAAATAAAGGTCATCAATATCACCTAAATGGGGAGAAAGCATTTCCAGTCTTAACTTATAAAAAGGAATTAATTACCTTCACAACAATATAGCAGACTCCCAGCAAGCGACGAGACCTATGAAATTTAACGAGAGTTGCCAACCCCTACAGCATGTTGTCAAGGAAAAACTGAACATTAAAGGAAAGATACAGATAAAGAGCAAGGTCCTACTGTACAGCACAGAGAAACATTTAATATCCTATGATAAACCATAATGGAAAAGAATTACTTCCAAAAACAATTCATATATAACTGAATCACTCTGCTGTACAACACATGTAAATCAACTATATTCCAACAACAAAAAAAACTTTTTTATTTAAAAATAATAAAGATACAATGAAATAGGTAACTAGGCAACACTCAGTACTATCTGACAGACAGAATTAATTTATCTCACATTTTTATGCTCTCATCCTCACTACAAATACCTACAACTTCTACTAAAAGGACTAGTGGAGAAAAATAGTTTTCATTAATAAGAACAATTCTTGGGTTAATAATAACATTACTGAACACCAACCTTGTTCATTAAAGGATACATGACAAATTATCAATGTTATTGCTAAAAGTATATACCCAACTATGGTTGTGATTAGGCCTTCAAAATGAGATGCCTGGACCTAGACAGAAGAAAATAAATAAAATATTTCACTACGTGGCCTATATCTGTTAAACACTGTTTATTAAACAATGCAAGTTGACTATGTAATTCCCTATAACTAGAAAACATCCATAAAATCCCCTCTGGATGACAACAAACTGGATTCTCCCACTGACTGAAATTTACTACAAAAAGATGAGGAAAAGTTAAAGAGTAACACTTTGCTCAAGCAGACAAAATCAGAGTACAGTGAATTGAATTTTACAAAAATAAAGAAGCTGTAACAGTCTGCACTCTAGTCCACTCTGAAGCGGACCCGCTAAAGGCTGAGGGCTGAAAGCAGCAGCACACGGCCTGGGCTATCCACGGCCACGTGCAACCAAGCCACTCTGTCTCCTACTGCAACATTTACAGTTCTTGCTCTCTAAATCTGTTTCATTCTCAGCTTACAAAGAGCAAGAGCTTGGATCTCGACAAACACTGCTCACCTTTGGGTTCCTGAATTTCACAAAGCAAGTGCTATTAAAATGTATCAAAGTATCTATCTGACTTTTCAAGTTCTCTCATTCATCTAGTGAGAATCTGGAGAGGTGTATTAAATACCAGAACATGTCTCTTTGCCATTTCGGAAACTTCAGAATGTGATCTCTCAGGATTCACACACACAAATGGACCAGAATGTTCCAACTATGCTAGCTGTCCTTAAAGGACTAACTCTTTCTGGGGACCCCTCCCCCGAAAATAGTAGTTGTCCATCCCAATATTCATCTACCTCTGAAAAATAACCATAAATGTCAAAATTAGAGCAAACTATTTAGAAGATACCACAGCTCATCATTCTGACACTGATCAACATTTTAAAAAACTGATTAATATCTCGTTACCTTTCTAAATTCACTATGGGGCAACTAGGGAAAAGGGAGTGAACGGATCTCACAAGCCAGTGGTCAGGTGAAAGGTCAGTCTGTAAGGAAGCTTCCGCACAGCATGTCTCCCGCCTGCCCCACAGAGAGGAAGACTGTGCCTCAAAGAGGTTCAGAGAACACCATCCACACCTCCCACACCTCCCAACATTTCTATGTCTTGAGCTGCTTTTAGCTTAAGATGTGAACAAGATGGTGCTTACTCCTTCATGTAAGGCAGACAAAGAAATGAAGTAACTCTTTACAATATTATTACTTACTCAACATACATCAGATTTGCGGTTTAATTACTGAAATCAGGTTTGTAAAAGTATCATACTCACGTGTTCTTCAAATCCCAAACCAACAAGGGAAAAGTGGCCAATGTGGTAAGGGCAAAATGCTAAAAGGGGGGAAAAACTCAATGAAAATTTCAAAATCAAAACAATGAACACTCCTAGTACCAACCCCACTAAAAAGAACAAGGGTTCTTAGAGAAATGAAAGATCCCAGAACCAAAAATGTACTCCCTGTGGTATTCTCTAGAACCAGAGAACAAAAAAGTTACCAAGCTCTAATAAGCTCATGGTGAAAGGACACAAGAACCATTGTGAAAAGGGGCTCACAGGCCAAAAAGAAGCTGTGAGCATCAAAAAGAACTCCAAAACTAAAGAAACACTGAATATATACAAATCCGTGAGTTCATAATATTCAAAAAAGGGAATGCCAAAAATTACAAGAGGAAAAAAAGCAACATAACACAAAACACTTTTATCAGCGAGGAAAGTAGTTTGTGCTAATAATTAAACGAAAAGAGCTGCACATCTGACCTGCTGCTTCAGATTAACTAAATTGTTCCAACTGATAAGAACAAGTTTTTCTTTATTAAAAAACCAGCCAATGAATGTTTTAAAATGACAGAATTTGAAAATTATCATTTTTGCAATGCCTAATAAAAATAAATTAATCCAGGAAAATATCAATGGCTAATAAAATTATTAGCCAAAAAGTTGATGGAACACTAGATATTTGCATGGTACTAAAATACCACCTCTCACAGATTACTTTCTGGTGGTTAAAGGGAAACAGGAAACCTGACAATAATGGCTTCAAGATACCACGACCTGAGCCACAGACAAAGGTGGAGAACCAGACATCAGGTACCTCCTGATATGTCGTACTGTCAGGCAATGCATGACCAGTGAAGGCTTCGTCCTACACGTATTGACCCTGAATCAAATCAGGTCTTAGATCTAACTTCCAGCTTAGAGGAAATACAGAGACAAAGGAGCAAGGCAGCAGACATTATCAAGAAGTAATGAGAAAGGAGCAGACAGTGAGGCACTCAGAGGACTCTAAGGTCAGCCTGCAGCCTGTACTCTCTCTAGGACACCAAAACACAGTCTAACAATGACCCCATGCCATCAGACTCCACCTTGAAGAACCGCTGGAGGAACCTTAGTTACTTGACTCAGTTTCCCTATCTTCCCCCAAAGCAGAGAAACCTGTGAGCTACATCAACTCCGCCTTCCTTTCTCTCCTGACTCCCAACTGGAGGGACTCAGCGCTGTCACAGAAGTCTCACGGCTACAGCTGTGCGGTGTCTGGAAGTCCTGGCATTACTGGAAACTGGCTCTGAGGGGAGTGACACTTGGGCTAAGTTCACTGTCTTTCCTCAAACCCGCATCTCTCTCTGTGACAGCTCCCAAGCCAACGTCTCTGGTAAGAGCTTGGTCAGGACTTTAACAGATTAAAAAAAAGACCTTCTGCCACAGGAAAGCACACACAGATAATCAGCACAAAATTAATTACATTCTCAAGTCAGTCTAAAACCAGCTGCTACAAAAAGAGACAGAAATGCCCAACAGAAGTAGAGCTGGCAATAACAGCAGTCAATGCTGCTTAGGAAAGAAAGAATCTGTATACCTAGGGCCTTCCTATGCCAGATGACTATCTAAAACTCCTTTCATATATTCCTTAGGTTAAAACAAAACCAAACCTGTAACAAGGTCCGAGAAAACTAAACTCCTATCATAATACCATAAATAAAAGCAAAACATCACTTACCAAACACGAGAATGAACAGTGTGTTTAAAGACACCACCCAAAAGACATGTTCCTAAAGAAAAAAAGGATTAATAAGACATATTCATCTCCTATTGGATTTACATTTAATTCACTTAGTTAAGAAGACTGAAATTTTTACTACCATCTTGAGATTTCATTCAGAAATTACACGCAACTTTTCATTTTTCATAAGATAGCTCATGTGTGTGTGCTAAGTTGCTCAGTTTTGTCCAACTCTTTGCGACCCTATTGACTGTAGCCTGCCAGGCTCCTCTGTCCATGGATATTCCAGGCAAGAACACTGGAGTGGCTTGCCATGCCCTCCTCCAGGGGATCTTCCTGACCTGGGGCTCGAACATGCAACTCTTACATATCATGCATTAGCAGGTGGGTTCTTTACCCCTAGCACCACATGGAAATCCCCAGATAGCTCCTAAAACTAAACCTAAAGAACTCAAAGTTCTTAATGTCACATATTAAAAAAATCAAATTAATCCATAAATACTTCCTCTTCAGAAATTAATAATATACCATGAACTGTATAGATTCTCATAAACACCAGATTTCACTTGTATCACATGACACTAAAATATCCAAATAAATAAAAATTTGAAAACCAGATTATTTCTGAACAACATATTAATGTAAACTGCACAGCACTTCTTTCAGTGTCCAGTGTGTTTTCATGCCTTCTTTAAGGTCTCTCATCTATGAGAAATTGAAAGCAATAAAGGACAAAAGGTGGCTCAGTGGTAAAGAATCCACCTGCCAATGCAGGAGACATGGGTTCAATTCCTGGATCAGGAAGATTCCCTAGAGAAGGAAATGGCAACCCACTCTAGTATTCTTGCCTAGAAAATCCCACGGACAGAGGAGCCTGGCGGGTCACAGTACATGGGGTCACAAAAGAGTCAAACACGACTGGGTGACTAAACAGTAGCAACCTTCTATACTGACTGTATAGAATCATAATCCCTTATGATTATACAGTGGAAGTGAGAAACAGATTTAAGGGACTAGATCTGATAGACAGAGTGCCTGATGAACTATGGACAGAGGTTCGTGACATTGTACAGAAGACAGGGATCAAGACCATCCCCAAGAAAAAGAAATGCAAAAAAGCAAAATGGCTCTCTGAGGAGGCCTTACAAATACCTGAGAAAAGAAGAGAAGCGTAATGCAAAGAAGAAAAAGAAAGATATACCCATTTGAATGCAGAGTTCCAAAGAATAGCAAGGAGAGAAGAGAAAGCCTTCCTCAGTGATCAGTGGAAAGAAATAGAGGAAAACAACAGATTGGGAAAGACCAGAGATATCTTCAAGAAAACTAGATATACCAAGGGAACATTTCATGCAAAGATGGGCTCAATAAAGGACAGAAATGGTATGGACCTGACATAAGCAGAAGATATTAAGCAGAGGTGGCAAGAATACACAGAAGAACTGTACAAAAAAGATCTTCACGACCCAGTTAATCACAATGGTACGATCACTCACCTAGGGCCAGACATCCTGGAATGTGAAGTCAAGTGGGCCTTAGGAAGCATCATTACGAAAAAAGCTAGTGGAGGTGATGGAATCCCAGTTGAGCTATTTCAAATCCTAAATGATGATGCTGTGAAAGTGCTGCACTCAATAGCTCAGCAAATTTGGAAAACTCAGCAGTGGCCACAGGACTGGAAAAGGTCAGTTTTCATTCCAATCCCAAAGAAAGTCAATGCCAAAGAATGCTCAAACTACTGCACAATTGCACTCATCTCAAAGGCTCATAAAGTAATGTTTAAAATTCTCCAAGCCAGGCTTTAACAATATGTGAACCGTGAACTTTCATATGTTCAAGCTGGTTTTAGAAAAGGCAAAGGAACCAGAGATCAAACTGCCAACATCCGCTGGATCATCAAAAAAGCAAGAGAGTTTCAGAAAGACATCTATTTCTGCTTTATTGACTATGCCAAAGCCTTTAACTGTGTGGATGGCAATAAACTGTGGAAAATTTACTTAAAGAGATGGGAATACCAGACCACATGACCTGCCTCTTGAGAAACCTGTATGCAGGTCAGGAAGCAACAGTTAGAACTGGACATGGAACAACAGCCTGGTTCCAAACAGGAAAAGGAGTACGTCAAGGCTGTATATTGTTACCCTGCTTATTTAACTTCTATGCAGACTACATCCTGAGAAACGCTGGGGTGAAGGAAGCACAAGCTGGAATCAAGACTGCTGGCAGAAATATCAATAACCTCAGATATGTAGATGACAACATTGTTATGGCAGAAACTGAAGAACTAAAGAGTCTCTTGATGTAAGTGCAAGAGGAGAGCGAAAAAGTTGGCTTAAAGCTCAATATTCAAAAAAAAAAAAAAAAAAAAGCTCAACATTCAGAAAACTAAGATCATGGCATCCAGTCCCATGGCAAATAGATGGGGAAACAGTGGAAACAGTGGCTGACTTTATTTTTCTGGGCTCCAAATTTACTGCAGATGGTGATTACAACCATGAAATTAAAAGACGCTTACTCCTTGGAAGGAAAGTTATAACCAACCTGGACAGCATATTAAAAAGCAGAGACATTACTTTGCCAACAAAGATCTGTCTAGTCAAGGCTATGGCTTTTCCAGTGGTCATGTATGAATTGTGGAGCTGGACCATAAAGAAAGCTGAGCATTGAAGAATTGATGCTTTTGAACTGTGGTATTGGAGAAGACTCTTGAGAGTCCCCTGGACTGCAAGGAGGTCCAACTAGTCCATCCTAAAGGAGATCAGTCCTGGGTGTTGAAGGACTGATGTTGAAGCTGAAACTCCAATACTTTGGCCACCTGGTGCGAAGAGCTGACTCATTTGAAAAGACCCTGATGTTGGGAAGGATTGAGGGCAGGAGGAGAAGGGGACAACAGAGGATGAGATGGTTGGATGGTATCACTGACTCAATGGACATGAGTTTGGGTAGGCTCCAGGAGTTGGGGATGGACAGGGAGGCCTGGCGTGCTGCAGTTCATGGGGTCGCAAAGAGTCTGACACGACTGAGTGACTGAACTGAACTGAAACTGACTGATCTAACCTTGAATAGGAGCTCACTAATATAACCTTCTTACTAATCTGAGAATTATCATCAGATATGTTGCTCAAATCCTCAAGCTATGAGCCTCAATTCCTATTCTGGCTCCATCCAGAGGCAGTTTGAGGAGGGCCAATACTGTGGACAGCAGAGGGAAATTATTTGGGTCCATGACATTGCTGGGCCCCTGGATCAAGCACACCTGAAGCCCATCCTTCCTCTGGACTTCCTCTTACGTTAACAGTTTTAGTCCGCTGGAGTTTGGCTACTTGCAACCAAAGTTATCTTGATAACCAAAGCTATTTAAAAAGGGCAAGTTCTGTGACTTTATATCACAGAACCTGGAAAAAACATTATTTCGCCTTAAAGAACAAGTTCTTCGAAGAACTGTTCTTTTTCTTAGAGTGGTACTCTTTATTGTTAAGGTAAAAATAGGTGAGGCTCAGCAAACAGGGCTCTCTCTGTGAACATCTCAAAGCTGCTCTATTTTCACCAGTTCAGGCATTAAAACACAGCAAGCTGGGACATTAAAAGAAGGTCAAGTTTTTTGAATTACCATCAACTTCGTATTTCATTTTCTTTTCTAAAATTCAAATATTTTTAATAATTTCCTTTTAAGTAGTGCTAACTTTATGCTTTGCCAATATTTTCAATACACAAAAAAGACTTTCTTCAATACACCAAGTAATCAAAAATCAAAGGGCATTTTGACCTTAGTATAAAAAGCAACCATATACTGTAAATTTGAGATCACTGAATCACTAAGACAAATAAAGTTACAATTCTCTTATTAAAAAAGATTAGTTTTACTTACTAGAAAAACTAGTGATCCATCAAGTCCTAGCATCTAAAATAAATAATAAGCATTAAATCAAGATTCAACAGGATTTTTATCTATTTATGAAAATAAATTTTATTAAAAATAAATTTTATTTATTTATGAAAAAAGTTCATTTTCCTCTCAATATCTTTAAACATAATATTTACCCACTACTTTCCAAAAGAGTCTATCATTTAGAGTTTTATATTTTGGATCTCCTTTTAATCCAAATTATATAAAGTTAAAAAATATTCCATCTTGGATTTTAATTCTTACATTAGATATGGAGCCAGTCAAGATTTCATGATACACTGTACTGTTTTGTTAACTGAAATATCAGAATAATACTTATATTTAAATTGTTACTTCATTTTCAAAAGTCCACAATTTCAAGTTACAAATTCATAAGTGAAACAAGGTTTGTACCAAAAGGTAGAGAAGGCGTTAATAGATCTTCATCATAGTATTTGTAATATTTTCATCACAAACAGTATATCACTTAATTTCCTCTAGAAACTGAAGTTCTGGTAATTGTCTTCATCAAATGTAACTGCAAAATCAGTGTATCCATCTAAATATGGCCAACTTTAAGACACACATCAGAATTAAAATACTAGGACACTCAATAGACAGACGTCTTACTCGTTCCCACGTAAGCTCTTCTGCGGCTCGGTCCCATTCTAAAGCATTCCAGTTCATGTCATCTGGAAATACAATTTAAATATTACTTCTGGAATGTGAATTTAATAAATAATAAAACATCTTCTTTTAAGATGTGTTTAACAGTGTTTTATAACTGTTGTTAAACACAACAGTTAAAACAGGCTAAACCAAACTTAAAATTTTTCCATACTGAGTATCTAGTTAGGCAATTTTTAAAAAACATAAACACAACATACAAAATAAATTAGATGATTCCAGACTGTGACATAAGTGCTAGAAAAGACATAAATAGGATTATGTGAAATAGAGGAATTCAACAGCTCTGCATCAAGAATTTGAGAAAAGTGAAGAACCCAGGCAACTAGAACTCTCTGGGTGAGGAGGAGGGTGGTAGAGGACGTTTACGAAAGACAGATGGGGATAGAATCTTATTGATACAAAAGGGAAGTGAACCCTGGATTTTATTTTGTTCTTTAGTGTAATGGGGAAATCACTGACAGATTTTAAGGGCAAGAGAACAGTACAAACACTGTGTGGAACAGGAAGGGAAGAGGGTCCAGGCAGGACCCACTCCCTGAGACAACAGATGGAAACCAGGGCCGTCACTGGGCACTGCAGCTGCACTCTCAGAGCCTCTGAACATACACCCACCTCTCCCTCCAAGGCCCCTTGCTCCCACTATGCAACTGGCTTCCTCTCATCCTTCAAGCCACAGCTCAGGGACCCAGGGAATTATTTCAAACAGGTCTCTCCTCAAGAGCACCCTCAGAGCAAGCTGCACATTTATCACACTGTGTAATAACAGACTTCCTCACTGGATATTTCTACTCCATCACTAGACCAGAAACTCCAGGAAGGCAAGGACCTGGTGTCTGTGTGCCTGGTGCAGAGGGAACACTCAGCAATGCTAAGAGGGCCCAGCGACAGCGCAGCGCTTGACAGGAAGCCTCTGGGGCCAGAGAGAGAAAAGAACATGGTGAACTATTGACAGCTGACTGGTGGGCTAATCTCAGACATTCTTTTACATTCTAGAATTTTTACATACTGCCAGAAAATGAGTTTCTCTGGGTGATGTCTGGCCTGCAGAATACACTTCAAGAATTCTTCTTTAATAAGAGAAGTTGCACTGACTCAATAAAGATGGCAAAGAAATAAGATAAAATGGTAGTAAATTCCTTTTTTAAAAACATAGTATCTACTCCAACTTACAAATAACTTCTTCCTATCCATCCTATAAAAAGTCCTGTGTGAAGAATCTTAAAACACAAAACATGCCCTGCTTCATAGCTAAAGAGAATGTCATGCTTATGAATGCCCATAAATGCAAGTCTGCTAAAATAAGTAAAATCAGGTTAGAAACAGAACTTCAAACCCATGAAGTTTTGAAAACTGCAGCCCTCCCCTGGGGAGTGAGGATGGACTCATGGTTGTGGTGGAAGGGTGGGGACAGGCCACAGCCACTACCCTGCGCCCCGTTGTTGGCGTCGGCTGCATCCTCGCCGCCTGCGTCATCTTCCTCCTCGTTCTCCTCCTCCTCCTCCTCCGCCTGCTCTTCCTGGGCATCAGGGTTCTCCCCCACCACGGCATTCTCCGCTGGGGGGTTAGCAGGCTGCTCAGGGGCAACATTTTCAGCACCATTTCCTCCAGCTGGAGCCTAAAATGACAGAAGAGACCAGAAATTTGGCTAACTTGTATCAGTTTTGCTGTATTTCCAAACTGCACCCTCCTTTCTAAAAAAACGAAACTAGCAAACAGACAAAAACTCTACTAAAATTCCAATCAGATCTCAAGGGCATCTCTTCTAATGTATCTGAGTTTGGACCAACTTGGTAATAAAAGAACACAAACTCACTTAACAGTATACACATTCATTTGGTATAATTTAGAGATTAACATTTCACAAAGCATTACAGAAAATTACATGAACAAATCTGGCTATTCTTAATACATTATTTCATAATCCTTCTTTATAAGGCAATCTCTTGTTTTTACTGATCACTTCAGGGATGAAAATGTATTTATGCACTCTACTTGCTTGTTTACACACATACTGATATATAACTTCTGTCATCAGTTAACACCTGAGGAAAGATTTCCTATGTCTGAACTGCAGGTTAAGCCTGTCCACAGAAACGTCATCAGTTCCCACACACTTCTCTGCCTCTTGCTGAATTCTGCAACCCACCAAATGCAACAAAGACCCAGCTGCAGTTAATTAAAACACTGAACTCCTATAAAGGTAACAAAGACTCTAAGAGAACTGTGGTCAATGCTTCAAATATGAGATACAATGATGAAGTATTAACACTAGGTTACGAAAAGCATGCTTGCTTTATAGTCCCATTTTTTCATATGTGTAGTTTTCAAAGAAGCTGTATCCTTAAATCTGTAGGAAAAGGGTATGGCGGAATTTGATGAAATCAATCCTAACAGGAGAAAAAGCTAAGGTACTTAAATGAAAAACTGTCGTTAACTATTTACAGAGTTAATTTTATAGTCAATTTTTTCATAATAAAAATTTTACAAAGTGCAAATTGTTTTTGTATGTGTCAGTTTTTGTCTCTTTTACATCTTTAGCCCTGTAGTTTCTCAGTAAACAAGATACCAAAAATCATTTATCATACTGTCCTCTTCTTAATGCCTCAAGCAAATGCTCTTGATCTTGCATGCCATCTCCCATTAAGAAAAAGTAAAATTGTACAAGACTGTTATCAACAATATTCCTTTTTTTCTACTTTTGGTAATGTTTCTATCAAATCAAAGGTGAGTTGTTTTATACATGAAGAAACTAATGAACAAAGAGGGCAAGGGGCCTCCTTAATGTTAAGGAGCACATCAAAAGGACATGAAGGAGATTTGGATATTAACTTCCAGGCAGCTGTTAGCCCAGGCGAAGGGAATGAAGGCGCACTTGGTACACAACCTGATACTGCTCCTAGTCTCACTAGGAAACTAACAGGCAAAGTCACAGCCACATGCTTCTGATTTTTCACGTCTCCCTTAAACTTCTCCCAAACCTTGTCATTGTCCTGCTTCGCAATAAGGGACATGGGAGTCAAGGGTTTGGATCCTGGAGGGGAACAATAATTCTTATGTCCCACCCAGACCAAATGAACTCAGGGACGCAAGGGCTTACCTCATTCTGGTGATGCCCAGCAGCATTGAAGGGCGGAGCGGCGTGCTCCAGCCATATCGGGGCTCCCCCATGGACAATCTGCTCTCGCAGCCACACCAGGCTGATGAACGCGCACAGTGTGCATGTCACCACAAAACAACCCTGCAAACAATCCGCCAACAAGTTGTCCCTGTTTTATAAAAAAGGTATACAGAATTACTCCAAAGAACACTTCAAGTTAAGAAACCAAAGGTTACAGCATTCACTTTATACAAAAATCTAGAAAGAACAGCCAGAAAAGTGGTAACTTTTTGGTGAAAATCAGTCTCTCAAAAAGAGTTATTTCTGAGGATGGTGGCACTTTATCTATAAGAGGGTCAAATATATTTATTTATATATTTGTATTATATATGTTTATATTATAGAAGGCAAAGAATAACATCAGAACTACATAAACCAGCTAGCCAGTCTCTCTTTAAGGATGACTGAGAAAAAGGAGGGCAGCAAGCAAAAAATAAGAGTAGTCAAATACTTGACAAAGGTATTGACAATGCATGAATTTACTAAAGATAAATTACTCTGCCCAACACTTACTAAGAATTTCCTTATCCTTATTTTATACACAAGTTTAACCAATTTGGTTGGCTTATACTTAAACCCATGAAAATGAACAGAATCAGCAAATCAGAAAGAGGAGCCTCTAGTAAGGTCCAACAGGAAGGTTGAGAGACGCACAGTATACAACATGTGAGGCAAGAAGCCTGTGGTAAGCTTTACCAATGCCTCATTTAGAAAGCAGACTGAATTTTGATGCTAACTGCAAATATACTAAAAGTATATTAGCTTCTCAACAAATTCTGACAGATCATGTATAATTCACATGACAATACAAAAGTATTACACTACTGAACACGTCTTTGTTCTTTTCTTCTCTGAAGGAGCATATCCTTCCCTGGTCTATGTCTGATTTTTAAAATAATTCAAAGGTAACTCAAGAATTTTGAGAGTCTTTGGAAAATTCACTACCATAACAAAATGACAGTTTTCCCTTCATGGAGACTTAAGGAAGGGTCAATCTGGGAGACCTCAGCCTTTAAGCTCCAAACTGAAACAATGTGGTCCTCAGATACTATCTGGAATATATCTTAATAGAAAAAGGAATGATAATCACCACCCCCCCACCCCCCCCACCCCCCGGTAAGGAACCTTCCAGACCATTAAAATTTTGATAGGCGGGGACCTCTCTTGACTCCTGCCTTGTCACCAGTAGATAAGAACAGCAACCAGTCACCGCAGACTTTAAACAGTGACAGACTCCTGGTAGAATCCTCTCCTTTTCCCTCACACCTTAATTCTGGGCTGGTTTGGGAACCATCTGGACCGTAAGTGAGAATTCCTGAGTTCCAAAGCCTAGAAAAGAGCTTTCAAGCTTCCATCCTCACCCTTTTAGAAGGCCGCCCTGAAACCACCATGTAAAGAAGCCCCAACTAGCCTTCTGGAAGAGAAGTCATATGGAAGAACCAAGGTACCTTACCTTAGACCACCCCACCCCAATGACACACAGGCATAACTGAGGCAAGTCTAACAGGTAAACCGATCAGCTGAGCCCAACCACTGTCAACCCCTGGAATTATGAGCGTATCAAAATGCTTGTTGTTTTGGCACTAAGTTTTGGAGACAGCATGTTTTGTAGTAATAGTTAACTGACAGGCTGGGCCTTGAGATGTTGAAGACCTCAGCTATGGAATATGTAGTGCCTACTAAGGTATTAAGAAATTTTAAGTAAACTTTCAGAAAATATATTCTATAGAGAAAAATGAAACATCACTTAGAAAAAATAAGTGACCTAATTGTAAGTGCTTTCAGAAAAACTGGTTCAATTTCTCAAATTCTAAAAGGCAGCATGAGATTATAAAATCTACCCACGCTTACAACTTCTTTTGACAATCCCCACAGAGCCTCTAGCATTTTCTGGTGTCAGTGAGGAAGCTCATGAAGGCAATTCAGGCGTGGCCCTAACCAATCAGGCTGGCGTGAAAAGGGGAGTCTGCCAACCTAAGGCTTCCAGAAGCTCTGAGTTTGGTGGTAACTGTGCTACTGATTAACACAGTGCTCAAAATTCACACACGGTTTTCACATATATTTGTGAATTTAACCTCTGAATGTGCCTCAGGGAGTGGCGTGCAGTCCACTTTGAAGAGTGGGCTGTTCGAAGGTTAAATTCACAAAAACATGTAAAAACTTAATATGAATTTTGTCTGATAAGGAAATAAGGGTTCAGAACTGTCCAATGATTTGCCGAAGGTCACCAAAAAGTTGCAACTCTATTCTAGGGCCAGGGTTCCTTCTGTTACAATCTCAGTGCACTACCTAAATGATCACACCAGCCAAACAACCAGATGTTTAACGGTCCCACCAACAAGCAGTAAAGGAGGTAGGCAAGTAGAATACTGCCCTGAGACCAAAATCCTAAAATTTCACTGACATGGCGGTTTCCATAAGCACCCGGTTTTTCACAAAGCCCAGGCCTCCCAATTTAAGCTTTGGTAAATATTAACATATTTTACCACTCAAAATAGAAATCATAAAAGAAGGAATACACCCCACTTTACTGAACAGCACACAGGGACCTCAAGTCATCTTTTCTAAACAACCGGGATACTGACTGGCTGCTACACTATTCTCTCAAAAGCTACAATGACAAATACAACTTAGCCTCAAACTTAATGGAACACGACCACCCTGTTTGAAACAATTACTTTATTATTTCATAGATGTTAAAATGTAACTTCCATCACTTTTAGCTTTTTTCTGACCTCCCTTGATACTTCTAACATGAGCTTTTCTTTACTATACAATTTCTAAAGGAAAGCCAGAGGTGAGCTATGTCATAAATACAGAGACATAATGAATGACACTTCAGTCATTTAAGACTGGTTTTCCTTGCCTCCATACTAAAATTGTGTTCTGGATGGCTGAGATAAAAATCTGATGTACAGATATAGGAATGCTATCATATTTATTTCCACTGAATCACTTCACAGGTTAGTATTTTCATACAAAGGGTAATATTATTACACTATTTCTAAATTCTCAAGTGTGTCAAATCACTGCTTCTCCTTTTTATCATGACCACAGCCGTTAATGCCCTATTTCCAAGATTCCTGTCTACTTACGAACATTACTTCAGAAGCTGTTCTAATGTGAATAAAGTTCAAAACCTTTTCTGTTTCCTATACTGACAAAGAAACAGAAATAAATAACTTGCCTGTTCTACCCAAAAAGGTAAAACCAGCAAGTAGGAAACCCAAGTTGCTGACATATCTAATGTTTCTACGTATTTTCAACCATAATTCAAAATAACTATGCAGAGACTTGATTTCTTGTTGATCAGAAATGAAACATACTCTCCTGCACTCTTCTGTTGTCATTTGGCTTGTTTTCATAATATAATCTGAATGCCTCTATTCTAAAGGACAGTCTTACATTGTTCTTTGCCCTTACTGAATAGGGATCAGAAACCTAAGGTCAGCTGGGTACAAAAGAAGATTTAGCAAACAGAGGTCCAATCTTTTGCAAGCTTAATATTCTAATGATCTTGATACAGTTAATCATTCGCAGCATTTCTAATTTTAACATCAATAATAAAAATATAGGTCACATGTCTTTCCCAAGAAACTGCAATTATAAAGCTTCATGTCAGATTAAAATACAATAAAGCTACAGTCAACAAGTTTTTAGAGTCCATATCCTAACAATCACAAAAAACATGTAAAAAAGACATCTGACTTCAAATACCTGTGTTGTTAAAAACACGTTTAAAGGAACTCTCAGCATCTACATGAAATAACACATTTTCTCGCACTATGTGACAGCTTATTTAACTAGCTTTCCCACCATTATCAAATACTCCCTTAAGATGGTATGTTTTAAAACAGCATTTACATATATCAGTTGCTTCCCCTATAGCTGTTAGAATAGGTAAGAGGAAGAGAAGGACTTTTCAAATCACAACAAACCCAAGCATGTGGAAGAAGAGACGAGCACCGTTCCCAGGGTGCGGCCTTCCGCCGCCACAAGGTTCAATACTCACGTGGACAGCATGTCCAGTGGCAGCGTCAGGAGGGAGCTCACAGAGCCAGTAAACAAGCACTTGTAGATGCGGCCTGCCGAGAAAGGGCACGACAGCACAGTCACAGCTCCCACCATAGCTCACACAGTCACGCGGTTAAACAGCAGGAAAGTGCGAGTGCCACTGAAATAAACAGGCTTTGCAAGTGTGAGTTTCAAAATACTAAACTAAAAAAAAAAAAAGCATTAAAAATAGTGATAGTAAAGAGTAAGTGTTACACAATAATGTTTAAAGTTTAGATTCTCTCTAGATTTACTTACTTGTGTTTACTGAATAAGCTTAGACGTTTGAAAAAAAGGGGGGGAGGAATCCAGAAAAGATCTCCAAAATTATAATACAGAGAATTTTTTTTTAACCTAGAATTCCAAAATTCATTGAGTCTGCTCATGAAAATGAAGTTTTGGGGGTACATGCTTTTTGAAATTAAAAGAACTTTTCAGTAGAGTACATGCTTCAATGCTATGAAGAGCAAACTAACAACCAATTTTTTTAAAAACACAAATTCAAAGGTCTTCAAAAGGACAAAATCTTCAACCTGGCCACGAAGGGAAAATAAGAAGTAAGGGCCAATATAGCCATTCCCTAGCCTCTTACCAGAATAGGCAGGAATAGATTTGGAAATGGGGCCCAAAAGTTGAGGTTTTCTTTCAAACCAGTACTTGTGTTAGTTTCAGCATCCTCTATAGCCTTGTACCAAAAATTTACAGTAACTTCAATGGCTGTTTTCAAATGTCAAGTCAAAATAGAAAGATAGGAAAAGGTTTTCTGTAATACAATTTGCTTACATCTGTGTATAAAATATTCAAAGCAAGTATGTTTATAGCAAAGTAAAACTGACAGAAGGTCAACTGTCTGTAGATAAGAAAATAGATTCATAAATTAAAGGCCTCCTTACTAGTGTGCTTAAAAATAGGGCACTTCAACACCTTCCTACATGAAGACAGTCATGGGTACATTGCTAACTTAAAGAAAGAAGTATGACATAGATTTTAATTGTGTGTGAGTGTTATGTGTGAACAAGTCAGAACAGAAAGCAAGCTTGTTACCTGTTATTTAAATCCTCAAAGTCCTTACTTAACTTTTGATTATTTGATCTACTGATTTCAGAAGTGTGTTAAGCTTTTCACTATCACTGTGAATGTTTTACATTCTAAGTCCTGTTTGCTGATGCATAAAAAGTGTTAAGTTTTCTTTTATTAACATGAAATAAAATGCTTTTCCTCATTTAAAGTGTTTCATCTTGAAGAATATCTGGCTGGTAGAATACTGTTCCTGTGTTTTGTCAGCTAACAAATCTCTCTAACAACAGCCCCGGCTGTTTTGTACTTCTTTCTCATAGTGGAACACTTTCGTTATGTACACAGTTATCACAGCTACTGTGATCACTTTTACTCCTCTTTCTCTGTCCTCCCTTCTTGTCTTTCCTGTCCTTTGTTGGACTTCAAATTTTATTCGCTGTCTCCTATTCCTACTCCCTAGGATAAAAACTCACCATCTTACTTCTATTCTCTGAGTGGTTACCTTTAAGTTTTGTTACTTTTTTATTAAGGTAAAATTCACATAAATCTTAAATGTATCTGTGTGAATTTTTACATCACTATATATCCAAGTAACTGCCACCCAGATAAGATTCCCCACATTTCTAGCTCTCCAGAAGGTTCCTTCAAGCCGCTTCCCAGTCAGTATTGCCAGCACAAGGTAACCACTATTCTGATCTCTATTACTGCAGATCAGCTTGCCTATTTTAAAACGTCACATAAATGCAGTCATACACTTCATACTCTCGTGGCTGGCTTCTTTCTCTCAAGGAAGTGAAGCTCACCCATGTTACCCCACGTCAGAGAGCCAGCCCTTCCGTCATCACCGTGTGGAACCCCACTACAGGGGTGAGTGTGCAGTGTCCATTCTACTGCCACCTGGTTGGCTCCAGTTTTAGACTGCCGTCTGCAGAGCTGCAGTCATCACACTACTATATACAAGTGTCCTGTGAATATTCCTGTAATCAATATTCCCAGAAATAGAACTGCTGGGTCATAATGTATTTCAAATATTAACCACTGACAGATAATGCCAAAAAGCTTTCCAAGATGGTTACACAGTATTTATATTCATCACTACTGATGAATACATGTTTCAGATGACCCACATCCTAATAAAAAGCATTTGGCACTGTCTTTTTTCCTAAACTTCAGCCATTCTGCTGACTCTGTAGAGTACCTTCTTGTGCCTTCCCCTGATGACTAATGATACTGAGCATCTTTTCATGTGCTTATTGGTATTTAATCTTCTTTCCAGAAACACCTGTTCACATCTGCTGTCCACGTTTCAATTGGCTTGTCTGCCTTTCTCTTTCTCTTAGATTTAATACTTCTTTTATTAAATATCCTTGCATATATATCCTGGATACAAGTCCTTTGTTAGATATGTGAACTGCAGATACCTTCTCTCACTCTGTAGCTTGCCTTTCTCTCTTAAGGGTATCTGAGCATGAATGAAAAACCTTAACTTTAATTAAGTCAAATTTCTCATTCTTTTACGGTTGTTCTGACATATTATCTTTTAGAAATTTTTAAATTTTAATGTTCAGAATCAGACTTATGATCTATCTAAAATTAACTTGGGTCAGGTGGGAGGTGATGGTGTGGTTCGTTTTTCTCCATATGCCCAACCAGCTGATGCTATACTGTTTACTGAAATGACCATCTTTCCTCCCCTGAACAGTGGTGGCACCTCTACTCTTAATCACCTTTGCTAGTTCTGGACTCTTACTTAGCTATGCCTGTATTTTTAATGTATATTTGCACGGTATTTTCTTGTTTTGTCTAAAGCATCTATAATTTCCCCACAAGAAAGACAAACAATCTAAAAAGCTCTCATTTCTATCCTCCCCTCACAAGGTTCTTTCATGCGAAGATCACCTAGAATTTTAGTTTCAGACTGACACCTAAAAAACTGTAGAGCATGCATGCTCAGTCATGTCCAACTCTTTGCAACCCCATGGACTATAGCCAGCAGGCTCCTCCGTCCATGGAATTTTTGAGGCAGGAATACTGGAGTGGGCAGTCATTTCCTACTCCAATGATTGTATATTAACAACAATTATAATTTAGCTGTAAGAAGTACTTGTTTTTCTTTGTAAATCACACCTTTCTCTGTGATTCCTTGCTCTCTTTAGTAAAATATGTTTTCAAACACTATTTCATAAATAATTTGAAGTAGTAAACTTTCCAACTCCTTGCCTCTATTGAAAAGTCTGCATTTGTCCTTCTATCTGAGAATAATTTATGTGTATAAGATTTTAGGTTCAAAAGTTTTGTCAAATTTTGAAGCTTCAGCTGTCTTCCAACATTCAGCCAGCCTGAATCTCATTACTTTGTAGGATAATCTGAAAGCTTAATATCTATACACTACCCTATTCAGCACTGGAAAACTTTAGAATGTGCCTAGCTTTGCCTTTTTCCCTTATCAGAGTCAGCTCGCTCTCTTTCACCTTCTGGTATTAGTTACTAGTCAGATACTGAAACAACTGGATGTGGCCTCCATCTCTCAATTTTTTCCCTCATACTAACAACTTCTTGTTTCTGAGTCACATCCTAGTGAACTCCTTGCTCAAGCTTCTAGCTCACTAATTCATTCTTCATGTGACTAGTACCTATTCTGCTATTCTCATAAAATTTTCATAATTCATCAAGCTTATTTAAGAAGATATGAGGATATTAATCACATGTAAAAATTTTGTTTGCATTTAACTCTAAAGAATCCTACCTACATACTCTGGCACACATACTACTGAATCCTCTCCATGTCTTTGAGAACACAAAGAACCTAGGGAGAATCAACTAAGAGTTAGTATACCAATTTCTCAGAGGTACTCCTATAGTTGAAAAATACACTTCCCAATTCTTCAGGACCATTGGGGATGTGTTTTTTAAAGGGGGATTTTAAAAAAAATTTCAGAAGAATACATCTTTTGCCATCTTTGAAAGCTCTAATAAACTTCAAACTTCTGATAAACTTCAGTAAAATTCAATTTCCTTTCAATTATGCTTTGATTTTGCTTTTTCAATTCTCTCATGAACTTTCATTATTAGCCTCTGTATGCTGTGTTTCTTTCCCACATTCATTTAAGAAGCTCAGCTGTTAAAAAATGGTTTTTCATTCAGGTAAATAACATGTTCCAAATGAGGCTTTCCTAATATACAACATTATAATATCTAATAAACATCATTGACCAAAAATACATTATAATATTACACAGTTGTGTAATATTTAAACAACTCCAGCCACAGGGAAATGAATACTCACATGCTGTAAGAGGAACAACTCCCAACCAAGCAAAGGCCACAAGTGTATAATGAAACCAATATCGTATTGCAGTGCCAATACTTGTAACCAGTCCAGCAAATATGTCCTGGATTGGAAGCCGCGAAGGCATATCTGGGGAATAAACTGTAACGGGTGGAAAGGAAAAAGTTCACACAACTTCATGAAGATTCAAAAATAGGTTACTGTGTAGGCATATAGAACTATCTAACTGTCGACCTTTGCATTGCACTTAAGTATTTTGTCCTATATGAAAAATAATTCAAATAGTTACAATGTAATACTACATTTACCCAGAAGTCATTTATGAGGGCAAATCACATAAATATAAAAGCCAACAAAATAGGCCTCTGAGCAGGAAAAAAGATTCAAGAGATGTACACACCCCCTCACTCAAGAGCCAGGAACTTTATGTAAGGCTAACTCACACACATTTCAGCACTCAAACAATATAACCAACTAGTTTCCAGAATTATCAAAGATCACATAAAGCATACAGGAGCAAAAGGTGAAGCTGACAGAGGTCCTCAAGAAAGAACCCTCCCCCAATACTAGCCTCAGCAGCAGCACTTCACAGTGCACAAGAATCTGCAACAGAAGTACTTCCTACAGGAGCAAACAGCCTGTTGAGGTCTGTTAGCCACTCCCCGCTCCCATTTTGGCACAATCAACATTCAAATGGCAAATTGTTACGATTTTAATCACATAAACTAATTATATAAAAACAAAGTAAAATTAACACTAATTTACAGAATTTACACTCAGCAGTTCAAGGTGCTTAAAACAAATACGGAAGCATAAAAAGCTTTGGGGGAGGGTGCAGAAGAGGAAGAAGAGCAATGTACTAGGATCCCAGAATGAAAATAGGCTTCAAATTCTTGATACCTTGCCAGTATGAACACCTACTTATTTATAAGGTACATAATATTAAGTATAAATCAACAGAAAAAGGACTTATAAAATATAATTGGAATTCTAAAGATCTGCAAAATATTTACCATAGGCTTACAAAATACTGAGCTTAAAAAGTCCTGTTTTTAAAAAGTGAATTAAATATCTGTCATTATTATTACAACCAACACAATTTTAACTCAAAAAAAAAATCCCAAATTTTAACAGGGATGGGATACTTGACAAATTTAAGACATCATTAGTTACTCACTTTTCTGGGTAAATAATGGTATTATAGCTGTATTTTTTTTTTTTTTTTTTGTCTTGGAGGTACATGCTAAAATATGTACAGATGAAATCCTAAATAGGATTTTCTGTAATACGGGTGGAGACGTGGGAACAGGGAACCACCAGAGAAGCCCACGAGCAACCGAGAGAGGCCCCCAGGAAGCTGCCTGCAGGGGGCGGACCCTCACAAGCCCCTGAGCAACTCCAGAAAAGCCCGCAGCGCAGAGCTTCCAGCCACGCTTTCAGATGACACCGGGGCTCCAGCTAACAGACTGACTACAAGTGTGTGAGAGATGCTGAGCCAGAGACACCCAGCAAAGGCGGGTCCAGATTCCGGATCCACAGAACCTATGAAACAGTCAATGTGTGCTGCTAAAGAGCACAGCGGACGACACGTAAGGGCTCTGGGCTGAAAACGGATGCAGCTGAGTGATGGGTACACAGAGGTTCATTATACCTTTGCATATGTTTGAACTCATCTAAAATATAAAAAAGAAAGAAAAAATATCTCGCAAATTAAATCACACATGCGTGTGTTAACAGTTAACATGTAGTTTTAAAAATGCTTTCCAAAATGCTATAGCAATACTTTCTATTACTATCAAAAACAAATCGAACATAGTTGCTTTAAAACTGTTTAAACACCTTTATGTAGCAAGTTATAACCTAGAAATGCAGTGAAAACTTCTGAAGAACTTACTTGGTGTGAAAGCAAATCTGTGCTTGCATAATTCACAGTATTCTTTTCGACTGTGTTTCAGCCACTGAACTAAGCTGCAATTACAAACATATTCATAAGTATAGTATTTATGACAACAAAATTTTAAGGTTTCACTGAAAACTAATATTGCTTTACTAAAGTTTTACATATCACAGAACTTTTACATTTTAAATTCAGAGTATCTTTAGTTTTTTTTATCACTGATGCCCTTGAAGAGTACAGAACTGTAACAAATAAAGATTAAAAAACTCATGTTTCTACTATTAAAAAGCAGCTTAGACTAAACTGAACAATTAATTAATGTAAACTGTAATCTCCTCAAAGATAACTGAATATAAAAAGAATCTCCAAGCCTCAGCACCAGTTCTAACACTGGTCTGATGACACCGCTGCCTGGTGGCCAAGCCTGTCGCTAATCGGCGGCAATACCACCGAGAACGTAACCTTTCTCTGCTTCAGTTTCCTCATGTGAGTAACAGTAGTACTCCACCTCGCAGTTCTATTGTAAGGATTAAATGAGCTAAAACGTATAGAAGCACTGAGTATTCCGACACAAAGCACTTCCTCAATGTAAGCTATGACCATCCTAAGCAAAACCAGAAAACCATAACACTCCCCATGAACATATAAGCTCTCCACGGTAGAAACAAACAAATGGGCAAAAGACAATACACCAAAATGACATGGCATGGTAATAAGGAATATGGATAATCTCCAAACACAGTAAAAAAAATTTTAAATATCTAGTTACAGAAAAAGTCATTGAAACAGTTCCCCTTATTTATACAGATGACAAGTGAAGCTCAGGCAAAAATTTTCCAGAAGGACGACTCACCATTCTTGATGGATAAACTTAATACTGCCAGTACATACACAAGGATGATAAAGAGGTTTCTCAGGTGTTCCTTCTGACCGACACACTCTACATATGTCTAATAATGAAAAAAGAAAAATTGAATTATTTTGGTTGTAACTTACAAAAAAATTAATAGACCACCAAAAACTAAAATATTGCTTGTCAAAGGAAGACTCTGTCACTACATAAAACATCAATCAACATCATGAAGAACTAAAAAGGGTGATCAAGATGATAACCAAATATATCTGAAACTTAAAATCCCTATCATATAAAAAGGTCAATTGTTCCTCTGTATGAGAGTTCTGTAAATAAATAAAAATTGAAAATGACAAAAACAGTGGTTTTCTTTAAAACTGCACGGTGCTTAGTCGTTCAGTCATGCCACCTCTTTGCGACCCAACAGACTACAGCCCTCCAGGCTCCTCTGTCCATGGAATTCTCCAGGCAAGAATACTGGAGTGTGTTGCCACGCCCTTCTCCAGGGGATCTTACTGACTCCAGGATCGAACCCAGGTCTCCTGCACTGCAGGCGGATTCTTTACTGTCTGAGCCACCAGGGAAGCTGTAAAACTGCACACTCTCATAACTAACAGACTATAGATAGAAATAAGCAAAAATCAATCACCATTCCTCTGCCAACAATTTAAAGTTCTAAGTCCAGTCCTAAGTTTAAACTTCACAAAAACGTTATCTCAGGACTTATAGAAACAGCAGTGAGCGGCCCTGGGGACAACCCTCCACTAGAGGGAGACACTGTAACAGACACACACACAATATCAGGGCGTGGAGGGCCCCCCCCTCCCGCCCCAAGACCACGAAGGCCAGAGAGAAACAAGTCAGACGCCACCTTAAGCAGAAACTACGGGAGCACAGGGCTACGGGTCTGCAGCCAGAGGGCAGCAGCTCCTCCTCACGCTCCTGCCCTAAGTGGTTCTAAAGGTCAGTCTGCCTGGCATGGTGGGTGACATGCAGAGGACTGAAAGCATGCCATCAAGCTCGCTCGTTCATTAATGTGGTCCTTCCGCGGGACCACCTACCAAGACCTGGTAGTGACTTTCAGTTAGAATGGCTTCTCAGCGAACCACCAAGGCCAAATACCAACCCCAAGGTGGGAAAGTGAGGGGCAACAGGCAGTGTGGACACGGGGCAGGGACATGACACAAGCTTCTCATCTACTCTTACAGTGAGTTCCTCACTAACGAGTAACAGCTGCAACCCAGAGCCTCTCTCTAACAGATTTAATAATGAGCCTCCAGCACCCATCCGACTGGAAGCACACACGCTGAGCAGTGTAGTATGGTTCCGGCCACTTAACAGCATCACAGAACTGTGACTGCTCCATCTTGGGCAGCTAAGCAATATTTGTCAAAGTTAAGGCTATCAAGTGCTCAGGGTAACCTATGGTTAGCACACTAGTCTCTCTGTTATCTATAAACCAGACAAATCACTCCAGCAACACAGAAACTCACAACTCACCACCACCCAGGAAAAATCTACCAAAATTGTCAATCCTGATTCCCATGGAGTGGCTGTAGAGTTATCCGAATTGTATCAAATTAAGCACAGATTGCACTACTGCATCTTTAAATTCTCTAGAACCAGACACTGCAGCTACCATCATCGGAAGGACTTTGCTTTTGGTAAGCTACCGGCACATTACCGGAAATAATGCTGGCAGTTGGCATAGTTTGTGGAGAGAACATGGGATCAGAATCTCTTCAAACCTCCCTTTTTCACCTTCATCCTTGATTAATAAAAACATCCATGGCAACAGCATTCACTCTGGTCCGTTTTGCATCGATCTAAGACTTTGAGCTCCAGCGGTGCAGTAGGAACGTCTCAGCCTTCGTGTCTAATCGGCCTCCGCAAAGTTCCAACACAAAACAGAACCACAGTCCCGTGCCGTGATTTCCAGTGGCAGTGGGCAGGCAGCTCCCTCACTTCAGCCCAGGAAAACTAGCCTAGGAGCCAGGAGGGCGAGGAGAAGCAGGACATGGGGATAGGGACAGAGGCTCCCCATCCATAAACCCGCGCGGTAGATCACACGGTATTTTAACTGCACCAAACTCAACACCCTGCCCTTGGAGCTGGAGATTACCTCGGCTGCTTCCCTCATGGGTCAGTCGGTAAACAATCTGCCTGCAATGCAAAAGACCCAGGTTCAATTCCTGGGTCGCAAAGACCCCCTAGAGAAAGAAATGACAGTCCACTCCAGTATTCTTGCCTGGAGAATCCCAGGGACAGAGGAGCCTGGTACAGTCCACAGGGTCACAAGAGTCAGACACGACTTAGCAACTAAACCACCATCACCTTGGCTGCAGGTACTAGACTTGCCATACAATGGATCCGCCTGAAAGGATTTTAAGTGGACTCATTCCAACTACCAGATCTCCAGAGACCAGTGCTGTTTTTCATCACTGCCTCCCTACCCTTGGGTCACAAGTAACAAGTCTGCTACCCCTTGGATGGGGTAGTCCATTACCAGGTTTCCTCTATGGAGCCAAATCTGGGTTCCCCATCACCCAATTTCCAGTCGCCCAGGTCACCACAACAACTTAACAGGGCCACAGGACATGCACTCCTAGTGACCTAGAATCATGAGAGCTGAGTTGCGGATGCCCACGGGCATGGATGAGTTCTAGAATGACCACGGTTCTGCAGGTAGGAGCCAAACCTGCACTCAAAGTCATTCGCTTTGTCGGGGTACCAGCCAGAAGTGCCTAGACCTCTGAGGATTAACTTTAGAGACAGGCGTATGCCACTGCGGGATCCCCCACTTATGGGGAATTTGAGTTCAACTGTGGGTGGGCAGGTGCAGTCACAGGGCAAGTGGTTCCACCTCTTCCTGTCTCCCCACCAGCTCTCAAGCGGCCCCGGGGGCAGGAAGTAGGGCGCAGCAGACAGCGTGGCAGGCAGGACACAGGGTAGAGGGAAGTGATGCAGAAACATGGTGACTGGCAGCCAACAGTTATGCAGCGAAGGACTGGGGTTGGGCCAGGGAGAGCCTTTGTTGGCACACTCGGCCACCGGGACGCAGGGATGTAACACGCGGACCACCACCAAGGAGCGGGCAGATGGCTGACGGCCAGCCTGGCTCCTCCTAGATATGCACGCTGAGGCTCCTGGGGCCCCGGACGCGACTCGGAGACTGCGGGGTGCGCCCATCCGCCCGGGGCACCACAGTTCCCCACACTCCACAGGACGGCCGCAGAGGGCAGGTGGGGCTGGAGTTGAGCACGACTGGGAAGACTGGATCTCCATTAGATCCAGACACTGATTTTCAGAAGATTCCACCCTTCTAAAGGACAAACCAAAGAACACAAAACTAAGCAAGCACAACAAACCTAAATCAAGCCCCAGAGCTTTGCTCAACAGTCTACAGTACAGAACTGGGACTCACTGGAGCCCTGCAAGGTCAAAACTATCTCCGTTCTAACACTAAGAGTCTTCTCTCATTGTCTTGCCAGTATACAGTGGCGGTTTCCAGAGGCTACAGGACACAACTGTTTGAATGCAGCTGTTTCCCACTAAACCAAACATTTAAAAGATAAGCAAATATAAAACAAATCCACTCTTCTCACCAATGTTCTGGCTTTGGAATATATGGTTATTTTCAAGAAAAAAAAATGTATATTAACACATAATGGGAGTTTTAAGTGAATAAAAATTTGTAAATGTTTTTATTTTCTTTTATGGCAAATAAAAGTTCTTCTGAGTTTTTCAGAAGCGTTTACAGGGATCCTGAGACCAAAAATGTTTGAGAACCACTGCCCAATATAATTTTTTTTCCCACAGTAAAATTGACAGTAACTATGGCTCTCTCAAAATACACACGTACACAATATTATCATTATTTTATCAGGGACTTCACAAGCTCCACTGATTATATAAAAGGAAAGAGAAGGGAACATTTAGGCTTCTAAATCAATCTTGTTTTAGAATCATGGAACTCTTTTACATAATAATAAAAGTGGGAATCAAATAGTCAAAGTATAAAATAAGCCAAAAACAAATGAACCTGTGTATATCAAGCTTAATCACAGAAAATAATTATTTTAGAGAATTTATAACATGATCATACATCCCTAGTAGGCTATATCCAAAGACAAAAGGGACTACAGAAATATCCTAAAGAGAATTAATTAATTAATCATCATGTTAATAGCAATAATATTGACAGGCATTTTTATTTAATTATTTATTTTTTGGCTGCACCAAACAGCATGTGGGATGTTAGTCCCCCAACCAGGGACAGAACTTGTGCACCATGCAGAGGAAGTGTCAAGTCTTAACCACTGGGCTGCCAGGGAAGCCCCTTGACAGGCCTTTTAAAACTTGGGAGGATAAAGACAGTAAGCAGAATGATATTGGTATTATGGTTGGTTTTTCTAATAAGTTATTATCCCTTAGAATACATAAGCATTTACTGATAAAAAGATATCATATTTGGGATTTCCTTTGAAACAATCCAGTAGAAGTGTGGGGAAGCAAGAGGGAAGGAGTTAAGAGAAAACAATCGTCAGCCGTGCTTGTATCTGTTGAATCTAGATGCTGGCAGCATGAAGGCTTGCTACATTGATTATTTGTGAGAGTTCGAAATTTATATAATTAAACTTTTAAACTATATAAATCAAAGACTAAACACACAATTTGGAAATATCATAGCTGAATTTTTATTTTACTAAACATTACCAAGTCCAATTTTATCATGAAGTTCTCTAGTAGGAGGACTTAGCATGTGGTTTATTTAATATACACACACAAATGTGAAAACTTTTGTTAGCAATTTTCCTATTTTAGTGATTATGTTTTTAAAAATGTGTTAAGGGATTTCCCTAGTAGTCCAGTGGTTATGATTTGGAGCTCCTAATGCAGGGGACATGGATTCAATTCCTGGTCAGGAAACTAGAATTTCACATGCCACATGGCAAGGCCAAAAAAAATGTGTTCAAACTTTCACTGTCTATATCCTCAGCAGGGAAAGAAAGCAGAATAAGATCTAAGCAATATGTCTCAACATTCCTAAAGGTCTATTTCTATGACATCAAAATCCAAATCTAATTTAAAACCATTTAATCTAAATGACTCTAAAAAGAATTCGATCCAAGAAACAATGTCACAAATCTCTTCTGTAGTATTGATTCTTTGTCTTTTCCCACATGATAAAGTTGTGACTAAATGAGTTCTGTTGAAGTGTACTTTCTGTATAAATATTTCCCTAAATGGAAAGGCAAAGACTTTCTCTAAATCAACCAGAATGGTGATAAGACTTAGCTATAAAACACTTTAAGGCAAACACTGACTGTTTAGTAGGACCCGAGCCACACACCTGATTAGGTGTGGCTTATCCCCTTTATCAAGGAACTGGAGGCCACGAAAAGCTGCCTAAGAGCTAGGCTGCCCTGGTCTATATCCTCAACTAAGTATCCTTCGCTAGTCTGTGCACATGGAGTAGAAGGCACGGAAGCTTCTTCCCTGCCAATCCATAGTCCAGCAGAAAAACCTGAAACAAAGCATAAATGTATAAAGGTCATGGCTGAACATTTAATCTGGAAGAGTAGGTAAGAGCTACTAACAGTTGCTACTTTGTAGGGATCACAGTTGGGGAAAGAAGTTCTTTCCTTCATTTACATGGGTATACTGCCTATAGTCCAGCTGTACCTCAGTATCCGTGGATGGACTGCTTCCAGAAACCCCATGTACAGCAAAACTCCAGGGCACTCAAGTCCCAAAGTCGGCCCTCCATATCTGCATCCACGGATTCAAGCAAAGGCACGCGAAAATTTTGATCTGCAGTTGGCTGAATTTACAGACATGAAACCCATGAATGGGGATGAGGGGCAACACTATATCATTACTGGAAGAAATCTGCATAAAAGTGGACCCAAGTAGTTCAAACCAGTATTGTTCCAGGATCAACTGCATATATTTGTGTATCTGTCCATATATAATGGACATGAGCAAACTCCAGTAGACAGGGAAAGACAGGCGAAGACAGGGAAGCCTGGGGTGCTGGAGCCCATGGGGTCGCAGAGTTGGATACAACTTAGCAACTGAACAGCAACAACACAAAATGATGTTGAGTGATAAAGAACCCCAGACACAAAGAGTTACTTACTTCCACATGTAAAAAAATACAAAAATGTGAAAAACAGGTATCACTAGAAAATCAAGATAAAGTTTCCTCCTAGAGAAAGATAGCAGTAAAGACTAGAAAAGAATGGACAGTTCTAGATCAAGATAAAATAGTCTTCTCCCTATTCCTCCTGCCAAGGACAGCTAAAAACACAAGATATTATACACGAAACACACATAAGACTGAAGAGCGAAGCAAAGGCAGGCCAGCAAGAGGAGCTGGGGCCCCGGGAACCACACACACAGCAGCGAGTTCTCTGGGTCTGGTTTTGCCCTAAGCAGCCTGGACTAGCCAGCTCTTCGCATCAGGTGGCCAAAGTATTGGAGTTTCAGCCTCAGCATCAGTCCTTCCAATGAATATTCAGAACTGATTTCCTTTAGGATGGACTGGTTGGATCTCATTAGAAAAAGCCCGATGCTGAAAAAGATTGAGGGTGGGAAGAGAAGGGGATGACAGAGGATGAGATGGTTGGATGGCATCACTGACTTGATGGACATGAGCTTGAGTAAGCTCTGGGAGTTGGTGATGGACAGGGAGGCCTGGCGTGCTGCAGTCCACGGGGTCGCAAAGAATCAGACATGACTCAGTGACTGAACTGAACTGAGCCTGAACTAGAGACTAAGGTGGAGAAGCTGGCAAACTAGAAACAATGAGAGCAGATCAAAAAAATTCCCCACGAAAACCTGCTCCCGCTTAGCCAAAGGACCAGAAAAGCGGCAACTCAGTAAGTCAGAAAACTTTATAGACAATAACTGCTGCTGTAATCCAGGCAAATGGTACAAGAAAAACTTCAACCCTACCACTGCCTCTGATACCAAAGACAAGTGGGGAGCAGATGGAGATCAGCTAACTCCAGTTCTAAACTAACCCAACGATATTATTAAGCAAGTTTATGAAGAAATGAGGATAAAAACTGAGCCCCAAATTCCAAAAGAGAACTTTTCAACTTTATCATGCATACCTTGGTTATAGATCAAGTTTTCCTGAATGTTTTATTTTTTCATAATTTAATGTCAATATCCTATAAATCTCGATCTACCCCTCCAACTTTATTTTCTTGCATTTGAATGGTAGATTGCTCCATCTAATAAAAACACACTGCATTACTGAATATAAGGACACAAATAACTTGTACAGTAGCTAATTAAGTAGTTTTATTACTAGTGAAGCTGGATTATTTCCACATTCTGCCATGTTCTTTTTCTCTGTGAACTATTCAAGTCCTTTGTCCAGCTTACTAATTGGGGTCTTAACAATAGAAAATAATCCAAAAAGTTTCAGCAAAAGATTTGAATAGATGCTTCACCAGAGAAGCACCTGGTGCTTCTGATGCTAACCTGGAGAAGTTAGCATCATGGAAGCAATGCAAACATCATTAAGGAAATGCAAATTAAAATCACAGTAAGTTGTTGGTAACTGTACAACAATGTGCCCGTATTTAATGCCACTGAATTACACACTTAAAAATGGTTAGGATGCTAACTCTTGTTATGTATGTTTTCCCACATTTAAAAAACATTTAAACCACAGTAAAGTACCACTGGACTTCCCTGGTGGTTCAGCAGTAAAGAACCCGTCTGCCAATGCAGGTGACACAGGTTTGATTCCTGGTCTGGAAGATCCCCTGGAGAAGGAAATGGCAACCGACTCCTATATTCTTGCCTAGGAAATCCAACGGACAGAGGAGACTGTCGGGGGCTATAGTCCATGGGGTTGCAAAAGAGTCAGACATGGACTAAACTATAAGATACCACTACACACCTATTAAAATGACAAAAACAAAAACATATATACTCTTATCATACATTCAGGAATCCTATTCCTAGGTATTTGACCTAGTAAAGCGGGAACTTACGTTCACACAGAAATCTATGTGAATTTCATGTGTAATTTCCCCAAACTTCAAACAAGCAACCCCCAAATTCCACAACTGGGGAATGGATAAACTGTGGCACATGCCTACAACAGAATTCCACTCAGCCATTAAAAAAAAGATAAGACTACTGATATATGCAACAATGTGAATACATCTCAAATACATTATGTTACATTGAAAGAAACCAGACTCAAATAGCTACATACTGTTTAATTCCATGTATAACATTCTGGAAAAGGCAAAACTATTGAGGTGGTGCACAAGTAAGTGCGATTTTTGCATTGTTTAAATTTGCTGTTTGATGCTGGAATACATTCTTAAATGTGGTTACATTATACATCATTCTAATGCACATTTCTTGTTTTTTTTTTCCTAATGACATTACTTGCTGCTTATTTTATATTTATTTTAGACTACGGAGATGATGTTAGACAAAAGCAAATTCGAGCAATCTTATTTCAGTACAAAATGGGTCATAAGGCAGAGGAGAGAACTCAACATCAACAACGCATTTGGCTCAGGAACTGCTAACAAATGTACAGTGCAGTGGTGGTTCAAGAAGTTTT
This sequence comes from Muntiacus reevesi, assembly GCF_963930625.1. NCBI lineage: Eukaryota > Metazoa > Chordata > Mammalia > Artiodactyla > Cervidae > Muntiacus > Muntiacus reevesi. Next base: position 8,672,607 of record NC_089262.1, on the reverse strand, counting down.
GCAAAGGAGATGAGAGCCTTAAAGATGAGGAGTATAGTGGTCAGCCATCGGAAGGTGACAACAACCGAGAGTCGTCATTGAAAATGATCCTCTTAAAACTACACAAGAAGCTGCCCAAGAACTCAATGTCAACATTCTACATTCGTTTGGCATTGGAAGCAAACTGGAAAGGTGAAAAAGCTATGTGGGTTGCCTCATAAGCTAACCAAAAATCAAAAAAAAATATTATCATTTTGAAGAGTCATCTTCTCTTATCCTACACAACAACAATGAACCATTCCTTGATCAGATTGTGATGTGCAATGAAAGGTGGATTTTATATGACAACTGGCAACGACCAGTTCAGCAGCTGGTCCAAGAAGCTCCAAAGCACTTCCCAAAGCCAAACTTGCACCAAAAAAGAGTCATAGTCACTGTTGGGTGGTCTGCTGCCCATCTGATACCCTACAGCTTTCTGAATCTCGGCATAACCCTTACATCTGAGATGTATGCTCAGCAAATCAATAAGAAGCACCAAAAACTGCAAGGCCTGAAACCAGTATTAGTCAAACCAGTATATTAGTCAACAGAAAGGGCCCAATTCTTTTCCATGACAATGCCCAACTACAAGTTGCACAGCCAACACTTCAAAAGTTGAAGGAATTGAGCTATAAAATTTTGCCTCATCCACCACGTTTACCCGACCTCTGGCCAACCGACTACCACTTCTTCAAGCACCTCAACAACTTTTTGTAGGAAAAAAGCTTCCACAACCAGGAGAAAGAAAATGCTTTCCAAGAGTTTGTTGACTCACGAAGCATGGATTTTATGCTACAGGAATAAACAAGCACCTCCCATTGGCAAAAAACATGTTGACTGTAATGGCTCCTATTTTGATTAATAAAGATATCTGAGCCAAATTATAATGATTTGAAATTCAAGGACTGAAACAACAATTACATTTGTACCAACCTAATATATAGGCAGAAACAGATGAGTGGTTCCAGAGTCTGGAGGTAGAGCTGACCATAAAAAGGCATGGAGATATTTTGAGTAGTGAAAGAAGTATTCTATATCTTCTTGACTGTGGTGGCTACATGACTGCATCCATTTGTCAAAAATTTACAGACATTAAATAAGGTAAATTTTACTTTAATTATACTTGGGGGGGAGGAGATCAAAAGATTTTCTACAGTAGTGACTAGATGTAGGAGACAAGAACAGGTAATGAGAAACAAGAAACAGGAAATAAGAAAAGGTAATGACACGGGAAAAAAATGGTTCTCTCTCTAAAATGTGGTCTAATGAAGTTGTAGACTGCAATGTATGGCAATGAGCACATTTATTCCATCCAACCACGTTGCAAGGGACTGGGAATCATCAGTTCTGGTCATCAAATGTTTCCAGCATTCTACATCCTAGGCATGTGGCGGGACTGTTACCTCTGAAATCGTACATGGACATGTGACCTCCTATGGTCAGTGCAATATGAGGTCTAGCGATGGGCATCACTTCTGGATAGAAGGCTTTGGGCACTGATGAACACTCCATCACACTGCATGCTCCTGCCTCAATGGCTGTAGAATCAAAAACACAGTATCCCATCTAGATCTCCAGGTGATCCAACTTAGGAGCATTTCGAGATGTGATGTCAGTGAGAAACTTCAACCTTTTTTTAGTTTAAGCTGCTCAGGTTTTGGGGTAGTTTATGACTAAGACCGGAGAAGGCAGTGGCGCCCCACTCCAGTACTCTTGCCTGGAAAATCCCATGGACAGAGGAGCCTGGTAGGCTGCAGTCCATGGGGTCTCGAAAACTCGGACATGACAGAGCGACTTCATTTTCACTTTTCACCTTTATGCATTGGAGAAGGAAACTGGCAACCCACTCCAGTGTTCTTGCCTGGAGAATCCCAGGGATGGGGTCGCACAGAGTCGGACACGACTCAAGTGACTTAGTAGCAGTAGCAGTATGACCAAGACATAAATTTACCCTTTCCTGTTTTATAAAGGATCTTAGCAGATTCACAAAACTAGAACAAGCACAACTACCACCAACAGAGAAATTCAAAGAAAACTCTTTCCACCATCTTTCCATGTTCTCAAGAGCATTAACAATGCTGAAAAGAAAGACCAATACTACGTCCTTATCAGGCCACGCTCCCAAGTCATCCTCTGGTTTCTGACTGTGATGACGAAGCATGCTTACACTGGTGAATTTCCAATCACTGATGATCACAGGGCTGAGAAAATTACAGTGACCCTCACAGGCAAGTTAACAAGCGTGGAGTGACCAGCCCTAGATTTGGAAGTGCAACTTGAAAACCTAGAAAAATGGCAAAATAACCTACTTCCATTCGGTTAGCTTGGTTTCATTGTCCTGACCACCTCAGCTGGCCTAAGGACCATGAAGAAACAAGACAAAAACACACAGGAGAGAAATCCTGTAATTTCTTTCCTAAGAGTTTAACACATGCACATAAAATGCCTCAAGGGGCAAAGGGGGGGCGGTGAGGGAGTCAAAGAATAATCTATTTTGTTTAGTAGGATCAATCCCACCACCTGAAACTTCAACAGAATAACAAGGCCAACAGTACAAAAGGAGAGCTAAGTGTACAAAAGACACAGCCTGAGGCCCTTCACTAAAAATGAAATGTGGTGGAATAAGGCTCCATCAAATTTACACGCAGTAAAATTACAAATCTTGTTCAGGCCAAAGTAAAATCAATGCACTTTGCTGGTTATGAACACAAACCTACCTAGAAATCAAAGCTCTGCAAACCTACCTAGGAAAAAAAAAGCTCTTAGTGGTTTTCAAGGGCAAACTTCTGTTATAACCTGTAGCAACTTTTGTTGCTTAGTTTGTTTATTTGAATACTTAGTAACTTCACAAAAGGAAATCAACCCTGAATATTCATTGGGAGGACTGATGCTCAAGTTGAAGCTCCAATACTTTGCTCACCTGATGCAACGAGTTGACTCATTGGAAAAGACCCTAATGCTAGGAAAGATTTATGGCAGGAGGAGAAGGGGACAACAAAGGACAAGACGGTTGGATGGCATCATCGACTCAATGGACATGAGTTTGAGCAAACTCTGGGAGATGGTGAAGGACAGGGAAGAATGGTGTGCTGAAGTCCATGAGGTCGCAAAGAGTCAGACATAACTGAGGACGGAACAAGAAGCATCTTCACAAAGCATACCTTTTGAAAGTTTCTAGCCCAGTACCTAGCTCAGTTAAGGTGCTTTGAATGAAACCTTCAAATCCTGAGTGACTGAGCAAGAAGACAACCTAGGAGGTGATAGGGAGAGGGAAAGCCCAAAAGTGTGAGAGGTTACCAAGTCAGCACCCATTTAGGACTAGCCCATCCCTTTAGTTCTTTTAGCCAACAATCCAGTTCACCACATACATTCTTTTTTTTTTTCCCATTTATTTTTATTAGTTGGAGGCTAATTACTTTACAATATTGTAGTGGTTTTTGTCATACATTGACATGAATTAGCCATGGATTTACATGTATTCTCCATCCCAATACCCCCTCCCACCTCCCTCTCCACCCGATTCCTCTGGGTCTTCCCAGTGCACCAGGCCCGAGCTCTTGTCTCACGCATCCAGCCTTGGCTGGTGCTCTGTTTCACCCTAGATAATATACATGTTTCGATGCTGTTCTCTCGAAACATCCCACCCTCACCTTCTCCCACAGAGTCCAAAAGTCTGTCTGTACATCTGTGTCTCTTTTTGTTTTGCATATAGGGTTATTGTTACCATCTTTCTAAATTCCATATCTATGCGTTAGTATACTGTATTGGTCTTTATCTTTCTGGCTTACTTCACTCTATATAATGGGCTCCAGTTTCATCCATCTCATTAGAACCGATTCAAATGAATTCTTTTTAATGGCTGAGTAATATTCCATGATGTATATGTACCACAGCTTCCTTATCCATTTGTCTGCTGATGGGCATCTAGGTTGCTTCCATGTCCTGGCTATTATAAACAGTGCTGCGATGAACATTGGGGTGCACGTGTCTCTTTCAGATCTGGTTTCCTTGGTGTGTATGCCCAGAAACCACATACATTCTAAGCATCTACCCTAAGGAAAAATACAGACAAACTCATAGCTTTGGGTACATTCTAACTCTTAAACCACTGTCTACCCTGAAAGCTCTTTAAGACTTCAAAAAGCTTCCACTTTCCTTCTGGTGATAAACTAGTGATAATTTTAATAAACAATTGGTTTAATATACTTTATTTTTTAGAACAGACTACATTTACAGAAAATGTGGGAAGACAGTACAGTGTTTCCACGTACCCAGTACCCCTATTACTAACATCCTACATTAGGATGTTACACTTCTAATGCATTAGGGTGGTACTTTTATGACACTTAATGAACCCATACTGACACACTATCACCAACTACAGTTAAGAGTCTATTCAGATCTCCTTGGTCTTTACCTAAAGTGATTTTTCTGTTCCAGAACCCACATTACATTTAGTTGTCATGTCTCCTTAGGCTCCTCTTAGCTCTGGCAGTTTCTCAGACTTTGCTTGTCTTTGACAATTTTTATCATTTCAAGGAGTATGCAAGATGCCCTTCTGTCAGAGTTTGTTGACGGCTTTTGCTCATGGTTAGAGTGGAGCCACGTACTCTGGGCAGGAGAGCCTCATGGGCAGAGCGCCATTTCAGCACGTGGTATCACGGGGACATATTACCAACACGACTTTTCTGACTGCTAAAGCTGACGCGGGCCCTCTCGGCTGCAGTAACAAGCGATTTTCAGTATCTGATTATCGACAAAAATCTTATAATTAGTAGCTATGATTACAGTGAACAACTATTAAAAAGTATTACTCAGGACTTCCCTGGCAGTCAAGTGATTAAGATTTCACACTTCCAATGCACGGGGTGCGGGTTCGATCCCTGGCTGGGGAAATCCCACATGTCTCTCAGCAGGGCCACAAGTATTACTCAAAATATTACAGCCAAGATCAGGAGTGTGGCTACATAAACTGTGGTACATTCAGTACTTGGAATGTCTATTTGTTGCTGTTCAGTCACTCAGTCATGTCCGACTCTTTGCAGAATGTCTATAGTCCTTTAAAAACAGCAAATTTAACACCTCTTATGACAATATAGAAAAATGTATAATGTTACATAAGCAAAGCACAAATTTAAAAAATGAATACACACTGTTCTTCCAACAAGATAAGAAACCTAAGACAGCCTAAAAGAGAAAACACACACACAAAAAATGACAGCCACTATAATTGGTTAAATGAGAATATGGGTGATTTTCTTCTCCTCTTTCCCAAGTTTCTATTGTTTCATTGCTACTTTTACAACTATAAGAAAAAAAAAAAAACTGAACTAAAATTTTATGGAAAACATTTCCTTTTTGACCGTGGAAGTATATATACATATACATACTTTTAAAATGTGGATTTGGTAATTAGGCCTTGAAAATTTTAAATTCCAATTTAAATTGGAATTTAAAATTCCAATCCATATATCCCAAAGCTTAGATATTTCTGATCCCTTCAGAATGTCATTACACATGACATTCTTCAGAATGATCCCTTCACATGTCATTACAAAACTAACATTCACCTGCACTACTGCTCCTGGAAGCCCAAAAACTAGTTTCCAGCCTGAAAACTATTACTAGGCTTGAGTTACGTTCTGTCAGTGAGACGCTCTTCTGTGGGATCAGAAGACGGAGGGAAGGGGTACCGCCGTTTTCTACTTCTGGCTTTGCCCAGCTGTGGGCAAATCCAAGTTCAGCAGCAGGGGCAGTAACTCCCAAGTGTCAGCAGGAGTGTGCCGAGTATCAGTCTGATTCCTCTCAGCTCCAAACTTACCCTTCAGTACTACCTGTTCAACAATAAGAGACTGACTCTTTTAAACAGTTCTCAGAAAAGGATTTGTCAGTAGAGGGTGCTGGAGGGACAACACAGGAGGCCTGGAGCAAGCCTGCTCCTTCTCACAGCCCCACTGATAAGACCTCAACACACTCCAGGCCTTGCACCCACAGCGGTACCCTAACTCTCTGTGCATGTCTAGCCACCCAGCAAACTTGGGTTTCCTGCATGTGCCCTGGGGCGGGGGTGGGGGGAGGGGGGTGTTTCCTGCTCACCCAGAAACTGGGCTAGCTCTGGCTTGGACAACTCCATACTCTCCAATGCAGTCTGAAGCACAGCTGTGAGGAAGAGTCCCACCCCTCCCGAGTCTTCCTACCTACACTTTCCCTCAGGCCCAGCGTGCCCTTTACAGCAGTCCTGGCATCTTTACAGTTACTCTCTTACCACAGCTTAATAATTCTTTCAACTTCCTCTAAGTTACTGTGTTTTCAGTCTCCTCACTGGATCCAAAATACAAAAAAAAAAAAGAAGAAGATTTAAAGAACCAAGTGAAATTTTTAAAAACTGAAAAATACAGGGAGTCTGGGCTCATTCTTCGGCTCAGGCTCAACAGCAATGACTGCCTCAAGAAAGAGCACTTGGATTATTCTTAGGTGTGACCAGTTGGAACTGCTTTTACCCCCACTGAAACACCATTTTTAATATGGAAGAAAAAAAAAGCCTGACAGACAAGTTACTCAGGCAGGCATGTGGCAGGCACAAAAGAATGAAGTGAGTCTAAGAACCAAAGAAACCAACTGACAATATTTGCTGCCAATGACAAAACTTTCAAACAAATATTAGGATTTTAGAAAGCCTATTTCCACCACAATAAACGTGACAGTGTCCCTAATATCTAAAACCCTTCTGAGATAAGTGGTGACCTTAATCAATGTGACTTTTATATTATACAGGAAAACATGTCAACAGTTGGAAGATTTGTATACCTTGATCCAACAGCTACCAAATCAATACATGCTGATACAAAGCCACGCATAAGTAAAAGACAATGGATTTTTAAACAGCTTTACTGAGGAATAACTGAAAACAATCAGATGCACTCAGAGGATACCACTTGATATGCTTGACACTGGTAAAACGGTCACCACATTCGAGATAATGACAGATCCGTCACCACCAGAATTAACTCAGGCCCCTTCGTAATCCTCCTCCATCTCTCATCCTTCTCTCACCCATCTCATTCCCTCTGAACTGACTGTTCTCCACAGCACGTATAACCATCTTGTCTTGCCATATAATTTACTACATGTTTATTTTCTGTTCTCCCTTCCTCCTTTACCAAGCCAAAGACAAGATCGCAGGCTCTACGAAAAAAGGGATTTTGTCTATTTTGTTACCCGCCTACCCCAGGTGCATAAAATAGTGTCTGGCTTGTAACAGCTGCTCAGTAAGCACTTGTCAAATAAGTGCATGTATGCCTGGCCGTAGGCATGCCAAAGCAGTGACAGCTGATCTATGGCGAAAACAATGAAGCAGACATTACTGGAAGCAGATGAAAGACCATGTGGTTCTAGAAAGACAGTAACTAGCCGTCTGCTTCTGACAACTTCCTATCCTTTGAACTCATTGCTTCCAAATCTAAGTCATCTCAAGGTTTTGCCATACTACAGAACATGATCAATATGATACACTTGAGCTTCATCCCTTCCCAATGAATACAATTCACAAAGCATTAAGAACAATTGCTTTGGCAGTCCATAAAAAACTGCTGATAAGATTTTATATTATGTTTTGCTAGTTTGAGCAGTAATTTAGAAAAGGAAAAAGAAAAATGTCAGCTCTGTATCACTGAGCTGAAGTAAGAGCACTCTACTATGGCAAAATGTTTAATATCTTAATCAGAATTTCATACATCAATACTTGCTTGCAACATCCATTCCAATACTGCAGTGCTTTTTAAAAAGGCATACCTTTTGGCAAAGGACAACATTTTTTCTTTGAAACTGAAAAACTTCAGTGCATTGCAGAATCAGACTCCTAACTGACAAAATGAGAAAGATGTAAGATCTTCTCAAGCTCTGACGTTTAAAGATTTAATGACAGAGCAGTTTACCTACCTAACAGAACGTCTTTCAAAAGTGAAATCAATTCTCTTAAACCCTGCCCCTACTTTACCAACTAGGTTTACATAATATTCTAAATGCTATGTTGTCATTTCAACAACTTTCATAACATCTTCACTAGGAGTATATTTTGTCTCAAGAAACTTTCTTTGCTCATCCCTAAAAAGCAACTCATTTGTTAATATTTTACCATGATATTACAAAATTCAGTCATATCTTCAGGCTCCACTTCTAAATCTAGGCTTTTTGCTGTTTATACCACATCTGCAATTACTTCCTCCACTGAAGCCTTAAACCCCTCAAAATCAACAAGGGTTGGAATCAAACTCTTTTTTCTAAATTCCTGTTGACGTTGATGTTTTTACCTCTTCCTGTGAATCATAAAAGTTCTCTTTTAAAATTTTTATTTCTTTTACTTGAATGGTTGGTTTACAATGTTGTTCTAGTATCACAAATATTCTTAATGGCATCTACAATGGTGAACCCTTTCTATAATGTCTTCAATTTACTTTGTCCAGATCCATCAAAGGAATAATTATCTCCATGGCAGCTTGCTGAAGTGACAGAGGATGAGATGATTAGATAGCATCACCAACTCAATGGACATGAATGAGGGCAAACTCCAGGAGACAGTGAAGGACAGGGGAGTCTGGCATGCTGCAGTCCATGGGGTTGCAAAGAGTAAGACATGCCTTTACGACTGAACAACAACAAGTGGCAGCTTTAGGCTTAAGAAATTTCTTCTTAAATAATAAGACTTTGACTTTCCAAGTCAAAATTATTGGTACTTTTTGATCCACTGGCTACAGAATGGATTTTGTTTGTCAGCAGATATGAAAACATTCATCTCATTGCACATCTCCATCAGAACTCTTCGGTTATCAGGTATATTGTCAATGAGCAGTAATATTTTGAAAGGAATCTTTTTTTCCTGAGCAGTAGGCCTCAGCAGTGGGTTTAAAATATTCAATAAACCATGTTGTAAACAGATGAGCTGTCATCTAGGCCTTGTTCCATTTACAGAGCACAGGCAGAGTAGAATTAGCATAATTCTTAAGAGCCCTAGGATTTTCAGAATGGCAAATGAGCAACAGCTTCAACTTAAAATGACCAGTTACATTAGCCCCTAACACAAGTCAGCCTGTCCTTTGAAGCTTTGAAGTCAAGCACTAACTTCTCCTCTCCAGCTATTAAAATCCTAGTTGGCATTTTCTGCCAATATAAGGCTGTTTCATGGATATTGAAAATCTGCTCTTCAGTGTGACCACCTTCAAAAATTATCTCAGCTGGATTTTCTGGATTATCTGGCTACTTCACTTTGCTCTTCGCCGTTAAAGAGACAACTTCTTTCCTTATAACTCATGAACCAAGCTCTGCTAGCTTTAAACGTTTCCTCTACAGCTTCCTCCATTCTCTCAGCCTTCACAGAAGTGAAAAGAGTGAAAGCCATGCTCTGGGTAGGCTTTGGCTTCAGGGAGCGTGGGCCTGGTCTGATCTCTCCAGACCACTAAGACTCTATTAGCAATACAGCTGCTTCTCTTTCTTATCATCTGTATGTTCACTGCAGCAGCACTTTTTTCTTCAAGAACTTTATCTGTGCATTCACACATTGGCTAACTGGAGCAAAAGGCCTAGTTTTCAGCCTATCTTGGATTTCAACATACTTTCCTCACTAAGCTTAATCATTTCTAACTTGTGATTTAACGTGAGAGACAGGCAACTATTCTTTCACTTGAACACTTAAAAGAGATCATTAGAGGGTTATTAAACAGCCTAATTTCAATATTATAGTGTCTTAGGGAATATCGAGGCCCTGAGGAGAAAAAAAAAAAGAAATGGCAACAGCAGGGAGTGGGGCAGTCAGAAAACACACATTGATCAGTTAAGTTTGCTCTCGTTGTGGGCACAGTTCATGGTGCCCCAAAACAACTGTAATAGTAGTAAATCACAGATTACTATAATAAACACAGTAATAATGAGAAAGTTTGAAATACGGAAAGAATTGCTAAGATGTGACAGAGAGACATGCAAGTGAGCAAATGTTTTTAGAAAAACAGCACCTACAGACTTAGTGCAGGGTTGCCACAAACCCTCAATTTGTTTTTTTTTTAATTTTTTTTTAAAAAAAAATCATTATCTTCAGAGCTCAATAAAGTGAAACACAATAAAATCAAGGCATGCCTACATTATGAGAATGATGATAAACCTGTTGGTTTTGCAAAAATAAGATTTAATATACTGAACACTTTAATACACAACAAACAATACGAAGAGTCAAAATCTAGCAAATAATCAATTTTTTAACAATTCAGGGTTTTCACTACAAGTATGAAACATTCTGAGCATATAACATCATATATGATACCATTAGGGGAAAGCAACAAGCATTTTTAAAAGAGATGTAAGAGTTAACACTATTTGCTGGTTGGTATTTCAGTAACAATCTGTTCATATTAACATAATAAAAAAAACAAGTATACAATGTCTTCAGTGTTAACAATGAGTGATAAAATTTAAAGATTTTTAAAATTTTTATGTTCTTTATGTTTAGACATATTTTCCAAGTCTCCTACAAAAAGAAAATTTCTTTTATAATCAGATAAAAATCCAACCGCATTTTTTAAATTTAAGAAATAACCTGTAATAACTCATTTAGCAAACAGAAGTTGCTTCCAAGCTTTTTGCTATCTTCACTTTATCATTTTATCATGACATCTTCTGTAATCCTCCCGCTTTTTCCAGCCTTGTTTCAAGTTAAGTTTACATTAATTTGAAATTTTCAGACTTCTAATTTGGAATTTTGCAAAATTAGGCATGAGAAGTATTAAAAGTCACTTTCATTTCATGGCTAACAGTATCATAAAACAAATGCAAAGTGAAACTTTGCCAATTATGTAAATGATTCATCTTATAAATGGAGTGACAAAAATTCAGTTATCTCAACATTGGATACAAGGTGAAAGTGAACGTTGCTCAGTTGTGTCCAGCTCTTTGTGACTCCATGGACTACAATCCGCCAGGCTCCTCTGTCCATGGAATTCTCCAGGTAAGAATATTGGAGTGGTTAGCAATTTCCTTCTCCATGGGATCTTGCCCACCCAGAGACCAAACCCAGGTCTCCTGCACTGCAGGCAAATTTTTTACCATCTGAGCCACCAGGGAAGACACAGGGTATCCACTTATAAATATCTAATTTAAACATGAAGTCTGAAATATCTAATGTAACCACAAAGTCCGACAGGCCTGAGTTTGAATCTTGCCTCTGATGTCAGTCACCTGTTATGACCCTGGCGAAGTTACTTAACCATACTAGCCCTCAGTTTCCTCATCTGTAAAAAGAGAATGCTACCTACTGATAAGTGTTTGTGTGTAAAATGTTTAGTGAAGGACATGCCATACATCAAGCCCTCAGTAAATGTTAGTTACTTCAACAGAGAACAATGTTCGAGTTAGTACGTAAACATCATTTATACCTCATCCTGATTATAATTTTACATAGAAAGGGGAAAAAAAAAAAAACAGTGCACTAAGAAGCACACTGAAAATATGCCTTCCACCATTCCATGTAGACTGAGATTCTGCAATTACTGAATCACCACTATCGTACCGTAAGTGTATGCAGGTACTTAGTACATAAGCTCAAAGAATGAGAACTTAATAAAACATGCCGGTATAGATCAAGTGATAAATCAATGAACACACGTATTACTAGGTTGAGTCATTAAAATTTGAACCCAAAAGGATGTATGGATGTAAACAGAAATTTACACACTAGGACCACCTGTCCAAAAAAAGTCATTCTTAATCTCCTCAGCAGTTTCACTTGACTGTTTCCAAAGGAGTCTACTGTGGCAATTACCTTTCACTCATAGTACCTAGTAGAAACAGCCGAAACACAACGAAAGGAAAACTATTTGTAATTAGGATACCTAGGTTTAAATCTTTCTCTCATTCGGGTGTGAAACCTGGACAAACTATTAAGATAACTAAAATAACTACCAATAACTTCCACATCTATAAAAGATAATAATATCTACCTACTCCACAGGGCTCTTAGTAAGATCAAATGTGAAGGTATGTAACTATGCTTTGTAAACTGTCAAGTATAACATGCAAATATCGCTACAGCTGAAGTTCTTTTATTATCCAAGGAAAGACTTCTTTTAAAGATGATACACTGATCCACTCCACTCATTACATATATGGACAATATCATATTTTCCACCACTCATTATTGCATACCACGAGAGTCCTCAACGATCTTCACCTAAAATCACCAAAAGTCACAGTCTGAAAGGCTGAAAGATGCTTATCACATCCCCACGTAAGACATCTCAAGCATAAATGTATCTTCACTGATAATTGAAACAAGAAACAAGTTAATAAGTTCATCTATACACTCACTCATTATTCGACAGGCTCTAGGAAGATAAAATTGCTTAAAAACAACCTAACTACCTTCACTGAATAAAGCAAATGCATGTCAATAGCCACAGATGTTCAGTTGTGTCTTCACTTCTGTATTCTGCTTACGAGAGTCAGCTGGAGTCAAAGCACACGCACTCACTAGGCAAAACACACACACAAACTCTGCTTATCTGTGTCAGGGGCAGAACACAAAAAAAACTGCACCCAAACAAAAGGAGTCTCTTCAGAGCCTTCCTGCTTCGAATAACCTCGTTGGGCCTGCTCCTTCCTCGTCTGTAAACAAATTACCGGTGGGGGGCACGCAAGCAAGAGGGAGGGCTTCAAACAGGGGTCACTCGGCCGTCACCTGGCGAGGTGTTTTTCGCGAAGTTTCAGAGTCAACAAAGAAGTTTCGTCGCGAAGGGATCGGGCCGCTCGAGCGGCTGGGTGAAGCGACGTTAAAAAACGGACAAAACTGAGTCGGGGGGGGGGGGCGGAGAAGGGCGTTCAAAATGACCCCTCAGACTTCGAGCCGCGACGACCGCGCCGTCGCCCCCCGGGACTGGCGGGACGGAGTGGAGGGGCGGGGGTCGGGGAGCCAAGCCGCCCACCCCAGCCCGAAGTCCCCGGCCCTCGACCCGCGCGGGCGGGCGGGGAACGGCTGGAGGCGCCGACGGGTCCCCCTCATGCTCCCCGCCGCCCCGCGCGCCCTGCTACTCAGCGGGACAAACGGCCCGGGCGCCGGCCCCGCCGTGGTCCCGCCCGCTCGCAACGCTGTCACCGCGAGCCCCTGACCAGAGCGGAGGCGCCCCCCGCCTACCCCGCCACCTCACGCGCCGCAGGAGCCCCGCCGCCCTCCTCGAGCGCCGCACGGAATCGGCACGGGCCCGACCCGAACGCGGGCGCCGCAAGCACAGGGCGCGGGCGCCGCCGACTTACCTTCCTCTGCGGTGTCCATCTTGTCTGGGGGGGCGGCGGTGACGCAGCCGCGAGGCTCCAGTGGCCGAGGCCGGAGCCTTCCGGCCGGGGCGGGGAAGGGGAAGGGACGGGGAGGAAGGAGGAGGGAGCGGAGCCGGGCCCGGGCAGGTGCGTGTGCTCAGGTGCGAGAGAGGAAGAGAGAGAGGGGGGAGAGGGAGAGGGAGAGAGGCTGACAGAAAGCAGGCGAGAGAGGGGAGGGGGAGGGGCGGGGAGAGCGAAGGGGCGAGGCCTGGGCGGGGTGTGGAGGCGGAAGGGGCGGGGCTCCTCCGCGACGTGTGGCGTCACTTCCGGCAGCTCCGCGGTGCGCATGCTCAGTGGGCGGCGGGCGCGGGGGCGTTGCGGGACATTCCCCACCCCCCCACCCCTCCACTCCCTCCACAGGCCGCGGGGTGGCCACCGTCGTGGGCCGCGGGCCACTTGGGCTTTGTCCAGAGGGCTGCGCGGGCGGAGAGGCTGAAACCTTAGAAGGAGCTGAACTCTAATGACACCGAGGTGGGAGGCCGGGGGGGCGGCGACAAAGACTGCACAGAGCCAAGCGAGAAGGGCTGCAGGAGCGAGCCCAGCACCCGCCGCCGCACCGCGGTGCACCACACAGACGGGCCTCGGGGCTGAAGAGCTACCTGGGCGCCTGTGAAAAGACAGTTCTGCGCCCGGCTCCACTCCGCTCTTCCTGCCCGAGACTCCGGTGCCGCGTGTCTGGAGTCGGTCCAGGAATGGGCATTTTTGTTCCTCACCTGTGGGCGGTTCTGATGCACGTTTGGAGGAAGTGCTAAAATATTAATATGAGAAAGCAAGTCCTAACTACCGAGATTCTTCCCCAAGGAGACTTCTTCATTTGACTGGAAGGACCGCTTCAATAAACTGCTTAGGCTAGAGGCTGTAACATCCGCCTCTAAGGGAAATTGGTTCAGACTGTGAAGTGAAAATGCCTCCTGCCTTGTTATTAACGGGGCTTCCATGGTGGCTCAGATGGTAAAGCGTTTGCCTGCAATGCAGGAGACATGGATTTGATCCCTGGGTCAGGAAGATCCCCTGCAGAAGGAAATGGCAACCCACTCCAGTACTCCTGCTTGGAGAATTCGATGGACAGAGGAGCCTGGTGGGCTACAGTCTATGGGGTCGCAAAGAGTCGGACACGACTGAGCGACTTCACTCACTTTGTTATTAAGTGTCACAGCCATCAGCGATTTCTGGCCTCCAAATATGAATCCCAAACTGCAATCCACTGGATGTTGCTACCCCAAGCCCACCTTTGATTGCTGAGGAGCTGGGGGAATGCAAAGTGAATAAGGAAACGCAGTTGACCCACCCCCACCCCCACCCATAGCTGGGGGTCACCCATAGTCCCCCATAGCTGAGGTGCATGTGAAAGGAATGAATTCAGTGAGCCCAGAGGCTTGCATCTTCCCATACCTGGAATGCTAAATTCCTTAGCTTGATAACCTGATCTTTGATGTTCAGACCACGTGTTCCCTTGGTTGCAAACTTGTATATAGCCTGACTTCCCCACGTGCCTCTTTGGAGCAGATTTCTCAGAGCTACTAAGATGCTGTCTCCTGGACTCCCAGTCCTAAACATTCCCACCAAATGACTACTTTCAGGTTGTGATTACATCTTTTTAGTCGACAAGATGTGCACAGGGCTTGATACATTGAGCCGTGGATGTTTACCTGGCCAGAGGTGAATTGCTTCCACCTATTGAAAGACATACCTTTCCTCCATCAGCACATACCTTTCCTCACTGTAATTCCTGCTTTTTGCTCTAAAGGAAGAACTGTCACACAACATTGTGAATCAACCATACTCCAATTAAAAAAAACCTATTTAGAAAATACAAGTTATGTCACCATCTTTGAATTGCCTGAGTAGAACTAGAGATGTCGGTAATACCAAGATAATATATTTTAAAGACTATGTAAATGAATTGCAAAAATAAATTCAAGAATGCTAGCAATACTTTTTCCATCTGTTGAGAAAGAAGGAATTGGGAAGATCCCCGCTTCCTGCAAGCCTCACCAATCAGAATGAGACTTAGATTATAGATAATGGAGGCCTTCCAGAAAGAAACCTTTGAAAACTAATGCCATTGATTTTTTCAGTCACTCATGTTGCCCAAGGTGGGAAAGAATTCAAATTCTTGACGCAATAATGGAGGCCCACTAATTTCAAGGGCTGACCTTGAGAATTGAACATTATTTAAACTTTTCCTTAAATATGTTTGGACTATATTGTCTCCCAAGAAATTGTATCTGAAGGAGGCTCATACCTCAGTCCCTACCCTTTCCACCCAACACGTAGAACAGGCACATCCCCTCTAAGGCCTGTGGCAGGCACATCTCACTCAGCTCAGGCCAGGGGCATAGTTCACCACCCCCAGTTCAGATCCAGTCTCAGGTGTCACAGCAAAACGAGGGAGGATTCTGAGAGAGATTTCCTGAGGGACGTGCTAGCGGTCTGTCAGCGCAGTTATGTGAACCTCCAGGCAGTAGAACAGAGTTAGGATTGGAGGGATGTGGGTATGTGTGGTGTGGGTGGAGGGCTCCCTGCTTTTGTCTTTATGTCTTTTTGTGGTGCTCCAAGGAAAGTTACTTCAAGAATTAAGAACTGCCCCAGCGTTTTTTCATTCAGCCTTTGGAGTTTAAAGATAAGAGTACTTTTTGACCAAATTCTTCCTGATAACTTCCAAAATTTTGCTTTGTTGCAACATCTCACCGGAAATGTTCAGAGGGAGATCCTAGAGTAGCAAAATTATAAGCCTGCTCAGGCATGTTGTAAAGCCGCTAGAAAAGTAACTTGGAGCAAGTTTTGTGAATGGAAATGTAGTGTTCAAGTCACATTCAGCTTTAAAAAGTTGTAACAAATACAGATGAATTAAAAAAAAAAGATAAGAGTAATCAACCAACATCTGCTGAGTCCTTACTATGCACCTTACTAGTAAGTGGTCCTTAGAACAGGGCCTTGGAAATAAAGTCACTCAGACATTGGATGCAGTTAACCATTGACAGGAACCCGACTAAGCCAGTAGGCAAAAGGGAGGAGTGTACTGTTGACATGAACAAACTGTGACAAGTGTAGTGGTCCAGTGGGCCTCCGGAGCTGCTAAAACTAGAGTCCTCTCTCTGCCCGCACGCCTCAGCTCTGCTTCATTCTGTACATCAGCTTCTTGCTGTCAGACCAGCTTCCTCCACGTGGCTGGGGAGTGATCGCTCTCAAGATCATATCTTCAGCTTCACCATCAGAGCGGCTAAGGGTGACGCTCTCCAGCCCCAAGTCAGTAATTCTCAGTGAAGGACAGTTAATTAGTCCAGCGAGGTGCACATCCCTGAACCCAATGATGAGGGTCTGTAAGAATATATACGCTGCCATTGAACTCAGTTACTGAAGTGCAGAAAAAGCATTTCCCAGGAGAAAAAGGAGAATGAAACTATAAGCAGGCATTATAGTTAAAATTCTCGTTGTTTTCAAACAAGGACACCAAGATTGTAAAGGAATATTTTCATTTGCCACACTTTTATCTGAGGAAATCAGAATTCATACAGAATTTCACCCTGAGAAAAAGTTTAGTCAAAAGAGATACTTGAAGGTAAGGCATATATGTGGTTCTAGCCTGAGTGTGTATGTGTGTGTGCATATGTGTGTGTGTGTTACTCTGCCATGAGAATACTATAGTAATTCTGGGTTTCCATATAGCAATAAAATGAGCAACTGAGCTTGTGTGGGAAGACAACAGTATAAATTTTTGAGCACTAACTCTAACACACTAACAATAACAATAATTAACCCTAATCCCTATTATGAATGAACATTAATAGCAATCTTGTGAAGAAAATATTATACCCATTTTGTAGATAAGGAAACTGAGACTCACAGTTGGTAAGTAACTTGCTTTTGGCCATACGTAGAAGAGGAACCAAAATTAAAGGACAGGTCTCTCTGACTCCAAACCTCTGATTTTTAAACCTCACCTGTTTCCCACAACCATACTCTTAACACTGCCATTACACTCTCAACTTTTACTGTGAGCCCATGTTTATAGAGAAACCCAAGACTTTGCAACAGTTGCACAGAATTGCTGCTGATCAAGTATAGATGCAGTAATTAAGCAAAATGACTGGCTATAAGTTTAACATTATTAACATCTACAAATTATTGAAGGCAGTTTATGACTTTATCTTAACATTAAACTCTCCTTCCTTCCAGTTTTCCTTTTCCTCTTATTTCATCTTCCCTTCCATTTTTCTGTTTCATTTCTCTTCCTTTCCTGTGATGAGACACAACAGTAATATGGGCAAGAACATGGGTGCTGAAGGGAGAGGCAAGCAGGTGGCAGAGAGAGGGAAGACTGGTGGGGCTGGACAATTTATTACATTGAATGATGATGACCAGATTTCCCATTGTTGGAGAAGATACTAATGTGAAAGATGGGAAGGCTAGGAAGAACGCTGAGGTCTTAGATTGGAACTATAGGTATCATTAGGAACTCATTTTTAAACACATAAACAGATTTAAAAATATATACAGTTGACCTCTGAACAATGTAGCGGGTTAGAGGCACTGACACACCCCCTCCATGCAGTCCAAAAGCTGACTATAACTTTACAATCAGCCCTCATATCTATGGTCCCACATCCCTGGAGTCAACCAACCTCAGATCGTCTAGCACCATAGTAGATATTTATTGAAAAAGTCTAAGTGAACCCATGCAGTTCAAAACCATGTTGTTCAAAGCTCAACTGCATATGTATGTCTACAAATATCACATATCAGATATTAAGTACAAATACTAGTAAATATATACTATGTAATGTTATATATATTTCTTAGTTCTGTGCTCTGAGAGGATTTCCATGCAGTGATGTCCCAGTAGCTATGAGCACACTGAAGATACAGACTTTGGTCTCTTAATACCATGCTCCACTAAAAGGAACTGAGACTGTATGATACCATAATGATAGACACGTCATTATACATTTGCTCAAATCCATAGAGTGAAGTGTAATGCAAGTCATGGACTTGAGGTGATTATGATGTGTCAATTCTAGCAAATAGAGCAAATACATCAGGGGGAAATGTTGATAATGGGGGGTGCCTATACAGGGAAGCCTGGTGCGCTAAAGTTCATGGGGTCACAAAAAGTCAGACATCACTTAGTGACAGAACAACAACAACGTGCATGGGTGCCTGGGAATCTTTGTACCTTCCTCTCACCTTCTCTGTTAACCTTGCTGCTGCTGCTGAGTCGCTTCAGTCATGTCCAACTCTGTGCGACCCCATGGACAGCAGCCCCCCAGGCTCCTCCATCCACAGGATTCTCTAGGCAAGAATATTGGAGTGGATTGCCTTTTCCTTCTTCACTGGAAATGCTTTACTCAGAGAATAAATTACTGTAAACAAAGTCAGCCACACAACAAGTCACTCTTCGATGCTTGTATGCTTTCCTGAAGGAGACAAAGAGGCAGGTTTCAGCCATCAGTACCATCATGAGCACCCTGGGTCCTTAAACTGCTCTAGAAAAAATAAAGCTCAAAATTTTCCAAAAAATATTTATATGGGGAAAAAAGAGGAACCAAGACTCTGAAGAAATGTCAAATTTTAGGGCCAGAGCAGGAGAACTAAAGATAAGCCTAGAACATTGTGTAGAAACTAAGGAATGCTCAAAAATTGACAGGGTTATGCTAAAAGGATATAGAAACTGAGAATGGCTCCCACTTGCCACTCTAGGGACAATTTGAACATGAAAATAGGTACTACAGTAGCAGATTATAGCCTATTGAATAAAACAAGAATCCATGAGCTCATTGTGGTATAAATCAGTAGGGAGAGAAAAAACTTCTTCCTTTGCAGTATAGCGCCACCCAATAAGTGTAAAAAGGAATGATACAAATAGAAAAATCACTTACCAACCTGATAGTGGTTCAGACTGGAGTCGTCAATAAAGGTTAAGAATGGATAAAGTTTCAATCAGGAACAGCATCTTAGCATATTACTGCAACATTTCCCAATCATTAAAAAGAAAAATAATAGCTTTACAGTGATTATACCAACATGACTAGATGATCAAGGTTACCATCATCAGCTATGGGAAAGACTGACATAATGAGAAAATCAAAATTTATCAGGAATGCATGCCTGAGTCTACGGATAAGGACACATCCTATGGAATCAGGTTGAGTGCCAGTCTACGTGCTGTATTCTCTTAAACTCTCAAGGACATGATAGAGAGAATGACTGAGAGACATTTCCAGTTTGGAGGAGGCAGAAGAAACATGACAACTAATCACAATGTATCAAAATCCTGGACCGAAGACCAGAAAAGATATATTCAAGACAATTAGCAAAACTGAAATTTGAATAGGTTCTTTGAATGACAGCGTTGTATTATTATTGATTTCTCCACCTCTTGAGGGTCCTCGTTTAGAGAAATGCACATGAGAGTATTTAGGGGTGATGTAGAAGCAGGTCTGAAGCTTGTAGTCAAATGGTTCAGAAAAAGACTAAATGTGTGTTTGTGTATGCAAGTGTGAGAAAGAGAGAGAACTGTTAGAAGCTGGTGAATCTGGGTGAAGGAATATGGGAGCTTTTTTTGGACTGTACTTGCAACTCTTCTGTGAGTCTAAAATTATTCTGACATCCTTTTTTAAATGAAAGTTGCTAAGTTCTGATAGAACTGTAAAGCAGTGATTCTCAAATTTGGGGAATCTCAGTCACAAGCACCTCTGACAATCTGACAAAATCTGCGGGCTTTTTTCCCAGAAAAATTGCATAAACTCAAAATGTTGCATACAGTTTTCTGAGAGTTCATGAATGCCTTCAAGTCTATGCGGAAACCTCAGGTTAAAAGAGTTTCTCATAAACCCACACATCTATGGGCACCTTATCTTTGACAAAGAAGGCAGGAATATACAGTGGAGCAAAGATAATTTCTTCAATAAGTGGTGCTGGGAAAACTGGACAGTTACGTGCAAAAGAATGAAATTAAAACACTTCCTAATGCCAAACACAGATAAACTCAAAATGAATTAAAGACCTAAATATAACACCAGAAATTATAAAACTCTTAGAGGAAAACATAGAACACTGTGACATAAATCACAGAAAGATCTTCTATGACCCAGCAGTCAGAGTAATGGAAATAAAAACAAAAATAAACAAGGGGGGCCTAATTAAACTTATAAACTTTTGCACAGGAAGGGAAACTATAAAAAGGTGAAAAGACAACCCTCAGAATAGAAGAAAATAATAGCAAATGAAGCAACTGACAAAGGAACTAATTTCTGAACTATACAAGCAGCTCATAAAACTGAATACCACAAAAGCAAACAACCCAGTCAAAAAGTGGGCAAAAGACCTAAACAGACAATTCTCCAAAGAAGACATACAAATGAAAAAATAAATAAATAAATAAATAAATAAATAAAAGAAGACATACAAATGGCTAATAAACACATGAAAAGATGCTCAACATCGCTCATTATGAGGGAAATGCAAATCAAAACTACAGTGAGATACCACCTCACATTGGTCAGAATGGCCTTAATCAAAAAATCCATAGACAATAAATGCTGGACAGGCTGTGGAGAAAAGGGAACACTTTTGCACTATTAGTGGGAATGTAATTTGATATAGCCATTGTAGAAGACAGTATGAAAACTGCTCAAAAACTGGGAGCAGCAGTCCCATATGACCCAGCATATGACCCAGCAGTCCCACTTCTTGGCATATACCCTGAGGAAATAAAAACTGAAAAAGGCCCATGTACCCCAGTGTTCATCACGGCACTGTTTACAATAACTAGGATATGGAAGCACCTTAGATGTCCATCATCAGATGAATGGATAAAGAAACTGTGGTACGTAGATACAATGGAATATTACTCAGCTGTAATAGAAATGCATTTGAGTCAGTTCTAATGAGGTGGATGAGCCTAGAGCCTATTATACAGAGTCAAGTGAGTCAAAGAGAAAAACAATATATATTAACGCATATATATGGAATCTAGAAAGATGGTACTGATGAACCTATTTGCAAAGCTAAATAGAGATGCAGACAGAGAACAGACTTATGAGCATGGGTGGGGGAGGGAAGAAGAGGATGAGACGAATGGAGAGAGTAACATGGAAGCATATACACCATATGTAAAACAGACAACCAGCAGGAATTAGCCATATGACTCGGAACTCAGATCGGGGCTCTGTAACAACCTAGAGGGATGGGAAGGGGTGGGAGCTGGGAGGGAGTTTAAAGAGGGAGGGGACACACATATACCTGTGGCTGACTCATGTGGGTGTATGGCAGGGGATGACACAGCATTGTAAAGCGATTTTCCTCCCATTAAAAATAAATATGTTTGGAGAAGGAAAAAACACAACACTTCTCATTTAAAGTATTGAGGAAAATGATGATGTTCATTTCTCCTTTCTAAGAATGTAGCAGGCCAGATTATTTAGACCAACAGTTGAAAATACTTGATAAAATATTTAAAATATATTTGAAAAACCACTGACGCATTGACAAAAAAATAGTAAAGCAACTAACAGGCCAGAATCTAAGGACCTGATGTAAACGGAACAAAGCCGTGACTTTTGCTCTGCTGATACAGGCAAACTTTGAACTTGTATATTGACAGATTCCAGGGGCAAGAATAACATCAAAGCTCAGAGTCTGCCCAAGGAGAAACAACTATTAAAAGACCTTCTACCGGGATCCTCCCCCAAGGCCCACAGAGCTGCAATGTAAAGAGGAATAGTGAACCAAAAGTCGAGTCCCTCTCTGAAAGTTCTAGGAAAAGTTGGTTTTGCTGAGCCTTATGAAAATTGTACCCATGAACCAGCCCTGGGATGGAGTGCACCCCAAACTCATGACACCCCAGTGACCAAATAATCTCAAGCAGTAAATGTCATTGAAAATGATCTTGTACTGCTGGGACCCCTAAGGATCTGGTAGAAGCAAACACAAATTCTCTCCAGAGGAAAGCACTTGCTTTCCCGCTGCCTTAGTCTGCTAGGGCTGCCCTAAAAGAATACTACACACTGGGGCGCCAACAACAGGAATGTATTTCTCACAGTTATGGAGGCTAGAAGTCCAAGACTAGGGTGCCATAAAGGTTAGCTTCTCCTGAGGCCTCGCCCCTGGACTTGCAGATGGAGACCTTCTCTGCGTGTCCTCACGTGACCTGGTCTCTGTGCTCAGGCGGGTCTGGTGTCTCTCTTCCTGTAAGGACACCAGTTCTATTGGATAAGGGCCCTACTGTTATGACCTCCTTTAACCTGAATTACCTCCTTAAAGGCTCCATCCCCAAATACAATCACACTGAGGGCTGGGGCTTCAACAAATTAATTTTAGGGAGACAGCACAGTCCATAACACTAGCCTTCAAAGAACTTCCACAAATGGATTTACAAAGAAGTTGAACTGCACATAAACATGACCAAATATATGTGTAACGAAGAACAGACAGCTGATAACAGAACCCATCCAACAAGGACTTCAGATATGGGGATTACCAGACAAAGATTATAAAGAACCTAGGGGGGTGGGGAGGTTCCAGTGGGGGGACATATGTATGCCTATGACTGATTCATCTTGATATATGGCAGAAACCAATACAACACTGTAAAGTAAATATCCTCGAATTAATAATTTTTAAAAGATTATAAAGAAATTATACTTACTTGGATCTTTTCTTAAAGTGATGGAACAATTTAAAAATAGCAATTTTACACCAGAATTATATCTCTGCTACCACTTAAATATACAGAGAAACTTTATTTATCAAGAAATGAAGGTAATAATTTTTTAGGGTATGCACAAGCAAAATCTTTAGAGAATTCTGCACTTAGCATAAATGAGGCTACATCTGTCCTTGTGCATTTGGAAGGATCTTTAACAGCAGTGCCTTCACCCACCCACCCACCCCCAACCACCGTTTCATTTATTGATGTTTCCCTTAGGCCAACACAGGCATGGACATGTAGCAGTAAGTCAATAAATATTGGCTGAATAAACAAAGCATAATTTTCCAGGAGATACTTTTTGTTACTGAAATAGCAACATGTGTATGAATGCCTTTCTTAGCAAGAGATTCATTTATATGGCAGCTGAAATATCAACTGAGCAACAATGAAGCATTAGGTTTGTGTGTCTGTACTTTTATATCTGTTCTCAGTAATAATGAATTCAATTTCAGTGCTTCAGACAGTTTCAACAAGGAGGTACATTGAATCAAATCAAATCATCAAAACAAAGTACAATGTGTTTCTTATCCCTAACACATTCAGATACAACATTCACATAAAAATTACTTGCAATTTAAGCCAAAAAGTTACTGAGATGAAGGCCCTCAAGAACAGTCTTTTTTTCTGCACATTTTATTATGAACATTTTCAAAGGTACAGACCTTGGAGAAAGAAATGGCAACCAATTCCAGTAGTCTTGCCTGGAGAATCCCATGGACAGAGGAGCCTGGCGGGCTACAGTCCATGGGGTCGCAAGAGTCGTATACAACTTAGTGACTAAACCACCAACCAAATGTACAGAAAAGTTGAAGGAATAGTGCAATGAACGCCTATATGCTCTCAGCCTAAATTCAACAATTATTAACATTTAGTCATATGGGTTTTTTAAAATAATTTTTTATTTGTTTGCTTATCTTTGGCTGCACTGGGTCTTCATGGCTGCCTGTGGGCTCTCTCTCGCTATGGCGAACCAGGGCTACTCCCTTGTTGCAGTGTCTGGGCTTCTTATTGCGGTGGCTTCTCTTTTTGCAGAGCACGGGCTCTAGGTTACACAGGCTCAGTACTTGTGATTAGTGGGCTTAGTTGCCCCACGGCATGTGGAATCTTCCCGGACCAGGGATTGAACCCATGTCCCCTGCATTGGAAGGTGGATTCTCAACCACTGGACCACCAGGGAAGTCGAAGTCATGTATTTTAACCATAGCGTTTTTCTGTGTCATTTGAAAAATCGTGTGTGAACAACATTCTCCCTAAGCACTTTAGCATGTATCTCCTACAGTTAATATCCTTTAAAGCCAGTACCACACCATAATATCTAGAACCTTAAGTCTATATAATTGTCCCAAGAATGCCTTTTATAGTTCTGTTTTGATTTTTTCAAACAAGTATCCAACTGACCTTCATGCGTTGCTGCTGGTTTAAGCCTATGTAGTCTCCCTTAATCTAAAATGGTACTTGTACTTTTCATTTTCCGATGACAATACCTGTTGGAAAAATCACAGGACAGTTGTTTTATACAATATTCTTCATTCTAGATTTGTCTGATTGATTTGTGTTGGTTTCATTTAACAGTTCCCTTAGCCTCTGTATTTCCTATAAACTGGAAGTTAGCCTAGAGACTTGATACAACTCAAGTTAAGAATCCACCTGCAATGCAGGAGACCTCGGTTCAATTCCTGGGTCAGGAAGATCCACTGGGGAAGGGATAGGCTACCCACTCCTGTATGATTGGGCTTCCCTTGTGGCTCAGTTGGTAAAGAATCTGCCTGCAATGTGAGAGACCTGGGTTCGATCCCTGGGTTGGGAAGATCCCCTGGAGAAGGGAAAGGCTACCCACCCATTTTCTGGTCTGGAGAATTCCATGTACTGTATTGTCCATGGGGTTGCAAAGAGTCAGACACGACTGAGCAACTTTCACTGTCAAGAATATTTCAAAGACGATGTGTTTTTCATATGGTAGCACATCAGGAAGTCAGAATGTCAGGTTGGACCATGATTACTGTTACTGAGTTGATCAGTTGATTGAAGTAATAGTTACTGAGTCTTACCATTCATTAATAATCGGTGGAATAGGGACTTCCCTCCTGGTCCAGTGGTTAGGACTGTGTGCTTCCAATGGAGGGTGATTGGGTTCGATCCCCAGTCATGGAACTAAGACCCCACATGCCTGTGGCACAACCAAAAACATGTTTTTATTATTATTATTTAGGCTGTGCTGGGTCTTCCTTGCTCTGCAGGCTTGTCTCTACTTATGGCTATGAGGGGATACTCTTTAGCTTGATGTATGGGTTTCTCTTTGCAGTGGCTTCTCTTGTTGCAAAGCAGAGGCTCTAGACCACAGTCAAGAGTTGTGGCACACGGGCTTAGTTGCTCTGCGGCGTGTGGGATCTTACCGGACCAGGGATCGAACCCATGTCTCCTACATTTTGGCAGGCAAATTGTTTACCACTGATCCACCAGGGAAGCCCCCAAAACATATTTTAAGTAAAAACAAAATCTGTGGAGTAAAACATGAAAGCTACATTCCTTCACTTATATCTTTTTCAAGTGGAGGACAACCATATTTTTAGATTATTCTTTTAATTTGAAAGTGCATGCTATCATTAAAAACATTCTTGTTGATATCCACAACGACAAGTGTATTTTTACAAAATCTCCTAAGTTCTTTATTAAAAACTTCTCCTGTAATTTTCCCAGTGAAAGACCACCTTGTTCTGTTTGTGTCAATCTCCTCATCCTTGCAAAGAAAGAGTGAAGAAAGGAAAAGAAGAGAGAGAGAAAGAAAGAAAGAACGGGAAAGGAAAGAAGGAGAGAGAGCAAAAGAAAGGCAAGTCACTGTTGGCTCCTACAGGTCTTCCCAAGGGACAGCGTCTTGACTGTCCGTGCCCGTGATGCAACTGGGCCTTGAGAGTTCCTTCCGAAGAGACCAATGATAGAAAAAGAGAAGCTGAGTGTAAGTCCCACAAATTTAAATTGAGTTGCCACTTCTGACCTTATTACTCAATGGAGCAGCTAAAGGAGATGCTCTATGTGGTACCATGGCCACAAAAGCTCGCCCACATGCCCCGAGATGACTGTAGAAGAGCAGAATGTGAGGGGGCCCACAGAGGACGTGGGACAACAAAGGGTTCTCTGTACTCTCTGCTGTAACTTCAAACAAGTCAGTAAGTCCTGGGCAAACACGGCTGAACCCTGGGATGAAGCACAGTGTCAGCAGGCCAGCGGGTGGCTAACAGAGAGCAGAGTCCATTGCAGTTAGCAGTTGGCACAAGTTCTGAGACTGCAAATAAAGCCAGGAAGGAGGCAGGATCTGACATTGCCTCATCCTGCCAACATGGAAGACACCGGGCAAACACCTGCCCGCACATTTCCTCTTCAGTAGGTCTCCCTTCCAAAGCCGAGTGTGACTTCTGAGGGGTGAATATTGGGCTTCTCCACCATAGGATTTCTGAGTGCCTTTAATCTATGTAAATGTGCTGAGGATCCACAGAGAGGGGATGCGGTCACCAGTGTTGTTCACACATCCTTGATCACCGGAGTCTTTTCTCAGAGGCCATCTCACATAGCTGGAGTGCCTGGGCGCACACTCTGCAAAATACTGAACCATACAAGCCCCAAGGACCCAAGGATAAATGGACCAAGAGGTCCACCCTTGAGAGTAGAAAAGCATCTATGTTGGCCATGAAAACTTCCACATCCAGAGGATCCTTTAGCCCAGGAATTTCATGAAACCCTGTTGGATATCCCAGCTATGTCAGATTACCTCCAGCTGGCAATGAATGCCATTTCCAAGGATGAATGGATGATGGGCTGCTCCATGTGAGCTCATTGGTTCAGCTCTAGAACGCTCCAGGAGCTCCACAGCAGGCAACAAGCATTTTCAGGAGTGAACTCTGAACATCTTAATGTTCTTGCCTTGGAAAGATGAGTGTCATGGGCTAAAGGGTGGCCCTCCAAAACACATCCTTGGAACCTGTAAATGTCACCTTAATTAGAAAAAGTCTTTGCAGATGTAATTAAGGATTTGGGGATGAGATTATCTTGGATTCTCCAAGTGTTAGTGCAAGTGTTAGTCACTCAGTCATGTCCAACTCTTTGCAACCTCATGGACTGTAGACTACCAGGCTCTTCTGTCCATGGGATTCTCCAGACAAGAAAACTGGAGTGGGTACCCATTACTTTCTCCAGAGATCTTCCTGACCCAGGGGTCGAACTCAGGTCTCCTGAATTGCAGGCCAATTCTTTGCCACCTGAGCTAGAATATCCGGGTGGACCATGAATCCACTGGCAGGTGTCCTTATTAGAATGAGGCAGAGGGAGATCTGAGACACACAGAGAAGAAAGCCATGTGAAGATGAAAGCATAGATTGGCGTGGTGCAGCCACAGGTCAAGGAACGTCAGCAACCACTAGAAGTTGAAAGAAACAAGGAATGAATGCTCCTCAAGGCCTCTGTAAGAAATGTTGCCCTCCCAACACCTTAATCTCAGACTTCTCAACCCCAGACCTGTGAGAGATGAATTTCTATTGTTTTAAGACACCCAGCTTGCCGCAGTTTGCTACAGCGGCCACAGGAAACTAATATGCATGCCTCACCACCCATCTGAACCTCAGTGTTGACTTGCTGACTCCAGGGGCTGCAACCAAATCTCGAGGGTCAATCCCTCTGCCACATGTGGTTACGTGCAGCCTCCAGAGACAGCTCCCGGGGCCCCAAGGGACGATGTTCTGTTTAACTGATGAGTCTGCTAAAATACGCATTTTCCTCTGATACTTTGGATTCTAATCTGAAATTGTGTAGTTGCCCTAAAGCGAAGTTCTTCCCAGAGATTTTTATCTTAGGTAGTGTGGAGCCCAAAGGAAACTTCAGGGATTATCTGGCACCCCTCAGTCCCAAATTTATGGACACCATTATACTCTTAAGCTGAATTTCTTGTGTTGTCTTCTTGTATGCCTTCATTATCATTAAACATTTACTGAGCACTTATTTTGTGAAATATGTTTTTTAAACCCAGAAGATAAGCCCCTGTGGTATGTCTAAGACCTGATTCCTGTGCTCAAAGTTTATCACTGAATTAGGATGAGGATATAGTTTTAAGGGCTTCCCTGGTGGCCCAGACAGTAAAGAATCTGCCTGCAAAGCAGGAGACCACGGTTCAATCCCTTAATCGGGAAGATGCCCTGGAGAAGGGAGGGACAACCCACTCCAGGACTCTTGCTTAGAAAATTCTGTGGACAGAGGAGCCTGGTGGGCTACAGTCTGTGGGGCTGCAAAGAGTAGGACACAACTGAGTGACATAATGTGCATGCATGCACGCATGTACGGGTGCACACACACACACATATCTAGTATTACTGGGGAAAAAAAAAACTTTTTACAGCCTCACTCGGGGAACCCATGTCATGATTAGCATTCTGACTGCTTAGATGTAACTCTGGGGTCTAATTAGAATTTCTAGATTTCTTGGGTTGAAGTCTTCTTTTTGCACAGACTTCATATGACCACACATACATGTTGTCTGTGTGTGTAAACTCTTCATCCCCCCTTCTCCTAGCAATAAGATCTGTCTCTCTTTTAGGGAACGACTCCTTCTTCACTATAAACTCAGAGTTTTAGGGGACCTGCCAGGCTCCCCACTGGCCTATGCCCCACTTTCTCCTCTGCCCATGGGGAGGGCATTCAGTCTAGGTTGAACCAAACATATACCCTCCTGGTGCCCACGAACGACGTGCTTCTATTGCTGGCCCCTGCAATCCACTCATCACCACCTTTTTTCACCCTAGTCTGTGGCCAGGTGTCAGACGCTTCTGCTGACACGGATCCTAATGGTACACCCAATTTCACTTTTTCACCAATTATTCAGAAACTCTAAAATAATATTTTAAAAAAAATATTTAACATTGACCAATCACTTGTCGAGTGCCAGGCGCAGTCCAGTGAACTTGACCCACATTAGCTCATTCAATTCTCCGCAGTCTGAAGGGAACATTCAGGTTCAGTGAGTTACCCAGTGAAGTGGCGTCACGTGGCGTCCAGAGCCTGTGTCAGTAACAACTTGAGAGTTCCCGATTCACAAGAGACTCTGGGAGTCCCCATCAGAGGTGCCCTACGCCCTGTATCTCTGGGTTCAGATGGGTGTTTAACCTGAGATGCTTCAGTCCCGCTTCTCCTGGGGTGGTCCTCAGAGCTGCCCCCCTACACTGCCCAGTACCTCACTCCCTCCTTAGCAGGACCGCAAGGATTCCTCCCCTGACTAGGTTTTCATTGAGACCCTGAATATACAAACTGACAACAGCCAGGCCGCATATGACAGTAGAACTCTGACCCACAACGAGCTGCAAACAACCCGGGGAAGCCAGACCACAACCACTGCAGCAAGCAACCCAGAACGGTCAGCATCCCTAATTTTTGGCCCTGTTTCCAGTGCAGGACCAATCAGAGAACGCCAAATAAGCAACCCTAGCCAATCATACAGGATGACACCCCCCACCCCCACCCCTTTAGGCAGCCTCCAGTTTCCCCATGACAACAGCCTTGGATCAGGGCACACCTGCAGACTTCCCATTTTCTTTTTCAGCGCTCGGCCACTCCTCCCCGCGTCTTTGAGCCACTGCCAAACGCAGGAGGGTGGCTGACTGCTCCATCAGCACGCTCTGAATAAGCAGCCTTTGTTCTTCTCCTTTGGGCGATCTTTGCTTATGTCCACCTCTTTTTGGTTTTAGCTGGCCCTCACCTCCTTCTGTTAATGCTCTGACGGCCCCTGCCCTTCAGATAACCTTCACCACTCTCTCTGAGGCCTGGGTCCCCCCAGTCTCAAATCCGTCCCTTTTCTGCACGAGTGACTCAGTCTAAGAAGCGTCAGGCTTTTCCTGCAGTGACTCATCAATTGCCTCCTCAGGCCACAAGATTCCGCAGGCAGGTGAGACCACCAATCACGGACTGACACCCACGGAGCCTCATTTTAGCCCCAGAACCCAGCGAGCAGTTGCCATAGCGATGGATGCAGCAGGCGGGCGGGAGGGCTGCTCGCTGCAGTCAGCCCACTTCCGCCGGGACGACCGAGCTGGTCCACCCCCATCCTCACCTCCTCCCAGCCACCCACCACCGAGCGCAAATGGGCTGGGGGTGGGGATTGTTCGTGCCGAGCACTCTAGGATCCTTGGCTTAGCGACATCCCCTAGGTTGGCTGTCAAAGGTAGGCGTCGCTTGGTTGTGCTGTTTACACTGTGTTGCTTAGCAACTAAATAACAAACAATGTAAATCGAATCTCCATCGAGTCTGAGCGAACGCCTTGTTTACGTGGACGCTATCTCAGCGCGCAGGGTCGAGGTGGGGATGGGGGCGGTCTAAACCTTTTCAAATGGAGCATACACGCACAGGGTAAAAAGTGCGCAGAGCTTAAATGCAATGTCTTGGAAACTTGTAACTTGGGCACCCAGATCAAGACACAGAACATTTCCAGGAACGCTCAGAATTCACTCCTGCCTTCCCAATCAATGCCCACTGCCCCGCACATGGGTAGGATTTCCATCACCATCCATTTGTTCTGCCTGTTATTATTACTATATATTTCAGCATTGCAACTAGACATTTTATAATTTTTATACTCTACAATGAAGTGAAAATCGCTCAGTCGAGTCCGACTCTTTGCGTCCCCATGGGCTATACAGTCCATGGAATTCTCCAGGTCACAACACTGGAGTGGATAGCCTTTCCCTTCTCCAGGGGATCTTCCCAACCCAGGGATGGAACCCAGGTCTCCTGCACTGCAGGCAGATTCTTTACCAGCTGAGCCGCAAGGGAAGCCCTATACACTACAAAGTGATCACCATTACAAGACTAGTTACCATCAGTCACTGTACAGTTGACCCCATTCACCCATTTTGCTTACTCCCAACCCACCTCCCCCCTGGTTACTGCTAATCTGATTTCTGTATCTGTGAGTTGGTTATTGTTTTATTTTGCTTTTTTTTTTTTAAGATTCCACATATGAGTATTTGTCTTTCTCCATCTGCCTTACTTTTTCCCCACCAGTCATTTCTGAGCCTGAGAGTTAGGGCATCCCAGGGACAGGGGGGCCCACACGGCTCACTGCATCTCGACTGCAGACATTAGAAGTGTTCCCCCCAGACGGTGTTTCATTTCTTTCCAATTACTTCCCTCTTCTAATTTAAAAACCAACTTATTTTGGAATAATTTTAGACTTTACAGAAAAGTCTCGTTAATTGTACAAATTCTCATATATATTACACCCACGTTCCCCAAATGTTAACCTCGGCTTTGCCATTCTCTCTATCCAGACATGGATAATTTGTACCTAAGTGTATACACTGAATATATACTTTTTTAATACGTATAATATAAGCCATTTGAAAGCAGATTGTAGACATGTTGCCTCTTTACCCCTAAATACTTCACTACATGTTTCCTTTTTCTATTTTTTTAAAGGACACTTTCTACATAACCACAGAACACTTAACAAAAAGAAAAAATTAGCATTGGTACACCGTTGTTGTATAATCTAGAGACCTTATGCACGTTGCCATTAATATCCTTTTACTAAGTTGCCATTTTAAAAAATTATTTTTATTATGGTAAAATATATATATCATTAAATTTTACCATTTTCGTCAATTTTAAGTGTACAATCTGTGGCATTAAGTACATTTCTGATGTTATGCAACCATCACCGCTGTCTTAGTCCATTTGGAATGCTACAATAAAAGTAAAAATACCACAGGCTGGCTGGGCGGCTAGAAACAGAAATCTGCTTCTCACAGATCTAGAAACTGGACATCACTGACCAAGGAACTGGGGAACCTGCTTTCTGTTTCACAGACTGCCGTCTTCTCACTGTGTCCAACAGTGAGACACTCCAGTATTAGACACTTCTCAGGTGTCCAGTACTTTGACCACTTGGTGTGAAAACAAACTCATTGGAAAAGACTCTGATGTTGGGAAAGATCGAAGGCAGGAGAAGGAGGCGACAGAGGATGAGATGGTTGGATGGCACCACCGACTCGATGGACATGAATTTGAGCAAACTTTGGGAGATGGTGATGGACAGGGAGGCCTGGCATGCTGCGGTCCATGGGGTCGCAAAGAGTCAAACACGAAAGAACAACACCACCAATCCATTTCTAGTACTTGCTCGTCATCCTAAACTGAAACTCTCTACTGATTGAACCGTGACTCCCCATTCCTTCCCCCTTCACACACACCTTCCCGCCGCCCCTGGTAACCACTGTCGATGCTGCCTCTATGAATCTGACTCTTCTAAGTAAATACTTCATAGAAGTGGAATCACACAATACTTGTCATTTTTTGGCTGGATTATTTCATTAAGCATAACGTCCTCAAGGTCATCCGTGCTGTGGCATGCCTAATGTCCTTGATAAGGAAAAGAGGAAAAAATGTTTTTTGCTGGTCCGGGACTCAACCCAGAATTCTTACTGCATTCAGTTGTCACGTCCCTTTAGTCCCCTTGAATTAGGAACAATCGCTGAGTCTTTCTTTGCTGTTCATGGTGCAGATACTTTTGGAGGGTGCAGGCCAGTTGTTCTGTAAAACGTCTCTCCGTCTGATTTGTTTGGTGTTTCCTCACAATGAAACCCAGGTTGTGGCTTCGGGCATGTTGGGTCCTTGTGCTGCAATCACATCAGAGCCACCTGCTGGCAGTTTGTCTGATTACTGGGCGTATTAACGTTGGTCACTCGGTTAAGATTGCGGCCAGGTTTCTCCACCGTGAAGTCACAGTTTTCCCTCTTGTAGTATCCTGGGGTGAAAGAACTTGAGACCATCTACAAATCCTGTTTCTCATTAAATTTTCACCTCCTGTTGTAGCATACATTAATGATTCTTCCTGACAGGATTGTTACTATGGTAGCTCCAAACAGTATTGTCTAATCCTATTATCCCATCATTAGTCAACATTCTACCCTAAGGAAGCACTTTCCCTTCTCCCTATGTATTTAGTTTTTTATTTACATGATTATATTCGTCTGCACGTGTGGATTCTTACTTTGGGTTATGCTTATAATAGAATCAAGGAAGTATAGTTATAATTTAATAATATCATTATCTCAGATTTTCCAATGGGAGCTGTCCAAGCTTTTGTCCTTCTAATACCTTCCTCAGATCCTTTGAGCACTTCCTCACTGTCTGGAAGAATACTTGACGGGCACATCATGTATCTTTTCTGCCTGAACCTTGAAACCGGCCATTTCTCTATGAGTTCTGATTCCTTTTAATGGAGCACAGTATTCGGAACCACCAGATTTCGGCACTAGGTAAGCATCAAGTCCCTCTTAGTGGGTCGAATGGGAGATGCCAGCATTATCTATACGACACTTAGCTTTTACAGATGACTTCTCACATTTCTGGTCCTCAGTTGACTGCTGAGCTACAGATGTTAAAGTCATGAGTTCGTTCTAGAGGTGGACTATAGGTGACTGATTTTCTTTTTTTCTTTGGCCACAGGGCATGTAGGATCTCACTTCCCTCATCAGGATTGAACCCATGCCTCCTGCACTGGAATTGCAAGGACTTAACCACTGGACTGCCAGAGAAGTCCCTGGATGGTCCAGGGTAATCACCCATCTCAAGATTCTTAATTAATCACATCTGCAAAGTCTCTTTGGTTTTAGTTTGTCAGAGGGGTTGGGGGTGGTCTAGGATTGGCAGGACCTCTAGCAAATGTACAGGTTGTCAGTGGGCATCTTTGGAGGCCCATTATTCTATTCCCTGTATTTTATATATTGCTATTAATAAATAATGAACACAAATTATTGTGGTGATGATGTCAAGGCTGTATATTGTCACCCTGCTTATTTAACTTATATGCAGAGTACATCATGAGAAACACTGGGCTAGAAGAAGCACAAGCTGGAATCAAGATTGCTGGAGGAAATATCAATAACCTCAGATATGCAGATGACACCACCCTTTTGGCAGGAAGTGAAGAAGTAATGATGAAAGTGAAAGAGGAGAGTGAAAAAGTTGGCTTAAAGCTCAACATTCAGAAAACTAAGATCATGTCATCCAGTCGTATCACTTCATGGCAAATAGATGGGGAAACAGTGGAAACAGTGGCTGACTTTATTTTTCTCGGCTCCAAAATCACTGCAGATGGTGACTGCAGCCATGAAATTAAAAGACACATGTTCCTTGGAAGGAAAGTTATGATCAACCTAGACAGCATATTAAAAAGCAGAGACATTACTTTGCCAACAAAGGTCTGTCTAGTCAAGGCTATGATTTTTCCAGTAGTCATGTATGGGTGTGAGATTTGGACCATAAAGAAAGCTGAGCGCTGAAGAATTGATGCTTTTGAACTATGGTGTTGGAGAAGACTCTTGAGAGTCCCTTGGACTGCAAGGAGATCCAACCAGTCCATCCCAAAGGAAATCAGTCCTGAATATTCATTGGAAGGACTGATGTTGAAGCTGAAACTCCAATACTTTGGCCACCTGATGCGGAGAGCTGACTCATTTGAAAAGACCCTGATGCTGGGAAAGATTGAGGGCAGGACGAGAAGGGGACGATAGGGGATGAGATGGTTAGATGGCATCACCAACACAATGGACATGGCTTTGGATGGACTCTGGGATTTGGTGATCGACAGGGAGGCCTGGCACGCTGCGGTTCATGGGGTCGCAAAGAGTCAGACAGGACTGAGCGACTGAACTGAAAAACAGTTATAAGAAAGAAAGACCAAAGAGACTGCTGCCCTCTTGCTCCTTCCTCAAGTCTTGATGAATCTGCCACCAGCTCCTGAAGCGTCCAAGCACTTTGGCAGCAGAGACGGCAACTTGTGACAAAGAGTCCCAATCTGGCCTCAGAGGCAAAGCCCCAGGGTCACCGCTGGGCTGAAATACCCCAGACCCCTAGAGGCTCTCCTTTCAACGCCCAGCTCCCCAGTGGCCGCCTCTTCTCCTGTCTCAGATTCATGTCAGTGGAGCATTTTAGAGGCAAACTCAGGACCCTGAGGGGCGCCTGGGACTGGGTTTCTATCTGAGTGGCTGCGTTGCGAGCGCAGTGTGGAGTTTAACCTGTCCCAGCGCCCTCCGTGCACAAGGCGTCTACACGCGTCTACACGGCTGTCTCCCTATGCAATCCCTCCGCTGGCTCTCCTGGGCCCATCAGCCCGGCTGGGGCCCCACAGCATCCCGGGGCCCCCAACAGCCCCCACTGTAGCTCCCGTCCGCCTCGCTGCTGCTTTCTCTGCTACCCCCATTCTGCAGTGCTCCGGACGCTGCTGTTTGCTTTTCTCCCTCAAACAAACATTGCCTTTCCGTGAACCTCCCGCTCCCGGTCGCCCCTTTGATTTGAGCCAGGTCGTCTGGGAGAGACGGGAGGGTTCCGCTGACTCGGCGCCCCTTTCCCTGCGACCCTCCCCCACTCCCGGGAGGCCCTCGGGGGCATCGCGCCCACCCGAGGACACCACCTCCCTCGGCCCCAAGGCGCCCGCGGGTCTCCGTTCTCCTCCCGCAGCCGGGGGTCGGCAGCCACCCCGGAGGGACCCGATCCAGGGGTTGCCGCCGCAACCTGCGCCCTCGAGAAGCCCCTTCTGGACTGAGGGTCCGGTTACGGTTGGTTTCGGGAGTCTCCCGGGACGGCTGGGATGGCGCCTGGGGTCAAACGCCTTTGTTAGCGTCGCTGTCCCCCTTTCCCGTTGTCCGCAGCCCTTGGGGCTTGGCAGGGGGAGAGGGCCCCCTGTAGCGGGCATCCAGCCCCCCCCCCCCCGGGGACACGGCTGGAGGCTCCTCACCCACCCTCTGCCGCCCCCAACCCCACCCCACCCCAGCCCACCCCATGGCGGGGAAGAGAGAAAAAGGAAGAGGGAGCCTTGCAGAAAAGGTGACCAAGAGCAGGAGGCTCTTTCTAAGGCGATTTTCTTGTACTGAGAACTGTTAGACCATGAAGAATACCCATCTTCAGTGCTCAGAGGACAATTACGTTTAACCTCTTTCCTAAGACATAACTCACATAACCATGCCATTCATCCACCCAAGTGTCCACTTCAGCATTTTATACCTTCACAGAGTTGTGCCCTCACCATCACCATCAATTTTATAGGATTTTCCTTCCCATGAAAAGAAATCGATACCCACTAGCAGTGGCTTTCCATTCCTCCTTTCGCCCGCTAGCCCCTGGCAACCTCTAGTCTACTTTCTAGGTCTATAGATTTGACTTGTTATTCAGTCTCTGTTGTGTCCGACTCTCTGGGACCCCATGGACTGCAGCATGCCAGGCTTCCCTGTCCTTCACCATCTCGGAGTTTGCTCGAACTCATGTCCATTGTGTCAGTGATGCCATCCAACCGTCTCATCCTCCGTTGTCCCCTTCTCCTCCTGGACCTTTTATTTAAAGGAGATCATATAACACGTGATCTTTCCTGGCTGCCTTCTGTCACTGAACACAATGTTATCAAGGTCCATTGATGCTGTAGCATGGAACAGCACTTCCTTCCTTCCATCACCAAATCATCTTTCTTGGTGACTCAGGCAGTAAAGAATATACCTGCAATGCAGGAGACCAGCGTTCGATCCCTGGGTCAGGAAGATCCCCTGGAGAAGGGAATGGCAACCCTCTCCAGTTTTCTGTCCTGGAGAATCCCATGGACAGAAGAACCTAGAGGGCTGCAGCCCATGGGGTCACAAAAGAGCTGGACACGACTGAGCGATTAACACATACGGAATATTCCACTGTATGGATACAGAACCTTTTATTTCTCCATTCATTAGTTGATACACATTTGGATAGTTTCCACTTTGGGGATATTATGAATGATGCTATTATAAAAAACATTTATGTATACATTTTTGTGTGGATGTATGTTTTCAGTTCTCTTGGCTATATTCCCGGGAGTGGAATTGCTGGGTTCTATGGTAACTCTGACATTTCAAGGAACCACCAAAGACCTAATTCTAGATATCTGGGAAGGTGGGGCAAGGTCAAAAAGCAGATGAATAGAGCTGCAACAGCACAGAATAAATAACCTCCCAGGTGTTGACAGAGAGCCTCCTATACGGAAAGTCTACTCTACGGGGACCTACGAGAGGAATAGCTCACTAGACTGAGAGGCATAAGACCCAGGTCAGGGAGGGTTCTGTCCAGTGTCAGCATCCTCCTCCCAGTGTTGGGGAGGGAGGCAGACACCCCAACTCTCAGCTGGCACCCTTTTACACACAGAGAGGGCAGAAATCCACAGGAACACCCGCAGTGGCTGGTTGGAGACAGGGGTTCTGGTGAGGACATGGGGAAAGCAAGCTGAAAGCTGAAATAATATTTGCCTCCACCTCCAGGAGACTTTGCAGCGGGGTGGGAGCTCAGCATGGGTGAACCCAGCCATGGGAGAGCGCCTGATGCACTTGGCCGAGGGAGAAGGAGGACCGGAGTGGGGGAGATGGGCCAGGGGGTGGGGAGGGGGAGACAGTCCCGGAGGGCAGACTGAGACCTGACTCGGATGCCGCCCTGGGGAGTTTGAACTTGGATCTTTAGGTCCCGGGAGCCACTCCAGGACTTGGAGCTGGACAGGGTGGTCAGCCCATGACCTGGAGCCCAGCCTTGGGAGGAGAAGAGGGCAGGGGGCTTGCCATCAGGAGAGAGGGCAGGAAAACATGGGGGCAAAGACCCGGGAGGGAGGGTGGGGAAAGCGAGGAGGAGGCAGATGGGGACCGGCACAGCTTGGGGGGAAGGAGAGCCCCCTGAAGGCATAAAGGTTTAGTCGTTTATTTCCCAGGGAGAAAGAACGGCTGTGACATTGGCAGCACCCAGGGCACATATGGTCCAGGTGGTGCTAGTGGCAAAGAACCTGCCTGCCAGTGCAGGAGACACAAAAGACGCAGGTTCGATCCCTGGTTTGGGAGGATCCCTGGAGGAGGAGATGGCAGCCCACTCCAGTATTCTTGCCTGGAAAATTCCACTTCAAAGCAGCCTGGTGGGCTATAGTCCATGAAGTGCAAGGAGCCGGACACAACTGAGCATGCATGCACACGTTTGTGTCTTCCAGTTGAGCTACAATAAGAAAACAGCTTCAGATGAAAACTCAGATTCTTCTGGTTTGGGACAGTCTTCACTATCCATCTGCATCGAGGGGGTGGGAGTGCCCATTACGTGGGGCACCCCCTTCTGTGGCACACAAAACACCCCAAACCCATGCCCAGCCCCACATTTGCAACCCCCTCCAGGCTCCTACTGGACAACTATTTAAGGGTCACCTTTGGATCAGCAGAAATGTGAAAAAAATACTCATCTGCAGAAGCATGCTTTTTCTTTCTTCTTTCTGCATTCGTCTGTTTCTGCAGCTCTCCTCTCTGCTCCCCTGTTTGTCTGCAAGCACTCAGAAGTCCAGCTGCCCAGGATCTCTGCAGCTCCTGTTCCCAGGGCGCTGTCATTTCTTCTCCAGCACTAAGGTTCAAGCACAGGTCAGGGGGCTGCAGAAAGGACCCCTGACTCAAGGGATCAGAGGAAAAAACATTCCCTAAGGATGGATGAAGGCAGAAAGACCTGGGCTGGAGGCAACAGAGGAGCAAGGCAAAGCACTTCCAGGATGCTGAAGCTTTTGCTAAGGTTCGAGGCATGCTTCATTACCTACCCTTGGGGGTCAACTTCGAGGTCAGAGGAGACTGCTAGTGCAAAGGCTTTGCAGTGGAGGAGGGGAGCATGATGAACTTGGTGAGGGTGAGTAACGGGGCAGGTGTGGGGGCAGTTCCCCACTTCAATGGTTTTGCACGGTGCTTTCTTCCCAGGGAATTTTTGGAATTAGCCCAAACTAATTCCAAAGCACTAATTTGTTCTAGGTCGCTTCAGTTGTGTCCAGTTCTTTGCAACCCTGTGTAGGGGAGCCTGCTAGGCTCCCCTATCCATGAGATTCACCAGGCAAGAATACTGGAGTGGGTTGTCATTCTCTTCTCCAGAGCATCTTCCCGACCCAGGGATCAAACCTGCATCTCTTACGTCTCCGGATTGGCCGGCATATTCTTTACCACCAGCACCACCTGGGAAGTCCAGACTGTAGAAGTGGTCAGATGTCGGCATAGCCCTGGTCCTCACCCAAGCGTTCCTCCTTAGGGCCAGACTGTGACAGGCTTTGGCAGCCCTCAGTGACGAAAGGGCCAAGTCTGAGCGGTGGGCACAAAGATTATCCCAGCCTTCTCTGTACCTTCAGCTCCAGGGACCTTCCAGCATCACAGTCCCAGTTCACTTTTATGTTCAGCTTTGCCCGCATCCTCTTGGGAATGGGATCTCATCATTATTCTACAACATTGTGAAATGTTTAGACATCAGGGAACCTAAGGGAGTTGACATACAATTAGATAATAATAGTACATTTAAAAATAGCTGATGGATTCGCATTACTTTTCTCTCAGTTGATGGTTAAACACTCCATAAAAATTGCAGGGTCAGATTTCTCTGGCTCTTCTATGAGTGGTTTCTGATAGTTTTAAATAAGGATTAACTGCATCAAAGCTGGACTGAATGCAAGCTTCTAATCCAAAATAGATCTTTAGTCTGATTTCATCCAGGTTACAGTTTCAGAGCTGAGAGCTAATTTAATTCATGTTTACATGAGCTTTAAGTGTTATTTCCAACAGTGTGGTGCACTGTGACACTCACGGGCCCACAGACGGGGTCCTGGGTCCTCCCTCCTTTGCAGTATGATGTTGCTGCTCTTCACTAAATCAAGAGATGAGACCTCTGTCTCCACCCCTTTGACTCTGGACAGATCTCCTGGTTTACTCTGGCCAATGGAATGCAGCAGAAGTGACTTTGTGCAGTGTCGGAGCTAGGCCTTCAGAGGGATTATAAATTTCATGTTCAGTGTCGTGGAACAGCCAGAGACCATGTGGAGAGAGAAACCCATGCCACAGCCCAAACAAGGTCCTGGGATCTGAGGCCACCTGTGACTCCAGCCTCAGCATCTCCAGCAGCAGTCTGACCCAGGGAGACCGGCAGAAGCTTGACAAACAATACCTTGTTGCTTTAAGCCATTAAACTTCAGGGACGTTTGTTACACACAGGAGATAACAAATACAACTAGGATCCTAAATGGTGGCAAGATGCAGTCCTTTTCTATAAAAATAGACCTCAGTCCTAAAAACATTTCCCCACTTTCCTGTAAGGTAAAGTAGCGTTTTCACTTTTGAAAGAAAGAAAGAAAGCTAGCAAGTGGAGTCATTCAAGAAGGTCTGTGCCTTCCGGTTTGAATGCCAAAATATAATAATATTTATTCATTAAAAAAAATGAAGATTTATTATTCAGACTAAGAGCTATTAGTTGTTGTAGTGAAAGCGTTAGTCCCTCAGTCATGTCCGACTCTTTGAGATCCCACAGACTGTAGCCCGCCAGGCTCCTCTGTCCATGGGGTTTCCCAGGCAAGACTACTGGAGTAGTTTGCCATTTCCTTCTTCAGGGGCTCTTCCCAACCCAGGGATCAAATCTGGGTCTTCTGCATTGCAGGTAGAGTCTCTTACCATCTGAGCCACCAGGGAATAGTTAGGGAGAAAGAAAAGGAAATTGGTAAATGGGTTCCATGATTGCCCGGTCAGTGCTTTGCTGGCTTCCAACTCGAAGGATTTGGAGCCTGCCCTCCTGGCACCTGACCTTGAATGCGCAGAACTGGGCGGTCCCTTTCTGCCCTCTTTCCACGCTGACACCGCGCTGGTAGATACTGCACCTTCACCCTGACACCGGGACCTTTCTCACTTGCAGGAATTTAAATTAAAATGCATCTCCCAATACCTGGTTCATTGGCCAGATAGATGCACAACATGCCAAATGCTGAGAGGCGGGAGTTTGCAGCAGAGAAACACTTTACTCATGGGGCAGTCAAGCGAGGAGAGTGGAGAACAAATCTTAAATCTGCTCCCCCCAAAGGCGAGTGGAGAACAAGTCTTAAATCTGCTCCCCCCAAAGGCGAAGGGCTGGGGATTTTATGGGATAAACGAGGAGGCTGGCCTGAGGTGTGGGGAGAGATGATTGGAGGCAAGAAAAAGGTGACGTAATTGGTGTTCTGCGAAGGCGTAACTGAGTTACGTACTTCTTTACGGGATGCATGTTCAGGATATGTCAGTGCTAGCCTGATCTAAGGGTGGAGTTCTTGGCTCTCTGACCTTAAAATTCATGCTTCTGACTCGAAGGCTCAATTGGAGGGTGAGTGGTCCCAAGCAGCCTTAACTCATTCAAATTTGGAGAGCTATCCAATTCCTGAGAAACAACTTCAGCGTCCATTACCATAGTGAGACCATGGGTCAGAGTTGTCATCCGAAGGGAGTGTTAGAGCCATCTTGTGACATGTTGTCTAAGCTACATGGAGCTTGGGGGAAGCACAATTTATAAAAAGAGTTAAAGCGAGCTATGTCAGTTAAGACAGGTTAGAGAATGTTACTTATTAAACAAGTTATAGTTTAAGGGCTATAAGTGAAGACTGCTTCCCCTATTTCAGGATTTCAGGAAGGACCTCTTTGCTATTTCACTGAAAATGAAACATGATGATAATACTCCTTTCATGGGATTCTCTTGAAATTAAGGATTTTGTTAACAGGATTTATTCAATTGTTCGCCAGAATACTGGGCAACAAATACTTACAGAAAAGTATCCAGATAAGGAATTATTGTTATTTTTATATTTGTCTCCTTATACATTTTCAATTATTTTAAGTGTACATACTGTAAAATGCACATTTGCCTTTGGTACACAGCTGCATGCATTGTATCATATGTATAGACATGTGTATCCACCACAATCAGGATAGAAAACATTTCCAACACCGCAGAAAATTCTCTTGGGTGCCCTTTCATGGTCAAACCCTCTCCCAGGCCCCAGCCTCTGGCAACCACTGACTTGTTCTCTCTTCCTATGGTCTTGCCTTTCCAGAATGAATAGCATGGAATCATGTTCTGTGTAACTTTTTGAGACCGGCTTCTTTCACCTATTCATATGGAATGAAGCCTCTATATAAATCCGAAAGTACAGGATTCAGAGGATTTGGGTTTGTTCGACATGTGGGGGTTGGAGAGAGTGCCTGGAGCATGGAAGATCATTGCCTGCCCCCGTGACTTGCCCCAAGTATCTCTTCTTCTGACTGTTGATTCTTAATACACCAGTAATCTTGTGAGTAAGTGGGTTTCGCTGAGTCCTGTGAGCTGCTCTAGAAAATGAATGGAACCCAAGGACGGGGTCACTGGAACCTCTCATTTATAGTCAATTGTTCAGAGGTACAGGATACAACCTGGACTTGGAATTGGCATCCTGAATTGGAAAGGTCATTGGAACCTCCAGTTTATAGCCAGTTGATGAGAAGCACAGGTTTCCACTGGAGTCTGAGGTGGAGAGTGGTCTGGTGGGACAGCCCCTTACCTATGGAATCTGCTTCGATCTCCAGGTAGACTGAGTTGAATTCTTGGACACTCTACAGGCACCCAAGAATTGCTCGTTGATATGGGGAGGCATCCACACACAGAGGTGCACACACTCATTCAGACTGGGGCCAGGAACCCTTTGCAAGGTGTGTAAATAATATGTTCCTTCTTATGAGTAGTATTCCCAAGTGAAAAAGTACCATTGTTTGTTTATCTGTTCACTCACTGAAAGGTATTTGTGTTGTTACCAGCTTGGGGCAATTATGAGTTGAGCCGCTGTAAATGTTTCTTTACTTAGATTCATTAACTGTAATGCTATTTATTTCAAAACTACTTTATCAGCAGAAATATGACACTGTAGTTTATTGTAGTTAATTTTATCTGAAGTGTTTATTCTAGTAATTTGGGGGGTTAATTAACATTTCTTTAGCATTCACTTTTATTAAATAAATATACAATAGTTTACTAAATAACTATCATGACTTACTAAGGGCTTCCCTGGTGGCTCAGATGGTAAAGAATCTGCCTGCAATGTAGGAGATCCAGGTTTGATCCTCGGGTCAGGAATATCCCCTGAAGAAGGGAATGGCTACCCACCCCAGTATTCTTGCCTGGAGAATTCCATGGACAGAGGACCTGGCTGGTTACAGCCCATGGGGTCACAAAGGGTTGGACATGACTGAGCGACATCTTTATGACTTACTGTGTCCCCACAAATTAGGACAACTCAAGGTAAAGATCCAGTCAATATAATGCTGCTGCTGCTGAGCTGCTTCAGTCATGCCCAAGTCTTTGCGACCCTATGGACCACAGCCCACCCCGTTCACGCTTACCTGTACCACCTGGTACAAGATATTTAGTAAA
This sequence comes from Muntiacus reevesi, assembly GCF_963930625.1. NCBI lineage: Eukaryota > Metazoa > Chordata > Mammalia > Artiodactyla > Cervidae > Muntiacus > Muntiacus reevesi. Next base: position 8,629,298 of record NC_089262.1, on the reverse strand, counting down.
GGAAACAAGTGATTAAACTTAAAATGACTCACCATGGGGCATCTACCATTATGTTCCCCCCGCTGTCCTACAACATGAAGTTCTTCAAACAACCTTGAAGACTCTTGCCAAAAATGTTTAACCTAAACCTCATCAACCCTCTAAACTTACCCTACAGTTTACAGGAAATAGAGAGGGGGGGGGTAGTTAAATGTATACTGGATTAGTTAACTATTGCTGAGTAACTAATTGCCCTAGACCTGAGCTACTTAAACAACAATGAACAGGGATTTCCCTGATAGTTCAGTGGTTAAGACTCCACACTTCCAGATTCTTTAAAAAACTGGAAATAGAACTGCCATATGACCCAGCAATTCCACTTCTGGGCATACACACCGAGGAAACCAGATCTGAAAGAGACACGTGCACCCCAATGTTCATCACAGCACTGTTTATAATAGCCAGGACATGGAAGCAACCTAGATGTCCATCAGCAGACGAATGGATAAGGAAGCTGTGGTACATATACACCATGGAATATTACTCAGCCGTTAAAAAGAATTCATTTGAATCAGTTCTAATGAGATGGATGAAACTGGAGCCCATTATACAGAGTGAAGTAAGTCAGAAAGAAAAACACCAATACAGTATACTAACACATATATATGGAATTTAGAAAGATGGTAATGATGACCCTATATGCAAGATAGCAAAAGAGACACAGATGTAAAGAACAGATTTTTAGACTCTGTGGGAGAAGGCGAGGGTGGGATGATCTGAGAGAACAGCACTGAAACATGTATATTGTCATATGTGAAACAGATCGCCAGTCCAGGTTGGCTGCATGACACAGGATGCTCAGGGCTGGGGCACTGGGATGACCCTGACGGATAGGATGGGGAGGGAGGTGGAGGGAGGGTCAGGATGGGGACACATGTACAGCCATGGTGGATTCATGTCAATGAATGGAAAAAACCACTATAATATTGTAAAGTAATTAGCCTCCCATTAAAATAAATAAATTAAAAAAAAAAAGACTCCACACTTCCAAGGTGGGGGATGCTGGTTCAACCCCTAATCAGAGGACTGATTCCACATGCAGCACAGCAGGTCCAAAAAAAAGTAGTGTGCAGCAAAAATGAACAATATCTCACACAGTGGTCCAAGAGAAGACAAGGAGAGAATCACAGTGTCTCATATGACCTAGTCTCAGCACAAGCTGTCACTTCTGCCATATTCCATTTATTAAAAGTGAATCCATGAGGATGGTGACTGCAGCCACAAAATTAAAAGATACTTGCTCCTAGGAAGAAAAGCTATGACAAGTTTAGACAGTGTATTAAAAAGCAGAGACATCACTTTGTTGACAAAGGTCCATATAGACAAAGCTATGATGTTTCCAGCAGTCAGGTATGGATGTGAGAGTTGGACCATAAAGAAGGCTGAGTGCCAAAGATTTGATGCTTTTGAGCTGCGGTGTTGGAGAAGACTCTTGAGAGTCCCTTGGACTTCAAGGAGATCAAACCAGTCCATCCTAAAGGAAATCACCCCTGACTAGTCATTGGAAGGACTGATGCTGAAGATGAAGCTCCAATATTTTGGCCACCTGATACGAAGAGCCAACGCATTGGAAAAGACCCTGACGCTGAGAAAAATTGAAGGCAGGAGGAGAAGGGGATGACAGAGGATGAGATGGTTGGATGGCATCACCGACTCAATGGACATGAGTCTGAGCAAGCTCTGGGAGACAGTGAGGACAGGGAAGCCTGGTGTGCTGCGGTCCATGGGGTCACAAAGAGTCGGACATGACTTAATGCCTCAACAACAACAACAACAAGGACAGTTGCTGGACTGGCCACACAGAGTGTGGACTCAAGGGGAAGTTCTGTCTTTTGAATCATGAGAATCAAAGGATTTGTGAACATATTTAAAAATCACCACTGGAGTTATTTTAGCTTAAAAGAGAGAAACTAGTAGCAATGTGTTAATCCTTATTGGAACCTGAATTTCTTAAAAAGTCATAGAAGTTATTTTGAGGACAATTATGTTTAGTGAAATAAGTCAGAGAAAGATACATACTTATGCTATCACTTATATGTGGAATCTAGAAAGTAAAACAAATTGTTCAATCTAACAAAAAAGGGGAGGGGTAAATGGGGAAAGGGATTAAGAAGTACAAACTAATATGTATAAAATTAAATAATAGGGAAGCCTGGCGTGCTGCAGTCCATGGGGTTGCAAAGAATTGGATGCAACTCAGCAACTGAACAACAGCAACAAAAATAAAATCAATAAACTACAAGGATATATTGTACAGCACACGGAATATAACCAATATTTTATAACAGGCATAAATAGAGCATAATCTTTAAAAACTGTCAGTCACTATGTTGAACATCTGAAACCTAGGCAATATTGTAAACCAACTCTCCCTCAGTTTTAAAAACAGAGGACATAATGACATGATGTCGACAAAAGACTTGTTTTGGATATAAAAACATGAAGATGATTGAAGTAATGGAAGATAATATATGCACCTTGCTAATATAAACTTTAAAAAACTGGTGTTGCTATATTAATATTACTCAAGTAGATTTCAAGATAAAGAGTTTTGCCAGAGATAAAGGCACCTATTTTACTATGATCAAAAGATTGTCGATAGAAAAACATGAAAATCCCAAGTGTGTGTGCACCTAATAAAAACAGCTTCAAATATAAGAAGTCAACATTGAAAGGAGACACAAACAAATCCACAATAACAGTTGGCGAGGACCTCCTGGGTGGTGCTAGTGGTAAAGAACCCGTCTGCCAATGCAAGAGACATAAGAGATGCAGGTTCAACCCTGGGGTGGAGAAGATCCCCTGGAGGAGGGAATGGCAACCCACTCCAGTATTCTTGCCTGGAGAATCCCATGGACAGAGGAGCCTGGTGGGCTACAGTACACAGGGTTTCAAAGAGTTGGACACGACTGAAGTGACTTAACACACACAGTTGATGAGACTGACAGGAACATCTCTTTCTCAGGATATTTATCTACCGAAAAAAAAGAAGTAAACAAAAATTAGTAACAGTAAAGAAGACTTGAATATCATTATCAGCCAATTTGATCTAACAAACATTTATAGATTGCAAAAAGAAAAACAACATAAAAGAAAAAACCCATAAAAGTCATTTTGAGTACACTTGGAAAACTTACATGTGAAATAATTAGTGTCCAACTCTTTGTGACCCCATGGACTGCAGCACGCCAGGCCTCCCTGTCCTTTACCAGCTCCGGGAGTTTGCTCAAACTCATGTGCAATGAATCATTTTTCATACTTTCAGATATTTTCAAAATAAAAATAGGTAAATATATTAGGATAGTTTGGTGCCAAGGAATGAGGGTCTCAAATTCAAGACTGAGGAATGAGGTTGGCATCCTTGGTTTGCCGGAGAAAAGGGAGACCCTCTACTGTTAAGTATATGCTGTTTTTTGTCTAATATTCTGGTAAGTGGGTGCTACGTTAGCTTCAAGGGACTCTCCTCCTGAAAGAGACACAGGAAGAAATCTCAGCTGTGTGTGGTGGGCTTCCTCTGTGAAAGCACGCAGGAAAGCCACTCTGGAGAACTTCGGGACACGCAGGAGCAGCAGAGCCAAGCAGAAACTGCTGTCAAGGAGAAAAGCAGAAGCTCCAGGGCCTTCCATGAAAGTCTGAGATGGAAGAGGGGTGGAGGGAAGGAGGTGGGGAAGAAGAGCCCCCTCAAACTTCCAGCCTGGGATTTCAAAGAAAACCACCGAGAAGCCTCTGTTAGCCACTGAATTGAACTGAACTGAGGCACAGCAAGGCCAACAGAGCAGAATATAAGTGCCACTGAAAACACAGCTTTTTATTCTCCTGCATCCCAAGGGAAAGGAGCTCACCACACACCCTGCAGCACTGGTGAGTTCTGTCTGGAATCACCTGAGTCAGTGAGGGGGCGGAGGGAGCAAGTGGGACATGTGGGCAGGAGCCTTCACTGCGGTTTCTACGGAAAAAACAGGCAAGGCAGGGACAGCAGGCTTGGGATTGGCTAGTCTGAGTAATTTCAGTGGGTTCTGGGGCACTGGGGCTATCTCTAGGTGTCAGGTCTCTGGCCATGCGGTGACTAATGCAGGTAGACAGTGGTCCAGAGTGTGAGAGCCTGATGGAGGAGGTGGTTGCGGTGTGGGCTCTGGATTAGTTGGTTTGTCTATGAAAGGCATGTTCTTTCTTTTTTATTTTTAATTTATTATACAATTTTTAAAGATTCTAAGAAAACTAAGATCATTCAGAAAAATAAGATCACGGCATCTGGTCCCATTATTTCATGGTAAATAGATGGGGAAACAGTGGAAACAGTGGCTGACTATTTTTGGGGGCTCCAAAATCACCGCAGATGGTGACTGTAGCCATGAAATTAAAAGATGCTTACTCCTTGGGAGAAAAGTCATGACCAACCTAGACAACATATTAAAAAGCAGAGACATTACTTTGCCAACAAAGTTCTGTCTAGTCAAGGCTATGGTTTTTCCAGTAGTCATATATGGATGTGAGAGTTGGACCATAAAGAAAGCTAAGTGCCGAAGAATTGATACTTTTGAACTATGGTGTTGGAGAAGACTCTTGAGAGTCCCTTGGACTGCAAGGAGATCCAACCAATCCATCCTAAAGGAAATCAGTCCCGAATATTCATTGGAAGGACTGATGCTGATGCTGAAGCTCCAATACTTTGGCCACCTGATGCAAAGAACTGAGTCATTGGAGAAGACCCTGATGCTGATGCTGGGAAAGATTAAAGGCAGGAGGAGAAGGGGATGACAGAGGTTGAGATGGTTAGATGGCATCACCGACTCAATGGACATGAGTTTGAGTAAACTCCGGGAGTTGGTGAAGGACAGGGAGGCCTGGGGTGCTGTAGTCCATGGGATTGCAAAGAGCAGGACACGACTGAGCTACTGAACTGAACTGAAGGTCAAGCTTCATTTACAGTTATTACAAAATACTGACTATATTCTCTGTGTTGTACAAAAGGTCCTTGTAGCCTATCTTAAGGGCCTCCCCGTGGTTCAGATGGTAAACAATCTGCCTGCAATGCAGGAGACCTGGGTTTGATCCCTGGGTCAAGATCTCCTGGAGAAGGTAATGGCTACCCCCTCCAGTATTCTTGCCTGGAGAATCCCATGGACAGAGGAGCCTGATGGGCTACAGTCCATGGGGTCGCAAAGAGTAGGACACAACTGAGTGACTTACACTTTATGTGGCTTCATATCTTATACCCAATGGTTGGAATCCCCATCCTCCATTCCTGTATTGCCCCTTCTCCCCCTCTTCTGGTAACCACCAGTCTGTTCTCTATATCTGTGAGTCTGATTCCTTTTATTAGCTTGTTGCATTTTTTTAGATTCCACATATAAGTAATATCATATAGCATTTGTCTTTCTCTGTCCGACTTGTTTCACTTTGCACAATGCCCTCCAAAGCCATCCATGCTGCTGGAAATAGCAAAATTTACGGCTGAGTAGTATTTCATTGTATATGCAGCACATCTTTATCCATTCATCTGCTGATGGTCAGTTCAGGCGTTTCCATGTCGTGGCAACTGTGAATAGCACTGCTGTGAACACTGGGGTGCATGTATCTTTTCAAATTAGTGTTTTTGCTTTTTTGGGTTATACTCTATATCTAGGAGTGGGATGGCTGGGTCATATGGTAACTCTATTTTTGATTTTTTGAGAAACCTCCACACTATATTCCACAGTGGCAGCACCAATGAACACTCCCATCAACAGCACACGGGGGTTCCCCTTCCTCCACGTCGTGGCCGACACCGGTTATTTGTGGTCTTTTTGATGATGGTGGTTCTGACAACTGTGAGGTGATATCTCACTGTGGTTTTGATTTGCATTTCCCTGATGATTAGTGATATTGAGCATCTTTTCACACGTGTCTGTGAAAGCTGAGTTCTATTCCCCGGGAATTGGCTAGCCCTGGGAGGGGCAGCCTTTCCAGGCCCCAGAGATCAGTTCAGTTCTGTTCGGTCGCTCAGTTGTGTCTGACTCTTCGTGACCCCATGGACTGCAGCACGCCAGGCTTCCCTGTCCATCACCAACTCCTGGGGTTTACTCAAACTCATGTCCATTGAGTCAGTGATGCCATCCAACCATCTCATCCTCTGTCATCCCCTTCTCCTCCTGCCCTCTATCTTTCCCAGCATCAGGGTCTTTTCCAATGCGTTGGCTCTTCGTATCAGGTGGCCAAAGTACTGGAGCTTCAGCTTCAGCATCAGTCCTTCCAACGAATATTCAGGACTGATTTCCTTTAGGATGGACTGGTTTGATCTCCTTGAAGTCCAAGGGACTCTCAAGAGTCTTCTCCAACACCATAGTTCAAAAGCATCAATTCTTCGGTGCTCAGCTTTCTTTATAGTCCAACTCTCACATCCACATATGACTACTGGAAAAACCAAAGCCTTGACTAGACAGACCTTTGTTGGCAAAGTAACATCTCTGCTTTTTAATATACTGTCTAGGTTGGTCATAACTTTCCTTCCAAGGAGTAAGCATCTTTTAATTTCATGACTGCAGTCACCATCTGCAGAGATTTTGGAGCCCCCAAAATCAAAACATCTTAATACACATGGTTAATACACATAGTGACTTTAAAGTTTTAGTGTGAGGGTCAGGAATCTGGGCGTGGCTTAGCTGGGTGGCTCTGGCTCAGGGTTTCTAGGTTACCATCCAGATGCTGGCAGACCGTGGTCATCTGAAACTGGATGGGGCCACAGAATCTGTGTCCAAGATGGCCCAGGCATCTTGTTTTCTCTCTGTTGGAAGGAAGCCTCCATTCCTTGCTGACTTTGGCCAGCAGCCTCGGTTCTTCACCACATGGGGCTCTTCAGAGGGCTGCTGGCTTCTCCCAGGGCAAGCGATCTGACGGTGAAAGAGATAAGCCACAAAAATCAGTTAATATCAGAAGTGACATACCATCACTTCTGCCATGTGCTGTTAGTCAGACAGACTAACCATTGTGAGGGGAAGGGCTGGACAGAAGATGAATCCCAGGCAGGCGGGATCTCCATGTGCCAACTTGCAGACCACCATGGTCCACCAAAGATTTGTATCCTTCCCACGTGTAGAATACAGTCAGCTCCTCCCAGAGTCCCCAGAAATCTCACCCTGCGATAGCATCTGCTCAATGTCTGCCATATCACAGTGCACATCAGGTCCGGATGTTATCATAGTTCCTTAAATCCAATTGCTCCATTTCAGTTCTTCTTGCTAAGTTATCTGCTCCACCCCAACCCCCTCTGTATTAGTCAGCTCAGGCTACTGAAACAAAATCCCACAGACTGGGGGGCTTCAACAACAGACATTTATGTCTCACATTTCTGGAAGCTGGAAATCCAAGATTGGGGTACCAGTGTGGTTAAGATCTGGTGAGGACTCTCCTCCTGGCTTGGAGCTGGCTTTAAAAAAAAAAAAAATGTATTGTTTTTTTACTGTATCCTCACATGGAAGAGAAAGAGACAGAACTAGTTCTCTGGTCTCTTTACAAGGATACTAATCCTATCACGAGAACCCCACCCTCATGGCCTCATCTAAACCTAATTACCTCCAAAATCCCCACCTTCAAATACATCACACTGGGAGTTAGAGCTTCATAATGAACTTTAGTGGGCCACAGATATCCAGTTTGTACACCCTGCCCTACTGAACATACAGTGCGACAGACACGGAATAACCGCTCTGGAAAATCCTGCTCATAAAGGGAGAGGATGAGAGCATGGAGCAGTTGCTGGTCCACACAGGTTCCAGGCCAAGCAACTGTTGTTAAGTTCCTTAATTATGTCTCAGGGTTTGGGAACCATACTCCAAGGCTCTGGACAGGTATACATATAGCTGAGTCCCTTCGCTCTTCACCTGGAAACATCACAACACTGTTAATTGGCTAATCGGCTATGTGTATGTGTGTGTTAATCGCTCAGTTGTGTTCGACTCTTTGCGACCCCCTGGACTGTAGCCCCCAGGCTCCTCTGTCCATGGAATTCTCCAGGCAACAACACCGGAGTGGGTAGCCACTCCCTTCAAGGGATCTTTGTGATCCAGGGATCGAACCTGGGTCTCCTACATTTGCAGTCAGATTCTTTACCATCTGAGCCACCAGAGACTATACCCCAATACAAAATAAAAAGTTTCTTTAAAAAAAAGAGAAGACGAGAGTTTGAAGCAGTTGCTGGTCCATGAAGATTCCAAGCCAGGCAAATGTCATAAGTTCCCTAATCATGTCTCAGGGCTTGGAAACCATACTCCAAGGCTCCTGACTGCCCTCTGGGCCCTTGCTCTTTCCCTGTGACTCATCCTTCCCTTTTCATGAAGGTATCATGTGTTAGCAGCTGGGGAATATTCTCAGCCTGCTTCTTGTCAGTAGAACTTTGAGGGTCCAAAGACCTCCTTGTATCTTGCACTACCCCTGCCCCTTTCAGTCCAAATCAGTAACGATTCTGTGCATGTAATTCTCACAAAAACTTTATGGATTCTCTGCTAATCTCCACGGGATTTCTTCCATTAGACAAAGGCGACACTTCCGAATCTCTTCGAGATGAAACTTTCCCACAAAGACAAGGCTTCTGAAGACAGCTGAGGGGCAATGAGCTGGAGCTTCTGGGAGCACTAGGAAATTTCTTGGCTGCACCGTTTGGCATGCAGGATTTTAATTCCCCGAGCAGGGATTGAACCTGTGCCCCCTGCAGCGGAAGCTCAGACTCTTAACCACCAGGGAAGTCCCAAGGAGCACGGTCCTTTGATCACGAGGGTCTGTGAGTGTCTCAGGCCACTGGGGCTGCTGTAACAAAACATCGCAGACTGGGTAATTGATGAACAACAGATATCTGTTTGCACAGTTCTGGAGGCTGAAGGGTTGAGTCCAGGGTACCAGCTTGGTTGACATCTGGTGAGGGCCCTCCTCCAGGTCGCAGACGCCTCCTTGTGCCCTCACAGGGTGAAAAGGGCTAGAGAGCTCGGTGGGGTCTATTTTATAAGAACGCTAATCCCATTCAGGGGGCTCTACCCTGTCAACCACAAATTCACACTGGGCATGGTGCTTGCTGGACTTCCCTCATAGCTCAGCTGGTAAAGAATCTGCCTGCAATGCAGGAGACCCTGGTTCGATTGCTGGGTCAGGAAGATCTCCTGGAGAAGGAAAAGACCACCTGCTCCAGTATTCTGGCTTGGAGAATTCCATGGATTGTATAGTCCATGGGGTCCCAAAGAGTCGGACACGACTGAGCGACTTTCACTTTCATGGTGCTTGCCATCTACCTCCTCAAGGATTAGGTCATGTACCACTGCAGCTGCTGACCTCCAATACCGCTGGAAGGGGTTCAGGGTGGAGAGCAGAAATGAGGCACTCTGTGCTCCCGGAAAACTGGCAGGATGGGTCTTCAGATAATCAGATGTTCTTAGGAGCTGACTTTATGAGTCCAATTGTTGTATCTCCTCATGTCTAGAAAAGCACTAAAATCCTTCATGGAGATGACTGCTTCTCATGACTAGCAGAAGCTTCATGAGACCAGTAGAAACATTCTAAAAAGTAAACAGGCTTGATCGCATATGTTCTCAGTTCAGTTCAGTTGCTCAGTCATGTCCAACTCTTAGTGATCCCATGGACTGCAGCACGCCAGGCCTCCCTGTCCATCACCAACTCTCAGATTTTACTCAAACTCATGTCCATCGAGTCGGTGATGCCATCCAACCAACTCATCCTCTGTCGTCCCCTTCTCCTCCTGCCTTCAATCTTTCCCAGCATCAGGGTCTTTTCAAATGAGTCAGCTCTTTGCATCAGGTGGCCAAAGTATTGGAGTTGCAGCTTCAGCATCAGTCCTTCCAATGAACAGTCAGGACTGATTTCCTTTAGGATGGACTGGTTAGATCTCCTTGCAGTCCAAGGGACTCTCAAGAGTCTTCTGCCTTCACCTAAATCACACATATACCGACCTTCCCCCCTGCCTCTTTGGAGCAGTTTCCCAGAGCTATCTGAGGTGCTTTCTCCCAGGCTGCAGTCCTCATTTTGCCCCAGATAAAACGTAACTTGAAACTCTCATGTGCATTTTTTAAGTTGACTTAAGCACCCTCCAAATTCCCCACCTCCTAATGCCATCGTGCTGGGGGGTTGGGATTACAGTGTAGGAATCTGGGGGAGACAGGAGCATTCAGGCCACAGCAGTGAGGCACTTTTAATCTCGTCAGAGGGCTTTATGTCTGGGGGTAGGGCTTTATGTCTTTCTGAAATCTTTCAAAAATGACTTACAGGCCCAGTCCAGGGTCTGTCACTGGACCACGGTTTTTCTGGCAGGGGCTTTGAATTTGACCTTTCGCTTGGAAGCCATTCCTTGATTCTAGCATAACTTGTCTTCTGGCCGAGCTGAAAACCATCCAGTCTGAGCTCCTTTCTGCTTAACGGCCTTTCCATTCATATCTCTCTCCCCTGACATCTTATTATGAGTAACTAGCGGAAACCAGGCAGTCCTGGCTCCAAATCTCCTTGACTAGATCATGAGCCCACTGGGCGCGTTTTCCTCCGTCCACATGACTGCAGGCAGTGGCATCACCAGCATCTCCTTCCTCCAGTTTCTGACAACACTTCCCTCACTTTCCTGCCAGCTCTCACCTGAGTCTTTACAGGCCTGGCTCTTTTTTTTAAAAAAAATACTTTTTTAAAATGATTGCCTTAAAAAATAGAGGGCTTCCCTGGTGGCTCAGTGGTAAAGAATCCCCCTGACAATGCAGGAGATATGGGTTCAATCCCTGGGCCAGGAAGATCCCACATGCCCTGGAGCAACTCAGCGCAGGAACCACAGCTAATGAGCCCCCATCCTGCAACTACTGAGGCCCGAGCACCCTAGAGCCTGTGCTCCAAAACAAGAGAAGCCACTGCAATGAGAAACCCTTGCAGACAGTGAACAGTAGCCCCCAATTGCTGAAATCAGAGAAAAAAACCCATGTAGCAGCAAAGATCCAGAACAGCCAAAAGTAAAAATAAATTATTTCCCAAACTATGTTTTATTTATTTGGCTGTGCCGGGTCTTAGTGGCGGCAACTTTGGTCTTCCTCGTGGCATGCAGGCTCCTTTAGCTGAGGCATGAGAACAAGTGGTTGCGGCATGTGGGATCTAGTTCCCTGACCAGAGATTGAACCCTGACCTTCTGCGTTAGGAATGGAGAGTCCTAGTCACTGGACCTTCCCTTGTGGCTCAGCTGGTAAAGAATCCGCCTGCAATGCGGGAGACCTGGGTTCGATTCCTGGGTTGGGAAGGTCCCCTGGAGAAGGAGAAAGGTTACCCAGTCCAGTATTCTGGCCTGGAGAATTCCATGGACTCGCAAAGAGTCGGACACGACTGAGCGGCTTTCACTTTAGCCACTGGACCACCAGGGAAGTCTCCAGACCTTGACTCTCATTCACAGCTTCTTCGAGGGGCTCCAGGCTTTCACCAATACTCTCAACACAGCCCACTGCCTGGTGTGAAAGTCACTCCCACATTTTGAGTTTCCATCACAGGACTCCGCCTACAAATGGTACTCTCTAGGCTACCAACTTAGCCCCGAACTGTGCAGCTTAAAGCAGTAGAAATTATTACCTTGCCGCTTCTGAGGCTCAGGTATCTGAGTGGCTTAGCTGGTGGTTCCCAGGCAGGGTCTCCCAGGAGGCTCCCGTCCAGACGTTGGTGGGTATTGCGGTCATCTGACCCTTGACTGGGTCTGGAGCATCTATGCACGTGAGGCTTTCTTTGCTACGAGGGCCTCTCCATGGGGCTACTAGTGACTTGGCAGCTGACTGCCCCCAGAAGCAAGTGATGGGGGGGTGTGCAGTGAAGACAAGATGGAAGCAGCCACGTATCTGTTGTAACTTAATTCCAGACGAGACTGGCATCATGATTTCTGTATTCTACTGGACCAACCCCATACCATGTGAAAGGATGTGAAATCCCAGAAGCACAGAGTATTATGGATCATTTTGGAGGCTGACGGCCACACAATTATTTAGGGGCAAAATGTCATGTTGTCTATAACTTACATACTTCCGCAAGAAAAAAAAAAAGAAGCAAACAGTAACAATACAGTGAAGTCCCTTCACATGAACCTTCCAGTTGTTAACTTCAAAGATGCGAACGCGCGTTCACATGCCCAATCATGTTAGCTGGTTCACGTGTCTGACGTACACTGGGCTCACTCCGCTCCTGGAATTTCGGGATGTCACATGCTTGCATCCTCTGCAAGGGGTTGGGTTTTTGTGTACCTAACAGCATAGTACTGTATAGCAGTATCTTTATTTCAGGCCCAGGATGTTAAGAAGCAAGCGTAAAAGCAGCGGAGATGTAGCTTGGTGATCGGGTGTGAGTGAAATCGCAGCTGGCCCTCTGTCTCCTGTTGCTGATAATTCTTCAGCTCTGCCGTCTCCCACCTCTTCTCCCTGCTCCCATCAGTAACCTCTTCTTGCCTGTTCTCCTGATGCCAGCCCCTGTGTGCCAGCCGTAGTACTGCACCACTGGACTTTTCAAGGTACAGTAAGATTTAAAATGTTTTCTTTATTTTTTGTGTCTGTTTTCTATGTATTATTAGTGTGAAAAGTATTATCAACCTATTATGTGCGTGCTCAGTCACTTCAGGCATGTTTGGCTTTTTGCAGCCCTACGGACTGTAGTCCACCAGGCTCCTCTGTCCATGGGATTCTCCAGGCAAGAATACCGAGGTGGGTTGCCATGCCCTCCTCCAGGGGATCTTCCCAACCCAGGGATCGAACCCGAGTCTCTTACATCTCCTGCATTGCCGGTGGATTCTTTACCACTAGCGCCACCTGGAAGCTCTGGTTAGTAGTACAGGAGCATACAGCCGACTGTTAGTTGGTACCTAGGCTAACACTTTGGACTTCTTAGCAGATTGCACTTACTAAATGCTCTCAGAATGGAGATCCTTTGACTGTAGAGGCGTTACTGTATGTGACGCTTTGTGAAGAATCTATGGACTGTAGCTCGCCAGGCTCCTCTGTCCATGGGATTCTCCAGGTAAGAATACTGGAGTGGGTTGCCATGCCCTCCTCCAGGAGATCTTCCTGATCCAGGGATCCAACCTGCATCTCTTGCATCTCCTACATTGGCAGGCAGGTTCTTTACCACTAGTGCCACCTGGGAAGCCCCAGGGGACTTCCTGTAATTATATCTAAATCCATGGGGCTTTATTGAGCTTTTCTTTCACTTTGCTACATATTCGCACATTTTCATAGTAAAAAGTGAGAGAGAAAAAAAGCCAATTTAGGCTTTCTGTGTGGGGGGTGACCAGATGGCTTACTGGTTCACGAAGCATCTAGAAACCAGCTTTCGTTTCCACCCAGCCTTCCGACATTCAGCAGCAACGCCTGCCCTGCACAGAGGACTCGATGCTTTCTTTCCCAGCTGGCTGCCTGCAGCTGCACACACAGGCGGGTGGGGGGCTGAGTCAGCAACACGGCCCAGAAACAGGAGCAGATGAACCGCAAGACGCTCTCCCCCAGGGATTCCTGGGAGATGTTCTCAAACACACCAGCACTTTTTCTGATTCTGCTCCTCAATTTCTTTAGAGGAGCAGTTACACGGAATACTTTTCCTGACCTTGCCTTCAAGGTCACTGTTGATCCCGGGGCTTTAGCAGAGTCAGCAGTCTTGTTTAACGTTGCCTTTGCCCTGCTTGTTAATTCAGCTTGGGTTCACTCAGTTCCTGGAATTTCGGTCCTGATTTCATAATAATAAATAAAACAACTTTGGAGAGATAACTAGCTGTGACGGTTGAGTCACAACTCTAATTTATTAAGGAACTCTGTGAAATCCCAGTGTTCAGTAAGAGTTTCTATAAGAATAGAGTTATAAAAGGAATTCTTTTTAGAGTTAAATATTAACTTGTGATCAATTTTCCAGAGGACTTTGGAACTGAAATTGGTGAAGGTGAAAAATTGCCCTTTGGGGTGTTGCGAGCAGTTTGTACATTTTAAGATAGAAGCAAACATTTATGTTTAGAGTTGATCCTCAATTTGTTCTGGGTGATGATACTTTGGTGAGTTCTTTTACTTATTCAGATATTTTAAAAAATACATACACATTATTTTGGAGAAATCCTGAGGCAGTGAAATAATTCAATTGCAGATGTTTCAGATTGGCATGTGCAGGGTTCTTTTATTTTTTTTTTTATTTTTCAGTGGGTTTTGTCATACATTGATATGAATCAGCCATAGAGTTACACGTATTCCCCATCCCGATACTCCCTCCCACCTCCCGAAGGGTTCTGTTTAATGTTAAACTGGTGTATCTCTAGCAGGACACCTTTGCAGTGGGGAGGATCAGAAGGGTACCAGCCATAGGGTGATGGTTTGCTAGCTCAGCTCTATTTCCCAGGATTCCTTTTCTTGTATGTTTCCAGTTTGATTGAGCTATTGAGTCATGCAGTGGTGTTTGACTCTTTATGATCCTGTGGACTGTAGCCCTCCAGGCTCCTCTGTCCATGGGATTTTCCAGGCAAGAATACTGGAGTGGATTGCCGTTCCCTCCTCCAAGGGAATCTTCCCAACCCAGGGATCGAACCCAAGTCTCTCATGTCTGCTGCACTGGCAGGTGTGTTCTTTACCACTAGCGCCACCTGGGAATGATCTCTATTGAGCTATAAGAGATATTTTATCCTGAGAGTTGCACCTGCCTTCCTCCAGCCAGGCTTTCCTTGCCAAACAAAATCATGGAAGGTTGACACTGACATGGCCTGTATGGATTACCTAGTTCAGTTGGGTCCTAAAGTTGGTCCATCATAAGACCCATCTGGGAAGTATTTTTTGAAATATGGTTTCCCTAGTACCAACCTGGAAGATTCCAGTTCAGTAAAGAAGCTCAGGTTTATCATCTGAATTTTATGAAGTCCTTAGGTGGCTAGAATGGTCAACTAAGTGGGTTTGCTGGTCATTGCAATTTTCAAAGTGTGGTCTTTGGACCAGGAGAACTAGCATCATCACCTAGAATATCATTTTGGACACACAAATTTCTGTACCACCACCCACCCCTGCCTTAGACCTTCTGAATCAGAGGCTCTGTGTTTGGGGGCCTGGCACTTTGTGCTTTAACAAACCCTCCAGGGGATTCTGATGCATGATTAAATTTGAGAACCAAATTGAGTTTAATCCCTTGTTTCATAGTTAATGAAACTGAGTCTAAAGAGAAGGGACACATCTTTGGCTTAATATAAGGAGATGAGTCACTCTTTCCACTTTCTGGAAACAGTGACAGAATTTTATTTTCTTGGGCTCCAAAATCACTGTAGATGGTGACTGCAGCCATAAAATTAAAAGACACTTGCTCCTAGGAAGAAAAGTTATGACAAACCTAGACAATCTATTAAAAAGCAGAGACATCACTATGCTCAGGAAGGTCCATATACTCAAAGTTATGGTTTTTCCAGTAGTCATGTATGGATGTGAGAGTTGGACCATAGAGAAAGCTGAGCGCTGAAGAATTTATGCTTTTGAACTGTGGTGTTGGAGAAGACTCTTGAGAGTCCCTTGGACTGCAAGGAGATCAAACCAGTCCATCCTAAAGGAAATCAGTCCTGAGTGTTCATTGGAAGGACCGATGCTGAAGCTGAAGCTCCAATACTTTGTCCACCTGATGTGAAGAGCTGACTCATTGGAAAAGACCCTGATGCTGGGAAAGATTGAAGGCAGGAGGAGAAGGGGACGACAGAGGATGAGATGGTTGGATGGCATCACTGACTCAATGGACATGAGTTTGAGCCAACTCCAGGAAATAGTGGCCAGGAGAGCCTGGTGTGCTGCAGTCGATGGAATTGCGAAGAGTTGGACACGACTTTGTGACTGAACAACAACAACAGCAAGGAGAGGAGAAGAGTAAGCAGCCTCTTACAGCACTCAGGTATTTTGAGGAGAGAATACTCACAGCCTTTGTCTTGAGAAACCTCGGGTTACTACACTTGTGAAAGCAAAGTTGTCATCAACTAGAATATAATACATGATCCAATGAGCCAGTTTGTAGTCCAAGATGCCAAAGGAATTGTTTTTTAGGAGTGCATACTAGGGAAAATCAAGAGCTGTAGCACTAATGCAAGCTTCATGGAGAAGAATTTTAAAAGCTGGAGAGGATTTGCACAAATGGAAAAAGAGAAGGTGGCTCTTCCCCCAAAGTGGGAAAACCACAGGGAGGAAAAGGCGGAGAAAGGAAAATTGCAGCCAGGCTCAAGTGAAAGGTGCAAGTTAAGACAAAGAGAAAGCTTGTGGGCTGGATCTCGGAGATTGTTTTAGGAAAACAGGTGGGAAAACAGTAGACACAAACCGTTCTGAATATAGTTGTTGTTCATTTGCTCAGTCGTGTCCATCTCTTTCTCCTTCACTCTCTTCAGGGTTTGCTCAAACTCACATCCATTGAGTCGGTGATGCTATCTAACCTTCTCATCCTCTTGCCCTGTTCTTCTCTAGCCCTCCATCTGTCCCAGCATCAGGGTCTTTTCCAGCGAGTCGGCTCTTCGCATAAGGTGGCCAAAGTATTGGAGCTTCAGCTTAGGTAGGAGCAGAGGTGTATTTCACATTATAAGTCTGTCTTGTAAAATGTGAATCCGCCACACAACTTTGCTAGTTGGGGATGATCTGGAGAAGGTTTCCCAGGTAGTAAAGAATATGCTTGCCAATGCAGGAGGCACGTGTTCAATCCCTGGGTCAGGAAGATACCCTGGAGAAGGAAATGGCAACCCACTCCAGTATTCTTGCCTGGGAAATCCTATGGATAGAGGAGTCTGGCAGTCTAACTGAGCATGCACATGCACATTGATCTGGAGGATACTTTAAAACAAAACAAAACAAAGCTACTTTTAAGTATCTGTGTCAATTTAGCACTGGGTTGGTAAGTTTTGGCAAGACATGTATAGAGCTTCGAATATGAAATCCATCATGTTAATTAGTGTTAATAAATAAGAAGTCACTAATGATGCTTGGAGAGCAAAACTTAGCAAATACAGGAAAAATGATGCCTAATCAGTCACATCTAATCCTTCCTTGTAAATGGTACTTACAAGATGCTTAGAAACAGTCTTATAGAAACAATTTTGTGTTTCCATGGAAATAAATGCTTGTGTAGAGCTGTTCAGGCTGTCTTGATTTTTGTCTTTCAGTGTCTGGGAGCTATTTTACAATTCAGTAAGTGGTATGGAAATGACAGATAAGGACACTGACCTTTGCCTCTGTCTTGTGGGAAAAAAGCCAGTTTTGCCTTCGTCTGCATTTTCTTTTCAACGTTCCTTAACTCTACATATGTGTGGACTTCCCAGAAACTTTCTCTTGAACTAGTTTTAACATGTGCCTGGTGTTCTCATTAATTCCTGAATATTGTAAAACCTTCAACACATGTCATTTTTATATCTGTGTGAGCATCGTTTTCCCTTTTTTGGGAAATTACTCTTTAACACTCAGATTAAGTCTCACAAACCTTATTGCTGCAGGCTTTTTATATTATTGACTCATCATCCCCCTGTGGGAAAAACATCTCATGAAAAAGGTCACCCTTAATCTGAATTCACAAGTTTTCCTATTAGAAGCACCTTAATTAGCAAGGCTCTGGTCTCTCTGGCCATCAGATTTTGGATGAAATTCTTATGGGGTCAAAAACCTGCTGTTCCTTTCCCCTCTGCCACTTATTTTCTTAACCCTCATTCCTTCCTGTTTTCTTTCTCAACCCTCCTCTGTGGCCAGCTGCATTGGCTGTCACTCTCAGGTGACCTGACAAAAAACGGAGTAAAGGCAGAGGGCGGGAGGTCAGGTATGAATACCTAGTCACCTACTTTTTAAAACAGCCTAATTTTGATTTATAGTAAAGAAGCCACCTCAGTAGCTCAGATAGTAAAGCGTCTGCCTGCAATGCGGGAGACCCGGATTCGATCCCTGGGTTGGGAACATCCCCTGGAGAAAGAAATGGCAACCCACCCCAGTATTCTTGCCTGGACAATTCCATGGACGGAGGAGCCTGGTAGGCTACAGTCCATGGGGTCGCAAGGAGTCGGACACGACTGAACGACTTCACTAAGTCACTAAAGAAGCCACAAGGGAAGAGGGCGGACAGAGGATGAGATGGTTGGAGGGCATCACCAATCCAATGGAGGTGAACTTGGGCAAACTCAGGCAGATAGTGTGGAACAGGAAATGGCAACCCACTCCGTATTCTTGCCTAGAAGATCCCGTGGTCAGAGGAGCCTGGTGGGCTGCTGTCCATGGGGTCGCATAGAGTCAGACGCGACTGAAGCGACTTAGCATGCATGCATGCCTTGGAGAAGGAAATGGCAACCCACTCCAGTATTCCTGCCTGGAGACTCCCAGGGACAGAGGAGCCTGGTGGGCTGCCGTCTATGGGGTCGGCACAGAGTCGGACACGACTGAAGCGGCTTAGCAGCAGCAGCAGCAGCAGCAGAGGGATAGTGAGGGGCAGGGAGACCCGGCGAGCTGCACAGTCCATGGGGTCGCAAAGAGTCAGATACGACTTAGCCACTGAACAACAACCGAGGAGTCACAGGCCTCCGGAACCAGGCACACATGTAAATTTCAGGGGCTCGAGGTCTTCATCCTCCTGGTCGTCCTCCCTCCTTCCCCCACCCCTTCTCCCTCCCTCGCCTGTCCCTCCTCCCTCCCTCCTCCTCCCTCCAGGCCTCCCCGCCCCGCCCCGCCCTCCGGCCCGGCCTTCCCGCAGGCTAGAATCCTGGACTGCCACTGGCCGCCGGGATCCCGCCGCGCTTCGTCACCGCGTCCGCTTCCGTCTCGGCGAAGGCGCCTCCCCCCTCGGCTGGTCCCCGACCGGCTCCCCTGGGTCCCGCAGGGCTGCGGCGCTGCCTGTCCCGTCTCCGCCTCCTCCTCGCGGGGTGGACAGCGGTCTTCAGGCGGCCGGAGGAGGTAAGTGTACCGTGCCGACCCGAGGACTGCGCTGCAGGTCGGCGCAGCTCGGACTTGCGTGCGCGCGCGCGCGCGCAGGAGGCGAAGGAGGTCTTTGGCTGTGTGCAGAGGAACGAACCCATCCAAGTCCACGCTCAGCACCTGCTTTCAGCAAAGCGGGACATTGTCCCTTGCAGGGCCCCCACCCCGCCACCCTGCTTTGGAGTGTTACCCTGTACTACACGTTCACCATACATTTTGAAGAGAAAGTTGAACTCATCCTCTGCATAAATTTGTAATCTTTTTTTCTCCCCATGAAACACCATGTCACAATCCTTTCCTACATGCTATTAAGTACTCTTCGTGACTGTGTGCCTACAGTTGAACGTTTTGGTTGTAAAGTTCTTCCTACTCATGTAAAAGTATGCGGGAGAGAAATGAGCATACCGGCGTCCAGTCCGTTCTCCACACTTTGAAGCATTTATTAAGGCGTGATGGAGAAGGGAATGACAACCCACTCCAGTATTCTTGCCTCGGAAATCCCATGGACAGACAGGGGCCTGGCGGGCTACAGTCCATGGGGCCGCAGAGAGTCGGACACGACTGAAGCTACCTAGCGCGATGCTAAAAGAGATGGGGCTGGTCCGGGAGTGTGGCATCCCGCGTGCCGGCTGGGTCCTGCCAGCAGAGATTGTACAGTCCCCGCCGGGCCGCGTGTCTCAGGAGGCCAAGCCCAGGCCGTGCTGACGCTGGGCCCTGCAATTTAGGGCCACTTGCTGATGGGAAGGCCACCTGTTGTTTTCAAAGCCCATTTAAAGTAAGGTGGTCAGAAGTGAGCCTTGTGGGTATCAGGGGGAATGCCATCTGGGCCTCGCCACAGTCCAAGAAAAGGCCAAAGGCAGGCGTCTGGTTGCCAAGTTCACAGGCCAATCTAGCCTCATCCCTTCTTGTTTTCTAGTTAATGTTCTCAAGACTGTGTGACCCTAGGGAAGACGCAGCCCTGATTGTGTGTGTGAGTTGGTCGCTCAGTCATATCCGTGTAGCCCACCGGTCTCCTCTGTCCAAGGAATTCTCCAGGCAAGAAGACTGGAGTGGGTTGCCATTCCCTTCTCCAGGGGATCTTGCAGACCCAGGGATTGAACTCGGGTCTCCTGCATTGTAGGCTGATTCTTTACTGTTTAAGCCACCGGGGAAAGCCATGATTACTGAAAAACAACAATAATTGGAGGAGTTGATTTTCACAGAACCATCTCTAAAGATAGAGACTGAAGATCGATTACCCTGCAAGTGCAAACGTTTAGCCTTAAAGGAAGCCCCCCCCCAGCCTTTCCCAGCAGCCACCTTCATGGTCCTACAACATTCCTGTGTTGCTTTCGATGCCTTTGCAGGGGTTTCCATGTCCAAATCTCTGAGGCTGCTGGCACTTTATCCCTTGACTTCTCTGCTAGTTACGTTTCCCTCGATGCCCGTCTGCTTCACTCCTCGAGACCTGCTTCTCTGTTTCTGTTAGAGTCTTCATTGCTTTGGGCAGTGTGACTCCTGAGTTATTTAAATCCTTGGGAATGTGAAAGCAGGAACCCACACTAGCTTTACCATTCATTTCTCTCGCCTTCTGCCCTCCAGTGAGAAAAAGAGAGTGTTCAATTACACAGTTAAAGGATACTTTTCCATGAGAGGCAAAATCATGACTCTGGTACAAACATAAGCATGTGCTAAAGATTCTGTTTTATTCATTCAAGAGGGAACAATGTTATCATTGCTTCAAAAGAAGAAGTCAAGAAGCACACATTCCTATGGAGTAAAAGAATGCCTCCGGAAGGTGCATCTTAGGGGAGGAGGACAGCAGCCCCTTGGACTTTGCAGATGGAACACACCTCAGGGATCCCCGTGGGTCTAGACTTGGTGGGGACATTTGGTGTGTGAAGGAGGACTGGAGGGCATTAAAGAAAAAATTATTCATTCGTGCTGCTTGTTAAAAAAACAGTAAGGTGGGGTTATTCAGGACCATCGTGATAGCTGTAGGGATACCTCCAGCGGGATTTTGCAGTAGGAGAGAGGCAAGGGGCTTTAACTCCGAATGTCATGAAAAGTGGGAATTTCTAGCCAGGGAGCAGAGTAGGGGTCAGTGGACGAAAACAAGGGGATTCCGGTTTAAGCTGACCTAACAGGATTCTGGCAGAAGATGAGCCAGGGTGAGCAGACATCCCCTGGGGGCTGGTGGAGGAGGAAGAGGAACCGAGTCAGATATGGAGAGTGGGGGCTGAACCGACTTAGCCCGGAGTCTTACTAACACTGATCGAAGCCCAAAGTCAGAGCCTGGCTGAGAAGAGAGGTCAGAGGGTCCGTACTGGAGTCAGATCAAGGGGAGCATCTTTGTCAAGGGATGAGAAAGCTGGTCTGTAGAGGGTGGCTCTTGCCACACAGTTGTGTGGGGTCTTGCATGGATGTGGTGGGTGGATCGTGGGTTTCAGTGCTGCATTTTGGGTGGCCTTGCCAAAAAAAATGTGCCCCTCGGGGTCTCCCCTGCTGGGGTCTGTCCTAGCCACCCCTGGTGTCATACAGAGGACTCCAGCTTCTGGAGGCGTCCGCGGTGAAGAACACAGATCTGATCTCGGCGTGGCTGGCACGTGTGGCCAAGCCCACATGCCATGATCCAGAAAAGCTCTTCTCGATACGTTTTGTGAGGCCTCCGCCATAGGTGTGAGCCCACAGTCCGATCCCCTTACAGGAAGTCCCCTTATCACTCACCATGACCTTGTCATGTCATAGGAGGAACTCTGTTTCAGTGGAAAAACACCCATTGACGGTAGCACACCCTTCTGGGCTGTGTGGTTCCAGCCCTGTTCCCTGTATTTGAGCTGTTCTGCAGTTCTGTGAACACTGGGGGTAGCTGATAGGTTTGTAAATTCTAACCTGTCTGGTGATAAACTAACTGGCTTCCTCCCCTACTGGGGAAAAATCGGTTTGGTCTCCATGTACAGTTGATCTCAAGATCCCTCTCCTGGGTAGACATCTGTGCCCTTTCTTTTTCCCCTTAGGCCCAGTTACAGCATCTGCTTTATTTCTTCTTATTACACAAGTAATACACAAGCCTTAACATGAAGTCATTTTGATAACTCTTGGGGAGTCATAATAATTTTCATTTGTTTCCTGAAAATTGTGCTGTAACAAGTGTGTACTTGGGGGTAAGGTGAGGGAAAGGCCCAAATCCTAAAGTGTCTGTGCAGAAAATTTATGTCTAGTACAGTCAGTCGAGTGTCGAGGGCACGTTTCCCAAGGCTCTTGTCGGCAGAGAGACTGCCTGCCCTGCCCGCCGTGGCCTTGGGCTGGGGCACACAGCCTGGGCGGGCGCTCTGCCCCCTGAAGGCTCTGGCTGGAGTCCAGCCTTCGTGTGTGGCCTGGCCAAGCTTTCTCTGGCCACCAGCCCTTTCTGCGGGAGAAGGACCTTTCGGGATCAGCCCAGAGAGCGGCTCTCCTGGCTGTAAACATTCCCTTTGGAAAGTGGATAGCGGGTTGAAAGTCAAGTATAAAGATTCTGATTCGAGGTTGCTTCTCTGCTGTCTTGCATCCTCATTGCACCGCCCGGGTAAGAAATCCGCCGGAGGAATTGCTTCTCAAGAAATGGTGTGCACTGGGACATGAAATTCACTGCTGTTGATTGCTCTGACTTCTCTTCCTAATCTTCGTTCTGTAATGTAGTTTATGGAAGCAAAGCCGTGAAAGATACAGTCAGATTTTTCTACGATCCAACGACTAACTGTTCATAGTTTTTCTGGTTTCCAGACCTCTGCTTAGCATGCAATCTTGTTGTTGTTGTTTTTAGTCTGACTCTTTGCAACTCTGTGGACTTTAACCCGACAACTCCGTCCGTGAGATTTCCCAGGCAAGAATACTGGCGTGGGCTGCCGGGGGATCTTCTCCAGGGGATCTTCTCGACCCAGAGATCAAACCTGAGTCTCCTGCATTGGCAGGTAGATTCTTTCCTACTGAGCCACCAGGGAGGTCGTCAAATGACTAACTCTTAATTTCTCTTTCCTTAAAATGTATTTATTTCTAGTTATGAACATTTAGAATCTGGTAGAAAGTTCAGGATACATTGTAACAGCCGCTTATAGTTACATGACCCAGATTTAAGATATGAATATTTTGTCCTATGTACTTGAAACCAAAACTTAAAAAAGAAAGCAATTTTGTTTGTTTATTTGATTTTGGCTGTGCTGGGTCTTCGTCGCTGCACAGGATTTTCCGTCGGCGCCGCGAGTGCGGGCTCCTCTCTGGGTGCATTGGGAGGGCTTCTCGCTGTGATGGCTTCTTGTTGTGGAACACAGGCTCTAGGGTGCTCGGGTTTCAGTCGTTGCAGTCCGTGGGCTCAGGAGTTGCAGCTCCTGGGCGCTACAGCACAGGCTTAGCTGGGTTTGTGTGCACGGGTTTAGCTGCTCTGCTGCATGTGGGATCTACCTGCATCAGGGATTGAACCTGTGTCTCCTGCATTTTTGGGCAGGTTGTTTACCACTGAGTCACCAGGGAAGCCCCAAATCAAAGCTCTTTAAGGAAATAAGATGTAGCAACTACAGTTAAAACCAACAGTCATCCATCCCTTACCCCCTGACAATAACCACTGTGTGATGTGTGGTGTGTTTTATTCCCATGTGTTACACTTTTCCTACAGTGTATTTGTTCATGGAGTATTATTATTTGGAGGTCTTAGTATTTATTTAGCATCAAAAAGCCATGGTCTTTTTATAAAGCGTTAGGTTTCAAGATTGAACATTTTGGTATGTATGTATGGAGTTTGTTCACTGAACTTGCAGTGTCCTTTATTAGAATGGATTAGCTTCCTGCAGCTGCTGTAACAAATCACCACACACTGGGTGATTTAAGACGACAGAAACTTACTCTCTCGTTGTCCGGAGGCCAGAAATGAAGATGCTGGCAGGGCCATGCTCTTCCTGAAGCCTGTAAAGGAGAGTTTTCCCTTGTCTCTCTCCTGGCTCCTGGTGGCAGCTGCGTTCTTCGGCGTTCCTTGGCTTGTAGATGCCTCACTCGAACCTCTGCCTGTGTGGTCCCATGACTGTCCTGTATGCCTATATCTGTACCCAAATTTATTTCTCTTCTAAGGACACCCATCATTAATTATAGTAACACCCACCCTCCTCCAGGATATTGTTGTTCGGTCCCTGGCATTTTATGACCCCGTGGACTGCAGCACACCAGGTTCTCTGTCCTTCACTATCTCCTGGAGTTGGCTCAAACTCATGTCCATTGAGTTGGTGATGCCATCCAACCATCTCATTCTCTGTCGTCCCCTTCTCCTCCCATCTTTCCCAGCATCAGGATCTTTTCCAATGAGTTGACTCTTCCCATCAGGTGCCTAAAGTGTTGGAGCTGCAGCTTCAGCATCAGTCCTCCCAATGAATATTCAGGGTTGATTTCCTTTAGGATTGACTTCCTTGCTGTCCAGGGGACTCTCAGGAGTTCTTCTCCAGCACCACAATTCGAAAGCATCACTTCTCTGGTGCTCAGCCTTCTTTATGGTCCAGCTCTCACCTCCATACATGATTACTGGAAAAACCATAGCTTTGACTATATTGACCTTTGCTGGCAAAGTAGTGTCTCTGCTTTTTAATACACCATCTAGGTTGGTCATAGCTTTTGTTCCAAGGAGCAAGCGTCTTTTAATTTCATGGTTGCAGTCACCATCTGCAGTGATTTTGGAGCCCAAGAAAATAAAGTCTGTCACTGTTTCCATTTTCCCCCATCTATTTGCCATGAAGTAATGGGACCAGATGCCATGATCTGGATTTTTTGAATGTTGAGTTTTAAATCAGCTTTTCCACTCTCCTCTTTCACCTTCATCAAGAGGTTCTTTAGTTCTTCTTCTTAACCTGGTTACCTCTGCAAGGACCTTATTTCCAAATAAGGGCACTTTCACAGGTTCTGTGGGTTCAGACTTGAACAGTATCTTTGGAAGGGGACATGATTTAACTCATGACAGTGAGTAAATGACAGTGTATCCCATTCTTCTCCTGATGGTCCTTAGATGCTTGCATAGGTTGCTTGAAATTATTGTCACATCTTGATGGCAAGAACAGTTTTCCACATCCTCTGTGGGTGTGTGAGTGTGAGCACATATGCACATATGCATGAATTTCTCCAGGGAATACACCCAGTGGGGGATTTCTTGGTTGCAGGGTGCGTTCATTGTTGCCTTTGCTGACCTGCTTCCCAGAGTGTGTAGCAGTTTTTACTCCCTTCCTCCTCCCTACTTGGGCATCAACTCTTGGTGATAAAAGACTTATTGCTGATCTGCAAGAGGTAAATGGTATCTTGTGTTGTTCTTAGTATAATTTCCTTAAATACCATTGAGGTTGAGTATATTTTCATATGTTTACAGACCATTCAGGTATATCCTATTGTGAATTGCCTATTCACATCTTTGGAACATTTTCTATTGGAGTTGTCTTTTTCTTGTTTTAACTTCTAGCAACTCCTCATGTATTTTATCTGGATACTACAGCCTCTGCTTTGAAAAGAGTAACTTCGTTTAGTCTGTATCTTGTTTTCC
The DNA here is from genome assembly GCF_963930625.1 of Muntiacus reevesi. NCBI lineage: Eukaryota > Metazoa > Chordata > Mammalia > Artiodactyla > Cervidae > Muntiacus > Muntiacus reevesi. The sequence continues at coordinate 8,603,828 of NC_089262.1, read as the reverse complement.
TCACTTTTTTTTTTTTTAAAATGAAACCTTTTATCTTACAGTGTTTAAATTTTAATGAGAGTTTGAAAGCTTTTTGTTGTGGAACATCTAAAGGGTGTATAAAAGTCCAGAGACTAGTACAATAGACATTCCTGAACCCCTCACTTCCAGCACTGTCAGAACTTGGACACTCTCTGCCACCTTCACAGCCTACTGGGAAAGCCCCAGACTTCTGGTCATTTTACTGGTATGTGTGTTAGCATGTTGCTGTAAAAGATAGGTCTCATTAAAACCGAAACAATTGCTGATGTAATGTGATTCCTCTTTCCCTTACTCCCCCCACGCATTAAAATGATTCTCAATATCATCAAATACCCAGTCAGTCGATTTTCCCCATTTTTTTTTTTTCAAATATTTGTTTACTTATTTGGCTGTGCTGGGTCTTAGTTGCAGCATGCAAAGTCTTAGTTGCAGCATGCGGGATCCAGTTTCCTGATCAGGGGATTGAACCCAGGTCTCCTGCATTGGGACTTCGGAGTCTTAGCCACTGGACCACCAAGGAAGTCCTCTCAGTTTTCTCATAAGTGTTTTTTAGACTTGGTTACAGCAGCACCTTCTTGCACTTAGAACAGTAGACAGCACTTCAGCACTTCCCATGAAACCACCAGCAGAAAAGCACAGAATTACAAAAGACAGGGCCCTAAATAGACCACGAAAAGGACGCTTGTTTACAGCAGGAGAGCTGAAACAGGAAGTGAGAGCGCAGCCTTGCTCAACCTTGGCTGGAAACGCGCATCTCAGTGGCTCAGATTTTTTGCAGCCCTACACAGACCTGCAGATTATGCAAAATCCCTGCAAGTATTGATTTTGCCCTTCCGAGTAAATGTAACAAGTAGGCAAGTTCATGAATACAGAATCTGCAGATCACGAGGTCCGACTGTGTATGCTGATCGCTCTCAAAGGCATGTCTTCAGCTTGGCCCCCTGCCCGGAGCTCGCGGGTGGTTATCCAACTGTCTGCTCAGGGTGTCTCAGAGCCATTTCAAACTCTCGTGCCCCAGACTGAAGTCCTGCTCTCAAACCTGCTCTGTTCTCACTCTCCTCTTTTCAATAAAACTTCTGTCTTTTCCCAGTTGCTAAAGCAAAAGACCTAGTCACCCCTGACTCTTTTTGGTCAAGTACCCTAAACCAGTTGGCTGCACCTGGAATATCTACTCAGCCCCTGACTTTTCTCACTCTTTTCTCCATTATCCCTCTTGCAGCAATAATTTGGCTTTTCCTCCATATGAGATGGGAGCTATCGGAGGATCCTGGGAAGAGGAATATCCCCCACCACCCTCCCTGATCTTTCTGTTCCAGTTACACTCTTCCTTGTTGTCCTTCAAAAACTGAAAGAAAGGGGACCTCCCTGGCGGCTCAGGGGTAAAGAATCCGCTGGTCGATGCAGGAGACACGGGTTCAATATCTGATCTGGAAACATCCCACAGATACCACGGAGCAACTAAGGCCGTGTGCCACAACTATTGGGTCTATGTTCTAGAGCCCAGAAGCCACAACTACCGAGCCAACGTGTCCTAGAGCCTGTGGTCCACAACAGAAGCCAATGCAATGAGAAGTCTGCACACTGCAAGTAGAGAAAAGCCCATGCAACAGTGAAGACCCAGCATAGCCACACACACACACACACACACACACACACACACACACACACACACACACACTGAAAGCAAACTTGTATACTGATCACCTAGATTCAACAAGTGTTTGCAGTTTACCATAACTGCTTTATGTGTCTGTGTGTGTCTGTGCATGTCTATTTGATGACTATTTGAGGATAAACTGCAGATATTGATACTTCATCCCCTACTTGAACATACATCTTCTAAAACTAAGAATGTTCTCCTGCATAACTATCACACCGTAGAAATTTAATATTAATTCATAATATCAACGATCATCCATATTCATTTCCTTGATTGTTCCCCAAATGTCTCTTATAGCTCTTCTTTTACAAATAATTTTATTTATTTATTTCATTTTTTTTTTGCTTATTTATAATTTTATTTCTTTATTTTGTTTATTTTTGCTGGGTCTTCGTTGCCGCTCGGGCTTTTCTCTAGCTGTGGAGAGTGGCGGCTACTCTTTGTAACGTGTGCAGGCTTCTCTTGCCATGGAGCGCGGGCCTCGGGAGCGCGGGCTTCAGGAGTCGAGGTGCGTGGGCTCCGTAGTTGTGGCTCCCGGCCTCTAGAGCGCAGGCTCTGTTGTGACGCATGGGCTTAGTTGCACTGAGCCATGTGGGATCTTCCTGGATCAGGGATTGAACCCGTCTCTCCCGCGTGGGTAGGCGGTTCTTTACCACTGAGTTACCAGGGAAACCCTATAGCTGCTCTCAATTTGGAACCAGGATGTAGTCAAGATTCACACAGTGCATTTGGTTTTATTTCTCTTTAATCTCTTTTAACCTCCTGCTGCCTCATCCTTTATTTTTTCTTTTCCATTGATTTCTGAAGTTAGGAATGTTTCCCTCTCTTGTATTCTGTATATTTGTTCGATTTTTTTTTTCTGTTTCCAAATATAATAGCATAAAGTTGTTCATACTTACCGTCTATGAGTTTCAAAAGGAAAAATATGTACTTTTTTCCATTCCTTGTGCTATTATGTTGTAGTTGTTATGTGTCTTTATCATTCTGTCCTTTTTACTGGTTTCCTGGAGATATACCTATTTTATAACTCTTCAAAAAAACTCAGGTTTTAATCATTTTCTGTTTTCTTCATTGTTTATTTTCATCTCATTATTTTCTTCTTTGGGGTTCATTCTGTTTTTCCCCCTTGCTTTTTTTTTTTTTTTTTTTTAAGCTGAGCTTTGCTGCACGTGGGATCTTAGTTCCCTGACCAGGGATTGAATCCAGGCCCCCTGCAGTGGAAGCTTGGAGTCCTAACCACTGGACTGCCAGGGAATTCCCCTCTCTCACTTCCTGAATTGGATTCTTAGCTTATTTCTGTCCTTTCCTCTTGTCAATTACATGCACTTGAAGAGGATCAGAGAATGCCATCCTCAAATATGGCACTTAGGCATACTGATCATTTCAAGCTAAAGGCAATTGAGAAACAGCAGATGAAAAAAGACTTTTCACTCCCACTTTCTGTTTTTCTGCCTAAAATTAGGCCATAACTCCCCTTCCCCCAATGAGAGGAGCAACTCTTTATCACCAGAGATGAAAGAAGAGCTGTCACCAAGAGGAGTCTGCATAAACAAACTGGGCTCAAAGATCCTTATCTTTTTATCAATTCCCTATGTCTTTCCTGGTCACATCTCCACAATTTATCATCCTTTGTTAAAATGGTATATAAGCCGGGTGTCTCCTTCTTGGGCTTTCACTTCTTCTCTGCAAAGCCCCTGTGTACTCATTAAAAATAGCAATAACATGTATGCTGTCTCTCCTGTTAATCTGCCATTTTTTCTAAAAGGAAAGTTTATTGAAGTATGATATATTCACTCCTTTTAAGCGTACTGTTTGATTGATGCTGACATATCAAACTAGGTCGCCAGCACCAAAACCAAGATACAGAACATGTTCATCACCCCAATAAATTCCCTGTCCCTTTGAGGTCAGTCTTCTTCCACTCCCAGCCTCTGGCAGTAGTGATTTAATTTCTTTCTCTATTATTTTACCTTCCCTGGAATGTTATAGGGGCTTCCCTGGTGGCTGAGCAGTAAGCAATCTGTCTGTCAGTGCTGGAGATGCAGGTTCAGTCTGTAGATCAGGAAGATCCTTTGGAGTAGGGTCTGGGTGCCTACCCCAGTGTTCTTGCCTGGGAAATCCCATGGACAGAGGAGCCTGGTGTGCTGTAGTTTATGGGGTCGGGCTGCAGAGTCATACATGACTGAGCATGCATGCATGTACTCTTGTGCTTCCAGTGTTTGTAATGGGAGTGGATTCTGATCAGCCTTAATCTTATTACCCAGAACTAGAAGTGATCATTGACTTCTTGCCTGAATACACTTCCCCGGTGGCTCAGTGGTAAAGAATCTGTCTGCCAGTACAGGAGATGTGGGTTCGATCCCTGGGTCAGGAAGTTTCCCTGGAGAAGGAAATGGCAACCCACTCCAGTATTCTTGCCTGGAGAATGCCATGAACAGAGGAGCCTGGCAGGCTATAGTCCATGGGGTGGCAAAGAGTTGGACACAACTGAGCAACTAAACAACAACATAGTTAAAATTAATTTTCCCTGTACTCTTGATTTTAGTTTACTCATTGTTTGTGAGCTTTGGCTTTGTACCACTCAAGAGTATAATGCCTGTTCTCTCTCTGTAGCCCGACCTGAGTATCTCCAATGGCTAATGAAGCTCATCCTTGTCCGTGTGACATTGGCCATAGAATAGAGTATGGAGGGCTGGGGCACGAAGTTCAAGTGGAGCACATCAAGGCTTATCTCACCAGATCCCCCGTGGACGCTGGCAAAGCTGTGGTTGTTATTCAGGATATATTTGGCTGGCAGTTGCCCAACACCAGATATATGGCTGACATGATTGCAGGAAATGGATACACGTACGTATGAAATTCTGTGGGTATTTTTTTGGTGGGGGGAGCTTAAATTTGCGTATATTTCTATATTTTGTTCCCTTCAAAGGAAACAAAACCAAAAAACCCTGACTGTGTTCCGATGTACATTATCTATTTTCTTATCTCACTGAGAAAAAAGGAAGTGAAGTCACTCAGTCGTGTCTGACTCTTTGCGACCCCATGGACTATAGCCTACCAGGTTCTTCCGTCCATGGAATTTTCCAGGCAAGAGTACTGGAGTGGGTTGCCATTTCCTTCTTCAAGGGGATCTTTCTGATCCAGGGATCGAACCCGAGTCTCCTGCATTGCAGGCAGATGCTTTACTATCTGAGCCACCAGGAAGCCCTTAAAATGGAGAATATCATATGATAGCCAATATCCAATGGAAGCCAACTGCTCCCAACCATCTCTGGGCTTCAGATCCTCCTTGATTGGCTGGCCTTGTAGACCTGCTGCATGCTGAGAGAGTTATTTCCCCGTGTGGGGCCCCAGACAGACACTAGTGCAGGACACCTGGGACAGAAGTCAGCAACTCTAAAATGGACCCATTACTTGGCTCCTGAAGCATCTCTTCCTGGGGTCAGCTCTCACATGCCGGGCGCCCATGGTTATCCTGGTCTAAACACAAACTATCGTGTCAGAGTGAGACCTCCCTCAGCTCCCGAAGGCCATCTCTTGGCCACGTTGTGTGGCCACGACCACCTTTGGTGAATGCTGTCATCTGTTTGCTCCTCACCGCCCTGGTGTTGGCAGTAGCGTCAGTAAAGCTTCCCTGATAGCTCAGCTGGCAAAGAATCCACCTGCAACGCAGGAGACCCTGGTTCAGTTCCTGGGTTGGGATGATCTGCTGGAGAAGGGAAAGGCTACCCACTCCAGGATTCTGACCTGGAGAACTCCATGGACTTTATAGTTGCAGAGAGCTGGACACGACTGAGCAACTTTCACTTTCTTTTTAATAAAGCTTGGAGGAGAGAGGGGAGGGACCCTTCCTTCTGTCCAGCTTCACATAACGCCCAGCAAGCCCTGAATGTGGCGCACTCTGATTCCCTTTGTTTTCCCAAAAAGAGAGGTGCAAACCAAAGGGAGCGCGTGCCTCGTTTTCCCACCAGGAGAAACCTGTTTAAGGGACGCACGCCCACTGACACGCGATGCGGATTTCGTGTTGACTGGAAAGAGGGTCTTCATTTGACTTTTCCCCTTTTCGTGCCCTCAGGTGTCTTTTTGAAGATGTGTGCGTAGTCGCTCAGTCGTGTCTGACTCTTTGCGACCCCATGAACTGTAATCTGCCCGGCTTCTCCGTCCAGGCAAGAGTATTGGAGTGGGTAGCCTTTCCCTTCTCCAGGGGATCTTCCCAAGGCTTGAACTCAGGTCTCCCGCATTGCAGGCGGATTCTTCACCAGCTGAGCCACCAGGGAAGCCTTTTGAAGATGAGGCAGCTTAACTCTCCAGGGGCCACACCAGGAGTAAAAGCAACAGCCCATCCTCATTGCCTTCTGGGTCGGCCACACCCTGGGCTAGGGTGGGTCCTGGGCGATTGCCCTGTGTCCTCCCAGCAACCTTGCTGAGGCGGGGCTGTTGAGGTTCTCATTCTGCTGGTCAGACTGACCAGCACAGGTCGGAGGTCTCGGGCGCCCTGCTATGACCAGGAGACTGCATAGGATGGAGGCTTCTACTGTCTCGGTTCAGTTCAGTCGCTCAGTTCTGTCCGACTCTTTGTGACCCCATGGACTGCGGCACGCCAGGCCTCCCTGTCCATCACCAACTCCCGGAGCTTACTCAAACTCATGTCCATTGAGTTGGTGATGCCATCCAGCCATCTCATCCTCTGTCGTCCCCTTCTCCTGCCTTCAGTCTTCCCCAGCATCCGGGTCTTTTACAGTGAGTCAGTTCTTCTCATCAGGTGGCCAAAGCATTGGAGTTTCAGCTTCAGCATCAGTCCTTACAATGAGTATTCAGGACTGATCTCCTTTAGGATGGACTGGTTCAGGTGGGTCTCTTAGCTGGAGACAACATAAAAATTGAGTAAAGACGCCTGTGACCTACAGAGCCCCTTCACACTTGTCTATTTTCCCTTCAGAATAGTCTTCTGAGATTGGGCGGTGGGTGCTTGGCGCCAGCTCTGTCAGATCAAGAAAAAGAGGCTGAAGGTGATTAAGTGACTTGTTAAGGTTCCAGGGGGGCTTCCCTGGTGGCTCAGTGGTAAAGAGTCCACCTGCCGATGTAGGAGATGAGGGTTTGATCCCTGGGTTGGGAAGATCCCCTGGAGGAGGAAATGGCAACCTACTCTAGTATTCTTGCCTGGGAAGCCCATGGACAGAGGATCCTGGTGGGCTGCAGTCCATGGTGTCTCCAAAAGGCAAATAGTTGGACATGACTTCGCGACAACATAAGGTTTCAGGGCAGAAGGGGGCAGTACTGGGGCCTGAACTTAGATTCTCCTGACCTGATTTCAGGGTTCCTCCCACCCCACCCGCACCCCCGCAGGAGGAGGATCTGTGTTCCTGTGTCCGTGGCCGTGACCTTTAGTTTAGGAACTGGGTCTCTGGCTGGCGCCACATTGCGCAGTCCCCGGGCTGATGCTTGTGGAAGGTTGACATGCTTGACATGACCATGAGAGGCTGACCTGGACTCCACACGCCTTCTTGTCTGCTCCTCAGCCCTTTCAGAGCCTGCCCGAGACCAGACCCTCCAGGCGTTGGCCTCTTGGGCGGAGGCTGAGAAACTGCTTGGTCATGGTGACTGGACCGCTCAGAGGTGTGCCCGCTGGCCTGAGGCTAACTCAAAAGGCCTCCCCAGGGGTAGGAGGGCAGGCTCCTGCCACCCAGAACCTTTGTCCCAGATGTCACACCTTGCGGGCACTGTGCTGAGGCAGGCGTTTCAGAGGGGTTGGGCTCTGAACAGGCTGCTGGAGGCCATGCACCTGGGGTTGTGAAATCCCAGATGCTGTGGCCTGGGGCCAGCTGGCCCGTTTGCCGTGGTCACAGTCGGCCCGGTGGCCACTGCTTTTTCTTTTTCCGTGGTCCAGAACCGCCAGCACGGCAGGTTTCGTAAGGAAGGTAAACAGAGACCAAGTCCCAACAGCTCCAGCTCTAAGACGGGTGGGTCTCCTATTTTACAGAACCATCGTTCCAGACTTCTTTGTCGGGCAGGAGCCTTGGCATCCCTCGGGGGACTGGTCCACCTTCCCAGAGTGGTTGAAGACAAGAAACGCCAGAAAGATTGATAAGTGAGTTTACGATTGTGTCACCAGCCAGCGTGGCAGTCTTGGTGGAGCCCCCAGGGGCCCAGGAAGCAAGAGGCTGGAGGGAGGGGAGGGTCTGACTTCTCCATCGCGTAGGACCTTAGAGGCCACTACTCACAGAGTCCTTCCTGAGGCAGGAAGACAAGGTCTATGCAGTGGAGGGGTAGAACCCCACAGGCACCCTGCCGCCAGCAAGCTCACTTGCTTTGCCTTCTGGGAAATTCTTCATGGCGCGGATGCTGAGGGAGCTTTCTTGAAGTCCCTGGGGTTCCCTCTCCCTTGGGCTCTCGGGGGCCATAGATCAATACTCCTTCCTCCTCCTCGGGCTGCAGAACCACTTGAAACAATGGGCAGAGAAGAGAGACTGGAGAAAACCTCAGGCCCGTTTCTGCTCAGCGGATTGGAAACGAAGCCTTGAGTGCTGTCCTCCCCCAGAGATCCTCCCCACCTCCCTGGGGAAACGATGGGCCTTTATACCAGACCCGCCAGACCAGGGCTGCTCTCTTGCCAGGGTCCAGGAAACAGTGGGAAGAAAAGTGTGTGTGTGGGGAAATCCCTTAGATTGCAGCCTTTCATTGAATTGGCTCCAGCCAGTCCAGAAGCAAGTACCAGAGTGCTCAACTGCCATTCGGATCCCTTCTCTGTCTGGAGGGTGAAGGATGGAGCAGGGGGACGAGGCAGGATGTTCTCCAGGGCCAAGTTCCTCCTGAGTTAGAGACCTGAGTCCCAGGCAAACGACTTTGCCAACCCCTAGGCCTCATCTCCCATCATCGGACTTTTATCCTGCCGTGCATCCGAGCCTCGTGTTTGATAAGTTGCCCCCAAGCTCAGCCTGGGGAAAGTGCAATAACAAGGCTCCCTGCCCGTGGCTGCCTGGTCTCCGGACTCTCTGCTCCTCTAGAGCTGACTCCGGACTGCGGCCCCTCTGTCACCTGACCCGGGGGACCCCACGCTGACCTCTGCCCCCAGCCCCCAGGGGCCCGAGAATGGAGCCGGCATCAGACAAAGGTATGGAGACGGGCATCCCAGGGATACCTTCTGAGCCGTGGATCAGCCTTTGCTCAGAGTCACCTCCCCAGCCTATCTTCTGTCCGCTCCAGCTCCTCGGCCCCGCCTCACTCCCCACGCTCCCCGGGGTTCTGGACACCCCCTCTCTGGGCGCCTGTGCGGAGCAGCCGTGCTCTGTGGCTCAGGCCAGGGTCTCCCTCGGGCCCCTGCTCAGTCCGTCAGGCCGGGGAGATGCTGCAGCCTGCCCTGGGAGCTCCCCACTTGCCGGAGCATATCAGCAAGTAGCAACAACCTCAGGGTCTCACTGCGGGGGAGACCAGGGCCAGTGGCTCCCTTTGGAATTGCCTCCAGGGTGTGAAGCACCTTGTCTTGAGTCCCATCCCGGGGAATCTCACTGCAGGGGTACGGAGGCCTGGCTCCTTCACCCCAAGCTGGGGGACCCTCAGAGGTCACCCCAGTTCCAAGCTCCCTGAGGAGCCAGTTGAGGCTTTTGTAGAGACCGTGCCACACCCCACTTTCTGTCCCCATCTGCTTTCTCCCTTCCCCAGGGTGGACCCCGAGATCACTGGGGACCCAAGCTCCCACACATTTATCCATATCCAGGCCTCCCTCCCAGGGATTCAAGCTGCAAGCCAAAGAAAAACAAAATAAGCAGAAAGTTAAGAGTACATTAGAAGTCGAAACACAAGAAAACCCAAGAGCCTGGGATGTGACTGTGAAATTCAGCTTTGCGTGTAGGGCTGGGCTGGAGATACTAGTTAGGACGTTTTGAGGAAGAGCCCGTGGGTCTGCCTCCTGTGTATGAGCTCAGATCCGGGTGGTCCTTTCTGGCAGGCCTCAGAGCAGCCCAGAGGGGGCCCTCCACAGTGGGTAAGGAGAACCGCACCTTTTCAATCAAAATGAGACATAAAACGCAAGCACTCATTTGGAAAATAGACGAAAGCCCTTGTGCCTGGGCAAGTCTTTTGTTTGAAAGAGAAGCCATCTTGAATGCTTACTGCTTAAGCAGTCGTGGGATTAATTGGCTGACAGAACTGCGAAGAGGTGCTTTCTGGCTCTGAGCAGAGGTTGATCCGTAGCTCAGAAGGTATCCCCAGGATTTGGCCTCCACACCCTTGTCTGATGCTGGCTCCGTTCTCGGGCAGCGTTTGCCTCTGGATGGCAAGATGGCTGCAGCAGCTCCAGCCTCCTGTTGACTCTTTTCCTAGCAACCCAGCAAAATTCCCATTTTGTCCTGATGGTTATGACTGGCTCGCAAGTCCATCCTTGAACCAATCACTGTGGCCAGAGATCACTTATGCTTTGACAGGCCAGGCCTGAGCCACATATTGCACTCCTGAAACCAAGGCCCCCAAGGTATATGGACCAAGCGTGGGGAAGAGAGGTTCGTCTAAAGCTAAATCCTGGTGTTCCCAGGAAAGTGGGGAACACTCGCAGCAACAAAAGCAAAGATAGGTTCACTCGAGTCAGTTAAAGAATTTTTACAGAAATGCCCTCTACCTTCTTGTCTGCTCTAAGGCATTTATTCTTAAGATTAGAGCATTTGAGAAAAACCAAAATGACAAAAACAATGGCTTATTCCATTTCATTTTGCAGAATTACTCAGTTACTGCTCTTCTAACATTGTGAAAACTACTTGCGCCCAGAATGGTATGGTAACAAATGTTTAAATATGTTCCAAGATATCTTATGATTAAAGGAGAAAAAAAAAAAGTGCAAGAAAATTGTTTTCTCTCTCCCGCTCTCCCTCTTTTACCCTTAATTGCAAACAGACAGCATTTCTTTCTTATCAGAACAAGCAGAACTTTCTGGGCAGGCCTGGCAGCCCTACCTCCATTTTGGCATCTTGCGTCTAGTTGAAAAAAAGCTGTAGGCGTTCCAAGCGACCCATTTGCAAGTGAGGAGGGCTGCTGTCCGGGCCCCTCGGGCTTGCACTGTCCTTGCGAGAGGAGGGCTGCTGTCCGGGCCCCTCGGGCTTGCACTGTCCTTGTGGCTTGCCCAGCACCGCGGGGCTCCGGGCAGCAGAGGAAAGAGGCGGTGCAGAGTTCACGTGTTGGGCAGGGAGCCCGAAGGCGCCCGGTCAGACCGAGAAGCGGGGCTGCCTCCTGGTTGCGGCTGGGCCCTGCTGGGGAGGAGGGAGAGGAGCTGGGGGTGCTTTCTGGGGCAGGACTTGGAGCAGGCCCTCGAGCTGAGCCGCGGTCGTTGGCTTTGATTCCGAGGCTGTGGGAGGCTGTTGCTCAAACTCGTCCTGTTCGTGCTGCCCTGCTGGGTGGTTGGAGGAGGCTGGGCTTGGCAGGGATACTTCCCAGGGGATAGGGCGCTGGTTAGTCGTCAGCTGGGCGGGAGGACAGGGCTCTGAAGGTAGGAATCTCAGAGCCTCCCGGAACAGCTGCTGACAAAGCCCTGTAACCATCGGCACTTGCTGTCCGGCTCGCTCTCATGGGGCCACACGATACCTTTATTTTTTGGCGGGGAGGGGTGGGGGCCGTGCGGTGCAACTTGCTGGATCTTAGTTCCCTGACCGGGGATGGAACCCCGGCCCTGGCAGTGGAGGTGCTGAGTCGTAACCACTGAACCACCAGGTTATTCCCCTTGAATAACTTTCCTTTCTGTTTCCTAGAGAGTTCGATGCAGTCTTGAAGTATCTGAAGCAACAGTGTCACGCCAAGAGAATTGGCGTCGTGGGATTCTGCTGGGGTGGAGTTGCCGTTCATCACGTGATGATGAAATACCCAGAGCTCAGGGCGGGGGTGTCCGTCTACGGTAAATCTGCCCTGGGTGGTTTCACGCAGTGAAAGCCGGAGGAGGGCTTGAGTGACAGTGGCCGCAAGCCTCTTCCCCAGCTGAGGGTCCCGGGTGTAACGCAAAACCCTGTTGTGTAGAGATGGTGCTGATCTTCAGGAAACGGTTTTAAAAATCTGAAGCTAGAGGCGGATGTATGTTCTATCCAACCAGAGGAAACAAGGTCCTGACAGTGTGCTTTTGTTTTTGGAAAACCCCCTAACCCAAGGTCTCAAGTTTTTTTCACCTAGGATGAAGGGGATAATGTTTCTTTCCACGAGAATGGTTAATATTAAACAATATCGTTAGCCACAGCTTTGAAAAGATTTTTTTTCTGAGATATGAAATCTCAACTACTCACACATGTGTGCCCCCCTGCGCGCGTGCGCACGTGCACGCGCACACACACACACACACACACACACACACACACACATGGGTTTCCCAGGTGGCGCTAGTGGTAAAGAATCCGCCTGCCAGTGCAGGAGACTCGAGAGATGCAGTTTGATCCCTGGCTTGGGAAGAGTCCCTGGAGGAGGAAATGGCAGCCTGCTCCAGTATTCTTGCCTGGAGAATCCCATGGACCGAGGAGCCTGGTGGTCCATGGGATCACAAAGAGTTGGACACGACTGAGCGACTGAACACATACATGAAGAAAGGGAAAACCCACTGCACAATGTAAATAGCAACATAAACATTTCATCCAAATAGACCAAAGGTATCACAGCAGTGACACAAGAACGTGTTATCTGTGTCAGTTCAGTTCAGTCGCTCAGTCATGCCTGACTCTTTGCGACCCCATGAATCAGAGCACACCAGGCCTCCCTGTCCATCACCAACTCCCAGAGTCCACCCAAAGCCATGTCGATCGAGTCGGTGATGCCATCCAACCATCTCATCCTCTGTCATCCCCTTCTCCTCCTGCCCTCAATCTTGCCCAGCATCAGGGTCTTTTCAAATGAGTCAGCTCTTCGCATCAGGGGCGAAAGTATTGAAGTTTCAGCTTCAGCATCAGTGTACAGAAATATTACTGTTAGGATGTGAAATGTTTGACTTTGGCTTGTCTTCATATATGTTTCACAGTTATGCTAGAGATTCTTATTTAGCTTGGTGGTTCCTCACCGTAGTATTTTCACTTACTTTTAGCGTTTAAAAAGCCCTTTACCTGTTAACACAAAGGTGTTAGTAAGTAGCTAGTTGCTGCTGTGCGCAATGGGGCTGGCCACCCGGGCGCTTCGGCGTGGACTGCTCGCCGGTGCCCCCTCGTGGCCGCTGCTGGGAAGTGCCGACTGTGGAGCCGGGCTGGTCTCAGAGCCCTGGGGTCTCAAACCCGCGGTCCAGCCACCCAACCTGGCCTTAACTAGCGCAGAAAGCATGGCCTTCTTTCCCATGGCTCTTTACCTTCTAGAGAAGAATTGCAGCTAAAGGGAGGCTCTCTGGGTTATGAAGCTTTGCTACAGAAAATGGGGAAATTTTATCTCCTCCCCCCGACCTGGATTCTCTATGACCACCCTTGAGTCAGGCTACTTTAGGTCCTGACCTTGTGCTCTGTCCTTGGCCCACTGGGCCAGTTTAGCAAGAATCCTCCACCCTCGATACGTGATCAAACTCCTCATGTCCCACCCTCGATGTCTTGTCACCCTGGCCTGCCTCCAGCAAGGAGAAAGTGTGAGTTGCTCAGTCCTGTCTGACTCTTTGTGACCCCGAAGAACTCTCATGGACTGTACTTCTGTCCATGGGATTCTCCAGGCCAGACTACTGGAGTGGGCTGCCATTCCTTTCTCCAGAGGATCTTCCCGACCCAGGAATCGAACCCGGGTCTCCAGCATTGCAGGCAGATTCTTTACTGTCTGTGCCCAGAGAAGCCCTGTCTCCAGCAAAGGCTTTGTCAAATGCTATCTGGCCAGAATCCCCATTCCTCTTGGTCCCTTTGTGACTTTCCCTCCATCAATCCTCACTTTGCTTTGTTGTCTGTAAATCCCTCTTGTCCTTACAGTGTGGTAGTGTGGTTGATTCTGGTCTCCCTCCCCGCTGCAAATTCTCATTGAGTAAAATCATCCATGTCGCCTTTAACAGGTGACAGAATAATCTTTCCTTAAAACTCGTTTTGGGCTTCCCTGATGGCTCAGTTGGTAAAGAATCTGCCTGTAATGCAGGAGACCCCGGCTCAATTCCTGGGTCGGGAAGATCCCCTGAAGAAGGGATAGGCTACCCACTCCTATATTCTGGCCTGGAGAATTCCATGGACTGTATAGTCCATGGGGTTGCAAAGAGTTGGATACGACTGAGCGACTTTCACTTAGAACTCCTTTTATTTCAAAATGACAATGGATTGCAAAACTTCTACAGATTTTGCTATAGGACTGAGCACACCCACAGTTGTCTGAATCCGTGAGGATTTTGACTAAATGATCTCTAAATTTCTGAAGGCACTTAAAGCTATTTATTATAAGTGACCTTCTAGGACCCAGTGCTATTCCCGGGGATTTCATGCGCTTGGTCTCATTTGAGCACAAATACCCCGTCAAACACTGAAGTCAGAACCTCGGGGCTTGAGTAGACTGCGAGAAACTTCCAGAACAGCCCTGGTCAGATGGTCCGGGTTAGAAAGTTATCAGCTCTTGGTAAATGAAGGCACACGCCAGGAGGGAATATTTTCCAGACTGCTCTGTATCTTTATAGGCCAGGCAGCTGGCAAAGTCTACAGTCGTCATTTAATGGCCTGATTCCTGGTGAGCGAGGTGGAGAGAAGGGAGAGCTGACTCAGCAGCCTTCTCTTTGAGCCCAGTTGTACAGGCCAGGCCACTTCTGTGGAGCTGCTAAAAAGAAGAGAGAGAAAACCCCCAAAGCACATGTCTTCCTTTGAAAAATCAAACTCGCGTCATTTTCTGTGGCTCACGTACGGGATTCACACCCTCATGTCTGCTCCCATTCTCCAGGCATCATCAAAGACGCTGAAGACGTGTACAGTCTGAAGAATCCCACGCTGTTCATCTTTGCTGAAAACGATGCTGTGATTCCTCTCGAGCAGGTAAGCTGGCATCTTGTTTAAGAGGACGACTTGACATTTCGGGGAAGGCATTCCAAAGGACTCGTGTGTTGCTCCAGATATTTTTCAATGGTGAAATGTCAAAAGTGGGTTTTATTTGAGGGGGAGTGTAACCCCTAGAGTGCTGCTAGTCAGCAGGCCCTGCCTCCCTGCCCCCATGGGTAACCCACCAGTTACCATAAGTTCTCTGTCCTTAAAGACATGGCTTTGTTAAATCCAGTATGTTGATAAGGAAAAAGCAGAAGGGAACTATGGTTCAAAGCAGTTGTTTAGAAATTACTGTGGTTATTCACAACCCTTTTTGTTGTTCAGTTGCCAAATCATGTTTGACTCTTTGGGATCCCATGGACTGCAGCACGCCAGGTCCCCTCATCCCTCACCATCTCCTGGAATTTGTCCACATTTATGTCTATTGAATTGGTGATGCCATCCAAATACATTATATTATAACCAATGCATTATATTAATGTTGAATATACATTTCAAACAACTTACATTTGAGTCTATTGAAGTACAGATTGAATTCACTGAGTACTGTATGGTCAAGTAGATTAAGTATATTTTGAGTAATATGTAGATGTATTAGTATAACTTCAAAATAATGGATGTATCATTTTTATCAACATACTGCACTGAATTCTCTCCTTTCCCAGAGGTTAGGATGGTGTCAGTTATAAAACTAAAAGTGAAAACTTCATTCTAGCTCTGGAGCTTAAAGCACAGATGTAAAAGCTCTTTGATGAGCATTCAGGGAAGGAGTGGAGACGGGAACATATTGCTGGAGGGTCAACACCCTGTGTTCATGACATCGTTTGCCAACCAGGTCTCTTTGCTGACTCAGAAGCTCAAAGAGCACTGCAAAGTGGAATATCAAATTAAAACGTTTTCTGGGCAGACGCATGGCTTTGTGCATCGCAAGAGAGAGGACTGTTCGCCTGAAGACAAGCCGTACATTGATGAGGCGAGGAGGAACTTACTCGAGTGGCTGAGCAAGTACGTGTAGCCACGGCAGAGGGCAAACTTTCTCCAAATAGCTCTCATTCGGAAATGTGCTTTGAAGTGCTTAGATCACTTTTCTTTCACTTTACAGAAAATAAATCAAGGAATCCTGAAATTCATTGTGTCATTTGAAACACAAATTCAGAAGGAAAAGTTAATGTATGAAATACTTTCATTTTTAACATGTGCCCAAGATAAGATTTTTAACAACAGGCAGTACCTGAAGGATTTGGGCGGTAGAGTAATATCCTAACTATTAGCAAAAAATTCCTAGAGGTCCCCAAGGAACACGTGACTACTCGGGTATGGCCTTCCTGGCCTTGAATTGAGCACATTCTCTAGAACAACTGAACTGGTGAAACCATGAAAAGCATAAAAGTAAACTCAGGTGGAGCAAAAGCCCACCTTCATTGTATTTTTATCTCTGTCTTTACAGGAATGAATCTGTCATGAGCATATACATATTGAGATTAAAGTAGGGTTCCACTGAACTAATTATATAGAGCTTATAAACCTGATTTTTGAATCTTTTTCTAAAATCTAATAAACGATGGGTGAGAGTTGCCATCTGGCTGTCTTGTAGGCAGTGGTTTTTCAAACACGGCTCTTTTCGGGTCCTCGGGGTTGGAACTGCATCAAAAACCTCTCCTGTGTTCAACCAGGAGGCTGGCGGTGTCGAGGGTGAAGCTTGCGTGTTTACCTTGAAATTCATTAAAATGAAACCAAAGCTAAGGGACTGCCCTGGTGGTCCAGTGGTTAAGAGTTCACCTCTCCACGCAGGGGGTGTGGGTTCAACCCCTGGTTGGGGAGCTGAGATTCCCACATGCCTTGTGGCCCCAAAAGCCAGAACATGCAACAGAAGCAATATGGTAACACATTTAATAAAGGCTTTAAAAAATGGTTCCCATTAAAAAAAAAAAATCAAAGCCAAGGCCTGCCTCCTCAAGAGCCGCCCCCCGTCAAGCCTCACTAGCCGCGGGTGGCCACGGCTTCTGAGTTTTTGCATCCGTGGCTTTTCCCATGGGCCGTGGCCGCACCCTGCTGATGCCGTGAGACCTGCGGCCATCTGTCTCGGCTGCACCGCGGAGACTCTCCACCCGGCCTGGTCCTCAGCCTTCCCTCCCACTGCCCCTGGGGTCTGCAGACACTGAAGGCTGCTTGTGTCCCCCCTGGGGCCTGGGCTGGGGGAAGGGGGCTTGCTTGAGTCCTGAGCTACTGGTGGGCTTTCGGCCCAAGGTGCACGAGCTACTGGGTCATTTCTTGTCAGGGCTGGGTTTCTTGGGGTGGGGGAAATCGGGGCCCTTCTCTTCTAGAAGACAGGGAGCGAGATGATCCCTTCAGCCCCAGGGAACCTCTCTTCTTCCTGGGCCTGCAGGGGCCCAGGGAGGGTGTGGTGGCTGATGGAAGCTCTTCCCATAGGAGCATCCGAGGGACCAGGGCTGGAGGGCTGCAGGGCCGGGCTCCTCTGGAGAGCGAGGGGGGCCGAGGAGCAGGGGTGCCGGCCTGACCCAGTGGGGGCGGGGAGGGGAAAGGGCTCTGGAGCATTAGGAAGGGAGCTGGGAGGACACAGGGTCCTCTGAAGTCGCCGAGAGACCATGCAGGAGCAGGGATGCCACAGAGAAGTGGGGCTGTGGGGAGCAGAGTGTGGTTTCGGTCCAGCCTGGAATATCAGGTTTTCTTGGGCTGCAAATAAGCGAAAGGGCCACGAACAACCAGTGGCTCAGACAGTCGGAGTCACGGTGTTCCCAGTGGGCACGCACGGCTGTGAGAGCTGGACCCTAAGGACGGCTGAGCGCCGAAGAATTGATGCTTCTGCACTGTGGTGTTGGAGGAGACTCTTGAGAGTCCCATGGACTGCAAGGAGATCCAACCAGTCCATCCTAAAGGAAACCTGAATATCATTGGAAGCAGTGATGCTGAAGCTGACACTCCAGTACTTTGGCCACCTCATGCAAAGAGCTGACTCATTGGAAAAGACCCTGATGTTGGGAAAGATTGAAGGCGGGAGGAGAGGGGACGACAGAGGATGAGATGGTTGGATAGTATCACCGACTCAATGGACATGAGTTTGAGTACGCTCCAGGAGTTGGTGATGGACAGGGAGGCCTGGCGTGCTGTAGTCCATGAGGTTGCAAAGAGGCGGACAGACTGAGCGCCTGAACAGTAAAGAGTGATGAAGTCTCCCCCAGACACCCTTAAATGGACCAGGAGTGGCTCAGGGCCTTCCTGATGTCAGGATGTGGTACGTGCCTGCTGCTCTGGGCCCCTCTCCTCCAGGCCTCGTGGGGAGGGAGGGAAGTCCTGTCAATTTCTGTTAGGAGGGAGCTCTCCCAGAACCCAGGCCCTCCTCCCCTCAGCTGTCTTCCCGCCATGAAGGAGGCTGAGTGAGGCTGAGCTGAAGGGGGTCCGTGGTCAGGACTGGCTGGCCCCTGGCACACCCCAGGGCTGGGCCAGTGAAGGAGGCCTCCTGGTGGGTGGGCAGCAGAGGAGCCCCGCGTGGATGGCCGTGCCCCACGTAGGCAGAGGTGAGTGTGGAGCAGGATGAGTGAGGTGGGCGGGGAGGGGTCCCAGTCCCAGGCCCCTGGCTGTCAAGCTCCCGCGTGGCTTTGGGAAACTTGCCCGAATGCTCTGACCTCTGGTGGTGGTGGTGTAGTTGCTCAGTCGTCTGACTTTGTGACCCCGTGGACTGTAGCCCGCGAGGCTCCTCTGTCCATGGGATTTCCCAGGCACGACTACTGGAGTGGGTTGCCATTGCCTCCTCTCGGGGATCTTCCCGACCCAGGGATCAAACTCATGTCTGTTACATCTCCTGCACTGGCAGGTGGATTCTTGACCACCCACACCTAGTTTTTCTCAATGGGAAATCTACAAAATGAAGAGAATTACCTTATTTTGCAGAATAAACCCAGTCTCGTGTGAGCGTGTCATCAGGTACTGGTCAGGGGGCTGAGCTGTGGTTGCTTCTGACTGCGTGTCAGCCTGCCTTCAGGGGCACTGCAAAGGAGAGGGGCGGCGGAGTCCGGGCTCAGGACCCAGAGGGTTTGCTCTGTTCTGCTTTGTGAGGTGAAACACTGAGAGAGTTTATTTTTTGGGCACCATCTCCAGATAGTGACTGCAGCCATGAAATTAAAAGACGCTTGCTCCTTGGAAGGAAAGCTATGACCAACCTAGACAGCATATTAAAAAGCAGAGACATTACTTTGCCAACAAAAGTCCACCTAGTCAAAGACGGTTTTTTCAGTAGTCATGTATGGATGTGAGAGTTGGACTATAAAGCAAGCTGAGTGCCAAAGAATTGATGCTTTTGAATTGTGGTGCTGAAGAAGAGTTCCTTGGACTGCAAGGAGATCCAACCAGTCCATCCTAAAGAAAATCAGTCCTGAATATTCATTGGAAGAACTGATGCTGAGGCTGAAACTCCAATACTTTGGCCACCTGATGCGAAGAGCTGACTCATCAGAAAAAACCCTGACGCTGGGAAAGATTGAAGGTGGGAGGAGAAGGGGGCGACAGAGGATGAGATGGCTGGATGGCATCACTGACTCCATGGACATGATTGCGTAAACTCCGGGAGTTGGTGACAGACAGGGAAGCCTTGTGTGCTGCAGACCATGCGGTCGCAAGGAGTCAGACACGGCTGAGCGACTGAACTGAAGAGGGCAGGTGAGGATGCAAAGAGGTTCTACCCCTGCCCTCAGGAGCTCGCTCCTGTTGTGCCCATGGCTGCTGGCAGGAACTCCTGTCACTGTTACCTCCAGGGGCCAGGCTGGAGGCCGCCCTGGAGCAAGGCCCTGGCTGAGCCCAGAGGAAAGGGCCCCAGAAGGCCCTGCATGGCGAGTCAGTGCTTTGACCTGGAAATGATGCTTCTTTCTGCTCATGGGCCCGAGCTGGTTACAAGGCCCCACCGGCCACAAGAATCCAGAAGTGTGATCCTGTCGGGCGCCCAGAAAGTGCTGGTGTGACAGATGAGCACGAACTCTGTGGCTTCAGGACAAACGTATGACCCCACGGTTCTGTGGACTGGAAGCCCAGGTTGGCTCAGCTGGTTTCTCCAGTCGGGGTCTCATGAGGTCCAAGTGCAGGTGCTGGCTGGCCAGGCTCCGGGAAGGATCTGCTTCCAGATACAGCTGACTGTTGAACAACAGGCTTGAACTGCATGGGTCCTCTTGCAGATTTCTCAACAGTAAACCCAACAGTACCACATGTTTGATGTTGGCTGAATGCTCAGATGCAGAACCGAGCCCATGGAGGACCGGCTCTAATTTTTTCTTGCATTTTCAACGGCATAGATGGTCAGGGCCCCCACCTGTGCTGTTCAAGGGCCAGCTGAACATCCCAGTGTCGGGGACCGTTGTTCTTTGCGGCTTAGGACCGAGCTCTCATTTCCTTCCTCAGGGCCTGCATGTGGCCCCTGCATCTCAGGGCCAGCAGGTGGGCGTCCAGTCCTTCGCCCCTGTCCCTCCCTTCTGCTGTGGTTGCATGGGGCCCACCCACATCGGCTTTCTAAGGTCTGCCAGCTAGTTTCACTCCACCTGCAAAGTCCCTTCACAGCAGCATCTGGATCAGTGTGTGACGGCACCACCAGGCTGAACCCGGCTGCAGAATCCTGCCTACCACAGGGAGGGGGGTGGGCGGGTGAGACTCTAGGTGGGAGCACGGAAGCTGGAAGTTCTCACGGTCAGCTTTAATTGTCTTCGAGACAGGAGTCAAGATTATAGTGCAAGTATTGATAAGGCTCTTCACTGCTTATCTTCAAAACATGTGCTATATGAACTGGAGTTTACTTCAGGCTGGTGCAAATTATGTAGCATCTCTTGGATTTGTCGATGAGGACTTCTCATGAAGAGTAGAGTACTAACAGAGCAGTTCTCAAACATTTTGATTTCAAGACCCCTGAGGACGCAAGACCTGCAAATGCCCTCCCCTGCCGCTGGTTTATGCCACTCTGCACTGACTGGCATTTGATGTGTTAATGTAATCTTATATTTTCCAAAATGAAAAATGTGAGGAGTAGCATTACTTTCCACTTTTGCAAACCTCAATGCCTCTCCTTACAGAGGACAGAAGTTGTCACATCTGCTTCTAACATGTGCTCAGTCCCTCAGTAATGTCCAACTCTCTGTCACCCCACGGGCTGTAGCCCCTCAGGCTCCTCTGTCCACGGATTCTCCAGGCAAGAATACTGGAGTGGGTGGCCATTCCCTTCTCCAGGGGATCTTCCTGACCCAGGGATCAAAATCACGTCTTTGGCATTGGCAGGCGGTTTCTTTATCACTGAGTCACCTGGGACGCTCTACTTCTGTGTGAGTGCTTGTAATTAAAGATCAAGCCATTTAACAAACATCAAATAGGGGCTTCCTTGGTGGTCCAGTGGCTAGAACTCTTTCACTGCCAGGGGCCCAGGTTCCATCCCTGGCCAGGGAACTAAGATCCCAGAAGCTGAGTGGCATGGCCAGAAAACAGAAGAATAAAGAACTCGCCTCCAACCCCTGAAACACTGAATAAAGCTGGAAGTGCAGGAACTGGGAACCAACAGGAGTGTTGGGTCCTGTGTGGGGATGTGGCCTCGGGTCAAGGGCTTCACTGGCATGAGATGCTGCTGCCGCTAAGTCGCTTCAGTTGTATCCGACTCTGTGCGACCCCATAGACTGCAACCCACCAGGCTCCTCTGTCCCTGGGATTCTCCAGGCAAGACCATTGGAGTGGGTTGCCATTTCCTTCTGCTATGCATGCAAAGTCGTTTCAGTCATGTCTGACTCTGCGACCCCATGGACAGCAGCCCACCAGGCTCCTCTGTCCACAGAATTCTCCAGGCAAGAATACTGGAGTGGGTTGCCATCTTCTTCTCCAGGCATGAGATGGGGGTCAGCCAAAGCACAAGGGATGTAAACAAGCCATTTGGAACTGGAAGATAAAGGGTAACGTGGTACCTAGAAGAGGTGCTTTTCCAGGAAAGAATCAAAAGCATGTGAAGAACACATCTACGAGTTTGTTCATCAACCACGTGGTTTCTTTCAACCAAAACCCTCGGGGAACACCCGTGGTTCCCTTTTCAGGAGTAGTTTATTCTTCATTCAACCACAAACCACTTCACGTGGGAGACTCTGGTTCAAAGTAAGCTGCTGGATGTTCTTCACAGGCTGAAATCCACCCTTGTAAATCAACTCATCCAAGCGACTAGGTCAAGACAGTTATGTGAGTGGGTCTGTGTCTGCACTGAAACCAAACTTGAAATCAATGCATTCTGATGCTGCACCCAGTAGGTAGTCAATTATAATTGAGCCACTTCAGAATCCATTTCACGATGAGATACGTACTAGGTTGTATGTTCATCAGGAAGAACTATGTTACTGCTCACTGCCAAGTTTCCTAGTGAAACCACCAACGCATTAACATGGAGTAAACACAAAGACCCAACAGTTAAGACTGGCCAGCATCCAGGTTCCTAGGAGAAACTGATGGCCCCAAACCCTCTCCCCTGGTGGCACAAGAGTGCCCTTCTTCATCATATCCTCTAAGAAGCATGCTTTTAGAAAAGCAAACACAAGCCAGCAGGGGGCAGAACAGCACGGGGAGATGGGACCCCAGGGAAGGCGGCCAGGGTCTGCCCCTACTCCACTGAAGGCAGGCTGGAAGATGCTGGACAATGAGGCCATCTGTAAGATGTGAACAGTAAGAAGCCTTTCTCCATCACAGGGTGGTAGCAGGTGAAGCGCTCAGAACACAGCCTGGCCTCTGTCAAGGGCTATGCCCGTGAGCCAGTACTTTTTAGTTGCCAAGTCACGTCGATTTGCTTGTTAACTCCATGGACTGTGGCCTGCCAGGCTCCTCTTTCCATGGGGATTCTCCAGGCAAGAAGACTGGAGTGGGTTGCCATTTCCTCTTCCGGGGATCTCCCAGACCCAGGGATCAAACCCGCAACAAGTAGAACTAATTCAATACCAACCTATGTACACATGGTAACTGCAAGGTGTTTGCTTCCACTCAACCCATTTTTTCTGTTTCACTCTAACCTTCACTTGTTTTGCTCCTCTGAGAAAACCCCAACTGGCTTCTGGATGACCTTCTAAGCACCTGAGGGTGGCGCCAGCCTGGGCCCACCCTGGCCTTCTCTGCACGACGTTGGCCAGGGCTCTGGGGGCAGCCAGGCCAGGATAAGGCCAGGGGACTGTGTGAAGATCACAGGGTTAGGGCTGGTCTACTCAGCACTGTGGGACCACCCCAGGCAGTATAACCCAACAGCACAGAAGACAGCCCAGTCGTGTGCTGGATACTCATCTCTGAGGGTCTCCACAATCAAAGATTCACCCATTTAGACAGATGCAGCGCTTAAATAAATTTAATAGGACCAAGCCCATATTCCTCAATGTTAAAATAAGTCTTGAGAACAAACCGAACGTTTAAAACTGTTAAAAACAGGTCCTACATTAAAAAAAAAAAATTCAACTCAAACCCCTTCAATTAAGGCATTTGATGAATGTTATAGTGAATGTTTAACTTGAAGAGCAGAATATAAAGGCTGTTTAGAGTTCCCTTTAATATAACAAATACAAAACCTTGAGATCACACCTCTACACTTTCCTGTCTCTGAACAAGTGAAACTATGGTTACCAAACAGCTACTGTTGTCACAGCATCTACTACAGTGTCTGATACGGGACATAACAATAAATAGCTGTAGATGCAGCACAAGACACCCATTTATTTCGTCACAGTAGTGGATCTTACTCATTTTACTCTAAATTCTCTCTTTACTCTTCAGATTCTCCAGGCTTACGGATGTCATCAATCTTCAAAATCATTCTAACCATTTGTGTTGCAAGAGAGATCTGTTGCTTTTTGCCGATCAAGGTTTCTATGACATGTTGATGTTTCATATCTGAAAAACACAAATTCATTATTCTAAAACAGCATACATACTTATCATTCTAAAACAGCATACTCCTAGCATTAATGGAAAGTGAAAGTCGCTCAGTTGTGTCTGACTCTCTGGGAACCCACGGACTGTAACCCACCAGGCTCCTCTGTCCCTGGTGATTCTTCAGGCAAGAATACTGGAGTGGGCAGCCATACCCTCCTCCAGGGAATCTTCCCAACCCAGGTCTTCTGAATTGCAGGCTGAATCTTTTGTTTGAGCCACCAGGGAAGCCCGTTATCGTTAATACTTTGTTTCTATTTATGAATCAGAGAAAAACTTAAAAGACATAGAACTTTGAAAGCCACTAGTCCCAGTTATGTTTTCAGAATACAATTTCATTAGTTCCCAAGACACTCTGGAATGTGGGCCTGGTCACTGGAGCACTTGGAGGACAGGGAGCCCTCTTCCATGACGGTGAGTTTCTCAGTGACTTGCTGAAGAGGGAACCGTTCAGCGACGTCTCACCCCACAACGTTCCCTACGCCGCCAGTTCGGTCACTAAGACCGAAGTGAGTGAGGTGAGACGGTGCCTAACAGGGAAAGCTGCTTCAGCAAAAACCCAGACTTCAAGTTAAAGAAATGTTAACTGTCTGACAAGAAGTTGCTGCTGTTACTAAATCCTCGGGTTGTTAACCTAAAATCCAGAACACATCTGCAGTTCTGAGTAAAAAAAAAATACGCCATCAGATTCTGTG
This sequence comes from Muntiacus reevesi, assembly GCF_963930625.1. Classification (NCBI taxonomy): domain Eukaryota; kingdom Metazoa; phylum Chordata; class Mammalia; order Artiodactyla; family Cervidae; genus Muntiacus; species Muntiacus reevesi. The sequence continues at coordinate 8,579,595 of NC_089262.1, read as the reverse complement.
GTCAGGATTGAGACAGAACCCCCAAGACAGCCCAATTAGTACAAAATCTGGGGATTCACCAGGACCACCATCCCTACATGCTAGGGCTGTGCTACCTTTTCAGCGATGAACGATGCAAGTGCTACAGAAGTCACAGCGCACACTCCGTTTATAAAACACCCTATGATTTACGGGACACGCCCACAGAATCAGCAGTAAACTGAAAGTCAATTTCAGAGCTATTTTATATGACATACAGAACCCACACTGACATTTATGTAAAAGAAATGAGATGGGAATGATTTTCTACAATGGAAATCACCTTTGGAATAAATACTGCACTGCAGTTTTTTGTTGTAGCTTGCTAAGATCAGCATCCTAACAATTTCCCAGATAATTATATCAAACACTAGAATTCAGGACCTGGGTACCTGAAGCATGTTCAAGAATTTAAAAAGCCAGGATGAGTTCACGGTACACATTATGTAGCAAGTAATCCCCCAGTTTAGGTCAGACTGCGGCCCAGCGCCTCACCATTGGTCCCCTTGTGCAGACAATCAATCCCGAGGGCGGGGTTCACCTCCTTCACTTGTCTGGCCCGGACCTCAGTCATGGTCTGGATGGGGTTCATGCCGCTGTTCTCGGCGAGCGCCATGGGGATGACCTCCAGTGCATCGGCGAAGGCGCGCATGGCGTACTGCTCTAGGGTCGGGCACTGCAAGGGCACAGGGTCACGTCAGCTTACTTGACAGAACCCCCAGCAGCTATCTGGGGACATTACAGAAAAACACCCTTGGAAAAGCTAACTCAGGACGAGTCTTCAGAACAGGCCGTAACATGAGTGCCGCTATTCATGAGGGCAAGGATGCAGAAGGTACACATCAGAAGTCAAGAAAGCCAGTCTTCCCGCTGCACCTTTAGTTCCAACGTCCAAGCAGTTCTCAATTCCAGGTAACACTAAGTGTGCAGAGATCTGTGTCAAGGCTGCAGTCTGAAAAAGGCTGACACACGCTGGCCTGTGGTAACCTGCATCCACCTCCACAGGCACAAGGATCAGCTCAGAATAAAGGCCCGGCGTCCAGCCCCCGCTGCACACCACGTGGTTGGTCCCACACCGCGGGCAGAGGCCCTCACCTTGTCGGCCTCCTGGCTGACCGCCAGGGCGCAGGAGATCTCCGCAGCGCCCCCGCCGTACACCACGCGGTTGTCCCGGATGAGGTTGCGGATGACACAGAGCGCGTCGTGAAGGGAACGCTTGGCCTCCTCGATGATCTGGGGAAAGCGACGCTGCCTAAGTTAGCGGTTCCTGTCTTCATTCTACTTTCCTCCCATCATGTACTTAGGGGAAAAATCCCACAATACTGGGCAGCCTAGGCCTCACTCCAGGACGGATGACCAAGCGATGAAGGGGGTCAAACAAAAATGACAAAGCAACACCCTTACGACGAGTCTTACTCACCGTGATTCGCTAGAAACCCGTCCCTAAAAGCGTGGAGCGCGCACCCACGCTCTCCCAGGTCCCCATTTCTACCTGAGACCGAAGAAAGGCAAGTGTGCCCCGTAGGCCCAACAGTGGAACATGGTCTTCAGGGTTTTACACTGTGACCCCACTTTATTTTTGGGGGGCGGGTAGGGGAGGGGCCCACACTGCATGGCTTGAGGGATCTTAGTTCCCTGACTAGGGATCGAGCCCAGGACCCAGCAGTCACAAGCAGAGTCCTAATACTGGACTGCTGAGGAATTCCTGAGGTGTCCCTGCTTCTCCAAGAAAGATGACCCTGTCCTCCTCAAAGTGTCCCAGCTAAATACACTATGAGAAAAACCCAACCACATTCCAGATCAGAAAAAGTGCAGGACAAAGAAGTGAGTCCTCACCATCTTATTTCCTCCTCTGATGAAAATGGTGACGGCTCTGGAGTTCTTACACTGCTCGATGACCAGCATCTTGTCTTTGGTGGTCCCAAATGAGATCTCTTTCACAAGACCTGCAAAGCCCAGCTTCTCAGCTGTGAGCTCCGAGAACCGAGGGACGATGCGGCCGCCTGTGGCGATGGCGATCAACTGCCGGGAGGAAGGCAAAGACCAGCATGGTGAGCGCGGCACTCAACACCAGACCACAGATGGGCCGAACATGACCCAAGACCGGTCGTGCTCCCTAGAACCACTGCCCAATCCGGCCCAAGTATCAAGGTCCAGCCCAATGCCTTGTTCAGGGAACAAGGTTCTGAAGGGTGGGCGACCTGCCACTATGACCCTGCACTCTCTCTCAGCTCTCCCCCTTCCCCTCTCACCCCCATGAGGACCAACTAGGCTGTGTCTGTGGAGCCACAGACCATGTCTGGGCAGCTCTGAATGTTTACGACCCTGACACAGAAGTGCACAACCAGTCTCCCACCTCAGCGGGCCAACCAGACAGCAGTGAGAAAGGAAAGCACGTGAAAATGCCACACTAGAAACTCATGTACAAACAGGAAGAAAGATTCTAGCATTTTCCCCTCTTGCAGCTCAGCCTCTGGTCTGTGGAGCCTCAGCACAGCGTGGGAACCACAGCAGGGTGTGGTCACAGTGGCTTCGAGCAGAGATGCTCCACGAACTCAAGCCCTGCACGCAGTGTCTTTGCAGGGGGCTTCCTACCTCAATTTCAGGTCCTCCGACCCAGCGAACTGCTGGCAGGTCATTCTGGAGAAGTAAATGATTCGCTTCATCGTCAAAGCCCCACTGGCAAATAGCTAGGTTAGCACCAGTTTCTTTAATCTGGGAAAGAAATGCCACAACCATGTTAACGGAAGTATCCTTTGTGCTCTTCTATTGGAAAAAAGGTTGAAACCAAGGCAAGATACATGGCTGGGTGTATAGGTGGGAGCATCAGAGTACAGAAAAGAGAAAGAACTATACAAGTGGCTGTGTCCTGTCAGCTCCAGTGAGTGTAAATCTCACTGGGAGCTGTGGTAAGGCGCACCTGCCGGATCATCTCCTCAAACTTTTCCTTTTCGTACTTCTGAAGGGCTTTAAAATCTTCCACAGATGTCACATCCAGCTTATGCTTCGTCTTTGGTTTTGGGGGCTCAAATGGACATGTGAGGATTGCAATCTTAGCATCTTCCACTTGCTGCAGGAAGAGACAGAAACATATGAACTACCTGGAGGGCTCAAGAAGGAAAAGCCTGATGCTATGGAGGCACGGCTCACCTTGGGCATCTGCGGGTGACTGAAGTCCTTGTCCACGATCACGCCCTTGATCAGCTTGGTGTCCTCCAGCCGCCCGCCCACCTTGCCTTCTACCTTGATGAGCTCGAAGTCAACATCCCTGCGCTGCATATCAGCCACGGTGAGGACGGCGTTCACGGCAATCTCGGCCATTTGCCGGTGACAGCTGTTAACCCTGAGGGGACACACAACAATAACCTTTCATGTCCACCCAACAGTGACTGCAGCCAGAAAGAACACGTGCTGTGAACTCAGATGACACGACAAACTGTGACCCACAGGTATCATATAGAACTAACCATGTTCAGGGTCCCCAGGGAAGAATGTCACCATGACCTGTACTTTCAACAGTCTAGGAAGGGACACTTAACCCAGGTCCAGGGACCCCAAAAGGAATCATAAACTGGGATGGGAAAAAACTGTTAATAATAACTGAAATGTACTATTTTCTTCCATTATAAATGTACACTAAGAGACCACGAACGTATGCCAAGAACCAAAAATTTACCAAGACCACTATTTTGTAATACCACTAACACTTTCAAGCCAAAACAGAACAGGAAAGAGATGAAACCACCAAGGGGAAGCCAATCTTATCTATGGGAAGTGCACCACTTAACATCTGAAGAGACTGCTCGATAATTTCACATCTGATTCTGAAAAAAACCACAAGGCAACTGTAGCCCTCCAAATACAGTGCCTGGAATCCTAAGTCACCTGGAAAAGACAGCCAAGAAACTAAAAATACTGTGTGTCCTAAGTAACTGACACACAATGTTTCACCTTATGTTGAGTGTATCTGGCCCTTGCTGGTCCACTTGAACGTTTTCTATAGTAAAGATCTATGCTTACTGGAGTTTTCTAAAGACTTGCAAATAAAGCTGAGTCAACTTAGAAAGCAGTAACACAGAATGTGTGCACTTCAAGAAAGGGTAATGCCTTCCTTCCAGGAGAACCAGAGTGCTCTTCTTGCGATAGAGGCCACCCCGGACAGTCACCCCTGCCCAGAAGTGGTCTCCGCTCAGACTTGTGACAAGAGGACAGCTGGCACCATGAAGGACAGAAGGAAGCAGCCGTCTCTGCTGCACTTGCCCTGCCCTCTAAGTTGAGCCCATGTCATCCTTTAGGGCACAAATTTAAAAACTTCCTGAACTGATGTGGATTAAGACAAACAGTGCAATAAGGTACCTTACATTAGATTTTTACACTACATTGTAACAAGAGCTCCTAAGTCTCCACTGTTGTTCAAGTTGAGTGTGCCCCGTGGCTGAGGCGGCTGAGAATCTGGGGGCAAGAGCTGTCTTGTATCCCCAAGACTCAGTAGTAGGCCTGGCAAGTAATGAGTACTATGTAAATGTTAACAACAGCCAATGGAAGACAATTTCAAGACTGCCCCTTCATACTAAGTAAAATTCTGGATCATTAAATTCCTGTTGAATGAATAAAGAGAACCTCTCCACTAAAATGCTTCCTAGCAAAGAAATGGTAGAAAGTGTTACAAAAAACGAGTACTTCCCACTAGTAGGACCCTGTCCTACCCTAGCCTATCCTGAGAAATAAAGAACTATATAGCTTACACAAACATCAAGAGGACTGAACCAAACCTGGAAATCCAGCCTCCAACAAAAACACAAAATGCCCATGTTTATACCAGCAGTAAAGAGAAAGTAAACTCAAATAACAAAACCAGAAAGGCAGCTCATAAATCAGTATGAAGCCACCGTGGATAATTCTGAGCTGTCTTTAAGACACAGCCCACGAGCACTGCCTCCTGCACGAATGCGCCCTGCAAGCCCGCACTGCACACGCACACTTTGGAGCCCAGCGTGGTCTTCGCCGTCTGGATCAGGGGCTCAGTGTTTCTCATGTCGACAAGGACACTGTCGCTGATCTTGTCCAGGTGTTCAATAGCGATGCGGGCGGCCTGCTCGTAGCCGTCGGCGATCCTGATGGGGTGAATGCCACGGTCCAGCAGTTGCTCGGCCTCTTCCAACAGGGCACCAGCCAGGACTGCGGGCGAGACAGCACACCTGGCTTAGGCAACCGCTAGAACTCAAAACACATGAGATGCTGTCCTGGAAATATGAAGGCTCCAGACTCAAGCTCAAAGTGTCTCATAGGTGAAGGCCATCCCTAAAAATGGAGCCTTGTGTTTTGGTTCTAACACAGTTCTAACAGGTACCCTTCATAGATGGATGCTCAACTCTCAGTGACATACAGGATGCAAAGAACGTAATATACAAACCATTTTTATAAGGGAAAAAACCTTCCTGTTTCCTAGGCCAAGGATTTCTATTCAGTGAAATTCATGCCGGCATCCTACAGTAATAAAATTTGTTTACTATCCTTCCCTGACCTGTTGCCTTCTCCTCTCATTTTAGCACCACAAAAATAAGTTTGAATATTACTGCACTCCAAGTACATCCAGAACAGTGTTTGCTTCCCAATAAATGTATAAAATACTTGCTGAATAAGTTAATTCAAATTTCAAATGCAGAAAAAGTAACACTGAGGATATTCATCTCATCAATCCTTCCAAACTTAAAAAAATTTCAAACATTCAAAAAAAATTTCAAGAGTAGTATAATGAATACAATTTACTTATTAATAATACTTTGTTGCATTTGTTTTCTTTATATACGCATGCTTTTTCTGTTCAATGATTTGAAAATTAGTTGCAGAAATCAGACATGTCACTCCTGAATATTTTAACATTCAGCTCCTAAGGATAGCCAAAGCCTCCTGCATCGCTGTAACATAACTGCCACACTCAGGAAATCTTGACGTTGGTAAGATACTAATACATGACCCACAAATGACCCCATGTGTCCCAAACATCCTTCAGAGCTTGGAAAAAGAAATCTGGCACCCAACCAGGTTTCACACGCTAGAGCTGCTGTCACTTCTCTTGAGCTCCCTGAATCCAGATGAGCTGCCTTACTCTACTCCCCACTCCCTTCCTGTTCTTTTTCATTGACACTTTTGAAGAGCCTGGGCCATATGTCTCGTATCGTGTCCTTCCACATGGATTTGTGACTGTCTCCCCATGATGTGAATCAGAATAAACACTCAGCAAGCACGTTAGGCCTGTAACATTCTTTGCAATCCCACAGACTGTAGCCCATCAAGCTCCTCTGCCCATGGAATTCTCCAGGCACGAATACTGGATTGGGTAGCCATTCCCTTTCTCAGGGGATCTTCCCGATCCAAGGATCAAAGCTGGGTCTCCTGGACTGCAGGTGGATTCTTTAATGTCTGAGCCACCAAGAAAGCCCTTAATATTAAATAACTCCTCTCAAATGAGACAGGACATTTTGCTTTTTCTTACCAACCACTCCTGTGGTTCCATCTCCAATCTCATCATCCTGTGATTTGGACAGTTCAACCATTAGCTTGGCGATCTGGTGGTCAACGTCCATCATGCTTAAGATGGTGGCGCCATCGTTGGTCACAGTCACGTCACCATCTTTATCCACCATCATCTTATCAAGCCCTAAGAGACAATCGTGTTTAAAATGACTGAGGGGAAAAGAAAGAACCTACACGAAACCTATAAAACAGTTATCCTTACTTCTTGACCCAGTACCTTTCTAGCAGCTTATTACAAATAATTCAACATACATGAAGGAATATCTCCATGAAGACCTTTTTAGATTGGCTAATTTAAGCAAGACATTGGAAGAATTTAATGATGGCTAAAACCAGAGAAATTGCAAAAAAAAAGAAAAATTATGGAGCATCACTAAATGTAATATCACAAAATATAATGTTGCAAAAGACAACAGCTACGATTTGGAAAATGCTAATGAAATTATGTCAAGTGGAAAAAACACACGACCTAAATTTGGATGTAACATTATGACTTTAACTGTGTTGAAGGTCTGGGATACATCCTAAACATCTGACCATATTAGGGGGAGGATGCCCCCCTCTGTCTCCGAACTTTCTGTAAACAGATTGAATTGACTACTCTATGTTATACAACTTTCATTAAAAAACACAGCATGTTAAGTCTCTTACCATTTGGTCCAAGTGACGTTTTCATTGTATTTGCTACAGCCTTTGCTGCCATTATATGAGACTAAATGAAACAGAAAAAGCCAGCATTCAAGTTAGACATAATTTTAAGCTAAGAACATATCGCTGTAAAACTCACTTGTGACACAGCTTCTATTCTCTAGAAAAGGCAGCAGACAGGGCCACATCTACCTGTGAAAACTGCACAACCCTTAGTGTCAGAGAAGACAATTCTTGCGTAAAAGAACAGAACCAAGTGCTCTGTGTTCTCTCTATAACCCTCAACACATCTAATGAGGCAGGTTCTCCGGGCCCATTTTACAGCCAAGAGCAGGGACAGTCTGACCCGAGAGGCCGTGCAGGACCACTGGACAAAGCTAACTCCATGGGAGGAGTCCAGCCGTCTACAAACACCCTGAACTGTCACGCCGTGGATTAATACACTCCTCTTCCCAAAGGTCCAGTCAGTACACAACCCACAACCAAGAACTGCCCACCAAGGGGGTCAATGCTGAAAATAACAGAAGCCCGAATGCATCCTTTTTCCTTTCCATAAATTACGCTCATATTCCCTCCAAATACCTTGTTTCCTGTCTTTCTGCTCCTGCCCTCACCAACCTAACTCTGACCCACTGCACGATGCAGATTTCCAGGGTCTCTCATCACCGACCCTTCAGGTTCACCCCCCACCCAGCGGTCATCCATCTTCCCAAACGTGCTGCTTTCCTCAGTCCCCACCCTTAAACGAGTCGCCAGGACTCTGACAGGGCCAGGACTCCGACTCTCAAGTCTGTAAGCTCCAGGTGTTCTTCAAAGTCAGACCTCGCTCTGTTCCAGTGAGGGCGGCTAAGGCCTGCTCCCCAACACGCCCTCTGATCCCCGAAGTCTTGATGCACTGAAGACCTCCGCTCATTAAATCCTGACCAGTTTACAAAGCAGTTTAATGCAATGTTCTGTGAGTCCTTCCCTTGTGACCCGAGCTCACAGGTTAACAAGACACAAAGTTTACTAGTTTGTAAAAATACTGGTTATTCTTAAAACACATCTTTGACTGATAGGTCTGCACAATGAAATATTTAAAGAATAATGACCACAGGCAGGTGGTTCTTAACCAGGGGCGAATGTGCCCCCAGGAGACGTTTGGCAACGCCTAGAGACATCCCTGGTTGTCACAATCAGGGAGGGGACCATAGAGGGTGGAGGCCAGGGTACTATTCAGCACCCCGTACAGGACAGACCCCACAACAAAGCAGGATCAGCCCCGAGGTCGCGGAGCAGGCTCTAGACTACTGGTTGCACTGTCAGACAGAGGCGGGTTTGAACCCTGGTCCTGCTCTTTACTAGCTCTGGGGCCACATTTCTCTCTAAGACCTGTCTCAAGAGACCGAGGATTACAAAGATGTGGCAGAGGCAAAATCACCTGTGGCTTCTGTTATCCTGGTATTTTGGGTGCATGTACTGGGTGTTACTTTCTCTGCTGGTTGCTTTCCATGAAACTCAAAACTGAACACATAACACAAGTGGTGTGAGTACCTACCACTGGTCAAAGGCTGGGTGGCCACTTCTTAGGCTACCCCATTTAATTCTTGTCCTCCGCTTGACAGGGGTGTATTGGCCCCACTGGGAAAGGAGGTTGGGAAAGGATGTGTAGCTTGCCCTAAGTGAAACAGCCTGGGGCAGAACTGTAGCGCTTAATTTAAGTAAAACCTCAAGACAAGGGACACCTCAGACCTGATGACACGGTCATACACACCAACTTCATGAATTCCATCCCAAACACCACCTCCTCAGGTAGAGTTCTATTTAAATTGAGATTCTGTTCAAACCCCTGTCAACGGCTCCCTCCCATCCCTGAGGATAACACAGTCATGTCAAGGTGCTCAAGAACTTCCACCTTTTCCACCCTGCAGCTTAGACTATGCTAAAACCAGATTGCTGTCTCCTCCAAGGTGCCAGGCGTTCTCCTGCTCTTGCTTTCCCTCTCCCTAGCAGCTAGCTCTCCCCCATCCAGAACACTACTCCATCCCCGACCAAGAGTCAATACTCTACCCAAGATACTAATGACCGCCTCTGACTTTTTACCTGCACACTCGCCCTCCCATAGCTGGTGATTCCGGTCACACACTGCCTTGTACTACGGTTACTGGTGACCACTTTTCACTCTTGCAGCTGTATTTTCTTCCTTAAAAGTGTACGTTTTTAACTTTTACGAGCCCACACCCAGGAATACGCCATGTATAAAGGGATTCAAAAATGAAATGGCTAAACCTTTAGGATGGCACGACGAAAATGACCCTCATTTCCTTTGAGGCCGTTGCAGGGACACCAACTGAATGTTAAGAGCCAGCGTCCTAACCGCCCAGGTGAGCTGAGAACACCTCTCCTGCATCCAAATTGACTAAAACACTGTTCGGAATGCCTGCAGGTTGGAGAAACCAGCGAGGACGCGCCTTCACCGCCTGAGAATTCAAGCAGCCCCACCCAACTGTGAAGAGCACCCGCGGGCCACCCTAATCCACAAATCAGACTAAAGGCTTATACGTCGATTTTTCCCAGGCGCGGGGTGACGGACTGGAGACCAAAGGGGGGCTCTCTCAAGCTTCCCCCAGAGCACATGGCAGAACCCCTCAGACATTGCGCAGGCGCAGAACCACCGGTTTCGGCCGCCTCCCCTCATCCCACCGCCAGTGCGTCTCGGGCCCATTACCTTGAGGGCCTCAAGTCCCATAAGACGAGACTTGCGGTCCTGATCCTTGATGATGAGGAAAGGACGGCCATATTCGTCGAAGGCGAGGGTCCCAACAGACGCCATGATGCAGCAGCAAGAGTTACTCTCCCTCAACCGGCGGAGACCACGCCGGAACCCAGAGCCCGCCTTCCTCTCGCGGGAAGGCGCAAGAGCTCGCGCAGACGCAGTGCAGGCCTGCCGAGACCTATTTTTCTACTTGAGACTAATTTAACGCCAGACAGTACCTTCTGGAAGCAACTGCCTTCGGAAACTTCTATCATCCAGGAAGCTGTGGGGGGGGGGGAGTGGAAGTTGGAAGACACGGACGGGAACTTTAGAATCCAAAAGCCAGGAACAGATGTAAATTAGACATTCATTAAAGTTTTAAAGTTGACTGTTTTTTGATAGTGTTTCCCAACGAGGAGCTCATTTACTTAGAACATTATTTTCTCCCTATTTCCTCTCCCGGTTCTGGGAAGGTGGTAGAGCTCACTTCCGGTTTTCTAACTGTTGGAAATCTCGCGATGGAGGGAGGAGGAGGAGGTGAGAGCAGCCGTGCGCGGCGGGCTCTTTGGGGCCCGGGCGCGTTGTGGGGCCCGGCGTGGGGCTCGCGGTCAGTCCCGGGAGCAGCCTGGCAGAGTTGGGCGCGGCGGGTCGGGGACCCGCGGGGCTGTCATGGGGTCGCGGCCTGGCGTTCGGTATTCAGTGCTCGCGCTTGCGGTGTACTTGGCTCTGGTTTCTGACCGCCCGGAGCTGTTCTCAAGCGCTTTATGTTGAATAACTCATTCAGTCCGGCACGATATTCCGAGATGTGGGTACTGGAGGCCCGCTGTCCCGGCTGGGGAATCACGGCTCCGCTGCTTTTTCTAGCTGCGTCTTTGGGGAAGTGACCTGTCTGCAGTAATGACACTAGCATCTCTCTTTACGGGTTCAGGAGAACCGTGCCTGACCGTTGGCAAGCTATGGTTAAGAGATCACTTGTTTTGCACAAATACTTAGGTAACTAGCCCAGAGATACTCAGCTCCTGAGAAGAAAATTGACCTGGCCTTGCGCTGAATTTCCACCCCCTGAAGCCCGGGGTTGTGCTGCTTCTGAAAGTTTTTTAGTGGCAACCGTAGCGAAGTACCAGGTCCTCTGAATCCCTCCAGCTGCTTTTTCTTCTGAGCGCTGATTACGAGCTAATCATTTGTAGGCCTAAATTGATTTGTTGTGGGTTTCCAGCTTCAGCTGGTAAAGAATTCGCCTGCAATGCGGGAGGCCTGGGTTCGATCCCTGGATTAGGAGGATATCCTGGAGAAGGCAAAGGCTACCCACGCCAGTATTCTGGCTTGGAGAATTCCGTGTGCCCTATAGACCATGGGGTTGCAAAGAATCGGACACGACTGAGCGACTTTCACTCTCCAACCTCCCACCATTCCGGCTGCCATAGAACGGGGGCTTACCCTGTTGTATTATTCCTAGCCTTTTATTGTTTTGCTCAAATGTTGAAATGAATGCGTGGGGCTGTAACATTTAACCGTGGCCTGACAGTTAGGAACGGGTTTTGAAACCGGGGCCAGGGGTGATCATTTAACCTCTTGAGCCACTTCAGTGATGCTCCAAGGACGTTTTGACTTTTGGAGTCAGGTCTCAGTTCACTTTAGCTTGGCCAGTTCATTGTCCTCGTTCACAGTGGTGAATCCTGCATTCCATTTGCATTCCATTTGGCTCCTTAGATTGTCGTGTAATGCAGGGAATGTCTAGTGAGGTCTGCAGTGTAGTTTCTTTATTTTCTGTCAAAACGTGGGGAAAAGGTTGCCCCCCCCAATATCAGTACATTCTGTATTTCAAAAAGATAAAAGAGATATTAGACCAGGACAGGAGAGACTTCTTCAGTGGACAAAATAATGTACGTTAAAGGGACATAAAATATATGCTGTAGTTTTTAAGCCTGTATGTAAATGAATGTACACAGTGGATAGCCCTAAAATACTGTGATGTGCAAATACAAACCCCACTTTAAACACAAATGGCAGGTCATAATCCCGGAAAGGCCTCTCCTTTCTTCTTAGCCGTTTTCCTTTGACTTGGACTTGAATAAGAACCCTGTACCTTTTGTGTCTCTGTCACTGCCTCTAGCTCTAGGTGACCCATACCTGTCCCTGGAAATTGAGGTCTTCAACTATTATCAGAAGTCAGTGTTTAAGCAAGCCTGGAGACAATGGAAGTTCACTTTTTTGGGTCTTTACTCTCAAGGACTGGCTCCCTCCAACCTCTCAACAGAAACAGCCAGTTGTCCTCCACAGCTCCCATCTAAAGGAATGTTCAAAAGAGCACATGTGACAGAAATCTTGCGTGATTTATTTATATGACAGTGAATAGAGTGAATCTAAACACTTTGCATCAAAAAGATTTAGAGATTTGTAGAAGCCGTCTTTTTTTTTTTTTAATAGGTAAGAAGTGGATTTCTTTAGAGAGAAACACTCCACAGACAAGAATGTTGACTTAGCAGGCGAGAGTGGCCTTGAAATATGGCGTGGTTAGTTTTGGCTTTTTCTTTTTAGTTTTAATTCTTTTAAGTTATGAAAGTATGATAACACGTCTACAGGAGACTTGGAAAGTACAGAACAAGGTTGCATGTAGTTCCACTATGTAGAAGCAGTCTTGATTTTAGTTTTTAATCTTTAGTGACTGGTTTTCACTGGTAAAAGTCAGTATGTTTTTTATTGAACTGACATAGCAATATTTTGAATATATAGTTTGGATTTACATAGTAACTTCTTCAAAAGCTCATACAAATTTTTGTGATGTTGAAAGACTTGTGTAGGTGTAGAAACTTGAGACAGAAGAGTGCACGATACCCTTGAGGGCCACTGCTGTTGGTGTTGCCTTTGTTAAAAACAGATAGTGTATTGTCTTTGCTCAAAAAGTTTCATCCCAGTGCGATGAATAAAGTACTTGTTTAGTCCGGTGGTCAAGGACTCCCACCCTGTGCTCATCAAATGCTCTTCCGCTTGCCTTACCTTGATTCCCAAGGCATTCTTTTGAGACTGTCCCCTTTTCAATACAAGCAGCCCCTCCTTTTTTAAACTTTACACAACTTTGCTTTTATGAAAAACCGACATTAGTAGCTGTTTTTTCCAGACTGAAGTCCAAGGAAGATTTTCAGTTTCGTGATAAAAGGGGACAAGGGAAGTTGCTTTCTGAGTTTGGCAGCGAGCTGTCCCAGGGGCAGCAGTCACCCCAGGGGCAAGAGCACCCCGCGGGGCTCTTTCCCGGGAACCACACTCAGCATCCAGCTGCCGAATCGCTGAACCCGTTCTGTTAGTACCTGTACTCTAGCTAGCTGTGTTCTGTGCATTCCTTAGCAAGATGTGCCCTAAGGTAATTGCTTCTTTGCTTTAATGCCATTTGGCTTATGAAAGGTTTCACAGAGACACTGGTTTTGGACAGGGTGGGAGACCCTGTACCCTTAGGTCCAGCTGAAATTCTGTTTCTACCCACACCTTCCTGGTTGCACCATTGGCATCAGCCTTTCTCCCACCTCTTTTCATGTTCCCGCCGTGTTTGGTACACGTTAGAGCGTCTCTTAGCCCTTGCCTTGTAACTGTCTCAGTGTAACCCACCCATTCACACAGGCTAAAGGGGTGCTCTGGAGACCAGGAGCGCTTTATTACATCTCTTTGTTAGTGAAGTTGAAGAGCACGTGTCTACACAGGTGAAAGTTGTTTGGGTCGTCTGACTTGAGTTTATGTAATCAGCTGCCTATTGGCTTATGCTAATGGGAGAAACGGATCCTTTACCATCTGAGCTGCCAGCGAAGCCCAGCTAGAGAAACGGTCCACCAGCAGATAGTAGGAAAACAGAATGTGGGCTGTCCATACAGTGGAATGTTATTTGGCAGTAAGAAGGAATAAAACGCTGATACGTGCTACAACGTGGATGAATCATGGAAACACTCGCTAGGTGAAGAGGCAGTCACATAAACCACGAACTGTGATTTCATTCATGAAAGTCTTCCTTTTTAAATTTTTAATTGGAGGATAATTGCTTTATAGTATTGTGTTGGCGTCTGCCATAGGACAACGTGAATCGTACATATGTTCCCTCCCTCTTGAACTTCACCGTCCACCCCCCACCCCATCCCATCCCACCCTTCTAGGTTGTTTCCAGTACAGCTCCCTGTGTTATGCAGCAGGAAAGTCTGCTTTCTTTAGAGACAGTGGATTTGTGTTTGCTTAGGGCTAGAGGGGGCGGGGAGGATGAGGGTAATGGCTAAAGCATAAGGGTTCCTTTTGGAAGTAACGAAAAAGTTCTAAATTTAACTGGTGATGGTTACATGTATCTGTGAATCTACTGAAAGCCTTTGAATTAAATGGGCAAATTGTATGATACATGAATTATGTCTCAATAAAGCTTTTACAAATTATTGACCCCCTCCACACCTCCTGATGATAATATTGCTCAGTCACTAAGTCGTGTCCGACTCTTTGTGATCCCATGAACTGCAGCTTGCCAGGCTTCCTTGTCCTTCACTATCTCCTGGAGTTTGCTCAAATTCTTGTCCATTGAGTCGGTGATGCCATCCAACCATCTCATCCAATGCCATCCCCTTCTCCATTAAAATAATAGTGGCTAAAAGTCATCACTTTCTCCGGCGGTGCTAAGGGCTTTATAGGCATTGCTTATTTAACTGTCCCAGTAACTCAGGATAGTATTATTTAAAAATCTTGCAGGTGAGGAAACTTGGCCTTAGCAACAACTCATCTCTCTTTCTCTCCTTTTAACTCTCTTGCTAAGTCGTGTCCAACTCTTGCAACTCCATGGACTGTAGCCTGCCAGGCTCCTCTGTCCATGGGATTCTCCGGGCAAGAAGACTGGAGTGGGTTGCCATTTATTTCTACAGGGGATCTTCCCGACCCAGGAATCGAACTGCGCTCTCCTGCATTGCAGCCATATTCTTTACCATCTGAGCTATGAGGGAAGCCCCAACAACTTGTCTGAGACTCCAGAGCTGTGTGACTGAGATCTTTCTGATCACTGTCCTCTACAGTTGTAACACCTGCAGAAGGACTTCTTCATACGAGGCAAGGCAGATGTGCCTGCCTTTAAAAAAGAAAAAAATCAAATGCACTTCCATTAGCATGTTAAGTTCCTCCATGCAGTGCTGAAAAGTATGAATGAGAATGTACTTAAAACTCTTGCTTTCCATCAAACACCATCACTTTTCTAAACTTTACTTTTATTTTACCTCCATCACTGGCACCACGAGTAGACTTCTGTTATTGTTTCTGAGTTGGTCGTCTGCCATGATAGCAGGTGTAAAGCTCACTCTAGGAGACCTCAGCCTTCAATAGCAAAGCCACACTGAGCCGGCGATGCTGAGGTGGTCAGCCTTGGGCTTCCGGCGTGTCCTGTGTCCACGTTTGGGCCTCACCTCTGCGGCGACAAGTTACCACATCTCATGGGCTTCCCTGGCGGCTTGGGTAAAGAGCCCGCCTGCCAGTGCAGGAGATGCGGGTTCGATCTCTGGGTGGGAAGGTCCCCTCGAGGAGGAAATGGCACCTACTCCAGTATTCTTGCCTGGAAGATTCCATGGATCGAGAAGCCTGGTGGGCTACAGTCCGTGGGGTCACAGTCAGACACGACTGAGTGAGCAGGCACACAGAGGGACGGTAAGCAGAAGTGAGTCCACGTCCTGATTCCAGCACCTGTGAGGACTCTGCCTGAGCCACTCGGCGGACGTGCTTGAGTGAAGGACGTCAGGATGGGAGGCTTGTCCTGGCCCATCTGGGTGGGCCAGTGTGCTCCCAAGGAAAGGATCCCTTTCCTAAGCAGGAAAGGAGAGGAGGGGTCTTGTGGAGCCAGTGGCTGGACTGGCGTGGGGCCACTGGCCAAGGAGTGCGGGCAGCGCGTCCTACCGCAGGGCTTCCAGAAGCACTCCCACCCTGTTTCAGAATCTGGCCTCCAGAACTGTACTTTAATAAGTGTGTATCGTTTTTAACCCGCCTAGTGTAATTTCTTATCGCATGTGACCTTTAGAACAGCTTACTATTCCCTAAACTGTGAACACTAATGTCTTCAAATGATAAGACTCTTTTGTGCCCCTTCCTCTTACTCCATTTGTCTACAGATTCCCGTGGTTTTGGTTTTAGCGCCTCAGCTAGAGTGAGAGCTGGTTCAGGGCAGGGTGGTCTTGTTCCGGTGGGGTTCCAGTGCTGCGCACTTTTGTGCACGCTCTGCCTGTATCCCTTTGTCTCATCCTCACAATGATCCCGTGATCCCTGCTTTGCAGATGAGGAGACCGAGATTCCGAGAGGTGAAGGGTCACAGCTGTTAGTAAGGGCTGGAGCCAGGGTCCAACCTCTGCAGGCTCGGCTGCTGTGCCCATCGTTAATCCATTTCAGAATTAATTTCAAATAAATTTCAACATAAAAAATGTGAGATCCTATTACGAATACATTCTAAAGCATAAAACTCAAGAGGAGGATGTTTAGGTACCATTTATTCTCTCAGTAATCAGTGATTAGAGTTTGTTTTATTCTGTACTGTGATAGCACTGAAATGAGTATTTTTTGGTCCTTATGGATCTGCTTTAAAATTCTTATTACCATGACTATTTAAGATTTTTAGTAAAACCAGGATTTTGTCTCCGCTGTTAACTTCAGAATTGAATTTGTACCACTGGATTTTTGATGCCTGACCAATTTTGATGTAGAATACTTTCCTCCTATTTGAAATAGGATAATGATTAGACATTTTTATCCTTATTATGGAGTTTTGTTCTGAACCGCAAAGATACGGAGCACATGATTAATATTCTTATTCATGCATCGTTGGTTAGTTGCTGAATTTAGCTCTAAGTCCTGTCTGAGTCTTTGTGACCCCGTGAGCTGCAGAATGGCAGACTCCCCTGTCCTTCACTGTCTTCCCGGAGTTTGTTCAAGCTCATGTCCGTTGATTGAGTCGGTGATGCCATGGGTACTGATTCATAAATGGATTTGAACACATTATTTTCCAGGGACGACTCCTGGAGAAAAAAATCAGTATGTTGGAAAGAAAAGATTTCAGTCTTCCATTAGTATTGAATAATTTTCTGTTAAACACTCTAGTTGATGGACTGTAGAACTTATTGTGGAATTCTACATTTGTAATTCCAATTGTATTGAGCAAAATTAGCCTTTAAAAAGCATGAGTTTATTTGTTAATAAGAACTGTGGGGGAAAAAACACTACCTTAGATTTCTGATTTGACGTTTCATATATCCTCTTCTGCTCTCAACTCAGGGACACACCCAGCAACACTTGAAAAAGAAAGGCTGTCAGAATTTGTTCCACCTACAAGTCTTGAGGCCAACAGATTGAAGAAAAGCAGTTGGGGGGTCTTATTTACTGGCATTGTTGGGGGCACGCTGGTGGCCGTGTATGCTGTGGCCACACCATTTATAACACCAGCCCTTCGAAGAATTTGTTTGCCTTTTGTACCTGCAACTACGAAACAGATCGAAAATGTTGTGAAAATGTTGCAATGCAGAAGAGGACCCCTGGTGGACATTGGTAGTGGTGACGGACGTATTGTGAGTTACTTGAAGATGTTTTAAGATTTATGTTTTTTTAGGTTTTATGCTTTAAAATTTCCGTTTCACTTTTCTTATCAGGCTTATTGAAAGCCTTGTTAAATTGATAGCCTAATAGTCATTTAATTTTGTGTTTGTTTGGCTGAACTACTTCAGTCCTTCAGCAGGACTTTGAAATTTATTTTTCTCAGATTTAATTGTTCTTAAAGGGGAAAGGGCTCTGGATGTCTGGTAAGAAGGAACAATTGATTGATTATTATCAACTTGTTCATTAAAAAACTTAGGCCAACAGAAACATGTTAAGTCATGTAGTTTGACTGTTTTATATTTTTTCCAAGGATGACTCCTAGGGAAAAAAAAATCTGTTTTGGGGAAAAAAAATTTCAGTTTTCCACTAGTATTGGATAATTTTCTGTAAAACCCTTTAGTTGGTATTGAATTAATTCTGCTTCTTGTGGGTTCAATCCCTGGGTTGGGAAGATCCCTTGGAGGAGGAAATGGTTACCCACTCCAGTATTCTTGCCTGGAAGATCCCATGGACAGAGAAGCCTGGCAGGCTATAGTCCATGGGGTTGCAAAAAGTTGGATATGATGTAGGGACTCCACAACAGTAACAACATAAGTAGGGAGTTTTCATGTCTTTTTCTGATCTTGAACACAGCCTCTCCCCGCAGGTGATCGCAGCTGCAAAGGAAGGGTTCACAGCTGTGGGGTATGAATTGAACCCCTGGCTTGTCTGGTACTCGAGGTACCGCGCTTGGCGGGAAGGGGTGCAGGCGTCGGCCAGATTTTACATCTCAGACTTGTGGAAGGTACGTACGGCAGAGGACGTGCTAACTTTATGGTTTTTGGTTAGTATGACTGAAAACTGAATTAAAATAGAGTTAAAGTGTATATTTCAGCATTATGAAATGTGAACAGCTTTTAAATTGATAGATTTTACAAATCAGCCCTACTTTAGAGTAGAAACTTAAGGTTTATAACTTTACAGGTCATGTGACTTCTAAGGCTTTATTTACTCAATTTAAAATGTTCTCATTTCTCTTTATTATGCAGTGATAAGATTTTTTTTATCTCATTTGTAAGTCTTCTACGTTGTCATATAGGCAATAACTTGTTAATGTCATTCTTGGTAAATAGTTTTGTGTGTGTGTGTGTGTGTATTTATATGCACATATGAATATGTGTGTCTGAGTGTGTTTGAGACTGAGTTTGTCTATGTGTGTTTGTGTGTGTGTATGTGAGTGTGTGCGTGCTAATGTGTCAATGTGTGTGGGTACATGTGTGTATATGTATATATACCTAGGGAGAGACAGAAATAGTGCAGGAGAAAAGAAAGGACCCACCAACCATGCTGTGATGCTCCTTTGTGTCTTCATAAAGTATAAGATATTTCCAAGTTTACTTGTTCTCTAAAAAGTGCCTGGTAATTTTGCTTTAGGAATGCTCCATAAAATGCTTTTTCTTAAATAAGAATTTTCCTTTGTAATAGTGTCATCAATAGCTTAAAAATTCACTTGAGTTTTGTTTGCATTGTTTTTTATTCCATATATACGTAAATGATCTCTCTATAGAGTAAATAAAACTTTTATTGGGTAATAAGCATTTTGACTGGCGAAGCACTTTTTCCCCCCCAGTTTTCCAAGTAAAGACCATTTTATTGCCATTTTTACTTAGTGTTTTAGAGAAGAGGAGGGGGACCAAAATTCTAAGGATGACTCCGCAGGAGAAACGTGGTTCTGAAAAACCTTGAGTTCTCGATAAGCTTGTTTCCTATAGAGCAGAGTACAAAGTGGGCCGGGGTGCACATGGCCCAGTCTACCAGGGTGACCACCAGTGGTCACTGGTGAGTCCCTGCCTTTCTGACCATCCATCTGGGTGGCCCTGTGTGGAGTGGCTGTGAGGGTGAGCTGGGATAGCTTCTGCGGAAACTTCTGGAAAACTGTAACAGATGAGCTAACATGGGTGAAAGTATTAACACGGGAAATCTTAAAAAGGGCCACTCTTTGTGAAAACCCACTATTTTTTTGAACTTTCTGTTTTGATTTGGGGTATGTATGCTGGAAAAGATTGAAGGCCGGAAGAGAAAGGGGCAACACAGGATGAGATATTTGGTTGGCATCACCAACTCAGTGGACACGAATTTGAGCAAACTCCGGAAGGTAGTGAAGGACCGGGAAGCCTGGCATGGTGCAGTCCATGGGGCCACAGAGAGTCAGACAGCTTAGCACTGAATAACAACAGTGGCTGATTAACAATGTTGTGATAGTTTCAGGTGGACAGCAGAGGGACTCAGTCATCCATGCACATGTATCCGTTTCCCTCCACACTCCCCTCCCATCCAGGCCGCCACACAACCCTGGCAGAGTTCTTGTGCAGTACAGTAGGTCCTTGTTGGATGTCCCTTTTAAATATAGCACTAGGTACACGTCCATCCCAGACTTCCTAACTGCCCCGCCCCGGTGGAAACCAGAAATTCGTTTTCTAAGTCTTTGAGTCTCTTTCTGGAAAACCAACTATTTTTTGAAATGGGAAATTGCTACTCATTTTGAAATAAAGCTTAAGCTGATGTTTGACTTTCCAGAATTAATCTGTGAATTGTTTTCTCCCTTCCCTTCAGGTCACTTTTTCGCAGTACTCAAATGTTGTTATCTTTGGTGTGCCCCAGATGGTGAGTACGCCCTTCCTGCCCCCCGAGTGTCTTTTTCTGGGTTAGGAGGGGGCTTCTGGCCCGAACAGACCATCTCCCTCTGGCCTGCTCTCCCGTGTGCAGAATGACAGATCATTGGTTTAACAAAGTACTTTAGGGCCTTAATAGTTTAATCATAAAAGATTCAGTCTTGTAGTTTAAAACTTCTGCTTTAGATGAAGGTGTCAGTGATCTACCTAAGCCCTAACAATTTGAGTCTGAAAACTGCTTTATGAGCTCCTGGTGTCTAATGTGAGTAGGTTTTCACAGTTGTTTACTTACCATATCTGGCTGAAAACACTTGGGAAAGTTAATGGAATGGGGCGTCCCTGATGGCTCAGTGGTAAGGAATATGTGTGCGATGCAGGAGACATGGGTTCAGTCCCTGGGTTGGGAAGATCCCCTAGAGAAGAGAATGACTACCCACTCCATTATTCTTGTTTGGGGAATTCCATGGACAGAGGGGTGTGGTAGTTTATAGTCTATGGAGTCACAAAGAGTTGGACACAACTGAAGTGACTTAGCATGCATGCACACACATTGACTAGTTTCCGTTGACCTCATTTGGCTGATGTGTGTTGAATTCTGACTCTATACTTTCGAAAGTGAAAATGCTGCAGCATTGGACTGCAAATGGTCCTCAATTTAGCCTTTGGAAAGATGACGAGAATGGGAGGCTTTCATTGTAATTGTTGGTTTACAGACTGTAGAAAGAAATCCCCCTTCACTTTTCAAGCTCCATAATTGTAGGCATAGTAATCCTGGCAAATACTGGTTTTTTGCTGAAATGCCACTAAATAAGTGATGTGGTTTTTATTAAGAAAAAAAAAAGAAATGGGCTTTTTTTGTTTTTATGCTTTCTTATTCATATCTTAATTTTTCCTTAAGCTATCTCAGTGCTGGAGAAAATTTTTTCTTACTATTAGAATTTTCAGTGAAATGTTTTTTCCCTCTTTCTCTTTTTTTTAAAAAAAAGTATTTAGAAGTGCTTTTGTTAGATATTCTTGAAAGTGATAGGATTCTGTATGTTCATAATTCTCAGCAAGCCTAACATGAAGATGAAACCTGGGTGTCTATTCTTTTGTTATAGAAATGAAAAGAGGTAGAAAGGTATGATCTCTGATCATTTAAAAAAAAACACCAAAAAACGTATTTGGTATCAGAATTGCTATGGAATTTAATGGTTTTTTCCCTCCTTATTGTGGAGTTTGAGCATTCTTTTGGGATAATTGGCATTTTGAAGCGAAGAATCTTAATTTAAAATCCATGCTTTATACAAATAGAAAGCTGACACATGTTCCGCGCTGTCTTGAGAAGCACCGAGGTGCTATCCAAGCCGGGGGCAGCATTGGCCTCCGGGCTCCGGCTCCTCGGGCTTCTCGCCACGTTTGAAGTGTAGTCAGTTTTGGGAACTGTTCACCCAAGGGAAGAGTGTTATTTTGATAAATACTTTTGTGATTATGGGCCATTCTTCTGTACACAGAGAAGCCTTAAATAAGGCGCAGCATTTCACGGTTCCCAGGAAGAAGGGAGCAGCTGAAATACACAAAGTCCCCACGTCTCCTGGCATGAGAGGGATTCAGCCAACTTGAGTCCTCAACGCAGGGGGACGGATCAGGGCATGGAGGCCGGTCTGGGAGGCTCGGTTTCCCGGGTGGAGGTCCCTGCTTTCCGCCCTCCCCAGGCCTCGCCTGCGTGGAGACAGTGAGAGGAGGGAGGGGACTGCTGGCGGAGTCAGGGGGCCAGGTTGGCTCTTGGGCGTCCTGTGGGCCCTGGAAAGTTCTTTAGCCTGTCTGGGCCCATTATGCTGTCTTCTGTTAGAACGCATTTCCCTTCTCCGCTCACTGGCCAGTGTCCCGGCAGGGGCTTGGTGGATGGACAGAGCCAGCATGGCAGGAAGGGTTTCCTGTGGCCGGTCGGGCGCACGTGGGCCGTTAAAAAGCCGGAGCAGGTGTTGGGAGCATCAGAGGGCGAGATCCCGGTGTTACGTGGTCTCCCTCTGCTTCCGGTGCCGGACTGGCGGTCTCCCTCTGCTTCCGGTGCCGGACTGGCGGTCCCTCACAGCTCTGCTTCTGGTGCGGGACTGGCTGTTTCTCACAACTCTGCTTCCGGTGCCATACTGGCGGTTCTTCATACCTCTGCGAAGCGGCGCTTGGCTTACAGCGGCCCGAGCCTGCATCACGCATGTGTGTCCAGCAAAGCAGGAGTAAGAGTGTCATTGGACCTGGCAGGCCAGTGCCTGGATGGGAGATATCCATGCTTACCATGAACTCGTGCGCCAGGAGTGCCGGACAGATGGGTTGTGTTCTTGTTGAAAACCCTCCCATGACTTGGTCCTGCTTTAAAGCAGCGACGGTAAGGCCCAGCCTTCCGTCTGGCATGGGCGCCCGGCCGCCCCAGCTCTCTGTGCGCTGGCTCTGCCCTCCTCTTGGCTCCTGGACCACACTGTGTGGGGCCGTGTCCTCCCCGAGACTCCAGTTCCCCCAGCTCTGGGCCTGGTTAGTGAACCTCTGCTGACCACTCAGAGGTTAGATGTTTCTTTCTCCGAGAAGCCATCCTTGACTGCCCTTGAGGACCCCTGAGACCACGATTTCCAGAGCTTGTTCCCTTCGCTGTGGACTTGTGGCTGCACTTCTGCTTGTGTCATGGCTTCGGTGGCGTTGGCCGTGTGCACTGCGCAGTGAGCTCAGGGACAGGGCGGACCTGTTGAGCTTTCTGCCAGACTCCCAGCTCCTGGCACAGAGTGATCACCTAGGGAGTGTTTGTTAAAGGAATGGATGAAGATCATATAAACATGTGCCTTAAGTACACTGTTTCCATGGGCAATTAAGTTTCATAACTTCAAAGGATGACTCATTTAATTTTAGTTACGAATTCTGTTATGAATCCATGAATGAAAATACTGTCTCAGTGTTCTGCTAAAGAAATAGGATTCATGACCATGAATCCTACATTCAGTCATTCCTTAAACAAGTGTTTATTCAGGGCCCACTAAGCATCAGACCCTGTTCAAGTACTTCAGTGAATAAAGAGAAAAAAGAAAACATCCCTGCCCCAAGGTATTTCCATGCTAGTTGGGAAAGCAGGTATTCAGTGAGATGGCAGTGTAGACTCTGTGGTACAGTAAGGGGAGGTGGGTCAGTGCTGTGGGCTCACCAAAGCGTGAGAGGGAGACCGTCCTTAACGAGGGACATTGGAGGTGAGGGGGAGCCATGCAGCCATGTCCAGAAGAGTGCTTCAGGTTGAGGAATAGCTACTGTGAAAGGAAAGGTGCTGAGGGGTGTGTTCCTGTGAGTCCAGAAGCAGTGAGGAGGTGGGGGTGGCGGGAGGGGGTGAGCAGAGGTGGCGGGGGAGAGATGTGGGGGACCAGGTGGGAAGGACAGGGCCTGCCATGGGGAGCAGAGGGTGGGGGAGATGCTGGGGGACGGGTCTGAGCTCTTGTGGGCATCCAGGCCATCAGTGGGGGAAGCCAGTGCCAGGGTGGAGAAGCTGGTGACAGGTGGTCAGACTCTGGATGCTCCGTGAGGACAGAAACAACAGGATGAGCTGGCAGATCCAGTGGGGGGCACCCTGGTTTCAACTTATATTTAAAGTTTTGAAGAGGTAATTAGAATAGGATGAGTTTCATGTCACTTTGAAACGTATAATTGTATGAATAATTTTGAGTTTTATTAGGCAGACATGACACATCGTGGCTTCTCTTTGTGTAAGATATCAAGACCCAGGTTTGTTGCATATTTATGTATAATTTAGTCCGTTAATTTCTTATGATTGAAATAGAGCCTTTCATTCATAGGTTTATCTTGACTTAGCATATGACAGTCATTTGGAAATAAAAGATCTGTAAAAGAGAAAAGAAGAATAGTAATCTGAATAAATTTACAGTTGTCCTTTTTATGAACAAAATTACCATATGAAACCCTTGACATTTTGGAAAA
Source organism: Muntiacus reevesi (assembly GCF_963930625.1). Classification (NCBI taxonomy): domain Eukaryota; kingdom Metazoa; phylum Chordata; class Mammalia; order Artiodactyla; family Cervidae; genus Muntiacus; species Muntiacus reevesi. The sequence continues at coordinate 8,555,481 of NC_089262.1, read as the reverse complement.
ACACATATTGTCTTATTCTTTGCTTATTTAATTTTTCCCTCAAGGAACAAAATTTTCGCTTTTTTTTTTTTTAAAAGGAACAATCTTTTGCTAACTGTTAAAAGAATAAAAAGATTCCATCCTTAGTGGAATTTATTCATTGTTATCTTGGTATTGATTCTAATAAAGAATCAGAATTTTGGCTCACTCCAGCCACAGGTCATGTAGAGGAGTTTTTTTTTCCAGACTGCTTTTTAAAGACAGAGGTGAGGAATCAAACTGTTGTAGAAAATTTGTTCGTCTTAATTTAGTAGATTAATTGATTAATCTGTCTGTGCCGGGTCTTCGTTGCTGTGCTCGGGCTTCCTCTGGCTGCGGCGAGCGGGGGCTGCTCTCCAGTTCAGGGCGCAGCGCCTCATGGCGGTGACTTCCCTTTTCCTGAGCACAGGCTCCAGGCGTGCTCCTCTCCAGTTCAGGGCGCAGCGCCTCATGGCGGTGACTTCCCTTTTCCTGAGCACAGGCTCCAGGCGTGCAGGCTTCAGTTGTTAAAGCTGTCGGGCTCAGTAGTTGTGGAGCGTGGGCTCAATTGCTCTGTGGCATGTGGAATCTTCCTGGACCAGGGATCAAAACCCGTGCCCCCTGCGTGGGCAGGCAGAGTCCTATCTGGCACATACAGTCTGGGACACGTGTGGGTTGACACATGTAGGCATGTCAGGTGGGCAGCGGCACATGCCCGGAGGTCTGGGCTCAAGGCAGGGGGCTCACTGGGGGATCAGCGCCCAGGAGCTGAAGCCAAGGGGGGCTGAGATCACCCGGGAAGGGGCCAAAGTCTTGCTGGACCTGAGCCACCAGGGGAAGTCCTGCTCGATTACTTTTTAAAGAGAGTAGCTTTTGCACAGGTCTTGGTTTCTAAACATCGCTTCTCACTCAGAGGAACCAGGAACGTTTGAGAAGTGGCTGGTCCCAGGGCTGGGAAGGGAAGGTGTGAAAGCCTGGAACATTTAGTTGAGTCTGAATGTGGTGAGGAAGCGCTCAGAAGGTTTGGTCAGGGCACATGCACGGGAGAGAAGCCAGCTTGAGGGGCTCCCGATGACCAAACCGGACAACTTGAGTGTTAGAAGAAACGAGGACGACAGCGGATCATAACCTGCTGATGAACCCAGGAGTTCATGCTTACAGTGATGGAGAGAGCTCTTCCTCAAGATTCTGACTATTGATCTGAAAGCAAGGATGGGCTTGGAAAGTTGCGGCTTTCAACCTGTATAGTGAAATTGACTCAGGCACAGTCGTCAAGAATGTAGCACTCAGTGGGGGACAGTTCGACACGTAACAAGACATTTGCATCTTCTCAGAGTGTCTGCCCACAGTATCTTGTTCATTTTAAAGGAGGAATAGTAACCACACTCTGGAGACACCGAGATACCTCCTTAGCTGAGGGGTGCGTTACCCTCAAAGCAGAAGGACCCCGTGGGCTCAGGACTGTGGAGCGTGCGAAGTTCACAATCCCTCTGCTGGGTTGTTGCCTTGGACGCACACACCACTCATCACAAGACACCAGAGGGACCAGCCTGTGTCCTTTTTTTTTTTTTGAGTTAAAATTTTATTTGGAGGCAAAATGAGGACTGTAGCCTGGAAGACAGCCCCTCAGATAGCTCTGAGAAACAACTCCAAAGAGGCAGGGGGTTAGGTTAGCATTTATGTGATTTTGGTGAAGGAGGAATACTTACAGTCAAGCACATACGTTTTTTGCAGAAGCTTTTTGCTGGTCACGAGACACATTCATCACCATGAAGGATTTTAGTGCCTTTTTAGATACGAGGAGATGCAAGAATTGGGCTCATGAAATCAGCTCCTGAAGATACCTATCTCTCTGAAGGTATGCCCTGCCAGTTTTTCCCCGAGCACAGAGTGTCCGCCCAGAACTCCCTTCAGGGGATGTTGGCGGTCAGCAGCTGCAGCAGCGTGTGATTTAACCCTTACAGAGGTAGATGGCAAATGCCAGTTTGTAGTTGACAGGGCCTACTCGTGGTCATAAATTCGACCATCCTTTGGGAGGCATTTCGTGACCATTTAACCTAACGGTGCTGGGAAGGCTCATTCCACGGGCCAGCGGAGGCTTTGCAGATGGGTCACTCAGTGTGCTCCTAGTGGACTAGGCCTGTCGGCAGTAACCAGAGGGCTCTGGGCCGGCTGTCTCACTCAATCTGTCATGGTCTGGGCAAAATTCCCTCTTGTCTCTTCCCATGTTTAGAGTTACACCATTACAATCATTGATCATATACAGGACTATATGTTTGATCAACTGCTTCAAGTCGACTGGCCTGTGTTCTTAAAGGAGGTTATTGTCACGAGAGACAAAGAAAGGCGAGAGATTGTTCCAGATTCAAGGAACCATTACAACCCCGGTCGCAGCGCGTGACCCTGGACTCGGGGACAGTGTGAAGACACTCCTGGGGCGTCTGAGCGGGTGCTGTGGGGGTGATTGATGTTGGGATGCAGTGTTAAGTTTCCTGAATTTGATAACTGTGCTGAGGCTCCTCAGAAAACACTGAGGTACCAGGGAGTAAAGGGGCGTGTTGTAGGCAGCCTGCTCTCAGATGGATAAGAAAAAGTGTTCGGAGAGGGGGGCACAGAGCAGGTCAGATAAAGCATCTGTACAAACTGCTGAAAACTGGTGAGCCTGGGTAAACGAGTACAGCAGTTTTTTTGCTCTATTCTTGTATCCTTTCTGTAAATTTGAAATTATTTGAAAATAGTAAAAGAATAGAGAAAAATATATTTAAGAGGTGAAGGTGGTAATATATTTTTAGGACCTGAAGATAAAATTTTAAGCGGCTGTTAATTTGCTGATGTAATCACAGTGTCAGTATTTTTAGTAAACAGTGAAACTCTTTCTTCACAGATTACTTATAAAATTATGTAAAAGTGATACATAAGAGAGTTTTATTTTTCGTAACTTATGTTGACTATAAAGATTAATTGTTATATTATGGATATCTTTTAAAAATAATTGTAAAATGTTTGATCATGTTTCAAGTTGGTAGAATGTGTATTTTTTTTCATGGTCTAATTCTACTATATCTCATTATTTGAAGTGGAATTAGTTACCATATTTCATTAGGAAAGTGGGAATCTGTGATACACATTTGCTAAAAAGGGCACATTTTATATTTGATGATAGAAGATAGTCTTAAAACGGCGGTTCACGTGACGTCTGTACTTTGGTGGATCGTCGCCCAGGAGTGGTCTGTTTTACAATCAGTAATCTGGCACAGATGTTTTCAGGGACACCACAGAAGGACCTGGGGAGCCCCTTCCTGTGACCCCTGCTCCCTGAAATGACGGCTGTCGTTCTCCACAGATGGCGCAGCTGGAGAAGAAGCTCGAGCTTGAACTCGAGGACGACGCGCGGGTCATCGCTTGCCGGTTCCCCTTCCCGCACTGGACCCCGGCGCAGGTCGCGGGGGAGGGGCTGGACACGGTGTGGGCCTACGACGCGCGCTCTTTCAGGGGAAGAGACGGGAGGCCCTGAAGACCCGTGCACTTCCCGTCGCTCATCCCCGTACAGGCTCTACCCAGAGTTTTCTGAGCTGTTGGAGTCTTTGATCGTCTAGAGACTTAAGGTGTGTCTTCAGCAAAGATTATGTTTTTCACCGCTGTGGAATGAGAAATGACAAATTCTTTCCCTGACTTTTGGAGAAAATAAGCAGAAGTTGAGGCCAGCAGGTAGATGAAAAGCCCGTTTGCATGGTGTGTGCTGACAGCTGTGCTCACCACTCTTTGTGCACTTGGATGTGCGAAGATTCGAGTAAGCTGTGCTCACGTTGATGGCTGGGAGAGACGTTAGCAGTTCTGCACATTGTAAAGGATATGATTTGATGCCACAGATGACAAGAAATAATTTTTAAAGAGGGAATGTATTGTAAATGCTTGCTGTTTCCTACAACTTTATTCATACTTTAGATTTATCACTTTTTTTTTTCTTTCTGTACTTCAGGACAAGATTAATTTTCTAAAGGTTTAGAGAAGTGTTATATTTTATAACACTTTTTTTGGAATAACTTGTTCCAAGGCTATTGGATTATATATTTTGTCAATCTAAGATGTATATGTGTGTGTAAATCTGTGTACATACGTGCACAGTTTAACATTTCTGAATTGTGACATACTTCCAGTTGATGGTGTTTTGTAACCTAATTGGCAGTGTGGTATTGCACGGCACAGTTGCATGTCAGCCACTGTTGGCAGAGTCTCAGATATGATGAGCTGTGGTATTCAGAGAAGATACATGCTGTGGTGGAGTAGTTGGTGTTGATTTGATAGTGAAGTAAGCCATCTGAGCTTTGGTGCAAGGCAGACCTGGGTTCAGAGCCCCGCTTCAGCAGCGGCAGGGCCTTGAGATCGCTGTCGTTGGGGTGGTGATGTGCTGAACATGGCGCTGGGGATGGACCTGTAGAACTCTCAGGACGGAGTCTGGTGTTTATTATTTCAGACACTTAAGAGAAGCTTGTTAACAGAAGCTGCAGATTATTTCTGCTGGTCACCTCTTTATTTTATGAAATCCGCCGTTTACTTAATATTTGTCATTTGTGAGAAGAGACTTACCTGATTTAGATAAAGACACATCAAGGAAAACCTTTGAATGTTAGTAGATAGACTTCACATATCTGAAAAATGAGCATTGACTGGTGGCTTGCACAATCCTCGTGTATCACAGAAAGGAATTAAACTCCCAGTAATACATCTGAAACCTGAACACCAAACCATTTTGAGAGGTTTGATAAAATGAGATGGTTTGCATTTTTAACTAAACTGATAAAAATACGATCAGTTTGCTAATCTTCATTTTCATGAGCAGCAAGTGGAGACTCATTCATTCAACAAATGCTTATTGACTGTCTACTGCGTAATAAACTTTTCTGATTTCAGTGGTGGGTGACGTGCAAGTCTCCAGATCTTATGGGGTTTATGTTCTAGAAGAGAGACAAACAGGTGAGTGAATGTTACCGTGTGTGAATTCTCCATAAGACATAAGCAGTGTGATGGTTTAACAAGAAGCGAGTGTGTCTGGGGTGAGGGGGTGGGATGTTGTGGACATTCGTCAGAGCGTACGGCAGAGTATGGGGAGCATACGGCAGGAGTCTGCTTAAGTCTCGACAGGCGGACAGACCAGAAGCACATTCCTTGGTTGTGTGGCGTGTCTCGTCCCCCACTGGGGCCATAATGTGTTGTTTGTTGCTCAGTTGCTAAGTCCTGTATGACTCTTTGCTAAGTCCTGCCTGATTCTAGCCTGCCAGGCTCCACTGTCCGCGGGATTTCTCAGGCAAGAATATTGGAGTGGACTGCCATTTCCTCCTCCAGGGGTCTTCCTGACCCAGGGATCAAACTGTGTCTCCTGCATTGGCAGGCAGATCCTTCACCACTGAGCCGCCAGGGAAGCCCTCAGGATACCTTGTTAAGTGATAAACCCATGTTGTTCTTAAGCTGCTTTCGCGCGGGTGCAGCAAATAACCTCCTCCTGGAGACAGGAGGGATGAGGCTGTACCTAGAGGGGGAACGCCTGCTGGCAAGGTTGGAAGGTGTGTCTGGAATGTCCCAGAGGGATGACGAGCCCCTAGAAACTCCCACCCATTCCCAAAGTGGTGTTTAGGAATTGCACCAAGTCATGGGGTCAGTGACCCTGGACCCGGCCTTCACAGCTGACATCCCATGAGAGCGTCCTATTGGGGATGTGGGCAGCAGAGCCTCTCCTGTATCCTTGCCACCGGGGAGTTCTGTTGGAAAGGACTTGGGGAAAGGAGGGGATGAACTCACCTTGGACTGGCCTTCTTGGCAGGTAGAGGAGCTATTTTATGGGCTGCATGTCTGTTTCCTGTGTTGAAATCCTAACCTCCCCAGTGTGTTGGTATCAGGAAGGGGGCCTTGGCTTTAGGTCTTGAGGGTGGATTTGTACCCTGATGAAAGAGACCCCAGAGTGCTCCCTCACCCCGTCCACACAGAAGGTCACAGCGGGAAGAGAGCCCCCACCAGGCCCTGCGTCAGCCAGCACCTTGATCCTGGACTCCCCAGCCTCCGGGACAGTGAGGGGTAGACGCTTGGTGTTCCAGCCCCTTTCTGTGGCATCCGTCAGAGCGGCCTGATCTGACTGAGACCAGCCGGCGCTGAGAAGAGCCATGTCAGCCGTACTTAGACCCATCTGGGCTCCAGCCAGCATTTCCTTAGCCCTGGCGAGGAAGGGAAGTGAGAGGGAGCCTGGCTTCAAGAGGACTCCTGGGAACCTGCCGGGAAGGGCGGGAAACCAGCCCACTGCGCTGAAGGGCAGGGCTGAGTAAGCTCCCGGTGGTTGGAAGCTGCGGGTGGACGCTCTGCATGAAGACGGCCTCCCTGGCCAGGGTCTTCTCTCTGGATCTCCCCTCCTGACGCTCACGGGGGAAGCTTTGAACACAGTTTGTCCCTGGACTAACGTGGGTAATAGGAAGAACTGGGAATAGAAAAAGGAACAGAAGAAACTGCTCTGATAAGCAGAGTGAATTCTGGGCGGTAAAGGGTCTTGAAAACATCTGAAGAGGCATGGTTCTAGAGGTGGTGATGTGGGCTTCCTTGGTGGCTCAGTGATAAAGAATCTGCCTGCCAATGCAGGAGACACGGGTTTGATCCGTGGCCCGGGAGGATCCCACATGCCAAGGGGCAGTTAAGTCTGTGTCACAGCTGCGGAGTCCACGTGCCAAGACCATGAGCCTGCGTGCCTGGGGCCTGTGAGCCACAGGAGAAACTGCCTCTGAGAAAGCTGCGCACCCCCACTGGGGAGGAGCCCCTGCTGGCCGTAACTAGAGAAAGCCCACACACAGCAACGAAGGCCCAATGCAGCCAAAAAATAAGTGGATTTATATTAAAAATATGAGGTTGTGGTATTTACCTTGGATGAGAGATGGTTCGGAGGAAAGATCTTTCAAAGTTTGCAGGGTTGCCAAGCAGCAGCAGGAAGGAAAGTGACAATACGCCCGTGCGGTTTCCCTGCGCTGGAAGTGTTCTGCTCTCGTCTTCAGGGAGGTGGCGTTGTATTTATTTTTCCTTTTAGCCACGCGTGTGTGTGTGTGATCATTAACTTGCTCAGTTACAAACTGCTCTGGTGTGTGTGTGTATGTATGTGTGCATATGTGTGTGTGTGTGTGAGTGAGTGTTCATTAACTTGCTCAGTTACAACCCGCCCCAGTGTGTGTGTGTGCGTGTGTGTGTGATCATTAACCTGCTCAGTTACAAACTCCTCTGGTGTGTGTATGTATATGTGTGTGATCATTAACTTCCTCAGTTACGACCCGCCTCGGGAGCCCAGGGTCTTACACTACAGTCGACTGCTTCTCTGCAGTTCGACCTGTTCCGTGGCTCTGAGGTGTGAACTGGGGTCACCGGGTGGGAGCCGAACAGATGTGACGTTCACGCTCAGGATGAAGTCCTTTCAGGACCTGATGAGTCGCTGGTCCCTGGAGATGCTGGAGCCGAGGCAGGCCGGCCACCAGGTGGAGATGTTGCAGAAGAGATCTGTCCTCCAGCAGACTTGAGTGCCGAGACGACCTGAGATGATGATGAGTTCCCCAGTCCTGACGGGGCCGCCTGCGTCCTGTCTGCCAGCCTTCGGGGGTCTGGGAGGCATCCAGACAGCCTTCAGCCATGAAGGCGAGTCACACAACTCCACAGAACCCAGCACCCCAAACACAACTACTTTGGGATGTACTAACACAGTAGTTGAAGGGTTGGGGTGCAGATGAGTGAAGAGAAACACACCGGGGTCTCCAGCTAGGAAGTGTGCAGGACCAGAGAAGGAGGTTGGAATCTACTACCCATCAAGGGCTCAGCTGGAGAATGTGGTTGAGTTCGCTGGGCACTGCGTAACCCGGGGGGCTGTTTCTGAAGCCTCTGGTGGAAACAGGTCACTGACAACCCCTCAACCCCTTCTGATACTGCCTAACCTGGCACCTTGACCCAGGAGCAGCCTTCTGAAGACCAGGAACCCCCCGACCCTTCCCCAGCTTGTCTGACCAGGGTTGGCATCTGGAACGGCTGGCTGGTAGACGAGCTGAGCTGTGCGGTTTTGTGTTGAGAATTTTAATTGGGGAACAGGAGGATTGGAGACCGCCAAGTGGGAGTTCAGGTCTGGAAGTTGAGGCCAGAGGACCTAAAGACGAGGCAGGCTTCTCTCTGGTCAAGGGTCAGTGCAGGGGACTGGCCATGGTCCTGGAGGGTGGGGGGCGGTGGGAGCTCCTGCCAGATGCCTGCCCTCAACCACTGGCCGCTGGGCGGCTGGAGGAGCTGTCAATGCCCCTGGGATGTCCCAGCTCCCTCCTCATTGGATTCAGCTGAGTGTCGGTTCCTAGAAGAACTCCATTTAGGAACGGGGTTATTTTGTTACGATTGAAAATACCACTTGTCATAGTGGGTATTAAACACAAGGAAATAATCTTCCCCCAAGATGTTGCAAGTTGTATCATTGTTGTCATTTAGTCTTTATGTCTTGTCTGACTCTTTTGCAACCGCGTAGACTGTAGCCCCTCAGGCTCCTCTGTCCATGGGATTCTCCAGGCAAGAATACTCCAGTGGGTTGCCATTTCCCTCTCCAGGGGGTCTTCCCGACCCAGGGATTGAACCGACATGTTCTGCATTGGCGGGAGAGTTCTTTCCTGCTGATCTACCAGGGAATCCCACAAACTATAAACTTAGATGGAAGAAGTGGATATTTGTATAAACATAAGAAAATTTCCATCTAGGTAACACAATATAGTTCAGGTAGAAAACTTTAGTGGCCTGGGATCCTTTGGGACAGGACTCTGTCTCCCCTTAGAGGGGAGTGTTCCTGTAAAAACACCAAGTTATTGTTGTATTGGAATTGTCCCACTTGTGACCCTGTGGACTGATGCAAATTGAATGTGAACAACAACAAAAAATCACATCGCCTTTTCTAGGTGAGGGGGATTAGATGTCTTTTTCTAACAATATTATGGTGGTGAACGTTACCTGAGAAGGATGGATAAAACAGTAGCTCGTCAATCACTAGCTTCAATTCAAGGATGCGAGGGAGGAATCAAGTGATTTTTCTTCTCTGTAATGTTGTAGGATGAGCAGTTGAGCAGCCGAATTACTTTTCCTAAGAATGAATGCAAACGTCAGATGATTTCCCCAAAAACTCCATCTGTATCCCACACTTGGTGGATGCATTCGCGTGGTGAGATCTCATAGGGTTTGCTATAAATATAGCTTTGCTGTGTTGTCCATGCAGAGCATGACAGCTGAAGAAGGGACAGTGCATCACAGGACATTAGGCGAAATGCCAATACCGAGTAGCTGACAGTCAGCAAAATCGTGAGGCGAGTGAGGCTGATGGCTCGCGGTCTTCCCTTTACCTCCCCCTGTGCCGACCTTGTCCCAGGCTCTAATCCTTTACTCTTTAAAAAAAAATCATGTACTCAAAATTTTTATTTATTTTCGAGTGGACCATTTTAAAGTCTTTATTGAATTTGTTACAATACTGCTTCTGTTCTACAGTTTGGTTTTTTGGCTGTGAGGTATGTGGGGTCTTAACTCGACAACCAGGGATTGAATCCGCACTCCCTGCGTTGGATGGTGAAGTCTTCACCCCTGAACCTCCAGGCAAATCTCTGCCCCCCTTTTTTTGCACATTTTTTCACACTTAAAATTCCTTTCTTTTTTTTAATAATTGAAGTATAGTTGGTTTACAATGTTTTAGTTTCAGTACAGCAAACTGATGCAGTTATACATGCATATATATATTTTTTCAGATTCTTTTCCTTTATAGGTTATTGCAAAATATTGAGTATAATTCCCTGTGTAACACAGTAGGTTCTTGTTTATTTATTTTATATAAAATACTGTGTTAATCCCAAGCTCCTAACTTACCCGTACCCCTCATCGCTTAACCCCCCCCTTTTTTTCTCGCATCTCTGCTTTTAAGCATTATATTTTCAAAGATACTTGTATTTTGTTAAGGAGAGTGTTAATATAAATTTGAATTTTAGTAAGGCTGAAAGAGATGAATTTGTAATGGAGACGTGTCAGATTGCTTGCTTCCACCTGCCCTTACCCCTGTCCAACCTAAACTGCTCAGTTGGTGCGTTCGTGCAACTTGGAAACCAGACACAGAAAGAATCAGTGCTTCCTGGGGAGACTCCCGGGGCTGCCCAGAGTGGCAGCTCAGTGGTGCTGGAGACTGCCCGGGAGAGAGTAATTTATACAAACAGCCTGGGAATGCTGCTCTGGGGGAACCGCATAGCCACGATGAGCCCCCGAGGGCCTCCAGTAACAAGTGGAGCCTGGGACAGCGTGAGCCCCGGGTCATTGCAGTCACTGCTGTTACAATTTCTTAAAATACAACAGAAAGGACTCCAGGTTGAGAGCCATGTCCCTTCCAGCCAAAGCTTCCCGTTCTACTCTGATCATTCAAAGCTAAGCTCCCCTTGCAGGAAAATTCGATACGAGCCAGCATGACTTCCAGTCATTCCCTCCCCTCTGCACCCGTGGTCCGCCAGCCAACTGGTGTTAGAGCAACAGGTATTGCTGCAGCGCAGTGTTGCCAGGTGTAACCAACAAGAGGCGGAAGGCAGGTTTGCTTCTGTTTAGGTCATCATGGGGCATTCACGCGCTCACACCTGCCTTCTTGCTCCAGCACACACTCAGACACACTCAAGCATATCCTACCTGAAGTAAACTATGAATATATGAGAAACTGGTAGTAGCTTTTGCATCTCAGGAGGGTGGGTGGCGTTTGGAACTTGATGTGTGAGGAAGGCATCTTTCATTACATATTTTAAAATACATGTATATGTTTGGATTTTACCATACATATAACTTTTTAATGAAAAGTTAAATTTTACAAGTTCGTACACATAGACTAGCTCTGATTCACATACCAGACACCACTTTTTAGAGCTCATTGGAGAGAGAAGGGCTCAGCAGTGTGGGACTGAAGTGTGCTGGGCTGTTGCAAGACTCCTGTCTCCACAGGATTCTCCAGGCAAGAATGCTGGAGTGGGTTGCCATTTTCTTCTCCAGGGGATCTTCCCAACCCAGGGATCGAACCTGTGGTCTCCTTCATCTCCTGCATTGCCAGGCGTATTCTTTGCCACTGAGCCAGCTGGGAAGCCCACGCTGGTAAATAAGAGCAGAAAATTGGAGAACTGGACCTCCCAGGGCAAATCTGGTTGTCAGAGTCAAGCTTTTGTGAAGATGGAGAACTCACTCTCAGTGGTTTGTGTTGGTCACATACTGTTTGGGAGTTCTTTTTTTTTCATCTTCAGGTTTTTCCTTCTTTCCTCCCTGTTATATGTCTTTATAATAAAGTTGAAAGCGAGAAACATACGATTTGTGAGATTTTAGGTCAGCAGTCCCCAAAATTAGACACGAAGACAGGAGGCGGGTGGGCGAGGCGGTGGACTCAGTGGGTGAGGAGGGCGGGCAGGCCTGGGCAGAGCCTCCCTTTGCTGGACCAGCCCTCCCCTTCCTCCCCGCCCCTCCTCTCCCCTTCATTCTCGTTTTCCTTTCCCGCTGCCTCTGGGAGATGGCTGCTGACCCCCAGAACAGGTCATGCCCAACTGGCCCTGTCGCTCGCTCTCGTACCATCTGAAAAAGGGGCATCCTGGGTAGATTAGCAAGTGTTACACAGGAACAGTGCTGAATGGAATGTTTAGGTTATTGATTCTAAGTGACCGTGAGTCCTGTCTGAAGCGTTTCCTGTGTCTAGGGAGCCCTGAGGGCATGATTCCCAGGGCTGGAGGTTCGCTCCCAGCCCTTCAGGGAGCCCCATTTACCATGGACACCCCTGTTAGAAATGCCCTCCGTAAGCCTGGCTGAAACCTGGCTCCTCGGCATGTCCCACGCACTGGTCTAATTTTATGCCCTGGGGACCACCCTGAACATATCTAGGGCTTCCTCCGTGGGCTGGAGCTTCAAAGATTTGAAGGATTGTCTCCCGTCCCCAGTTTATCCTCTATTCTCATAGGTCTTGGTAAAAATTAACTTCCCTGGGCTGGTTACTGCCCTGCTAAGAAGCTAGATTCGGTGTGATCTTTCTGAAGTGTGTCTACTGGACCCAGACACGGCCCCCGGAATGGCTGGATCAGCGCAGAAAACAGGCTCCTTCCTTATCTTCAAATTAGCTGAACACGTGACACTGTCACTCATGTGGACTTTTTAGTTTTGCTCCTTAGTCATGATCTGTCCACAGTTATACAAACCACATTCATGGAGTTTAAAAAACTTTTTTAAAATTTATTTTAATTAGAGGATACATTACTTCATGACTTAGGGAACCCAAAGCCAGTCCTCTGTGACAACTTGGAGGGATGCTGTGGGGAGGGAGGTGGGAGGGGGCTTCAGGAGGGAGGGGACACATGTATACCTATGGCTGATTTACGTTGATGTATGGAATTTTTGTGTGTGTGTGTGACCCAAGTGGGTTTTCGTTTGTTCTGAAGCCAATGAATAACCTTAGATACGTTCCAAAATCTTTTATCGAGTTCGATTTGCCCGCCTGCCAGGGGTTTGAAGGGACTGCTGGACCCTCATCTCTGCATCCATCCTCTGGTTGCCCGCAGCCACCCGCAGCTGCGACAGCCACGCCATCAGCGTTCGCATCCGCCCTGGGTGAAGGGCGTGGGCAGAGCCTCCCAGCGAGGCAGAAGCCTGAAGCCTCCCCTCCCGGAATCCGCATCCCCTCCACCTGGGCTCCGTCGCTGTGCCCCAGCTGGGAGGGCAGTCCGGGCATATCTTCGGTGGTCGGTCCATATGTATTTGTGGAATAAATGGGCAAATGAAGGGTGTCAAGGGAGGCTGGGCCCCGGGCCCCCCTGTCTTACCGAAGTGCTCTGTTTTCCTTTATCCCAGTGGTGTTGGCTTCCTGGATAAAATGAAAACTCGCTACCCTGCCAGGGTTCATTCCTAGCCATCCACACTGTCTCCTGTACTCTCTGCTGTGTGTTTTTTTTTTTTTTTTTTTTTTACATTTTTTTATTATGTACTATCTCACAGTTTTCTTTAAGAAAAAACAGGTTTACTGAGGTCTAGTTGATATTCAACCCTCTTCCCCCCAACAAAGCGCAGGGCATACCTGACGTACACAGTTTGATGAGTTTGGACATGCGCACGTACCTGTGGGACCATCACCCCAGTCACGGTAGCAGACATATCCATCACCCCCCAAGCTTGTCTCCGGTTCTCTAGTGTGTAGTTGTTGTTTTGGTGGGAAGAGCGCTTACCGTGACGTCTGCCCTCCTGGCGGACTGTGACGCGTACAGTACTGAACTGTTCACCCTAGGCACTGTTTTGGGCAGTAGACTTCTAGAATTTACTCGTCCTGTACAACTGAGACTTTATATCCACTGAGGGTGAAGGGCTCCCCTTCACCTCTCCATCAAGCTCTTGGCAACCCCCACGCTACTCTCTGCTTCTGGGAGTCTGCCTCTTTTAAATTTCCCACGAAAGTCCAATCATGAAATATCTGTCTTTCTGCGCTGCAGCAGTGTCCTCCAGATTCATCCATGCACTCACCCATGGCAGGGATCTCTGCTTCCTTTCTGCTGGGGTGCATAAACCTCCGCCCAACTCTTTTCTGAGGTCTAGCTCTTGTCAGTCTACAGCTTCCAGAATCGACCTTCCTCCCCTTTTCAGGACTAATATCTGCCCCTGCCAGGAGATCGCCATCTCTCTTCTGTCGTACATAATTTCTCCAATATCCCCAGGGATAAAGTCATTTCTGGACAATATTTTATTCTAACATGGAATCATTAAGAGCCATTAACTCACCCGGCTGTCTCTCTGTATATTAAAAAAGCCCAAGTTGGATTACATTTTGCTATCCATTCTGATTTTTAAAACTTTTTCTTTTTGTGTTTATATATAAACTATATATAGTTTGATGACTATAGTATTCTCACAGTGCTGGTTTCTTCCTGAGTAAATGAGTCTAAATTTGAAATTTCTAATGAAAAATTTTTCTTAGTATAATCGCTAATTGAGATAAGCTTTACCCCATGAACAATTTTTCATTCATAGTGAGTGTCTCAGTGCAGAAATCTTAAGTATTTGGGGAGTGGTGGATTCCAAAATAAAACAATGGATTTCACATTTACCACATGATTCTGCTTGTATTTACAATTTACAAATCACTTTCTGGGTAGTGGACTTCCCAGGTGGTGCTATTCCAGGTAATAATTTTTTTTTTTTTTTAAATCTCTTTTCTCTCTTCCCTTGGACCCTCACCTTCATTTTACTTTTTGTGTTGTCTCTTGCATCTTGGAACCTGGCATTTGCTGTGTCCTCTTTCTGTTCTTGAAGGGGTCTTTTCCTTCCACATTTTAATGTTTCCACATACAGTTTTTGATCTCAAAATTCACGCTGTAACGAAGTCTCTTGTTGTTTTGTTTTGTTCGCATTTAACTAGGTGCCATCTTGTTTCTTCCTGTTTTATTTCGTAGCCTGTCTGCTGACGCAGCATCACTTTTGTTTCCAGTAAATGAAAGGAAAACATTTCCACCCACTTAGGCAGAGAGAAGGAAAAAAGCCTGAGTGCTCAGCAGTTCTCTGAGATAAGTACGAGGTGGATTTACATTTTATTCTGTTTCACTCTGGTTCATAGGTCAGTGTTTTTTGTCTTCAGTAGTTTGGTGATTGTCTATTAAGGTTTTTACCTGATGCTTTTAAAGACATTGATTTTGATCCTATTTAAGAAGAGTTTCCATTAAAATAGAAAGTTCTGATTTTTTTTTTTTTCAAGCATAAAGAATTACTTTGCTGCAGAATGCAATGGATTATGTTTAGAGCAATAGGAACAAACAAATATTTCAAATTATCCATATAACTATTGGTCCAATCCTGCAAACTGCTAAGCAAACGTGCAAATAATTCAGATGGACTGTGATGAATTCTGCCCCAGAAGAAATGAACTATTGCTAGAATTAAGACAAGGAAGAGGATTTTACTGCTTGATTTGTGTGTGAAGGGAAATGATGAAGGATGGTGATTTGCTATTTACAATTTTTCCCCCACAGCAGGAGAAAGTTTCAAAGTGGGTTTGATATGTTTTTTTTTTTCTTTTAGTTGTCAATCCTTTGTTCAGAAAAACCAATATTCTGGCTTAAGGAAATAGAAATAACTTCTAAGGGTAGGCCAATAATGATACCATATAAAAGAACTGTTTAGAATGTTTTGACCTAATGTTTTAAGGTGTTAATGGTAAAATATTACAGCTATACACATAAAAATTTGCAGTATAATTTACAGAAAAAGAAAAGCCTTTTTAGTTTACAGAGCTATTAGTTTTGACAAATACATGAGGGTCACATAATTAGCACACAATGAAATATAGAATAATCGCATTATCCACAAAATTCCCTTGTGCCTCTCTGTGGTCAGACCCTCTCCCAACCCCCGCTTCCTGGCAGCCACTCATCTATTTCCTGTCCCTCTATTTTCCACAATATCCTGTAGATGGAGTCTTATAGGATGTAAGGGCTTCCCAGTTGGCGCTAGTGGTAAAGAGTCCACCTGCCAATGCCAGAGACACAAAAGACATGGGTTCGATCTGTGGGTTTGATCCCTGGGTTGGGAAGATCCCCTGGAGCAGGAAGTGGCAACCCACTCCAGTCTTCTTGCCTGGAGAATCCCATGGACAGAGGAGCCTGGTAGGCTACAGTCCTTGGGGCCATAAAGAGTGGGACACAACTGAGTGACTGAACACATACAGAATGTAAACCTTTGAGTCTGGCTACTTTAACTTAGCATTATGCATTTGAGATTCATCTGTGTCGTGTGTTTATTAATCTTTATTGCTGAGTAGGGATCTGTTGTATGGGATGCATCTGATTTTATCATTCACCAGTAGAAAAACATTTGGATTTTTTTTGCAGTTCTTGATGATTATGAATAAAGTCACTGTAAACATTTGCATAGTGGTTTTTTTTTTTTTTTGAACACAACTGTTTGTTGAAGTTGGGTAAATACCTAGAAATAGAATTGCTGGGTGTATGTTATGTTTTAAGAAACTGCCAGGCTGTGCATATATTAATACTGTCCATGTTCCCACCGGCAGCTTTGGAGAGTTCTGGTAGCTTGCTGCCCTCATCAGCACTTGGTTATCTGAGTTTTCTCCCCTTGTTCAAATGAGTTTGTACTGGTTTCTTATTAGAGCATCATTTTGCATTTTTTAAAATGATGTCATGGGGAGTATCTTTTCATAACCTTATCTGCTATCCATAACACATCAGTTCTTTAACCAAGTGTCTATTCCAGTTTTTTGCCTGTTTCTAAGTTGGATTGTTTGTTTACTTATTACTGAGTTTTGATAGTTCTTTATATATTTAGGATACAAATATATATGAGATGTGTTTCACCAGACATGTGTTTTGCCAATATTTTCTTCTAGTTTGTGGTTTTTCTTTTTTCCTTCACTTAGCAGTATATTTTGCAAAGCAGTTTTTAATTTTGATGAAGTCCAACTTAATCTTTTATGAGTTGTACTTTCATGTCACATTTAAGGAATCTTTCCTGAAGTCACAAAGATTTTCTCCTGTGTTTACTTCTAGATGTATTAGAGTTTTAGGTTTTATGTTAAGGCCTATGATTTATTTTGGGTTAAATATTGTGAAGTAAGGTATAGATTAAGGCTTATTTCTTTGCATGTGAAAGTGTGAAAGTGTTAGTGGCTCAGTCCTGTCTGATTCTTTGTGACCCCGTGGACTGCAGCCCGCCAGGCTCCTCTGTGCATGGGATTCTCCAGAAAGAATACTGGAGTGGGTAGCCATTCCCTTCTCCAGGTTATCTTCTCGACCCAGGGATTGAACCTAAGTCTCCTGCATTGCAGGCAGATTCTTTACCATCTGAGCTACCAGGGAAGCCCATTTCTTTGCGTGTGTGTGTGTGTGTGTGTGTGTGTGTGTGTGTGTGTGTATTAGTGGCTCAGTCCTGTCTGATTCTTTGTGACCCCATGGATTGTAGCTCGCCAGGCTCCTCTCTCCATGGAATTCTCCAGGTAAGAATACTGGAATGGGTTGCCATGCCCTCCTTCAACGGATCTTCCAAAGCAGGGATTGAACCCAGATTTTCCACATTGCAGGCAGATTCTTTACTGACTGAGCCACCAGGGAAGCCCTTCTTTGCATTAGGCCATTCAGTTATTCCAGCAGCATTTGTTGAAAAAATTGTTCTTTCTCTTTTGAATTGTCATTGCATTTGTGTTGAAAATAAATTGACAAAATATATGTGAGTCTCTTCTGGACTGGGTATTTTCTTCCACTGATTTATGTATCTGTTCTTTCTTTAATTTCATACAATCCTGAGGACTACAGCTTTATGATAAGGTTCAACTTTGTTCTTTATAAAAATTGTTTTGGCCATGTGGGTTCTTTGACTTTTCATGTAAAATTTTAGAATAAGCTTGTCAATTTCTACAAAAAGGTCTACTGGGATTTTGAAGGGATTTTCATTAAATGTACAGGTTAATTTGGGAGAATTGATGTCTTAACAATATTGAGTCTTCCAGTTCATGAACACAGTATGTCTCACATTTGCTTAAGTGTTTACAATTTTCATCAGTATTTTGTAGTTTCTGGTGTACTGATCTTGCGCAGATTTTGTTGGATTTGTACCTAAGTATTTCATGTTCTGGAGTACTATTGTAAATAATGCTTTAAAGATGTCAATTTCCAATTTTTTTTATTGCTAGTACATAAAAGTACAACTCATTTTTACATATTGACCATGACCTTGCTAAACCCACTTATTAGTTGTTATAGCTCCTTTGAAGATTCTTTGGGATTTTTAATGTACAAAATCTTTTTTATTTTGGTTATTTCTTTTTTTAACATTAAAGAAAAACTTTTTATTTTGTCTTGGGGTATAGCTGATTCCCTGCTGGCTCAGACAATAAAGAATCTGCCTACATTGTGGGAGACCCGGCTTCAATCCCTGGATTGGGAAGATCTCCGGAGAAGTGAATGGCTGCTCACTCCAGTGTTCCGCCTGGAGAATCCCAAGGACAGAGGAGCCTGCTTGGCTACAGTCCAGGCTTTCAGACCCCATGGGGTTGCAGAGTCAAACAGCACTGAGTGACTAAGCAGGCACTAGACTTTTATCAGATGTATAATTTGTAACTATTTTCTCCTATTCTGTGGGTTGTCTTTTCACTTTTTTTTTTTGAGGACTCTTCTCCTGTAGGAGGCCGCCTGCTCATTGTGTGCTTACATGATTGCCTTTTCTTTTTCCAGGTGTATAGGGACAAAAAGAGAGGGAGGGAGCGTGAGAACTGTCTCTCCTTTTTTTAAAAAACTATTTGTTTGGCTGTGTAGGATCTTAGTTGCAGCTCGTGGGATCTTCCATTGCGGTGAGCCGGCTCTTCCTCGCCGCCCCCACCCTTTTCTCTAGTTGCGGCATGGGGGGCTCTGGAACCCGTGGGCTCAGTAATGGTTTAGATCTTAACTTCTTTCAACAGTGTTTTATAGTTTTTCATGTTCAAGTTTTGCTCTTTTTTCTTAAGAGTATTCCTCTGTATTTCTTTTCTATGCTATTGTAAATGGAATTGTTTCCTTAATTTCCTTTTCAGATTGTTAGTGTATAGAAATGCAGTTGATCTTGTACATTGCAACCTTTCTAAACTTGTCTGTTAGCTCTGATAGTGTACTTGTGAATACCTTAGGATTTTCTGTGTACAAGGTCATATCATCTAATCTGCATATTTCAATTTCTTTTTCCTGTCTAATTACCCTGGTTAGAATGTTCAGTACAGTGTTGAAGAGAAGTGGTGAGAGTGGATGTCCTTGTGTTGTTCCTGGTCTTAGGGGGGAAAGCTTTCAATCTTTCAGCATTAACTATAGTAATCTGTGGGCTTTTTGTGTAGACATCATTTGTCAGAATGAGAAAGCTTCCTGCTATTCCTAGTTTAAAGAGTATTATGATGAAAGGTGTTAGCTTTTGTCACATGGTTTTTCTTTATCTATTCAGGTGATCTTGTGATCTTTGTTTTTAGTTCCTGGATTCAGTTTCCTAATATTCTGTTGAGGAGTTTTATGCCTATAGCCATAAGGAATGATTTGTGGTTTTCTTTTCTCATGATGTCTTTATCTGGTTTTGGTACCAGGGAAATGCTAGACTCATAGAGTGAGTTTGGAAAATGTTCCTTTCTCTTCTCTTTTTCTGTAGATTTTGTGAAGGACTGACATTAATTCTTCTTTAAACATTTGATAGGATTCACCAGTGAAGCCATATGGTTACCCGATGCTTTAGAAGAAAATTAAATCTGTTTTATTTTTACATACATTCTGTATTTAGGTTTAAGGCTTCCCTGGTGGCTGAGCAGTAAGGAATCTGCCTACAAAGCAGGAGACCTGGGTTCAATCCCTGGGTTGGGAAGATCCTCTGGAGAAGGGAAAGGCTACCCAGTTCAGTATTGTGGCCTGGAGAATTCCAGGATTGTATAGTCCATGGGGTCACAAAGCGTCAGACATGACTGAGCAACTTTCATTTCACTTCACTTCAAGATAAAGCAATTTAAAATTTCTGTTGTTTCCAAAACTTTTATAGCTGACATTTTGTTCTTTAAGTAATTAATTGTGATTTAACAAGGGTGATTTCACCTTAAGACTTTAAATAACATTTGTGTTTAAGAGATTTGGTACCATCATGAATCAAGGAAGATGAACATGTAAATATGATCCTAAGATAATTTGCTAATTGCTAATTTGATGATTTTTTGTAATTCTTCTTGTCATTGTCTCTCCTTTAAAGAAAACCAGTTACAAAGAAAATATTCTTAGGTGAATAAAAACGTTTCCTTTCCCATGTTTAAAAAGTCAACAAAAAGTTTAACTGTATTACCCCGCAGTTCAGAGAATTCTAAAGTACTCTTCAGTCTGAAGGATATTGCTAGAGGTGGAAAAGAAGGAAATTGTGCAACATATAGAAAAGCAAATGAAAGTCTCAAAGTGAAAAATCTGTAGTGAGATGAATCGTCAATCACTCTGCAAGGTCTAATTCTTCCTGTTGTGTTTTCTTATTTTGGCCCAGTGACACATTCAGTGAAGGATCATGATTTTATGCAATTAATTCCATGACTATAAGTACTGAAAAGAAGAGGTTATTAAAACTCAGGAGACTTCTGAGTTCTAGTAAAACCATTAAAAAGGAACTAATGTGATAATAAAATGAAAAGCAATTCAAAACTTATCAGCCTAATAAAGAATATTACCAAATATCTTACAGTAATAAAGATCTTTGAAAATGAAACAAAGAAAAAAAAAAGCTCACCAGCTCAGATTAACAATCTCTTATGATGGATTTGGCCCTCATTAAATCAGCCATGATATCTTGAAGAGGGTATTTAATTACCAAGTGATTTGTAACCAGATTCACTGGAGAATTATAGGAGGAATTGTAAGCATGTTGACATCAACACAACACACAAAGTCTAGCGACACTGTCTCTATTTGGTACTCACTGCTTTTTCTGTGATCCAGACAGAAGCAGTTTTTGCCTCTGCAAGGCAGTGAATTACACATATGATGCATTGAAACAACACCATCATGCTAAGGACAAGGTATTTCATCTCTGTGAAGGGAATTTGATGTCAAGAAATACACTGCGGCAGATGGCAGTACATACAGGTCTCTTCCCTTCCCCACTGTAAAAGTGGAGGGGAGGAGATGATTAAGTGTCCACCCTTGGACTCTAATCCCTGACCGCAGAAGAAAGGCTGCCTTCCCCGGAGGAGATTTGTGCCCATTTCATCTTGTTGCCACACAGGACTGTAGAGCACACATGATTACATTTCAAAACCACCGGAAAGCCTGAGAGGAGCCACTGAGCAAAATCCAGGTAATCAAAATCACAGAGATGTCAGGTGCCCTCCTGCTCCAACAATGTTCAACCCTGAATATTCATTGGAACGACTGATGCTGAAGCTGAAGCTCCGATACTTTGGCCACCTGATGCAAAGAGTCGACTCATTGGAAAAGACCCTGATGCTGGGAAAGATTGAAGGCAGGAGGAGAAGGGGATGACAGAGGTTGAGATGGTTGGATGGCATCATTGATTCAATGCGTTTGAGCAAGCTCCGGGAGATAGTGAAGGACAGGGAAGCCTGGCGTGCTATAGTCCGTGAGATCACAAAGATTCGGACACGACTTAGTGACTGAACAACACCTCCTGCTCCATCTGCTCTGCCCTCAACATCCTTACGGATTTCTCTTCATCACTCTTTCATTCCTGTTTCACGTCCTTCTCCCTTATCTCCTTTTTTCAAAGTTCTCCTCCTCCCAGGACCCCTAAGTTACTTCTGGGTGCTGTCGACTGAAAACAAATGCACAGTCTAAAAGCTGTCAGTTAGGTTTTATCTGGGGAGATTACTGAGGATGTTGGCCAGGAATGTGGCGTCTCAGGTAGCTCCGAGGA
Organism: Muntiacus reevesi; assembly: GCF_963930625.1. NCBI lineage: Eukaryota > Metazoa > Chordata > Mammalia > Artiodactyla > Cervidae > Muntiacus > Muntiacus reevesi. The sequence goes on along the minus strand of NC_089262.1, from coordinate 8,534,058 downwards.
TGGCTCCAAAGAGGAAAGGGAGGAGCCAGGATACACAGTTTTGGTAGAAAAAATAAAAACAACCCACATAGAACATCAAAAGATAGCTGCTAATCACAAAACCCGGATATCTCAAGTTAACAATTTAGTGCTTTTCTACGTAAGGGAAGATGCAAGAGTCTAGCTCATCGAGATAACTCCTCTGATGTGCTCCTTCACTATCTGTGGTCAGTATCCTGTTTATTTCCGTCCTGAATCCCCCTCAGGGCGCACTGTCAGGTGGCTGCAGTGACTAATGGCTTGATGACCGCAACATCCTTTGTTTACTGAAACGGCTGGTGACACTCTTTGTCCACAGGATCTCAGAAATCTCACTGTTTTTGACTCCGCTCTCACAAAAACCATGCTTATGAGCTTTTCCATAGCAATCTCCAGTAATTATAAAACTGGAACAGACTTTAAGAAAATTTAATCAACCCCCCTCTGGTTAGATGAGAGAGAACCAAGAAAGTGTGCCCCCAGTCACAGAGAAGTGGCTGGACTGGAGTGGGAATACAGGGTCCTTGGACCTTCCTAAATGCCTGATGACTTAATTCACACCAGGCTGGTCAGAGCAATGCTGGTGTGTTGTCCAGGCTCTGAGATGTTTTTTTCAGAAGTGTATGTGCTTAGTCGCTCAGTTGTGTCCCATTCAGCAACCTTGGGCTGCAGCCCACCAGGCTTCTCTGTCCATGAGGATTCTCCAGGCAAGAATACTGAAGTGAGTTGCCATGCCCTCCTCCAGGGGATCTTCGCAACTCAGGCATGAACCCAGGTCTTCTGCATTGCAGGCGGATTCTTTACCATCTGAGCCACCAGGGAAGCCCCCTGGTGTTTCTCAGAGCTGTTTTAGGAGATGTTTTTTCAGAAGTGTGTAGAGCCATGAAATTAAAAGACTCTTGAGAGTCCCTTGAACTACAAGGAGATCAAACCAGTCAATCCTAAAGAAAATCAACCCTGAATATGCATTGGAAGGACTGATGCTGAAGCTGAAGCTCCAATACTTTGGCTTCCTGATGCAAAGAGCCAACTCATTGGAATAGACCCTGGTGCTGGGAAAGTGAAGGCAGGACGAGAAGGGGACAACAGAGGATGAGGCGGTTGGTTGACATTACCGGTTCAATAGACATGAGTTTGAGCAAACTCTGGAGATGGTGAAGGACAGGGAAGCTTGGCGTGCTGCAGTCCATGGGGTTGCAGAGTTAGGCACGACTGAGTGACTGAACAATGTAGAGCCATTGGATGAATCCATATGGTACATCTTCTTGGAGCATCAATTCAACTAGAATTGATACTGGAGAAAAAAATTAAGGACTGTGTTGATTCAGCTGTTGTCTCTCAGCTCCCCCAACCTTTCTGTGGTCAGTGTGTTGGTGTTGGGCTGTGTGTCTGCAACCTTGGTTCTGTTTCCGAGCTGCTCCTTTTAAGGCACTGCCCAAAGGGGGCGCCAGAGGGTTGCTGCTAGGCTGGAGGAGGAAAGTGTCCTCCTTGCTGCTTTTTCCTGTTAGTGACCACCCAGTGACTGACTGCCTGCTGACGGTTCCTTACCCCACAACATGCGATGTTGCAGTGATAATGATTGCAGTTTTTCCCATGTGCACACAACCCATTTCATTGATTCCCCTTAGAAACACCCACACTGCTGTTCATGTCTCCAGAGACCTTCATCCCCTTTGGGACTCGCTTCTCTGCTTCTAGGGTTTAATGATCCCAACCGCTTCCTTTTGTTTCCCAGCCCTGGGGTGTTTAGTTGCTTTCTGCATTACAACCTCTGGGAACCTCAGTTCAGTTCAGCTCAGTCGTAGCCGACTCTTTGCAGCCCCATGGACTGAAGCATGCCAGGCCTCCCTGTCCATCACCAACTCTTGGAGTTTGCTCAAACTCATGTCCATTGAGTTGGTGATGCCATCCAACCATCTCATCCTCTGTTGCCCTCTTCTCCTCCCACCTTCAATCTTTCCCAGCATCAGGGTGTTTTCAGATGAGTCAGTTCTTCGCATCATGTGGCCAAACGATTGGAGTTTCAGCTTCAACATCAGTCCTTCCAATGAATATTCAGGACTGATTTCCTTTAGAATGGACTGGTTGGATCTCCTTGCAGTCCAAGGGACTCTCAAGAGTCTTCGCCAACATCACAGTTCAAAAGCATTAATTCTTTGACGCTCAGCTTTCTTTATAGTCCAACTTTCACATCCATACATGAGTACTGGATATACCATAGCTTTGACTAGACTGGGAATCTCACTGTCCCCTATTTGCATTTTTTAGGTCACACCAGTGCTTGGTCATCAAGCTTTTATGTTAAATTCTCAGTTAAAATAATGGGCGGAGCTTGTTTCCCCTATCAGACTCTGAGTGATGTAAGTACTTCAGTCTGTATTTACGATTATATTAAGCATAAATATCTGTGGAGTAGAGCACAGAAATTATTTACATTTAAAAGACAAAACAGGGACTTCTTCAAAGGAATTTGGCACCCTTTCAGAAATGCCTCCCACATTTCCTTTCAGATACCTTCCTTATCTTCTATTAGGGGTACCCTAGTGAGGAAGTCTGGGAAACATTTTAATGAGTTATTCCTGAGGGCTTTTTAATGCCAGAAGGGGGAACTTCCAGAGACTAAGACTTCATTTAAGGAGGTGGAGCAGGCAGTTTGAGTGGGAGGAGACTTTTAGCAGCACTTTACAAATTTTACCTCTGAGCAATGCATACTGCCTTCAGTCTTTCCCCTGCCTTCCATCTTTCCCAGCATCAGGGTCTTGAAGGCAGGAGAAGGGGACCACAGAGGATGAGATGATTGGATGGCATCACTGACTCAATGGACATGAGTTTGAGCAAACTCTGGGAGTTGGTGAAGGACAGGGAAACTTGGCATGCTGCAGTCCGTGGGGTTGCAAAGAGTTGGACATGACAGCAGTTGAACTGAGCTGAAGTCGTACTGCGATGATGAACAGAGTATGGCTTTAAATGGCATTATTCATGATCAGAAAACAGCAATGGATTGCTATCAGAGGCAGTTTTCCTGAACTCTGCATAAGTGCTCAGTCACTTCAGTATCACTCTTTGTGACCCAGACTTCGTGGACTGTTGCCCACCAGGCTCCTTGGTCCATGGGGTTTTCCAGGCAAGAGTACTGGAGTTGGAGCGGGTTGGCATGCCCTCCTCCAAGGGATCTTCCTGACCCAGGGACTGAACCCTCGTCTCCTGCATTACAGGTGGATTCTTTATCACTGAGCCACCAAGGAAGCCTTCCTGAACTCTATAAAATTCTAAGAAAGTTTTAGCTCACGCTGAGTGGCCCATCCCATATGGGCTGGGTAGTTCATGCGTGAATCAGAGCTTTAAACAGCTCTTGGAGGTGGGATAAGTTGCATCTTCTGATCCAAGCCAGAGCTAAACTAGCATCTGTGGTTTGTTCTGTTCACTCATTAGCGAAGCTTTTCTTTCACGTTGGAACACCCCTGCATATGCTTGGCAGGCTGATGGTGTATTGTTTGAAGCTCCCAGGGAAGACATCACCACGGAGCATCATCCTTCTCGAGCAGACTCCCAGTGTTCTTGAAGTAAATAAGGCAAGAGAAGAGCAAGAGAGCAGACACATTCTTGAGAGTGTATCACACATAAAATTGCTCATAATGCAGTTTAGTGTCTGGAGATAATGATTAGTCTTGCATTTCTAAAGTTATGACCATGTGGGATGGGAGTGAGTGGGAGGGAGGTCTCAAGGGGAGGGTATACATGTGTGCATATGGCTGCTTCGTTTCCTTGTATAGCAGAAATGAACACCACGCTGTAAAGCAGTTCTGTCCCAAGAAACAGTTGTGAACACAATGGTAATGATGCAAACGGGTACCCAGCCTCCTTGTCCTCCAAACAGAAAACCAGGGCTTGGAAATTACACTGTGGTCAAAAGCAAAGAAAAGTCTAGCAACAGTTGGGTAAGATGTGTGGAACAGGTTGGAATCAGTGAAGCTGCACAAGTGAGTCTGGGTCGGGTCCATGAACCTTATGGAATCTAGATGAAGCTTTCTTCTGCTGTTGAGTGAGTAAATGGCATGAATATGAATGACAAGATAGTCTTTATGGGAAGAGAGCTCCAAAAAAAGGGCAGCTTGAGAAGAGAAAACCCACTCCATCCCTTTGCCTGATTAAGGCATGGAAGTAGAAAACAAGATCTGTGTTAGAAGAATTATCTACATATATGAAAACATTTTTCTATGTTAGCTGCCAGGAGCCTCCTAAAATCAAGGCAACACAGACTATAAAGCTCTGACATGCTAGACCTGGTTCCATAACTCAGAGATATCCTTCTGTGGTTACAGGTTATTTTTTTTTTTTTGGATTCCATAGCTCATATCCTCAAAAATAACCAAGCCCAGAATAAATTCACCTGAGAAACAAAACTTAAATACAACCCAGATAATTCACTTACTGCATTATATTCTTAGAAATGAAAGCCATTTTCTCTCCAAATGGGTTTCAAGGTCCTCTCATTCCATGAGATGCTCCTGAAAAGTTCTGCAGTGAAGAAACCCATTTTAACTTTCGATCCAGTTTTTACCACTTTTTTGGAACACAGAATTCTATTTTTTTTATGTATCACCTCTTAAAATCCAGTGGAAACTGCATTGTAAAGATTGGGAGATGGCCTAAAGTATTCTCTTGCATATAGAACCACAGATAAAGGCTGGTGTCTTCTTTTTTTAATATATAATTTATATTTATTTATTCAATTTTTGGCCGCACTGGGTCCTCGTTGCTTTGCATGGACTTTCTCTAGGCGAGCAGGGGCTACTCTTGCTTGTGGTGAGTGGGCTTCTCATTGTGCTGGCTTCTCTTGTTAAGCACAGGCTCTAGGCTCACGGGGCTTCAGTAGCTGTAACCTGTAGGCTCAGTAATTATGGCTCATGGGCTCAGTTGTTCTGTGGCATGTGGAATCCTCTCTTGACCAGGGATCTAACCCAGGACCCCTGCGCCAGCATGCAGATTCTTATCTACTGTGCCACCAGGGAAATCCTGTAGTCTTTTGGAAAGTTTATTCGAGCTTATTCTCAGGTGTCTTGATCTGAAAAAATGAGTATGATAATCACAAGGACTGTTGACTATTATTTTCATGGTCTCCTTCCCTGGTGGCTCAGATGGTGAAGAATCTGCCTGCTCTGCAGGAGGCACAGGTCCATCCCTGGGTCGGGAAGATCTCCTGGAGAAGGGAATGACAAGCCGTTCCAGTATTCTTGCCTGGAGAATTCCATGGACAGAATGCCCAGCTGGCTGCAGTCCATGGGGTTCAAAGAGATGGACACAACCGAGCAACTGACACTTTGACTTTTCCAGGCACACAGTAGGGTTGGGATTCCCCAGCTCCTTGAAACTAGGTATGGCCATGTGACTCAACGTGGTCAATAAAATATGGACAGAATCATTAAGATTTAGTGCATCAGTTACTACACTCGCCTGGTGGCTCAGATGGTAAAGAATCTGCCTGCCGTGCAGGAGACATGGGTTTAATCCGTGGGTTGGGAAGATCTCCTGGAGTAGGAAATGACAACCCACTGCAGTATTCCTGCCTGGAGAATTCCATGGACAGAGAAGCATGTGGGGTCCCAAAGAGTCGGACACGACTGAGGGACTAACTTTTTTCACTTTCACTTCTTTCTACCGTAACAGTTCCAGATGGTGTTGTCTTTGTCAGGCCCTGCTGCTGCTGCTGCTGCTGCTAAGTCGCTTCAGTCGTGTCCAACTCCGTGTGACCCCATAGACGGCAGCCCGCCAGGCTCCTCCGTCCCTGGGATTCTCCAGGCAAGAACACTGGGGTGGGCTGCCATTTCCTTCTCCATTGTCAGACCTGGTCTCTTAGCACAAATGAGATGGAGCAGTGCCTGCTCTGCGCCCCCTACTGGCCAATGCATAGTGAACAGGTAATATGAGAAAACTAACTTTTTAGCTGTGGAGTGTGGGTCTTTTACTTACTGTAGCATAGCTTATCTTATTCTGACTGATACAGAAATTGCTACCTTGAGTTGGATGCTAACATAGCAGGAAAATTTTAATTTGTCATTGGCTTGAAGGACAAGTTGTAGGCAGTGAAGAAACTGTGATGACGTCTGGAAAGATGACAACCCTTGTTATGCAGGTGCAAACATTTTGGTGCAACTGTTGCCCACAGTTATTTGGAAAGCATATTATATGCCTAATGAATTTGCAGCTAGAAAAAGCTGCAGAAAGACAATACAGTTGACTCTTAGACAACCATGGATCGTGTAGTACTGTAACATTTACTGTTGAAAAATCCCTGAATATTAGCGGACCTGCGCAGTTCAAATGTGTGTTGTTCGGGGGTCAGCTGTATTACTGACATGTTGGTTTCCACTGGCTGCACTTGACAAAGGATTGTAAGAAACAAGGTCAGAAAAGAATTAGCTGGATTCCAAGCAGGAGTTCATGGAAGATTTGAGGTTTTGCAATATTGAAAAAGCTGACTGATTTTAGACTCCAAACAGCAGAAGATAAAATTGAGAAAACCTCTTAGTAATAAAAAGGAATTAAGTCTGAGTCTTGCAGCTTAGGGCGTGACCTCTGTGCCTACTGTTAAAAACCATTCAACCGATTATATTTCCTTGGCTATCACACCATTATTAAAACCTCTGCAAAGTTTATTTAATTTTGTACAGTATTTATTTTTATTTATTTATTTTGGCCATGCCATATAGGATCTTACTTCCCCGACCAAGGATCGAAACCATGCCCCCTGCACTAGGCATGAAGAGTCTTAATAACCATTAGACCATCAGGGAAGTCCCAAGACAGGTGTTCAAAATAACTGGTTGTGCCTGTTGGCACATGGAGTTTCTGGAATCAAATAGATAAAAGACTGATGAAGTTGTTGCAAGAAGTATACTTCCTAAAAAATCACCAGGCCGGATTAAAATTGGATTAAAATTAAAATTGTTTAGGGCCCTTGGACCCTAAATGTTTAGGTCGGGAAGTGGCCTGAGTAAGCCATACAGCTCCCGAGCAGAGCATGACCCCTGATGCTTACTTCAGATGGGGCAAGGACCTGCATGTGGAGCCAAGACCTATGGAAGATGAGGGATAATGAGGCTTCTTGCAGGGAGCACATTCAGGGACTAATGTCCCCCACCCCCAGGGTGGACCTCATAGTACTGGGTTGGCCAAAAAAACAAAACTTTTGACCAACCCAATATTTGTCCAGGGGATTTCAGGACTGGTGAAGACCACTGTCTGTTATATATCTCCGGTTCTCCCTCTTTCCAAAGAGAAATGTTTGTTGGCACTGTCTGTTCCTTGTTTCCTCTTTGAAAATTGGGTGTCTGTGTCTTTTTATTTTGTGTCTCCAGAATGAGAAAAGCTGCATCTGGGGCCACTTTAGTTGCTGCGTCCCACCTGCTGTCACGGGCTGAACTGTGTCCCCCCAAATCAAATGTTGCAGCCTTAACTCCCAAGGAGACTCCACTCAGACAGGAACTTTAAAAGAGGGAATCAAGGTTAAGTGAGGTTATAAGGTGAGGTCCTAAGCCGATACGACTGGTCTCGGGGCAGCTAGCCCTGCTGACACCACAGCTCTCCTCCAGAGCCGTGTGAAATAAACTTCTATTGTTTAAGTCCCAAGTCTGCGATACTTTGTCACACCAGCCACAAGAGCCTAATACACCTTTGGATGAAGGGACAAGCGTATATCACCCAGAGGTGCTGGATCAGTGACTAGATGGATTTTTATGTTGTCCTTCTTGGGGAGGGAATACGTGAATTTTGTCTAAAGGAAGAAAACAGAGTGGACTGGCCACCAGAGAGGCAGATTACCATGAGGACTCTTCGGTCATTGAGATGGTACTTCCGTGGCCCCTCGAGGACTGGCACGGTCACGTGGCGCCCTTGGCCAATCATATGTGAGCAGAAGTGACCTGGTGTTTGTCTAGGCAGAGTCCCTTAAGAGCTAATGCATGATGTGCTGATCCCCCTTCCCCCTGCCACAGCATCTGTGATGTTCCGGATGGTAGAGTGTCTGCCAACCTGTGTCCCTGAATAGTGACGACATGGAGCAGGGTCCCAGCCAATCCATAATAGTCACGAGCAGGGTGAGAAATGATGTTTACGGTCGTTGAGATTTCGGGGAGTGTTTATTACTGTGGCATAGCCTAGTCTGTCTCAATTGATGTAATCAATAATATGGGTAGGAAAAATCTCCAAAATTCTCACAGAAAGTCTGATTGTGTCATATGATTAATTCAGTATATTGGAGCTTGCCCTTCATTAGATGAAGAAGTGGAGCTGATATTGGAGGATGCCCATCCATCACTGATTGTCCTCTGTCTTCAAAGGTGATGCTGCTGAATGACTATAGGAAGAACATGTTTTCAGTTAATTTGTCAGTAGTGGTAATGGATTCTCATAACCATTCACTCTTCTTCACTCAGCTACCTCTAGGAAGGCAAGGGTTATATGTCACCAGAGCCAGTCGGGGCCTCAGATCCACCGTGTCAGTTCCATTCACTTTGTGCCGCGATGAATGGGCACCAGCAGTTGACAGCAACACGGCGGAGTCACCAGGGGATCCTCAGCATGTTTAACTCAAACGTGAACCAGACACCAGAGCACGGGGCAAGGTGTGGCCTCCTGCAGATTGCAGACATTTGCAACCTCAAAGTATAGTGACCTGAGGAATACCTGTTGTATACCTTTGTGAATAATGAGCTTGCAAGGAAGTTTTATCGTGTGCACTGCCAATAAGTCATCAATAAAGCTCTTAGAGTGTAGACTGGTGTGTTGTTATAATAGGGGTTAAGACTAGCTGAAACTCCAATACTTTGGCCAACTCATGCGAAGAGTTGACTCATTGGAAAAGACCCTGATGCTGGGAGGGATTGGGGGCGGGAGCAGAAGGGGATGACAGAGGATGAGATGGCTGGATGGTGTCACCAACTCGATGGGCATGAGTTTGAATAAACTCCGGGAGTTGGTGATGGACAGGGAGGCCTGGCATGCTGCAATTCATGGGGTCACAAAGAGTCGGACACGACTGAGCAACTGAACTGAACTGAAGACTAGCTGAACACATTCTGTGGAGTAGAATGCACGGTTGTCTGTTATATGGTAGGTTGTTTGCTCTCTAACAATGCTTCAGAAAGCAGAAAACTTCAAGGGTGTGTGTGTGTGAGAGAGAGAGAGAGAGAGAGAGAGAGAGAGAGAGAGAGAAGAATCTGAAAGAAGGAAACTTTGGGGAAAGTTTGCATATGAGGCTGGAGAAGGAAATGGCAACCCACTCCAGTACTCTTGCCTGGGAAATCCCACGGACAGGCGGCTACAGTCCATGGGGTCACACAGAGTTGGACACGACTGAGTGACTGAACATGCATGCAGGCACATGAAGTTAGAAGGCGAAATTGTAGTCTTCAGTCAGACATCGTCCCTGTCTCCTGGAATCTGTCTTTGGCCACGTTCTTCTCAACAGTCATTCCGTGCAGTGTGGCCCTCCCGCCTCTGCCCACAGCTAATTGTCCAAGGGGGCTCCTGACCCAAAGAGCCTAGAGTCTCTCTAGAGGCAGAAGTCATGAGAGATGAAGCTTGGAGTTGAGCTGACTGAGCAGTCTTGCCCCTCTGGAAGGCCTGTGATGAGAGAGGGAAGAAGAAAGCGAGCTGTAGAGGGGAAGGGCTGGAGACCAAGCCTGGAGGGTCCCAGGGCCTGGCTTCCCTGGTCCTGTCCTTGACTAACTTAAGGACGACCCAGCGTCCTTATGTATGAGTTTCCTTAAGTATGAGTTTCCTGCGGCTGCTCTAACAAATGACCACAAACTGAAAGTGAAAGTTGCTCAGTCGTGTCTGACTCTTTGTGACTGTACAGTCCATGGAATTCTCCAGGCCAGAATACCGGAGTGGGTAGCCTTTCTCTTCTCCAGGGCATCTTCCCCAACCCAGGGATCAAACCCAGGTCTCCCACACTGTGGGCAGATTCTTTACCAGCTGAGCCACCAGGGAAGCCCAAGAATACTGGAGTGCGTAGCCTATCCCTTCTCCAGCGGATCTTCCTGACCCAGGAATCGAACAGGGGTCTCCTGCATTATAGGTGGATTCTTTACCAACTGAGCTACCAGGGAAGCCCACCAACTAAGTGGTTTAAAGTAACAGACATGTAGCCTTTGAGATTTCCGGAGGCCAGAAGCCCAAGGCCAAGGCGTGGGCAGGGTTGGCTCCCTTCAAGGTAGGAGGGAGGGAATCAGTCCAGGCCCCTCTGCTGGCTCCAGGGGATGGGTGGCCATCCCCGGCAGCCCCTGGCGTGGGGCTGCGTCTCGCCAATCTCTGCCTCTGCTGTCACACGCATGCTCTCTGTGTCGCTTCACACCGCGTTCTGTCTGTCTCTATGTCTCTTCTCCTCTATTTATTTTTATTTTTAAAGGTTTTCTTTTTTGATGTGGACCATTTTTAAAGTCTTTACTGAATTTGTTACAATATGGCTTCTGTTTTATGTTTTTTTTTTGACCCCGAGACATGTGGGATGTCAGCTCCCCAACCAGGGATGGAACCTGCACCCCCTGCATTGGGGAAGGCAGATTCTTAACCCCTGGACCACAGAGAAGTCCTTTCTCCTCTCTTTTTAAGGACACCAGTCATACCGGAGGAGGGCCTCTCTGATGAACTCACTTTGACTTGATCCACGTCCGCCAAGACCCTTTTTCCAAACAAGGTTCATTTACAGGTGCCGGGGTTCAGACCTGAACACATCTTCTGGTTGGGGGGGGGCATAATTCAACCCATAACGCCTTGTATGCATCTTTTACCTTAAGCTTCCTGGACGTGATCGCTGTCTCTTGCAGTGTCACCTGGGTTTGCAGGGAGGGGGACCTGAGGCAGACCTTGGGGGCCTGGAGGCAGAGCAGGTATCGGGGAAGAAAGTGCTGACATAAGTTATAGAACACCCCCCATCTGTGTCCAGAGGGCATATGTGATCAGGTGCTGAGTTAACAGAATGACTCAAAGGAGAGCCGTGTGAGGCTGTCTGTCTCTTGGCCCCGCAGAGGAGGACAGACAGCGTTAGAGCTATTGGGACTCTTGCCTTCTGAAGAGAGAGAAGCCCAGCTCAAAACTGCCTAAGTAAAGAAAAGAGATGTGGGATTACTGACACGTGTAGCTGGGAAGGCAGGGGAGACTGCGTATAAAGCAGAGTAAAACATAGTCAGTGCTCCGTTATGTGGGAATATAAAAAAGAGCCAGGAAATATCTTATTACATCTCTAGGAATAATAATCATTTAAAAGTGTATATTTGAATACATTGTTGAATGGCCATTTTTAAAACTATGACACAACAGTGATTACTTCAATTATACATAATAAGAGTCTAAAAAAAGAAAGTTTTTTGCTGAAATAGAAAAGGTTTCATGAAGAGTTAAAATACTAGCTATTATTTGTCTGATGAATCACATTAGCTATTTATCACAGATCTGGGGTTGTAAAGAGTGACTTGAAGCTGGAATTTTTCAGGGCTTGTGATTTGAAACCAGTTTCAATGTTACTGGAATTCAAATTATCACCATTCCATGGAGGGCATCCATCAGTCGTCCAGTCTCTAGACAAGGATGAGGATGGTGACAAAATTTAAAGAATGTGGATTCTATTCCCAAGTATTCAGGGTGCCTCTTTTTTTGTTCATTCTTTTTTCATTAGAGGTAAGATATGAAAACAGTGAAATCAACCTCTTGAATTTATCAACCAAAGGACAGTAGGAACTTCAGCTCAGCAAGATAAAGAGCTAATTAAAGTACTAATCCTATGTTGGAATAGAACAGGGAGCATGTAGGTCTCCATGCAGTCCCTACTTCATCTTTGGGGTATAAGGAGAGAGTGTTAGACAGTGTGAATGGATGTAGAAAATTATTCTCAAAAGAGTAAATGGACATTATTCTAAAATGCTCTAACAAGAAGGTCAAAGTCCTCATCTCCAACTCGTTTTAAATTTCAAGAAAAGTGCAAAACAGAAAGAGAGGAAAAGGGAAGAAATATGTTGTCCAGTTTGTTGATGTCTCACTGGCCTTTCAGGATGATTATGTCATCTGATTAATTAGTAGTTTCTTTTTTGAAATATGTGCACATGATAGAATATTCAAGAGTGAAAATGTCTTTGGGGTGATATAGCTCTACCTCCCACTCCTGACTCTAATTTTTCCCTAAAGGTGCGCTTGGTCACTGGTTTCTTATGTATACACATACCTGGCAATCTTCTTTGTATTTGCTGCACAAATGGTAGCTTACAAGATAAACTAATCTGAAATTCTTTTCATTGCAAATTGGCGCACATGGATCCATGAAGCACCGTGCTTTTCTCCCCCATAAAATTGGAAATGGCACTCTATCATATAGATGCATCATGATATTTTTAATTGTCGACTATTTATATATATATGTATATTTTAGGTCTTTTGTTATTAGAAATAATGATTTTTTGTGTGTATACATTTATGAGTGTGCCTGTAGGATACATTCTCAAGATAAATATGTCAGACTGGGGTCAGTAGGAAAACAGAAGCCAGTCCATGTAGTTCTGGTGTTAAAGATTTTAATAAAGGGAGTGAGGGCTTACACATCCTTGGCACACCCAGGTCAGCGAAGATTCAGTAAATGTTGGTCTCTCAGTCATATTTGACTCTTTGCGACCCCATGGACTCTAGCCCGCCAGGCTGTGGGATTCTCCAGGCAAGAATACTGGAGTGGGTTGCCATTCCCTTACTCCAGGGGATCTTCCCCACTCAGGGATCGAGGCGGGTCTCCTGCCCTGCAGGCGTATTTTTTCCTCTCTGAGCCACCGGGGAGCTAAGGTTAGAGAAGATGCAAAAAGCAATTTCAGGTTGAAGCCCCTGAGTGGGTGGTCCTTACAAGCTCGCTGTGAAACTGCTGTAAGCTCCCAGAAGCCCTCACCAGGACCTCACACTGTAGCGCAAAGTGGTGGTTCTCAAGAGGCACCAGGAGCAAGCCTCAGGCCCCTGTCCCCGAGCCTGGATGCACCTCTGAATGCAAAGCAGTGCTGGCCCCTCCCCTTCTCGTATCCGCGAGGGCTTCTCATTGGCGGAGTAACTCAGAACCTGGGAGGGGCTTCTGGGGGATGTAGCTCCTCCCTTTTCTTTTACGATTCAGAGACTTTAGAAGGTGGTGATGAAGAGTTGACACCAGACCATCCGGTGCAAGCAGTGTGTAAGGAAGTGCCGGGTTGATGGGTATGTGAACTTTAAAAATTTAATCACGACTGCCTAATTGCTGCTCAGAGAGGCTGTACCCATTTACATCTCCGGTCAAGAGTATAAAAGAATATTTATAAGAATGCCTCTTTCTTTACATTCTTGCCAACACAACAGAGTCTAAAAAAGATTTTAACTTTGCTAAGTTGATAATAAAAAATAATATTCTATTGTAGCTTCTAATTTGTATTTTTAAGTGATGAGATTATTTTTCATAGTTTTAAAAAACCAGTTTTTCTTCCCTGGATTGGGAAGATCCCCTGGGAAAGGAAATGGCAACCCACTCCAGTATTCTTGCCTGGAGAATCCCATGGACAGAGGAGCCTGGTGGGCTATGTGCCCCAGAGAGTGGGACACGACTGAGTGACTAACACACTTTTTCCTCCTGCGACGAGTCTATTCATATCCTTTTATATTATGCTGTTGCACTTTTTCTTACTGATTTATAGGAGGCTTTTGTCATGGTGCTGCAAACATATAGCAGTACTGGTTTCTTTTTTGCTGTGCATAAAATTTTAATGCTCTTTATCCAGATTAAAAAAAATCTCCTATTTATAGCTTTTGGATTTTGTGTCGTCCATAAGTCCTCCCCTACTCTGAGAACATAAGGGATTTTGCCTGAATTTTCTTCAGCAATATTTATGAATTTTTTAAAAAATGTAAATGTTTGACCCACTTGTGATTTATTTTGGTATGACAAGTGTCACAGGGATCTAACTTAATATTTTCCACATGGACTAAAGGAAAGCAGAGAGTTCTAGATTAAGCTGTATTCTTTGTAGAAGTTGTGAATTGCAGACATCCCACCAGCAAGCTCGAGTAGCCCCAGATCGGGTAATGCAGGCAGAGGACAGGGAGAGACTTTTTTGGGGTTTGGGCAGAGCTGGAGGCGGAAGTGAGCTCCACACAGTCACAGGTGGGAGTGAGACTGGCTGAGGATGGGGCTGGCGATGCGAGGAGGAAGCAGATGGGTCCACCGGAAGGATGCTCCTTAGCATCAGCCCAAGGTGAAGGAACGGGGCTATGAACAGACAGCTGCAGTCCCTGTGTTTTGGGAAGTCTGGCCAGGCGGGGGATTGAGGGGAGGGCAGGTGACCCAGCAGGGGAGCCTGAGTGGACGTGCCCTCCCAGCACCAGGCTGAGCCACAGACTCGGGGCTTCTTCCTCAGGGCTGAGAACAGGAGCTGCTTGCAGACAAGGGGCATGTTTCAAACCAGGACTCTCAGGGGCATCCCTGGAGTCAAGAGTGCAGCATCCCGGGGTTGGGGGGAGGCTGCAGGCCTGGGGTTCTGTTTCTGCTCCTGACTCAACCCCTGAGCACTTTGCATCAGACCGAGCGTCCTTGTGGGATCTGTGGCTCAATAATGAGACAATACATTTGGTGTGGCGTTTTCACTGTGCCAGGGTGTAGGCGGGCTCTCCATTCACCATCTCTGTGTCTTCACCTGCTGTCATCGTGCTTCCCTAGTGGCGCCATGGTAAAGAATCCGTCTGCCCATGCAGGAGATGCAAGAGATGGGGATTCCATCACTGGGAGAGGAGATCCCCTGGAGAAGGAGATGGCAACCCACTCCAGTATTCCTGCCTGGAGAATCCCATGAACAGAGGAGCCTGGTGAGCTACAGTCCGTGGGGTCGCAAAGAGTCGGACACGACTGAGTGACTGAGCACACACACAATTCTGTTACCACTGGGAAAGGCAACGTTGGGATTGGGACAGACTGGAAAACTGAGGCTTAACTCCCTCAAGGTCACAGGGGTTGAACTTGAGAAGAGTGTCTCTGAGTCCAGAACTGAGCTCTTAACTGCCTTGCAGTTGTGTCTGTGACTCAAGGTCAGCTGATGTTTCTCTCTGCTCTTGGCTATGATTCATGTACCTGTATAAAGTGTTCCATTATAATTAAAAATGTACCTAGACATTGGGATGTATGAGAACGGAATTGCTGACATACATTCCAGTCCAAGCAAGTCAATGCCTCCATAGGTTTTAGGAACTTCTTTGGGGCAGTCATCCCCTTCTTCCCAAATTGCCTGTCCCAGCTTCTCACAGATGCCAGTCTTTCCTTCAGAGGAGACAGGGCTTTTGTAAGAGATAAGTTTTGTTCTGAAAGCTGGACGGCTGTGTGTCCTTCTGTGCCCTTCACGTCCTCTGCAGGGCATGCGAAGCAGAGGTTTGATTATTTTTTCTAGAATACAGGAGGAGAAAAGGTGGCTTTTAAAGCAGTGTTTAGCTTTCACATCCACTCGCTATTTTTGTGCAATTATTTGATAAGAAAACCAAAGTGATAGGATTGACCGTGTTTCTGTGAAAGGGAGGGAACCAGCAATCCCTCAACCCTTTCTCGGCAAACTCTGACCCTCCCTTTCACTAGCAGCGGGCTTCCCGTGGTCTGGAAACCTCGGCTGGCTACCGGGGTACCACCCCCAGGTGGTGGTACAGGGTCCCCCACTCAGAGGGATGCTCCACTGTCTTAAAAGTTCTGCCTAAGGAACCTTGCGTTTCCTTTTTCTCATGTTTATTTATTTTTGGTTGCATCGAGTCTTCATTGTGGCGCACGAGGTCTTTCGTTGCAGTGTGCTCTTGTTATGGCGCCCTGGCTCAGTAGTTGTGACCACTCAGGCTTAGATGCCCTGGTAGCATCTGGGATCTTAGTTCCCAGACCAGGGATCAAACCTACATTGGAAGGCAGATTCTTAACCGCTGGACCACCAGGGAAGTTCCACCTTGCATTTTGTTTCTGCACTGGATCCTGCAAATTTCATACATGTTCCTGCCTGACATGACGTGGTGAGGGGGCCCTGCAGAAACCTGGGATAGAATACTTTATTGACCTTCAGTGATGTCCTGCATTCTCCCAGGTGCAAGGAGCCAGTCTGCTAAGGTTTTGTGTGGGCTGCTGCCCACATCTCTCCACAGGCACCTCTGAAACCTTTGTACCCTCTGCCCTGCTGTAACCATCCACAACCTGTAATTAAAGTAGCAGAGTTGTTATTGAGAGAGATGGGAGAACCAAGCTCTCAACTAGGACCTTTGCCCCAAATTCGCAGTTGTTTATCCTCTGAGATTCTGTGAGCCTGTCTCCTTGGGGCTCTTCCTATCTTGTGATATATGGTACCTGTCCATTAACACGGGGAGAATTTCCAGGTGGATCTTGTTTCTCCTGACAGCCTGGCACCAACGACAGCACTTAGGTGAGTGGGGTTTCAATCTGGTTCATGTTAAATCATTTGTAGAGGCTCAGGAGATAAAACATAAGATAAACTCGTGCTTGCTGAAGCAGAGATGCCTCCACCGCTGCATCCCACCTGCCCTCCCACCTCTAGGATCCTAGGGAGAAAAGCTCATAAGCTCCTGGCTTAGATCCATGTATCGTCTTTCCAGTGTCAAAACCTAAGCTTACTTAGATACCTAAGCATTCCTCAGAACACAAAAATTACAGGAAGAGTGAAGAATTCTCTATGGTGAAAGGTACTGCAGAATATTAAAATAGTTCAAGGACACTGTTCAGCCGAACAAAGGAATTGGAGAGAAGAGGCCAGAGGTGCCCCACGATGGGGTTTCCCAACCTCTGGGATTTAAGGCGTGATGATCTGAGGTGGAGCTGATGTAATAATAGAAATAAAGTAAAAGTGAAGTTGTTCAGTCATGTCCGACTCTTTGCTACCCCATGGACTATAGCCTACCAGGTTCCTTCATCCATGGAATTTTCCAGGCAAGAGTACTAGAGTGGGTTGCCATTTCCTTCTCCAGGGGATCTTCCTTCTCCAGGGGATCTTCCTCACCCAGGGATCAAACCCAGGTCTCCTGCATTGCAGGCAGACGCTTTACCCTCTGAGCCACCAGGGAAGCCCTAAGTGTACAATAAAATGTGATGTGCTTAAATCATCCAGAAACCCTCCCCTCCCCAGGTCCAGGGAAAAACTTGTCTTCCACAGAACTGGCTCCTGGTGCCAAAAAGTCTGGGGACTGCTGAACAAGGATATTTCAGCTTAGACACCCCTATAGATTCTTCAGGTCTTGAATATCTCCTTTTTCAGTCTTGTCATGGTATTCCTTCATTTACTTCTTGTAGCGACCGCAGAAAGTAAGGTATTGGGGTACGGTGATCACGTGAGTGGGCCAGTGAATGAGCCCGCCTCACCCCTAACCTTTTAGACGCCTCCCACTCTGAAGCTGGACTTGACCACGCGACCAGCTTTGACCACTGGGAAGTAGAAAATGGAGACTGTTGTTCCCTGCTGTATCAGGCAGGGTTCTCTGAAGAAATAGAACCCGTAGGATATACATTGATATAGAAGCGGAAATTTATCAGAGGATTTGGCTCACGTGGTTACGGCGGCTGAGAAACCACAGGGTCTATCTCTGCAAACTCAGCACCCAGGGAAGCCGGTGCGGTAACGCAGGCTGAGTCCCGAGGCCTGAGACGGGGGCGGTGGTGATGACAGCGGGACAGGTCAGTCCCCGTCCGAGCCTGACAGCGCGAGCACCAGGGGAGCCTCTGTCGAGGGCCGGGGAAGGCGGGTGTCTCCGCTCAAGCAGAGAGACAGAGAATCCACCTTGCCGCTTCCTTCAGGATCTCGGAGGAAGCCCGCCCGCCGTGGTGAGGGCCATCTTCTTTACTCCGGATACTGGTTCCAAGCGACTCTGTTCTGGAGACACCCTCACAGACTCGTCGGAAACCGTGTTTTCCTGGCTCCGTGGCCGTCCCTTAGCCGGGTCAGGTCACTACACAAAACCGACCGTCACAGGCCGCGCTGGGCACTGCCGCTGCCTCCTCCTCCCGCGCCCCCCTCCCTCTCCCCTTCCGCAGCAAACACTTTCCACCCCTTTTGTTGCTTTCCCTTGTGCTTCCCTCCATAACTCTAAATAGGACGCTTTTAGGAAGCCATGAAATTAAAAGAGCTTACTCCTTGGAAGGAAGGTTATGACCAACCTAGACAGCATATTAAAAAGCAGAGACATTGCTTTGCCAACAAAGGTCTGTCTGGTCAAGGCTATGGTTTTTCCAGTGGTCATGTATAGATGTGAGAGTTGGACTGTGAAGAAAGCTGAGCGCGGAAGAATTGATGCTTTTGAACTGTGGTGTTGGAGAAGACTCTTGAGAGTCCCCTGGACTGCAAGGAGATCCAACCAGTCCATCCTAAAGGAGATCACTCCTGAATATTCATTGGAAGGACTGATGCTGAGGCAGAAACTCCAATACTTTGGCCACATCGTTCGAAGAGTTGACTCATTGGAAAGGACCCTGATGCTGGGAGGGATTGGGGGCAGGAGGAGAAGGGGACGACAGAGGATGAGATGGCTGGATGGCATCACCGACTCAATGGGCTTGAGTTTGAGTAAACTCCGGGAGTTGGTGATGGACAGGGAGGCCTGGCGTGTTGCGATTCATGGGGTTGCAAAGAGTCGGACACGACTGAGTGACTGAACTGAACTGAACTGAACTGCACTGAACTGCTGTTTCTTCACTTTCAGCATGTATTACAGTTTTATTACTGTTGAATTTATATTATGAAAATGCAGGACTTAGCTGTGTTACATGATCATACAATCCTCACATGAACATGTTTCCCTTTCTCATATCTCACCTTAAAATGCTGAACACATTTTGTGTGTGTGTAATTCTCTTTTTCTCCACATTCAGGGATGGACGGGTTTAGAGATCTAGTGTTGTCATAATTTTAGCTGTGTAAATCTTGTTTACAAGTGAGACACATTATATCTCAGTGATTATATTTCGTTTCCTGTGCATTTTTTCGGTTCCTTCTCCTGGAAATTGTTTTATTCTCTCTTTTCTGTGTTTCTTCATCTCTCTCTCTGATTTTATCTTTCACACTCTCAACCAGTTTTTTCCTCCAACTTTTATTACAGTTTTCCATAAGGTCAAACCTTTCAGATAACTTCTCAGATATTTGTTTGGATAAGCTTCTGAGATGTTATGGTTTTTCTTCCCCCAGGTTCATTGAGTTGCAGTTGACATGTCACATTGTGTAAGTTTAAGGTGCACAACATGATGATTTGATGCACTTACATGTGCAAAATGATGCCCGCAAGAGGTTCATTAACACCTCAATCACCTCACATAATTGCCATTTAAGAATTTTATTTATTCTTAATTGGAGGATAATTGCTTTATGATACTGTGTTGGTTTCTGCCATGCATCAATGTGAATCAGCCACAGGTATGTGTGTGTCCCCTCCCTCTTGAACCTCCCTCTCGCCTCCCACCCCAAAACGGCGAGAATGTTTAAGATCTACGTTCTTAGCGAATTTCATGTATATACTGTCAGGTGTAGTTGACCGTAGTCACCATTAGGGCCCCAGGACTTACTCATGATTGGAAGTTTGTACCCTTTGACCAACTTCTCATGTCCCCCATCCCAGCCAGCCCCTAGCAGCCAGCATCCTTCTCTCTGCTTCTGTGAGTTCTGCTTTTTTAGATTCCACGTGTAAGTGAGATCAGACAGTGTTTGTCTTCCTTGGTCTGACTTATTTCATTTAGCATAATGCCAGAAGTTCCATCCATCCATCCATCAATCCATTAATTTTGTTGCAAAAGGCAGGAGTTCTTTTTTTAACAGGTGATTAACAGTCCAGTGTGTGTATGTGTGTCTCACATCTTTATCTTTTCGTCCATAGACAGACTCAGGTTGTTTCCATATCTTGGCTATTGTGAATAATGCTGCAGTGAAAACAGGGGTGCAGATATCTCATCAAAATACTGATTTTGGGGATTTCCTGGTGGTTCAGTGGTTGGGACTTGGCACTTTCACTGCCGGGGTCTAGGTTCATTCCCTGGTCAGGGAACTGGGATCCTGAAAACTGTGAGTTTTGAAAATACAGTTTGAAAATGGTATTTTCCAAAATAAGGATATCGATTCCATTTTCTGTATATTTATACCCAGAGGTAGAATTGCTGAATCATATGATAATTTGAACTTTAATTTTTGAAGAATCTGCATACTGTTTTACATAATGTACCAACTTATATTCCCAACAACAGCGCAGAGTTCCATTTCTACACCCTTGCCAACACTCTCCTAGGAGTCTTACAGTTTCAACTCTACATTTAAATCTTTAAAATCCATTTTGAGTTTATTTTTGTAAGTGGAAAAAGATAGGGGTTCAATTTCTTTCTTTTGCTTGGGATTATCCAGTTTTCCCAACACCATTTGTTGAAGAAACTATCCTTTCCTCATCAGTGTTCTTGGCTCCCATGTTGAATATTAGTTGATTGTTTATCTGTGGGTTTATTTCTGGGCTCTTGATTCTGTTCCACTGGTCTATGTGTATATTTTTATGCCAGCAACGTCCAGTTTTGATTACTATGGCTTTGTAATAAAGTTTGAAAAACCAAGAAGTGTGAAACTTCCAGTTTTTCAAGATTTCTCTGACTATTCAGGGTCTTCCGTTGTTCCATACAATTTTTTTTTCTATTTCTGTAAAAAGTATCATTAAAATTCTGATTGCATTGAATCTATAGATTGTTTTGGGTACTGTGGCTATTTTAACAATGTCCTTCCAATCCATGAACACAGGATATATTTCTATTTATTTCTGTCTCCTTTAATTTCTTTCATGAAGTCTTTTACTTTTCAGTGTACAGTTTCTTGGTATAAGTTTATCCTAATTGTTTTATTGTTTTTGATGCTCTCATAAATAATATTTTTTTGTTTATTCTTTTTCAGATATTTTGTTGTCAGTGTATAAAAGTGTGACTGATGACTGCTTTGTTCACTTTGTATCCTGCAACTGTCCTTGGATTTATTAATCCTAAAAGCTTTTTGGTGATCTTTAAGGTTGTCTCTATATAAAATCATGCAGTCTGAAAATAGAGACAGTTTTACCTTTTCCTCTCTGATTGAAATGCATTTTATTTCTTTTTCTTACCTAATTGTCAGTCAAGATTTTGTGGTTATTTTCCATGTGGGATTATTATAGCAATACCTGAGTGATAAAGAGGCTTTCCTCGTATGTCTAGAGATCTCTGGATGGTGGCTCACTTTTAAGAATGGAGCACTGAAGATAAGAGAACACACTCTGTATGATTTTAATACCTTTAGACCATGAAATTTTTGTACCTTGTTTTATGTCTGGTGAATATGTTCCAGTGTCTTCTAGTTTATAGTCTATGGGAACCTGAATAGAGTTTGTATCCTACTGTTGTGTGAAAGTTGTATAAATCTTAATTATGTTGAATTGGTTCATAGTGCTTTTCAAGTCTACTATATCCTTCTACTTTTCTGTATATTCATTCTATTAATTTTTGAGAGTTGGATACTGAAACTCCAGCTAAAAATCTTAACTTATCTACTTAAAATAATTGTAATATATAGTGGAACTATATGTAACATTTTTCTTTATTTTCCAAGTCTCCTGTAAATGTGTTGTCATGCTTTCATAACTTAAAAAAATAAAACAATTTTCTTCCCCCCCATCCCCCCAAAAAAGAATGAAGCACTGAAAAGGGACCTGAGACCCTGTGTGCTTAGATGGGGCCTGGAGACTTTATGGTGACTGTGTGGGGGACATAGCCAGTTCCTGGGGAGCCTCCAAATGTCAGTGTCTGTAGATCTTGCATGGCGCCCCCGCTTTTCCTGGGATGTCCTTGTCCCACTGCTGCAGTTTTACATCTTACCTCCTGCGATCTCATGAACGTCTCTCTAGTATATGCTTATGTGGCAGGAAGAGTAAGAAAGCTCTTGTGTCTCTTTTTATAAGGGCACTAATCCCATTCAGGAGGGCTCCACCCTCAAGATAAAATCTTCTGCCAAAGACCCGCCCCCCCAACACCATCCCTTGGGGGTTAGGATTTTGACATATGAATTTTTAGGGAGCCTTTAACATTCAGCCCATAATGCATCATGAGGTAAAGAGTCAGATGTGGATACTGCTGAGCCCTGAGAGTGCTGATGCTAGCTCACTTCTCATACTTGTCAGGAAGAGCTTTGCTGGTCTCCTTGCCTCTTCTATCTTTCCTGACCCAGAGGACTCAGAGCTGGATTTAATGAACAGGAGAAGAAGCACAAGCTGAAAAAAGAGAAAAAGGGTAGCTCCCCTCCTGACTGCAGCAAACTGACCTGGGGAAGGAAAGAAACCTGAACTTGGAATCAAGGTTTGAATTTTGGTGCTTATGTGGGACTGACCTTGTATTTTGTGATTAAGGTCTTTTTAAAGTTTTTAATTTAACAGTGGCCAGAAAGTTCAGGAGACTGAGTTCTTTCCAGGAGTAGAACTTGTCCATTAGCAGTTTGAAAGGGAAAATGAGAATAGATATTAATAAATTTAAGTTGTTTTGTGATTATATCCCAGAATCTGAATTAGTCAGTTTAGTTCAGTCACTCAGTTGTGTCCGACTCTTTGTAATCCCATAGACTGAAGTATGCCAGGCTTCCCTGTTCATCACCAACTCCTAGAGCTTGCTCAAACTCATGTCCATGGAGTCGGTGATGCTATCCAATCATCTCATCCTCTGTCGTCCCCTTCTCCTCCTGCTCTCAATCTTTCCCAGCATCAGGGTCTTTTCAAATGAGTCAGTTCTTTGCATCAGGTGGCCAAAGGATTGGAGTTTCAGCTTTAGCATCAGTCCTTCCAATGAACACCCAGGACTGATCTCCTTTAGGATGGACTGGTTGGATCTCCTTGCAGTCCAAGGGAGTCTCAAGAGTCTTTTCCAACACCACAATTCAAAAGCATCAATTCTTTGGCGCTTAGCTTTCTTTATAGTCCAACTCTCACATATATACATGTAAAAACCATAGCTTTGACTAGATGGACCTTTGTTGGCAAAGTAATGTCTCTGCTTTTAAACATGCTGTCTAGGTTGGTCATACTTTTCTTCCAAGGAGCAATTGCTTTTAATTTTATGACTGCAGTCACCATCTGCAGTGATTTTGGAGCCCCCCAAAATAAAGTCTCTCAGGGTGCTCAGGTCTGATGCACTGGCATGACCCTGAGGGATGGCGTGGGGAGGGAGGTGGGAGGGGGTTCAGGATGGGGGACACATGTACACCCATGGCTGATTCATGTCAGTGTATGGCAAAAACCACTACAATATTGTAAAGTAATTAGGCTCCAACTAAAATAAATAAAAAAAAAACCAAAGTCTCTCACTGTTTCCATTGTTTCTCCATCTATTTGCCATGAAGTGATGGGACCAAATGCCATGATCTTCATTTTTTGAATGTTGAATTTTAAGCCAACTTTTTCACTTTCCTCTTTCACTTTCATCAAGAGGCTCTTTAGTTCTTTGCTTTCTACCATAATGGTGGTATCATCTGCGTATCTGAGGTTATTGGTATTTTTCCCAGCAATCTTGATTCCAGCTTGTGCTTCATCCAGGCCAGCATTTTGCATGATGTACTCTGCATATAAGTTAAATAGGCAGGTGACAATATACAGCTGACATACTCCTTTCCTGATCTGGAACCAGTCTGTTTTTCCATGTCAGGTTCTAACTGTTGCTTCCTGACCTGCATACAGATTTCTCAGGAGGCAGGTAAGGTGGTCTGATATTCCCATCTCTTTAAGAATTTTCCACAGTTTGTTGTGATTCACACAGTCAAAGGCTTTGGTGTAGTCAATAAAGCAGAAGTAGATGTTTTTTTGGAACTTTCTTGCTTTTTCGATGATCCAACAAATGTTGGCAGTTTGATCTCTGTTTCCTCTGCCTTTTCTAAATCCAGTTTGAACATCTGGAAGTTCATGGTTCACATACTGTTGAAGCCTAACTTGAAGAATTTTGAGCATTTCTTTGCTAGTGACTGAGATGAGTGCAACTGTGCGGTAGTTTGAATATTCTTTGGCATTGCCTTTCTTTAGGTTTGGAATGAAAACTGACCTTTTTTAGTCCTGTGGCCACTGTTGAGTTTTCCAAATTTGCTGGCATATTGAGTTCAGTACTCACAACATCATCTTTTAGGATTTGAAACAGCTCACCTGGAATTCCATCACCTCCATTAGCTTTGTTCGTAGTGATGTTTCCTAAGGCCCACTTGATTTCGCATTCCAGGGTGTCTGGCTCTAGGCCAGTGATCACACCATCGTGGTTATCTGGGTTGTGAAGATCTTTTTTGTACCGTTCTTCTGTTTATTCTTGCCACCTCTTAATATCTTCTGCTTCTGTCAGGTCCATACCATTTCTGTTGTTTATTGTGCCCTTCTTTGCATAAAATGTTCCCTTGGTATCTCTAATTTTTTTGAAGAAATCTCTAGTCTTTCCTCTTTTTCTTTGCGTTGATCACTGAGGAAGGCTTTCTTATCTCTCCTTGTTATTCTTTTGAACTATGCATTCAAATGGGTATATTTGAATCTGAATAGTTCATCCTAATAGCTACACTTATCTGAGAATCTTTTTATTTTGCCCTTCCTCTTGAGAGGATAAAGTTCTAAGTTATTATTTTTTCATCACTTCAATAATATTATTCCACTGTCTTCCAGCATCTAATGCTGTTGAAGAGGAGTCTATACCACTGTATTTGTCATTTGTGTTTCTGAACGTGTTATAAAGGAGACACTGACAGCTTCTCTTCTAGACTGTCTTTTTAAGGATATTTATAGAAAAAATACTTCTTTGGGAGATAGATATGGTGTCTTCTTCTGGAGCCACAGGTAGGTTTGTTTTAGGATCTTTAACTCTCCTGCATGCATTGGGTTTTTCTTTTTTCCTTGTTGGTTGTAGGTGTTTCTCATTGATTTTGTGAGCTCAGCTTTGCCTTTTTTTTTTTTTTTTCTTGGAGCATAGTGAGTACCATTTAGACAAGAAGTTTGCCAAATGTAAGTAAATATTCACTTTAATGAACTTTTCTGGAGTGTTTAATTTAATTTTAAGATAATGTAATTAATCCTGGAGTTGCAGTTGTCATAGCAATTAGCTATTGATAATTCAATTTAACAGCACTGATTTTAGCAAACACTGCCTATGTTTACTTCTCAACATTTATTTGAGTACTTAGTCTTTTTTTCTTAAACTTTACTCATGCAGCCTTCTTTATCATACACTCTCTTGGGACTTGCAGATGGGTGATACTGCTGTTCCTAAAATTTTACAGTGATTCCAGTCCCATTTAATGCTCCGCACACTTTCCTTTCCCCCTTGCTCATGCTAGATATGTTACATTTCCCATTTTATGACTTTTCAGTTCTTCAAACTGCCCTTTATTGCTTGAAGTTCCACATTGTAATTTGAAAAGTAGAACACTAAAATATCTATTTCTGAACGATCTGCTAACTACTGGGCTGTAATTGTATTCAAAATTGATAGTTCAGCTGAAACTTTATTTTATTCAACTTGAGAGGTATTTTTGTAGCTGATTATTCTTGCTTATGGCTTTACCTAGAGCTTTTATTTCACAGTTACATTTTGTACCATGTTAAATATTTTTTCATCTATTTTTCACAAAGCTAGATAAAAATGTTAACAAAGACATAAAAGCCATATGTTAAACCTGAAATAGTTTTGGAATCAGAAGTGATAGACTGCATCATCTTACTTTTATTGTTTTCTGAGATTTATTGCTGTGGAGAAGATTCAGCCCAAGACTGTGATGGCTAATACAGTTAGACCAAATTTTCAAATATCTAAAATTATGGCACTAAAACTTCTTTCATATGCTAACTGGAAATGAAAAGGAAAATACGTTCAGATAAATGTCCTGAGGTAGGAAAAGGAATAGCAACCATACAGATGAGACAAGTCTTGCTTGTTATCTATGTTAGATTGGCTGTTCTACTGAGAGCTGCTCCATCATTCGAGTCCTTCTTCCTTGAGTGATAACCCATAGTACACACACTGTCACCCCAGGGAAGCCAGGAAGCTCTGTGCAAGATGGCAGAGTCATGCAGTTCTGTTCCTTCCCCATCCTCAACCTGGGTCCCTGGTGTCCCTGGGCTTCCTTGGGTTGGCTTTGTGGCCAAGGGAGCAGGGCATTTCCTATTTATGGGATGTGGGTCCACATATTTCATCACATTCTTCAAGGGGTCCATGATCTTCCAGATGCCAAGAGTGAAGTGTAAAAGCATCTCTCTTTTACAGAAGACTCTCTTAGAAATTATTTTGATTATTACAAAAGGGCTAACGGGTATTTAAAAGCAGAAATATCACTTTGCAGACAAAAGTCTGTATAGTCAAAGCTATGGTTTTTCCCGTAGTCATATATGGATGTGAGAGTTGGGCCATAAAGAAGGCTGAGCACCAAAGAACTGATGCTTTTGAATTGTGGTGCTGGAGAAGACTCTTGAGAGTCCCTTGGACTGCAAGGAGAACCAAGCAGTCAATCCTAAAGGAAATCAGTCCTGAATATTCATTGGAAGGACTGATGCTGAAGCTGAAACTCCAATCCTTCGGTCACCTGATACGAAGAGCTGACTCATTGGAAGAGACCCTGATGCTGGGAAAGATCGAAGGCGGGAGGAGAAGGGGACGACAGAGGTTGAGATGGTTGGATGGCA
The DNA here is from genome assembly GCF_963930625.1 of Muntiacus reevesi. Classification (NCBI taxonomy): domain Eukaryota; kingdom Metazoa; phylum Chordata; class Mammalia; order Artiodactyla; family Cervidae; genus Muntiacus; species Muntiacus reevesi. Next base: position 8,507,349 of record NC_089262.1, on the reverse strand, counting down.
TCACCGACTCAAGGGGCGTGAATTTGAGTAAACTCTGGAAGATAGTGGAGAATAGAGGAGCCTGGTATGCTGCAGTCCATGGGGTTGCAAAGAGTTGGACAAAACTTAGAGACTGATTGACAAGCAATGAAATTGATATTAAGCATATTATTAATAATAATGTATATGATTATGTGCCAGGACTGTCCTAAGCACTTGGTTAAAAAATGAAAAAATATTATGGATAACTGCAAATGTACAACAGAGAAAGCAAAAATATGATTCTCCATGCTCTTATCACCCAGCTTCAATCACCATCAGCATTTTGCTAATTGTTATTAGACTTTGAAATGCATGACCTGATATAGTTGCCATTAGTCCCCTAGGGGTAGGTACTCTTGATAAACCTTTTGTAGATGAGGATCCAGAGGCTTGGAGAAGCTCAGCTGCTGGCTGATGGTTGCACAGCTGTTGAGCAGAGTGTGGACTTTAACTAGGGGCTGGCCAGGTCTGGAGCCACCCTCATCTTTCAGAGGATGAAGAGACTTCCTGAAACTGGTGGATTTTAGGACCATCCCTCACCCCTGGACAGTGAGATCTGTCCTCTGAGACCAGACATGGCATCACTATCATCGACCAGAAGGTACTGTGGCCTCATCTTGCTCATAGGAGCATCCAGGCCAGTGACACCCCAGCTTTCGGAAGACACTCCTGTCCTTCAGGAGGGTGACTGGACCAGCTTAGTCTGTGTCATTCAATCATCTGACCCAAACATGTTACCTTTATGCACAGAGACGAGGAGACAAAGGATTTTGCTCCGTGTGGAGGTAGGTAGGAAAGAAAAAGCTATAGGGAAGGGACTTCCCTGGTGGTCCAGTGGCTAAGACTCCCAATGCAGGGGTTCTGGGTCCAATCCCTGGTTGGGGAATTAGATCCCACATGCCGCAGCTAAGACTGGGTGAAGCCAAGTAAATAAATAAATACTGAAAAAGGACTATAGGGAAAATATCAGGAGTCTGAATATTATTATTAAAAGTTGAGTTATGCTTATATTAATTAGTTAGTGTTAGTTGATCTGTTGTGTCCAACTCTTTGCAACCTCATGGACTTATGAATAGCAATAATTAATTTACAATTTCACAGTATTGCAAGCCCACATTACTTCTGGATCATTAAAACACAATGATCATTTGACTAAGTGGTTGATTAGAAAAGTCACATATATTGATACAGGTATAGAAAGTGCTACTGGGTATGCATCCACTAATTACTTGGCCGGCTACAGTCCAAGGGGTCGCACCGAGTGGGATATGCCTGAGCGACTAAGCACACGCATACACAATGAGCATGTGCTATTTCCTGTCATCAGAAAAAGAAGCCCCACAATATAAAGCACAGACTAGGGAGGTGAAATTTCACTTTTTAATCCCCGCAGCTCACCTGGGGAGGGTTGCTGTCAAAACCCCCTGGCAAGTGGCAGGCTTCCTGCCACCCCACTCCCCTCTCCCATCACCGCTTCCTTCTTTGAGCAACCCCGGGCACACGCGCACAGTGACCCCTTGTTAGGGCAACACTGTGTGGGGGGCCCAGTGGAGAAGACTTCACCCGTGCTGCAGCCCAGCGCCCATCTTATCCCAGCAATAATTTGAGAGTTCAGAGGCTGGGCCTCGTAGCCACCCTCTTTGCTGTTTCAGTAGCATACTGATGAGGACTCGATTCACGCTTTCCATTCCAGACATTCTTCATACCCTGACTAGACTCTGTGGTCTGGCCCAGCTCCCAAATCCATGTGCAAATCAATCTCCATGGCCAGCAGATGCAATAATCTGTTTGACTTTAGCCAGGCAGGCATGGGCCTTGAGAGTGTTTCAGGGAGGGTGGAGTCAGGCTCTCAACCACTGAGTTGAGTGGTGGGAAAGGTTTGTAAAGGCCTTGAGGATTCCATGCCTTGAAAAAGGGAAAAATAGTGCTGGGGCAGGGAAGACAAGGTGGATGTCTGCTTCACTGATGCATGTTTTCCAGATGTTATGTGTGCTTCAGATGGGTAGACCAGATACTCCCAGACTTCGGTGTTTTCATTTCTTTATGACCTTTTCCTTCAAATGGAAAGTGTAAGTCTTATTTTGTTTTTCTGAGACCTGGGAGAAACTGTGGATAGCTTCATAGGTATAGATGTTGTGTTTGGGTTATTCAGTTAATGACAGAGCAGTGGGGCTTCTCTGGCGGTTCAGTGGTAAAGAATCTGCCTGCCAATGCAGGAGGTATAAGAGACCCGGGTTTGATCCCTGGGTGTTGGGAAGATCCCCTGCAGAAGGGAATGGTAACCCACTCCAGTACTCTTGCCTGGAGAATCCCATGGACAGAGAAGTCTGGCAGACTATAGTCCACGGATTTATAAAGAGTCAGGCATGACTGAGCACACACACATACACAATGCCTCCTGTTATATAGAAGAAGGCCATATGTAAAAATTTTATTTCCCCCTTATATCTGTTTCTAATAAGTCATTTCTTATTATTAGTGATGCTGTTAAATTTTATTTACCTCATTGCAGTTCCTATTCTCTGTCTTTGTCTCTATTTCTTGGAAGAAATCAAATCCAAGCTTGTACTGAAGATTTATGATGTTCCAGGTTCAGATTCCCATCCCCTTCCCATCAATTACAGCAACAAACCTGTAAATGTTAATATTTCCATTTTAAAGATGTGGACCCAGAAAACACGGAACATGTCAAATGGTGCCTCAGTAGAAAGAGAGCTGTGTGTCTGTTAGGGTCACACCGTCTTCCAGCCAAGCAGACCTCTAAGTCTCAGGCATTTGTTGCTCACTCATGGGACAGCCCACCTGGGGGCTCCCAGGTGATGAGTGGCGTTTGTCCCCCGGCGCCTTCTGCCTTGTGCTTCTGCTGTTCTCTGGGACCTTGGTGCCCTCAGCATGTAGCTGCCATCCACACAAAGTCAGGCCTCTTCATTATTCTGGAATCCCGTCTTTCCCTTTATGGTCCAACTTTAAAGAAGGCTGAGCACCGAAGAATTGATGCTTTCAAGCTGTGGTGCTGGATAAGACCCTTGAGAGTCCCTTGTACTGCAAGGAGATCCTAAAGGAAATCAGCCCTGAATACTCACTGGAAGGACTGATGCTGAAGCTGAAGCTCCAACACTTTGGCCACCTGATGTGGAGAGCCAACACATTGGAGAAGACCCTGATGCTGGGAAAGACTGAGGTCAGGAGGACAGAGGATGAGATGGTTGGATGGCATCATCGACTCAATGGACATGAGTTTGAGCAAACTCCGGGAGATACTGAAGGGCAGGGAAGCCTGGCGTGCTGCAGTCCATGGGGTCGCAGAGTCGGCGGACACCACTGAGCGACTGAACAGCAGCAGCAGCATCTTTCCCCGTGAATGTACTCACACACGGCGACTTTCATCTTTCATGTTGTCTGGCAAACAATGCCACTAACAACATTTTAAAAAATGAAGTTTGTAAAGCTTAACGTAGGTTTATTGTGTCTCCCAATTTTTTATTTCCGAACAATAGCAGAGAAGCCATATATTTTTCTTACTCTCAAATATTAGCCTTTATTTCCCTTTAGCTTTTTTCTTTCAGTGAAACTGCATTTCTTGACAATATCTGTTTTTTTTCATTGCTCTCCTCTTGTTTCCCACCTCAAGGGTTGCTTCTGTAGGTGTTTTGACAGTTGCCTGGCTCGGCCAGGCTCCCATGGAGAATGGATATTTCCTGGCTTTTCTGTGTTACTGCTCAGGCTATTAACAGCTCCTTAAATGGACTCAGCTTTCAAGTCACCGCTGGCCTTTTCAAGGTTGTTGGCCACGGGTGGGGAAGTTTCTAGCCCTTTCTAAAGCTCTCTGAACCTTGTTCAGCATTTTGCTGCTTCTCATGAAAGTCCTGGGATCCCCTGGTGGCTCAGATTGTAAAGAATCTACCTGCAATGCAGGAGACGTAGATTTGATCCTTGGGTTGGGAAGATCCCCTGGATAAGGGAATGGCAATCTGCTGCAGTATTCTTGCCTGGGAAATCACATGGACAGAAGAGCTTAGCGAGCTACAGTCCATGGAGCTGCAAAGAGTTCAACTTGACTGAGTGGCTAATGCTTTCATGAAAATCCTAGATTGGTTAGGGGAAAAAATTTCTCCCTAGTCCTGGGATCAAGACTTTGAAAAGAAATGTCTACAGTGCATCGTTTCAATTCTTTCTTAGTGAGTTATGCTGAGGCCCAAGATGAGAGGGCTGAGATTTAATAGCCACAGAGAATTAATGAACAAGAGGATGAAAGGTTACAGGTAACCCCCACTGTGTGGTGAGTGATTCCCTGCCGTTAGCTCCATCCCAGGACCAGGTCAACATCATACTTGGGCTCTGGATACCTCTTCTCCAAGACGATCATTGTCAGTCACATGCTTCCAAGAAATGGACCACTTTGCCTGGTCGTTCATGAAGCTGGGCTGCTGAACGAGGAGGCGGCTGAGCTTTCTGCAGCCCTGCAGGGATGCTGACTCACTGTCCCCAGGGCCCCACTGGAGGCAGAAGGCAGCGGTGGCCTTGGGGCACTCCTTTCTTAAAATCGAGAATGTGACATGGGCTGAGCTCAGAGGTTTAACCCCACCCCTGACTGACGAGAGGGGGGCTCTTCCTCGGGGGGAGAGCTTGGTCAGGAGGTCTACCTTGCACGGACTTAAGTGAAGGCTTTGTTGTTGCTTTTTAGTCGCTGAGTCGTATTCAACTCTGTGACCCCGTGGACTGTAGCCTGCTGGCCTTTTCTGTCCATGGGATTTCCCAGGCAAGAATACTGGAGTGGGTTGCCATTTCCTCCTCAAGGGGATCTTCCTGACCCAGGGATTGAACCCGAGTCTCCTGCACTGGCAGGAAGATTCTTTACCACTGAGCAACCTGGGAAGCCCAAGTGTAAGGTAGGTCTAATAGTTCCCTGGAAATCCCAAAAGCTGAACCACAGGGTTGCTGGGATAAAAACAAAAAAACTTTTGACGAGATGGATGTGTGTGGGAAGCAACACTTAGCCACTTAGTATTGTTTTTCTAGTTGTTCTGTAAGATACTTCTTAACTCATGCCAATTACTGAATTTCCTAGATCCTCAGATATCACTGATTGTAAAACACATTATCAATTAAATAACAGTATTTTTTGTGCGTTGAGAACAAAATACTATTGCTTAAAATGTGCTGTTTGCAAAACACATTCCAAATTATAGAAATGATAAAATGTGATGAAATGGTAATATTTTAGCTCAAGGAAATATGTTAGAAAAGATTTTCTGCTCTAGACTAGAGCAATACCAGCTCTGTAGGTAGTGGAAGAGGCTTTTTTTTTTTCGAGTTAGTTATCCCTTCTCCCTCAGTTTGGGGTCTGCAATTACAGGAGCAGGCAGAAGCCAGTGGCTTTAATAGTGAGGCTCCGGCAGGGCGATTTGTGGCTGCAATTTCTCGCTGTTGTCTGTTCTGCCGTCCTCCTAGCTTGCACTGAAACCTGCTGTGAGCCAGCGGACCCCTAGGGAGTGAATTTGCAGGAAGATAAATTCCCTTGTCCCTGCCTACCTTTGAATGCTATTGTGGAAACCGAATAGAATACAGATCACCCCCAAATTGAATTCTGTGTACCTGCTCTGCTAAGTAGAAAATTGCAAATCAACTAGATTCCTAGACTCGGCTCTGTCTAGACACAAAACTTGCTTCCAGTTTTTAATGTTCTCGGTCGTTCAGGCATATGACATCCGTCTGCCCCAACCATTTCAGGATCTCAGGCATTTTATCTGGGCGGAAGTTATCACTGCCTCCTGCCAACCCCTGTCCCTGCCCCACCTGAGGTGCTCTTGAGGATGCTGTTTCTCTGCTACAGCATCAGCAGCCTCAGCTGGCGCTGCTTGGACGTGGGGACTGGGTCTCATTTTTATCCTAAGTGTTTAGCATTAGTAGCAGCACACATCATTGTGCAAGAAATGCATATTAAGGCATGAGGGCGGGGAGAAATGGCTGGCATTAGGACCTCTAACGATCCTTCTCACGTGGACTTATCCCTGAAAGGCAGCCCAGTGCCCCTCTCCTTTTGTGTAGAGCACGTGGGTAAGATGATAACTAGTGTCTGGTGGGCGTTTCATGGTAATTCTCTCCTTGAGGCAACTCCTCATTTGGTCCTTTGTCGCCTCTGAACACTAGTAGGTGCCTCTCTAGAGGAAGTTAGAGAGCCTGGTTATGCTATTGCAGTTGTGGCAGTTACCCTTTAACCTCCAGGCGGCTGCACTTTCTGCAAAGTAGGAAGGGAGATGCCAACTACAAAGTGAAAATGCACAGACACTCAAGTTCCATCCAGCGTCAGTGCCTGCTGTTGGCAGACTGAGTCTCTCCAGGCTGGCGATTATTTGGGGACCATCACGAAGACCAAGGGTGGTTCCCTCACTGGTGTAACAGCACATCAGCTTTGTGCTTTGCTCCTTTGAGGTGGAAACCTTTCATTTTCAAGTGCACGCTCAGCCACTTCAGTCCCGTCTGACGCTTTGTGACCCCATGGGCTGCAACCCGCCAGGGTCCTCTGTCCTTGGGAGTCTCCAGGCAAGAATATTGAAGTGGATCCCCTGCCCTCCTCCAGGGGATCTTCCCAACCTGGGGATGGAACCCACATCTCCTGCGTTGCAGGTGGATTCTTTACCTGCTGAGCCACCAGAGTGTCCTAAGTAAACTTAACTCCATGATAGGGATGTACGTGGGGCAGAGCATAAATTGAATGTCAAAGAAATTAAAGCATGAAGTCTGAATTTTGTCCTGAGATGGCTTTGCCAAGAGGAACCTTTGCTTGTGTTCCCAGGCTTGTGAGACCCTCCTTGGGCAAGGGCCTGGGGGTGGAGCCTGAGCTGTTTGATTGGCAGGAGGCAGAATCCCAGACAAGTGCCCCCACTCCGCCCCCCACCCATCTTGATTTTTCTCTCTGGATCTTATGGTTTAGTTGTACTTTTCTCATGGCTTCCTGTAGGGGTGATTTTCCCTGAGGGGTGCTACACTGTGGAAATTGGAGGGGGCGTTTTTGGTTGTGACGATGACGGGGAGTGTGCTAAGTCGCTTCAGTCATGTCCGACTCTTTGCGACCCTAAGGACTGTAGCCGACCAAGCTCCTCTGTCCATGGGATTCTCCAGGCACGAATAGAAGGGCCTCTGCTCTTGATAGCATTTAGTGAGCATGGCTCAGCGACACTGTGTCTTGCAGAGTGTGGGTCAGTCCTGTCTGTGCAAAGATTGCCCGGTGTCCTGCCAGACTTTCTAATGTCCCAGGGGACTTTCCTATGGCTGAAGATACCCTCTGTTTTCCGCAAACCACGGGTGTGATCTCGCCCTGGACAATGCTGACCTGAGATGCCTTTTGTAGCTACCGTTTTCTTAATAACTTTCTGTATAGGCCTCCTAAAGAAATTTTTCTGTGATGTGTCAGGGACCAAAAATATATATATAAAAGAAAATCATTACAATATTTCATGTGAGATTGTGTAGACACTGACAAGTTCCTTTCGTGTTTTTTTAGTAGTATTTATGGCCGTTCAATTAAACAGTCACCAAATGACAAGGAATGCACCGGTATTTCCAAATGCGCCGTCTCGGCGTTTGTAGCTCACCTTATGTTTGAAGTATGACATAATCCTTATGGAACACATTCAATTTGTTGCTTCCCAGTTTCAATAGGAGCAGTTAAATCTGTCTCCTTTTAGACAAATTGTTAATGAAAAGGTAGCAGAACAATCATTTTCTTGTAATATGCAGTTCTGTCTCCTTAAATACAGGAGCCTGACAGAGCCATTCAGTGCTCAGTACTTTCTTCTCTGTGCGACTGAACTCTCTCTGACCCTCGGAAGCTAACAACTGGAGCAAAAAGGGAAGAAAGAGGGAAAAGTTAGCTAAAAAAAGTTAGCTAAAAGTTAGCTAAGGGGAACGTTAGCTAAAAATAAAGACTCACCTGTAATCCCGAAAGTTGAATGGAAAGTATATTTTACCTTATTGTTTTCAGATAATGTGTGAATGATCACCTTCTGCTGCCAAATCTATTTTTATTGATTTTAAAGTATCTCAAGATGTGGGTGCAGTGTTTGGAGAAAGGTGAGACTGTCTGAAAGATTTGGAATTGAGAGTCCCGAGTTTTCCTCTCTTTTAGTCGTGAGTCAGCGCTGCTGATAGCAGCACAGGTGCATGGTGTTCCCTCTTTCAAGAGACCCCATGGATTACACAGTCCACAGGAATTCTCCAGGCCAGAATACTGGACTGGGGTAGCCTTTCCCTTCTCCAGGGGATCTTCTCAACCCAGGGATGGAACCCAGGTCTCCTGCATTGCAGGTAGATTCTTTACCAATTGAGCTATCAGGGAAGTCCTCAAGAGATCCATGCAGGAGAAAACAAAGAGATTAGCCATCCATCCAAAACAAGCATGTGATTTGACCTTATTTTAATATTTATTTATTTACAACTCCCCAAGAATTTCTTGAATAGAATTGAGCCATACAGTTTTACATCCCATTCTAAAAAAATAAAATAGTCAACCATGTCTTTAAAACATAGTGTAGAATAGTAACTGCTGGTGTTTATTGAGTGTTTACTCTCTGCCACCCTGTACCAAGGTTATCAGCTGACCTCACCAATGATGGGTGGATGGTCATGATTATCACCATGCAGAAATTTATGCAGAAATGTGAGGCAGAGAGGTTATGGTTGAATAGCTCCACTGACTCAATGGATGTGAATCTGAGCAAACTCTGGGAGATAGTGAGGGACAGGGAAGCCTGGAGTTCTGCAGTCCATGGGGTCGCAGAGAGTCAGACACGATTCAGTGACTGAACAATGACAAAGAGATCACTCAGCAAGTTTGTGGCAGAGCCAGCTTTTACACTCAAGAAGGCAAACTGAAGTCAAGATGCTTAGCCCTGCATGATGCCATGTGACAGCTGGAGATGGCTTCACACAGTAAAACCTCGTCAATTCAAACTGCTTTGGAGATCTGGGAAGGAATGGTCTGAATGACAGGATGTTTGAAAAGAAATGCCATCTGACATCTCCAAGAGATGTGTGTAAATTAAATACAGATTTTAAAATTAGGCAAGAAGTCTTGACAATCTCACTTTATTGTAAAGTAAATAACTGGTTTTAAAAATACTGAGGCATTTAATTTTAAGGGTCTTGATGCTAAGTGGGTGCTAAGTTGCTTCAGTCGTGTCCGGCTCTTTGTGACTCTATACACTGTAGCCCGCCAGGCTCCTCTGTCCATGGGATTCTCCAGGCAAGAATTCTGGAGCGGGTTGCCATTTCCTACTCCAGGGGATCTTCCCGACTCAGGGATCGAACCCTCCTCTCTTACATCTCCTGCATTGGCAGACAGTTTTTTTTTTTACCACTAGCACCACCTTTCGTGATTCTAATCCATGTTTTTTCACAGTAGGAACCCGAACTATTCACGTGTTGATTACACATAGTTCTATGTGGACCATGGAAGGGCCATGCAGACGTGTAAGTTCCAGACGGTGGAATCTTTGAGAGTGTAGACTCCAGGCTCAGGGCTGGATTCAAAGGCTTGTATAATGCCCTAGGGTTGAAAACTAGATGGATCAATAGGTATTCAGCAGCCCTTTGCCCAGAGAAGGGGCTCAACTAATGCAGACAGTCATCACTACTACAACCAAAAAGAGGACCCTGGGCTTGAGGGTGAGCAGGAGACAGATACCACAGCTAACCACCCTCCGCAGCGCATCAGACGTGGGCAGTTGCTATTGAAGGGAGTGAGTCTGGAAGGGTGAGAGGTGGCCGGACCCCAGACAGCCTTGGGAGAGTGTTTGGGCTCCATTTCTGCTGGCCCTAGGGAGCAGGGATGATGCTGGTGTGAAATGGTAGGATTTAGGGCGTGAGCTGATGGAGGGACAGCAGAGACCTTGTCCAGAGGAGAACAGAGAAAGGAGACAGGGCGAGAGAAATGCTTATGGTGCCTGTCAGGGCGCCCAGGCAGGAGGCCCTGGAGACTGGGGCACGTGAGACCCCCAGCCTCTGCCCCCCGCCACAGGAGACCACACGGGTCACAGGGCCCGACCTCCTGCTCACCGGTAACCACTCCTTAGTTTTCTGCCCAGGTTGCACATAGCAGAGACTGCAGTGACCGCATGAGACAGAGGGCTTAGGCCACTTCACAGTTGGGTTTCTCCTTGTGAATTTGTAAGTCTGGGTCTGGGCTTCCCTGGTGGTTCAACAGTAAAGAATCCACCTGTCAATGCAAGAAATTCAGGCTCTATCCCTGGGTCGGGAAGATCCCCTGGAGGAGGAAATGGCAACTCATTCTAATATTCTTGCCTGGAGAATCCCATGGACAGAGGAACCTGGCGGGTTACAGCCCATGGGGTTGCAAACGGTCAGACACAACTGAGTGACTAACAGACACACAGGTTTTGTTTATTTACTCAAGGTAGAGACTTGTGGACATATTTCACTCTCCTCTTCCTCCCATTCATTTGGACACCAAGCCCTTGGTGAAAGCTTTTCTTAATCCTGGATCTCTGTCTATCACCTCCACTCAGAACTTGGGGTTGGTGTGCAACTACAGGGGTGGCCTTTGGCTGGTCCCCTCACCTCTTTTCTTCCTCTTTTCTATCCCCAACACAGTCATGCTCTACGTTGCTGCTCCATAGATTACTTACCATCCCTGCTTTCTATGCAAGGAAGCAATACCAGCAGCAGCAACCAACTAACCCACAGAACCCACAAAGCCTCTTCAGTGGCCCTCCGTTGCCTGCACAGTGAACTCCTGGATTCATAGTAAAGGATGCTTGTCCTCTGGCCCTGACTTTCCAGCGCCTTTCCCATCTTATGATGCGGCCACTCCACCTGCCTCTCTGCCCCTGTTTCCTGAGAAACCTGTGCATTTGTGAGTTGGTTTTGTTTTTAAACACAACTCTGTGCTTTTGTACCTGTTGGGGATGCCATTTCTCATACCCCATCTCGTTGTTTGCTGGTTGAATTTGTGTTCATCAAGGCTTCGTGCTCAGTCACTCAGTCGTGTCCAACTCTTTATGACCCCATGGACTGTGGCCTCTCTCTGTGCAATTTCACAATCAAGAATGCTGGAGTGGGTTGCCATTTCCTACTCCAGGGGATCTTCCTGACCCAGGGATCGAACCTCCATCTCCTGAGTCTCCTGCATTGGCAGGCAGATACTTTACCACTGAGCCATCTGGGAAGCCAGCTGGCAGACATTGTTTCTCTGTGTTTTCACGGTGACAGGAATGCACTCGGGCTCACATTGTATTGCATTTGCTTCTATTCCAGTGGCTCATGTAGTCTGTGAGCTGCTGGGAGCCAGGCCCTGTGCATTGCTGTCACTGGGTGGAGGGAGGGATAGTGGCAGGACTTGGGGAATGGAAGGGGTGGCAGTGTACCATAGATGGGGGGGGGCGCATGAAGAAATTTAAGAAAGAGTCAGAATGCATGGGCTGTAACAGCTCAGGACTATGTGATTGACTTTTATGTGCCACAGAACCTTGCCCTCTTGCCAGCACTTTTGGGAAGAGTCTCAGCCCTAATGCTTTAAGCACGTTGCTGTAATTCCACTCTCCATAAAGTGGTCTTTAAATTGTGTTTTGAGGCTGGCAAGTGCATATCAGTGACAAGCTTAACTGTACAGCCACAGCAAAACGGGAATCTAGACCTATCTGTATGCAAACACCATGCTTCAAGTTCATCATTGTTATTAGGAAATGGAAATACAGCCGGAGCAGAAACCCCAGTATATTTCCCTCTGCCTGTGTTGTGTTTTTGTCAATGGGGCTTCTGAAGGACTCGGCATTTACGAACCCATTAGAATGAGCAATTTTATATCCTAATGTAAAATTAAAGGAATTAAAGGATCTTCCTGAAAGATACACTTGTTTAAACCTCTGTTAATGTCTCTCTTGCTTTTGTTGTCTGGGTTAGTGATATACTATTGGAGTAGAAAATGTCCCAGTCGTGTATATACTTTCTAAATCTTAATGTATTTTTTTTTCTAACAAGGTGTAGAACTGATTTTCTTCTCTTCTGTCCAAAATATAAGACGGAGGGACAACAAAACTGTTCTTAAATGCAAAGCATGCTATAATTCTTTTTTTCCCCAGTTCTTTATTATTATTTTTAAAAAATCTCATTTGTATCATCACATTGTCTATTTTCCAAAGATGTATGCTCTTGGCTTCTCCCAGCTCTCATCTGTGAGCCCATTAATTCCTTTTCCTTAAGCCCATCAGGCAGTATTTACTGTGGTGTTCACCAAGGCCTCCCCTAACTTGCGTGGGATCTGGGGCAAAGAGTCTTTGTGAGGTCTCTGGCCATGTTAACAATTTGATTGAAACGTGTGTTCAAAAATGCGTGATGGGACTTCCCTGGTGGTCCAGTGGTTAAGAATCCACCTTGCAATGCAGGGGACGTGGGTTCAATTCCTGGGCGGGGAACTAAGTTCCCACATGCAACTAAGCCCAGACCTTGCAACTCCTGAGCCCACACACCAGAGCTCGAGAGTGTGCACAGCCGTGAAAGAGCCTGCATGCCACAACTCGGGCTTGACACAGCCAAAGAAATAAATATTTAAAAACACATGGGTCCATTGAGGTGTATCAGTTTATCAGTGAAGGTTTAGAATCATGCAGAGAAGACATACTGAGGGCCTTTTTTTTTTTTTTCCCCAATCAGTGCATGTGAAGGTGCTTCCTCCTCTCGAGGCATCATCTCTATCTGTTCAAGTCCAGGGACCGTCACTTCATCGTGTTCATGACCAGTTCCTGATCATTTCACACCCCCCACCTTGCCGTCACACACAACACCTGGCTCTTCGGAACCTGTTTACACTGAAACAACCCACTTCATCTTGCCCGTGTGGTTTCCTAGGGCACTTTCCGAGGGCTGGTCACACTGTTTTGGACACAATGGACATCGTCCCTCCAGCCGTCCGGGAACACTGGCTTCCAGGGACAACCTCAAGGTGCTACTGTGCTTTGTCAATGATAGTTACGAAGGCACCCCTTCCCCAGAGGATGCAGCAACGCTTGGATGATAACTTCTTTGTGGTCGTATTCAATATGCTGGTTTTATAGCTTAAGGTAGACCAGCGCATCTTCTGTGTCTTGAACCCTTTAGATGCTCGTCTCTGCAAGCTGAGATGTGCTCTCTCGCAGTGTTGCTCACAGCTTTCTACTCCACAACCCAGGGGCCAGGCTGGGGGAGAGGAGTGGTCTCCTGGCTCAAAGAGCATCTATCCCTTATCCTACACTCACCTAGGAAAGTACAGCCATAAAGGATTTCCTCTAGATTTACTGTTATTTCTGTAAAAATGTCAACCTGACGGTTTGCAGATAGTCTCCTGAGTTATCCCAGAGACAATGCACAAGGTATTCTCACATAACTGGGAATCTTGACAAATCCTGAATTGTCCAAGAGCCCAGTAGTTGATAAAAATCTCATTCTTATATTCCGGCCATTGTGCATGTGTGTGTCTGTGAGTTATTCTAAGTGCTTCGTGGTTCTCATAATTTTCTGCACCCATTTGTGAAGTGTACTTTGATGTTGATTTTATTTTTCCTTTGTGAAAAAATATAACAATGTATGTAATAATTTTCCAAATGGACACTGATGGTGAAGGAGGCTGCCTGTGTGTGTGTAGGGGGGGTGTGCAGGAAGTATTTGCAAAGCTTTGTTGATGTTGTTCAGTCGCTCAGTCATGTCTGACTCTTTGTGACCCCCTGGACTGTAGCACCTCAGGGTTCCCTGTCCTTCACCATCTCCCAGAGTTTGCTCAAAGTCACATACATTGAGTTGATGATGCCATCCAGCCATCTCATCCTCTGCAATGCTCTGTAGTTTTAGCCCATTTTTGCTGTGAACCTAAAACTTAAAAAAAACTAATATAGGGAAAATACTGACTCAGAAGACTGTGATTGTCACCATGTTAACGGAGGTGGGAGAGGATGTTTTAAAGTCACATGGTGCATGGGGCAATGATATGGAAAGTCCTAGGAGATGGGTGCAGCCGCCTCTTAGGACTGCCAGCCATGGAGACAGACCTGGAGACTGTGGGAGAGTTGGGGTGACCCTCCTGCCCGCCAGGGTAAAGGACATCTGCCGCCACCCCAGCTGCCCCTGGGTGCTAAGGACCAGAGGCAGCACTGTAGTTGGAACACAGATGGGCAAAAGCCAATCCACAGACCTATGCTCTTGGCTCCAGTCCAAGGATCAGCAGTGACCCTTCATGAGCTCAGAACCCTGAACTCGCCCTGTGTCTGACATGAGTAAGAATCTCCAAAATCAGCACGCCAGCACCATTCTGGCAGCCTGTGTGGGTGCTCAGTCGCGTCGGATGCATTGCGACCTCGTGGACTGCCAGGACCTCGTGGACTGTCCATGGAATATTCCAGGCAAGAATACCTGAAGTGGGTTGCCATGCCCTCCACCAGGGGATCTTCCCGACCCAGGGATCGACCTGTGTCTCTTGCGTCTCCTACGCTGGAAGTCAAGATTCTTTACCACTGCTCCACCAAACCTTTGAGACCAATATGGTACCACTTGGTGGGAGTCATCTGCTGGCCAGGCTGCCTTCCTGGAACCAGAGCCCAGTCAGGACCAACAACCCACCAGCATGAGTCGGCTTGCTCCTTGGGGCATCTGGTCAACCCATTTTCAGACCACAGAGTCTGGAAACTAGATACATTTGCCCCTCTGGTAGTGGAGGAAGCCTGTACTTCACTCCCCATATCTTTTCTCCACCAGCAGTTGAAGCATGAGGGATTGATACTGGTTGCGTGAGGTCCTTCCGGAGATCCCCTCACAGCGTTGGATCACTTTCCTGACTGGCCTGGTCACTGTGACTCATCTGGTCTCACTATCAGATTCAGAACTGCTCTGTACAGTTGTGCAGGTTGTGCACTGCACAGCAGTGCCTGTTCCCAGGAGGCGCCACTCATGCCGCAGACCGTGCAGATATTTTATTACAGCAGATGGCGCTAAACTGTCTTGTTCTAAAAAAGATCTGTGTATTATGATGATTTTTTTTTTTTTTTTTTGGATAAACGGAAATCTTGAAGAAGGGGGCACCTTTTAAGAATTTGTAGGAAATAGCCATATGAGCTAGCAGTGCCTTGGGCTATACCTGCCCACTCTCTGCTGGCCAAGCTGTGGAGGCACCTTCATTTTCCCCTGGTTGACATCATTCATTCATGCATTCCTTTATTCACTGACAGTTATCCAGTGCCCACATGTGCCCAAACCCTGAGAAGTTGGGAGGTTTTGGGAGCAGTCCTGCTACGTGTAGGGGGTGGCCCGTTGCCCAGTGGCTCAGGTCCCCAAGGGCGTGTCCAGTTTTGGCCAGCGGAGAACAAGAAGAGCAGCGTGTGACTCTGGGCCAAGCAGTTGAGAAGAGGTGTTGCTCCCACCCCTCTTCCCATCTGGGTGGATGCACCAGCCTCGGTGGCCTGTAGAGGCTGAGCCATGGGGCCTGGCCTGTGGTCACACAAAGTCCTGATGAGTACAGTCGATGTGAACACGGCTTCCTTGTCAAGTGGACCTGGATTCAAGCCCTAACGTTGCCACTCATCGGCTGTGCGGCTTTAGTCTTCAACCCCAAAGTCCTAGTTCCTCACCTATAAAATGCAAAGACCAATCCCCCAGCACGTCAATGGTTGGGAGGAATACAGGCTGTGACGCACACACACAGTGTGAGGAGAGAAGGCACTCAGCGAATGGCCCCCACGTTGCCCCAGGGCTGGGGTGTCTGCAGTGATTAGGGCTGTGGGCTCTCGACCAGGCAGCTTGGACCTGAACCCTGGGTCTGTCCTTCCGTGCTGTCTCAGGGACGTGACTTACTCATCTGTTAAATGGGAACAGCAGCAGTCTGTATGTCATAAACAGGTTGGGAGGATGAGATTGAATAGAGAAAAGTGCCAGGCACAGGGTAAACACTGGGAGTGGAGACCTCCCCAGTGGTAATGCTAATCCATGAACCCCTAACTGTGACCTTCTTTGGAAAAAGGGTCATGGCCAGCATCATTAAGTTGACCTTGAGACCAGATCATTCTGGATTATTTGGATAGGCCCTAAGTCCAATGACACGTGCCCTTGTAAAAGGCAGAAGGGAAAGAGGTAGACCACAGAAAAGAAAGCCGTGGGGAGACAGAGACTGGAGGATGCAGCCAGAAGCCAAGGAATGCTGACAGCCCTGAGATGCTGGAGGAGGTGAGCAGGGATCCTCTTCAAGAGACTCTGGAGGGAGCTTGGCACCTTGATGTCAGATATCCAGCTTTTAGGACTGTGAGAACATCCATTCCGTGGTTTGGACCTCACTGCACCTGTGTTTGCTGACCTGCCGGGACCACACATGGTGAGGCTGGTGGTGTGAGATGCTGTTCCTCGGAAGGAGACCTCGGTTCTGTTAGAAAGGGGATGACTGCTTAGTCATCCAAATGACAGATGTCGATTCCAGGGACATGAGTCCCTTTGGAGGGAGATGGGTGGTGGATTCCTGGGGTCGGGGTGAGGTCACGGCTTTCCCGGGATAGGCAGAGTCAGAGGGTAGTCCGGGAAGCAGGTAAGCACACCTGGGTCCTGACTGCCTGGGTGGGATCAGGAAGGAGGAGGGTGTGGACATGTAGAAAGAAGAAGAGCCCTCGGAGACGGCCTCACCTCCCACAGAGGACTGCAGAATGTGCTGGAAGAACCTGGTGCCCTGGAGTCACCTCTCATGGAGGTTTGAAGGACCTAGCACGCTGGAAGGGCAGCGCCTTGCGGCTTTAGCTTCTTGCTCCTTGAAGGTGGAGACTGCTAGCCCTTACCTGGCTTCCTTTCTGTCTCTAGCTGAGAGTTTCAGGGGTGGGATGGACAGGCCATCGCAAGCAGCAGCTGCTCTGCTCCGCAAGCGTAAATGACACAGGTGGGCTCCCCTTTGTTCTCATAGCTGGGGATACTGGTCCCCAGAAAGGTCCTGACTGGGCCATTCAGGGAGCTGGGGTGACAGGTGGGGACCACAGCCCTGCCAGGACCCATCTTCCTCCCCGAGTCCTTCTCATCCCTCCCCGCACCCCTGAAGGCATCTGGTCTCTGGGTGAAGACGCCGGGTAGGTCTCATCACCTTACCGATTTTTTTTTTTCCTCTGGCAGTTCTGAATTCGTGGATGCCCGGTCACCTGCTTACAGAAATGGAAACTGGCTCATAGAGTGATTTAAACCCCAGACCTGAGGATTACGTTCCAGGAAAGCGTGGGGCGAGGGTATCTTTCCATCTGGTTTACGGCCTCCTTTGCTGAGCAGCACTGCCCTTGGCCTCACCGAGGTTTTATAACTGGCTCTCATTTCGGGTCCGGCAGAGACCCCCTCCGGAGTTGTACGCGGAGGACGCCAGCCCCCCGCTTTCCCTGTGAGCGGATCTTTTCTCTCGCCTGATCCAACAGCCGTAAGCAAGACTCCAGTAAATAAATCGTTCAGTTCCCACCGAAATTGCCTATGCTGGAATTTGTGTCTTTTAGAGACACATGAATGATGACTGGGACAGAGCATCCTTTTATGTGAACCCGGATGATTCCAGCCCAGATAGTAGAAATGTGAGAAGCCTCAGCGAAGTCTGTTCTCTGGGTTATAAATTCCTTTTCTCTCTAATGCCTTGGCCTTATCTGGAGATTCTCTTGGCTGTGCTTTCTTCTTTCATGGCTGTCTCTTTATTCACCCTGTTCCTTCTTTTCGGGGATTTTACTAGCTCAGCAGCTGCAGTTGAATTGAGCCAAGAATATTTGCTCGGGTGGCCGAGAGATGGTCTCACCCTGCCTCCGAGGCCGTCTCTCCTCGGCACACTGGTGCCCTTCTGTAACTCTGCCCTTTCCGGAATCAGCTCTGCTTGAGCTTGGTTAAAAAAAAAAAAGTCAGCGAACGACAAAACAATTTCAAATGACTGGATTTGTTCACCTTTCTTTAGCTGTCCCTAAAATCACGCCCCTTTCCTAACTAACTTTCAAAGTGTGTATTTTGTCTGTGTCTACAGGATGTTTTAAAAGGTATTATTATTTTTTTAAACAAAAGAACAGTGTGACCAGATGCATTTTAAAATAGTTTGTGCACTTGAAACATCGAGCCAGAGGCTTTGTTGCTGCAGCCTTGGAAATAATGGTGGGGTTCCAACAAAATGGAAAAGTAGCTAACTGGTCATTCACACAGTTCTCAGAACCTGTGGGCTTTGGGGGCACTTATGGCATTCTTCAGGACCTCCTTGGTCATCCATGGTAAGGAATCCGCCTGCAATGCAGGAGATGTGGGTTCAATCCCCAGGTCAAGAAGATCCCCTGGAGAAGGAATTGGAAACCCATTCCAGTATTCTTGCCTGGAGAATCACATGGACAGAGGAGCCTGGCGGCTGTAGTCTATGGGGTCACAAAGAGTTAGACACGACTTAGCCACTAAACAAGAACAACGGCATTCTTCACAGAACCTGAGTCTACCTTGGGAGTGGTGATGGAACTTGAAAACACCTGAGGCTAAGGCTTCGGGTGTGCAGAGGGGTAAACAGAAGTCAGGTTTGGGGAAGACAGGGTCAAAAGGAGCTTAGAGAAAGTGGGGCGAAGGGAAAAAATGTGTTGTAATGGCAGAGAGAGGCCCAACTTTATCAGCTGTGATGATGCAAAGATGAAATAAAAATTAAGGCGGAAACAAAACGACTCTGAAAGTTTTAGAATTAATTGAAAAGATAATGTAGCAATATTCATACAGGTAAATTAGAACGTGAAATGAAAAGTGTTAAGGACAGAGACAGACAATTCGTATTAATAGAAGTGAAGTTGCCCCAAAGAAATATAACAGTTTTGACTCGATAAACACCTATTACCACAACTTTTGTTTTGTTTTTAGTGCCCCCCGCCCCATGTCAACATCCTCAGTTCGTTTAGTCCTTTTCAGTTCCTATTGAAAAAGGAAAAATTGAAGTGTTTTTGTTTTTTAAAAAGGATGCATCTGTTTGTTTTTATTTAGAGCTGCACTGGGTCTTCACTGCTGCCTGGGGACTTTCTGCAGCTGCCGTGCACAGAGGCTGCTCGGGGCAGTGGTTTCTCTGTTGTGGGGCCCAGGCTCCAGCAGTCTGGGATGTGGGCCTTGCTGTCCTGCTGCTTGTGCGGCCTTCCCAGACCGGGGATCAAACCCATGTCCCTTGCACTGGCAGGCGGGTTCTTCATCACTGAGACATCAGGAAAACCCCTGAAGTAGTCACTTTTAAAAAACCCTGAGGGGTTTTCTGGTGATAGGCTTACATACCTTCCTATCGTATACAAAAACAATTTATTATTTGTGTGCAAGCACGTGTGCTAAGGTGCTTCAGTTGTGTCCGACTCTTTCTGACCCCATGGAGTGTAGCCCTCCAGGCTCCTCTGTCCACGGGATTCTCCAGGCAAGAATACTAGAGTGGGTTGCCATGGCCTCCTCCAGGGGACCTTCCCAAGCCAGGAATCGAACTTGTGTCTCTTACGTCTCTGGCATTGGCAGGCGTGTTCTTTACCACTGGTACCACCTGGGAAGCCCTGTATACATGCCTTATTTTTGTATAATTAATAATCCATGGATCAACTTGACTTCTCTCCTCTTAAATTCCAGTGTCTACTTAGGGCTTAAAGTAACCTGACAATAGGGCCATTATCTTGCCACATCTTTGCAATATTTACAAATATTTTCTTTGAAAAAGAAATTGACTAACCTAGAATTGAAGAGATTTTAACACACTGCTATTGTAATGGGGAGAACGGTGGCCTCAAGATATGCTTACATACTGATCCCTCGAGCCTCTAAATACCACTTTACTCATGAAGAGTCTTTGTAAGTGTAATAAAGTGAAGAATCTTGAGATGAGATCCTTCTGAATTACCCAGGTGGACTCTAAGCGCCATCACAGTGTCATCACAAGTGTCTTTGTGAGGGAGAAGCAGAGGGGAGCCGGAGACACAGAGGAGGAGGTGACGTGAAGATGGAGGGAGAGACTGAAGTGAGGTGGTCTCCAGCCAGCGTGGGCAGCCCCCAGGAACTGGGAGCCGTAGACAATGGATTGTCGCTAAGGGTCTCGGGAGGAAGCAGGGCCCTGATGACACCTTGATGTCAGATTTCTGGTGTCCAGAGCTGCGACAGAATAAATTTCCGTTGTCTTCATGTAGACGTATGGCAGAAACGAACACAGTTTTGTAAAGCAATTATCCTCCAACTAAAAATAATTACATTTTTAAAAAGAAAAAAGAATTTCTGTTGTTTAAAGCTACTAGTGCAAATGTTAGTCTCTCAGTTGTGTCTGACTCTTTGTGACCCGTGGACTGCAGCCCGCCAGGCTCCTCTGTCCATGGGATTTCCCAGGCAAGGATACTGGACTGGGTTGCCATTCCCTTCTCTAGGGAATCTTCTCCACCCAGGGATCAAACCTGGGTCTCCTGCATTGCAGGTGCATTCTTTACCGTCTAAGCCATGAGGGAAGCCCTTAAAGCCACTAAGTTTGTGGTAATTTGTTATGGTAGTCATAGGAAACAAAATTCTCAAAAATGAACAGATTAAGAAAAAGAATAACTAATTAGAATATCAAGGATTTGAAAAATGGAATCAACTCTACATCTGAGTGTGCTACTTTTTATACATATATAGAAAAATTTATTAAAATTGACCATGTCCTACGCCACAAAGGAAATGTGCAATTTCCCAAGTTGAAGTCATTGAGTCTTCATTCTTTTGGGGGCAGTGCAATAAAAACAGCAACCACCCACAAAAAGATGGACAGAACATCCCCTGAATGCATTGGGAGATTAAAAAATATCTTCTAAATAATTCATGTTTTAATGAGAAAGTCAAAATAGAAGTTATAGTACTTAAGAGCAAATGATTACCCGAGCTGTGCGTATAAACTTGTGAGATAAAACCACAGTGTTACTCAAAGAAGAATTTTGAGCTAGGAATGCATTTATTAGAAAACAAAAAGATCGAAAAGAAATTAGCTAAGCTTTCTTAGCTGTAAAAAAAAAAAAAAAAAAAAGAACAGCAAAACAAATCTAAAGAGAGTAGAAGGAAGGAAATAATATGGATTAGAGCAGAAATTATTGAAGTAGAAAACTAGAAAGTCTAGTAGCATTAATCAACAAACAGAAGCAAGTTATTTAAAGTGATTAAGAAAATCAGTGAGTTTTGGGCAGGTATGATCAATAAAAAAGAAAAAATATATAAATAAATATCATGAGGAAACAAGAAAAGATCTATAGTTGTAAATATTTTTGGCTCAAAATATTTTAAAGCATTAAATATCTTTATACTGATCCTTTAAGTAGCTGATATTGAAAAGTTCCTAAGATACAAATAATCAAGATTGACCCAAGAACAAGTAGTGAAACAATCGTAAATGGAAATGATGGACAAAGATCAATAAGCAAGAGGAGTTGCAGAGTTGGACATGACTTAGTGACTGAACAGCAAAACCAAGTCCATACTGTCTGACAGATCTGCTGTGTGCTGTGCTTAGGCGCTCAGCCGAGTCCGACTCTTTGTGACCCCAGGGACTGTAGCCCGCCAGGCTCCTCTGTCCATGGGGCTTCTCTAGACAAGGATGCTGGAGTGGGTTGCCATGCCCTCCTTCAACGGATCTTCTAACCCAGGGACCAAACCCAGGTCTCCCGAGTTGCAGGCAGATTCTTTACTCTCTGAGCTACCAGGGAAGCCCCAATAGATGAGTTCTACCAAATAATCAAGGAGAAGATAACTTAGATTTGGGGAAACTATTCTAGAGGATAGAAAAAGGTGGAAAAAAGACTTCTGTAGCCATACGGTGGCTACAACTCTGTGATCCCAGGGAAGACCTGGTATAGTCAAATGAATACATAAATAAAAATATTAAAATAAAGAAAAAGAATGCTCACCAACCCATTTTATGAAGTTAGTAGAAAACATCAAAACTATTCAAGAAAAGAATAAAAAACCCCAAAGGCTCATTACACTTATGAATGTGTGTGCAGAAACCATAAAAATATTAGCAAATTGAATTTTACAGTTTACTAATAGGACAATACACCTTGAGCCAGTTAGGGTTGCTTCAACAAAGAATATTTATCAGTGTGGTCAACTGCCTGAAATTAAAAGAAAAAACCCCAAACCTCCAAGATTTTCATAATAGATGCTAACCTCCCTCCCCACCCACAATAAATATTCATTCACCACGTAAATCATGAGAAAACTGAATAGAAGGAAGCTCCTTGAACTAATAATAAAGAATATATACCAGAAAATCATAGAGATCCCCTTACTTTATGATGTAACAAAATTTAAGTAGTCACTGTTCCTATAATGTGTTAGCTACAGTTCAAGAAAAGAAATAAAAAATTGAAAGGAAGAAACAAAACTGTTAGGTTCAGATGTTATAATTGCTCAAGTTGAAAAACCAAAGGAATCACCTGGTGAACAATGAGGGCCAATAAATTAGTTTATTCAGCAGAAAGGCTGAATGAAACCTGAACATATAAAGAGCTTTAATTTTTCTTTAGCTAGCAATAAGTAGTTAGAGATTACAATAGAAGAAAAATGATCTGCTTCATAATAGCAATGAAGTATGTTAGGTATATGAGAATAGACCATGGCAGGGGCATAGCCAGTCACCTTCCTTCTTTACTAAACAACCTCAAATTATGTTTGTGTTGGCAATATTCTATAAAACAAAATACTTGATCTCCCAGCATGCTTTGTAGCTAGGGTTGCCCATGTGATAACAGTCCCATGCTCCAAGAAACATAGGCAGAATTACATGGGAGGGCATTCCTTACCAGATAAGACGAGAATGTCACCTTCTTCCTGCCTGGAAGACAGACAAGATGTTAGGAGGTATAGCTGCCTTCTTGTGATCACAGCATGAAAGTGTCCTGCTGGGGATGGTGGAAAAAACACCTGTTCCCTGATGATTTCCTGAGGCAAAGTATTGGCCCTGGACTGCCTTGGGCTTGTTGGAGATGGGTGGCAAGGAGGAAGGGGGGTGGGCAGGAGAGGGGAGAGAGGGAGGGAGAACCTCATTTGTTATAGTCACTGGTATTTAGATTCTCTCTGCCTCACAAGTGAACACATCTCTAACTGATGCAAAACCTGAAAAATGTTAAAACCCAAGTGAACAAATCCGTAAAATTTCATAGTAGAACATGAAGGTAGCCTAAAAAAAGGAGAGCTGTACTACGATCCCAAATGGAAAGATTCTACATGGTGATGAGGTTGTTGTTGTTATGGAGTCGCTAAGTTGTGTCTGGTTCTTTGCAACCCCATGGACTGTAACCCGCCAGGCTCCTCTGTCCCTGGGATGCCCCAGGCAAGAATACTGGAGTGGGTTGCCATGTCCTTCTCTGGGGGATCTTCCTGACCCAGGGCTTGAACCCGCGTCTCTTTTGTCTCCTGCATTGGCAGGTGGATCGTTTACCACTAGCGCCACCTGGGAAGCCCCCGGCCCCTCCTGGACCGCACGAGTGATTACTGTCTTACCAGTTACGCCTTTATCTGTGCTCTAGTTGTCTGTCTCCTCAGAGAAGGTATGTTGAGGTGCCGCTTATGGGCTTGCCCCCTCTCTAAGATCATCCTATCTCTAGAGGACCCCTCCTTTAGATCCTCATCCAGATCACCAAATCAAAGCCCAAATCCTATAGGTGGTTCTAACATCCTCTTCCTGGCCATCCAACCCCCCTCTCTCCCCAGCTCTCCACCGTGCATGATCTCTCTCCTCACAGTGAGTGATACGTGTGACTTCTTTACCAGAAATTCAAAGTATATCTCAGGTGGCTTAGCCTGGAGGGGACTGACAGTACATGTATGTGAAATATATGCAATAGAAATTAAAAGTGAGCTAAAATATGTAATATTAAGACTAGCGTATTCCTGTTTATTAATGGTATGAAACTTCCTAGGCCATTTCTCTCTGTTCTCATTAGAGCACATTAAGAACTTTGTTGATGTTCAGTTGCTAAGTTATGTCCATGGACTGCGGCATGGCAGGCTTCCCAGTCCTTCACTGTCTCTGAGTTTGCTCAGGCTCATGTCCACGGTCTGGTGTGACTCAATGAAGCGATGAGCCATGCCATGTAGGGCCACCCAAGATGGACGGGTCATGGTGGAGAGTTCTGACAAAACGTGGTCCACTGGAGATGGGAATGGCAGACCACTTCATCATCCTTGCCTCAGGAACCCCATGAACAGTATGAAAAGGCAAAAAGAACTTCTAGAAATAGTAATATAATCAAATATTCATTATGAAAGAAATCTTGTTTACTTTGTTGTGATACAGTGATCTGAAGGCTAGATTCCAAGTTCAGTTTATTTTGACGAGGGTTTTAATGTTGTCTTAGCTGAGAGTGAGATTTTCCAAATATAGGTAGATCCAAATGGTTTTGCTTACCAAAAAACCACAAGATTCATTTTTTTTTCTTGACAATGAAATTTTTCCTTTATTGAACTTTGCCTATATGATTGCTAGTAAATTTTAAAAAAATGAAAAATAAAAATTGCAATGAAGAAGAAAAAATTATGGAGTCATATTTTTAAAGTTCCATTAAGATGTTCCTACAAAAAAGAGAAAACTTATATGTACATAATAGTTTTCTTCCCTCCCAGTGGCAAATAGTATAATTAAATTTTTTGCTCTTAAGCCGTAACTTCTGCAAATTTGTCAATGACTTTTTAAAAATTCGATCATGTCTTATTGATATGCAATTCACCATAGAGCCAGCTTTGTTAATCTCCTTTCGTTTGTAGTTGACGGACACCTCTTTATCATTTAATCACATGAAGAAGGAAAAGTCTTATTTAAGGTATTAATGGATGTTTGGCAAAGATTTATAAAAATTCCATTTTACAATAAATTCCAGAAATTGAGTTCATGTCCTTGGTGAAATATTTAAAAAAATCACATCTACCAGTTATGCAATTGAAAACATGTGGAATTAAAATCCATTCAAAATAGTTTTTTGTAAGTCTTTTAAACAGATTAGAAAATTCTGTTTTAAGATAGGAGAGCTTAGTGGATAATGTATTATCTTGTTTGGGGCAGTAAAGTCTTATAATAATGAAGACATTTCCATTTATCTGTATTCAGAAGCTCTCTGTATAACATGGCCCTTTCTTTCATACCCATTTAAAAAGTGTTACTTTTCCTTTGAAGGGACAGATGGAATGTGTCTAGTTTTTCAAAAGTATGACAGCGGGATACATGCTAGTGGTTTTTAAAGTCAAGCCAATTGGGAAAACTTACTTTTTTGGTGCAGGTACCGTGTAACGAACCTCTTTATATATGACAACTGTGGTGAGCACTTTGCCTTGGCTAATCAGTCTGTGTGAGGTCTCAAGAGGTCCTCGTAGACCTTATTTCATTGCTCATTCTGCTCTTGGAAGGAGTGCACTCTCCGTGTCTCTAACTGGGCAGATATAACTGTATTGAACCGCTAGACCCCAAACAGGAGCCCTCATGCAGGGTCACTGGCCTGGCCTCCCCAGCGTGTCCACCCACCTCCCTTCACTCCAGGTGGCCATGGGATTGGCCATCACTGGACCCAGTGGGCT
This sequence comes from Muntiacus reevesi, assembly GCF_963930625.1. Lineage (NCBI taxonomy): Eukaryota > Metazoa > Chordata > Mammalia > Artiodactyla > Cervidae > Muntiacus > Muntiacus reevesi. The sequence continues at coordinate 8,481,789 of NC_089262.1, read as the reverse complement.
CCCCAGGATTCACCTGTATTTCACGCTGGTCACGTGGCCTTGAGCAAGTCACCCACCCTCTGGCCTGAGTTCGATGACATGAAGACCATCAGTCAGAGTGCTTCCTGGGGCCTCTGAGTGGATGAGATGGAGCCAGTATGGAGACAAATCAGCAAGTAAGTGTGGCTTGAATGCTGGGCCTTTATGATTCTTTAGAGACAAGAGAACAAGGTCATTGTCGTGGCAGAGAGTATAGAGGACAGGGGAGCCCAGAGGCGTGAAGTTAGCACTTGGCTGGCTGATGGGGGCCTTTTTGCTTCTTGGGGGAATGTGGCATTTTATGGGGTCCCAGCAGGTGGGTTTGATTTAGTTGGCAGGGATTGAGGAGAGGAGACTTCCTCTGAGTTGAGGCAAAGCAGGCAAAGGAATTGAGGTAGAGAAGGCAGGCTGCCCTCGGCAGTAAGATGGGGGAGGCTGTCTAGACCAAGGGCTGTGGCCATGGTCTCTTAGAAGACTCTGAGATCCCCCGGGGAGTCAAAGTCCCTGTGAACCCCTGGTCCCTCCCCTTCTCCCACAGCATCCTCTTACCCTTGGCATGTTGAGTTAAGCTCTTCCGTGTCCACGCACAGGAGGACAACTGGCCCAGTCCCTTCCTCCCTCCTCTTATACCTGCCCTTTAGCTGTGCCCTTGCACTTGTCTGATTTGTCTATTAGGGCTTAGTGAACTTGCTTACTTAGAAAGGGATGCTGAATGACGATCTTTAAATTATTAATGATTTCAGCACTTTGTAATTAAAATGCTCATTTTCTCCGTGAATTTCAAGCACACATATATCACGAATACAGACAGAATCTATTTTAATGAAAAACATTAAAGCACTCAATTCCAAGTAATGAGGTTATTTCCATGTCTTGGCTGTTAGTTCATATTTGACTCATTCATTTATTTATCCACTCACTCACTGAATACTTTTGCCCCCTGCTTGGAGTAAAGTATTCATACAGCTTTGTAGACGTAACTTCCATCCATTACACTGAAACAATATCTCTACATCTGAGTGGCACACAGTCCATCTTTTGGAAGATATTCTTTCTGGCTAGGTTATTTCATGATCATATTTAAATTTGAGCACCTGCTGACTATTTAGGAAAATACTCTGGTGTTTAGGAAAATACTGTAGTGTGAAAGGGGATGTTTCCTAGGGCATAGCCAGGAGAGACAAAGGGAGCAACAACGTGCTTTGTGTAATCAAGTTGGAGGGATTTGAGGTTTCTAAGGGTCGGGGAAGTCTGGAAGAGAGGATATGGGAAAAGTGAAGAGGTTTTATGGAAGATTGTATTTTCTAAAGATGGAAACATCTCCCATCACACAAGATCTTCCATTGAGAGGTGGGGGCCGGTCCCCTTCTCCTGGATCTGGGGTGGGCCTTTGCAATTGCCTCAGACAGAAGCAGAACCATATGAAGGGCTTCTCAGGTGGCTCAGTGGTAAAGAATCTGTCTGCCAATGCAGGGCATGTGGGTTTGACCTCTGGGTCGGGAAGATCCCCTGGAGAAGGAGATGGCAACCCACTCCAGTATTCTTGCCTGGGGAACCCCATGGACAGAGGAGCCGGGCAGGCTACAGTTCATGGGCTGGCTAAGATTCAGACATGACTTAGGGACAGTATGAGCATGAGCATCCTATGACCTCCAAGGCTCGGTCATAAAAGTGCATGAGATTCTACCGTTCTTGAGGTGCTCTTGCTCTTGGAACCTGGTGGCCATGTTGTGAGGAAGCCCAGAAGAGTCCAGGTAGACAGACAACATGGAGTGATCATATGTGTAGATACTAAGGTCCACAGTCTGCTCAAGTTCTCAGTCAACAATTTGCCTTAACCATGAGACACCTTATGACTCATTGGAAAAGACCCTGATGGTGGGAATGATTGAAGGCAGGAGAAGGGGGTGACAGATGGTTGGATGGCATCACTGACTCAATGGACATGAGTTTGAGCATGTTCTGGAAGTTGGTGATGGACAGGGAGGCCTGGCGTGCTGCAGTCCGTGGGGTTGCAGAGTCGGACATGATTCTAAGGGTCAGGGAAGTCTGGAAGAGAGGATATGGGAAAAGTGAGGTTTTATGGAAGAGTGTATTTTCCAAAGATGGAAAGAGTCAGACATGACTGAGCAACTGAACTGAACTGAATGAGACATGAGTGAAGATATCTCAAGAAGATTTCAGTCCCTAGTTATTAAGTCACACCCAGACTCTGAGATGTCTCAGAGGAGGTCCCAGAAATCCTGGAGAAGAAATAATTGTTCCTATTGTGTCCTGTCTGATTCCTGATTCCTAGAATCTGCCAGCATAATGCATTAAAAATATTTTTAAAGACTTGAAGAGAAGTTCTAAGTCTGCAGCAAAATTGAGAGGAGGGTCAAGAGATTTCCCATATTTTCACTGCCCTAAAAATCTGCTATAATCTACCTACTCATTCCTGCCTATTGCCCCATAATACCCAACTCCTAACAATCACTTTTTACCTGACTTTTCCAGGATGTTATAGAGTTGGAATCATACAGTGTTTAGCCTTTTCAGATTGGTTTCTTTCATTTACTAACATGCATTTAACATTTCTCTATGTGTTTTCATGGCTTCATAGCTCATTTCTTTGTAGTGCTGAATAATATTTCATTGTCCATTATTCATGGAATGAATAATATTCCATTCCACATATGCATATCCAGGTATATGTCCTGGATATACCATGATTTATTTATCCATTCAGCTACTGCGGGACATCTTGGTTGCCTCCTAATTTTGGCAGTTATTAATGAGGCTTCCATAAACATCTGTGTGCCAGTTTTTGTGTGGGCATATGTATTCCACTCCTCTGGGTAAATACCAAGGAACATGATTGCTGAATTGTATAGTAATATCATATTTAATTTTGTAAGAACCCATCGAACTGTCTTCCAAAGTGGCTCTACCAGTTTGCGTTTCCACCAGCAGTAAATGAGGTTCCTCTTGCTCCCTCTCTCTCTCTCCCTCCATCTCCTTTGCTATATAAAAATGGGTTTCAAACACAGGCTTAGGAAAGCAAATAGCACAGGGGGCCATGTAATGAAAAGGGACAGTGCTTTGCTTGGCCCCCTCACCCTAGTTGAATGCTTCTAACAGAACTGCTTTGGAGGGATTCTGTGTTTCAATCTCCTGGTGGTTCCTCCATGTCTCTCAACAAAGCACTGACCTGGCTCTCTCCTGATTTATCAGTTCTGAGCACCATCTACTGGCTTTCTGCTGAGAGAGATGGGGTGGGACATGGCAGGGAATTCAGCTCTCCCTTCTTCCCCATCCCAACAGTACCTCATGTATTTCATTCTGCCCTTAACTGTGTCACTCTAAATAATGCATTTAAACATCTAATTTCTGTTACTTCAGCTTCAGAAACCAACACACTTGTCTCTCACTCCCTTTCTTTCTCTCTCTCTCCTCCCACACAGATGTTCCATTATCTGGGTTCAAAAGGAACATCAAGCCCGTTTATGTACAATTCCTCTACAAGGACCCCTGCCACGCTTCATTCTTTCTACTTAGATTTGCAACAGAGTCGCCCTGGCTGCCAGATGTCATAGGCAGGCAGACGCTGCTTTCCTGGGGTTTTCCTCCCAGCTTGGTATTTTGGGTCCTTGTTTCATTCCCCTTTCATGGGTCCCTCTCCAGATGCTCCCCAGCTTTGGGTGTGTCCTATGCTTATGCCTGCCAGAGGCTGATGGTTCCCTATTGGGAAGTGAGCTCAGCCTCCCCAGCCTGTTGCTTTCCTGGAGGCTCTGACGTGATAAAGTCTCTTTATCAGGGCACTAATCTTATTATTGTTTTTTCATTTATTTTTATTAGTTGTAGGCTAATTACTTCACAACATTGCAGTGGGTTTTGTCATACATTGACATGAATCAGCCATGGAGTTACACGTATTTCCCATCCGGATCCCCCCTCCCACCTCCCTCTCCACCCGATTCCTCTGGGTCTTCCCAGTGCACCAGGCCTGAGCACTCGTCTCATGCATCCCATCTGGGCTGGTGATCTGTTTCACTATAGATAATATACGTGCTGTTCTCTCGAAACATCTCACCCTCACCTTCTCCCACAGAGTTCAAAAGTCTGTTCTGTACTTCTGTGTCTCTTTTTCTGTTTTGCATATAGGGTTATCGTTACCATCTTTCTAAATTCCATATATATGTGTTAGTATACTGTAATGGTCTTTATCTTTCTGGCTTACTTCACTCTGTATAATGGGCTCCAGTTTCATCCATCTCATTAGAACTGATTCAAATGAATTCTTTTTAATGGCTGAGTAATATTCCATGGTGTATATGTACCACAGCTTCCTTATCCATTCATCTGCGGATGGGCATCTAGGCTGCTTCCATGTCCTGGCTATTATAAACAGTGCTGCGATGAACATTGGGGTGCACGTGTCTCTTTCAGATCTGGATTCCTCAGTGTGCATGCCCAGAAGTGGTATTGCTGGGTCATATGGCAGTTCTATTTCCAGTTTTTAAAGAAATCTCCACACTGTTTTCCATAGTGGCTGTACTAGTTTGCATTCCCACCAACAGTGTAAGAGGGTTCCCTTTTCTCCACACCCTCTCCAGCATTTATTGCTTGTAGACTTTTGGATAGCAGCCATCCTGACTGGCGTGTAATGGTGCCTCATTGTGGTTTTGATTTGCATTTCTCTAATAATGAGTGATGTTGAGCATCTTTTCATGTGTTTGTTAGCCATCTGTATGTCTTCTTTGGAGAAATGTCTGTTTAGTTCTTTGGCCCATTTTTTGACTGGGTCATTTATTTTTCTGGAATTGAGCTTCAGGAGTTGCTTGTATATTTTTGAGATTAATCCTTTGTCTGTTTCTTCATTTGCTATTATTTTCTCCCAATCTGAGGGCTGTCTTTTCACCTTACTTATAGTTTCCTTTGTAGTGCAGAAGATTTTAAGTTTCATTAGGTCCCATTTGTTTATTTTTGCTTTTATTTCCAATATTCTGGAAGGTGGGTCATAGAAGATCTTGCTGTGATTTATGTCGGAGAGTGTTTTGCCTATGTTCTCCTCTAGGAGTTTTATAGTTTCTGGTCTTACATTTAGATCTTTAATCCATTTTGAGTTTATTTTAGTGTATGGTGTTAGAAAGTGTTCGAGTTTCATTCTTTTGCAAGTGGTTGACCAGTTTTCCCAGCACCACTTGTTAAAGAGGTTGTCTTTTTTCCATTGTATATCCTTGCCTCCTTTGTCAAAGATAAGGTGTCCATAGGTTCATGGATTTATCTCTGGGCTTTCTATTCTGTTCCATTGATCTATATTTCTGTCTTTGTGCCAGTACCATACTGTCTTGATGACTGTGGCTTTGTAGTAGAGCCTGAAGTCAGGCAGGTTGATTCCTCCAGTTCCATTCTTCTTTCTCAAGATTACTTTGGATATTCGAGGTTTTCTGTATTTCCATACAAATTGTGAAATTATTTGTTCTAGTTCTGTGAAAAATACCGTTGGTAGCTTGATAGGGATTGCACTGAATCTATAGATTGCTTTGGGTAGTATAGCCATTTTGACAATATTGATTCTTCCAATCCATGAACACGGTATGTTTCTCCATCTGTTTGTGTCCTCTTTGATTTCTTTCATCAGTGTTTTATAGTTTTCTATGTATAGGTCTTTTGTTTCTTTAGGTAGATACACTCCTAAATATTTTATTCTTTTTGTTGCAATAGTGAATGGTATTGTTTCCTTAATATCTCTTTCTGTTTTCTGATTGTTAGTGTATCGGAATGCAAGGGATTTCTGTGTGTTAATTTTATATCCTGCAACTTTACTATATTCGTTGATTAGCTCTAGTAATTTTCTGGTAGAGTCTTTAGGGTTTTCTATGTAGAGGATCATGTCATCTGCAAACAGTGAGAGTTTCACTTCTTCTTTTCCTATCTGGATTCCTTTTACTTCTTTTTCTGCTCTGATTGCTGTGGCCAAAACTTCCAAAACTATGTTGAATAGTAGTGGTGAGAGTGGGCACCCTTGTCTTGTTCCTGATTTCAGGGGAAATGCTTTCAATTTTTCACCATTGAGGGTGATGCTTGCTGTGGGTTTGTCATATATAGCTTTTATTATGTTGAGGTATGTTCCTTCTATTCCTGTTTTCTGGAGAGTTTTAATCATAAATGGATTTTGTCAAAGGCTTTCTCTGCATCTATTGAGATAATCATATGGTTTTTATCTTTCAATTTGTTAATGTGGTGTATTACATTGATTGATTTGTGGATATTAAAGAATCCTTGCATTCCTGGGATAAAGCCCACTTGGTCATGGTGTATGATTTTTTTAATATGTTGTTGGATTCTGTTTGCTAGAATTTTGTTAAGGATTTTTGCATCTATGTTCATCAGTGATATTGGCCTGTAGTTTTCTTTTTTTGTGGCATCTTGGTCTGGTTTTGGAATTAGGGTGATGGTGGCCTCATAGAATGAGTTTGGAGGTTTACCTTCTTCTGCAATTTTCTGGAAGAGTTTGAGTAAGATAGGTGTTAGCTCTTCTCTAAATTTTTGGTAGAATTCAGCTGTGAAGCCATCTGGTCCTGGGCTTTTGTTTGCTGGAAGATTTCTGATTACAGTTTCGATTTCCTTGCTTGTGATGGGTCTGTTAAGATCTTCTATTTCTTCCTGGTTCAGTTTTGGAAAGTTATACTTTTCTAAGAATTTGTCCATTTCTTCCAAGTTGTCCATTTTATTGGCATAGAGCTGCTGGTAGTAGTCTCTTTTGATCCTTTGTATTTCAGTGTTGTCTTTGTGATCTCTCCATTTTCATTTCTAATTTTGTTAATTTGGTTCTTCTCTCTGTGTTTCTTAATGAGTCTTGCTAATGGTTTGTCAATTTTGTTTATTTTTCAAGAAACCAGCTTTTAGCTTTGTTGATTTTTGCTGTGGTCTCTTTAGTTTCTTTTGCATTTATTTCTGCCCTAATTTTTAAGATTTCTTTCCTTCTGCTAACCCTGGGGTTCTTCATTTCTTCCTTCTCTAATTGCTTTAGGTGTAGAGTTAGGTTGTTTATTTGCCTTTTTTCTTGTTTCTTGAGGTAAGCCTGTAATGCTATGAACCTTCCCCTTAGCACTGCTTTTACAGTGTCCCATAGGTTTTGGGTTGTTGTGTTTTCATTTTCATTCATTTCTATGCATATTTTGATTTCTTTTTTGATTTCTTCTATGATTTGTTGGTTATTCAGAAGTGTGTTATTTAGCCTCCATATGTTTGAATTTTTAACAATTTTTTTTCCTGTAATTGAGATCTAAACTTACTGCATTGTGGTCAGAAAAGATGACTGGAATGATTTCAATTTTTTTGAATTTTCTGGTACTAATCTTATTCATGAGTGCTCCACCCTCATGACCTAATCACCTTCCTAATACCATCATCTTGGGAATCAGGATTTCAACAAATGAATTTTAGGACACAAACTTTCATTCCATAACAGTGTCAATGTCATAAAAGACAAAGAATGACTGTGGACCTATTACAGATTGAAAGGTATTAAAGAATCATGGTAACTAAGTACAATACCTGAGCTGGGTTGGATTTTGTAGTGGAGGAAAAAATTCTCAGACATTATTTTTGGGTTAGTTGATAAAACTGAAATAAGAAAAGTAGATTGGATAAAAGTACTGTTTCCATCTGGAGATTGATAACTGTTGTGATTATGTAAGACAGTAAGTATCCTTACATTTAGGAAATATACACAGAAGAAATTAGGATTAAAGGGCTATGATGTAAGCAGTCTTTGTTCAAAGGGTTGAGAGAGGCAGAGAGAGAGAGAGAGTTAAAGATGATAAAACAAATGAGGCAAAGTGTTATCAGTCAGAGATTCAGGGTAAATGGTGCATGAGCATTCTATATTCTATTTTCATTCCTGCCACTTCTCTGTGTGTTTGAATTATTGCAAATAAAAGGCAAGAAAAAGTGAGCAAGGGCCAAAAAAAAAGGTTGCAGGAAACATGCATACAGATGTCTCTGAGCCCTTGAGTCAGTATTTTTTTGGGAAAATTCTCTGGATTCTTGGACATGGAATTGCTGGATCAAAAAATAGTCACACTTAACAAAATTTGGTTAATATTGCTGAATTGCCAGGCAGCTTTTGCCGCACCATATGTCTTAAGATAAAATGTGGTTGAAATTAGCATCGCTGATGGAGGCTAAGGACATCACCACCAACGGGCGTTTTGGAGGCTTCTGGGGCATGGATCCCATTTTTCAAAGGCCCTTTAAGCACCTCATGTGCCTTAGAGTGGAGCAGGAATCACGGGAACAGTCATCCCAGGTGTATCTGGGCTGCTATAACAGAATTACAGACTGGGGGGCTTAAACAACAGAAAAGGATAAGTCCACAGTTTTGGAGGCCAGTCTCTGACATCAAGGTGTCTGCAGGGTTAGTCCCTTCTGAGGGCTGTGAGGGAAGGATGTATACTAGGCTTCTCTGCTGGGTTTGTAGATGGCTGTCTTCTTCCCGTCTATTCATATCATCTCCTCTCTGTGTGTTTCTGTGTCCAAATTTCCTGTTTTTATAGGGATGCCAGTCATATTGGATTAGTGCCACCCTGGAGGCTCAGATGGTAAAGAATCTGCCCTGCCTGCAATGAAGAAGATATGAATTCATCCCTGGATCAGGAGGGTCCCCTGGAGGAGGGCATGGCAACCCATTCCAGTATTCTTGCTGGAGAATCCCATGGACAGAGGAGCCTGGTGGGCTAAATAAAGCCCATGGGATCTCCAAGAGTTGGACACAACTGAGCGAATGACTCTTTCACTTTTCAATGGCATCACTTTAACTTGATTACCTCTGTAAAGACCCTGTCTCCGATTAAGGTCATATTCTGAGATACTGGGTGCTGGGACCTAACATAGACTTGGAAGGGATGGGCCCTACTCCACCCATAACAGCAGGGGTCTGTGTGCTCTTGAGCAGTTCTTAAGTTCTTCCAGGCTTACCTCCCATCTGCCTTGAGCCCTGTGTCTGGACTCCATCTATTTGGCTGCATAGCTTAGCTTCTTTTTCATCTAGCCTTGCTCACATTGGCAGCTGGGCTTGAGGCTTGCTCTGGCTCTCACCAGGCATTCACTTCCGGTAGGCATCCCCAGAACCACGGGTGGAGAGTCCCTACAATCTGTGAAAGAGCTGAGGGTTGCACAACTCAGTTGGTGGCCAGAGACAGGAGACAGAGAAGAAGCCTGCATCTCAGTGACATCCCACTTTTCTCAGCATCCTCTCCACTGTTGGAAACCCATCACTTGTTACTGTTTGTGCATACAGTGTATGCTGAATATGGTTTTCTGGCTGTGAATACAATCCCACCAGCACATCCTATTCCTTCTGTTCATTGTACCCCATTTGCTAAACCCCTTCTGGGCACAAGACACTATGGCAGAAACTCTGTTAAAGGCTGTAAGAGACAGAGGGAGTCAGACTCAGGACAGCATCATCAGAAGATGGTGGACTCGGGAAAAGACGCACGTGCACATGCAATGTCATGTCATCAGTGGTGAGCGTCTGCTCCAGAATAATCCTTGGATTGAAAGATGCAGTGGCCCATCCTCTTAAGGTCAATTAGTGTAAAAAAGAGCTGGAGCCTCTGAATCAGCATGGGCCCGTCAGTCAAGGCTCTCACCATGAATCATGTTGTAAAGCCCCTAATTTGCACACGAGGCCTTGTGTTGCCTCTTTGCTCTTAGTAAACTTTGCATGATAACAAGTTGTGCCGAATCAGAGGGAGGCAACACAGAATTTGAAAGACTTCCTTTCCTTTGAGGCTTCTCATTTTACACCAGAATTCTGATGATAACTCTTAGACACAACTACATGTCCCCATTGGCCGATGAGCAAGTCAGCGGTGGGTTTTAGGGGGTATGTCTGTGCACACTCCACACTCTGCAGCTCCCCAGGATGCTCCAAGTGTCCTCATTCTAGAGCTGCCCTGTGGGCATTGCTGCATCAAAATATTTTCTTTCAAATTGAAAATCCCAGTAGCTCAAAATCACCCAGATGTAATGAACCAGGTGAAAATCTGATTTAATACCTGTCTGCAAACTGAGCACTGTGGGCAGGAAGGCAGGGGCTGGAAATTCCTTCAGGATGGAAAAGGAAGCCAGCGACCCAAGGCAGTCACTCATCCGGGCAGCAAAGGACGGAGGGACGATACAGCCAAGGCCGAGATGTCACCCAGAATTTCAGGGGGTCCTCCTGGGGGGCTCTTATCAGCCCTGGAAATGAAATTATAGAAACTGGAATCACCTTTCTGTCAATCCTAATCCTAAACATTTTCCTTCTCCTTACCTTCGCCTCTGTATGGGATTGAATATTATGCCCCCTGCTCCCCCAGTTCGTGTCCACCTGCAGCCTCAGAAGGTGACCTTATTTGGAAATAGAGTTTTTGTCTCTGTAATTAGTTATGACGAGGCTATACTCGAGCAGGGCTGGAGTACGGCTATCTATGGCTGATTCTCATAAGAGAAAGTGGGTGCTCAGACATGCAGGGAGAAGGTCATGTGATGACCAGGGCAGACCCTAGAGTGATGCATTTAAGAGCCAAGGGATGCCAAGTGCTGCTGACAACATCATCAGATGCCAGGAAGGGGCAAAGAAGAATCTTTCCAGAATCTCTAGCGGGCACACAACCCTGCTGGCACCTTCATTTTGGACTTCTGACCTCCAGGACTGCAAGCGAAAAAAATTTCTGTTGTTTCCAGCCACTCAGGTGGTAATCATTCTCTTTGGTATCCCTAGGAAAACAATGGGGCTTCCCTGATGGCTTGGCAAGTAAAGAATCTGCTACAATGCAGAGACACAGGAGATACAGATTTGATCTCTGGTTTGTGAAAAGGAAATGGCAACCTGCTCCAGTATTCTTGTCTGAGAAATTCCATAGACAGAGGAGCCTGTGGGCTACAGTTCATGGGGTCGCAGAAGAGTCAGACACGAATGAAGGACTAAGCACAGACATGCAGGAAAATAACGGGTGTGTGTTAGTCGCTCAGTCGGGTCCGACTCTTTTGCGACCCATAGACTGTAAGGCTTCTCTGTCCATGGGGTAGCTATTTGGATATAGTTTAAAAGATCAGAAGCTTCCTTTTCTTCTTGGGTGGCTGGGCAGAGCGGAGGTCTTGTTTGTACTCACAGGTGGGTTATGGAGCTGATCACAGGCGGGTTGGGGATCAAGGTTGCTGAACTGTCAGGTCTGTTTCAGAGGTGGAAGATTGTTTTGTCTTTCTGTTGTTTGAGGGCTCGCTGGAGCTGAGACTCTGATGACTTTTCAGTCATGTGAGAGAAGCAGCTCCTCAAGTATTTAATGAGGTTCTTGGTTCTATAGTGAGTGCCGTGGGGTTTCTCCTGGTTTCAGGAGGAGGCTAGATGGGCAGACATGTGTGAAGGGTGCCAAGCAGAGGTGTGCGGTACAGAGGTGAGCGAGCACTCTCCAAGTCAGGAGAGGTGGACGTACCATCACCTGGAGGACGTAAGGATGGGCTAGAGGCTCCTGGCCTGGAGAGTCCCTGTGGGTGCCTGACTTGCCAGAAGAGGTCTTGAAGAATTGTCTTAGTGTCAGTTTGCCGACTCATTGGAAAAGACCCGAATTCTAGGAAAGATTGAGGGCAGGAGGAGAAGGGGGCGACAGAGGATGAGATGGTTGGATGGCACCACCAACTCAATGGACATCAGTGTGAACAAACTCTGGGAGATGGCAAAGGACGGGAAGCCTGGCGTGCTGCAGTCCATGGGGTCGCAAAGAGTCAGACACGACCAAGTGACTGAACAGCAGCGGTTTGCAGGGTGGGTCAGCTGAGGGGAAAGCCGGCAAATAAGGAAGAGATATCCCCGTGGATTGCTGGTGTCCCCAAGTTCTGTGCTGTGACAGAGCTCTGCCAGCTCCAAAAAATACCACCAACCAGACGGTCCTGGCTGCTGAAAGGCAAATGGGGCCCAGAACCTTGCCGCCCAGGGTTCTGAGTTCTAATTCTCAGTCTATGGTTTCAGCAAGCCTTCCTGACCTTTTTGTGCCTTTCTTTCCTTCCTTAAAGTAATAAATTACCCACTGTCACATCCAGTTTCAAGCAGCACATAAATGATCATAAAGCAGGCTGGAAATGTAAATTATCAAGAAGTGATAAATGATGGGTCCTAGGATCCCGCCAGCCTGGCAGCATCTTCTTCCTGTGAAGCTTTCCACTGGCTTTTCCCTGAATATTTAGACTACAAATAAGTTTAGCTTTTTTTTTTTGGTTGAACACAACCTTGAGCTCCTCTATACTGAAGTAAGGATCCTGGTTTGTTTTTCCTAGTCAGTTGTCTTTCTTTTTTTTCCCCTTTGGTGAGAGGAGGGTGGATGTTGATTAATTAATTATTTAAATTGGAGCATGGTTGCTTTCGGGTGTTGTGTTAGCCTCTGCTGTACAAAGAAGGGACTCAGCTACACGTGTCCGTGTGTCTCTTCTCTCTGGGACCTACGCCCTCCCCATTTGCTTTGTAGCTACCTCTTTAAGGACAGACTTCCTACATCCTTGAACCCCTTGGAAGTGAGAAGGAGTAGAGCAGGGTTGTACGCATATAAGTTGCCGTATTTTGCAGAATCAGACTCTGCAAAGCTTCTACAGTCAAGAGAAGCTGCAGAGGTGTGGAAAGACAAGTGTGAACCTCTGTGAGGTGGGGTCCTGAATGGGGTTTGGGCCATGGGTATCACCATAGGACTACCAACATGCTCATGGCCAGGTGCTTGATTTAATTTTGTTGTCATTGAAGATGGTGCTTTTATTTTTTCCTTTAAAAAAAATTTGTGTGAAATTCACTTAAAGTTTTTTTGGGGGACAATTTTTGCAAATGTTCAAATCAAACCAGATGAAGAATACTGTATTCTAATGTGATATCATTTTGTAAAAAATATATGCAAAATCAATACCTGATTTAAATGTTTTACATAAATTTAAATATTTAAACAACAATTTTATTTAAAGAAATATTGTAGATTATGAAATGCAAACTGAAACTCCTCACTAGGAAAAGTGTTTTTTTTTAAAAGACAAAAAAATTCAACATTATTGCAACTATTTACTGTGAAATGTTGTTTCTTATTTAAGTGAATTCACCACAAATGAATTTTATTGGAGTGTAAAATGCACCCCTTTTAAATATACCTATTGATGACAAATGCATACAACTGATGGTTTTCCCAGCTGGCACTAGTGGTAAAGAACATGCCTACCAAAGCAGGAGATGTAAGAGATGTGGGTTCAGCCTCTGGGTCGGGAAGATCCCCTGAGGAGGGCATGGCGATCCACTCCAGTACTCTTGCCTGGAGAATCCCATGGACAGAGGAGCCTGGCGGGCTACAGTCACAGGGTCTCAAAGAGTCGGACACGGCTGAAGCAGCTGAGCATGCACGCACATACATCTGCTAATCACTACCACTGGCTTCCCAGGGGGCTCAGTGGTAAAGAATAGTTTTGCCAATGTGGGAGACACAGGTTTGATCCTTGGGGTGGGAAGATCCCCAGGAGAAGGAAATGGCAACCCACTCCAGTAGTCTTGCCCGGGAAATCCCATGGACAGAGGAGCCTGGTGGGCTACACTCCATGGGGTCATAAAGTGTCAGACACGACTGAGTGACTGAACAACAATCGTCACTACCACAATCAAGAGAGAGAGAGTGTTCCATCACCCTCACCTGAAAGTTTTCATTTGCTGTGCAAACTGTTGTCGCTCTCACCGCTGCCCCTCGGCAATTGCTGTGGATTAAGATTTAAAAGTGAAAGATTTCGTGGCATTTAGTATATTCACAATGCTATGCAACCATCACCTTCATTTAGTTCCAAAACAATTTCAACGCCCTAAAAGGGAACCTTGTACATTAAGCTGTGGCTGTTGTTCTCCCCTCCCGTACCCCCAGCACCCACCAACCTGCTTTTTTTTCTCTATGGATTTTCACATTCTGGACATTTCATGCAACTGGAATCATACATCCTTTTGTGCCAGTCTTCTTTCTCTCAGCATAGCAATTTTGGGTTTCATCTGTGTTGTATCAGCACAGATGTAGCTTGGACATATTACAGGCTTGGTTCCAGACCACTGTAATAAAGTGAATACTGCAATAAAATGAGTCACCTGATTATTTTGGTGTCTCAGTGCATGCAAAAGGTGTGTTTACCCTATACAGTAGTCTATTAAGTGCGCAATAGCATTATGTCTAAAAAAATCAAGGCTCATACCTTAACTAAGAAAAACTTTATTGCCAAAAAATGTCCCCGCCTCGGGGACCAGGCTCCATCTGTGCGGGAAGCGTTAGATTTACTGTTGCGGGTTAGGTATGCTCCGTGGACCCGTCTGCACAGACAGGACGTGGGGTATGTGAACCATTGGCATCCCCTTCTCGAAACGCATGGTTAGAGTGGGCGGGGGTAGGGGAGAGTGGACATTTACTGAATGAAGAACGAACACGTGGAGGAACGACGGGAAGACCAACCAATGGATGCCCATCAAAGAGCGGGCAGGTCGCATCATCCAACTGTACCTCCAGCCCTGGACCATCTAAGACAGGAGTCTTCTCAGCATACCTACTGTGAGAAGGAAAAATAGGAAGTCGGTTGTATTAATACATTGGGAATGTCCCAACCTTTGGCAATTTGCTTGACAATATTTCTGTTTTCTATGAAATTGACCTGCAAATTTCCTTTAGATCAGTTCAGTCGCTCAGTCATGTCCGACACTTTGCGACCCCATGGACGGCAGTACGCCAGGCTTCCCTGTCCATCACCAACACCTGGAGCTTGCTCAAACTCATGTCCATTGAGTCAGTGATGCCATCCAACCATCTCATCCTCTGTCATCCCCTTCTCCTCCTGCCTTTAATCTTTCCAGCATCAGGGTGTTTTCCAGTGACTCAGTTCTTCACATCAGGTGGCCAAAGTATTGGAGTTTCAGCTTCATCATCAGTCCTTCCAACAAATATTCAGGAAAGATTTCCTTTAGGATTGACTGGTTGGATCTCCTTGCAGTTCAAGGGACTCTCAAGAGTCTTCTCCAACACCACAGTTCAAAAGCATCAATTCTTTGGTGCTCAGTTTTCTTTATAGTCCAACTCTCACATCCACACATGGACAATTGGAAAAACCATAGCTTTGACTAGATGAACCTTTGTCAGTAAAGTAATGTCTCTGCTTTTTAATATGCTATCTAGGTTGGGCATAGCTTTTCTTGCAAGGCTTAAGCATGTTTTAATTTCATGACTGCAGTCACCATCTGCAGTGATTTTGGAGCCTCCAAAAACAAAGTCTGTCACTGTTTCCATTGTTTCCCCATCTATTTGCCATGAAGTCATGGGACCAGATGCCATGATCTTAGTTTTCTGACTGTTGAGTTTTAAACCAGCCTTTTCACTCTCCTCTTTCACTTTCATCAAGAGGCTCTTTAGTTCCTCTTCACTTTCTGCCATAACGGTGGTGTCATCTGCAATCTGAGGTTATTGATATTTCTCCTGGGAATCTTGATTTCTGGCTTGTGCTTTATCCAGCCGGCATTTCACATGATGTACTCTGCATATAAGTTAAATAAGCAGAGTGACAATATACAGCCTTGATATACTCCTTTCTTGATTTGGAATCAGTCTGTTGTTCCATGTCCAGTTCTAGCTGTTGCTTCTTGACCTACATATAGATTTCTCAGGAGGCAGGTAAGGTGGTCTGGTATTCCCATCTCTTGAAGATTTATCCACAGTTTGTTGTGATCCACACAGTCAAAGGCTTTGGTACAGTCAATAAAGCAGAAATAGATGTTTTTCTGGAACTCTCTTGCTTTTTTGATGATCCAATGAATGCTGGCAATTTGATCTCTGGTTCCTTTGCCTTTTCTAAATTCAGCTTGAACATCTGGAAGTTCTTGGTTCATGTACTGTTGAAGCTTGGCTTGGAGAAGTTTGAGCGTTACTTTGCTAGCGTGTGAGATGAGTGCAATTGTGCAGTAGTTTGAGCATTCTTTGACATTGCCTCTCTTTGGGATTGAAATGAAAACTGACCTTTTCCAGTCCTGTGGCCACTGCTTATTTCTCCAAATTTGCTGGCATATTGAGTGCAGCACTTTCACAGCATCATTTTTAAGCGTTTGAAACAGCTCAACTGGAATTCCGTCATCTCCACTACCTTTGTTTGTAGCGATGCTTCCAAAGGCCCACTTGACTTTTCATTCCACTATGTCTGGCTCTAGGTGAGTGATCACACCATCGAGGTTATCTGGGTAATTAAGATCTTTTTTCAGGTGAGTGTCCTTAGCTTACCTTATGTTGTAGCAGTGCTTCATAACCTCTTTTCACATCACGGTATGTGCAGAAAATGACAGCGTTTGTACCAACACTGGGGTAACTAGAGGCTGCTGCCCATGGCCAGAGGTGAGGGGTCTGGACTCAGTCCTGGAACTGGGGAAACCAGACCCCACAATCATCTTTAATCCATTTCCTCAAAGCCACTGAGCTAGGGTACCCTACTTGGGAAACTCTGTTTCCAGGGGCTGTTTCAGGATCAAAATCTTTATATTTACTAAGTAGCATCAATATTATTTACTAGTCAGACAGTCATGCACACAGTCAATGTCTGTACTATTAAGCAAAAAGTTCTTATCTTGAAGGAAAATGGTAACCTACTTGTTCAAGGAAGAGTAGTGACTACACCAACATTTTGTGCTAATTTTTTAGATTTGTCCTTCATCCAAATGCTAAATCCCTTATTGCTTTATTTTCCACTGAGTCTAGTTCATCTAAGCAAGAGTTAACATATAATGAAGAGTGTCTCCCCCTTGCTTTGGCCACTTATTGCTTCTTGATGGCTTATTATATGAAAAATGTTGCCCACCCATGTGACGCTAACCACAGAAGTGGAGATGGTTCCTGTGGTTAGATGTAATATCTATTCATTGGTTTATAGATCCAGGATACCACAGAGAGTTCCATGAAACCACGTGATCCAGGAGGCCTGGGGTTTGTATGATTAATCAGAACTAACTGGAGAAGGTCCCAGACTGTTATCTATGCTTCAGAGAACGCTTCCTCTTCGGAAAGGGCACAGTAGATCTCCTTGGCAACACTTTTGTTTTTGTGGAGGTAAGGGTGGAAAAGGATGGAAAGGATGGAGTGTCAGGTGACGACACCATGGATCCCACTTCTACAAAATGAGATACATCCTGGGAGCAGGGCAGGTTTTGGTCTTGCTAAGTATTAGATAAAGTTAGCTTACAGGGGAAGTGGGAGGACCAAAGGAATAGTCAATAAATGTCAAAACTACCCATCTTCCCAAGCCAAGGAGCGAGAATCATCAGAGGCTCATTAGGAGGGTCATGACCGGAGGGTAGAAGGAGTGAGTAATGAAACAGCAAAGGCTTGGGGAAAGGCTACATGCCTTGAAATAAAATAAAAGGCAAAAACTCAGCATTCAAGTAAGATCATGGCATCCGGTCCCATCACTTCATGACAAATAGGTGGGAAAACAGAGGAAACAGTGACACACTTTGTTTTCTTGGGCTCCAAAATCCCTGTGGATGGTGACTGCAGCCACGAAATTAAAATACACTTGCTCCTTGGAAGAAAAGCTATGACCAACCTCGACAACACATTAAAAAGCAGAGACATTACTTTGCTGACAACGATTCATCTAGTTAAAGCTATGGTTTTTCCAGTAGTCATGTATAGATGTGAGAGTTGGACTATAAAGAAAGCTGAGTGCCAAATAATTGGTGCTTTTGAACTGTGGTGTTGGAGAAGATTCTTAAGAGTCACTTGGACTGCAAGGAGATCCAACCAGTCCATCCTAAAGGAAATCTTTCCTGAATATTCATTGGAAGGACTGATGTTGAAGCTGAAACTCCAATACTTTGACCGTCTGATGTGAAGAACTGAGTCATTGGAAAACACCCTGATGCTGGGAAAGATTGAAGCCAGGAAGAAAAGGGGACGACAGAGGATGAGATGGTTGGATGGCATCGAAGACATATAAGTTTGACTGACTCGATGAACATAGAAGTTTGAGCAAGCTTTGGGAGTTGGTGATGGACAGGGAAGCCTGCATGCTCAAGTCCATGGGGTCGCAGAGTCGGACACGACTGAGCAACTGAACTGAACTGACGTGCCTTGAAATAAAAGGCAAAGTAAAAAAACAAAGCAAAAGGCAGCTCCTTGTTCTCATCTCCTAATGTCCCTCAGTGTTGGGAAGTGTCCTTGGAGTCTGTTGAGGACACAAGGAATGTTTGCTGAATGAATAAATAAATGAACCCAAACATTCCTCTCCACCACTTGTCCACAGCCTAAAAAAAAATCTCCTAAAGCAGAGGCTAAACATCTAAATAGCTCCAAATCCAAGAACAAAAGTGAGTATTAGAAATGTGAAATACTTTAAAACTTGAAAAAAAAGATAGTGTTTAAATCCAAAGTCACACAAAATTATTAATCAACTATATTCCAATATAAATTAAAAAATCAAGAGTAATTTAATAACAACTTGGTGAAGTAGTGGAATGATCACCAGGTTGGGAATCCGGAAGCCTGGGTTCTGTATGACATATTTTTTCAATTTGATACATGCCACGACAAGATGTTTTTGATCAGTAGGGAAGAGAAAGAATACTTAATAAATGTTGTGGGGAAAAGTGGTAAAGAAATAGGAAAAATATCACCATAAGACAAGTCATACCACACAACTAAATAAATTCCGGTTGTATTAAAAAAATCAAATGAAAAGTGATAAAAATAGCAAGCTGAAGTAAATAGTATTGCTCCTAGTGGAAGGAAATTTTTGTCGAAAATTTTTAGGATTAGTGTTGGTTTTAAGAGCTCTAAAATATTATTTTCTTACTTTTGTTCAAACTATTTTTTGGATTTGTGAGGAAATTGTATTTGTAAGATAAATTGAGAAATAGGTAGGCAATACGAAGACTAGCACCCATTTTGACTAGATTCTCACAATGCCAGCGACACCTGGAGCCAGTGGTGGGTCCCTTTCCAGATTCTTTCGATATAAAATGTGTCACAGTTTATAAATGTCTCGGAGACTTGTAGTGTTCATTCAGTGTGGTGCCTTGGAGCGCTATCCATTTTAGTACCTACTGATTTGTTGCTTTCTTTCTAACTGCTCCACTCAGGATATGAAGACCAATAGGGCAGCACCTTGAAAATCCTGGGGGAAAGTGGCTTGGCACTAGAGTAGCAGTGGAATTCTACGCCAAAAGGAGGCATTTTCAGATGTGCAAGAACACAGAGTGCTTTCCAGTGTTACCAAAGGGTGCGCTCCAAGAGGAAGAAGCAAGCAAGCAACAGAGTGGGAGGAGGTGGAGCCCCCCAGATGCGTAATATTCCTCGTTGTTCAGTCACTAAGTTCTGTCTGACCTCCTGGACTGTAGCCCGCCAGGCTCCTCTGTCCTTGGGACTCCACAGGCAAGAATGCTGGAGTGGGTTGCCATTTCCTCCTCCAGGGGATCTTCCTGACCCGGGGATCGAACCTGAGTCTCTTGTGTCTCCTGTTATTGCAGGGGTTTCTTTACCACTAGCACCACCTGGGAAGCCCCAGAATAGTGAATGACAGAGAAACCAGGAAGTCAGTGTGATAATTCAGGTAAGAAACGCTGAAGCCGTAACTCAGACCAACCTTTCAGGCAAGAAGTCCTGGAGTGGGTAACCATCCTCTTCTCCAAGGGATCTCCCCAACCCAGGGGCTGAACCCTCATCCACTATGTCTCCTGAATTGCAGGCTGATTCTTTACCCACTAAACCATTGGGGAAACCCGCATTGTTCCTTAGCCCTCTCGTTATATTGTTATTGCTCTGTCTGTCTCTCCATCTCTCTCTGCTTCTCATATTTCCTGTTTCCTCTCCTCTTTAGAACCCTCGCCCCTCATGTGAAAGTGTGTGAAGTCGCTCAGTTGTGTCCGACTCTGGGACCTCATGGAGCTTGCCAGGCTCCTCTATCCATCGGATGTTCCAGGTAAGAGTACTGGAGTGGGTTGCCATTTCCTTCAGGGGATCTTCCTGACCAAGGGATCGAACCTGGGTCTCCCACACTGCAGGCAGACTCTTTACCATCTGAGCCACCAGCAAAGCCCCCACAAGGCCCCCTCACTTTATTATACCAGGCAATCCAGTCCTCTCTTTATCTCCCTGGCCTGCGCTGGTTTCTCCCTGGAAGTTTTCGCTTCACTTTCCTGATTTGTCAAGTCCCTGTATTGGAAATTCTTCCTCCTCCCTGCTGGACTGCAGGGTCATTTAACATCGTGCAGGCATTTAAGTCCAGGCACTACTATAAAAAATGACTCAGCTCCCAGAAGCTCTTCTCTGAGCAAAATTGGCTTGCAGATTTATTTTCTCTATTGTTTTTCTGTCTTCTAACTTATTATTTTCTACTTTTTCCTTAAATAATTCTTTATTTAACTTTCCTTTAGCTTGCTTTGCGTCCCTCTGCCTTTGTGAATTGGGCACTTAATCCATTAGTTTCCTTCCCTTTGTTTTTCTTCTCTTTTAATGGATAGAATGCAAGTGTTTTCTGCTAAGTTTGCTTAGCTCTTTCCTATGGATTTTTAACCTCTGACCATTTCATTATTTTTCTTCCAGATGTTATGTATTTCAGTTTGTCCACTTTCTTTGACTCAAAGGGAACTTAAGTGTTTTTTTTTTATTTCCTTCTGGGTGGAGAGATTTTGTGTGTTTTGATTTGATTTTCAGTTTCTGGCTTTCTTTTGTTGTGATCATAGAAAGTTTTCTGTCCTGTTTTTGCTTTCTGGAGATTTTGTTTTCAACTTGAGTCCAGTTTTTATGATAATTTCATGAGCAATTCAATAGAAAATATTTTATTTATTTTCAGAGTATATGTGTGAATATATTTGTGTATACACAAAAGCTTCCCTGATGGCTCAGTTGGTAAGGAATCTGCCTGTAACGCAGGAGACCCTGGTTCAGTTCCTGGGTCAGAAAGATCCGCTGGAGAAGGGAAGGGCTACCCACTCCAGTATTCTTGGGCTTCCCTGGTGGCTTAGCTGGTAAATAATCCGACTGCAATGTGGGAGACCTGGGTTTAATCCCTGGGTTGGGAAGATCCCCTGGAGGAGGAAAAGGCTACCCACTCCAGTGTTCTGGCCTGGAGAATTCCATGGACTATATGTATAGTCCAAGGGGTCGCAAAGAGTCAGACACGACTGAGCGACTTTCACTTTCTGGCCTTCCCTTATAACTCAGTTGGTAAAGAATCTGCCTGTAATTCAGGAGACCCCAGTTCAATTCCTGGGTCTGGAAGATCCCCTGAGGAAGGCATAGGCTACCCACTCCAGTATTCTTGGACTTCCCTTGTGGCTCAGCTGGTAAAGAATCTGCCTGCAATGTGGAAGACCTGGGTTCAGTCCCTGGATTGGAAAGATCCCCTGGAGAAGGGAAAGGCTACCCACTCCAGTGTTCTGGCCTGGAGAATTCCGTGGATTGTATAGTCCATGGGACTGCAAAGAGTTGTACACGACTGAGTGACCTTCACTTTTCAAACCAAACTTATTTATTAATTATTTACTTAATTATTTTATTATTTATACTATTTTGGTCTTCTGTAATTTATTTATTTACTTGTCCTTTTTATGTATCAAGGACAGATGGGTGTGCTTGAGGCTGTTACACCTGTACTATGAAATTGTGTCATTTAATTTAATAAAGTGCTCATTTCTATCTTTTTATAAATACGAAATAGTGGTCTTGTGCTATAAAGATCACAACTCTTGCTTTTTTTTGTTTGTTTGTACTCGAGTTTTGGAAAACTTTTATTTAAAAGTCAAAAGACTTCCCAGTCTTTATAAAGTATTTCATTTTTGGAATGGCTCTCGTGTACAGCCTAGAATTGGGTCTCGCTTTTGGGATCTGGCAACTTCACTTTCTTTTCACTTTGGTATCTGGTTGCTTCCCTTCCCCCCTCCCTTTCCCTTCCCTACTCCCACCCCCTTGCCTCTCTCCCTTCCCTTCATTCATCTTAGATGAGTTAAGCTTGTTTACCTCTATTAATCAGGCTTCCCTGGTGGTTCAGATGCTAAAGAATCTACCTGTAATGCAGGAGTCCTGGGTTCGATCTCTGGGTTGGGAAGATCCCCTGGATTTTGGGTTCCAAAATCAGTGCAGATGGTGACTGCAGCCATGAAATTAAAAGAAGCTTGCTCTTTGGAAGAAGAGCTATGACCAACCTAGACAGAATCTTAAAAAGAAGAGACGTTACTTTACTGACAAAGGTCCATCTAGTCAAAGTTATGGTTTTTCCAGTAGTCGTGTAGAAATGTGAGAGTTGGACCATAAAGAAAGCTGAGCGCCAAAGGATTGATGCTTTTGAACTGTGGTGTTGGAGGAGACTCTTGAGAGTCCCTTGGACTGCAAGGAGATCCAACCAGTCCATCCTAAAGGAAATCAGTCCTGAATATTCATTGGAAGGACTGATGCTGAAGCTGAAACTTCAATACTTTGGCCACCTGATGCGAAGAACTGACTCATTTGAAAAGACCCCGATGCTGGGAAAGATTGCAGGTGGGAGGAGAAGGGGATGACAGGATGAGATGTTTGGATGGCATCATTGACTCAGCAGACATGAGTTTGGGTAAACTCTGTTGATGGACAGAGAGGCCTGGCATGTTGCAGTCTATGGGGTCGCAAAGAGTCAGATACGACTGAGCGACTGAACTGAATTGACTACCCACCTCCCATCTTTCCCAAGTGCTGCTGCAGATGAGGGACACGCCTGTCATGATGAGGGACGGATGCTTTCTGCTCAGAAGGTGTGTTCTGGGGGCGCTTTCTGAGGTCTGGCCGCACCCTGTCCCCTCTCCATTCCCCGCGCTTTTCCTTTTCCCCCTTCTCTGCAACTTCCACTCAGTTTCAGCTCCATCTGCCAGGGTTTACAAATATTTTAAAGTTCATTGATTATACTGTTCTCCAAATTTCACTGAGAATGAAGTTCCTGCATTGTATTGGTAACGCTGCTTGCCGTTTTATGATTTTTGAGGAGGAAAAAGAGTTGCAGACTTAATCATGCTTACACTTGAAGTCCATCTATGTTTTCTTAAATTTTTATGATTTCATTTTGACATACAACTAAGCCATCATCCATTTTTTTGGTGTATGTGTACTTGAGGTCTGATATATTTCTTTTCTAGTTGTCCTAACTTTTTTTTGTTGAATAATCTGATCTTTGTTCCTTGTTTTGAAATGGTATATTTATCATAGGCTACAATCTTGTATTTACTCCTTGTGGAATGTGTTATTATGTCTATTTCTTCAGTTACTGTTACCACAGTATTTTAATACTGAATATTTATGATCTACTTTTTTGTGTCTACTTTTCAGAATCTATTTGCTATTTTGCTATTCTTCTAGATTTACTCAAGTAAGGAATATTTTGAATCTCCAAAATGGGAATACACTATGTATTATATTCTGTATTCATTGAAATATGGAATTCTTTCAATAGTAGAATAAGAATTTCTTTCTTTTGAAGCTAATATTATATAAATCATAGTTTGAGAAATGCTACTCTGATATTTTAACAGTAAGCATCATGCAGGCTGTTGGTTAAAAAGAAATCATTTTAAAAGAGGTATTGGTCTACTCTTATGTTTTCCAAATTAAAAAAAATTCAGAAAGGAGGTTAAATTTAGCACTATTGAGAAAGAATCATTTTCTTTTCTTGATATGATAATATAATGTATTATGTCCAGAATTTAGTTCTCACTAGGAAACATTTATACATTCCTATTGTAAATTATATGTGTTCAGGAAATATTATTATTCTAATGTATTTCTAGGTTTTATATAACAGAATTTATGCATCTATGTTTGTGAGATTTGGTTTGCAGTTATCTTTGTCATGTCTTGATTTAAGGTGACTCAGGCTTCTTAAAATGGAACACTTCTTCCTTTGCTATTTTCTGAACCAGTTTAATCCCACAAACTTTATGAGTTGCTCAAGAGTTTGCAGTAGCCTGCTGGGGAAATCATGTATCCCCCTGAGTCCTTGGGGGCTGCTCTTTGACATAACATTCAATATCTTCTGCACAGCAAAAGAACAGTGGTGCCAGTCACTGACCTGCTGGGGTCAAGTTCTCCAATTCCAGTTATTGGAGGGTGTGAAGTGTCTAATTTTTCTTAACTTCTCCGTCTCCGTCTGAACAAACAGGCAAAATAACAGGCTCTACATCATAAAGCTGGTGGGCAGATTAGCTGAGACAGTACTGATTGAGACAGCCAACGAGTATCTGATACTAGCAAATGCTGGATAAACATTAGCTGTGTTCTTATTATTGATCTGTTCAGATTTGCTCCCCTTTAACGGGCAAAGTCTTTAATAAATAGACTATTTCTAGACAATTAACTATTTCATTGAGAGTTAAATGTTTATTACCATACTTTCATTTATAGTATTTGCTTATGATTATCAAAAGTATTTTCTACATTCATGGTTGTGATTCCTTTCTAATGCTTAATAATGTGTATTTGTGCTTTCTGCCTCATTTTTCTTGATTAGCTGTGTTTGGAGTTTGTTTATTTTTTTGGTATTCTCAAATATTGGATTTATTTATCAATGGTATTGTTTTTCTGTCTTCTATTTCATTAATTTCTATTTTTACTGTTATATTTTTATTCTTGCTTTCTCTGTTTTGCTGTTCTTGATATTTTTCTAGTTTCTGGAGTACATTACTTACCTCATTGATTTCTATTCCTTTGTGTTTAGTAATAAAAACAGGTAGAGTTAGGAATTGCTCTCTAAGTGCTTAACAATTAATATAAAGCAGGGGCTGGTAAACCAAGGTCATGGGCCAAATCCAGCCTGTGGCCTGTTTTTGTAAATTAAGTTCTTCTCGACACATCCACATGTGTTCATTTGTGTGTTGTGTATGACTGCTCACACTACCATGGCAAAATTGAGTAGCTGCATGTCTGTGTATGTGACTTAGCACACACAGACATCCATGGGCTTCCCTGGTGGCTCAGACATTAAGGAATCCGCCTGCAATGCAGGGGACCCAGGT
This sequence comes from Muntiacus reevesi, assembly GCF_963930625.1. NCBI lineage: Eukaryota > Metazoa > Chordata > Mammalia > Artiodactyla > Cervidae > Muntiacus > Muntiacus reevesi. The sequence continues at coordinate 8,456,741 of NC_089262.1, read as the reverse complement.
TCAATCCCTGGCTTGGGAAGATCCTCTGGAGAAGGGAATGGCACCCCACTCCAGTATTCTTGCCTGGAGAATTCCATGCACAGAGGAGCCTGGCTGGCTAAAGTCAATGGGGTTGCAAAGAGTTAGACATGACTAAGTGACTAACACTTTACTTGACACTTGATAGACAGCCATGGCCCATGAAACCTAAAATATTTATTGTGTAGTCCTTTACAGAGAAAGTTTGTTTATCTATAATATAGAGCACTCTGTAGTTGTTGATACATAATTTTGTCATTATTTTTATTTTCTAAATAGTCTGTAATTATAGACCCCACATATCATCTAGGAAAGAGTCTTAATTTTCATGTGGTTTGAATTCTCTTGTTTATACTTTTGCTAATTTCTACATTTATTGCATTTGGCCAGAGAATATTGCCTATACAACTTCTTTTTCCTTTTCTTTATTTTAGATTTACTGAGATTTCTTTTATAGCCTTGACGTATGATCAAGTTTTGAAAATGTTCCAAAGATATGGAAAAAAGATGCATATTCCCTGTAGAAAACAAAATTTGACATTTGGTGACCTTATTCATTATGCTATATGAATCCTAATTCTCTTGCCCATGTGAAGATTAAAAACTCAAGATAAAGCTATGGATGTGGTGTTTTGCTTCTATTTCTGAGAGCCCTAGTTTGACTTTTTGTGTATGTGTGCTCCGTCGTGTCCTACTCTTTGCGACCCCATGGACAGCAGCCCGCCAGGCTCCTCTGTCCATGGGATTCTCCAGGCAAGAATACTGGAGTGGGTTGCCATTTCCTTCTCCAGGGGAGCTTCCTGACCCGGGGATCGAACCCATGTCTTTTGCGTCTTCTGTATTGGCGGGTGATTCTTTACCACTGAGCCACCTGGGAAGCCCTCTAGTTTGAGTTATTTTGATGCTAAGTTGTTTATGAACATGCGTGAGTGCAAACATGGCAGAAACAGAGACTGAAAAGCGCCAGCCTGCTGGGGTTCCCACTTCCACGGCCACGTGACCATCCCCGGCTAACCTGCTGGGTGAGGAGACACACGTGGCCCCCATCCCCACTGCTGCTGGTGGCCCTGCCCACAGTCAGCCAGCCCCAGTTGCAGCCCCTGGCGGCTGATCACAAATGCAGACTGAGCCCAGCTGGAACCATGAGAAGAACTGACCAGTTGAGCCCAACCCATATCACCAACTCAGAATGGTGAGCTCAACAAATAATCACTGTTTTAGGCCACTATATTCTGGCATGGTTGACCCCATAGCAAAGACTAACATGTCCTCTGGGGATTTTTGTCTTCCTTTAATATATAATAACTCTCTTTCTCAGTGATAAATCTACCCATGTATTCTATTTTAACCATACTGTTTGTTTTGCTTCCTTTTAATTACATATTTTTGTGGATATCTAAAGTGGATGGCATCACCCACTTGATGAACTTGAGTTTGAGTAAACTCCGGGAGTTGGTGATGGACAGGGAGGCCTGGCATGCTGCGATTCATGGGGTCGCAAAGAGTCAGACATGACTGAGCGACTGAACTGAACTGAACTGAACTGCAAGTGTACAAATGATGATTTGATAAATACACACACGGGGTTAGGGCTTCCCTGGTGGCTCAGACAGTAAAAAATCTACATGCAAGGAGGGAGAGCCAGGTTCAATCCCTGGGTTGGGAAGATCCCGTGGAGAAGGGAATGGTACCCCATGCCAGCATTCTTGCCTGGGAAATCCCATGGACAGAGGAGCCTGGCAAGCTACAGTCCATGGGGTCACAAAGAATCAGACACGACGGAGTGACTAACACTTTCACTTTCACTTTCATACACAGTGAAATCAAAACTACAATCAAGTTAAGGAACATGCCATCTCCTCATGAAAGTTACCTCTACCTTTATTTTTTGGTGATGATCTGCACCCGAACTCTATGGTGGATAATCTCTGAGAGCCTTAGTCATATAATCACAGCTAATGGACTTCTGACAACAACCAGTGAGAAGCGCCCCAGCCTTGGTTCAGTCTGATGTGAACCTCAGTGTAGGACCTAGCTACCACATGCCAAGACTCCTGACCCACGGAGATTGTGAGATAGTGTGTGTCGTTTTAAGCAACCACGTTTGTGGTACTTGTTACACAGAAATAGGAAGCAATTATGCTTCCATATTTCTAAACACAATGGCTTTTGTTTCCATTATGGAACTATTCGGTTGGTGTTTCCTGTATCACTTCTTTCCCTGATGGGTGAAGAGTAGCTCCCTCATAAGACTTGATTTCCTCCCTGCATTTCTACCCTGATAGAGTCTTAAACAGGGCACAGCCCAGGCTACGTGATTTCATCATTGCCCCAAGGTTGAGTCTTAACTGGGTTTAGTAGCTGAAGGCCTCTCCAGTTTTATCTTTTTACTGGTTAGAGATGAGAAGCAGTTCTACTTTCTAACCTGCAAATCGTGAAATTTATGGCCTATCCAAACTCTCTTTCGATTCTGCTTGCAAAATGGCCATTTCTTCTATGAACTTGCTTCTTTCTTACTGTGCCTTGGCAAAAACAGCCAATAGCAAATAACTAGCGTTACCAACATTCTCCTTTCCCACTAAACCCACAAGTTCATTAGTGCCGCTCTGTGCTTCCCAGATGATCTCAGGCGACAGTTTCATCAAATGCTTCACCCCTGCGTAAAAAGCCTTTACTATAAAGCCTTCTTTTTGATCACCTGCCGCTCCACCTGAGGACTCACGCACGTAACTTGGGTTTATTACAGTGGCACCTTACTTCCGGGTATCAGTCTTCAACTTGTTCAGCTCTTTTGCCATAACGTCAACACCAAAACCAAACCACCCAAACTGTGACTTCTAATAGCAAAGTTTGATGCGTGCAGAGGTGATGGGTGGGTGGGGATCTGCTCCATGAGTCGGCTTCTTTCTAGGATCCAAAGCAGCAGTTCCTCTCTGAGAGCAAAGTGCAAGGCAGTTTCATGCCATGAATCTTGGTTTTTTAAAAAAATTTTATTTATTTATTTGTTGGCCGTGCTGGGTGTTCGTTGCTTTGCAGGCTGCTCTCTAGTTGTGGCAAACGGGGGCTACTCTCTATCTGTGGTTTGTGGGCTTCTCACTGTGGTAGCTTCTTTCATTGCGGAACTCTAGGGTGCTTGGGCTTCAGTAGTGGTGACACGTGGGCTCAGCAGTGCAGTTCCCCGGTTCTAGAGCACAGACTCGGTGGTTGTAGCGCACCAGCTTAATTGCTCCATGGCATGCGGGATCTTCCTGGACCAGGGATTGAACCCCTGTCTCCTGTATTGGTAGGTGGACTCTTTACCACTGAGTCACCAGGGAAGCCTCATGCCGATTGTGAAGCTTTTGCTTGAAAGGATCACGTATCAGCTCTGCTCACATTTTACTGGCCCAAAAAAGTTATATGGCCAAGTTTGTTATCAATGGGACAGGCATGTGTAATGCTCTCTTGCCGGGGGACTACACGTGTCTACTCCGACATAATAGCCAGAGTTAACAGACTGAGAGGATACATTTGTAAAAGACACAATTGATGAATGATTAGTTTCTAGAATATTTAAGGAGCACCTGTAAATCAACAAGAAAAGGGCAGGAAACCAGTAGAAATATGGCAAAGGGCAAAAAGAGGCAATTCAGGGAGGAGAAGGCTAATGGGTTGTAAGAAATCTCATTAGCCATCAAAGAAATGCAAATTAAGTCGAGATATCCATCCAGCTGTAGAAAGCTATAGAGTTGGAAAATATCAAATATTGACTTGAACAAGGGGAACCCTTTGAATCCTGCTGGTGAGAGTGTATAGACTGGAATAGCTATTGGGTTAATTAATTTGGGAGGAATAAGTGAAGTGGGCACAGACAGAGGGCAGTGCCTGGAAAGCTCTAGCTCTATGGGATTATTATCATAGCAGCTGCCCACTTTCCCCCCTGCATCCTCATCCAGTACTTGGGTGATAAGCAGAGGCCATTGTATCAGATCAAACGATCTCAGAGGCTGGGACCGTGTCTGATTTTCTCACCATTGCTTCCCCTGCACCTTGTACAGAGCATCACAGAGGTGGAAACTTTGTCTGTATTTGGTAAATAAAAGCATGTTTTCTTTTTTTTTAATTCCATATACCTAGAGACTTCCCTCCTCTAGGGCAGGAAAGTATGGACTCGCCAGGGTGTACCGGCATTGTCTGAGGACACCTTTGGGATCTGTTTTGAACTGAACTGAACTGTGTCCCTCCCTCTTTCTCTCTCGATTAAAATGTTAAAGTCCTGATTCTCAGTGTGACTGTGTTTGGAGATGGGGCCTTTGGGGAAGTAATTAAGATTAAATGAGTATGGGAGACCTGGATTCAATCCCTGGGTCAGGAAGATCCCCTGGAGAAGGGAATGGCCACCCAAGCCAGTATTCTTGCCTGGAGAATCCCATGGACAGAGGAGGCTGTGGGTTACAGTCCATAGGGTCACAAAGAGTCGGACACAACTGAAGCGACTTAGCACGCATGAGGCTACAAGAGTGGGGTCCTGATCTGATAGGGCTGGTGTCTTCATATGAAGAGGAAGAGATATGCAGAGGTCCCTCTTTTCTCTCTGCATACATGCACAGAGAAGAGACCAGGAAGAAGGGGGCTATTTGGAAGTCAAGAAGAGAAGCCTCACCTGACACTGTTCTTGACCGCGCGTTGTTCTTGGAGTTCCAGCCTCCAGAACTGTGTGAAAATAAATTTCTAATGCATAAGTCCCTCAGTCTGCGGTATTCTGTCGTGTCAGCCCAAGCTGACTGATACAAGATCCAAGGTGCCATCTCATAGAAATCTGCCTCCTCTGTTGAATTTGTGCTTCCTCACCACCAAGGTAGACCAAACTATGTTGTTGTTGTTTAGTCACTAAGCTGTGTCCAACTCTTTGCGGACCCAAGAACTGTAGCCTACCAGGCTCCTCTGTCCAAAGAACTCTTCACGCAAAAATACTGGAGTGGGCTGCCATTTCCTCCTCCAGGGGATCTTCCTGACTCAGGGATAGAACCCGTGTCTCCTGCATTGACAGGTGAATTCTTTACCAATGAGTCATCTGAAAAGCCCCTAAATCAAACTATACCAAGGCAGAAAGACATCAAGATCTCAGGTCTCTCCTATTGATCATAATTTGCTGAAATAGAAATAGATTTGGGGAAGCTTTCTGCCTGAGGTGTTTGGGAAGTTGATGACGCAAAGTCCACTGGCCTGTCTTAGCCATGGTTTGAAATGCTTGGATAGTTTTAGGGCATGTAGTTCTTTCAGAGAGGATAGGGAGTTTTCAGATCACCTCCTTCTTGGCAGTTTAAGTCATGGTTGAATTGAGTAAACATTATATTCAGAAGTGCTCAAGTCCAATCCGAAAAAAAATAGGAATTAAGTATTATCTTAAAAAATAACCCTGGGTGTGCCAGGCCCATGATACAGCAGTTCTTTGCCTGACTTGGGGGTCAGGCTCCTCTCCACCCTGGTGGTTCAGGCAATAAAGAATCTGTCTGCAATGCAAGAGACCTAGATTCAATCCCTGGGTTGGGAAGGTCCTCTGGAGGAGGAAATGGCTATCCACTGTACATTCTTGCCTGGAGAATCCCTTGGATGGAGGAGCCTGGTGGGCTACAGTCCATGGGGTCGCAAAAAGTTGGACACGACTCAACAGCCAACACTTAAAGCACCTGTCTCGGTCCAGGGCAGCTGCTGTTGCCTTTGGTCATGCATGCCCCTGGTCCTGTCTCCTCTGGACTCTCAGAGCTCTCATGTGTGTCCCTGTGTCCCCAACCAGGCACGCATCACCTGCTCCCTCTTCTGTAGATCCAGATGTATTGGGGGTGAACTTGGGCTCCTATCTTTTTGAACAAATCTCCTGGTGATCCTGAAGTACACCGGAATTTGAGAACAACTGGTGTATCAGGTGTTAGCACTTAATTACGTTTTGTTGTGTTATTCTTGTCTTTGGTTTTTTATGTTTTAGCAATGAATTCTAAACCAGTTTCACAATCCTCTGTGGGCAGGTAGTACATCTTGATTTTCCATTTATCCCACATGGTCCTGTAACAGGCTTGGAAAGGGTCTTAGCAAAGGCTAAATGCTCTCAGATAACTGGCAAGACTCGTGAACTGAAAGCTCTTTTCTTTGTTCCAGGAAACCCTGCCTTTCTTGGGGGTACAGCCTTTTTGGTCATAAGGTTCTCAGCTGTTCCCTTAGATTCCATTTTTGCTATTTCTGAGTCCATATCCCCATCTCATCATCTGATGGTGCCCAGATTTTCACAGGCATCACTGGGTTTCTTCTTCTTTTTCAAGTTTATTTGTTACTTTTGGCTGCACTGGGTCTTCTCTGCTGCATGGGCTTTCTCTGGTTGTGGCGAGCGATGACTACTCTTGATGGTGATGTGTGGGCTTCTCGTTGGGGGGCTTCTCTTGTTGAGGTTCTCGGGCTTTAGGGTGCTTGGTCTTCCTTAGTTGCAGCTCTTGGGCTCAATAGCTGTCTGTGCAGGGCCTTTCCGACTCCAAGGCAGGCATGCGGGATCTTCCTGGACCAGGGATTGAACCCGTGTCCCCTGCACTGGCAGGCAGATTCTTATCCAGTGTGTCCCCAGGGAAGTCCCTGGGCTTCTTTCAGGTGGACTTGAGCACCCACCTCTGGAGTGTCCATCAGTTGGTTCTAGTGGCCAAGACTGAGATGCTAGGGCAGAGAGCACCTCTCCTTCTAGCTGCCCGCTGACCAGAGCCCCGTCCGTCTCTGGAGACCTGTGGTGGGCCCAGTCCAGCGGTGAGCTGTGCGTGGTTCTGCTTGGACACTGTCTTCCGACTGCGCATCATCTGGGGCTGGGGGAGGCTGTGGTCACTAACTGGGATAAAAGTTGCTGCCCTCTGCACGCCTCATCCTGTCACAGCCTTGGCGGCCCTATCCTCGTGGCCATGCTCCTGAGCACAGGTCTCTTCAGGCAGTCCTCACTAGGCTGGCACGGACTCCCACAGTTTACCCACAGAGTTTGTCCCGGGATGGCCAGTGAACTTCCCTTGTCTGTCTCCAAATTGTGAGTGGGGAAGGTAGCCTTCTAAGAATGTTCTTAGCCTGCCCTGAGAGAAGCCATGGACTGTTGCGCCCCAGGATCCTCTGTCCGTGGGTTTCTCCAGGCAAGGATACTGGAGTGGGTTGCCATTTCCTCCTCCAGGGGATCTTCCTGACCCAGGGATCGAACCTGCATCTTCTGTGTCTCCTGCTTTGGCAGGCGGAATTTTTTTCTTTTACCCCTGAGCCGCCTGTGAAGCCCAGATACATGTATATATATAACTGAATCACTTTTTTATGCACTTGAAACTAACACAACATTGTTAAACAACCATGAAAGAAAGTGAAAGTTGCTCAGATGTGTCCAACTCTTTGTGACCCCATGGACTATATAGTCCATGGAATCCTCCAGGCCAGATACTGGAGTGGGTAGTCTTTCCCTTCTCCAGGGGATCTTCCCAACCCAGGGGTCAAATCCAGGTCTCCTGCGTTGAGGGCAGATTCTTTACCAGCTGAGCCACAAGGGAAGCCCAAAAACACTGGAGTGGGTAGCCTATCCCTTCTCCAGTGAATCTTCCTGACCCAGGAATCAAATCAGGGTCTCCTGCATTGCTGGCGGATTCTCTACCAACTGAGCTATGAGAGAAGCCCATTAAACAGCTATACTCCAATATAAAATAAAAGGTTAAAAAAAAAAAAAGAAACACACATGTCAGTAGCCTTGGGAAAGTCTGCCAACTTACCCAATATTCAACAAACCTTCCAAGTGACATTAGTAGGGTAAAATAAACAGTTCTTCTGGACAGAGTTAATCTTGCGATGATGCTTTGTAGTAATGATATATCCTAGGATATATTATTTGAGCCTCCTTTCAGATTAAGTCATGACTGGGGATATAAGACAGGGGCTTGGGAAAGAGGGTAGGTCAAGAGAAGGGGGAGGGTCTGGCCCTGGATTCTGCAGAACATGGAGCCAAGGGAGATGTTAGGGGAAGCTTTCTCTCTGGGGGCTGCAGGATGGGGATTAAAGTAGTGAGTAAGCATGTCGTCCACCAGAATCCCAAGAGTCAAGACACAACTTAGCGACTAAACTCCACCACCAACACCCGGCTAGGGAAACCAAGTTCAGAATGGAGTGTCCCCTTGGAGAGTCTGCCCAAGATGCAGAATAGAACATAATGGGGCACAGAGCATGTGGTCTTACCCATGGGTCCATGGGTGGGGGGCAGCTGTGCAGTCTTCCAAGTGCTCTTATGTCCACGATTTCAACTGATCTTTCCAACATGCCCGAAAGGTAGTTGGGGCAGGAGGTGTTATCCCTTTTGCTGTGTAACATCACTCTGAGTTACTGATGCTCATGGATGGTTGTTCATCTCATCTGCTGCTGTGGGACAGGAGTCAGCTTGCCTTGGCAGGAGAGGGGTGGCAGGACACATGTGGCCCTGGTCCACGCGTCTCTCACCTTCTTTAGCGGCTGGAGTCCAGGCATGTCCGTCCATGGTGATGGCAACAGTTGAAGAAAGCAGGTTGCCATGTACAAGACCTCTTGGCTTAGGCTTGGAACTGGTGCCCTCTTATTCCTGTTGTATCCTATTGACCAAGGTCAGCGGCCAAGTCTAGAGTCAGACTGGGAGAGTATTGCTAATGCACTTGGCAAGGGTGAAGATACAACAGGGGTGAAGAATTGGGCCACTGGTGCATCAGCTACTGTGCCCCATTTTATAAACGCGAAACACAGGCTAAGAGAGGAAGTGACTTCCTCAGAGTCTACACCTCCTCGATAAAGCACGTCACCTGTCTATCTAACGCGTTCTTAAATAGCCCACATGGGAACAGTGGGTTGGCTGTGGTTCCATTACAGTGCCTGGTGGCAGCGAGCCCTTGCATAAATTCTCTGAAAAATAAATTCAATTAAAAAAAATAAAAGTCTTGGCTGTCGCAATCTGATTTCCTGGTTGAACGAAATGGCTTTGTTGTTCGGATCCTTTGGGACGAAATGTATTTTACATGAATTTATTTCTGAGATTGATTACAATTCCCCCTCCATTTGGTCTTGCGGGTGGTATAATTGGAAGTTTAGTTGGAAAAGACAGAAATGACTTTAAACTGTTCATGTATCCCCCTAAACTTTGCAGAAGGGTAAAAATATAGGAGACTTTAAGTAAAATAGGCTGCGTTAGGCTCTTTTTTAAGTTTAACTATCTTCATTCTTTTCTGACATCCAAGCACGTTGGGTTTTTAAATCTGTTTATTTTGAGAAACCATCTCAAAGGGCGTTGGCTGCTTGCTGTTCATTTCACTTTACAATTTCTGCGCACGTGACTCTCGGAGAAACTTGAAGCTGTGCTCGATCGCCACCACGTGCCACTCAAGAGGAACCCGCCTGGTCTCTCTGTGTGCCCCTTGCCGTCAGGGGTGGAGATGTTGGGGTGTTGTCCAGTGTTTTTCGCTCACTCGAGACCTATCAGAATTGCCCCTTCAGAGGAACATCTTCGGGGATTTGGGCCAAATGTTTGACACCAAAGCATTCTTAGTACACAGGGTCTTACCTGGGGGCAACCACTCCAGTTATAGCTAATAGACTTAGGAAAATATTTGGAAATTTTGACTTAAGAGTGAATCTTAAATTTTTGGAGGTGGACCAGGCTGGGGGAAATGACTCATGGGAAGAATATATCATGTGACGCTCGGGTTTTGGGCTGAAGGCCCTGGGATGGGGTGGCTCTTTCCCTAGGGCAGTCCTGGGGCAGCCATGGCCACATTTTTGACTTCCAGACTTGGGGGTCTCCACATTGGCTTCCCTGGTGGCTCAGACGGTAAAGCGTCTGCCTGCAATGTGGGAGACCCGGCTTCGATCCCTGGGTCAGGAAGATCCCCTGGAGAAGGAAATGACAACCCAGTCCAGTACCCTTGCTTGGAAAATCCCATGGACAGAGGAACCTGGTAGGCTATAGGCCATGGGGTCGCAAAGGGTCGGATAAGACTGAGTGATTTCACTTTCACTTTCACTTTTCACTTTCATGTTGCATTCGAGGAATGGGTTCTTTTACTAGTCAGAATCCTTTGGTACCAACCATGGCCACCAGCATTTAGTTCTTGGGACCATAATTCCCCTTGTCTATCTCTTTGTTGCCACCCCTACTCTGGTAATAATCACTGTGTTTAGGAATGTATCTCATGGAAGGTGGGACCATGTTATAGCACAAGCTTGCCATTTGCAACTTGCTTTCTGAACCTTTTGCTTATCCTGTCTCCATTCTTTATTCTGCTTCTGACCTTCCCATCTCCTGGCAGGGGAGCTTTCTGTCTTGTTTCTATACTTTCCCTTGGGCTTAAGGCTTTGCCCATTTTCCTGACCATGGCCTTGCCCACCTCCCCATAATGACTCTGACCTCCCATCCATATATCTTCTGCTATTGGTTGCCTTGCACTTCCATCCCCACTCAATCAGCCTGGGGACTCTCCTGAAGCAGGGAGGAATTCTCACTAGACCTAATGTGCCCAGGTCTAGTGAGGGACAGATGAACATCTCTGATCTTTCTTGTTCAGAAGCCTATTACCACAACATCATTTCTTACATCTCAGAACCCTCTTTGCATCTTGGCTGTGCACACATACCCCATTATCTACACTCATGGGATCCTGAGCATCTATTCTAGATGCTCACCTGGTATTGTAGTTATGTGTTTTTAACCACTATATGTCAGCTGCTTCAAGTAAGCCATTGTGGCTTAATAACACCAGCTGTTACTTACTGAATTCCCTTCATGTACTGTGAGGGTTCATTTTATGCACCAACTGTGCTGGACCATGGTACCCAAATATTTGGTCAAACACATCTGAATCGACATTGCTGTGAAAATATTTTTAAGACAAGAATAACATGTAAATCAGTAGACATTGACTAAAGAGGATTACTCTCCATAATGTGAGTGGACCTCATACCATCAGCTTAAATCCTCAAGAATGAATGGACTGACTTATGAGACTTCCCTGGGAGTCCAGAGGTTAAGGTTCCATGCTTCCACTGCAGTGGGAGCCAGTTTGATCCCTGATCAGGAGACTAGGGTCCCACCAGCCATGTGGCACAGTCAAGACTGACTTCTCCCAAGGAGGCAGGAATTCTGCCTCCAGATGTCCTTTGGATTCAAGTTGCAAGATCATCTCTCCCCTGGGTCTCCAACCTGCTAACCCAGCCTGCAGATTTGGGATTTGCCAGCCCCACAACCCTGTAAACCACTTCCTTGAAATTAATCTTTCTTTCTCTGGAGACCCTGACTAACTCATGGATTAAGTACTGCACTCAGGACCAAGACACGTATCATTTCACTTAGCTCTCATGACAGCCTCTTGAGGTGAGTATTATTATTTCCATTTGACAGGTGGATAAAGTGAGTCTCAGAAATCATGAGGAACTTGCCCAAGGCCACGTAACTAGTAAGCAACAGAGAGGCGACTCAACCTGAAGCTTGCTTCGCTAAAGCCTTCCTTTTGTCTTGGCATCTTCATGGCTCATCCAGCGCTGACGGCTGGTAGGATCCTGGCAAATATTTAAGTGAATGAAAGAAGTCAAAGGTGTCCCTCTATTTGGTCACCTCTTCCTTCTGTGGAACGTAAGTTAAAAATTTTATAGGCAGTCCATACGGCCTGAGGCTTTGTACCATACACAGATCTGTAAAATCTTGATCTCATAAAAGTGGTGTCTTCATCTAGATAAACACGTGATAAGGAATCAGAGGGGGTTATAGAGGGTGTCTTCCACCCCACCTATGCTAGACATGGTGGACTGACACTCAGCCGCCATTCTCCCTTCTTTCTGGAATGCGCCTTCCCATACTGCAGAGCCTAGAAGCTCCCTTGCAACTCTAATCGTGAATGTGAGTTGGGTTCCCACCCTTGGAGGGCTGCTCGCTGAGATTGGGAAGGGCAGGAAGAGAGAACCCCTGGGTCTGCGTTTCGGCTGTTGCTGCTGTCAGGAGGGTCATGGTGAGTGTGAGGCGCTGCTGCAGGAGTGGTTCAGGTGTGACCACGGGCCTCCCAGGGTGGGTGATCGTCACGGCCACCCTGGCCTTGGCTCAGTGTTCAGGCATCACTTGTTTGGAGGCTGGGGGCAGGAGCATCGCAGCGTGCGTGTCCATAGCTTGGAGCAAGAAGAGTTGGTTTCTCTGTAGTGAGCGGAAGGTCCAGACTACATTTTCAGTGCCACATGTCTAACTGTGGCAGAGTTATAGCAGCTTCCCCAGGACCATTGGCATCTTTAAAAAAATTTTATTTAAAAAATTTTTATTGAGATGTAGTTGATTTACAACACTGTGTTAGCTTCAAGTGTAAAGTGAAGGTCAGGAAGGCCCCTGAAGAAGGGAAAGGCTACTCATTCCAGTATTCTTGCCTGGAAAATCTCGTCGACAGAGGCCTGGTGGGCTACAGTCCACAGGGGTGGCAAAGAGTCGGATGTGACTGAGCGACTAACACTTTTACTTTCATATACATGTATATACCTATTCTTTGTTAGATTTTTTCTTTATGGTTTATTGCAAGATATTGTGTATGGTTTATTATGAGCTATTATGCTGTATAGTAAGTCCTTGTTGGTTACCTATTTTGTATATAATAGTGTATATATTTTAATCCCAAATTCCTAATTTATCCCTCTCTCCCTTCTTTCCCTTTTGGTAACCAAATGGTTTGCAGCTATTTTTAAGATGGTTTAGTTTGCTCATTGTTGTTATTTATTTTGTTTTCTAATTTTTTTAAGACTTAGAACATTTTTGAATTGAAGTATAGTTGATTTACTATAGTTAACATGTTAGTTTCAGGTGTACGGCAGAGTGAATTCAGTTGGCATCTTGTTCTGGGAGTTATTTCAGGAGGACCGGCTCTATCATCCAACCCTTCTGACAAGTTTTATATGTATGTGGTTCCGTATAATAAGCTGTGTTCTGCTTGAAATAGTGGTTTGTGTTTCTTTTAAATGAGTGTGTCCAATGCGGCAGGTTTAAGAACTGTAGAAATTAGAAGTTGATCTGACTGTGGGCTCATTAGAGGATTTTCTGTTTTTTGCTGTAGATACAGCTAACAGTTATCTGTGGCCATTTGCACCACTCGTTGGAAGAGTTGGGAATGGGAGGAAGCCTATAAAGAGAACTTTTACCAAAGTGAGTGGAATATGAAACAGCCATATCAGAGAGAATAACAGTTTGCTAGATCATTTCTTGGGAGTGTTTTCTCTAATTTTCATTGTTGTTGATTCCTCTGCCTTGAAATCTTCTGTTCCCTCTGTTTCCCTTTGTATCCTTGAAGGTCTGCATTCTTTTAAGTCAGTTTATTTGGAGCATTCTGCCCTGTGAGTATTTCTATTAATATATAAGCCCCTCATATAGTCAAGACTGGGGCTTCCCTGGTGGCTCAGTGGTAAAGAATCTGCCTGCAGTGCAGGCAGTCCTGAATAATCATTGGAAGGACTGATGCTGAAGCTGAAACTCCAATACTTTGGCCACCTGATACGAAGAACTGGCTCATTGGAAAAGACCCTGATGCTGGGAAAGATTGAAGGTGGGAGAAGAAGGGGACGACAGAGGATGGGATGGTTGGATGGCATCACCAACTTGATGGACATGAGTTTGAGTAAACTTTGGGAGTTGGTGATGGACAGGGAGGCCTGGTGTGCTGCAGTCCATGGAGTCGCAAAGAGTCGGACATGACTGAGCAACTGAACTGAGCTGAACTGTGTCTGTAAGCTTTGCAGAGAAGGGTCCAGGACGAGTTACCTTTAATCTAAAGAAGCCACTCAAGCTAAGGACAGCTGTAGCCATCCTCATGGGCTCAACAGGGGAAGCTCACTGAAGTCAGGAGATTATTCAAGGTCATGCCTAAGGAGATGAGCTGGATGGGAAAATGATTACAGTCAGGAACAGCTTCTCGCTGTTGGTTCCTATACATGAAGAAGGGAAACCCCAACCAAAGCTCTTTTCCTCTCCACAAGGTGAATAGAACCCAGAAGCCAATGGAGGCAAACAGGAGTCTCAGAATTCTGGGTCCCCAAATTGGGGAGAAGCAGGTGGGGGGTCATCAAGCCCAACCTCAGACTTCCTGTCCTTTAAGGACATCATTCATATCAAGAACCTGCCTTAAGCTCCATCCCGACCTGCTTTCGCTCTGCTGAGAAATGTGTGTATAAACGCAGCATTTCCATTTAAAAGGCAAATGGCATGCATAACCAAATGAAGGTCAGTCAAGGGCTCATAGAAGACATAAGCTGCTTTTCTGTTGAGCTTCTATATAGAGCCCATCATAGCCACAGGTGCTGGAGCCCGGGTCATGGGGGATGTGGGCAAGGATATCACGGCTCAGGATTTCCAAATTCCAAATCGTGAGCTGCAGTAAGGGGTTGAGTGTGCGAATCAGTCAGTGACAGGGAAATGCCCTTGCTGTGCTTAAATTTCCTAAAAAGACCTTGAAAGTGAAGAGCTTAATGATGTTCAAGCTAAATGATGAGTTCAAGCTAAATGATGCCACACAAGCTCAGACGGTAAAGTATCTGCCTGCCATGCAGGAGACCTCGGTTCAATTCCTGGGTTGGGAAGATCCCCTGGAGGAAGAAATGGCAACCCACCCCAGAATTCTTGCCTGGAGAATTCCATGGACAGAGGAGCCTGGTGGGCTACAGTCCGTGGAGTTGCAGAGACAGATATGACTGAGTGATAAACACTTTCATTTTCAAGAAAACCCAGACTGGGGTGGCGTCACGTCATGAAGGTGCTCCTGCTCATGGAGCCTAGTGTGAGTTGCCGGTGCTACCACCCCTCACAACTGTGTATGCCTTCAGAGCACATATCCGGCAAGGCGGCCACAGCCAGGGAACAGGGGGCCAAAGAGTCACGTGGGATGGTTTCATCACTTCTGCCCATGCTTCTTGCCAGTCCCACGGCCAATCTGCCTGGAGGAAAGCCTGTGTAACCGGGGTCAGTCCCTGCCCTGGGAAGGAAGAGCTCTGGGTGTGATATGTGTATAGGACATGTCATATAGCCTCTGCCCCCAATCCTTCCTCCCCTCATCCCCACTCATACACCTGAATTCCCAGAGATTCCTTCTTTGCAGGATTACAGACGCTTTGGAATTCATGACACTCCTAGACTATACATACCACCTGAAAAGTGAAAGTGAAAGTGAGAGTCGAGTCTGACTCTTTGCGACCCCATGAAGTATACAGCCTGTGGAATTCTTCAGGCCAGAATACTGGAGTGGGAAGCCTTTCCATTCCAAGGGATCTTCTCAACCCAGGGATTGAACCCAGGTCTCCCACATTGCAGGCAGATTCTTTACCAGCAGAGCCACAAGGAAAGCCCAAGAATACTGGAGTGGGTAGCCTATCCCTTCTCAAGCGGATCTTCCCGACCCAGGAATTGAACTGGAGTGTCCTGCATCGCAGGCGGATTCTTTACCAACTGACCTATGAGGGAAGTCAAGGGGTGAAACATGATTTTATAATGAATGACCTTTCAGGCAGTGACATATGAGAAGCACATATATATAAATCTTAAAAATCATTCCTAGTCTAGGTCAGGGTCCAGAAGGTACAGGTAGGTAACAACAAACAAGAAGAGAGAGAATGTGATTGGGAGATGAATACGAGCCCAAGTCAGAGTCACGACAGAATCAGTTCAGTTCAGTCACTCAGTCGTGTCCGACTCTTTGCGACCCCATGAAGAGCAGCATGCCAGGCTTCCCTGTCCATCACCAACTCCCGGAGTTTACTCAAACTCATGTCCATTGAGTCAGTGATGCTATCCAGCCATCTCATCCTCTGTCATCCCCTTCTCCTCCTGCCCCCAATCCCTCCCAGCATCAGGGTCTTTTCCAATGAGTCAACTCTTCGCATGAGGTGGCCTAAGTATTGGAGTTTCAGTTTCAGCATCAGTCCTTCCAATGAACACCCAGGACTGATCTCCTTGTAGTCTAAGGGACTCTCAAGAGTTTTCTCCAACACCACAGTTCAAAAGCATAAATTTTTCAGTGCTCAGCTTTCTTTGTAGTCCAGAATATGAGCTGCTAAACCCACAGCACATGCAAGAGACCAGGCACCATGTGAGTCCAGGGCTGGGGCTGAGAGGCAGGAGGGAGGAGACCGTGAAGAAGCAAAGGAAGGAGCTGGAGTGCGGGGAAGACAGGGGCGCCTGGTCCCTGAGCAGAGGTATTTAAGCATCACTGTCAAGAACCCAAGGCAGGGAAGGAGGGGATTACTGGCACCTCTAATCAGAAATCCAGGAATCTCGATGATGTAAGTTCATCTGGCTTAAATGGCTACTGGTTACTCCAACCCCCCAAGCAGTCTATCCTAAAGGAAATCAATCCTGAATATTTGTTGGAAGGACTGATACTGAAGCTGAAACTCTAATACATTGGCCACCTGATGCGAAGTACTGACTCATTGGAAAAGACCCTGATGCTAGCAAAGATTGAAGCCGGGAGGAGAAGGAGACGACATCGGATGAGATGGTTGGATGGCATCACCAACTCAATGGACATGAGTTTGAGTAAACTCCGGGAATTGGTGATGGACAGGGAAGCCTGGTGTGCTGCAGTCCATGGGGTCACAAAGAGTCAGACACGACTGAGCAACTGAACTGAACTGAACTCCGACCCCCAGCACTCTGAACCCTGCCACGAGACCTGCCTCTGTGCCGGCCCAAACCTCCTCCCTGAAACTGACCTCCAGGAATTCCGTCCTTTCTTGCCCCAAGAAAAGAAATCATCAGCCAGCACCTGTCCTCTCAGCTGCCTCCTGGGTCTCTAGCTCTGACCTGACCCCCTGTTCTGGTGTCATTCCCCATCTGACACGAGACTGAGGTTTACCTTATTTTTTTAAGTTGCTTAAAGTACAGGTCTTAAACTTGACCTTTCAAAAGAGTTCCTTTCTTCAGTCTAAGATTTCGAATTTTTCTTCAACCACTTTAAGAAAGTGTTCAGCTTCCTGTTCTCACTCTGCTATCAGAGAAAACCTTGATTCTCAGCATGAGAACATTTATCCCAATGGGTCACTTTTTGGAAAAGGTTAAAGCAATTGAAAGAAGCCTTTTTCTTGATATCAAAGCCATAGACTTAGATAATTTTTTTAGACCAAAAGAAACCCGCTATTAAAAAAGGAGGGGGGCATTTCCTCAAAAGAAAGATGCCTGCTGCCTTTTCTTAGCCCAGAAAACTATTAGTTCACAAGGTGAATCTCCCCATGAATAAACTCAGTATGGATGGGGAAATAAATCATTTGACTGTCTACATTTTTTCTTTTTGACAGTCATCTTGTTGAAAAAGGCCATTATTTTTTGTGTTAATGGAAGTGTCTTGCTGGCTGAAACTTACACCTTATCTAAAATACATAGAAAGCTTCATCTTTTCAGTGCATTTTATTCTCTATAGCTAATAATTTTCTGTAGAAGTGCTGCAAATTAGGTTAAAGATAAAAATACCTGCATTTCAGAGGTGTGACTGTTAAGAAACCTTACTTGAGGTCACTTTCAAATGACTTTGACATTATCTTGGATTCTCATCCCATCATACACTGTACCAAGTGAATCAGTGAACTGCCATTCCTCAGCAACCACATGTTCCAGAATTTTCATCTGTTTTTGCCAGACTGTATTGTCCAAACAAGCTACCCTGCCTTTTTCCCCTATTTTTTTTAATTAAAAAAAAATTTTTTTTTAATTTTTACAGTGCTGTGTCTACCATGCATGCATGTGCGCTCAGTCATGTCCAACTCTCTGTGACCCCAGGGACTGTAGCCCACCAGGCTGCTCTGTCCATGGAATTCTCCAGGCAAGAATACTGGAATGGGTTGCCATTTCCTCCTTCAGGGGATCTTCCCGACCCAGGGATCGAACTCATAGCTCCTGCTTCTCCTGCATTGGCAGATGGGTTCTTTACCATTGAGCCACCTGAGAAGTCCCGTTTCTGCCATCCACAGTGAAACTCAACCATAATTATACATAATCCCCTCCCTGCCTATCCTCCCTCTCCTCCCCCATCCTATCCCTCTAGGTCACCGCAGAGCACCAGACAGGGCTCCTGGTGCTACATAGCAATGTCTCACCAGCTGTCCGTCTTATACCTGATAGTGTATATATGATGATGCTGCATTCTCTGCTTGTCCCACCCTCTCCTTCCCTCAATTTGTCCAGCGCTGTTTACAATGTCCAGGGCATGGAAGCAACCTAGATGTCCATCCTGCCTTTTTATTTGGAAAGTGTGTCCGTCAGAACCACAGTCAGGCCTGAGATCAGTCCGAAGGCTTTGGGTCTCTACCAGCCTGCAACATTCTGATGGGTCGGCCATGTGCTGCACCCATCCTTCAGAAGCTAGAATAGACCCGGGGTTCCTGCTCATCTGTCACCCATTTGTGTAGGTGCCCTCTGCTCCCTTCTCCTTGACCCCCTCCAGCCTGACTTCCTTCTGTGATGCTCCATTTGGATGGCTCTTTCAAGATCTCCAGGGACCTCCGTGTTCCCAAAGGCAAGGATGGTTTGAGCAACAGTTAGCAGCGGGACAGCACACATTACTCCTTTCTCCTTCTTTCTTATTTTCTTTCTTATTTTCTCTGGTGCCACATGCCTCTGACTTTTCTTCTACCACTCTGACCCCATGCTAGCTCTTCATCTCCACTCATTCTTAAACGTTGCCATTTCTCAGAGTTCTTTCCTTCTGGCCTCGCTCTACACAGGCTCATCAACCATCTGACTCTAAACGATGAGCTCCAGATCAGAACAGCCCTGGCCGCTCACTAGCAACTCTCCTTGGTCTGCAGCTTGCCGACTGCAGATCTTGGAACTTGTTAGCTTCCAAAATCCTGTGAGCCAACTGCTTATATGAAATCCCTTTCTGTATATACACGCATCCTATTAATTTTGCTTCTTCAAAGAACCAACCCAAATACAGTGCTGTTCTACATGCTCTGTAAAGAAGATTTAAAACTCTGTAGAAGTAATAATCTCCCCATCTGGAATTCATTAAGCTCTCATTTTCTAAAAATTCCACAAAGTTCACTGAACTGTGGGCAACTTGCTATAGGTTCAGTGGTCTTCCCCTTGGAACATTATTTTTCTCTGGTTAACTCAGTTCTACGTACCTTCTGGCACATTTGGACCACAACCAGAAGGAATGGAGCCAGCTTGCCCTTGACCTTCTAGAATGATATTTGACTTCTCCTAAACTATCCTCCATATCTCTATTGCTCTTTAAGTAAATAATGATGATAATTAATACCAGCCAAAATCAATGGCTAGAAGTTAACCATCTATATTAAATATTCAGCAAATGTTTACGTACGATTTTAGCATTGCAGCAGTCCTGCTCAAAAAGAACACCCATATGCCATTTGTTAAGGTTAGAAAACTTTCTTTTATTTAGGAAGTCATCTCAGTTAATGCATGTATGTGTACTAAAAACAGACAGTAAAAAACCTGCATCTATCCCTGATTATGTGCTCATGCTCAGATATAACAAATCGGCACATCAAACCCAATGTTTTTCTATGAGTGCAGCCATGTGGCATGGTGGGAAGAATTCTTCTTAAAGTCATCGCCCCATGCTCTGAGCCAAGTTCTGTCCAGTAATCCTCTGAGCTTGAAGCATTTCCTTGCACATCTCTTTGGACCTCAGTTTACTCATTTTAAAATGGGGAAGGAAAGTCCTTGATGGTCCACTGGTTAAGACTCCAAGCTTCCACCACAGGGGGCATAGGTCCTATCCCTGGTTGGAGAACTAGGATCCCACATGCCACATGGTATGACCAAAAAATAAAATTAAAAAAAAAATTTTTTTTAAGTTGAAAATGGAGAGAGGAACAGATTCCATCTGATGGCCAAGGTTCCTGATACAGTCAACATTTCACAGTTTTGAGTATGTCTATGATGCAATTCTCTAATGTAAAAGTGATTTTTCTACTCCTTTTTCAACTGGCAAATGACAAAAGTAAAATAGCATTTACACTGCCCTGGAATGAAATGGCACAGGAGAGAAAGAAGTCCATGATTTTGGCATCGGGATAATTTCCCTGTATTCAGAAGTTAACAGTGAGGGGCTTCTCGTTGTTCAATTGCCCAGTTGTGTCTGATTCTTTGCAACCACACGAACTGCAATACACCAGGCCTCCCTGTCCCTCACCAGCTCCCAAAGTTTGCCAATTTCAAGTCCATTGAGTCCGTGGTGCCATCCAACCATCTCATCCTCTGATGCCCTCTTCTCCTTCTGCCCTCAGTCTTTCCCAGCATCAGGGTCTTTTCCAATGAGTCAGCTCTTCGCTTCAAGTGGGCAAAGTATCGGAGCTTCAGCTTTAGCATCAGTCCTTCCAATGAGTATTCAGAGTTGATTTCCTTTCAGATTGACTGTTTTGATCCCTTTGCAGTCCAAGGGACTCTCAGGAGTCTTCAACCCTTCTTCTTTATGATCCAGCTCTCACAACCATATGTGACCACTGGGAAGACCACAGCCTTGTCTATGCTGGTGATGCTTAATCACTCAGTCATATCCAACTCTGTGCGACCCTATGGACTGCAGCCGGCCAGTCTTCTCTGTCCATGGGATTCTCTAGGCAAGGATACTAGAGTGGGTTGCTATGCCCTCCTCCAGGGGACCTTCCCGACCTTCAGAAGTATCAGTTCCTTGGTGCTCAACTTTCTTTGTGGTCCAACTCTCACATCCATACATGACTACCGGAAAAACCATAGCTTTGACTAGATGGACTTTTGTTGGCAAAGTAATGTCTCTGCTTTTTAAAATGTTGTCTATGTTGGTTGTAACTTTCCTTCCAAGGAGCAAGCATCTTTTAATTTCGTGGCTGTAGTCACCATTTGCAGTGATTACAGACACAGGTACCGTGAAAAGAGATGGAAGGCAGTTAGGTCATACACATCTCTTGGGCTCTTTTTGGTCCATTTGGGAGCAGAGCTATGGCTCAGTGGTACAGAATCCTCCTGTCAATGCAGGAGACACAAGAGACTCAGGTTCGATCCCTGGGTTAGGAAGATCCCCTGGAGAACTAAATGGCAACCTGCTCCAGGATTCTTGCCTGGAGAATCCCATGGACAGAGGAGCCTGGTGGGCTACAGTTCATGGGGTCACAAAGAGTTGGGCATGACTGAGAGTGTACACACACAATACATACACACAAGTTTGAGGCATTTGGGGCTGATTTGTCTTTCAACGTTTTGTCCCCCTGTGCTTGTGATAGCAACTCTCAAACCAGCTGCACGAGACATTTATTGAAGAAGCATTAATTGGTTGGCAGGCCCCCTGGTGCTCATCAACCTTTTTTATGAACTAAATGAAGGGTCGTCTCCCTGCCCCTTAGATGCTCTGACTTCCCTTAGGCAGGAAGAGCCTTGAGGCTGATGGACGATTGTGGAGGCCAGTGCTGTCACCCTGATTGCCAGCATCAGGCAAGCGAAGACCTCCAAGTTCCAGGTTCCATGGGGGAATTTAGGGCAGTTGCCACATATCTTCCTATGGACAGGGTCCAGGCATCATGTGATTCATGCATTCTCTTCCTGCAAGCGTGGAGACGTTTTCTTAAATGTTTCAACCATTGCACCTATCTTGAATACCTTTAAGGTCACCATATACAGCTCATTTCTAGCAGCCAACATGATAATTTATAAGTCATTAATTTCACTTATAGGAACATCTTTGCTATTCCGTCAAGCCTTGTTTGATGACAACAGAAGTGCCTGCAGTAGCCACACTGGAGTCTGGATTTCCTGAGCAGATCACCAGTGGTCCACCCTGAGTTCTTGTGCTCTTGACAAGGATGCTGGCAGCACACTTCCTTCATGTGGTGCATCTGGAGTATTTTAAAGGGAAATCCAGACACGGAGATGGTATCAGGTGACACCAATATGAAGAGCAGCAGCTAACGTGTAGGGTTTTGTCACTATTCCCCATATCTTATGTGTATCATCTCATGTAATTCTCACAATAACCTGGCAGAATTGTCTTATTATCTCTCTCTTTCAGGTAAGGACACTGAGGCTCCAAGAACATCTATGCTTTCCCAAGGTCAATAGATAGGAAGTGCAGGTACTGATCCCAGCGCCTGAGTTCAGAACATCTCCGCTGCCCACTGGATTAGACCCAAAGTGAATAACCTATCAGCTGGTGAGACCTATGGCCAGCCTGGCAAATTTCAGGAACTGGGTGAGGGTGTCCTCAGGGTGATTGGACCTCATTAAACTGCTGGTCTGACTCCTTGAGACCCTGAGGCTGGGAAAGAGTGAGGGCATATAAGGAGAAGGGGGTGGCACAGGATGAGGTGGTTGGATAGTATCACTGACCTGAGTCTGAGCAAACTCCTGGAGATAGTTAAGGACAAGGAAGCCTGGAGTGCTGTAGTCCATGGGGTCACAAGGAGTTGAACACACCTGGACGACTGAACAATGGCAACAACCCAATGATAAGCGATCAGTGCAAAATGTGTTGATAAAGGTGCCAGGTATCTTGAAAGAGTCTGTGCAGGTGAGGAGATGAGGGTTGGGTTGAGGTCATCTTACAGCTGCCCAAAACGCTGGCCCAAGCTGGTCCTCCAGCTGTCGCCCTCAGAGGAGCCCCACCATGGACCAGCCGCCCAGGAGCTGTGGGCAGGGTGCTGCCTGTGTGTGCTGGTGTCTTCCTTGCCTGCCTGGGCCGTGGGAGTTGATCTTGGCATGTCCCCTTGGGGTCTCATCCTCTTGGGGCCACTCTGTGGATCCCGAGGAAGTCTTTTTCTTCTGGGCTTCACCTTTCTTCTCTGGAACAGCCATTTGATTCAGTGCAATTTATTAATGAATTTGATGAACTTCAGTTCCTTGAACATTTTCATTTAACTCATCATTTAGGAGACTCGTATCAGCATACATGGAATGACTGTTTTGGTTGGGGCGTGGTGGATGAGCGACACAATCTCTGGGGCCAGATGGGTCAAACTCTGGCTTGGCCATTGTCAGGCAATTGATTTGCCGTATCTGTGCTTTGGGATCTTTCTCTTAGAGTAGGGATAAAACAGTATATGCCTCACAGGGCTGTTGGAGGATTAAATGAGTTAATCTATGAGAGGATTTGCTCCTCAGCTAGATCAACTGAATGGCTTTATGTTAAGGTTTAAATAACAATCTTTGTTTCTAGAATTTTTTTCTTTTTGACCACATGGTTTGCTACTTGGACAGTGCTGGCGAATGTGGGAAATGTTCCTTAGTGGTAGAGGATTGGGGGGAAGGTGGATGGATGGGGAGAACCCACTGAAAGTGGCGTGAAGACATGCTTCATCAGGGAACACTAAATGCGATCGGGGATCTTTAAGCCATTGCTGACTGGCTTAGTTCTCACCATCTTTATTTGAGTTTCACTTTGGTAAGTACTGTCCATCAATTTTTGAATATCGAAGTTATTTGAGGTCATTCATTCAAGGCAAACTGCTGAAAGTAAAAGCGAAATCAAGAAGAACCCCAGGGCTCTGAAGACTTTTCTTAACTCGTGGCCATTTTCTGCCTTTAAAAGCACTGACTTGACTTTTACAGGAGCCTGTAGACTAATCTAACAGAAAATGGAAACCACGAGCATGGTCATTCCCTTAAATATTTTATACTGTGTTCGGATGTGCATTTTTCAAAGATCATTTCCTTGACATTTTCTGGGGGTATATTTCTTGGGAAATAAAATAAATATGTTTGGTGGATGCTCATACCAATTTATTTAGAGCTATAAATAAGATAAAGATGCCTCCTGTCATTTGTACTAAAAATATATATAAGGATTAGAGGAATATCTTAGGAGGTTAGGGCAAAGAATTAATAATACTGTTCAGGTCATGCTGAGGTCGGCTGATGCTTTAAGCAATTTTAGCTGATCCTCAAGTGAATTACTCTTAAGAATGGACAAGAGAGACCCTTTGGCCAAAGCATGGGCCAGAGACAATGCCCCAGGCCAGACATTTCATTAGGGCCCACCGAGTGAAAGAATCTGATATTCTGGCTTTCCATTCTATGAACATTGCACAACCTCCCCAGCTGTTCACTCGATTATCTGGTAGCCATTGCTCTGAATGTTTCCCTGGTGCCGGGAACAACACTTGACAGGTAAGAAATCCAATCATTCCGTTTGGAGTCTGTGAAAGGCAATCTCCCAGCAAGGAATCTATCCATGCAAGGATTCTATTCAATCATTGCATTGCTGTTGTGGGAGATATGATGGAGATGGTTTTCCTCAGGGAATGGCTGGTGAAGGGTGGAATGTGCAAGAACCACAGATAAAGTATGTGACTTTAGGGTGAGAGAGAGAGAGTGTGTGTGTGTGTGTGTGTGTGTGTGTGTGTGTGCGCGCGCGCGCTCGGGTGTGTCTGACTCTTTGTGACCCCACGGACTGTAGCCCACCAGGCTCCCCTGGCCGTGTCCTCAGGCCCATTTCCAGGCAAGAACACTGGAGTGGGTTGCCATTTCCTCCTCTAGGGGACCTTCCTGACCCAGGGATTGAAGGTGGATTCTCTATCACTGAGCCACCTGGGAAGCCCTTAGGGAGAGGAGAGGCACCCAGTCTGGGTTGGACAGCGAAGGCTGCAGAGGGCAAAGGGGCCAGGTCAGGGGTCCAAAGGAAGGGAGGAGGTTCTCTGGGTTTGGTATCCTTGAGAGCAAGGTATCCATGGCAACAGGAGGGGCAGCAGGATAAAAGAGAACACTTTGAAAGACAATACTTGGGCCACCTGATGCAAGCAACTGAGTCATTGGGAAAGACCCTGATGCTGGGAAAGAGTGAAGGTGGGAGGAGAAGGGGACGACGGAGGATGAGATGGTTGGATGGCATCACCGACTCAATGGACATGAGTTTGAGCAAGCTCCGAGAGTTGGTGACAGACAGGGAGGCCTGGCGTGCTGCAGTCCACGGGGTTGCAAACAGTCAGACACGACTGAGTGACTGAAATGAGAGTGGTTCCATCGGATCCTGTGGAGGATCGAGAGGGAAGAGAAGCTTGCTAGGCAGGCTGCATTCAGGCTGCAGCCCCGAATCTCCAGGAATTCAGTCTCAAAGGCAACAGGAAGCACTAGGTGATTTTTAAAATAAATCAAATCAGATATGAAAAACCTCAGAGGAAAACAATCTTCTAAAGAACTCTTTTGTAAATCCTTTTAAAAATGAAGAGAATATTTCATCATATAAATGCAGTGAAAATAGTAGCTTTCAAATTCAATTATCTTGTAAGTTTCAATTTTGTGTATCACTCGCTTTCCTGAACTAAGTGAAGTACAACTTCATTTTTTTATCCCATCACTAAAGCAATGGCATCCTGAAAGAGAGACATGGTGTGCAGAGAAAAGCGGGAAATAAATATTTAGTAGGAGAAAGAACAATGCTGTCAAGTACTTCTTTTGAGTTTCATCTCAGAACCGAGAAAAAGATTTTCATTTTTATGTCAGTATAAGGGTCCAACTCATTCCAGAAATGTGGAACCTGTTTTATTTGGAAGCACTGATATGAAGAAAGATATGGTGGTGATGGTCTATGAGCCTGAAACTCATGGGCTGGTTTTTAAGTGACTTATGAGTTGCCATCCCATTCTTATTCCCAGGAAATTCCTCATTTTAAAATCAGAGCTCAGAGTGTGCTTCAGAATCCTTCTGAACACAGTTCTCTTGGGCAGTCACGC
Source organism: Muntiacus reevesi (assembly GCF_963930625.1). Taxonomy (NCBI): domain Eukaryota; kingdom Metazoa; phylum Chordata; class Mammalia; order Artiodactyla; family Cervidae; genus Muntiacus; species Muntiacus reevesi. The sequence continues at coordinate 8,431,058 of NC_089262.1, read as the reverse complement.
CCAAGTGAATTTGCAGTTAGGTGGAACCAACTTGTTTCCTGCCTTTAACTCTAGTAAGAGTGGTTCTCGGGTTTTCCAGGTGACACTAGTGGTGAAGAATCCACCTGCAAATGCAGGAGACACAATCCAGTCCAGTATTCTTGCCTGGAAAATTCCGAGAACAGAGGAGCCTGGTGGGCTACAGTCCACGGGTCACAAAGAACTGGACATGACTGAGCAAGCACACATGCATACACATGCATGCAAGAGTGGTTCTCACTTTAGTGGACATCACAAGTCTCTGGAAGATGTGTTTCAACATAGGAATTGGGTTCCACTCCCTCTGATTTAATAGGTCTGGGGAGGAGGGCCAAGATTGCTATTGATGCTAGTTGAGGGGGAACACACTTTGAGGACCAACTACCTTAGATTTTAGGGCTTCCCAGGTGGTGCTAGTGGTAAAGAACCCACTTGCCAATGTGGGAGATGCTAGAGGTGCAGGTTCCATCCCTGGGTGGGAAGATCCCCTGATGTAAGAAATGGCAACCAACTATGGTATCCTTGCCTAAAGAATCCCATAGACAGAGGACACTTGCAGGCTACAGTCCAGTCCAGTTCAGTTCAGTCACTCAGTTGTGTCTGACTCTTTGTGACCCCATGGACAGCAGCATGCCAGGCTTCCCTGTCCATCACCAGCTCCCAGAGCTTGCTCAAACTCACGTCCATCGAGTCAGTGATGCCATCCAACCATCTCATCCTCTGTCCTCCTCTTCTCCTCCCGCTTTCAATCTTTCCCAGTATCAGGGTCTTTTCCAATGAGTCATTTCTTCACATCAGGTGGCCAAAGTATTGGAGTTTCAGCTTCAACATCAGTCCTTCCAATGAATATTCAGGACTGATTTTATTTAGGATGGACAGGTTGGATCTCCTTGCAGCCCAAGGGACTCTCAAGAGTCTTCTCCAACACCATAGTTCAAAAGCATGAATTCTTTGGCACTTAGCTTTCTTTATAGTCCAACTCTCGCATCCATCCACGACTACTGGAAAAACCATAGCTTTGACTAGATGGACATTTGTTGACAAAGTAAAGTCTCTGCTTTGTAATATGCTGTCTAGGTTGGTCATAGCTTTTTTCCAAGGAGCAAGCATCTTTTAATTTCGTGGCTGCAGTCACCATCTGCAGTAATTTTGGAGCTCCCCAAAAATAAAGTCTCTCACTGTTTGCATTGTTTCCACATCTGTTTGCCATGAAGTGATGGGACCAGGTGCCATGATCTTAGTTTTTTGAATGTTGAGTTTTAAGCCAGCTTTTTTCACTCTCCTCTTTGACTTTCATCAAGAGGCCCTTTAGTTTTTCTTCACTTTCTGCCATAAGGGTGGTGTCATCTGTGTATCTGAGGTTATTGATATTTCTCCTGGGAATCTTGATTTCCAGCGTGTACTTCTTTCAGCCCAGCATTTCTCATGATGTACTCTGCATGTAGGTTAAGTAAGCAGGGTGACAATATGCAGCCTTGACATACTCTTTTCCCAACTTGGAACCAGTCTGTTGTTCCATGTCTAGTTCTAACTGTTGCTTCCTGATCTGCATACAGATTTCTCAGGAGGCAGGTCAGGTGGTCTGGTATTCCCATCTCTGGAAGAATTTTCCACAGTTTGCTGTGATCCACACAGTCAAAGGCTTTGGTGCAGTCAATAAAGCAAAAGTAGATGTTTTTCTGGAACTCTCTTGCTTTTTCAATGATTGAGAATATGTTGGCAATTTGATCTCTCATTCCTCTGCCTTTTCTAAATCCAGTTTGAACATCTGGAAGTTCACGGTTTACATACTGTTGAAGCCTGGCTTGGAGAATTTTGAGCATTACACTACTAGCGTGTGAGATGAGTGCAGTTGTTCAGTAGTTTGAGCATTCTTTGGCATTGCCTTTCTTTGGGATTGGAGTGAAAACCAACCTTTTCCAGTCCTGCAGCCACTGCTGATTTCTCCAAATTTGCTGGCATATTGACTGCAGCACTTTCACAGCATCACCTTTTGGGATTTGGAATAGCTCAACTGGAATTCCATCACCTCCACTAGCTTTGCTGATAGTGATGCCTCCTAAGGCCCACTTGACTTTGCATTCCACAATGTCTGTCTCTAGGTGAGTAATCACACCATCGTGGTTATCTGGGTTATTAAGATCTTTTTGTATAGTTCTTCTGTGTATTCTTGGCACCTCTTCTTAATATCTTCTGCTTCTGGTCCAAACAATTTCTGTCCTTTATTCAGCCCATCTTTGTGTGAAATGCTCTCTTGGTATCTCTAATTTTCTTGAAGAGATCTCTAGTCTTTACCATTCTATTATTTTCCTCTATTTCTTTGCAATGATCACTGAGGAAGGCTTTCTCATCTCTCCTTGCTATTTTTTTGGAACTCTGCATTCAAATGGGTGTATCTTTCCTTTTCGCCTTTGCCTTTGGCTTCTCTTCTTTTTTCAGCTATTTGTAAGGCCATCTCAGACAACCCTTTTGCCTTTTTGCATTTCTTTTCCTTGGAGATGGTCTTGATCACTGCCTCCTGTACAATAGGGTAGCAAAGAGTTGGGCAGGACTGAAGCAACTTAGCATGCATGCACACATCTTAGATTTTAGAACAACCATCTACAGATGGCAGCTCAATTTTCCACTTTAATTAGGATTAGATGGGTGAAGAGAGTAACTGTTTAGAATTCCCTTACATTTTCTCTCATTTCCTTCTTCTCTTTCTGTGTGTGTGCTCAGTCACTCAGACGTGTCTGACTCTTTGTGACCCTATGGACTGTGTAGTCTTGTTCTTTGTAGTTCTTCCTTTTGATCCCTCAATGAGAGGCTTTACAAACCTATGACCTCAAGTCAAGAAAATGTCCAGGATACTCAATTCTTGACATTTCAGTGATCATAGTACCTTAGTCAGAATGTAAATTAATGTTTTAGAATATGAAGCAGGTAGTTTCAGAATATAAGAAGAGCTTGTAAGAAGAATGTGCTGGAAATTTTGGAGAAGTTCCCAGGTTTTACTCCAGATCAAGTGTTTCTACCAATGGTGATGCAACTGGTCATTGAAAGATGAGATGATGTTTACGGTGACTGTTTCCTGGAGCTACTCAACAAAACATTACAAACTGGGTGGTTTAAACAACAGAAATGTATTGTCTCACAGTTCTGGAGGCCAGACGTCTGAGATCTGAGGCTGCGTGGGAGGATCTTTGTGTCCTAATTCCCCCTTTTAGAAGGATACCAATCCTTTTGGATTAATGCCCACCCTAAGGACCTCACCTTAGCTAGTTACATCAGCAACGACCATATTTACAGATAAGGTCACAGTCAGAGGCGTAGGGGCTGGGGGTGGGGCAGGGCCTCATCACATGGAAGGGCACAGTCCAACCCTAACAGCGACCTTGAGCTTAGTTCCTGCTCAGACTGTGTGCACGAGACCCGGCCGCCATGAGGAGCCGCCAGGGGCCAATTTGGAACTGTGCCACTCACACTTCTCTCACTCTTGGCTCTGGTGGTTGGCCAAAGTGCCACAGTATGTATCTGGGACATGCTTTTGACTAAATATCCTAGTACATGGGAAGCCTAATTCCTTTCACGTTCTAGCATTGTCCTTTGTCTGATACCATCTCAGACTGGAAGATCAATTCTGAGACTGGAAGAAGCATTGCTTTTAAAAAGGCAGGACCTTGTTATAACTGATACTGCAATTAAGGGATTCTATTAACCCTCAGCTTTCAAGACAAAGGCTTGAATCTTCTGAGACGAGATGTCTGCTTGGGGCCGCCAGGGACGATAACAGCGGTAAATCTGTCAGTGGCTGCCAAGCGTCTGCAGGGGACACGGTTACCCGAGGTGCAGCTCTGATGCACGACGGGTCTGCCAAGGCCAGTTACTCAGCTTGTGTTTTGATCTGAGGAGCCGCTGCTTAGCTTCATGGGGTGAATTGTCCCCTGTATCTGTCAAGAGTATTACCTCGTGCATTAATGTGTCACTAAAATTTAAAATGCTACCTTTCTGCTTCTTGGGTAATTATTGCAGACAGGTTTGAGGCTTATTGTGAAAGCATGGTTCTCAGCAGGACCAGACCCCATAGAATGTTGGTGGGAAGTGTGCTTGGGTTTTAACTCCTGGTATCCCCTGGACTACAAGGACATCAAGCCAGTCAATCCTAAAGGAAATCAACCCTGAATATTCATTGGAAGGACTGATGCTAAAGCTGAAGCTTCAATCCTTTGGCCACCTGATGCGAAGAACTGATTCAATGGAAAAGACCCTGATGCTCAGAAAGATTGAAGGCAGGAGGAGAAGGTGATGACAGAGGATGAGATGAATGGATGGCACCCCCAACTCAATGGACATGAGTTTGAACAAACTCCAAGAGATGGTGAAGGACAGAAGAGCCTGGTGTGCAGCAGTCCATGGGGTTGCAAGGAGTCAGATACGATTGAGCAACTTTCATTTACTTTTTCACCTCGGCTTTACCTTCTTTGCTTTATTGTCTTGCCTGTTTTTATAGGAATTCTTTTTAGAAATGGCAATAGAAGTGTGGCATTTGGTAGATGAAGATCTACCAAATGAGAGCAAGCACAGACTATTTATTCCTTACTTACTCCAGCGAGGGAGGCAGCCACCTTCACTGAGTTTGGCAGACACCCAAAGGCAGGCTGGGGGTTGAGGGAAATTTCATAGGATGACTTCAGGTTGGCCCTGATCGAGGCTATTGACCTGGGGAGGGGGAGGTGGGCTTACATAGGAAGGGGGGGGTCTCTTATGTGATTGACTAGGGAGGTGTATTCATCTTCTCTGGTTGATCCTAGACTGAAAGTGGGGACAAAAATTAGGGAAGCTGTCAATTATTAACCAAGTCCTGGCTATCTTTGGCTAATTGTTATAGGGCTGTTTGTTGGCTTCTGGAATCAGTCACTAGAGATGTGGTTTAACTTCCTACAGCAGAAGTCTTGACTTAAAGAGCAGACTGGCTTCCTAGGCTGGCAGTTGCAGGTTGTAGGTCAGAGTTCTGTTTTCATATATGACCTGGCCACTGTCCATTTATATGCTCAGTCTCTTGAAAGCAATCATTGGCACTAGTTGTGTCAGTTAACTTTATTAAAATGCTGTTGAGTCCCGTTATCTTTCCTTTTTTCATCAGGCCATTTTCAATCTGTTGTCAGTGAAATGTAGTCCAGAGAAATTCACATACAGTATGTAAACTGGTGGAAATGTTTACATACACAGTATATATGTTACATACACAATATGTAACAGTGGAAGTGAATCCCTGCCTGAAACTGCATGTTAAAGGAATAGATATCACTATATGCAAGCTGTAGGCATCATTCTTACAAAAGGAATTTTTTAAAGGAGAGTAGTGTAAGTTACTAATGAAAAAATGATTTTGGGATGATATTTCTGTCATAGGTTAATTTTAACATCCTTTAATTCTTAGGTGTTAAATGCCATTTACTAAAAGAGTGACCCAGTTGTGTTACTTTATTTAAGGTTTTCTTTTTTTTTTTTTTTTTGGATTACAAACTTTTAAGCTACATTTTATTTTATTTTTTTCCATTTATTTTTATTCATCGGAGGCTACTTACTTTACAATATTGTAGTGGTTTTTGCCATACATTGACATGAATCAGCCATGGATTTACATGTGTTCCCCATCCCGATCCCCCCTCCCACCTCCCTCTCCATCCCATCCCTCTGGGTCTTCCCAGTGCACCAGCCCTGAGCACCCGTCTCATGCATCCGACCTGGGCTGGTGATCTGTTTCACCCTTAATAGTAAACTTGTTTCAGTGCTATTCTCTTAAGGTTTTCTTGTAGGACACATGTACCCTGGGGCCTCAGAAAGGCCACCTTCACCCTGCCAATGAACCCACTACTCCTTTCCTCTTTCTTTGACCCACTGGGCCCCCCTCACTCTCTTTGGGGCTTGTGCAATATTCCTCCTTTGAAATCTCACATCACTAGCTCCCGTGTTCCTCCACAGACCCAGAAATCTTGTCAAGCATTATGTTTATAGTGTGTGGTCCCCAATGACTCAGCTGGTGAAGAATCCGCTTGCAATGCAGGAGACACAGGAGATGTGGGTTTGATCCCTGGGTCAGAAAGATCCCCTGGAGGAGGAAATGGCAACCCACCCAAGTATTCCTGCCTGAAAAATCCCACGGACAGAGGAGCCTGGTGGGCAACAGTCCAAAGGGTCGCAAAGAGTCCGACACGACTGAGCAGCAGTGTGGAAACAGCAGGTATTAACTTTTTTGGCTGTAAATTTCCAACTCTAAATTGCATCTACAGTCCTTTATCAAACCACACATCCTCCCCAAGTCCCCTGCCGCCGAGCTTCTGTCTCAGGCCACTTGCCAGCCTGCTGATTGGCTGCCCTTGGGCCAGGTCCTCACTGGTCTGATGGAGTTAATCACTGCGGAGGGGATGCAGAAGGGTACTTTCAAGGTAATTTCTTCCCTAACTTCCTTCTCCAAAGGGAATAGATCCAGACACTTCTGCTAGAGTCTGCAATTCAGTAGGGAAGGGCATCAGCTCATGGAGAACACGTGCTCCAGGGAGAAGACAAATAAGGATACATTTCAGGTCTGGAAATCAGCAGTGGAGATTCAGGTTCTTTGCTTGACAAGAGCTGAACGCTGGCAACGGCAGCAGAGCCAACGTCCTTCGGAGCCAGCATCCTGTTCTCTGCAAACCGATCAGAGGAAAGTGCACAGGGACTGAATTCTGGATTCCTAAGGCCCTGGAGAGAAGACCACAGGGACATATGCATAAAATAGTGAAGGACATTTAGTGGAGAAATGGCCAGCCACTTGGCATTTAGATTCAGGGGGCATTTGGAACTTTGAGGGATGGAAATTAGACTTGAGGGTATTTATCCATTTATGTAGATGATCACAGGACTTCACTTTGGTTTGCTAGGTTCCCGATAGAGCCCTGGTTTGTGGAGAATGATTGATCCATTCAGATCCGATTTGAAACCACCCCTCCAGGGCAGATATAGTCCTGATTTTGGCAGGTCAGATATCTTGTTATACTTCAGGTGCTCCTTGTTGTGGATGAGATCCTGCAATGCAAGAGGAATACTTATGTTTTGCTGAGGATTCATTCATATGGAAATCCCTTCTGGAAGTTTCCCGTGGCATAAGCCTCTCTTTGGTCATTTCAACACTCAATTGAAATTTTAAATCCTAATGTTCTTCATTGTTCATCCTCCTGTACCGTGGAGAAGGTAATTGGCTGTGAGCTATTCCCTCATTACTTTTGGCAAATTAGGAGAATTCCTTTGAACCAGCAGTAGGTTGAGTGCAGAAATTCCCAGACAGAGTTAATAATCTGTTCTCCTCCTGGGTGTTCTTTCTCCCCATTCGGATTCTGCTGCTGGTGGCGCCAGCATTGGCAGCAGAAAGAAATATGATGTTTGGCTAATGGCTTGAGAAGGTGAGGGAAGGACTCTGGGTCACCTGTGGCAAAGCCTATTTTGAGCTGAGCCAAAGGAGATTAATGCTGTCAGTTGCTTGATTAGCATTGCCACTTGCCTGGCTCTCAACTTCGAAATGTATTAATACCGAGAGCACAGCTTGCTTGGAGTTGTGTCGTTCACACTTGCAACTCACCTTGTGAAATTGCACGCTGGTGGGCTGACTGGAGGGAGAGGTTGAGACGCCCGCAAAGCTGCTCTTGTCTTTCGTTTGCTTTTATGACAAGGGCTTTCAAAATCAGGCTAAACTGCTTAAGCTTGAGCCTGCAAAGTAATTGGCACTTTGTGTCTCAAGTTAAACCTCTCTTTAGCAAAGCATTCTAAAGCGAGCATCTTAAATCGATTCAGATGCGTACATGCATTTATTCATGTGGGTGTCAGGGAATTTCTGGTTAAGATAACCTTCCTAAGCACATCACTGTGGTGTGAATTGGTAATGTGTTCCTATAGTCAGAAGTCATCTGTGCGTGAGCTTTTAAATGCTCAGTGTACTGTCTCCTTTGGCTGGGAATCATCTGGGTTCAGATGTTCTGCAGGTCACAGTGTGACTTAGAACAACTTAAGCGTTTTCCATCCCATTTGCCAATAGACCAAAAGTAGTTCTTCCTATATATTCTCTCTCTCTGGTTCTGCAGACTCACTCCTTCTCATGGGAGACTGAAAGCCTGGTAGGTTCCTGAGTTTTGTACTTGGATGACTTCAATGCAATCCCATCTCTAGCAATGGTTTTTTAAGTACAGAAAGCATTGTGGGTGAATTGGAGTAAATCACATGTGCTGTCATTGAATCATAAAATCTGAATTTTAAAAACCTTTTGACAAAAAATTCAAAAAAAAAAAAAAACCTTTTGACATATAATACCAACTTTTCCTTTAGAAGGGTTGTAGTTGTTGCTCGGTTGCTAAGTCATGTCTAACTCTTTGTGACCCCGTGGACTGCAACATGTCAGGCTTCCCTGTCCTTTACTGTCTCCTGGAGTTTGCTTAGATTCGTGTCCACTGAGTCAGTGATGCTATGTAACCATCCCATCTTCTGTTGTCCCCTTCTCCTCCTGCCCTCAATCTTTCCCAGCGTCAGGGTCTTTCCAGTGAGTTGGCTCCTTGCATCAGTTGGCCAAAATATTGGAGTTTCACGGTTATGCCAATTTTATACTCCAACCATGCTTGTTCTGAAATTCATCAGATTTGTTGTTTAATAATCCTACACAGTATAACCCAGGAAAGTATGGGCTTCCCTGATAGCTCAGTTGGTAAAGAATCTGCCTGCAATGCTGGAGACCTGGGTTTGATACCTCGGTTGGGAAGATGCCCTGGAGAAGGGAAAGGCTACTCACTCCAGTATTCTGGCCTAGAGAATTCCTTGGAGTATATAGTCCATTGGCTCGCTAAGAGTCAGACACGACTGAGCAACTTTCACTTTCACCCAGTATATAGGAAAATTGTTTTGTGATTGTTCTAATGTGGGTTTCTCTGATGACTTCTGAAGTTAAACAGACTTTTCCAGTAAACACATGTTTATTGGCTTTTTGCTCTTTCTCCCATTTCTATTTTGAATTATCTGTCAATGTATTTTGCAGTTCCCCTGTTCATTCTCTCTTCCTCAATACAATGAAATAATCATATGAATGATAAAGACATTATGTTTTCTTAAAGTTATAATGATGTCGCGAAAGGTCTTTAAAAAAATGCTGGGTCCAAAACATGTTGTATGAACCTGGTGTCTCTAGGAACCCCATCTATCCAAACCTATCCTTCTCCTTATAGATTTTCTTCTCTGATCCTATTTTTCTCTTTGTCACAGGTAGTTTCAAGGGTGATTCTCTCTCTTATCTTCTTGTTTGGCTATCTTATCAGACTCTCTGATATTGCCCATTAAACCACACATGCCAGGCCATTTCAGGTGGCACTAGTGGTAAGGTACCTCCTCTTGCAGAAGATGTAAGAGATTCGGGTTGATCCCTGGGTCGGGAAGATCCCGTGGAGGAGGGCATGGCAACCCACTCCAGCGTTCTTGCCTGGAGAATCCCATGGACAGAGAAGCCTGGCGGGCTGTAGTTCCTGGGGTTGCAAAGAGTCAGGCGTGACTGCTTGAGCACACGCACACAGAGGAGGAGGATCATCCTCTCCTGGCCTTTAGTATCAGTAGGTTAGGGTGGTCCAGGCCACAGCTCTCCTTCCTTCCTGGTCGAGATCTCCCACCTCTCAGGCAGCCCCCACCCCCCAGGGTCAGACTGTGCCGGTGTCACGGGATGGATGGAGAGCTCTTCCTTCAAGTCTGAGCAGGAGGCCGTGGGCATTGAGAAGCATCATTTCTTCTCTGGTACAGTCACTATTCCTGAGGGACTGCCACACCTAGGCCCTGTTCTCCGGGCTACAGAGAAGGCGAGGCTCTTGGAGCCAGGGTGGGGAGGAATGCTGTGGCTCCGTGTGGAAGGGTCAGGGACAGCTCCACGAGAAGATGCGGCCGGAGGTAGATGGGGAGACAGCCACGTGGGTATTTGGGAGTGAATGTTTGACACAGAGGGAGCAACAGGTACCCAAACTCTGACTGGGAACAGGCAGGGGATGAGGAAGAGTGAGGGATGCACTTGGAGTGGTACCCGGGGAACCAGACCATGGGAGGCCTTGTTGGACATTGGATGGACGTTGACCTTTGCTCTGGGTGAGATGGGGCATCAGTGGAGCATGAGAAAGCGGGATGTGATTTCGCCTGGTTTGAAAAGGAAAGACTTGGTCTCTTGTGCTAAAAATGAATTGTTGGGGAAGAGAAGGAGTGAGTGAGAAGGCAGGGAGACCAGGTTAGGAGGCTGCTGCACTAATCCAGGCCAGGGATGATGGAGGCTGGGCAGGGGGGAGAGAATTAGACCAGGAATACCCATCGTCTAAGCATTTACTTATGTCTATCTAAATAAATACCTAAATGTCTGACATTTTAGATAGTTACCTAAATATCTATTTCTTTATATCTATTCCTTCTATCCAAATATCTATTTGTTTCTTTACATCTATTCTTTCTATCTCTCTACATATCTGTTATCTGTCTACGTATCTATAGAATACCCAGCAGAGTAATACCAGGTCTCTTTTGTTACTATTTCCCTGGCCTATCTTCTCATATCCTTTTTCTTTGAACGTCCATGTGTCCTTTCATTACATCCATGCCTTTTGTAAACTATACACAGTTGGGTATTTTGGTCCAATCTGAACATCTTTGGCTTTAAACTGGAACATATAGCCCATTTACATTTTTGTCATAACATACATTTGGGTTAATATTTACTGTGAGTTTTTATTCTTGTTATTGGTTTTTCTTATCTCTGCCTTGTTTTTCCATATCCTCACGAATAGTTTTGAAGTTCTACACTCTTCCTCAACTCTTTTACTGTCTTTCTTTGAAATTTTGATTTGCACATTGAAGTCAATTTTCTGGCTCCTTCTTTTCCTTTTTTTTTTTTTGGCTTTTGAGAAGTCTTTACTTTTTTGCTGTTTCATTAGTACATTTAAAGTTGTTTTTCTGTTCATTCAGAATTTGTAGTTATGTCAGTGAGAAAGTTGACCAGGGTATCCAGTCTTTTATATTGGCCAAAATGGATGTTCTGGATGGGTTTTATTTTCTATTTTAAATATAATTTTCATTATTGCAAAGGCTGCAAATGAATAGCCTAGGAAGTTAGAAAACACAGAGAAATAAGAATAAGCAAATAAAAACAACTTATTCCTGTCATTCAGAGAGGATCACTTTTAATTCCTTAGACTGTATTGTTCTCTGTGTGAGTATTTGATCTGATGTGTATTTTTGTATGCCCTTTAAAGCCCAAATAAGATCATCTTACTCATGCCAAGTGTCAGGAGTAAGGTGCTTTTTCAGTTAGCAACATCGCCGTTCCATGACCGTACATTTTTACTTTATGTCATGCACACTCCCTGTTCTGATTTTTCCACTTGTGCTCAAATGTCCAGTTCAGTTGGTTTGTTCAGTCTCAGCCCCAGCCCGGGACCACTCACCAAGTCTGACTGCTGAACCCTCGAGTCTTCCCCACTCAGACACAGCTTCCCGCTTTGACTCTACAGCCCTGATTTGCTGAGCCAGCTGAGCCTCTTTCCAGCAGGCTGTCCACTTGCTGGATTTGTCAGGTTTGTCTCTCATGATGCCCTTGGACTTGGTCTCTCTTCCCTCTATTTCCTATAAACTAGAAGTTAGTCTTATAGGATTAATAGATCCAATTCATAAATTTTTTATTAAAAATCATCATAGGTGATGTTGTGACCTCATTTTACATTGGGATACATGATGTCTCATGACACCATTAGTGAATTTGACCAGTAGATAACAATGATAATGGCTTGTTTCCCCCATGGTAAAATTATTGATAACTACTGGTAAAATTATTTCTCCTTGACATGAGAAAATAATCTCTGTGTTACTATTGATACTTGGGCACCTTATGAACATCCATTTTCCATCAGTCTTACCCAATAGTTTTCATATCATTTGAATATCCTTGCCTGGGCCAATGACTTTATAAAAGTTTGCAGAATGCTGATTTTTGAATTATATTATTCCTTCTCATTATTATCTGATATTCTTCTGTAAAGCAGAGCTTTCTTTCATCAACCAGATAATTGATTTCTCTGAAATGCTATTTTTACTTGATAAATGCTGAATTCTCTTATTTTAATTACCAACTTCAAAATAATAAGTTACAGAAGATTGTGACATAAGAAAATTTTCTTGATATCTCTCTTTTTAAATTATCATTATGTACTCACTTATTTTCACTGATTCACTGTGTTTCAATCCACTGTTATTGAGATTCTTTTTTCGTTGTTCAAATTGTCACAAATTTGGATAGTAGGAATACCTATGTCTAGTCAATGCTCAAAACTAGGAAGTACAGTCTACGTTTCATCAAAACTAAGGCTTTATTCATTGTATGTTGCAGCATTATTTCATATAACATTGAAAAATTAGATCACAACCAATAGTATGAATTGTCATTAATCATAAGATAAATCCTGATTTCAGAGATGTTAAAAGGTGAATCTTAGATTCAGTGCAACATCCTATTTTAAAATGTATAGCATCGTGACTATAGTTAATAATTGTGATTCAGTCACTAAGTCGTGTCTGATTCTTTGAGACCCCATGGACTGCAGCACACTAGGCTTCCCTGCCCTACACTAACTCCCAGTGTTTGCTCAAACTCATGTCCATTGAGTGCATAATGCCATCCAAACATCTCATCTTCTGTCGCCCCATCTCCTCCTGCCTTCAATCTTTCCCAGCATCAGGGTCTTTTCCAATGAGTTGGCTGCTGGCATCAGGTGGCCAAAGTATTCGAGCTTCAGTTTCAGCATCAGTCTTTCTAATGAATATTCAGGGTTGATTTCCTCTAGGATTGATTGGTTTGACCTCCTTTCTGTCCAACGGACTCTCAAGAGTTAACGACACTGAATTAAATATTTGAAAATTGCTAAGAAAGCAGATCTTGAAAATTTCATCATAAGAGAAAAATCTGTTTTTATGTATGATGATGGATGTTAACTAGACCTATTGCGGTGATCATTTTGCAATATTTGCAACTATTGAATCATTATGTTATATATCTGAAACTGATACAATGCTGTATGTCAATTACTCCTTAGTTAAAAAGCCCATATGTTCATATTGATAGTTTAAACTTATAGCAATAATAGTAAGTAGTAAGAAACAGTTTCTTTGATTTTCATAATTATATAAATACGTCTTTCCTCTGACCCTAGAAATATAGATTCCTAACATCATTGTATGAGCTTCCCCTGGCTGCTGTAACAGATTACCACAACTTGGCAATATCAGTTCAGTTCAGTTCAGTCACTCAGTCATGTTTGACTCGTTATGACCCCATGGACTGCAGTACACCAGGCTTCCTTGTCCGTCACTAATTCCCAGAGCTTACTCAAACTCACATCCATTGAGTTGGTGATGCCATCCAACTATCTCATCCTCTGTCATTCCTTTCTCCTCCTTCAATCATTCCCAGCATCAGGGTCTTTTCAAATGAGTCAGTTCTTTGCATCAGGTGGCCAAACTATTGGAGCTTCAGCTTCAGCATTAGTCCTTCCAATGGAGATTCAGTACTAATTTCCTTTAGGACTGACTGGTTGGATCTCCTTGCAGTCCAAGTGACTCTCAAGAGTCTTCTCCAACACCACAGTTCAAAAGCATCCATTCTTCTACATTCAGCTTTCTTCACAGTCCAACTCTCACATCCATACATGACCAGTGGAAAAACCATACCCTTGACTAGATGGACCTCTGTTGGCAAAGTCATGTCTCTGCTTTTTAATATGCTGTCTAGGTTGGTCATAACTTTTCTTCCAAGGAGCAAGGGTCTTTTAATTTCATGGCCGCAGTCACCATGCAGTGATTTTGGAGCCAAAAAGATAAAGTCTCTCATTGTTTCTATTGTTTCCTCATCTACGTGCCAGGTAGTGATGGGACTGGATGCCATGATCTTAGTTTTCTGAATGTTGAGTTTTAAGCCAACTTTATCACTCTGTTTCACTTTCATCAAGAGGCTCTTTAGTTCTTTTTCACTTTCTGCCATAAGGGTGGTGTCATCTGCATATCTGAGGTTATTGATATTTCTCCCAGCAATCTTGATACCAGCTTGTGCTTCATCCAGCCCAGCGTTTCTCATGATGTACTCTGCGTATAAGTTAAATAAGCAGAGTGACTATATACAGCCTTGACATACTTCTTTCCTGATTTGGAACCAGTCTGTTGTTCCATGTCCAGTTCTAACTGTTGCTTCTTGACCTGCATACAGCTTTCTCAGGAGACAGGTCAGGTGGTCTGGTATGCCCATCTCTTGAAGAATGTTACACAGTTTGTTGTGATCCACACAGTCAAACGCTTTGGCATAGTCAATAAAGCAGAAGTAGATATTTTTCTGAAACTCTCCTGCTTTTTCCAATGAGCCAAGGGATGTTGGCAATGTGATCTCTGTTTTCTCTGCCTTTATAAATCCAGTTTGAACATCTGGAAGTTCACAGTTCACGTACTGTTGAAGCCTCACTTGGAGAATTTTGAGCATTACTTTGCTAGATAAGTGAAATTGTGTGGTAATTTGAACATTCTTTGGCATTGCCTTTCTTTGGGATTGGAATGAAAATTGGTCTTTTCCTGTCCTGTGGCCACTCCTGAGTTTTCCAAATTTGCTGGCATATTGAGCGCAGCACTTTCATAGCATCATCATCTTTTAGGATTTGAAATAGCTCAACTGGAATTTCATCACCTCCACTCGCTTTGTTCGTAGTGATGCTTCGTAGCACATAACACAATAGAAAGTCATTCTCTCACAGCTCTGGAAGCCAGAGGTCTGGCTTGGATTGGACTGCAATCCAGGTGTCAGCAGAGCTGAGACCCCCACGCCCAGGGGGTTGTAAAGGAGCATCTTTTCCTGGCTTCCAGTGTGGGGTGGCTGCAGCTTTCCTGGCTCAGGGCTGACCAGTCCAATCTCTGCTTCTGTGGTCGCATCGCCCTCTGTGTGTGGTATCAAACCTCCTTTTGCCTCAATCTCGTAAGGACACGTGTGACTGCATTTAGCGGCCACCCACATGATACAGCCTAGTCTCCCCTTCTCAAGACCCTTAACTCGATCACCTCTGCAAAGTTATTTTTTTCCCCCTTTAAGTGCTAGTCTCAGGTTCCAGGGATTAAGTTGTGGCTCTCTCTTGGAGGACCATTATTCAACCCATAGCAATCATTCCTATAGTTACTTATCACTTGATCATGCAGTGCCGAGTGAGCAGCTGTAAGGCATCTGTGCACTTATTATTGCAAACTATAAAAGTACTGACTGAAGTTTAAATTTAATATGTCATTTTTTTGGTCCCTAGAATTAAACCTTTGAAGATGTCCATTAAAAGTGCTGTGCTGCAAACTCACTTGAGAGAAAACCCTTTCTCTTTGTTTAGATTCGTTTGTCTCAGATTGCTATCAATTTTTTTTTTTGGGGGGGTGGGGGTACAATTTCAAGAGTTCTGAAAAAGTAGTCATTTAAAAACTAGGGGATATATTTTGTGATTCAAGGTATCTTTTTCCAGTTCCTTAACTGGGGTTAATCCCAGGGATGGGGGAGCCTGGTGGGCTGCCATCTATGGGGTTGCACAGAGTCGGACACGACTGAGGCAACTTAGCAGCAGCAGCAGCAGCAACTGGGGTTAAGGGGGCTAAGCCCTGTTGAGGGCAGCTGTGAGACGAGACAGAACCTCTCCATTCTGGACTCAGGGGGTGCTCCACCTCTGCACAGCTGTGGGGGTTCCTTCTGACCCCTCTTCAATGTGCTCCCTAAGATGTCTTTGTCCTACTCTCCTTTGCGCACTTGCCTCTGCTTTCTTTCCTTTGCAGCACTGTCCCCTTCCTTCTGAACCATCCTGTTCATTGTCCAGGGATGGAGAGACAACCCTGGAGACTCTTCCAGCTTCCTCTGTATCTAACATGGTGCAATGTTTACAAAGACGCTGATAGAGAGATGAGATGGGATTAGGGAACCACTTGGAACTTGGATCTCCTACTAGGATGCAAGTAGTCTGTTCACTTTCCAGCTCATCTAGAGCTGAGGATGAGGAGTCCCTGCTTTTGCTTAGGAGAGAACAAGGCCTGTCCTGTTTCAATAACCACAGAACTAAGCACTTTTGCTCTGCAAACATATCCACGCCAGTCCTTTGGTATTTTCTGCTGCTTTGTTTGCCCTTAATTTTCTGTTAGATATTCTTTTTAAAAAACCTTATTTATTTAGCTGCAGAGGATCTTAGCTGTGGCATGTGGATCTTCATTGCATTATGTGGCTCTTTCATTGCAGTGCATGGCCTCTGTAGTTGCGGGCTTGGTTGTGCTGAAGCATGTGGGGTCTTCTCGGACCAGGGATGGAACCTTCATCCCCTGCATTGCAAGGATTCTTAAACACTGGACCACCAGTGAAAGTGAAAGTGAAAGTCGCTCAGTTGTGTCTGACTCTTTGTGACCCCATGGACTATACAGTCCATGGAATTCTCCAGGCCAGAATACTGGAAATACTGGAGTGGGTAACCTTTCCCTTCTCCAGAAGATCTTCTCAACCCAGGAATCAAACCGGGGTCTCCTGCATCGCAGGTGGATTCTTTACCAACTGAGCTACTGGACCATCAGGGATCACCTCTATTAAATATTGTTTTTAGAAATATCTGATGTGAACCAGACGAATCAAGGAAAAAAGAGATCCTTCCTGCTGGAGAGGTCAGGGTGTCCCTAGAGACCATACGAGGTCCCAGAGGGACCACCTTCTAGCTGAAAACTCATGTAGTCTATTGGCAAAAGGACAGAGGCAGTGAGAAGCAATTCTGAGAGTGGAATTGTTGGGGACAGTTATGGCCTTTTATGTTTCCATAATCCAGTATGGTTCTTTACACACTGCTATTAATATTTTGTAGCGCTGAAAAATTGATGCTTCTGAACTGTGGTGTTGGAGAAGACTCTTGAGAGTCCCTTGGACTGCAAGGAGATCCAACCAGTCCATCCTAAAGGAGATCAGTCCTGGGTGTTCATTGGAAGGACTAATGCTGAAGCTGAAACTCCAATACTTTGGCCACCTCATGTGAAAAGTTGACTCATTGGAAAAGACCCTGATGCTGGGAGGGATTGGGGCAGGAGGAGAAGGGGACCACAGAGGATGAGATGGCTGGATGGCATCACCGACTTGATGGGCATGAGTTTGAGTAAACTCCGGGATTTGGTGATGGACAGGGAGCCCTGGCGTGCTGCGATTCATGGGGTCGCAAAGAGTTGGACACGACTGAGTGACTGAACTGAACTGAACTGATTAATATTTTGTACAAGTGGTACTTAATCTGTTTTCTTAAAAGCACAAGCAGCTGAAGGCCACCCAGAATGTGTCTTTTTCTATTTGTTGACTGACTGTGCATCTTGGTTCCACAAACCTATGTCTTTCTGAGAGAAGCAATATAACTCAAATCTTCCCCCCACCCCCAGCTTATTTTGATTGTGTGACTCGGAAAAGGAAATAAGACTACTAAAAGAAGAGGATAATTTATGCTATGGGAACTCTGCTTATTACTGAGACATTCTTGAAATTACACTGTTACTGCTTTTAAATATTAATTCCATTTCCTGAAAGAATGAGCTAAAGAATTCAAGCAATTCTAAAGCACATGGAGGGAAAACTAAGTTCTCAAGAACAGAAAATTGCCAGAAGGTGAAATATGCAGTGTGACAGCACGCATACTTTATATTGTTATAAATGCTTCAGACTGTTTAACATCAAACTGTAGGATGTGTTTTGACAGAGGATAGGAGTTTAAAGGCACGGCAAGTGATTAATGTAGTACTTAGCAGAATAGTTTCTAAGAAAGGAATTAGATTTCTTAGATATGGAAGTGGTTGAAGGTGTGTATTAACTTCTTTGGTTCAGTGGGATAGCATCTGTCAAATTGAAATCATTATGGAATAAGATTCGTTCTAGGGAGTTGAGAGAATTAAAATTCCAAAGTAAGTTTCTTTGATTGGAATGATTCCAGGAATCAGCTAAACAGATTATTAGATATGCATGATAGAAATATAGATAGAGAATGGTTGGATGGCATCACCGACTCTATGGACATGAGTTTGAGCAGGCTCTGGGAGTTGGTGATGGACAGGGAAGTCCATGGGGTGGCAGAGTCGAACACGGCTTAGCAACTGAACAGCAATCACAATGATAGAAACAGATGGGGCAGTTGCCACCTTACAGTCATCTTTCACGGTCATTTCTCAGCCAGCTTTCTTGTTGGAAGTCACTCTTCTCCCTCATCCGACCTTGAGGTCTGCATGGGTCCCAGCTGTATCTATTAAAGGACAAGCACTTTGACCTAAATTCAAAGGTTGGTGACTCACGTTGCTGACTACAATAGTTGGTCTGGGGATAGCGCTGCTGGAATTTTGAACAACTGACCAGGTGATCCGGAATGGCGGCAGGAGCGGGTCCTGTGGGCTCATATTGTCCAGAGAGTCATTCCTCCTCTTCAAAGCCTGGCACCACCCACCCAGCCTCCACCACCAGCCTCCACCCTCCTCCCTGCCTCTCATGGGAACACGGATGCCCTCTCTCCTCTGCAGCCCCCTCCTGTCGTCCTTGATGCTCCAGAACTTTTCATTTTGTATTATAGGGACATTTTAAAAAAAAGTCTTTTAATTGATGTAGAGTTGATTTATGATGTTGTATTACTTCAGGCACACAGCACAGTGATTCAGTTATATTGTGATTCCATGTGTGTGTGTTAGTCACTCAGTTGCTTTGCAGCCCCGTGGATTCTAGCCTGCCAGGCTCCTCTGGCCATGGAGTTCTCCAGACAAGAACACTTGAGTGGGTAGTCATTCCCTTCTCTGGGGGATCTTCCTGACCCTGGGGTCAAACCTGAATCTCCTGCATTGCAGGTGGATTCTTTACCATCTGAGCCATCAGAGAACCCTATATCTATCTATATAGATAGATAGATAGATAGATATAGAATATAAAATTTTTTCTGATTCAGGATATATATATTCTTTTTCAGATTCTTTTCCTTTATAGCTTATTACAAAGTATTGAGTATAGTTGCCTGTGCTATATTATCAGGATGTTTTATATATTGATTTTCTCATGAGATTTGGAGGGACTTTAGGGCAGGAATCTCATCTTCTAAGTGCTGGATTTTAGATAGTGGAGGCTAGGTGCGGGATGGGTGAGCATCTGGGATTTTCTGCCAAGGAAGCAAATTCTGTGAACCCAGGGGTGTAGAAATAATCACATGTGGAAAACATTAAATGTAACATTTCTATTTATTTCTCTTGGAAAAAAATTTTTCTGGGTATAAGGTATATCATATACATATCATGTACATAGTTTGTAAATGTATAAATATAATTGAATGTATATAAACATATTCAACATATATTGAGAGTTCAATTTTCAAAAAATCTTAAAAGGTAGACTGTGAGATAAAAAATCATTGGTGGCTATTGATTTAGAGTGTCATTTCCCAATTTTGGGGAAAAACAACCCACCACAAGGGTTGGGGGTCACATGGTGATGCTGCAGGCAAGTGGGTGGACGTGTACACCTGGGAGAAAAGTTGGAGCAAATGGTATTTACCAAGGACCCTGCAATGATTTCTGATGCTTGCAGTTCTATTCTCATTCACTAAAAATGCTTGTTGCATGGGAAAGAAGTCCAAAAGCAAGGGGACAAATGTACACGTACAGCTGACTCATTTTGCTCTACAGTAGAAAATAATGTAACACTGTAAAGCAATATACTCCAATAAAAATTAATTTTAAAAAGTGCTTGTCTCACTCTGAACCCCTACATTGATTTCAGCCCCTGCACTGGGGGCCACACCCCGCAGTTTGGGACCTGCTGGAATGGGTAGGGAGGGAGAAGCTTGGAGGGGCGTCGGGTTGGGAGCCTTGCTTTGTGTCTCCTGGTGAAGAGTCTGTAAAAATGCAGCTTCCTCAGGAACTCAGTCCTGGGACGCCCTGGACTCAGACCCTGGAGGAAAATGTGTGATGCCTTGTGCGGACGGTGAGGGATGGGCCCCTACAAACATGTGGAGGATAGCTGGAAGGTCAGTGTTTACTAGAAGGAAAGCTTGCTAAGAAGGCCTGGGCCAGACCATGCTGAAT
Organism: Muntiacus reevesi; assembly: GCF_963930625.1. Classification (NCBI taxonomy): domain Eukaryota; kingdom Metazoa; phylum Chordata; class Mammalia; order Artiodactyla; family Cervidae; genus Muntiacus; species Muntiacus reevesi. The sequence goes on along the minus strand of NC_089262.1, from coordinate 8,410,895 downwards.
CTTGAACATCAGGTGAAGGATTTTTGGACGAGATGGAGGCGGTCCTTCATCAACACTAATAAGTTGTATTAGCCTTTCCACTGTCAGTCACTTGAGAAGTATTACCACAAATTCTTGCCGGCTGAATCTGCAGGCCTTGACTAACTCGATTCAAGCATATGCACTGGGGACGTGGGTCTGTCTTGCTTCATCCCTGTTTTGGAGTAACAGTGGGGGGAGGAACCAGAACTGCCCAGTCACCATGGGGAGAGATTCCACAGAACTGGATTTGCCGCCCACCAAACCCAGCCCTTGGGGCCGGGCGGGAAGGCTGTGGGCACTCGCTTATTTTGCACCCTGACCTTTCTCTTTCAACCAGGGATGCGTGGCAGCTGAAAAGTGAGAACGTTTGTTGCTCAGCTGTGTCCGACTCTTTGCGGTCCCACGGACTGTGGCCCACCAGGCTCCTCTGTCCACGGGATTCCTCTCTAGGGAAGAACACTAGAGTGGATAGCCATTCCCTTCTCCAGGGAATCTTCCCGACCCAGGGATTGAACCTGGGTCTCCCGCATTGCAGGCAAATTCTCTACCATCTGAGAATGGAGTCTCAAGTCTGTGAAATTAATGCCTGGGCATGACCTACTTCTGCTTCCTTATCTACGGTTCTGTTTTTTAAAGAAGATTTTGTGATGTGGACCATTTTTAAAGTCTTTATTGAATTTGTTACAGTGTTGCTTCTATTTATGTTTTGGGTTTTTTGGCCCAGAGGTGTGTGGAATCTTAGCTTCCTGACCAGGGATTGAACCTGCTTCCTCTGCATTGGAAGGCAAAGTCTTAACCGCTGGACTGCCAGAGAAGTCCCTACTATGCTTTTGGCTTCCCTGGTAGCTCAGCTGGTAAAGAGTCTCCCTGCAATGCAGGAAACCCTGATTGGATTCCTGGGTTGGGAAGATCCGCTGGAGAAGGGATAGGCTACCTACTCCAGTATTCTTGGCTGGAGAATTCCATGGACATAGCTACAGTCCATGGAGTCGCAAAGAGTCGGACGCGACTGAGCAACTTTCACAAGACAAGTGATTGCAATAAAATGACAGAAAGAGAAGTTTCCTCACAAGATTTCTAACAGCCCCCAAAGGCCTGCTCTACGTTTAAACCACCCTGGGTTGGGCTATTGTTTTATTTGATGGGAATGCTTAGCTGCTGAGACATCCTCCCACCCCTGCCTCGAAGCAGTAATGTGAAAATATTATTCCGTTTTGGACTTCACCAGGGCTGTAACTTTAAAGCAGACTTAAAATCACTGTGTAATAATAACTTGCATGGCAAACCAGGTGTGATCTTGAGGCTTTCCAAAATGAAAGGCTTGACATTGAAAATTGGATCCTATTGATAACCTGTCTGACAAGGCTGGCGGGGAGGTGTTTGAATGGGGTCTTAATGCTCTAGTTTTCATTAACTAGTCACTGTGGCAGGAGTTTATTAAATTGCAAATCAGAGACTCGGTTAAAAGTGCTGGCTGTGATCCAATTAATATATTCATTTTTAATAGTGGGGCCCCAGGCTAGGAAAGGACACCAGCTCAGAAAGGCACATGTGAGTTCTATCTGGGTCCTAGTGCCTTCATTTTGAGGTTAACCTGGCTCCTTGTTGTTGTTTAATCGCTCAGTTGTGTCCAATTCTTTGTGACCCCATGGACTGCAGCTCACCAGGCTCCTCTGTCCATGAACTTCTCCAGGCAAGAATACTGCAGTAGATTTCTCTTTCCTCCTCCAGGGGATCTTCCCTACCTAGGGATCGAGCTCCTGTCTCCTGCTTTGGCAAGTGGGTCCCTTACCACTGAGCCACTAGGGAAGCCCTCACCTGGCACCTCAGTGCTCTGCTTGGCCAGCACCCTTGGATTCACCTTTGATAACTTCTCAAAGGAAGGCAGGGGGAGACAGTGGGAGTTTTGCTCTTTTTGTGGTCCTAAGGATTTCTGCCATCCCCAGGGTGGAGAGTTTCTTGCCAGTTGACCTTCTGATTAGCCAGGGGAGGTCTAAAGTGTAGTTGGTATTGATTGGCTTTGACTTTTGAGAAATAAGACAAAGGTGCTTTCTGCTGATGGCGAAAACTAATTACAACACAGAACCGCTGGGCTTTCAGCATCTTAAACAAAGCAATGCCCTAAGGTCTCCTAGGAAATCAAATGGAATCTAAGAGCAGAGGGAGAAATCAACGTGGGGAGAGGTCCTTTTCATGCCCTGTGCTTCTTTGACGTCTGATGTGAGAATGCTGTCGCAAAACTGATGTATTCTTTGTAATTATCTTCCTTTGGTGACACAGGATAACTGGGGCAACTGTGTTCATGTCCAAGGCACCTTCAGGCGGGTCTTGGTGTTTCTAAGCATCCCCCAGTCACATCAGATTGGACTCTGCATTAATGAGAAAGCTGTGCTTGCCTTCCTATTTCCTGCAGAAATGGCGAAGATTACTCACCTCCCTGCGGCAGAGCTGAAATGGAATCCGGTTCCCAATGGGCAGCTCTGATCGCTGTCAACCGTCTTCTTTGCTTCCAATCCCAATGCCCCCTCAAAAGTTCCCCTCTGTCTTCTGGGTCCGTTCTGGCTTTGGCTGACAGCTTGCCTGCTCACTCGGAAGAGGTGGCGCAGGGGACCTGAGGGGTGCCATCTGTTCCGACTTCTCAGCTTGCCCCGGGGGTCCGCGTCCATCTCCTCATTTGCCTGAGATGAACGTCCCCAGTGGAAGAACTCTTCCTCCCGTCATCCTGCTGGTTTGCACCAGGACGCCCTGGCTGTTTCCTGCCAACCCGTGCCTCCTAACTTCAGGATGTGATCTGCCTTGCTACAAAGTCAGGGGACATGCAGATGCCCTGGGAACTGGTGAGTTTCCCAGACGACTCCACATTCCATCAGCCTTGTTGGCAACACTGTGCGGATCCTGCCCACCAGCTGTGAAGGTACCCTCATCTTGTTCTTGAAGCCAAGTTCCCATGTGCACCTCAGTCTCACCCACCAGCCCCAGCTTTGTTCCCTAGGCCTTGATGTTCACTATGAAAGCACACTTGTGAACCCTGCTCTCCTGAGCCGGACACCCTGCTTTGCTCTTGGAATCCATTCTAGATTCTGAAACTTCTCCTTGGTGTTGGGAAATGAGTGCCTCTCTTCCCTGATTCTAGCAGATTCCCCTCCACCTCTGGATTGACTTACAGTGTGGCGAACAAGACAGTTCCCCCCCAGAGATGTCCATGTCTGAATCCTAGGAAATTGTAAATATGTCAGGTCACATGAAAAAGGGAAATTCTGGTTGCAGATGGAATGAAGCTTGCTAACCTGATCTCTGAGCTGATCCAGAATTGGTTGGGTGATCCCAATGACATCCTAAGTGTCCTTGAAAGTGGGAGGGGATGCAGAAGAGGAGGTCAGAGGGATGCTATGTGAGAGGGCTGGACCTGCCGTTGGTGTCTGCCTTTGAGGATGAAGGAAGGGGCCACAGGTCAAGGACGGCAGGCGGCCTACAGAAGCTGGAAGAGGGGAGGAATGAGCTTTCTCTTTAGAGTCTCCAGAAAGGACTGCAGCCCTGCTGACATCTTGATATGATTCAGGGAGACCCACTCTAGACTCATTTATGACCTTCAGAATTGTGAGTAAATAGGTACTTGTCAATTGCAACTATATTAAGTTACTTGTAAATTACAATGGTAAATCTGTGTTGTTTTAAGCCCCTGCATTCATGGTAACTTGTTACAGCAGCAACAGGAACCTCATACACTTTTCCTCACTGCCCCGCTCCTTGGTCCAGCTTCTTCTGCACCTCCCCACTCTGACCACATGCCTAGATCTCACCTGTGACTCCCACTGTGCTAGCTCATCCTCACCCACCTTGGCGAGCACTCAGCTGAGAGCCTGGCACGTTCCAGGCGCTGTGTGTGTAATTCACTCACCATCTCATTTAACCTGCCTTGTGCTGATACCAGTTTCTCCCTTGGTTGTGAGCTGGCCTGAGCCAATCTGGGTGAATATGGGGAGGCCCTGGGGGTTTGGAGCAGGTGAGCAGGAGGGAGGCATGTATTGTCCTGTTTTCCTTTCCCCAGGCTGCAAGTCCTGCCTTGCAGCTAAGGCTCTTACTGGGGCCATGAGGAGCAGGACCTGCCTTCTTGCAGCAGCTCAGGTCAGAGCCACGGGTCCACTGGGTTCTGGACCCAGTGTCTGCTCCTCCGATGCAGGCTGCTGGCCCTCTCATGCCTGTGCCCCCTTCCTGCATGTGTCCCAACCACTAATCTTAAATGCCATCAATTTCACACACACACACAACCTTAAAAGAATTGAAATAAGGAGTTTGAACAGGTATTTGTACACCGATGCTTACAGCACCATTATCCATTATTCATAATAGCTGAAAGGTAGGAACAACCTAAATGTGCATTGACAGATAAATGGATAAACAAAGTGTGGTCTAGACATACACTTGGATTTGAGAGAGACAAGATTGGCGTGGATCGGGGGATATTTTGTAGGAGGAGTCAGCAGGGTTTGGTGACTATTTGGGAATGGGAAGTGAGCGAGGAGGAGGGAGTCCAGGGCCATGACCAGGTTTCAGATGGCAGGAGGCTTGCCATTTGTATTCGTGTTGTGGAGCTGGGTCACAAATGACTCCAGATTTGGTGGCTTAAAGCAACAGATTCATTGTGTTACAATTCAGGAGGCCAGAAGGTCTACCAGCAGTGTCAGCAGGATTGGCTTCTTCTGGAGGCTCTGACAGAGAATCCTTTCCACGGTTTTTCTTTCCCCATTTCTGGTGTTGCTGGCCCTCTTTAGTGTTCCTGGGGGTAGGGACATCCCTCCAGCCTCAGCCTCGGCTTCCATGTGGCCTTCCCATTGCGTGTCTCCTGTCATTCTCTTACAAGGACATCTGTCACTGGATTTAGGGTCCAGCTTGAATCCAGGAAGTCCCCATCATGAGGCTCTTAATTACATCTTCAACGACTCTTATTCCAAATAAGGTTACATTCTGGTGGCTCAGATGGTAATGTGTCTGCCTATGATGCGGGAGATCCAGGTTCAATCCTTGGGTTGGGATGATCTCCTGGAGAAGGAAATGGCAACCCACTCCAGTATTCTTGCCTGGAAAATCCCATGGACAGAGGAGCCTGGCAGGCTATAGTCCATGGGGTCGCAAAGAATCAGACACGACTGAGCGACTTCACGTTCACTTTCACTGATGTTCAAGATGGATGTCTCGGGACTTTCCTGGAGGAGGTTAAGAATCCACCTTGCAATGGAGGGGATGTGGGTTCGATCACTAGTCAGGTGACTAAGATCCCACATGCTGTGGCACCACTAAGCCCGCAAGCCACAGCTACTTAGCCCATATGTTCTGGAGCTTGTGTGCCACAGCTAGAGAAAACGTGTGCCTCAACAAAAAGATCCTGCATGATGCAATGAAGATCCTATGAGCCACAACTAAGACCAGTGAAGCCAAATAGATAAAAAAATGCTAGAAAAGAAAATAAAAGAGTATGTAACTAAAAAAAAAAAAAAAATGGATGTCTCTCTAGGGGGATGCCATTCAACCCACTGTATCATCTGAACAAAACAGAGGACACCAGTGAGGAAGCAGCTGGGCTGATAGAGGCAAGTTTTCGTTTGGGAACATGTTGAAGTGTCTGTGGGATGTCCAGGTGGAGGTGTGTGGAAGGTAGGAGCTCAGGCAGGGATTTGGATATCATTATCTATGTTGGGTAAATGAAAGTAGGTAAGCTGTTTCAGCTTCCCTCGTAGCTCAGTTGATATAGATTCTGCCTGCAATGCAGGAGACCCAGGTTTGATCCCTGGGTAGAGAAGATCCCCTGGAGGAGGGAAAGTCTACTGACTCCAATATTCTTGCCTGAAGAATCCCATGGACAGAGGAGCCTGGCAGGCTACAGTCCATTAGGTTGCAAAGAGTTGGACATGACTTAGTGACTAAACCACAAGCTCTTTAAAGGAGAGCATGAACCACAAGAAAAGCAATGACTAAGAGTGAATCTTTGAAGAATGACAGCAATTAAGGGGAGGGAGAAGAGTCAGAGTCCACCAAGGAGCGGTCACAGGGGTAGGAGGAAGCCAGGAGCATGTCCTGCTATTGGGACAAGGCAATAGAGAGTTTCCAGGAGAGTCATCCATGTCAGGTATAGTCAAGGGGCTGGCCAAGACAACTGAGTCCTAAGGCACCCAGATCATCACGTCTGTGAATTAAAGAGAGCCCTGCCCGCTTTCCCGCCTTGTCTGAAGAGGTGGTGAGTTTGTTTCTATGATGACAATTGTTAGTAATGGGCAACACAATGGATATGACTGGGCATGACTCAGCCGTGAGTAAGATGCTCTGAATTCTAGCTGAAGCATTTGAATTTTAAGCAATTGCCTTAGTTGGGTAGGGCAAGACTCTGAATGGATTTGATTTCCCCTTACTGCTTCTGGACCACTGCTCTGACTGTGAGGATGTTTCTCACAAAGTTTCAAGGCAGTGGTCTGGTGTACACTAGCTGATCAGCTGTGGTTGGTTCATCCTGTCCCCAATTGATTGGTTGCATCTCAAGTGTTTTAGTGTGTTCAACTCCCTTTGAACTTGGTTCCCATGCTCTTCAAGTTCATGGTACCTTCTCTTTCCCACTTTTGAAAGAACCAGAAATCATGTTAATTATGAAAAGTGAAAGTTGCTCAATCATGTACGACTCTCTGCGACCCCATGGACTATAGACTCCGTGGAATTTTCCGGGTCAGGATACTGGAGTGTGTAGCCATTCCCTTCTCCAGGGGATCTTCCCAACCCAGGGGTTAAACCCAGGTTTCCCGCATTGCAGGCAGATTCTTTACCAACTGAGCCACCAGGGAAGCCCTAATTATGAAGGATGGTTCAATATCAAAGACCATCTAAAGCTACCCCCCCTTTTTTGTTGGCTTTGTGTCTGAGTTTGCTTTGTCTGGGTCTTAATTGGGCAGATTGAGTGTATTAGTTGGAGTAGGCTGGATTTTGCTGCAGTAAGAAACACCCCCAATGGCTCACTGGGATAACATACATTTGTTCTCACTCGTACTTCACATCCAGCACAGTGGGCAGCTGGCTACCAATTCGTTAGGGGCCCCAGGTGCTACAGGCTCTGCCATCTTTTGGCTGTGCCATCTGGATCACAGGGACCTCCAGATGGCAGCAGCAGGAAGAGAGATGCCCTTTGCTACCTCAGTCAACCCACTGGCCAGGAGCTAGTCTTGTGGTCCCTCAGCTCCCAGATACAAAAGCTTGAGATGTGCAGTCTTCCATTGGCCAAAGTGGAGAAAGAATGGGATACTGGTAGTGGCTAATGATGTCCACCAGACTTCCCAGGTGGCTCAGTGAGTAAAGAATCCATCTGCAATGCAGGAGACCTGGCTCCCAATCCTGGGTGGGGAAGGTCCCCCTGGAGGAGGGCATGGCAACCCACTCCAGGAATCTTGCCTGGAAAATCCCATGGACAGAGCAGCCTGGCGGGTTACAGTCCATAGGGTCATGAAGAGTTGGATACTCACACCCCCCACCCCACACACACAGAGTGATGTCCACCAGGAATGGATGTAAAGAATGTCAGTGACCTGCAAATTTCAGCATCAGTTAGTATTTAGAGAACTGTCTCTCTGGAGTGGAATACTGACTGGCTTATCCACAACATCACTGGTTTGCCAGAGAATCCTGCTCAGGGGACTACCTAGTTTTGGGTATGTGAGTAAATGTTTGACAGTCCTGTTGAGATTACCAAATGAATCCATGCCACCTTCACAGTAGGTGTGCCTAGGTAGCCATTTTATTTTCATTCAGTGTCCCTATACCCTTGGACATTGCTGACTGGTCCAAAGAGTGGCAACCCCATTGGCTGAGGAGTGACCAATCAGACTCTCTTTTTCATCACTGTAACTGGATGTCACAGAAGCTGTGATTGGGTCTGGAAACCTGTAAAGGGGGAATCCAAGATTCTGCTTCTCAACACCACCTGTCAGAAAGTCTGAGTACTTCTAGGAGGCTGAACCCTCCACCAGTCCCAGTCCCTGGACCCCTATCCTGGCAGGGGAGCTGGAGGGAGGCCTGACTGCCAAATGTTGGTCATGTTGCTGGCTCACTCTTGCTACATCAAACAGCACCCAGATGAAGACCTGGAGTTTCATCACCCTCTTCTCTGGGCTTTGGGTGGGAGTGTGCTTGGAACCAAGGGTAGGGCCAGGGGTGGCTCTTTGAAGGCTGAGTCAAGGCCGAAGCAGGGAGGGATCCCCATTTGGGGGTCTGTCATTTGTGATAAGGAAGGCAACTGGGGGCAGATGCCATGTCTTAGGTAGCTCAGGCTGCTATAACAAAGTGCCACAGACAGGAGGAAACAGCAGAAAATTTTCCTCACAGTTCTGGAGGATGGAAAGGCTGAGATCAGAGTGCCAGCAAGGTCAGGTTCTGGTGAGAGTTATTTTCCTTTTGCAGAGTCTGCTTTCTTGTGTCCTCACCTGGTGGAGAAAGATAGAGTTCTGGGCACTTCCTCTCCTTATAAGGACACTAATCCCAACACAGGGGATCCACCCTCATGGTCACATCTAAACCCAATTACTTCCTAAAGACCCCACCTCCAAATACCATCACAGCAGAGGTGGAGGTAGGGCTTCCAAATATAAATTTGGGGGGAGGGAACACAAACATTCGGTCTCTAGCACTATGTAAAAGATTCTCCAATGCTGGGCAACCCAGAGGATTGTTTCTCCAAGGCTTGTACTTACCTTCTGCAGCCTTGCATACTGAATCAAAAAAAGTTTTTTAAACTATAGTAGAGCATAATATGGGCTTCCCTCATAGCTCAGGAGGTAAAGAATCTGCCTGCAATGCAGGAGACCTGGGTTCGATTCCTGGGTCAGGAAGATCCCTTGGTGAAGGAAATGGCCATCCACTCCAGTATTCTTGCCTGGAAAATCCCATGGACAGAGGAGCCTGGTGGGCTACAGTCCATGGGGTCGCAAGAGTAGGACAGGACTTAGCGACTAAACCACCACCACCAAAACGTAATATGGGCTTCCCCAATGACTCAGCTGGTAAGGAACCTGCCTGCGATGCAGGAGACACAGGAGATGCAGGTTCAGCCCCCAGGTGGGAGGATCCCCTGGAGGAGGAAATGGCAACCCACTCCAGTAGTCTTGCCTGAAAAATACCAGTCAATAGAGGCCAGTGGGCTATAGTCCCTGGGGTCGAAGAGAGTGACTAAGCACCCAGACACTCCACCACCTCCACCCTGCCCCGCCCTGACCCCGGCATCCACCAATGTACTTTCTGACTCTGTGGATTTGACTATTCTAGATATCTTGTACTGCATGCTGGATTTTAGGGTTGGCAGCCTCGGGGTACCTACATACTCTACGTCAGAACTTTCAAGGACTGTGTTAGAACTGAAGGTTACATGGAGCTGGGCTTGGGAGGAAGAGAAGGGGGGCAGGAGGGTGGAGCACACACAGAGAGAGAGAGGACAAAGAAGGAGACAGCAAGAGAGAGCTCTTAGACTCCTCAGTCACTTTCTCCTTCCAAGCCGTGGTTTCTGAAAAATCTTGCAGTTTAGTTCAGTTCAGTCGCTCAGTTGTGTCAGACTCTTTGCGACCCCATGGACTGCAGCATGCCAGGCCTCCCTGTCCACCCCCAACTCCCGGAGTTTACTCAAACTCATGTCCATTGAGATGGTGATGCCATCCAACCATCTTATCCTCTGTCGTCCCCTTCTCCTCCCACCTTCAATTTTTCCCCGCGTCAGGGTCTTTTCCAGTGAGTCAGTTCTTTGCATTATGTGGCCAAAGTATTGGAGATTCAGCTTCGGCATCAGTCCTTCCAATGAACACTTAGGACTGATCTCCTTTCTATTTATAAAGACCCTTGAATGAAGTAGTTTTGGTGTCTAGTTTCTTGCTGGAAGTAAGAAAGAGGGGGTGATGCCTCTTCATTCTTGCAACCAAAATTGTTGCTACAATGTATGCTCTTTTAGCAAATGTTTGTTGGCCTCTCACTGTACAGTGTCCTCTGTTGCATTCTGGGGATAAAAGGTTAATAAGACACAGTCCTTGCCATAGGTGGGTGAACCACAGTCTAATGAGAAATGCCCACAGGCAAAGAGAGTAATATAATCCAGCGTGAGAAGAGATCAGCAGAAGGGGTGCAATCTTGGCGGGCTTCCCATAGAGGGTGAGATATTCATGGGAACCTGAGGGTGAATAGGAGTGCAATAGCTGGGGCAGAGGGGAAGTGCTGGATGGAGTGCTCCAAACAGAAGGGCATTGTTCCAGACACAAGGGCATTTTGGGCTCTGAGGCTAATAGTCTCAATGGAAGAGAGGTTTTGTTCTATTACCTACAATTCATGCTAATATAACAAGGGTCAGTTTTTACCCTGAATCCTGGCAGTGTGGACAGTTAAACTGTCCTAAATGTTATGAACCATTTTTAATTAAATAAGTTATTCAGATAATACCTGATGCCATATTAATAGAAATTTTAAAAACCATTAGAAGGAAATTGCTGAAGATTTCTTTTCTGAAAGACTGGGGTTTAGAAGGACTTTGTTTGAAATACACTGAAGCTGTTTTTCCACGTTAAAATGTCAGTTTAGCAATCATGGCCATATTCCTTCACTTTATGTATATTGGAAATATGTGCTAAGATATTGTTATGGTTATGGTCCTTTAGTGATTGATCAAATATTCTTCATTAAAAATATTCTTTCCCTTCAAATTCTGTTCTGTTGCTTGTGACAAAATGCTATTTTTCCTTCCAAGGGAATAGAACTTTCCTTGTCTTAGTCTCAGCCAGTCAAGGACTTTCGTCACTGCTAGTGGTCCCATTCAAATGCATTGATGATTATAAACAGCCAAATTGCAGAGACCAGTTAGTAATACCTGACCAAGGCCCACCTGTTCTGGAACAGGGCTCCAGACTCAATTCTCCATGCTCCTTCTTTGATCATCTCTTAGTTTTCCCCCACCTCCATTTATTATTATGTTGGTTTCCTAGTTAATGGAAAAGACCTGATTTTTTTTTAAATAGGAAGAAGCTATTAGTGAGAACTATGACTGTGTTGATGGAGGGGCTGGTTGATGGAATTTCTTTGATCGGCTTCAACAGCATTAACTTCTAGCCCGAGAAGGGCCCCTGGAGGTGGCCTTGCCACACCACTTCCAGGAGTTCATGTTGAACTTTACTGCAGTGATCGATGTGATGTTGGCATGTTTATCAGTTTTCTCAAGTGTGAAATTTGGGGATTAGATTTGATTATCTAAGAGGATTCTAAGCCTCTTACTTCTAAACTTTTATTGATTTTTTACAATCTGGGGAATGGAGAGAGACGGAGAGAGAGAGAAAGAGAGGTTGAGGAGTTTGCCTGACTTTACACAGCTACTAAAAAGCAGGACCCCATCCTCAGAATTGTAAACCCAGCGTTCTTTCAACTTTCGAAGGTGTTAAATAGCTTGAGTAAACTCCTATCTCAGGCCTTCTTTACATTGTTATTCAAAACACAATTCAAATCAATATTTGTCAGCTACAAAGGGCAACATGAGAAAAATGATTTCCTTAAAGGTCCCTGGATGATCAGCCCACGCCCCGACAAAGGGTCTAATTAGAACACTCACGGGCTCCAATCTGCTAGGACCACATCTCTTGCTCTCTTTTCATGGTGACTTTCATATTTATAATAGATATGTTTCCAATATTCTTATCTGAGTAGCATAACAGTATGAGTTAACCCAGGTGTTCCTGGAGAAGATGCTGGGATTTCATCACAGGCAGTGAATCATGCACAGCTCATCCTAAATGTTTTGGGGCTCCCTGAGGGAAACCAAGCTGCCGGGTGAGGGGGCAGGGCTCCGAGGGGATTAGAGCTTTCTGGCTGGGGTGGTTTGAAGGAACTGGAGAGGGCTGGGCGGGAGCCATCAGGAGGTCACTGGGGATGTGAATTCTGCTCCAGAAAATTTGGATTTCTCTGCACAGAAAGCTGTAATAATTTGAAATTTGTGAATGTGTGGTGGAGGAAGATGGAATCAGTTTTGTTTGTGTTGCCCTTTTGGAGCACAGACTTTAAGGGTCACCAAGATTTTAGGGGTGATTCTCAACCTGTGTGTTGGCGGGTCCCTGCATGGCCCCCCTTTCAGCCATGTCCCTTCTCAGTAGGTGAAGAGTCTTTGAGAAAAAAGTGGTGGCCACCTTTCACCCCTCCTCGGCGTCTCTGACCTTGTGCTGGTGTCTGAGGCCTGGGATTCCCAGTCCAGCCAGCGCTGAGGCCTCTCCTGGGCTCCTGGTGTCCCCTCAGCTTTGCCCTTTGGGGAGTGGCCCACCCACTGGTCCCAAAGGTGACTGAGATTTGAGTGGTTTCAGAAGCAAGGGCTGGTTGGAGCTTGGTTGTTTGGGCAGGTGTGTCCATGCCCACATACCACATACACATGGGTATGTATCCCCATACCTATGAACAACTTTAAGAAGTGAAAGAAATTTTAAACTGGAACTTGGCCTTCCAGGTCATTGGAAGGTATATTTGATAACATAGTATAGAAAATAACTTGTTTAAAATTTGTTGGCTTGATGAATAACTTGTCACATTTAGACACCAGCCCCTTAGACCTCCAGTGCTGACCCTTAAAAGGATAAAGGATCTTCAAATGAGTTTTTCATGCTTTTTAAGTTCCAGTTTGTTGTAAACAATTGGCTAGGCACTAGATTTGATTCTTGGGGATCTCTTTGTCAATACAAGTTTCATCAGGCTTTATAGTTTCTATCCAGTCTTGAAAGTTGTGGGTGGTGGTTTAGTTGCTAAGTCGTGTCTGACTCTTGTGATACCATGGGCTGTAGCCCACCAGGCTCCTCTGTCCATTGGATTCTCCAGGCAAGAATAATAGAGTGGGTCACCATTCCCTTCTCCAGGGGATCTTCCTGACTCAGGGATCCATCCTGCATTACAGGCAGATTATAACTGAGCCACCAGGGAAGCCCCACTTAAAAGTTAAATAGTCCCAAATAAAACAGACTGGATCCACTCAGGCAGCCTGTGCTCTCACCCTGAGCTGTTGGTAGAATATTGCAAGAATTAGTGTGTTACGAATCCGGCTGGCTCCTCTGTCAGCTTCCTGTTCCCTTTTCCCCCTTTTCTAGCTTCACCGCGATGTCTGCATCTTGGGAGTTTTCCTAAAAATTTTGTGGCAAGAGAAGGGGAATAAAAGTAACAGCTGGCACTGACTGTGGGCCAAGACTTGTTCTAAATGCTTAATGTATTTAGGGCACCAACATAGAATTTGTGTGACTCAGGTCAAAATGAAAATACTGGGCCCCTTCTTAAAAAATAATTAGGAATTTCAAGAGGATGACAGCAGATCTTAAACCTAGTGTGGACCCTTGTATGCATGGGGGCATGGTGACGGGAGGCCAGGGTGTCTGCTCAGGTCACAAGCCCATTAAACCCACCTGTTGTGTATGCATTCTTTGATACTCATAAGAACATTCTGAGGAATTACTGTCCCCATTTTACAGATGGGGATGCTGAGGTCCAGATGGAAACGCAGCCCAGCTGATATTAGAATGCGGATATTCTTGGGTCCAGGTTTCCCAGGTGGTGCTAGTGGTAAAGAACCGGCCTGCCAATGCAGGAGACATAAGAGGTGCGGGTTCTATCCCTGCATAGGGAAGATCCCTTAAAGAGGGCCTGGCAACCCACTCCAGTGTTCTTGCCTGGAGAATCCCATAGACAGAGGAGCCTGGCAGGCTACACTCCATGCATCACAAACAGCTGGACACGACTGAAGTGACTTAGCACGCATGCATCCTTGGGTCCAGCGTGAGCCCTCAAACAGCTCCCTTGGCTGCCCCTTCAGGCAGGAGGGTGCCACCGCCTACAGCAAGCCTTTGGTAAAGCCCCTCAGTTGAATGGCTGGACTCCTTCCCGAGTTTCTTTTCCAGCTTTCCTAGATGCTCCTCCTTTTAGCCCCTAAGATCACAGTGTCCATTATGGAAACAAATCCCAAAGCCAAGAACAAACTGATCCCCCCACCCCAGTGACTTATTGACCATCTATTTTATTGTAACTTAAGCATCCTCTCTAGGGAATCTCCTCCTACAACACACACACAAACCAATAGGGGTAATAAGGTTTTAAGACAACAAAAATCAATCTTGTCTGTCCTAGGAGAGATTTTACTGCTATGAAAATCAGATTTTCACCATACTGTTATAGGAACAAAATTACATTTCCTTTAAAATATTCCATTTATTTTTGCCCATTTATTCACTCTTATGGTTCTTTCCCCCCATCAGCCTAAATTTGTGAGTTTTTATTCTAGATGGTTCCAGATTCCAAGCCATCACAATAATCAAGAGTCTTTGTTAATCCATTTTGATTCACTTGCTGTTTCAGTACTCTTAACACATAGTGGAAGGGTCATTGCAGACATGCCCTCACCAGTTTTGGAAAATGAGTGCTTTCCAATGAGTTTTGACAAGAAGTTCATCTTAACATCAAGGGATATTTTTTGGTGAATGAAAAAATGTGATGTGCCATTCTTTGGGAGGGCACCTCAACAATACTCCTGAAGATACTTGAAGGAAAGCCAGTCTGTTATTAGAGCAAACAATTGATTAATTTTGCAGCATTCTTATCAGAAAACTTTGATGTTAAATGTGTCTTCTAATGAAGTTGGACTTTGGAGTAGTCATTAGAAAAACAACACTTGAAGTACCTTTCCATGGCTAATCACAGGATACTAAAAGTGTATTTTATATTTCCAAACTTCCTTCCCAAATCTTCTAGTTCCCATCAAAAGTGTATCTATAAATTGCCTTGGAAGTTGGACAGGAAGACAGAACAAGGATGGAAGGAGAAAGGAAATCTCCTTGGGAAACTTTAGAATAAATTAAATAGATCTGATTAGTGGAAGAAGACAGCTACATTTCAAGGAGATGCTAAATGTTTTGCACAAATCATTTTATGTTGATTAAACAGTACGCTGTAATTTCTTTTCTAAATTGAATGGGCTACAGTGAAAAATGGTATCTGGTCCACCCTGAACAATAACTTCTCTCTGTAGACCTTTACTGCGGATTGAGAATTTGAAATTAGATGAAGCAATAACAATGCATGATGTTGCTAAGCAACCACTATATGTCTGTTAGTAACAGAGACTCCAAATGGATCTGTTTGGGGCCACATTCAGAGAACAAATAAGCTAATTACCTGGGGCAAAATCAAACAAATTTTCAAGAGTTGAACCCACACCAGTGTCATTTTATTCACATAGTTGTGCCAAGGAGAGAGATTCTCATGATTATGGAATTTCATGACTTGGGTTGTAGCTCTTGAATCAGTCACACAGTGGCTTGGAGAAGCGGCTCTGGTTTGGGAGGGTGAAGATGATGAAAGGCGGTCAGGAGCCATGGGGACTCTGTGCTGCGGGTGGTCAATGGGGTCTTCACATTTGTCTGGGGCTCTTTGTGGATACAGATTGCCTCCCGAAAGCAGAGATGGGTGAAGGTTCTAGTTCTTGTCCTCCATAATCTCATGACTAAGGGTTGACCATGAAAATAATCTCAGAATCCATTCAGCCACCAAACAAGCTTCATTTGGCAAAGAACATGAAGCCTGTCCTTGGAGGCTCAGGGGAGGCTCCACTCTGTATCCTTAGCCTCTCTGAAGGTCAAACCACACAACAGAATCCATAGCAATTTCATGGAATCCAAGACTTAACAGGGTTGCAGGTGTGTCAGATGCTCACACACTGCTCATGTCTGGGCAGGGGTGCCTGGAAAACATGTTGAGCTCCCAATTCACAGACCTTGAGCATCACTCATTTTCTGACACTCTCTGTGCTAATTAACAAACCCTCTGCTAGAGTCAGGTGGATGCTCGAAGGCTCTGCCTTGCGGGCTTCTGAAAGGATCTTTCGGATATGAAGAAACTGGCCCTGGAGCGTAGATTCCTGATTGGGGTGTTTGCAATGTTGATGGAATGCTCCTGGATTGTCAATGAAAACTGCTTCTCACACACTTGTGCATTTTACCAAATCTAAGATGCCATCACCTGTAAGACTCGCCACTATTTTATCACAAAGAAAATAAAACAGATACAATGCCTCTCAATCACTTTAACATTTTGTTTTATATTTGTTGAAATAGCCTCTTAGATTAGACTTAGATGTTTATCACATGTCGAGCATGTTCATAGTATATTAAGAAGGAAAAATATAGGTGAAGAATTGTTTGTAGTTTTCCTTAAAAAATTTCCACATCCAAAATTTAACTGTTTTCAATCACTTTCTTGAGTAAGAAAGTCTTTTATTATTATTATTTTTTAATATAATTATATTTATTTTAATTGGAGGCTATTTACTTTACAATATTGTAGTGGTTTTGCCATACATGGACATGAATCAGCCATGGGTGTACACATGTTCCCCATCCTGAACCCCCCTCCCACCTCCCTCCCCATCCCATCCCTCAGGGTCATCCCAGTGCACCAGTCCTGAGCACCCTGTCTCACGCATCAAACCTGGATGGGTGATCAGTTTCATATATGATAATATACATGTTTCAATGTATATTGAAATCCCAAATCATCCCATCCTCGCCCTCTCCCACAGAGTCCAAAAGACTGTTCTGTACATCTGTGTCTATTTTGCTGTCTCGCATATAGGCTTATCATTACCATCTTTCTAAATTCATATATATGCATTAGTATACTGTGAAAGTCTTTTTAAAAAAAACTGTGCTATTCTTTGTGCTGTCCGGGACAGTGACAATGCTTGCAAATTTTCTTAGACCAAATAAGCCGTGCGTGCTAGCTCTTGTCTGGCTCTGTCGTCTTATAGACCCAGTAGGGATGAATCTGGGTGATGTAGAAACTGAAGTTTATAAACTTGGGGGAGGCAGGCTTCCCCTCCATCAAAAAAAATCACAGATGCAAAATTAGGTATGTGGAAGTGAGAGTGTTAGTTGCTCAGCCGTGTCTGACTCTGCAACACCATGGACTGTTGCCTGCCAGGCTCCTCTGTCCATGGGATTCTCCAGGCAAGAATACTGGAGTGGGTTGCCATTTCCTTCTCCAGGGGATCTTCTCGACCCAGGGATGGAACCCGGCTCTCCTGCATTATAGGCAGATTCTTTACCTTCTGAGTCACCAGGGAAGAATGATCATGATTACTTATTCAGAAGAAAAAAAAATTACAACTTTGCATAGTCAGATTTTGTGATCAAGAGCTGACAAATACCACAAACAGTGAAAAACAAAAACAAAAACATTAATTGACCCCTTGATCCTCCTTAGAATGCTTTCTTACTTACATTTTTTTTGGCTGCATACCAGTGATTGCTCCGTTATATTGAGCTACATAACAATCAATCAATCAAATTCACTTCCGTATGAGAAGCAGATTTTGTCACTGGGACTATTGATTCTTCAGACCATTTCGTTGCTCTGGTTCAGTTTTCCCTGCAATTTCATATAAGACTGCCAGATTCCATCAGGACAACATGCTATAGTTACACTAAAAAGCCATCTCACGTATTGGAATGTATAACTTCACCCATGGAGATGTCTACAGTACTTGCAGTTTGAAGCACTGTTCCACATGTGTCCTCTTAAAACAGAAGACCTCTAATAAGTTGTGTGGTTTTCATTGAAAGGCAAGCCTTGCTTCTAGTGGTACATATGTCTTTGTCGAGTTTCTCTACAGAAGAGCACTTCCACGTGGATTTAGACATGATAACTGAGCCCTCTGCTTACAGTGCTACACCTTTGATGACTGGAAGAAATTTGCACAGGCTAGCTTTTAAGAATATATTTACTTATTGATTTGGCATCACAGGGTCTTAGTTGTGACATGTGGGATCTTTGTTGCAGCATGCGAACTCTTAGTTCCCTCACCAACATTCCAACCCAGGGGCCCTGCATTGGGAACGTGGAGTCTTAGCCACAGGGCCTCCAGGGAAGTCCCTAGACTAGCTTGTGGCTCTGTACATTTCTGACAATGGGCAAGTTTGGTTCCTCCTGCAGCCTCTCTCCTTGGTTTGTAGACCCGTCTTCTCCTTGCATCCTCACGTGGCCTTTTCTTTTAGCACATGCATTCCTTTTCTAAGGATACAAGTCCTGTTGAATCAGGTTCCCACCCTTATGACCTCATATAACCTTTGCTGTTGTTGTTGTTCAGTTGCTAAGTCATGTCTGACTCTTTGTGGCCCCATGGGTTGCAGCACTCCAGGATTCCCTGACCTTCATTATCTCCTGGAGTTTGCTCAGACTCATATCCACTGTGTTGGTGATGCCATCCATCTCATCCTCTGTCGTCACCTCCTCTTCCTGCTCTCAATCTTTCCCAGCACCAGGGTCTTTTCCAATGAGTCAGCTCTTCACATTAGGTGGCCAAAGGATTGGAGCTTCAGCTTCAGCATCAGTCCTTCCAATGAATATTCGGGATTGATTTCTTTTAGGATTGATGGGTTTGATCTCCTTGCTGTCCAAGGGACTCTCAAGAATCTTCTCCAACAACACAGTTTGAAAGCATCAATTCTTTGGTGCTCAGCCTTCTTTAGGATTCAACTCTCACATCTGTACCTGACTACTAGAAAAACCATAGCTTTGACTAGATGGACCTTTGTCAGCAAAGTGATGTCTCTGCTTTTTAATATGCTGTCTAGGTTTGCCATTGCTTTTCTTCCAAAGAGCAAGCATCTTTTAATGTCATGGCTACAGTCACTATCTGCAGTGATTTCGGAGTCCAAGAAAATAAAATCTGTCACTGTTTCAATTTTTTCCCCTTCTATTTGCCATGAAGTGATGGGATTGGATGTCATGATCCTACTTTTTTGATTGCTAGGTTTTAAGCCAGCTTTTTCATTCTCCTCTTTGACTTTCATTAAGAGGCTCTTAATGAAAGAGTTACTCTTCCCTTTCCAACATGACGGTGGTGTCATCAGCATATCTGAGGTTGTTGATGTTTCTCCTGGCAATCTTGATTCCAGCTTGTAATTCATCTAACTCAGCATTTCATATGATGCGCTCTGCATAGAAGTTAAACAAGCAGGGTGACAATACATGGCCTTAACATCCTCCTTCCCCGATTTGGAACCAGTCCGTTGTTCCATGTCTGGTTCTAGTTGTTGCTTCTTGACCTGCATACAGATTTCTCAGGAGGCAGGTAAGATGGTCCGGTACTCCCATATCTAAGAATTTTCCACAAAATTCTTTTGTGGAAAGAATTGAATCAAGAAAATTGATTTGTGATCCATATAATCAAAGGCTTTCTCATAGTCAGTGAAACAGAAGTACGTGTTTTTTTCTGGAATTCCCTTCCATTTTATCCAACAAATGTTTGCAATTTGATCTCTGGTTCCTCTTCCTTTTCTAAATCCAGCTTGTACATCATCCAGAAGTTCTTGGCTCACGTATTGCTGAGCGTTACCTTGCTAGCGTGTGAGAAGAGCACAATTGTACAGTAGTTTGAACACTCTTTGTCACTGCCTTTCTTTGGGATTGGAATGAAGACTGGCCTTTTCCAGTCTTATGTCCACTGCTGAGTTTTCCAAACTAGCTGGCATATTGAGTGCAGCACTTTCATAGCATCATCTTTTAGGATTTGGAATAACTCAGCTGTAATTCCATCACCTCCACTAGCTTTGCTCGTAGTGATGCCTTCTAAGGCCCATTTGACTTTGCATTCCACGATGTCTGTCTCTAGGTGAGTGATCACACCATCGTGGTTATCTGGATTATTAAAATCCTTTTTGTATAGGTCTTCTGTGTATTCTTGCCAACCCTTCTTCATCTCTTCTGCTTCTGTTAGGTCCTTGCCTTTTCTTCTTTATTGATTTGGATGTTGTTCTTCGTTGTGATGCCCATGCTGTAGAGTGTGTGGACTCAGTAGCTGTGGTACTTGGGCTTAGTTGCTCCAAGGTCTGTGGGATCTTAGTTCTCTGACCAGGGATTGAACTCGTGTCCCTGCATTGCAAGGTGGATTCTTAACCACTGGACCGCCAGGGAAGTCCCTATTTGTTTTAAATATAATGTCCAAGGTTTTCGATTGTCCTTATTAGGAGGAGTTGGGAAAAACATATCTATTCCATTCTTGGAAGGAGAAGTCCACCCTGCAGGTTTTGATATCAGTAGTTTTGATGTTTGCTCCTGTGTAGGCCAATTGCAACGATGGAGGCAAGTCAGGGGTGGGAAAAGGTTAAAAAAGTCTTGAATGCAATATAGTGTATTATGTAGCCTGTGGTGAGGACTTTCCTGTGGCAGGCCATATAACAAGTAATCTCTCAGTTATCCATGCTTTAAAGTTCCCCAGAATTCTGGTCTCCTCACCTTTGTTCCCAGTCTGAAGGTATTAACATCAGAACGATATTAAACTTGGCTAGTGAAGCTCTAATAATTTGGCCACCTGATGTGAAGAACTGACTCATTTCAAAAGACCCTGATGCTGGGAGAGATTGAGGGCAAGAGGAGAAGGGGACGACAGAGGATGAGATGGTTAGATGGCATCAACAGTAGCTTTCAATTGATTCAAATAAAAAATAAACAAGTTTTGTTTTCCTTAAGCCTGTCAGTCCCACCTGTAAATCTTATTGCTCTTTTTATAAATCCAGTGGATTTTAGCAGTCCTACTCAAGGATGCTTTTATTAGTGTTCCAGTTGGACAGACAAAACTACTTTAAATAATCGGCCTCATTTACAACTTGGTTAATTAAATTCCTTTAAACATTTTTACTGCATTTATAAATATAATATATTTAATCTCTTCTCTGTAGTTGATATAATAAACTTATAGATGCAGTAAATTTCAGCTTCTCTTAAGCATTCCAACACTGTTCACAAATCTAGCCAAACTCTCTTAAACCTTTCAGCTTAAAATCTCAAGTCTAAAAAAAAAGGCACATTTTAATGGAATCACTGAGAGAATTCATTGCTTTTGATAGAGCAAAGTACCCCCAAACACTTTAAATACCAAACATACATATTGTTAACATACAAGCCTTTATAATCTAACCTTCTCTTGGGAGCTGGCTAGTTCTCTGATTGTCAGAAACTCTCAGGTTTTTTTAGGCAGATGGTGATGGCCTAACCAGGTGAGATGAGCAGATCTCAAACTTAACACTGCCTCCCACATGGATATTTAGTAAATAAACTGCTGTTATCAAGTGTGTGAGCTCAGTGAAGTCCCACTTCTCTGTCTTGTGGGTGGTCTGACCATGTTGCAAGAACATTCATCTGAGGAAGATGTGACATCATCCACAGACCAGATTTCTCCCAACTCGATGACTGGACATGGGCATCTTAAGTCATCAAACATTGGTGATATTTTTTACTGGGTTCTTCTATCCTATTCGTGAAGTATGGGGATTGTAACTACCACTTTACTTAATCACATAACTTGCATACCACTAATTTCACTAAGCAAAACCCTTTTCAGATTCTTTTATATTAATTGGAAAAGGCTTGGGTATTGATGGAGATTTGGGTGGCTGAAGTTCTGGGTATAGCCTCCTTGGTGTATAGTAGGCATATTGGTGAGAAGGTTGACCACAGGCAGAGGTTCTCCATAAAGTCTCCAACTATACCTAAGATATGACTTCAACTGATGGGTAGCACTGTATGAGGCTTTCCAGGTGGCACAGTGGTACATGCCTGCCAATGCAGGAGATACAAGGGATGCGAGTTTGATCCCTGAGTTGGGAAGATCCCCTGGAGAGGAAGTGGCAACCCACTCCAGTATTCTTACCTGGAGAATCCCATGGACTGAGGAGCCTGGTGGGCTATAGTCTATGGGGTCACAAAGAGTCAGACATGACTGAGCAACTGAGCACGCATGTGTGAGTAGCACTGTCTATGAAAAGTATTTGAAGATAGATTATACACATCTTAAGAACTCCCAAGGATAAATGATACCTACTGAAAAAGAAATTTTGGAGTTTGTTACGGACTGAATTTTGGGCTTCCCAGGTGGCTCAGACAGTAAAGAATCTGCTTGCAATGTGGGAGACTTGCGTTTGATCCCTGGGTCAGGAGGATACCCTGGAGAAAGGAATGGCCACCCACTCCAGTATTCTTGCTTGGAGAATTCCATGGACAGAGGAGCCTGATGGACTACAGTCCCTAGGGTCCTAAAGAGTTGGACACGACTGAGTGACTAGCACTTTCACTTTTGCACCCTCCAACTGATACATCGAAGCCCTAATCCCCAGTGCAATGGCATTAGGAGGTGAGGCCTTTGGGAGGTAACTCAGTTTAGGTGAGGTCCTGGGTGCAGGGACCTCAGATAGGATTAGTGTCTTTATAAGAAGAGATAATTGAGTGCAGGAGGGGAAGGGGATGACAGAGGGTGAGATGGTTGGATGGCATCATCGACTCGATGGACAGGGGTTTGGGTGAACTCCGGGAGTTTGGTGATGGACAGGGAGGCCTGGTGTGCTGCGGTTCATGGGGTCGAAAAGAGCTGGACACGACTGAGTGATTGAACTGAACCGAACTGAACCGAGGAAGAGATAGTAGAGAGCTTCCTCTCCCCTACCTTCTCCTCCATGTGAGGACAAACTCATGGTCTGCAAGCTAAGAGCAGCATGGTAACCTGTACCTGACCATGTGGGCATCTAGATCTTGGACTTCCATCCTCCAGAACTGTGAGAAAAGTCTCTGTGGTTTAAGTCACTAAGTCTGAGACATTTTGTTTTCAGAGCCTGTTGTTGTTTAGTCACTAAGCTGTGTCTGACTCTTCTGCGACCCTATGGACACTATAACCTGCCAGGCTCCCTCTGTCCATGGGATTCTCCAGGCAAGAATACCTGAGTGGGTAGCCATTCCCTTCTCCAGGGGATCTTCCTGAACAGAGACTGAACCCACAGCACCCGCACTGACAGGCAGATTCTTTACCACCGAGCCACCAGGAAAGCCCTCTGAGAGCCTGAGTCAGCTGATGCACCACTCTAGGAGTAGGGGTTCTGATCCTGAGCAGGGAGATGTTTCTCATTAAGGGAATTTTGTCTGGGATCCTTGCCCTGGAAGCCAAGGTCTTCCTGTGCTTCAGATGGACATATGGAACCTTTTAATAATCATCAGTAGGAACTATAAGGACTCCTAGACCACACCCTTCAAATGGGAGGGCCTTGCAGTCCTTGTCCTCTGGGTGCAAGTTACCTCTCACCAGTTACTGAATTAACAGTGAGTTGAGTGAAGCCCTCAGTCTCACTAAAAGTGCATCAGCTTCCTCTCCTACTGGGTTAGAGTTTACACTTCTTTAGCTCTCTTAAGTAGTTTTAATGGTTTCTATTTTCTTTAGTGAACCACGAGCTTCCAGATGTTCAAGCTGGATTTAGAAAAGGCAGAGGAACCAGAGATCAAATTGCCAACATCTGTTAGATAATCAAAAAAATAAGAGTTCCAGAAAAACATCTACTTTTGCTTTATTGACTATGCAAAAGCTTTTGACTGTGTGGATCACAACAAACTGTGGAACACTCTTAAAGAGATGGGAATACCAGACTACATTACCTGCCTCCTGAGAAATCTGCATGCAGGTCAAGAAGCAAGAGTTAGAATTGGACATGGAACAACAGACCAGTTCCAAATTGGGAAAGGAGTATGTCAAGGCTATATATTGTCACCCTGCTTATATAACTTATATTCAGAGTACATCATGCAAAATGCCAGGCTGGATGAAGCACAAGCTGAAATCAAGATTTCTGGGAGAAACACCAATAACTTCAGATATGCAGATGACACCACCCTTATGGCAGAAAGTGAAGAAGAACTACAGAGCTTGATAAAAGTGAAAGAGTAGAGTGAAAAAGTTGGCTTAAAACTCAACATTCAGAAAATTAAGATCATGGCATCTGGTCCCATCACTTCATGGCAAATAGATGGGGAAACAATGGAAACAGTGAAAGATTTTGTTTTTTGGGGCTCCAAAATCACTGCAGATGTATGACTACCTGGCTGCCATGTCATACAACCATGAAATTAAAAGATGCTTGCTCATTGGAAGAAAAGTTATGGCCAACTTAGACAGCTTATTAAAAAGCAGAGACATTAGTTTGGCAACAAAGGTTCGTCTGGATCAAGGTTATGGTTTTTACAGTAGTCATGTATGGATGTGAGAGTTGGACTAGAAAGAAAGCTGAGCACTGAAGAATTGATGTTTTTTATCTGTGGTGTTGGAGAAGACTCTTGAGAGTCCCTTGGACTGCAAGGAGATCCAAGCAGTCTATCCTAAAGGAAATCAGTCCTGAATATTCATTGGAAGGACTGATGCTGAAGCTGAAACTCCAATACTTTGACCACCTGATGCAAAGGACTGACTCACTGGAAAAGACCCTGATGCTGGGAAAGATTGAAGGCAGGAGGAGAAGGGGATGACAGAGGATGAGATGGTTGGATGGCATCACAGACTTGATGGACATGAAATTGAGCAAGCTCCAGGAGTTGGTGATGGACAGGGAATCCTGGTATGCTGCTGTCCATGGGGTCGCAAAGAGTCAGACATGACTGAGCGACTGAACTGATACTGATACTGATTTCCTTAGTAGAATTAGCACACAAGTTCTTCCTCTCATTTGCCTCCACAGTGAGTCTCACCCCACTGCCCTAAAACCAATCTCTTAGAAATTCCTTTTTTTATGTTTTTTCTTTAACATTAATTATGAAAGATTGATCCAAGATGCTTTTGAACTGTGGTGCCGGGTAAGACTCTTGAGAATCCCTTGGACAGCAAGGAGAACAAACCAGTCAATCCTGAAGGAAATCAACCATGAGTATTCACTGGAAGGACTGATGCTGAAGCTCCTATCTTTGGACACCTGATACAAAGAGCTGACTCATTGTAAATGACCCTTGGATACTTTATAGAATCAAAGGAAGATTCAGCCAGTGGGCCTCAGGAAAAGAGGACACGTGGGAGTTCTGAGCTCTTAGAAACCTGAGCTGCTAGGTCACCCTCTAGAGGGTGGCTGTCTATCCCATGATGGCTGAAATCCAACTGCCTTCTCTCCAGTGTGTCTTCCTCACAGTCAAACTCCCAGGAAGAAAACTCTTTTTGACCTAGCGTGGTCACACACTAGACTGTGGGGATAGAGTGTGGCAGGTCCTGTAGTTGGGAGACACAGGAGAGTCGATAGCTCCTCCAAAGGAAAAGCTAAGGTAGTTGAAACAAGCGTTCATTTCTCATGCTTTCCAAGCCGGGAGTTGCTGGTGGGGCTTCGCTGGGACTTCCTGCCCTTGTTGCCTCTGCTTCCCATCGAGTCTCTCCTTCCACTTGGCAGCTATGGGCCAGAGTAGTTTGTTCCCTGGCTGGTCTCACTTCTCTATATTGAGCGGAAGATCCTTCAATATCATTTAAGTGTTTTTTTCAACCTTACCAATTTTTGCAGCACGGATGTAGATTTTTGTTTGTCATCTGATGCTAATTTTGAGAAGGGATTAAATTCAGGGCTTGAATCATATTATGAAAGAGGAGATATTTCTGGGGCAAGTTGGCAGGGTTTGTGCATGGGATGGGAGGAGTTGAAAAAGAAAGAAAATGAAGGAAGTTGAATATAGAAACTTTTGCCATTAACACATTTTGGGGAAAAGAGAGACCATGGGTAGAGTTTTAAGCCTGAGGGATGGGGTGGGGAAGGAAGAGGGAGGGGGGTTCACGATGGGGAACATATGTACACCCATGGCTGATTCATGTCAATGTATGGCAAAAACCACTACAATATTGTAAAGTAATTAGCCTCTAATTAAAATAAATAAATTAAAAAAAATAAACCTTATGGGCTTGGAGGAATCTCATGGCCGATGCAAATGTGGGCTGGATTGCTGGATCTCTGTTCCACTTGGGCCATGGTTTTCTGCTCATGCTTTTGCTCTCATGGGTTTAGTTTTCACTATCTGCTTCATTTTTGTCTGCAATCCTTTGTGCCCACCTGGTAAAAGTAATAGTAAAAATGACAATAATTATAATTTTTCAGGAGCTTATGTACCAGGCACACTTAGCTTTTGCAAATATATATTTAACTTAATTTTCAGACCAGACTTGCAAGGAAGATCTATCCATATTTTACAAGGTGAGAAAACCGGAGCTTTGTTGGATTACTGTTCAGTTTGATTTGGGGTTTTGTCATCAGCTTCCACTTTGTCTACAAAGGGCTGTCTAGTCAAAGCTGTGGTTTTTCCAGTCATCATGTATGGATGTGAGAGTTGGACCATCAAGAAGGCTGAGTGCCAAAGAATTGATGCTTTTGAACTGTGGTGCTAGAGAAGACTCCTGAGAGTTCCTTGAACAGCAAGGAGATCAAACCAGTCAATCCTGAAGGAAATCAACCCTGAATATTGATTGGAAGGACTGATGCTGAAGCTGAAGCGCCAATCCTTTGGCCACCTGATAAGAAGAACCGACTCACTGGAGAAGACCCTGATGCTGGGAAAGTTTGAAGGCAGGAGGAGAAGGGGATGACAGAGGATGAGATGGCTGGATGGCATCACTGACTTGATGAACATCAGTCTGAATGAATTCTGGGAGATACTGAAGCACAGGGAAGCCTGGCGTGTTGCAGTCTGTGGGGTCACAAAGAGTCGGACACGACTGATCGAGTGAACCACAGCATCAGCTTCTACAACTGCCTGGTGGCAGCTGACTGGGTAAGGAGGATGGTTAAAGGTCTGAGAGGAATCTGACTGCCTGCCTGAGATCTCGGCTCCGTTATATACAGGTTGTGTAATGTTTCAGTATCTTAACCACTCTTGGCCTCAGTTTCCCCACCTGTAAGATGAGGATAATCTCAGAACTTATCCAACAAGGTCATTGTGATAATTAAAGAAACTCACATATGAAAAACACTTGCAAGGTGTGTAACGAGCCCAATGTAAACATTAGTGGTGGTTGTTCTGTGTCCGTACGTAGTTTATAGATGGGGGCTTTCCCGGGAGTCAGCTGTGGGATTTGGAGGCAGGTCATTTTGTCTCTTACTTGTGGAGGCCAAACAGGACTAGCTCCATCCAAGAAAGCCTGAAGTTCACAGGTTGTAAACTAGGGCTCCTTGGAGTGGGCTATGGAGAGCAGTGGAGTCAAGCGCAGGATCTTCAAGGACATGGCAGCAGTGATGATTCAAAGACACACATTTTCAAGGCAAGAGTCCTTACTTTTCTGTAAGCTCTGGATCCCTTTGGCCGTTTGATGAGGCCCATGCATGCCTTTTCTGAATAATGTTTTTAAATAGAAGAAACATGTAGGACTACAAAGAAAATAATCACGGTCAAATGCAGTTACCAGATATGCATATATAATTGCGTATGTATAATGCTGCTGCTGCTGCTAAGTCGCTGCAGTCGTGTCCGACTCTGTGTGACCCCATGAACGGCAGCCCACCAGGCTCCTCTGTCCCTGGGATTCTCCAGGCAAGAACACTGGAGTGGGTTGCCATTTTCTTCTCTAATACATATGTAGAATATATATGTATAATTTGGCTCTAGTGGTAAAGAATGCACCTGCCAATGTGGAGCCCCGGGTTCTATCCTTGGGTTGGGAAGATGCTTTGGAGTAGTAAATGGCAACCCACTCCAGTATTCTTGCCTGGAGAATCCCATGGACAGAGGAGACTGGCGGGCTATGATCCATGGGGTCTCAACAAGTCGAACACAACTGATCATGCACACACACACATAGTTGATATACGTGTATGTGTATACACACACACACTCTCTCTCACACACACACACACATAAATATATTTAGTGATTTAGTGATATATTAGATGATTTATGGGCTTCTTTATTACCATATTAAATAGCAAGCTCCAGCTCTCATGGCAGGTCTAACAGCTACCTAAATTGTGAAATAGTGATGAGAGTAAATATTTTCAGACATCTGCACAACCTTAATGTGATGTGAAAATACCTGTGATTTCTCTCGGTGATAAAGTCCTTGAGACTACTGTGGTTTGCTGCATGCATTCACATTTGAAGGAAATGCTAAATTTCAGTTAGAGGTTAGTGAAAATAAAGATGTAATTTTTTTTCCAGTCCAAGTTTATAGATCCTCTAATTCATGTCACCCCAATAATGTCTGTGATTCTATGACCCAAAGGCAGATGCACAATGATATACAGGTTGGGAGGTGCGCCAGAGGCTGGGAAAAAAGAATTTCTCAACAAAAGAGACACAGGATTCTTGATCTGTCTGTAGGAAGGTCTCCTAGAGAGGTTGGAAATGAGAAAATTCCTCTCAAAAAGGCCAAACATTCAGTGTAGAAGCAACTTTTGTGTATAAAGGATTGAGAGGCTTGACATTGTGTTCTTATGCACATGAAGTAGGCGAGGCTTGGTGTGGGTCATTTTTGGAGTGATTTTCTTTCAGAGATTCTTGCAGACAGGCTGGGGTGTGAATTTCCTGTGAAAGTGCATTAGGGTTAAATATGTAAAAATGCTGGCTTATCACCCACAATGCAATGGACCAGTGGGATGATTTAATGCTAGCTCTCAATAGCACAGTTAAGATTTATGTGGATAATCACCCCGATGGTGAGAATGATAAGTTCTCACATTTATTATTTGCATATAGAAAGGTCTTTCATGAATTCTCTGGGTTCTCACAATTCAATGGTGTACTTGAGAAGAAGGTGAAGAGTTTTTAGGTTTAGTTAGAGTATTAGAGAGGTACATTGAGAGGGTATAACACATCAATAGTAGCCTATGTAGTAAGACTCTAAAAGAAAAAATGGAGGATATTTGTTTCCTGACATTGGCAAATCTGGTGTAGACACAGGAACCTGGTTTTAGTGCAATAGGATGTCTGCATGTTGTTATTTGTTCGGTCGCTAAATCGTGTCCAACCCTTTGTGACCCCATGAACTGCAGCACACCAGTCTTCCCTGTCCTTCACTATGTCCCAGAGTCTGCTCATATTCATGTCCATTGAGTCAGTGATGCCATCCAACCATCTCATCCTCTGTCGTCCCCTTCTCCTCCTGCCCTCAATCTTTCCCAGCATCAGGGTCTTTTCAGTTGGTTCTTCACATCAGGTGGCCAAAGTATTGGAGCTTCAGCTTCAGCATAGGGGATGTCTGCATAGAGGCCAGCATTTCTGGATAATTTTATGGCTTTCCTGGCACAGATCAGTGGAAACCAGCCGGTGGGACCCAATCTCCTGAGAGGCTGTGAAATTAATGCAAAGACTTGCGAGTCTCTCTCTGCGTGTGTTCTACATTTTTTCAACCATGAGAGAGTTCTCACTAAATTTCTTGGTACTCAAAAGGGATGTTTGCAAAAGTTAGGAACTAACTATTGCTCTGGGGGCTAGGCAATTACTTCCACAGAAATGTGATTTCAAATTTATTCTCAGCCAATTTCAGAAGCCATCAGCATGTTCACCCTCTCACATAACACATTTCAGAGGTATGGATTTTATCAAACAGCATACTTTGTTTCATACACCAAACTTTATTTTCTTACCTTTTTCATTTCTTTACTAATCAGTTCTCTTTAAGTCCTCTTTAAAAAACACTAGCATCTCAGTTTTTAAGTTCTATTTCAATATTATTTTAAAACTTATGTTCCTAGATCAACTTGAGTTTGTAGCTGAAAACTGGCCGTAAAAGTCTCAGGCTGCAGTAGCTTCTAAAGGAGCCACTGCATTTAAATTTGAGCTCAAATTACATAAAAGCAAGGGAAGAAATGTAATAGAGGCTTTTTGCTCATCTTTGAAAAATAGAAGATGATGGGGAAATTTATCAAAGAAAAGCAGCCAATCTGTATCATGTTGGGATTTTTTTTGATTTAACTATTTAATTGGACAGAATTTCAGATGTCCAGAAATGTCTCATAAATGAAAATGGCGCAAAGAATACCTGTATATCTATTACCCAGATTCACCTATTATTAGTATGTCACCCCATTTGCTTTATGCAAGTGTGTGTGTGTGTGTTGTTGTTTTATCTGAACTGCTTGTAAGTAAGTTGCATGTACTATATGTGTCATTTTCTCTTGAGGTGATTCATTTACATGTGCTTTTTTTTGTTTGTTTGTTAATCTGAACTGATGAAATCTGGGTGCCTAATGGGGTTCTGAGACTATCCTAAAGGGATCAGTGAAAGATGCTTTTAGATAGCTATTTTCTATACCACGGCAGTGGCCTGTTTATAAGTGTAGCAGAGAAACGCATCAAGTGGCCAGAAGGTAGAAACCAGTGACCAGGAAGGCTTTGAAGGTGTGGAGCAGCCTCAAAGTCCTCAAGTTCTTCTGCAACTTAGCAGCTGCCCTGGAGGTCCAAGGTAAGAGTTCATAACGTTCATAAGGAATTTGACCCCCAACCCAGGGATCGAACCTGTATCTCCTCTAGGCCAAAGAGTTGCAGGCAGATTCTTCACCACTGAGCCACCTGGGAAACCCACGTGGAATAGACAAGCAACAAGCCAATGGCCTGATGACCCCACAGTTGCTTTATCCTTAAGACCTTAAATTTCCTTTTGGAGATCCATTTGCTCTCCAGTGTTAAAGGTCAGCTTGAAAAGGAGTGTTAGACACACTCAGGATAAAGGACAGTTCATGGTGAGTCTTTAAGGTCTTTTCCTCACCAAGTATGCATGCAGGCATACATGCTCAGGCATGTCCAACTGTTTGCGACCCTATGGACTGTAGTCCACCAGGCTCTTCTGTCCATAGGATTTCCTAGGCAAGTGTAATGGAGTGGATTGCCATTTCCTTCTCCAGGGAATTTTCTTGACCCAGGGACTTAACCCCTGTGTTCTGTGTCTCCTGCATTGCAGACGGATTCTTTACCATTTGAGCCTCTGGGGGAGCCCCCCAGAGTTGCCTACAATATGGAAGCCAAGAATCTCAGACTTGAGAACCATGCTTGCAACCCAAAGATTCCCTGCCCTACACACCTTGGTTCTGCTGTGGATAAGATGAGGATTTCAGTAAGAATTCTACAGCAGAGGATTAATGTGGTGATGGCCATTTCAAGGAAGCTATGAAGTGGGAACTTCAGCACAGCATACGGGGACCCAGGTCTCTGGCTGGCGGGAGGGGTTGGACTATGTAGCAGCCTCTGCCGGGACCTAACATAGGGTAAGAAGTGCACTTTCAGAATTGGGTTTCTTGAGGTATCACTCAGCAAGCTAGCTGCTGTACTGTTCTCGGTAACTTCTAAACAGACCAGCAGATTCAGCAGGCTCCTGCACAATGGCAGCCTGCCTGTGGTTGACTGTGAGAGCTGGCTGGTGGTCCGGGGGACCCACGGACACTTTCACATCGCTAGGTTGGTCCTAGTGATGTGAAGAGGTCAACAGTTGTGGAGAATGTCATGACAACACCTTCTGAGGCTGATGTAATCCCATTAAAGAGTAGACAGAAAAGGTCTCAGTCTCTGTCTTTTAGGGGCTCTTGTTCTCTCTGCACAAATGCTGTCAAGCCCCAGCTCCTGGGATCCCATGTACAGATTTGATTTCCTTGAGATTTGAGATCTAAAGAATGAAGCGACTGTGGGGCCATCAGGTCATTGGCTTATTGCCTATCTTTTCTTCCAGACACCAGAGCAGAAGGACTCATTAGATGTACTCTTAGTACAGATATTTTTCAATGGGGAACAAACATAGGTTAATTAAATGCAGATCTTTCTACACAAAGGTAATTGTTTCTTTGATTGTAATCACTGGTTTTGTGGGGAGAGGGAAATGAGAGAAGAGACCTTAATTTAGGTAGCAGCTTGACATTATGCCACTTGAGTATGCTCTTCAGAAACATCGTATTCAGAAGTACAACCTCCCAAATTTCCCAAAGGGTGAGTTCATCCTTGAAGCACAAAAAACAGTGAATATCCTTGGTGAGTCCCAGAGTGGAACTTATAACAAGCACACTGGGGAACATCATGGTCACTCCACGAATTTCTCACATGTGTAATTTCCCCGTGGGCTATAAGTGCCTTGGGGGAGAAGGTCAATCAATCTTGACCTTTGTACTTCTTAAATAAAAGTCCTATTGCTTATAACCCTGTTCACATGCTAAGATACAAGCTCCAGCTTCTGTTTTGTCTATGTGAGCAATGTTTTCTTTTCTTTTTGAGTGTGTTACCATGAGGTTTACAGGATCTTAGTTCCCCAAGCAGTATTGAACCTGGGCCCTGCCAATGAGAGTGCTGAGTACGGACCACGGGACCATCAGGATATTCCCTGCATTTTTATAATATTCACAAGTAATTGACACTCAAATATTTGTTGAAAGACTGAATGAAGGGAGGAAGGAGACAGTTCAACTTTGTTCAGTTGCAGTTAAGGTTATAAGCACTTGCTAGTTCTACGCAAAGCTGAGGCAGAGGCAATGTTTGTTTTCATTTCTTTTATGAAGCTGTCCTTATATCTTCAGGAAAAGGGGTCCATGGTCCTCACTGGTCCCACTGAATGTGCCATAGCTCATCCACTTTCCCATCTTTCTTTCTTTCTTTCTTACTTTTGCTGACTCACAGATTCTCAGACATAGCATATGTGTATAAACATAGAATAACATGAAATAATAAATCTAGCTCACCAGACATTCTTTCTAATCTCTAGGGAATGTCTACTCCAAGAAAGGCAGTCTTCCCAATGTTCAGCTTCTCCCCATGACTCTGAGGCCACCTCTCACCCTTCCAAAGCATCTGGACTCCTTGAAGTCTGGAGCCAAAAAGCCGAGCCAAGGGAGAGATGAAGTGTCTCCTTTTCTGCCAACACAAGCTCGTATTTTGAGGAGTTCAACCTTTCCCCCAAGAGGATCTAAACATTTTCTTAAGGAACCCACACTGGACAAGATCTTTCTTAGAGGAGAAATTTGTCTACTTACCATAGAATAAGATATTAGAGGAACATCATCATTTACACAAGAGAAACACATCTGACCTGCATTCTTTGCAGAGTGATGTTTCCCACATGGAGGCAAAAATTGGTTTTCGGGGTGGGGTGTGGAGGAGAAAAATCTTAGATATTCCAATCATCTGTGGACCTCTAAAGTGTCACAGTGCATAAACAGACATACAGTGTATTGCTAGAAAAGTGGTACTGATGAACCTATTACACTTGCCGGGCAGCAGAAGAGACCCAGACGTAGAAAAGAGACATGTGGACACTGAGGGGAAGGGAGGTGGGATGAATTGGGAGATTAGGATTGTCATAAATACACTACCATGTATAACAGGATGCTCAGCTCGGTGCTCTGTGATGACCTAGAAAGATGGCACTGCAGAGAGAAAAGGGGGTCCAAGAGAGAGGAGATATATGTATACATATAGCTGATTAACAGCAGAAACTCACACAACACTATAAAGCAACTATACTCCAATTTATTTTCTTTCTTCTTTTTTTAATTTATTTCATTTATTTTTATTAGTTGGAGGCTAATTACTTTACAATATTGTAGTGGTTTTTGCCATACATTGACATGAATCAGCCATGGATTTACATGTGTTCCCCATCCTGATCCCCCCTCCCACCTCTGGGGCGATTAGGAAAAGTCTAAAAAGACTCCTTGTTGGGGAGGGATGATTATGAAAAAGAAGTTGAGAAGCACTGATCTACGTTACGTGAAGTTATTTTCTTCACCATGTTTCAAGGGCCAGTTCACATACAGACTTCTCTTGGGAGCTTTCCTCCTTTATAGCCTGTCCCAGTCAACGAATTCTCAGTACTATGACTGTAGAAGGGGTGGTATTTGTGATGCCATCTTGTGACTTTCTCTGAAGCCCCCGGAGGGAGGGCAGAGACATCAGTTCAAGTGTGGGGCTTGGTGGGGGGGCAGAGGGTGGGCTGTGGGCTCAGAGGGGCTTGCCTGCTGCAGGATACCCCTGGGCCATCCCATGGGTGGGCTCCCCACATATCCTAGCATAAGCAGAGGCAGGAATTAGTGGAGTCTTGTGACAACACCAGCCCAAGGTCAGGAGCAGGTTCATAAATGAGAGGTAAGATGTGAGTTCATGGAGGGGCAAGGAGGCCCTTCACTGCAGAAGGAGTTTCTCATTGCTTTGGTGTTGCTATTGACTTCTGTACTGGCTTCAGTACAGAAGATGGGGGCGTTCATTCATTTGTCTGGTTACTTGTTCAGTCATCCTTTATTAAGCACTTACTCAGGCATTATTCTGGTTCCTGGACACATAGCATGAAGCTAGAAGGACCCAGTCTCTCCTTCCCGGAGTTGAATCCTTGAGGGGCAGCCAGGCAATCAACAAACAATAATATAACCATTTGTAATCAAGTTCTTCCGTAAAACTGAGTGGAAGGACAGAGAATGACCGAGTGTTCCTTAGTGCGGGAGATCAGGACGGACTCCTGTGAGCTGAGGGCCCTGAAGAAGGAGAATGATGCCAGCAGGCCTAGGTCTGAGAGAAGTGCATTCTTGGTTGGGAAATGTTCCTGCAAAGCCCCAAGAGGGGATGGGGAATGACCTCTGGCTATGTGTTGGATAATAGAACACAGATGGACGGGAGAGAGCCAAGGAGGCCATCGTGGTCGTGAAGGCCAAAGGTGGTGGTGGTGTTGCCACGGTGAGAGCCGGATGGATTCATGCTCAGCTTTGGAGCAGAGCCAGGAGGGTCTGATGGGCTGATGTGGGGTACGAAAAAATATTAGAAGTGATTCTCAGGCTTTTGACTCGAGATGCTAGGTAAGGGGAAAAATCACTGCTAAGATGGGGAGAACTGGGGGAGGAACAGGCCTAGGGAGAAAAGGTCGACACTCTTACTAACATACAAGTAGAAGCTACAGTCCGGTGGGTCATAAAGAGCCATACAGGACTGAAACGACAGAGTACACACGCAAGAGGTGTTGAGCAGTGAAATATCCAAATCAAGAGTCCAGCGGAGAAGCTGAGGGGGGAGAGATAGCAATTTAGGAAACTTGAACTATAGCCGAGGACATGAGAAAGTCATCCTACACCACCAGAGTTCAGAACCACTCGTGGCAGATTTGGCTTCCTCCACCTTTATGCAGGCCTTGCTTCTTTGTGGGGAATGACTTATGTGTGCCCCAGAGTAGATGATAAATTCCTTCAGTGAGAGGTCAGTTCTGTTACTTGTTTGTGTTTTTCACAGTACCTGTGGGGTCTCAGTGACATGCGGGTGCTTTTTCATCTCCTACTGTTCAGAGAGAAACCTAACTTCTTTTTCTCACTATGGAACCAGGGAGGGTCCTTTGCCCTGGCTTTGTGTGAGATTCGGGCCATCGTGGATTTTGTTCCCCACCTCTCAGAGGCCCCCGTGAGCCTCCATCTCCACCCTGAGAGTTATCAGAGGAAGACCAGGACTTACTGTGTTCCATGCCTTTCTTCTTGACCAGACCTCCCATCTTCTCTCCTCTGAAGCAAAAGCAAAATCAAACCAACCCAAGAAAGGCGAATGAGGCTCAAACCTTATTTAGAAGACAAACATGCAACGGATAACTCCCCCTCTTGCCTTGATTCCTCGTATCCAAGGAACTAGCGTTTTGTTTTCCTTTGCTGGAAGTGAAATGAATGTTTCCCCCTTTCTGTTTGTTTTGTAACATTTGCTTAGCAACTCCTCAGCAATGGTAGGAAATTACAACCTGTCCCAGTCCACTCATTCTCAGAACTGTTTTTCTCAAGGATGTGGTGGTGGGCCGGGCTTCCAAGGTGGTGCTAGTGGTAAAGAACCCACCTGCCAATGCAGGAGACATAAGAGATGTGGGTTCTATCCCTGAGTCAGGAAGGAGGAGGGCATGGCAGCCCACTCCAGTATACTTGCCTGGAGAACCCCATGGACAGAGGAGCCGGCAGGCTACAGTCCATGGGCCCACAGAGTTGAACATGACTGAACACAAGCATCTCATTTCATCTCCTGAATATTCTG
Source organism: Muntiacus reevesi (assembly GCF_963930625.1). Lineage (NCBI taxonomy): Eukaryota > Metazoa > Chordata > Mammalia > Artiodactyla > Cervidae > Muntiacus > Muntiacus reevesi. The sequence goes on along the minus strand of NC_089262.1, from coordinate 8,375,075 downwards.
TCAGGGATGATGCAAGAAAGATCTAGGGAAGGGGCTGCCACTTAAGACCCAAGAAATGTTTTTATTAGAAAAGACTCCTAAAAGCACAGAGACTTTATTAAAAAAAAAAAAGTACAGAATCTATTCAGAATATTTTGGAAATCTTCTCAACAAATACTTAGCAGACATCAATACTGCCTTAATGCTAGCACATACTATTCCTAATAATTTCAGGTCAGGCCTTCAGAGAAGCTATAGCATTCACAAGAGGCTTAATAAAAATGTGTAATTTGAGTTATTAATTCAGTTCATCATGCACTGTGTCCAGCAGCAAAAATTTAGCCTTCTCTGATTAGGAGTCAAAACAGAAGACAAAGTGAGATGCCTGTTAGTGCCTTAATGAAATTTTGTACTCCTGGGATGACTAGCTGCTACTGCCTGATTCCAATACATGTTATAACCAGTAATTTGATAAAGCTAACTACTCAGTTCCCTGATTCAAAAAACTTGGAATCACTGCTATCCAAGGATATAAAAAGGGGAGGGCCTGAGATGCTGACCCACTGTGGACAAAATTTTCTGACCAAGGAGAAAGAATGCTGCTTGCAATTAAAGAAAGAATGGTCCAGATTTTGTAGTTGTGAGTGAACACAGCTGGGATAAAACTAGCTCTGCTACTGGTGGCAGCTGATAACCACAACTGATCCATCAGGGGGTCTTCAGAATTTAAGGGAGACTGACTCTGGTTTGGGGACTCTGGGAGAGCTGGTAGAAGTCTCACAGGACCACAGGGAGTTCTTCCTACCTGCTCCGTCCTTCAGTATCCTGCGGGAGATGGTTGATAGGATATAGTTCATTTCACATACATGATTTAAATGGAATGCAAGCAGATTCGGTTATTATGACTCTCCCCTCTAAACTGTTAATACAATTTCTAGTGTATGTTTTAAAAATTCATTTAAAATACATTATTTAATTTTGAAAAAATACAGCACCCTTAAAAATGAAAATGGATTTGACTCACGCTGAAAGTCTCTTTGAATACATATGAAAATAAACTAATAAAAATAAATAATGGGGATGAGAAGCTATAAGACTGAAACATACACACACACAGGATATAAAGCATCATTCAACAGAATAGCAAACAGATGATTCTCTTAAAGATAATCTCTAAAATTTGCTTAGCATAATGGAATCTTCATGGTTTTGGAATAAATCAAGGCTCTTGAAACAACATTAATATGCATAAATGTGCAGTTTTTCTCTATAATCCTAACTCCAAAAAAGGAAAAGTTGGCTTTGTTAATGGGATGAACAAATATACTATATATTTCATATTTGCTATAGCCTTTCTTAAATATTTAGTTTTGGGGAAAAAAATCCATGGAATGTTGTCCCGTTGGAGGAATGACAAAACTGTAGTTGGAAGCTACAGTCACTGCCTGGGGGCTTCAGAGAGGCTGAACACCTGCGGGCCTGCTGCAGGCCTCGGCTTTCCCCTGAACGCCAGCTTGCCAACCAGGCCTGATGCATAATGCACGCGTATTGGCAAAGCACCGTGTGCAGGCGCCCCAAGGCAGTCATTAATAAATGTGATACACTTGAGCCTGCTTTCAGTGGAATCCTACAAATAAAGATTTATCCCACAGCTGAGTGCAAATCCAGCCTGAGAGTCCATGGTCACCCTTTAGATACCATTTATTGTTGTTCAGTCATTAAGCAGTGTCCAACTCTGAGTGACCCCATGGACTGCAGCATGCCTGCTTTCCTGTCCTTCACTATCTGCTGAAGTTTGCTCAGATTCATGTCCATTGGGTCGGCAAGGCCATCAGACCGTCTCATTCTCTTCCATCCCCTTCTTTTGCCTTCAGTCTTTCCCAGCATCAGGGTCTTATCCAAAGAATTAGCTCTTCCCATCAGGTGGCCAAATGACTGGAGTTTCAACTTTAACATCAGTCCTTCCAATGAATATTCAGGGTTAATTTCTTTTAGGACTGATTGGTTTGATCTCCTTGCATTCCAAGGGCCTCACAAGATCTTCTCCAACATCACAGTTTGAAAGAATCAATTCTTTGGCACTCAGCCTTCATTATGGTCCAACTCTTACATCATACATAACTACTGGGTAAACTATAGCTTTGACTATAGGGACCTTTGTCAGGAAAGTGATATCTCTGCTTTTTAATATGCTGTCTAGGTTTGTCATAGCTTTCCTTCCAAAGAACAAGTGTCTTTTAATTTCATGGCTGTAATCACCATCCACAGTGGTTTATGGAGCCCAAGATATCATGACCAGGTCTTTTTGTGACTATTGTCAGTTCAACCAGTCAAAGACATCTGTTACCTGGAGGAGAGAAGGTGGTAATCAGGGGATGCCCATTCCAGGAAAACAGGGCGTGTTGGACTGTGAAGTAGGAAAAACTACCAGAGACTCAGAATCTGTAGACTGAGTTTTAGGTGGGTCCACTGTCACTTAGCCTTCTGATCTTGAGCAAGTCATAATTTCTTTGGACCTTGTTTTCTCAAACCAAGTTGAGAGATTGGGATCAATAATCTCTAATCTTTTAAAAAATTTTATTGGAGTATAGTTGCTTTACAATACTCATAGCTCATTTGGTAAAGAATCTGCCTCCAATGCAGGAGACCACAGTTCCATTCCATGGTCAGGAAGATCCGCTGGAGAAGGGATAGGCTACCCATTCCAGTATTCTTGGGCTTCCCTTGTGGCTCAGCTGGTAAAGAATCTGCCTGCAATGCGGGAGACCTGGGTTCAGTCCCTGGGTTGGAAAGATCCACTGGAGAAGGGAAAGGCTACCCACTCCAGTATTCTAGCGTGGAGAATTCCAGACTGTATAGTCCATGGGGTCACAAACAGTCGGACACAACTGAGCGACGTTCACTCACTCGCTCACTCACAGCAGTTCTAGTTTCCGCTGTCCAGCAAAGTGAATCAGCTTCACAGGGGTCCCCAATCTCCGGGATCTAAGGCCTGATGAGCTGAGGTGGAACTGATGTAATAATAATAGAAATAAAGTCACAACACATGTAATGCACTTGAATCATCCTGAAACCACCTCCCACCCCAGTCCATGGAAAATGCGAATTCCACAAAACCAGTCCATGGCGCCAAGAAGGTGGACTATGTATACCTACATCTCCTCTTTTTTGGATTTCCTTCCTGTTTAGGTCACCATAGCCCATTGAGTAGAGTTCCCTGAGCTATACACTAGGTTCTCATTAGTTATCTATTTTATACATGTTATAGTGGTAAGGCATTGGTCTCATAAACCGAAGTTCATAGGTTCAAGCCATGTCTGAGCCTAGTGTCTGTCTTCCCTTCTGGGATGAGATTTTTTAGTGGTGGGGCCACTTTTCAGGAGGCATCATCAATTTTCTGCCCAGCCATCTACTCCAGTAGTCTTGCCTAGGAAATCCTATGGACAGAGGAGGCTGGTGGGCTAAAGTTCATTGTGTCAAAAAGGTTTGAGCACAACTGAGCGTGCGCTCACACACGCACGCACACACACATGCACACACATGCACACACACGTACACACACACACGCACACACACATGCATATGCAGTATCAGTAGTGTGCACATATCAATCCCTGTCTCCTAGTTCCTCCCACTCCCGTTTCCTGCTTTGGTATCTCTATGTTTGCTCTCTCTGTCTGTGTCTCTACTTCTGCCTTGTAAATAAGATCGTCTATATGATTTTTTTTCAGATTCTAACAACCACCCCAAAGCACACCATGTGATGTGGCCCTACCCATCAGAGGAATAGTCCTGAAGTCTAAGTAATTCTGTAATCCCTTCCTTAGAACCACACCCTTTACTTCACCTCCCACCCCACGTCCTACCCTGCTCCTCGCCAAGAGAAAGTTAGAACTTGAAGAATGGCTCTAGCTAAGTAGGCAGGTGTAGAGAGGAAGACCAGAGGAGGCTAAGCCGGCATGCAGCCAGCTGCCCTTCTCCAGGGCACAGTGGCCGGTACCCGGCCCCCAGGAGCAGAGCTGTCCTTGGTAGGTGATGGACCAGCACCCTGGAGGCTTAGTGCTTCTTCCCTTTTCTAGTTTCTTTAAGATAAAAGGTGAGATCTCTAGCCCTTTCTGGGTTCTTTCTGATGCCACACGTGCCTAAAGAAATTTGTGTAATTATTTTGTCATGTGATGTATTTAAAGCTTTGAAAGTGAAAGTGCTGGTGGCTCAGTCCTATCCGACTCTTTGTGACCCCATGGACTGTAGCCCCCGACCAGGCTCCTCTGTTCATGGAACTCTCCAGGCAAGAAAACTGGAGTGTGTTGCCATTTCCTTTTCCAGAGGATCTTCACAATCCAGGGACCAAACCCAGGGCTCCTTCATTTTAGGCTGGTTCTTTACTGTCTGAGCCATCAGGGAAGCCCTGTTTAAAGCTTTGCAGGAGATCAAACCCGTCCATCCCAAAGGAAATCAATCCTGAGTATTCATTGGAAGGAATGATGCTGAAGCTCCAATACTTTGACTACCTGGTGCGAAGAGCTGACTCATTGGAAAAGACCCTGATGCTGGGAAAGACTGAGGGCAGGAGGAGAAGGGGATGACAGGATGAGATGGCTGGATGGCTTCACCGACTTGAGTTTGAGCAAACTCCCCGAAATAGTGAAGGATGGGGAAGCCTCGTGCGCTGCAGTCCATGGGGGTCACAAAAAGTTGGACATGATTTAGCGACTGAACAACATTTTACCTGAGAAAGAAGAGCTACTTTCTTAAAGAATTAAATTCTCTTTTATTTATTTATTTTTTTTTCCAGATGTTCAAGCTAGTTTTATTTTTTTATTTTTTATTTTTTTTAATTTTTTTATTTTTCAGTGGGTTTTGTTATACATTGATGTGAATCAGCCATAGAGTTACACGAATTCCCCATCCCGGTCTCCCATTAAATTCTCTTTTAATGTTCCTATGCCATATTTAACAGTCTAGGTGTCCCTCTGTAACATTTCAGGATTAGTAATCCACTCCATTTTTATAGACATTGGGTTGGAAATTGAGAAACTGCTATGTATTTAGCAAATTTCCAAATGAAGTCCATTTTTAAGAATTAAAAAAAAAAGGGCCAAAATTCTCTTCTAGTATAATTGTATTTTCTCTAAGGCTTTTACCCATCATTATATGGGACTGAGAGTTATAAAAACTTCTAAATTTTAGATATGCTAGAGTTAAATCAATAGACTAAAACTTAGCTTGAATTATAGCTGTGAAGCTGCATTATTCTAGAAATAATTCCAGTACAAATGCCATAAAGATGATGATTTTTCTGACTTAGGGTTCCCCGCTGCCAGTTTCCTCTCAGATGGTCTTAAGACATCTTATGTCAGTTCAAAACTGAGTTATAAGTGGTAAGATGCATTAGTCAAACATTTATTCATATGCAGAAGTCAATATTGTTTAAAATATTTATGACTTTCTGTCTGTTCTATCAACAGCTTTAGGTTCCCCTTGGCATGGGGTTTTGGGCTCCGCTCCTACATTATTCTTGCTAATCACTTCAGATCATCATAAAGTTTTAGTTTTAGTTAATTGTCATTCATTAAATCTTCCTTTAAAGCTGTCCAGGGAAAGTTAAGTCCTACTCGTCATGTTTTTTTTACATACTCAATATGAATTCCATGAGGCCCAGGAATGAAGCTGAATTATTTACAGTGAGAGGAATATATGATCTCAAATAAGTGATCTGAAATGATTCAGGAAGGAAAGGGATTATTTGGGGTGGAATAAAAGAATCAGATACGGAAAAGAGCACCTACTAATTTAAAAAGGGATAAAATGTAAAGAGCATCAGGTAAGTCAGATCACTTAACTATAGAGACTCTGGCAAAATTCCTAGACCTTATCAAAACGTTTCACTAAACATCCTATGCAGATATAGTTGTGGGTTCTACAAAACTGACTAGAGGCCTTGCCTTAAGGATGCTTACAATAAAACCCATCTTCTTCTTTAAAAGTGTGTTTATTTTTAATTGGAGGATAATTGCTTTACAATATTGTGTTGGTTTCTGCCATGCATTAACACGAACCAACCACAGGGATACATATGTCCCCACCGTCGTGAACCTCCCTCCCACCTCCCGCCGCATCCCACCCTCTATGTTATCATGGAGCACCGGTCCGAGCACTCTGCATTATACAGTGAATTCTCACTGGCTCTCTGTTTTACACGTGGTAACGTGTATGTTTCTACACTACCCTCTCAATTCATCCCCCCCTCCTTCCCTCACTGTGTCCAGAAGTCTGTTCGCCATTTCTGTGTCTCCACGGCTGCCTCTAGTAGGTTAATCAATGCCATGTTTCTAGATTCCATATATCCTCATTAATATACAATATTTGTTTTTCCCTTTCTGACTTCACCCTGTATAAGAAGCTCTAGGTTCATCCACCTCATTAGAACTGACTCAAATGCTTTCCTTTTTATGGCTGAGTAATATTCCATTGTATATATGTACCATAGCTTCTTTATCCGTTCATCTGTCGATGGACATCTAGGTTGCTTCCATGTCCTAGCTATCATAAACAGTGCTGCAATGATCATTGGGGTAAATGTGTCTTTTTCAGTTATGATTTTCTCAGGGCATATGAAAGCAGTGAGATTATTGAAAAACCCATCCTCTTAATACTTATCTTAGGTGAAAAATAATGGCAAGTCTAGACAAACACAATTCTTGAGAGGCAACCCCAATCCATTCCATCTGGTCACCTCCACATGAAAGCTATCAAAAGAATTCTTTCCCACCAGATACATAGAGATGTGTATGGCACATGGTGGCTTCTCACAGCTCCTCTCAGAATGGGGGTGGCTGACCCAGGGTCGCAGACCAGAAGGGTTTGGAGAGTGCTCATCTGTCGTACCCCTGGAAGCCTCGCTAAGAGCAAGGCCTACTGTTCTGTAAGTTAAGATAAAGCCCCAATGATGGAGTCTGCTTGTAGCCCTTAGAGTAGTCCTTTATTTTTATTTATTTTTATAATTTTTTATTTTTAATTTTTTCAGGGGGTTTTGTCTTCCATTGATATGAATCAGCCATAGAGTTACACGTATTTCCCATCCCGATCCCCACTCCAGAGTAGTCCTTTAAAAATTGATGTAGAATTGCTTTCCAATGGTTTGTTAGTTTCTGCTGTACAATGAAGTGAATCAGCTGTATGTATATATCCTTCTTGGGCTTCCCTCCCTGCCCATCCCACCCATCTGGGTCACCACCAGCAGGGCACTAAGCTGAGCTTCCTGGCAGATTCCCACTAGCTATCTATTTTACACATGGCATGTATTTTATACATGTCAGTCCTACTCTCTCAATTCATCCCACCCTCCCCTTCCCCTCCTGTATCCACATGTCTGTTCATCTGTACCTTTTTCCTGGATTCCACCTATATGTGTTAATGAACCGTAATTCAAAAAGGCACGTGTACCCCAGTGTTCATTGCAGCACCATTTACAATAGCCGGGACATGGGAGCAACCTAAATGTTGATCGACAAATGAACGGATAAAGAAGATGTGATACATATATACAATGGAATACTACTCAGCCATAAAGGGAATGAAACTGTGTCATTTGTAGAGATGTGGATGGACCTAGACTCTGTCATAGGGGGTAAAGCAAGTCAGAGAGAAAAGCAAGTGTCACATAATGGTCATTTTTAATACAGAATTCTGCAGGGTACAGACTATGCTCTGTTTATACTCTGCTTGTACTAATGGTGCATATCAGGGGACCGTCTCCTAAGCTCTAGTCCCCTCCCACAGAGGGTGGGTGTTCCAGAGAGTCGTGTGGATTTCTTCTCCATGCTGATGGGCTCTAGCCGAGTGGCTGCATGTCCAGGATCAGAGCTGGACAGCCACTGCCTGGCCCATGCCATTGGGTGGGGCCGGGGTTCAAGGGCTCCACTTAAGTCTAGAAGGTTCTCTGGCTCCAGTGCAACGGGTGGTACCAGCTCTCCCGTTCCTCACTTTCGGTCAGTAAACCTGCTGTTTGGGGATTCCCAGGAGAAGGCGCTTTCTCACCCACATTTGTACCCTCTCCAGGCAGTGATGGGTGTTTGGGATAAGCCTGTGGTTCCTGCAGTGTTCCAGACAAGTCTCAAGGTCTGGAAGCAGAAAAGGAAGAGCTTCCCTGCAGCTTCAGCCCAAGCTGTGTTCTGTCATCCTGTTTGATGAGGAAGCTTTGGCCCAAGAAAGAGGCTGGTGGCCCTTGATTCTTTTTGGCCATCACCAGCCCTTTGCATCATTTCCCTCTCTGCTCATAACCTATTCTCCCAATTCATTCCACCTTCCCCTTACTGTTTTGAGTCCACCCGTCTGCTTATAACCTACAGGTGAGGAGTGGACCTTAGGACCTCTACCCAGCCCAGGGTCCAAATTTTACATTTACTGGCTGAGGATCCCAAGGAACCAGCATCTGCACTTGACTGTTCTGAGTAATAGACTCCTGAGAGTCCCCTGAACTGCAAGGAGATCCAATCAGTCCATCCTGAAGGAAATAACTCCTGAATATTCATTGGAAGGACTGATGCTGAAGCTGAAACTCCAATAGTTTGTGTTATATACACACACATGTGATGTATGTATTATTATATACATCACATATGTTTTATACACACAACCGTGTGTGTGTTACACACACACACACACGCACGTGTGTGTGATGTATATATTATTATACACATACGGGTATGTATGTGTTACACACATATGTGATGTATATATTATTATATATATACACACGTGTGTTTTATATACACACGTGATGTATATATTATTATACACACATGTATTATATATAATACATACACATGTATATATAATACACATATATGTACACATGTATTATATATACATTAATAGACAACAGTGACAGAATGGAAATCATTTCCCAAATGTATTAATACTTCCTATAGAACTGCTTTTTCCAAGGTACATCTCATAGGAGTAGTGTTTTATAGGACAGACTTTGGGGAACACTTATCTAAATGCATCTTAAGCAGTTACCTTACTAATAGAAATCAGCCTTTAGGAAAAATCTCTCCCTTCTGTCCATTGACTATTACCCTGTAGGTATTTCTGAAGTCATTTTGTCTTTCTTATGGCGTATTTTTGCTCTTTTTTTAGATGCGTTTGTCTTACCTCCATTGCTGTCTCCTCACCTCCATGCATGGGTGCATGCTCAGTCACTTCAGGCATGTCCAAATCTTTGTGACCCTGTGGACTATAAACCCTTAGGGTCCTCTGTCCATGGGATTCTTCAGGCAAGATTACTGGAGTGGGTTGCCATGCCCTCCCCCAGGGGATCATCCCAACCCAGGGACCAAATCTGGGTCTCCTGCATTGCAGGCGAATTCTTTACCACTGAGCTGCTAGGGAAGCCCCTCCTCACCTCCACTAGACTGCAAATATGGGGATGGGGTGATGGCTCACTTTTCTCTCTCTCTTCCTCCTCCCCACCCTTCCTAGAGTCATGTTTTTCTTGAAAGGGACACTGTATCCACCTTTGTTGAATGGATATACCTGATGACATTTGATTTCTCGGTTTATTTTTTGCTGCTCCCCTCAAAACCCAAGAGTCCCTAAAACCAACTTCCTTAAAAGGGAAAAAGTTGCACTTTCTTATGAGAGTTCAGGGAGAGTTGCTGCAAATAAATTTTTCATGTCAGAGAGGAAAAAGTAGCAATTATCTTATTAATAGTAGTGTCTTGAGAAACCAGCCTCCGGATAACCCAGGAGCCATGGTTCACGTGTTGGCCATGGGGGCCAACTTTTCTAATCTGAGCAGGTCAGATTCTGACAATAGGCCAACACCTAGATTCTCCATGGATTTCAGGCCTTTGGGGATAACAGCTGAGAAGGCCATTGTGTGGCCAAGGATGGAAATATTCAGACAGGAAGTCACAGTTCTATTAATTAATACCAACCCTGGGAAACTATTGCTTCCTTAATGCTTGATTAAAGAAAGGCCATTTAAGACAATTATGTCCCTTTATGTCCCTTGTCCTGTTGTATCTTAACATTCCTAGGACACCAATAAAACAAGACAAAAATAAAACACAAAAAATGGGAAAAAAAACCCCAACCCTTTGTTTTCCATATAACATATATTAAAGTTTAGCTGACAACTCAAATTCTAAAATACTTCATCTTTAATAATAAAATAAGATTTGCTTATGCGATATTGTGACATGCTAAGAAATATTCATTTGGTCTTTATCCCTGGTTTTTGGCTCAGAGTTCCTAAGCCCTTGGAACTTCCCAATAAGGAGGAGAGGAGCGTCTTTGGTTATTCATAATAAAACCTTTTAACTGTATTTCTTTGTGCTAATAAGGGGACTCTTGGAGGAAGATGGGAGTTGGTTGTCAGGGGAACTGACCTATGATTGGCCTCCAGGAAATAGAAAGGGGTTGAAGATTGAGATGGAGAAGGCAATGGCACCCCACTCCAGTACTCTTGCCTGGAAAATCCCATGGACGGAGGAGCCTGGTAGGCTGCAGTCCATAGGGTCACTGAGAGTCGGAGATGACTGAGCGACTTCACTTTCACTTTTCACTTTCATGCATTGGAGAAGGAAATGGCAACCTACTCCAGTGTTCTTGCCTGGAGAATCCCAGGGACGGGGGAAGCTGGTGGGCTGCCGTCTATGGGGTCGCACAGGGACACGACTGAGGCGACTTAGCAGCAGCAGCAGAAGATTGAGATATTTGCCAAGGGCGAATGATTTAATCAAGCAGGCCAATGTAATGGAACCTCTATAAATCTCTAACTACAGGGTAAAGAAGTCCTCTGGGTCAGTGGGCACTTTTTGTTGCTGGGAGGACTGCTTGCCCAAGAGAGTAAGAAGTTTCTTTTCCACCCTCCCCAGTATTCTGCTTTATGCATCTCTCCCATTTAGCTGTTCCTGAGTTGTATCTGTTATAATAAAGCCAATAATGGTGACTACAGGGTTTTCCTGAGTTCTGTGAGCTGTTCTAGCAAATTATTGAACCTGAGAAGTGGGTCATGGAAACCCTCCATGTTTCCCGTGTAGCTCAAAGGGTAAAGAATCTGCCTGCAATGCCGGAGACCTGAGTTCGATCCCTGGGTCTGGAAGGTTCCCTAAAGAAGGGCATGGCAACCCACTCCAGTATTCTTGCCTGGAGAGTTTCATGGACAGAGGAGCCTGGTGGGCTCCAGTCCATGGGCTTGCAAAGAGTCAGACATGACTGAGCGACTAACACAGCAACTAGCTGGTCAAAAGCCCCAAAGTCCCAGCCTTGGGACTGGCGTCTGCAGTGGGGGGCAGTCTTGCAGGCCCAAGCCCTTGACCTGAGGGGTCTGTGCTGATTCTGAATACTTAGTATCAGAATTGCTTGATGTGAAAAATGCATGTGTTTGGTCAGAAGTATTGTGAACAGAAGACAAACAGGTTTTCTTTTAGCCAAGATGTAGGTGGTGCTTTTCCTCCCTCAGTGTCTGCAGTGGGATATTTTTCACTGAATATAACATAGGTCTCTTATATCAGGGAAGACCAGCGTTGCCTTATGGACTTCCCAGGTGTCGCTAGTGGTAAAGAACCCACCTGCCAATGCAGGAGACATAGGAGACATGGGTTCAACCCCTGAGTTGGGAAGATTCCCCTGGAGGAAGGCATGGCAACCCACTCCAGTATTCTTGCCAGGAGAATCCCATGGACAGAGGAGCCTGGTGGGCTACAGTCCATGGGGTTGCAAAGAGTTGGACACAACTGAAATGACTTAGCACACATAACATACAGGGGTGCCTGGACTTGAGGTCACACGGGGACATCAGGAAGCTGCTTCCCCACCTTCTGAACCTGCTGCCCCCTGAGCTGCTTCATTTTCAAGCCGGTTCTCCACATGGTGGCAGAGTGGCTGCCAACACACCTGGGCCTGCATCTTCCTTCCCAGTGATGAAGCTAGCAATCCACAGAAAGGATCCCTTTTCTGATGATTCCTTTAGTGTTGCCGCAGGGAGAGGGGCTGCCTGCCTGGCTCCAGTGAGCATTGGTCCCTGCAGGCAATGCTCTGATCAAGAGCTTGGGTTTCTCTGGGGAAACAGGCTTGAGTCATGTTCCTTCTCCTCAAGCAGGGGAAGAAGTCAGCTCTAAATTTATCCGTCAGTTGGAGTTCCCCGTGAGGGGCTCAAGGACTAGAAGAAATGTAGGGAAGGAAAGTAGGAGGATAAAATTTCAATTGCATGAAAAAACTAAATAAAAAATTCTAACTACAACAGCCCACCCCAGACCACCTTCCAGAAAAAGCAGGAGACACTGTCTTTACTGACTCAAGCCACAAGACTCACAGTTTTCTGCCTTTTAATATTTTCTCTGGTGAGAAACACGATCAAGAGAGTGCCCTCATCAGCATTGAAGTGACTCTTACATATCCATACCCAGGAGACAGTTTTCATGATTTAGCTGAGGTTCAATATTTATATTACTCATGTTTGGAGCCAATTAAGCCCATCTGGGAACTGAAATGAAAATAGAACAGCAAGCCCATAGGGTCAATGGCTGATATGTGGATATGTCACCAGAAAAGAGGAAGCATCGTGGGGTTTGTGGTGTCATCACACCTGGTAATTGAATGTTATTTTGTGTTTGAGCCATTTCTGTTATTAAGAAACAGATTATCTTCAGCTGAATTGCATGGAGAAGCAAACACTGATTGGCAACACATCTATGTCTGGGATATTATTACCCAAAAAATTGTAAGGGGAAAATGGTCTTTATGAGGATGTTGATATATTTTTAATAGAAACTCTCCATCGCTGATACAGCAGATTACACATGTTTCCCTGGGAAAATGTTGCAGTAGGTTTATCATATAAGTGCTTTCTGCTAGCTTTAGTAAATTGAGTTTCCTCATTGCCAGAAAACTCTGATAGCATTTACTAGACAACAGACACAAACACCCTCTCTATCACTGAGACTTTAGGCCATTTACATGCCATGACATCATTTTTAATTACTTGGAAAAAAGATGTGCAAGAGAAGAACTATTAGGACTCAGTCGCAGAGATGGAGAGAAAATATTCTCTTGAAATTTATATATGTATATGGGTGTGTGAGTCCGTGTGTGTGTGTGTTAGTCACTTAGTCATGTCCAACTCTTTGCGACCCGCCAGGCTCCTCTGTCCATGGGATTCTCCAGGCAAGAATGCTGGAGTGGGTAGCCATTCTCTTCTCCAGGGGACCTTCTCAACCCAGGGGTCCAACCTGGTTTCCTGCATTGCAGGGGGTTTCTCTACCCTCTGAGCTGCCAGGGAAGCTCATATATATATGTGTGTGTGTGTGTGTGTACACACACACTTTCAGCTGCATATATATTTCAGATCACTTTCCATTGTAGGTTATTACAAGACATTGAATATAGTTCCCCAGGCCCTGAGCTATGTAGTTAAAAGTCTTCATGAGTGCTGACCTAGGCATGACATAGTTTGTGTCGACACAGTGGTCTTTGATCTTGTTTTCCTCTATTTCATTGAAAATCAGTTTAGACCCAGTAGCAGCAATGGGTCTTCCAAAGTCCGGTCATGCGGGCTGGAGGGCACTGCTGGAGGGGATGGATGGGGTGGATGAGTCTTACCAAGGCAGTGAGGGAGCACTCAGCTCATCTGAGCAAGAGAAAAAGGCTGGGGTGACAAAGGGTCAGGGAAAGCCATTTGGAAATCAGGCAGTGACTGGCAGTCAGCAGAGTTCTCTGGGCACTTGCTGAAGGGAACAGAGGAGCTGCCAGCTCAGAAATGGCTGCTGGAACCATGGGGGCTTCTCCTCTATTTTGGGATATAGGGCTGTGAATCCCATGACACACCCAGGCTGAAGAAAGTCTCATGACGTGGCTTCTGCCAGGCACAATGGGAAACTCCACCTGCAGTAGTTGGGCAGGGTCTCCCACACAAGACTTTATGAAGGTGGACGAGGGATGTGTTGAGAATGGCTAAGTCTGCATCCCGGAGTGAGATAGATAGATATAGATAGGTGAAAGTCACTCAGTCGTGTCTGACTCTTTACGACCCCATGGACTATTCCATGGAATTCTCCAGGCCAGAGTAGTGGAGTGGGTAGCCTTTCCCTTCTCCAGGGGATATACTTATAAATATATAAGTACTTTATGAGATAGCATAGTATTATAATATGTAATATCTATTATATATTAATAGGTGCATATATGCAATACATATAGGTAATATGTGTTAATATATTGCATATATAACATATGCAATGTGTAATATATTAATGTTATGCATGAATATAGACATAATATAATGTTAATAATACATGTATGTCATTTATATTTTTTATGATCTACCTACCTGGTTACAGTGGTATTGATTTATTGAGACTCACAAAACCACACCATGAGATGACTTTTGTGGAGACCACCATTCAACCTACTGTAGCCCCTCTTCCTGCAGAAGTATTGCTCCAGGAGATGAACTTGTTCTGCTTTATAAGTGTTTTCTTTTACTCAAAAGTAAAGAACAGACTGTTGGATTCTGTGGGAGAAGGTGAGAGTGGGATGATTTGAGAGAACAGCATTTAAACATGTTTATTAGCATATGTGAAATAGATCGTCAGTCCAGGTTCAATGCATGAGGCGGGGTGCTCAGGGCTGGTGCACTGGGATGACCCTGAGGGATGGGATGGGGAGAGAGGTGGGAGGGAGGGTCAGGATGGGGAACACGTGTATACCCATGGCTGATTCATGTGAATGTATGGCAAAACCACCACAACATTGTAAAGTAAACAGCCTATTAAGATTTAAAAAAAGCACATCTTTTTAATAACGCATCCTTAATTATTCAAACTGTGGGACTAGCAGTGTGGGCCTCTCCTGGGCACCTGTTAGAAATGCAGACCTGCTGGATCAAGAAGGGGCACTGCAGTCTGTGTTCCAGTAGGGTACCCCGTGCTCCTCAAGATGCAGGACCTGTGCTGTGGAGCCAGGCGTCTTCAGAGGGGGCTCCAGGACAGTGCTGCGGGGCCCTGTGTGGACTCATGGCTTCCTGGTGCAGAGGGTTCAGTTCTGTCCGCCCCCACCCCCCTGTTCTGGGTGTGGAAATGCCGTGAGCCCAGAGGAGCAGTGCTCCCTACTGCTCAAGTGTGCTTTGGGAGGGCTGTGGGCTACATTGGGCCCCTCCAGTCATCGCCTTAGACAGAGACCTCATTTGGAGAGAAGATCATTGCAGGTGTAATTGGTTAAGAGGAGTCATACTGGAACAGGGTGGGGCTCTCGTTCAGTATGACTGTTGTCCTATGAAAAGGGGAATTTGGGCACAGACATACACCCAGAGAGAACACCACGTGAAGACGGAGGCAGAGTTGAAATGCTAAAGGCGGCCAGCAAGCTCCTAGAAGCTAGGAGAGATGCTCCTTCACAGACTTCCATAGAACCAGCACTGCTGACTCCTCCATCTTGGATTTCCAGCCTCCCAAACTGCCAGACAATACATTTCTGGTTTTAAGCCACCCAGTTTGTGGTACTTTTTGTGGAAGCCCAAGGAAACTAAAACAAGGACTATATAGGGTTAATTTTTTTTTTCCCCTTGGTGAGTGGTCTGACATCTGAGCAATTAACTTCAAAAGAACTTTTTGAGCACAACCCATTTGTCATCTGGGAACTGCCTTAGAGCTGAGCAAAAGCTCTATGTCATCTTGACAATTATTTGGGACACGTGGTTCTCAGTTCCTGAGAGTGTTTGAGATGATATTTTTAGTGAGTTTTAAGTGACTGTAGTATCTTAAAGTGGGTTGTCAAAAGAATAATATTTTAGATTTTATAGTACTTTCGACCTTCTTCTTCTTTATCTTTATTTTCTTTTAGAATTTCCCTTTGTAAATGCTTTCCCTTAGCATTTTTTCATTTGTTTGGAGCCACAAATCAATACAATTAGATACAAAAGTCTTAGCTGAAAATAAAAGCAAATGAATGTATATGTTGAAGGAACATCTTGTGCAATTTTTCTCTTCCAATTAGCCCAATTAGTCAGTGACATCTAGGATTGGTCTTCCAGAAATAATTGTGGGCCGAAAGTCCAATTCTCAACTTTAATGAGTTGTTCTAAGTGAGTTGGTCTTCCTGCACAAATTGATAAGTACGAGGTGCTTAGGGTAATAATTCTGAGAGTTTATCCTGTTTTTTCACTTGTTCATTAATTTTTGTCAATAAATTTTAAGACAAAAATTCTTAAAGATGTGACTTTTCATATGTAAGTGTGCCAAAAGAGCTTGCAAGTACATTTTCCCTACAATACCTTTCAAAGTAAACTTTTAGCACACACACACCCACACACAGAGCGTCTTTTAGTTCATAAATGCGCAAGATTGGGGAAAGTCAGCAGAAGAGTTGTGGTCTACGCAGTTGGCATTTGTTCAGTATGGACCACATGCCCCAGACTCTTCTCCTGAGAATGAGGATGTATTTCACAACCGGGAAGACTTGGATCTAAGAAACGATGATTATGTTCTACAACCTGGTTGTTGTAGCTCAAATTAATGAGTGGAAAAGTACAATGAAGCAGTTCCGTAAAAAAGAACTGCTTTGAAATGATAAGGAGATACCCATCATCACTTACCTACCTGCAAGCGCCAGCTGAAATCACAGTTTCTTTAATCTCAAATTGATGTGACTTCAAACATCCCCCTGCAGGTGGCTGACCCCTTCGTGATACCTTGGTTATTTCTCCTCTCAGAGAAAAGAGGGCCATGGTGCTCCTGATGGATTATGGAATGATGGGGAAGTAAGTTCACAAGCAAATGACCAAGACATAGTATAAACAGTGTAATGTGGAAATTGTAAATGTGGTGAAAACACCACATATGGCGGAATTCTGTTTGGCTGAGGCTCAGGGAAAGCTGAAGACAAGTGTGGATTTTTTTTAATTAGGAAGATGACTAAGTCTTCCTAAGATACATTAACAGAGAAAGCTCTTCTAAACACAGAGAGTATGAGCAAAGGCCTGGAACTATCTGAGAAGGAACAGATTGTCTGCTACAACTAGATTGGGAGGTAGAGAGAGAATGAGGGTAAATCTGGAAAGACAAACTGAGGCTACTTCAGAAGGGGCCTTACAATGCCTCCTTGGGCTTATTCTACAAGCAGTGCAAATTCTCAAGTACTTATAAGCTGGTATGGCAGAGGAAAGTGAAAGAAAGTGAAGTCACTCAGTCTTGTCTGACTTTTTGCAACCCAATGGATTGTAGCCCACCAGGCTCCTCCATCCACGGAATTTTCCAGGCAAGAGTACTACAGTGGGTTGCCATTTTCTTCTCCAGGGGATCTTCCTGACCCAGGGATCGAACCCAGGTCTCCCGCATTGCAGGCAGATGCTTTACCTTCTGAGCCATCAGGGGCTGGCAAAATCAGTGCTTCCTCTTCTGGGAGTGGAGTGGGCAGAGGGTAGAGATGTGGCTGAGAAGGGGACACAGAAGGGACCAGAGTAGTGATTCTCTCTGATGCAATATGAGTGAAACTAATATTGAGTTTGCTTATCAAAAACTGGATGAGTTGTGCTAGGCTGAAAGCGTTGGGTAGAGCACTGGCTTGTGATGTAGATTTGGAAATCATCAAGATATAAACCTTCACTACAACTAAGCTAGTAGAGGTGATGGAATTCCAGCCGAGCTATTTGAAATCCTAAAAGATGATTCTGTGAAAGTGCTGCACTCAATATGCCAGAAATATCAATAACTTCAGACATGCAGATGACACCACTTAATGGCAGAAAGTGAAGAGGAACTAAAGAGCCTCTTGATGAAGGAGAAGGAGGGGAGTGAAAAAGCTGACTTAAAACTCAACATTCAAAAAACTAAGATTGTGGCATCCAGTCCCATCACTTCATGGCAAATAGAGGGGGAAACAGTGGAAACAGTGGCAAACTTTATTTTTTGGGGGCTCCAAAATCACTGCAGATGGTGACTGAAGCCATGAAATTAAAAGCCACTTGCTCCTTGGAAGAAGAGTTATGACCAACCTTGACAGCATATGAAAAAGCAGAGATATTATATTGCCAACAAAGGTCTGTCTAGTCAAAGCTATTGTTTTTCCAGTAGTCATGTATGGGTGTGAGAGTTGGACAATAAAGAATTGATGCTTTTGAGCTGTGGTGCTGGAGAAGACTCTTAAGAGTCCTTTGGACTGCAAGGAGATCAAACCAGTCCATCCTAAAGGAGATCAATCCTGAATATTCATTGGAAGGACTGATGCTGAAGCTGAAGTTCTTATACTTTGGCCACCTGATGCGAAGAGCCGACTCATTAGAAAAGACCCTGATGCTGGGAAATACTGAAGGCAGGAGAAGGGGACAACAGAGGATAAGATGGTTGGATGGCATCACTGACTCAATGGACATGAGTTTGAGCAAGCTCCGGGAGATGGTGAAGGACAGGAAAGCCTGGTGTGCTGTAGTCCATTGGGTCACAAAGAGTTGGACATAACTAAGCGAGCAAACAACAGCATCTAAAAGATAGGTAATGTATTTAAAGTGGATTGGCAGAAATTCAAGTTATACGAGTGTTAAGAGCCAACTAGAGAAATAATAGTCCTTTGCTGTTGTTATTCAGTTGCTAAGTCTTGTGCGACTCTTTGCAATGCCGTGAACTGCAACATGCCAGGCTTCCCTGATCTTCACTGTCTCCTGGAGTTTACCCAAACACATGTCCATGGTAGAAATCAAAAAAGGATAGAGATTTAGGAAGAGAGTCGGTTAATAGGGATGTGATAAAATGGAAGACAGTGGAGGGTTTTAACAAGAAGGCAGGGATCAGATGTAGAAGAGGTCCAGAACACAGTAGAAAATCATACAAGGATTTGTCAATCAAGAGCCATAAGACATTTCTTTTGAGGTGGAATGATTTTGCAGGGGAGGATCACAGGGGCTGAGAATAAAGAAGGAGACAATTGTTCATGAATATTTAATAGTGTGAATGAATATGCATGCAAGGCTTCTTATGTCTATATGCATCGGTTACTCATCAATTACCTCAAGCAAATTATGTGATCTGGGCAAAACAAATATTCCTGTTCCTCCATTTAAAGTAGCATTTACTGAACTAAAGTTACCTTTAGTCTATGGCAATAGCCAGATCTCTGCTTATTAGCTAAGGCGTAGATAGTAGGTTTTAGTGTTTGATGGTGGTGGTGTGGAAGGGGAAAAAATCTCTTAAGATTGTGAAAAACCCTATCCTTTCAGAGTGAAAAATTCACACATGTGCTCTGCTGTGTTGTACTTAATTGCCCAGTCATGTCCAACTCTTTGCAACTCCCTGGACTGTAGCCCGCCAGGCTCCTCTGTCCATGGGATTCTCCAGGCAAGAATACTGGAGTGGGTTGCCATGCCCTCCTCCAGGGGATCTTTCCAACCCTGAGATTGAACCCAGGTCTCCCACATTGAGGGCAGATTCTTTACCATCTGAGCCATCAGGGAAGCCCTGGTGTATATGCTTTGAAGTTAACCTATTGTATTAGTTGGCTGGGGCTGCCATCACAAAATTCTACAGATGATGTCTTAAACAACAGGAGTGCATTCTTCTCACAGATCTGAGGCCAAAAGCCTAAAACCAAGGTATTGGCAAGGTTGGTTGCTCCTGAGGGCTTGAGGGAGAATCTGTTCCTTGGCTGATGGATGGCCATCCTCCGTGTCTTCCTTCTATGTCTGTCTGTCTGTGTCTAAGTTCCCCTTTCTATAAGAACATCAGTCATATGGGATGAGGGCCTCATTTCAAGAAGCTTGTGTTAACTTGGTCTTCCTGGATGGCTCAGCAGGTGAAGAATCCGCCTGCAATTCAGGAGATACAGGAGATGTGGATTCAACCCCTGGTTGGGAAAATCTCCTGAGGAGGAAATGGCAACTGCTCCAGCGTTCTTGTCTTGGAAATTTCAAGGACAGAGGAGCCTAGTGGGCTACAGTACATGGAGTCTCAGAGTCGGACATGACTGAGAATGTGGCACTAGCAAAATTTAACTTAATTATCTCTTCAAAGACCCTATCTCCAAATACACTTTGAGAAAGTGGGTGTTAGGACAGTAACATACACATTCTTGGGGGACACAGCTCAGCTCATCACACCATTCTCTGGAAGCATCTGGAAATATTTGAGGGAATTTTGAAACACTTAGAACTCCATTGCTATGTCAGTGTGTACTCTCAGGAAATTATGCTGCACTGGCATGCCCAAAGTGTGGCCGCATGCATGCATGCTAATTTGTTTCAGTTGCATCCAACTCTTTCCGACCCCATGGACTGTAGCCCACCAGGCTCCTCTGTCCATGGGATTCTCCAGGTAAGAATACCGGAGTGGGTTGCCATTTCCTCCAGGGGATCTTCCCCACCCAGGGATGGAAACTGCTTCTCTTGTGTCTCCTGCATTGGTAAGTGGGTTCTGTACTACTAGCACCACAAGTGTTGCTGAGTCAATCCTGAAACATCTAGTCTGAGCAAGGCTCTGTCAACAGAAGACAGATTATCAACATGGGCCAGCAGATGAGAATCGAAGAGTAGGACACTTCTGGGGCAGGAACTTCACTATTGGTGTGACAGGGTGCCCTGGGTAGCAGACAAATGTTTTGGTATCTCTGAAAAGTTAGTCTGTATTCCTATGACTTGATGTCACTACCCATCAGATTATTTCACAATTTACCCTTGTTCTTACTACATGCTCTTCATACAGTTTTTTTTGTTTGTTTATAATTTCACCGTACAAGGTGAAATTTTCCAAGTGGAATGACTGCATTGACCTGAAGAGGTAAAAGGAAGGGATGCTCTTGCTGTGAAATAAGAAACCACCATTCTCACTTGTGTATCCACCTCTCAAGGACAACTGAAGCTGGTCCCTGGAGCCTCTGGGCATGGGCAGGGCCAAGGACCAAGCCCCTTTGCCCAGCCCTGAGTCCTGGAAGACTGGGCTCTAACTGGTCTTCTCAGACAACTGAAGTCCTCTTCCCTGCAACACGTGTCAGTCCTTTTTGTGAGAGATCACGTGGGAAGACTTTGAACCATTTGCTAAAATTAGATCTAAGGGTTTTGGTTGGCTTTTTATTTCCTATATTCTGTCTGTCTGCTATTTCAAGTGATTGAAATGGGCAGTTAACTTGGCAGTGTGAGGGAACGTTATCTACCCTGTGTTTCTAGTCTTCTGTGGGTTTGTTACTTTATGGTGGCATCTCATGAAACCAAGAGCTCTCCTGAGAAGTGCCTTGTCATTAAAAATCATTGTGTTGCTGCATTGTGTGTTCATATGTGTGTGTGCATATGTGTGCCTGTATATGTGTGTGCATGTGTAAAGAGTAGCTATTTCTGGCAGCATCTACACCTATAGAAGTGTCAGCTCCCCCAGAAATATGGAGCACAGGAGTCTTTGGTCTTGAGCAAACCCAGTTCCTATCACTCTCCATCAAAGTTCCCTTCTAATTTGCCTAGAGGGTTTCTTGTGCACTGAATGTAAATTTTTCATTCAATAATCCTGAATCATAAATCCACTAGGAGTTATCAATATTCTTATGACCTTGGCACCAGAGAGTGACTATATCTTTGACCTACAATCCAGTAGATATCTGCCCAAGAGTGGAAACAAAATTTGCAAACACATGCTATTTATATACTTTCCTTCAGCCAAGATCTCAAGGATGAATAAGGTGAACATGTCCTGAAAGAGGTCCAAAGAACAATGGACACAAGTCACTTAAGGAGAATAAAGAGGCTATTAAAATATCATTAATGATTAATTTGGAGGATTATATGTATAAGATTGTCTTTGTGCAATGTATTAATATATTTAATTTTGTTTTTTTTTTGGTATTAAAATACTTAAGGACTTCCCTGGTGGTACAGTGGATAGGAATCTGCTTGCCAATGCAGGCAACATAGGTTCAGTCCCTGGTCTGGGAAGATTCCACATACCTTGGAGCAACTAAGCCCATGTGCCACAAGTACTGAGCCAGAGTACTGCTAGTACTGAAGCCTGCCTGCCCTAGAGCCTGTGTTCCACAACAAGAGAAGCCACCGCAATGAGAAGCCCATGAACTGCAGCTGGAGAGGAGGCCCTGCTCACCACAACTAGAGAAAGCCCCAAGGCAGCAATGAAGACCCAGTACAGCCAAAAATAAATAAAATGAAAATGAAAAAAATAAAATACTCATCAATTATGTTACTCGGTTCTCCAGGATGTATGTATGTATGTTATATATCATATACAATACACAATATACTAATATATGACATATAATGTAATATTTGTTGTTCAGTTATGCAGTCGTGTCTGACTCTGTGACCCAATGGACTGCGGAGCACCAAACCTCCCTGTCCTTCACTATCTCCCAGGCTTTGCTCAAACTCATGTCTGTTGAGTCGAAAACCCAAAGTCTGCAGTTCAAAACTGGAGGTCATCAGGCTAGAGACCCAGGGAAGATCCTCTGTTGCAGTTCAGGTCCAAAGACTACCCTGCTGGTGGGGAAGAGCTGATGCTGCAGTGCTAGACTAGGGGTGTCCACTGCAGAATTCCCAGGGTTCCCTCTTGTTCTGAGGAGGCTGACCTTCACTCCAGTTAAGGCTGTCAGCTGACTGAGATGAACTCACTATGGAGAACAATCTGCTTTATTCATCATCCGTCCATCAACTTAAATGTAAATCCTACCCCAGAAACACCTCCACAGAAACATTCAGAATAATATTGGATCATGCATCTGGGTCCCGTGGCCCAGGCAGATAAAATTAACCATCATATTAATACTCTCCTAGGCTTTCCTGGTGGCTCGGTGGTAAAGAGCCTGCCTGCCAGTGCAGGAGACCCAGGTTCGATCTCTGTGTCAGAAGATCCCCTGGAGAAGGAAATGGCAACCCATTCCAGTATTCTTGCCTGGAGTATCCCCATGGACAGAGGAGCCTGGAAGGCATGGTGTTGCAAGCGTTGGACACGACTGAGTGACTAAACCACCACCATCCAATACTCTCTTCTCCAAAAGTGTGAAGGCATTTTGATTGAAATTATGTTGGCAGCAGCTTTTTCACTTTTGACCACTGCATAAATGGCAAAGAAGGGGAGTCACGGGGACCCCTGTTTAGGTGGGGTGGAGTTGTGGGGAGAGGTCAGTGGAGGAATGTGAGTCTTGGAAGCCGTCTGAGAGACTGCATTCAGTGTAAGTTGCTGAGCCCTACACTGCTGCGTTTGTGTGCGTCCAGCTTCAGGTGAGCCTGTAGAATACTTTGCCCTGGCTGAAACGACGCTTACTGGAAAGAATAATGTTGAGTGATGATGCCATCTGATGCCAGTTTGAGCTTCAAAAGGACATGGTTCTAGGATCTGTAATCTTCAACATTTTTTATGTAGCCTGGATAAAAACAGGAAGAGGTGATGATTGTTTGGTCACCAAGTCATGTTCACAATTTTTGCCGCCCCATGGACTGTAGCCCACCAGGCTCCTCTGTCCATGGGATTCTCCAGGCAAGAATCCTGGAGTGGGTTGCCATTTCCTTCTCTAGGGGATTGTCCCAACCCAGGGATTGAACCCAAGTCTCCTGCATTGCAGGCAGATTCTTTCTTGCTGAACCAGCAGGGAAGCCCAGGTGTGATTATTACAGCTTTATGAATCTGGGTTGGACAGTGGATAAGTAAGACACGGGGCATCCACATAAAGAACTGAATCTAAGTAGTAACACACAGGAGCACATTGTGATCCTATTCTTGGGTTCTCAAGCTCTTCTGCAAACCATAGGAAGATGGGGCTGCGGCTTAGGCACAGGTATGTGTAAAAAAAGACTTAGACTTGAGGTGATCGTGGATTTGATGAGTTTGCCAAGGCCAACGGGATGCACAGAAAAGCTTCAGTTTAGTTTGCTTGTCAACTTGGCTGATTGGGAGAGAGTGCTCTGTTCCCAGGAAGTCACAAGACAATCAGCCACTCTATTTAATCACCACCTCCTTAAGCAGCATCGCTCAAGGGGGTCTCCATATAATACTGGCTAGAAGGTAGGGTGTGCAGAGAAATTACTTCCCCACGCTTTTCTTCTCGCTGTAACTTTTTTTTTTTTTTTTTTTCAGAAAACGAGTAATCAGAATTCATTTCTACAGTGGAAGCCTTTAGAGTACAAATCCATTTATGATGGCAAATGTAACCCTATTTGTATATTTTAGCTGAAATCAATTATATAAGTGCTTCAGAGGACCTTTATTTTGCCCAATGTTTCATCGGCATCAAGGATTTAAGAAGCTGTTTGATCTTTCCTTTGCTGAAACTCCTTGGTAAGAGTGATGGGCTTGCTAAAATTTACAGTGATGCTAACCTGATTACTCTGAACCATTTTAAGAGGATTAGGCTTTTCAAGGGGAGGATGAATTCTAATCCCATGATTAATGGTTTGGCCAATATAGTACAATGCTTTTTGATTATGAAAATTGGTTAGTAACCATTTCAGTATGCACCATCCTTTCCTGCTCATGACAAGCAGTCCTAAAATGTGGCTGTTGGAATTTGGTTATAGATTTGCTCTGTATCCCTGAAATAATCACCGTGGAGCAGGGCAACCTGCCATGTTGCAGGAGGGACCTGGGGGTAAATTTCTTTGGCTGTTGACAATCATGGGTGACTCATTAGGTGCAAGTGTTTCCCATTATTGAATCAAGGTTGAATATAGAGAAGTGAGTGCAGAAGAGGTGGTAATAATCATCTCAGAGGGAACTGTTCTTTGCCAGGATAGAATTATGTCTCCAGGTTGAGGTTTCCAAATGTTTTTTTTGCTGGAAAGAAAATAGCTTACTTGTGTTATTATTGTCACCATGCTAAAATTTACGATGGATAGAAGCTTTTGGAAAGTGGTTAATTAACCAACTTTGTAAGCATAAAGGGATATCTTACAGATTTGGGAACCATATATTTGAATCCAGAGGCTCCTGGTCTGATAAAATAAAAACCTGGGGATACTTTCATACTGAAGGGAATCTGGAAATGTGGCTTAGTTGCCAAAATAGCAGATTTTCTGAGAGATGTTGAAAGTTTATGAAGAGGATAGACTATGTGAAATTGGGATTATATTAGTGAAACCAAACTCATAGCCTCACTGACCTAATGGACATGAATTTGAGCAAAGTACAGGATAGTGGAAGACAGAGGAACCTGACATGCTGCAGTCCCTGGGGTCACAAAGAGTCAGACATGACTTAGTGACTGAGCAACAATAACAAACTCATGCTCTCCCTGATCCTTCCTCCACATGCCCTTGTCTCCTAATTGGACCCCTCATGGTTATTTACTAGTTTAAAGCACTTGCCAGCAGTCACCCTTGAACCTGTCTCTTGCCGAGTTCCTCGATCCAACCAACTACTAAGTCTATTGCTCTTCCTAAGAGACATCAGATTCTCTGCACCTCCACACTACCTTGGGTGAAACCACAATCACGTCCACATGGACTATAGAAACAGGAGTCAAATTTGCCTCCCCAAGCCCTCCTCCACTGTTGGTGGGAATGAAAGTTTGTGCAGTCACTACGAAAAACAGCAGGGAGGGTCCTCAAAAAACTCAAAATACAGTTGCTATCTGATCTAGTATTTCACTCCTGGGCATCTATCTGGAGAAAACCACAATTCAAAAAGATACTTGCACATCTATGTTCATAGCAGCAAGAGCCAAGACATGGGAACGACTTAAATATCAACCAACAGAGGAATGAATAATGAACATGTGGTACAAAATACAGGGGAGTACGGCTCAGCTATAAAAAAGGGTGAAATAAGGCCATTTGCAGCAGCCTAGATGGACCTAGAGATTATCAAACTAGGTGAAGTAAGTCAGAAAGAGAAAGACAAACACCATATGATATCACTTCTATGTGAAATCTGAGATATGACACAATATAACTTATCTATGAAACAGGAGCAGACTCATAGACATAGAGACCAGGCTTGTGGTTGCCAAGGTGGAGGGGAGAAAGAGAAGGCTGGATTGTGAACTTGGGATTAGCAGAAGCAAACTGTTAAAGTTAGAATGAATAAACTTCAAGGATTCACTGTATAGCCCAGGGAAGTATAGTTAATGTCATGAAATAAACCACAACGGAAAAGGATATCAAAAGTAGTACATATAAATATATATAACTGTATCACTTTGCTGTACAGAGGAATTAACACAGCATTGTAAATCAACTATATGTCAATAAAAGAAAAAAAAATTGCCTCTGCAAATTCCTCTTAGCTCCTTCCAGTGTGTTCTGTACGCTCCAGCCAAGTTACGTTTTTTTTTTTCACTTATTTTTATTAGTTGGAGGCTAATTACTTTACAATATTGTAGTGGTTTTTGTCATACATTGACATGAATCAGCCATGGATTTACGTGTATTCCCCATCCTGATCTGAGTTACGTTTTTTAAGCAAACTTGACCATGCTATCCCCTTCCTCTCTCATCCTCTGCGCTCCACATAACGCTTCACTCAGTTCCTTTGACCAAGGCTTCCTTGATAGCTCAGTTGGTAAAGAATCTGCCTGCAATGCAGGAGACCCCGGTTTGACTCCTGGGTTGGGCAGATCCGCTGGAGAAGGGATAGGCCACCACTCCAGTATTCCTGGGCTTTCTTTGTGGCTCAGCTGGTAAAGAATCCACCTGCAATGCTGGAGACCTGGGCTCGATCCCTGGGTTGGAAAGATCCCCTTAGGGAAGGGAATGGCTACCCACTCCAGTATTCTGGCCTGGAGACTTCCATGGGCTGTATAGCCCTTGGGGTCACAAAGAGTTCGACATGACTGAGCAACTTGCACTTCTTTCCACCTCAGAGCTCGCTTGGACATCTCCTCTACTTGGATCATTGCCTCCAGCTTCCACCTCTGCAACTTCTACCCAACTGCCGTCTACTCAAGCTCCGGCTGTCACATGACTGTAGATGCCCAGGCCAGTCTGGGTTAGGTCTCCCCGTCAACTGCTCACACAGCACCCAGTACTATCCCCACCACTGCACCATGGTGATGAGATAGTTAACTGGTGTTTGCCTTCTTCCACCTGCTCACCTGTCAGCTTGGCGAGGCCAGCACGATGACGGCTGGGTCTTCTCCCTACCAGAGCTCTGCCCACCATATTCCAGAGACTCGCTACGTATTTGTTGAATAGAAAAACAGACGAGAACCTGAGATGCGTGGTCACTGTGCAGGGGGAGTTCTCATGCGAGCCTGAAACGTCAGGAACCGAGAATATACGCATGTAGTTTCTGGTGGAGGGCAGCATAAGGACAGAGGACACCATCCCAGTGTCTTCCTTCTCCTCCCTCTTCCTCGACCCATCCTCCCCTTTGGTACCTCTGTGCCATTCTGCAACCCTTCCCCAACGGGTAGAGAAAGGCAGGCGGGTCTCTTTCTGGCTTGTGAGTTGTGAAAGCTGAGTGTGATATCACAATGAACAACTGCTACGGGGAAGCAATGGGGCACAGAAGTTGGTGGACCCCTGAAAGGGAAGCCCTAGGGCCCTGCTTCCTACAAGTGGCCTTGAAGGCAGGAACCTCAGGGGGTTACGTGGTATGAGAGCAGAGGTGCCCTGAGCCCCTAGACAGCGAGACCCCAGAGTAAAGTCAATCGCCCCTTGGGGCCCTGGTAAGACTCCTCAGGTTTAGCACAGGTAGCGGCTGGTCACTGAATCTGACTTGTGAAGGGGCGCAGAGGCAGCCGCATAAGCACCAGCATGCCAGCAAGGGGGCTGGCCAGATCAGGAGGGGTTTCAGGAACTAGGAGGGGCGGGTGGACTCCAAGAGCTGTGCGCTCATGTGTAAAGGTCATGTAAACCCTAAGTCTCCTAGCATTCTCTGTTAAAATCTCTTAGTGGCTAATGTTTATATAATTTTCGTGAAAACCTCCCCAAATGGAATCACACTTACCTACGTATGTCATTATTTTGCAATTGGAACTCTTAGAGCAGGCAGAATACTGTCCCTGCCCCCTAAAGATGACCTTGTTCTAATCCCTGGATATGAATATGTCACTTTAAATGGTGAAAGGGACTCTGCAGAAACTTCTCAGATGTGATTAAGGATTTCGAGATGCAAGATCATCTGGATTATCCAGGTGAGCCTGATGGAATCACAAAGGTCTCCTTGTTAGAAGGGAACAGCGAGATCAGAGTCAGAGAAGACGACATGATGACAGAAGCTGGGTTCAAAATCAGAGAGAGACTTGGAGATGGAGTAAGGGATCACGTGCCAAGGAATGCAGGCAGCTTCTAGAAACTGGGCAGGGCCAAAGAGAAAAAAGATTCCCCCCGCCATCCACCGGAAGAATCCAGCCTTGTTGACATCTGGACTTCAGCCCAGTGAGACCCTGCTTACTTCTGACCCTCAGGGTTGCCATATAATACACCTGTTGTTTTAAACCACAAAGTTTGTGGTGAATTGTTCCAGCAGGGATAGAAAACTAAAGCTTGCCTTTAAGATATGTAATAAATATTTCCATGTGCATAGAGACATTGCTTTAGCCTCATTTGTTATGACCCCAAGGGGTTTTCTGTGATAAAGCTATATTATACTTACTGATCTCCTATGTCTGGACGTATAGGTTACATTCATATTTTTTTCTACTTGCCATTGTAAACACCACTTTGATTAATATCCTTGACATATATCCTTCTGCACTTTCCTGATATTTCTTTAGGATCGATTTTTCGAAGTGCAGTTCTGGAAAACGCATATTTTAAACGCTTGTGACACGCGCTGGACACTTGATTCTGAGATACGGAGATGTCCCATGGAAATTTGTTGTTGACTGTATCAGTCTGTCATTTCATTTATAAAGCTAGGTCTGCTAAAAGAGGACATCCTTTCTCCTTCCTTCTGCTGCCTACAAAGAGGAGAAAAGGGGGATGCTAACAGTGCAGGGAGGAGCCTGATTTACATAACTAGTGGACATGTTCTTGCCAGGAGGCCTCCTAAGTGGCAGCGATCAACCTCTTGCCACAAAGCTGGGGTAGCAGAAATTGAACCCTTGAGTCCCCTGAACTGACATGCACCACTTTATTCTCCAAAATGTTTGCCTCTGCATGGATGTGACTTGGCGCACCTGCAATGCTAAGCATCTTCTGTGGGCATGCGGTGAGGGCAGCAGAACGCCCTCGCTGTGAAATCACAGGAGCGTTTGTTGTACACATTAAACACATCACTAATCTCTATTAGTGGAAAATAAAGACACCGCTGGAGTGAATCAGGGACAAAGGACTAACAAGACAAGGATATGGCCCTGGGAAAAGTGGGTATCAATCCAGAATTTGAACAACTGGAGGTTTTAATTTAGAAAGAAATTCATTGTAGACACATTCATTCATTTCTAAAATACTAAGGTTAACTCCGAAGTGACCACACGCACGAGTGAAAATAGGCAGGAAATGGGGATGAAGGGAAAAAGAAACTCCAGGAGGCAGGAGATTTGTGAAGATGGGCCAATTGTTGTTGTTTTGTTGTTATTTTAGTCACTAAGTCGTGTCTGACTCTTTGCGACCCCATGGACTGTAGGCCACTAGGCTCCTCTGTCCGTGGAATTTCTCAGGCGAGAATACTGCAGTGGGTTTTCATTTCCTTTTCCAGGAGATCTTCCCAACCCAGGGATCAAACTCAGGTCTCCTTCACTGGCAGGCAGATTCTTTACCTAAGCTTCCCTTAGGGTAAGTTGCAAAACCCTAAATATGCTAAAAATTGATTACAATTCCTCAGGTAATAGGTCTGTGGATGGCCTGTCAAGCCTATGACCCTGGTGCTGTGAACAAGCTCTTCTACTCTATTTACTATTAATCATTAACATGTATGTTGATATGACACCGGCTGTTGTGTATATTTGAGCAAATAGCCACAGATACACCCTCAGAGATTGCTGACCACGTGGCAAAACATATCTACGAAAGGTTGATGATCTGGGAAATCAAAACAAATCTACATGTTTATCTTCATGCTGTGAAATATAAAGGTACTTTGAAACATCCAAATTTTGAAATTTTCAATTTTTTGGGGAAATATTTTGCATATTTGAACCAAGGGTAGGAAACATCTTTTTTCTATGTCTCTCCTCTTTAGGCAAAGCAGGACTGGAGAACGGTTTTAATGACCATGCTTACAGGAATCCCTGTGCCAGGGTTGACATAACAAATTACAAACTTGGAAGCTTGAAACAACAGAAATTTATTCTCTAACAGTTGTGGAGGCCAGAAGTCTGACATCAAGGTGTCAGCAGGGTCAAGCTCCCACTGAAGGCTCTACAGAAAGCCCTTCCTGCTTCTTCCAGCTTCTGGTGGCTCCAGGAGTTTCTTGGGTTGTGGCCAAACCCCTCCTATCTGCCTCTGTCTTCACGTGGCTTCTCCTCCTCTCTGTGTCATTAAGGACACTCGGTTAAATGAACAGCCCATCCAGGTTATCCTGGGTGATCTCACTTTCAGACTCTTAATTTAATCACATCTGTAAAGATCCCTTTGACAAGTGTGGTCCCGTTCAGAGTTATGGGAAGTAGGGCATGGATATACCTGTCTGGGGGCCACTGTTCAGCCTCCTACACTCCCCTGTCTGCTGGAGGGTGATGTGGACAGGGTAGACAGTGGCTGCTCGCTTTACTTGCCTGGGAGACTGAATGGACACGTGGATGATGGTCAGACCATATACATAAAACTAGAACTCTGGCCCACAACCTGCAGCCACCCACCCAGGACACCAACCTTTTTGCTGCATAACCAGCTGAGGAAGACAGTCCACTGTCTGTAAGTCTGACTTGTAGGAAGTCAGAGCACTAAGTATAGTGACCTTCTGTAATACGGATGAACCTCTGTTTCTATTACAAGTTAATCACTAAAGGAATGTTGCCTATAAGCTTAAATTATACGTAATAGCTCAACTCTGGGAACCCTGCCTCCCAGGTAATGAACGTTAAGCTCCAATACCTTTGTTTAGCTCACAGGAAATGTCCTGACCTGTGAATAACAGTAGGAAGGAGGAAATTAGCACATCCTCTTTGGAGACTGATGGGAACCAGGAAGTGTTTGACTTTACTCCCTCCCCTTTGAGGATAAAAGGAGCCTGAATTCTAACTCAGGAAAGATGGTTCTTTGGGACATGAGTCCACCATCTTCTTGGTCTACTGGGTTTCCAAATAAAGTCATTATTCCTTGCCCCAAACAGCCTCATCTCTCGATTTATCAGCCTGTCATGCAGCAAGCAGTATGAGGTTGGACTTGGTGACACTTCTAGGAAGCTAAGCCATGAGTCTTGTAACAATTGGCTCCAGATTAATAACTGGCAGCTTTTCTAATTTTTGTTCCCACTTCCAACTTAGGACCAACAAGAGAAGGTCACATGAGCACCCTGCCCAATGGTATAGGACGTCCCACTTCTCCTTAGCTCTCCTCCAGCTTCTCCAGCCCACAGCCTCCACCAGGGCATAACTGAGCGTTTCCTTTCTCCCCTGAGAAGCTTTCCCACTCCTCTGTCTGACCAAGTCTCTACGATGACCGACTCCCTCGCTAGGGCAAGCTCTGAGCCTGTGTTCTATGCACTTGGTTGGTCTTCCTTTGGTCCAATGCCTTTGCCATTCTCCTGGCTGCATCAGGCAAACCTTCTTAGCTGGGGACTATTCTGCCTTTCACATCCCTCTCCACAGCGTGGTATCTACCTGCTGGTAAGGAGAGGTCACGTCCTGATGGTGGCCCTGAGCGGATATTGGGGGCAGGACTGGAGGATGAGATGAGCAAAGGCCTGAGTGGTTCCAGGGCCTCCAGGAGGTAGAAACAATAGGACACTTGGTGGCATGTCAGGACGCATCGTAGAAACCACTGAAAACTCTACCCTTAAAATCTGCACACATTAAGAAGACACTCGCGTGTGCAGCCCAGGGGTTTGGGGTTAGATTTCATAGGCCTTTCCTCACTTAACAGATGGGATTGCATTTGGAATAAGCCAACGTTTATTTTC
This sequence comes from Muntiacus reevesi, assembly GCF_963930625.1. Classification (NCBI taxonomy): domain Eukaryota; kingdom Metazoa; phylum Chordata; class Mammalia; order Artiodactyla; family Cervidae; genus Muntiacus; species Muntiacus reevesi. Next base: position 8,343,168 of record NC_089262.1, on the reverse strand, counting down.
TCCTAGGTTTCCCTGGTGGCTCAGTGGTAAAGTATCCACTTGCCAGTGCAGGAGATGTGGGCCTGATCCCTGGGACATGAGGATCCCCAGAGAAGGAAACAGCAACCCATTCCAGTGTTCTTGCTTGGAAAGGTCAACGGACAGGTGAGCCTAGCGGGCTACCGTCCATGGGGTCACAAAGACTTCGTCAGAGCTGAGCACACCACCGCCACATCACCCTGTGATGATGGCTAACCGGCACAAAAGCACATCTAGGAGTAAGAGAGATGCTTTGGGTATAGAGGACTGTATGAAGGGGCTTCCCGGGTGGCGCTAGTGGTAAAGAATCTGCCTGCCAATGTAGGAAAGGCAAGAGATGTGGGTTCGATTCCTGGGTCGGAAAGCTCTCCCAGGAGTAAACTATATGAAGTCCATTCCGAAAGAAAAATAGAGAGAAGGTCAAGAAGGGTTAATATCTAAAGGGGAAAATCAGGACAGCCAAGAGAGGTGAACATGAAATAGTGTGAGAAGGTGTGAGAAGCCGAGTGGTTTAAAATAAATCGCTTGGGGCTGAAAGTCAGGTGACTGGGCTGATGGGAAACAAGGATCCAATTTATAGGCTCCTTGGAGTTCCCTGCGGCTCCATAATTCACGCTCTGCCACCAGCCTGACACTTGCCTGATGAGACAATAATTCTGGGCCTCTGTTTTTTTCATATGAAAAGGTCTCCATTTTTATGAAAACATCCTAGAGCCGATGGAACCACCGGCTCTAACATCTGTGAGGACGGGTTGGTGCAGAGGTTTGGAGCCGCCTGTCCCCTGAGCCACACGGAGGTTTTTTGGAGGGTCTGGAGCAGCTTTGGGAACCTGGCTGGGTGTAGAGATCTGTGCCGTGTGTGTGTGTATGTGTGTGTGTGTATGTGTGTGCATGCTCAATCACGTCAGACTCTTTGTGGCCCCATGGACTGTTCCTCCGCCTGTGTAATTCTCCAGGCAAGAATACTGGAGTGGGTAGCCATGCCCTTCCCCAGATTCCCGAGCCAGGGATTGAACCCGAGTCTCTTGCACCTCCTGCATTAGAAGGTGGACTCTTTACCGCTGGCGTCACCAGGAAAGCCCCCTCATCAATCCAAATAATGCCATGTTTGTTTGTTTTACATGTTGGGCTTCTCCCTACATTTTGCTTTGAAAATATTTCCTTTTAGCTAAACATTTTGAAAGCATCCTGGAGAGGTAAGTTACTTAGGCAATATTAGTCGCTCAGTCGTGTCTGACTCTTTGCGACCCCATAAACTGTAACCTGCCAGGCTCCTCTGTTCTTGGGATTTCCCAGGCAAGAATACTGGAGAGGGTAGCCATTCATTTCTCCAGGGGATCTTCCCAACCCAAGGACTGAACCCGGTTCTCCCACATTGCAGGCAGATTCTCTACTCTCAGAGCCACCAGCGAGCCCCAGGCAGTGACTCTTTTCCAGAACAATCCTGCTTTCCTATCTTCCCCTCCATCCTCCTACTCCCCCCATGTGTCACATGCACATGTTTTAGGAAATGTATAACAACTGCTAATGATGGTCTTCCCTCGTGGTTCAGACAGTACATAATCTGCCTGCAATGCAGGAGACCCAGGTTTGATCTCTGGGTCAGGAAGATCCTCTGGAGAAGGGAATGGCAACCCACTCCAGTATTCTGGTCTGTAGAATTCCATGGATGGAGGAGCCTGGTGGGCTACAGTCTATGGTATTGCAAAGAGTCAGATAGGACTGAGTGACCAGCACTTTGAACATTTTCAGAAACAATGATACCTTTCTGTCACCTGACTCAAGCAGCTTGAAACCTCCACCTATCAGGTTGTGTTCAAGTTACGGGCTAGTTACAGACAGTCGGAAAATTAATCTGGATTTAATTTAACAGCTTTCACAGCATCTCTGGAGAGAAGGCATAATTAACACTGATCTTAACAGACGAAAAGCTGGAAATGCAAACTATTTAAACATTGCCTTGCAGGACACTGGATAGGTCATTAGACAAGGCTGGAACCCAAGCGTATGACATCCAAGCCTGGCTTCCTCAGAGACTTTCTTCACAGTTGCCTTTTGAATTTCAGCCTGCTGCTTCTCATGGAGAAGACGGTAGGCATGAATTGCTAATTGCTAATTGTCAACACAACTTACACTTGACTACTTTATAATGATGATAGGATTTCAGCATTGAAATTCCTGCCCCAGAAGAAAATGAAATAAAAAGGCAGACAGGGTCTGTGCTTCTTGCTTGGACCTCTCCATTCATCCTGTCCCTGCAGACACGCGTGCTGACCTGTAGCTGTAACGACCAGGGCCGAGGTCCTGGGGCAGCCTGCAGCCTTGTGATGGTCATCCATAGGGTGGGGGCCATGGGGTGGAGGGGTCTCTCCTTGGCTTCGTTGTTGTTGTTCAGTCGCTCAGCCATGTCCGACTCTGTGACCCCATGGACTGCAGCACCCCAGGCTTGCCTGTCCTTCACTATCTCCCAGAGTTCGCCCAAATTCATGTCCATTGAGTCAGTGATGCCATCCAACCATCTCATCCTCTGCTGCCCCTTTCTCCTCTTGCCCTCCATCTTTCCCAGCATCAGGGTCTTTTCTAAATGAGTCAGTTCTTTGCCTCAGGTGGCCAAAGTATCGGAGCTTCAACTTCAGCATCAGTCCCTCCAATGAATATTCAGAGTTGATTTCACTATCTATCTATCTTTCTGGGGCCAAGCAATCTGTTCCTAGTAGTGCTTTGGAGAAGAATCTGATTGAAAATTGTATGAATGGTTTGTGGGAGCCAATGGTAATTCCATGCTTTAAGAAGCAATAAGCTTTAAAGAAGAATTTTCAGGAGAAAATTAATCCACCTTTTTATTAAGTTAAGGAAAACATATCTGACTATGCCTGCCCCCCGCCCCCCAACTGGGAGTAGATACCAGCATATACTATTTTAAAATTTTCCAACATCTTGTTGCATGACAGGAATTCGTCCTGTTGGCTGTTCATACACCTCAATGAAAGCCAGAAACCCCTTTTTTCCTTTCATCATCTCTGCTCTAGTGCAGCTACATTGCTGAACACATAGCTACTGAAACAGCTGCATTTACCCAGGGTTTGGTTGTCTTTCCCTTACTTTTGGACAACTAGATTTAATACAAGTCTGTGAGGGAGCTGATCTTAATTTTTGAGTATATTCAGGAGACTGAGGTTTGATTCCTGGGCCAGGAAGATCTCCCGGAGAAGGGAAAGGCTACACACGCCAGTATTCTTGCCTGGAGAATTCCATGGATAGAGGAGCCTGGAGGGCTACAATCCAAGGGGCTGCAAAGAGTTGGACACGACAGAGCTACTAACACACACATTAAAGGTGTTAGAATTAGACACCTTTGAGCCACTTCTGCCTTCTTCACCAGTCCATTCTGTTAATGGTTCCCAGTGTGGCCTCTAATCTCACCTATGGGAGCCCACTAGCTTCATCTCTTCTTCAGTTGATGGAGGTGACTGGAGACATTTCTACCCAACTCTGCCCCCGCTCAGAGGAAGTAACCTCTCGGTAACTGTAGAGGGTTGAATGGTGGCTTCTGAAGAGCTAATGTCCATGTCCTAACTCTTAGAATCTGGTGAATGTGACCTTCTTTGGAAAAAGGGTCTTTGCAGATGTAACCCATTGGAAGACTCTGTAAAGAATCTTGAGTTTATTTATCTTGGTATCTGGGTGTGTCCTAAGTCCAATGACAAGTATTCTTATCAGGGATACACAGAAGATGGTGAAGTGAAGATTTAGGCAGGGATTTCATCTTCAAGTCAAGGAAAACCAAGAAACGCCAGGAGCCACCACACACTTGAAGAAGCAGAAGTAGGGTTTTCCTCCACGGAGAATGGCCTTACTAACACCTTGATGTTGGACTTCTGGCCTCAAGAACTGGAGGGAATACATTTCTGTTGATTTAAGCCACCGTTTGTAGTCATGTATTAACGGCACCCTAGAAAGTGACATAGTAACCCATTCAAAGAAGGTGACTTCAAGGATGAATTTTATGGCAGTGAGCCTAGTCTACATGATACTGTAACGGTGGATACATGTCCTTATACATTGGTCAGAAACCATAGACTGTGCAACATTGATGGAAACTGTAGCCTTTGGGTGATAGTGTCCATGTAAATTCACTGGTGGTTACAAATATCTCCCTCTGGTGGGGAACACTGAGAATGAAGGAGTCTTTGGTGGGGAGATGGGGAGTGGAGTGCAAGGGGTAAAAGTGTTCCCTGTACTTTCTGTTCATTTTTGCTGTGAGTCCAAAACTGCTCTAAGAAAGAAAATCTATCAAAAACTGGCCAACGTGCCTCGTTTGCCTTCTCTGGAAAACGTGACTCTTCACACTGACAGGCGGAGTCTGACCTTGTGCTTCTCTTTGTTGAGATAAGCAGCCCAGGAGAGGCCACCACACCCATCACACTCTGGCCTCTGCTCTGTCCGGTTCTGTATCTGAGTCGTCAGGTGTCATTGGAGAATTTGGGGGCAACTTGGCTGATACATTTACTTCAAATTCATGGTCTCAAAATTCAGTGAGTTCTCAACACTACTTTTTCCTCTGGGATATTTGCTTTCCCTTCTCTGGGATAACTACTTCATGTTTCACTTTTTCTCCTTAAATCTCAAAATCCCTCTTCCTGCCTGTGCCTCCCACAAGCAGGTCATCAAACAGGTGTTAGTTTGCCGTGAAAATAGAAGGAATTGGATGGAAATGTGTTAATTTAGCATCATCAAATCTAGAATTGATGCTTTTCAACTGTGGTATTGGAGAAGACTCTTGAGAGCCCCTTGGACTGCAAGGAGATCCAACCAGTCCATCCTAAAGTCAGTCCTGAATATTCATTAGAAGGACCGATGCTGAAGCTGAAGCTCCCATAATTTGGCCACCTGATGTGAAGAACTGACTCATTTGAAAAGACCCTGATGCTAGGAAAGATTGAAGGCAGGAGGAGAAGGGGACGGCAGAGGATGAGATGGTTGGATGGCATCACCAACTCGATGGACATGAGTTTGAGTAAACTTCGGGAGTTGGTGATGGACAGGGAGGCCTGGCATGCTGCAGTCCACGGGGTTGCAAGGAGTCAGACACAACTGAGTGACTGAACTGAACTGAATCTAAACACCTACCCGCACTGAAAGAACATCTCCTTTCTCCCTCCAAGGCCAGTCCTGTGCTCTCTGGAGGACACAACCCTACTGTCTTCTCAAGGATTTAACTCCCTCTTGCTCCTTCCCCCGGCAGCATCACCTTCTCTCTGTTGGACCATTTTTTCAGAGCATGCGAACACACAGTGGTTTTTCTAACCCTTTTAAATCTTCCTTGACTTCTTCCTGCTCCAGTTAGTGCCCTATGGTTCTGCTCCATTTCACAGCAAAAGAATCTCAATTCTCCTAAGAAGTGTCAACTTGTACTTTCTCCATTTGTTTTGCAGAACTGTCTTGCAGTTCTCCATTTGTTTACATTCTCAGATCCTTCTAATCTCGTTCTTACCCACTTTTGTTTTGAGCTACCTTTTCAGGATCATCTCTGGCCTCCATTCTCCATTTCATTCAGTTCATTGTTGCTACTGGGACTGAATATGCCCCTTCTTCCAGAACACATCCCACCCTCCAGAGCATCACACTGTAGGTTTTCTTCCCACTTGGTCCTTTCTTCCCCTTTTCCATTGCTTGTTCTACATTTTTTCCCTAATTGTCAAATATTTGAGGGTCCTATGGCTCTCTATTTGTCTGCCCCCCACCGCTCTTGAGATCAATGATTTGTCCTCAAGACACCCACATGGAAGTCCCAGACCCAAGGCTCCAACCACTCACTTGATACACCCATCTCTTGGTTTACAGATATCATCATGTCCCCCTTCCACCTTCCTCCTCCTTTTCCACAATCAGAGCACAACACCCCTACCCAGCCAGCCACCCACCTAGGTCAGAGCCTTTGGCATCATCCTCAACTCCTCCCACTTTCTCTCCCCCTCCACCCTATGCCACCTACCAAGAAATCCTGCCACTTCTGGCCCCGAGGTGCGGTTCCAATCCATTGACTTTTCACTTCCTCCACCATCACTCCCCGTTGTAAACTTCCTGATATATCACCTGGTTCACAGCCACTGGTTTGTAACTCTTGACGTCGTTTCCATTCTATGGAGTCAAGACCGCACCATAGCTTACAAGGCCACTCTGTGTGCCCTGCCCACTGGTCTAATTGTTCGTCTCTGCCTAATGTACCTTCAGTGCCAGTCTTGCTGGGCATTAGGGACATTGCATATCCCCTTTGTTAATCTTTCCTAGGATTTATTAACCTCAGTACCATTGACTCTTGGGGCTGGATAATTCTGTGTTAGGGGCCGTCATATACACTAAGGAATATTTTGCAGTGTCCTTGATTTCTACAAAGTAGGTATCAGTAATATCCACCATTGGGCAGAATACTGGAGAGGGTAGCTGTTCCCTTCTCCAGGGGATCTTCCCAACCCAGGGACTGAACCCAGGTCTCCCACATTGCAGGCGGATTCTTTACCAGCTGAGTCACAAGGGAAGCCCAAGAATACTGGGATGGGTAACTTATCCCTTCTCCAGCGGATTGTCCCGGGGTCTACTGCATTGCAGATTCTTTACCAACTGAGCTATCAGGGAAGTCCTACTACCCTTGCTAAGCTGTGACAACTAAGAATGTCTCCAGACATGGTTGAATGTCTCCTGGGTGGCAGAGTCACTCCTGACTGAGAGCCACTGCTCTGTCTGAAATCCTCCCCACCACCCATTCTCTTACACAGGGGGACATTGTTTGTGCTTAGCTCAGTCCTGTCCGACTCCTGCCAGGCTCCTCTGTCCATGGGATTCTCCAAGCAAGAATACTGGAGTGGGTTGCCATTTCCTTCTCCAGGGGATCTGCCTGACCCAGGGATGGAACCTGGGTCTCCTGCACTGCAGGCAGACTCTTTACCGACTGAGCCATGAAGGAAGCCCGGGCAACATTGGAAAGACTTAACAACTGGTATTGTGCAGGCTGTGACCAATCAGAATATGTTCTGGCCCCTTGCAGGGGGAGGGGTGTATGGAAATGTAGTCAGTGCAAATGAGTTTAGATGTCTAAAGTGCTGCGTGAGCATGTGCTATTCTCCTTGGCATTCCCACTGGCTCCTTTTAGCCCAATCCAGACATTTCAAAGCGGCCCCTCCACCTCTGTCATTCTTTACTCTTGCTCTCTGGTTGTTTCCACACAACAGTCACAGATTGTGATTAATCTGTAATCACATCCATCTTTGCTTGTGCCCACTTCTAAATTTCTTCCCTTGTCAATTCCACCAAGGCAGTGGGTCAGGGTAGCCTAACTCCTATAGTAAATAATGTCTACACCTCAGTGATTTTTGCACACTAAAGATTACCTATTTTTTTTTCTTCAGATGGCACTTCCATGTCAGTGCTGGGGGTCAAGTCTTCTAGAAACCCATTTTGTGTCTCCTCTTTTCTCTGCTGAGACTCATCCTCTGCCTCTGCTTGGCAGATAGAGGAGGGAGAGAGATCGAGACTTTCATATGGAAGGTTTTCAATGGACCAAGGTTGGGAACGCCCAGGGTCACTCTTGCCTGCATTCTATTGGTTAGTGCTCAGTCACATGGCCACAGAGCTGCAAGGCATGCTGGGAAATGTAGTCCCATTGTGCCTAGCAGAGGCAGGAAAGGGTGTGGTGGACATCTGGTCAGCCTCTCTGCAGGCAGGCATTGTATCCGTGGGCCCAGAACCTGCAGAAGTGTTGCACATGAGGTCAATAATGAATAAAGACTGTTGAATGAATGAATAAATAAATGTATTGCAACCTATCTAAATCTTTCCTGAGCTTGCAAATTGGAAAAGATTAACTTTTTTCCCCTGAGTGTCAGTGGCACTTATAAACATTATGTACTGAAAAGCTCACGGAAGGATAACTTGTAATAGAAGAACACTTGTCTTGGCTCTGCCAGTGAGACCCAGCTAAGCCTTGATAAGTCCATTTCCAGGGCATCAGTTTCCTACTCCACTGGGCTGGCTCCTGAAGGGCAGAGGTACTGGGGGGCCTTGTTTCACATGTGATCTGCAGCTCAGGACTGATAACAGAATAGACCTGAGATAAATGCTTCTAGGTTGACTATCTGACCAGCCAGTGCCCTCTGACTGACACTTTTCTCCAGACTCTGGTCGGCTTGGAGGGAGGTGCATTAAAAAGGACTCTTAGTCAGGGGGTTAGGAATGACTCTAGTAAGAACACAGATTGTCTCCCGGCAACGCCCTTCAAGGACTGGAAACAGCATAATTGAGGTGCAGAGTTACCATTTCAGATTTTCTTCAGCCTTTAATGAAAATTGTTCAGCTGATGTTATGGTTTATTTCAGAATTACAGGAAGCTTCTTGACAAGCCTTTTGTTGTAAGCCGGAGGTGGTTCATGTAGAGGGTTGCCAAATTGAGGGAAAAAAAATACAGGATGTATATTGCATGGGATATACTTACAGCAAGAAAATGATTTGTTGTTCATCTGAAATTCTAATCTAACTGGATGCGCTATATTTCATCTGGTAACCTGATTCATGTAGACCCACAGCTTTGAGCATGGACTCGGCTGAGACTGTCTGTCTCCAATTTATGAGTCATCTGAACAGTGTCAGAACTGACTGGAAACCTCCAAAATGTGTGAGCTATCAGAGTATGTGTCTTCTCCTTTCTTAACAGGTGTAAGTTTTTACTTGATGATTGACTTGAGCGTTCATTCATTAGCTCCTATTTCCATTTTCCGGACAGGTCAGCTTGTCTTCTGTATGTTCTGGTTAGTGGGTCAGTTACGTTCCAGCCTTGAGTAGATGGGCCTGTCTTGCCTCCCATTCATCTTGCTTTCCACCTGACCAAAATTACTCACCCAAATCTTTAATGACTGTATTTGCTTCTCCCTTATTAAAATTAGGGTTGACCTTAACATCTGTGAGCCATGTTCAGATTTAATTAAGATATACTTGGTTTGGTCCACAACCACTTATAAATTTTAATTAAACTGTATATATATTAAACTGAATTATTTGACAAGAAGTAATGCATTTGATAAGAAATGTAATTATCTGTGTTTGAAATGTTACAGTTTTATATTTTGAAATCCTGATTTTCAAATGGAAGTCATTTTAGGTCAGTTTTAGCCTTGAATAAGCATTGATAAATGGGGTCATTTCTGGCACTGATTTTAATTCATATTAGTCTCTTCTCATTATTAGAACATATTCATTCATTCATGCATTCAACACAGAGTTTATTTGGTATCAGGAACTATGCAAGTCATCATATTGGAAGCTCAAATTTGCAGTTTCATAATTGTCTGTCTTTGACCTTGCTTTTGTCTTCACAAACTTCATGGACTTGAGTTAGTTACCCACTTGGGTATGAGTTGATTATTTTTTTTATTGCTCATTTACTTGTTCATTGTGCTGTTATCTTAAAAAGTTTAGGTAAATAATGTCTAAATTCTAAACTATCTTGTGGTTGCTGCTCAGTCACTAAGTCATGGCCAACTCTTTGCGACCCCTTAGACTGTAGCCTGCCAGACTCCTCTGTCCATGGAATTATCCAGGCAAGAGACTGGAGTGGGTTGCCATTTCCTTCTCTAGGAGATCTTCCTGGACCAGGGATTGAACCTGTGTCTCCTGCATTGGCAGGCTGATTCCTTACCATTGAGCCACAGAGCAGCTGAAGTGTCTTACTCAAGGAGAAAAGATACCCTTTCTCATCTTTTTTAAAATGTGAAAACCAAGTCTGTTTAGGGAGATGAAATAATATTATGTAAGGAAGGTAAGTGTTATGGACTGAATTGGGTACCTTCCCTGCCCCCCACTTAATTAATATGTCAGCATCCTAACCTCTAATGTAACTGTACTTGAAGATAAGCCTTTTAGAAGCTGAAGCTAAAGCTATGTGTGGTAAAAGGGTGGTGTCTTAATCTGATAGGATTGGTGGTTTTATAAGAAGAGGAAGAGACAGCAGAGATCTCTCTCTTTCTCCATGTTCACAAACCAAGGGGAGACCAAATGAACACATAGTGAGAAGGTGGCTATCTCCAAGCCAGGAAGAGAGTTCCCACCAGAACCTGACCATGCAGACCTCCAACCACCAGACTGGTGAGAAATAAAACTTTGTTGTTTAAGGTACTTAGAGTCTGTGGTATTTTCTTACGGCAGCCTGAGATACTTATTCAGTGATCCCAAGTCCAAGATTTTATTAAAAATTTGTTTATTTTTAATTGAAGGATAATTGCTTTACAGTACTGTGTTGATTTCATCAGCATGAATCAGCCATATACATATGTCCCCTCTCTCCTGAACCTCCCTCTCCATCCCACCCATCTATGTCGTTACAGAGCCCCAGTTTGAGTTCCCTGAGTCATATAGCAAATTCTCATTGGCTGTCTATTATATGTATGGTAATGAGTGTTTGCATGTTACTCTCTCCACATATCCCACCCTCTCCTTCCTCCACCCACCCTCACCGTGTCCTTAAGTCTGTTCTCTGTGTCTATGTCTCCATTGCTGCCCTGCAAATAATTTCATCAGTACCTGGGTCTGAGATTTTGATGCACACAGGATTTTCCATGGCCAGTTGGCCCTCTGGCCTGGGAGGTGGGCAGCTCCATTCCAGAGCAGGGTTGCCCTTTGCTGTAACAAACTCCATGACGTCAGGCACTCCCTGCCTCTGGTCATGGTGTGGATTCCATCACCAAGGCTCCTGGGGACAGCCTTTGATGAGGAAGCAGAGCTAATCAGCTTGTCCTCAGTTTGACTCATGACCCTGACCTACTAGCATCACTTCTGGACTGATTGAACTCCACAACTTAGAAGTGTGTGATTCAAACCTGAAGTCTTCCACAAAAAGATAAATGCAGAATTCTGTGTGTCATGCAGACAGCTTGCTTGCATTCTACCAGGGGGAATTTTTCCATTAGAAGAGGTAATAATCCTTCCCCTTCTTTGTGTCCCATTGAGACTCACATGTCAGCAGATTTCAGAACGCTCAAAAAAAAAAGTCTCAAATTTAGCTTAGTGTTTGATGTGACTTTTACACTCCTAGCCGTGTCTAGCACTAAAAGCCTGGCTTCCGTCTTTCCCTCTGGGTCTCACCCTCTGTACCTCTTTGATGCACTGAAAAAGCTCTCTGTGGATCAATGGAGATTACCAACCCTCCAGACATAGAGCTGTGATGGAAAATCAATATGTGGTGTGGACAGTTGAGGAGAACCTTAAATAATGTCTTAGAAGAATCCGCACTCTGAAGGCCCCCGCTTCCATTGCCCGCGGAGATGCCTAGCAGGGGTCATACCTGCTAATATGCGTGTTCTTCATTGGCGTGCGGAGGTTTTGCTAAACCAGCAGAAGAAAGCTACAGTCGATATCACAATTAAATCTTGGATTCACAGATGATTCTGACACCTTTTCCCCCTCCTGTCCCTATGGAGAGGATATTTTTAAAAAATACCTGAACGTGGCACTTTACTTAAGTCATGCTGTGACATGACACGTGCATCTTATATATATTTATTTTTCTAAAAGCAACACTTAGCAACTTCTACTTGCTGGCATCATCTGGTGCCAAGAAAAGTGAGAGGGTGCAATTGGAGAGAAGCAGAGGATGTTTTCTTCTTCTCCTTTTTTGTTTTATGGCTTTTTTTTTTTAGATTTTATAGAAAGCCCACATTTTATTTTATTTTTTAAACTTTTAATTTTTTCATTATTTAAAAATTTTTAAAGTTTTTATTTTACATTGGCGTATAGACTATTAACGGGCTTCCCCTGTGGCTCAGCTGGTAAAGAATCCGCCTGCACTGCGGGAGATCTGGGTTTGATCCCTGGGCTGGGAAGATCCCCTGGGGAAGGGGAAAGGCTACCCACTCCAGTATTCTGGCCTGGAGAATTCCATGGACTGTCTAGTCCATGGGGTCAGAAAGAGTTGGACACAACCGAGAGACTTTCATAGCCTATTAACAATGTTATGATAGTTTCAGGTGAAGAGTGAAGGGACTCAGCTACACATATCCATGTATCCATTCTCCCCCAGACTCCCCTCCCATCCAGGCTGCCACATAACATTGAGCAGAGTTCCCTGTGCTATCCAGAAGGTTCTCATTGGTTACCCATTTTAAATACAGCAGTGTGTACATGGCCATCCCAAACTCTCTGATTATCCCCCCACCCCCCACCCCCATCAGAGGCTGCTTTCTAGAGTCAGAAGAGAAGGAGCTAGGAGCCCTTAGTTATTAGCTTCTTGTCCTGGCATCAAGTATTATAAAGCCGCCATATGTAAAAGGACCCGGGGAGGGGGCCCCAGGCCAAACGTCTGCATTTCCCAAGACACTCTAAGATCGTGGCTGCCGTGTGCGGACTTTCGCCAGATACCATCAGGCTGTGGACTTCTCCTGATGGAGCACCCCTGGGGTAAACACTCTGAGACTCTTCTAGAATACATTGTTTTCTAAGAAAGCACTTTAGGTCCCTGGAACTAGATAAAGGTAGGTGGGTGTTGGAGGACATACTTTCCAGAATAGTTTTTGTCACTTGTGTCTGTTAAAACAACCGCAGTAACAGGTGCAAGCAGGATGAGAAACTCAAAAGCGCTGACGCACTGGGAGAGCTCCTGCGGGCTCGGGCCGCCGTGTTTGCAGCGTCGATGGCGTTGTAAGGCTGCCTACGGTTTGCAGTGATGCACCGCCGGCGTTCAGCCCACAGGCGCGCTGTAGTGAGAAGGTGTGGGATGCTCCTGGAGGTGGCGTGCCTGTTCAGAACGTGAGAGGGTGTGGAAGACGCCAGGGCCGAGGAGAAGGCACAGGTTTGCACCTGTGCAAAGCTGTGGATCAGGACCGGGAGGAAGGGGCCGTGGGAAAGGTGGCTCTTTGTTAGCATTCGTCGAAAAGAGACAGGAGCTGTGATGTTTCTTCCAATTGAGAAATTGCCATCAGCAACAAACACTTCTGGATCATGATGACTTAGAGACAGAAGGACCACAGGTCACACAGGACACTGAAGACAGACCCTCTGATATTTCTTTCTAGGGCATCATGGACCACTGTCGGCTCTAGAGCTGCTCCGATCCATGTGGCAGCCGTGGGTGACACGTGTCCGGTGAGTCCCTGAAATGAGGCTGTGAGTTGTGTCAAGTGCACGTTAAGTTTCAAAGAACTGATAAGAAAAAAGACAATCAAATATTCCCAAAATTTTAAAAAAAATATTGATTACATGTTGTAACGATTATTTAGGATATATGGGTTAACAAAGTACATTATTGAAACTAACTTCACTATAAATTTTTAGTTACAAAATACATAACTCATGAGATATAATGTACAGCATGGTGATTGCAGTTAATAGTCTAATAAATATTTGAATGTTGCTAAGAGAGCAGATCTTAGAAGTTCCGGTCACAAGAAAACAAATTTGTTGCTATGTGTGGTGACAGATATTAACTAGATATATTGCGCTGATCATTTCACAATATACACAAATATTAGATCATTATGTTTCATACCTGGACCTCATACAATGTTTTATGTCAATTATACCTCAATAAAATAGTGAGGTGGTAATGTGAATAAAAACTAATCTCACCAATTTCCCTTTGCTTTTAAAATCAGTCCTAGAAAACTGAAGATTAAGCATGTGCTTCACATTATCTTTCTACTGGACAGTGCTGTTCCAGAGTTATATAAACAGATTAAGTCGAATCTCTCTCGTGCATGATCACACTTTAAAGCATTTTAAGTTCCCCAATTTAAAAAATGAACATCCCTAATTCTGGCAATTACTCTTTAAAAGCTCTAGCTCCAGAGGGCTTACTAAGCACCAGTGAATGTCACCCCGGTGATCAAACTTCCATTTGTCAACGTCACCCTTGAATTATGGTGCCCAGGATTGAATGCTGTGATGTCTGAAAGTAGTTGAGAAAAGACTTGCAAGGGGAAATAGTCTCCGGTTCTGGAATCTATATGGGATAGCCTGAGATTGCTGCCCTTCTAACACTAACAGTACACAACCTTTCAGGGCAGCTTCGCTGTGAGGTGGGCTGAGGTCTGACTTGGTTCTGACCCTCTGGCAATAGCAAGACCCTCAGGGAGATGAAAGCAAGAATGACCATCCCCCTGGCCCTCTGTGTGTTGCAGACATAGGTCCTTCCTCATTCTTACAGCAATCTGACTTGTAGACTCAGTTGGATTCTCTCCCACCTGCTCCCCTTGGGAGAGATGATTAATGTAAATAATTGCCCTGGTTATATTAACAAGAGGAGCTGTATTTTAAACAGCTGAGCTTTGAGAACTTGGAATTGGAATTCAAGTGCTTCCAAAGTCATGCAGGGCAAGTTCCACCCTCTCTGTTTTCTGGGCTTTGTGTCGCTCAGCCATCCACATAAGCTGGCTCTCCACTCCTGACTCAGCCGTGAAATTAAAACATGCTTGCTGCTTGGAAGGAAAGTTATGCCCAACCTAGATGGTTTATTAAAAAGCGGAGATGTTACTTTGCCAACAAAGGTCCATCTAGTCAAAGCTACGGTTTTTCCAGTAGTCATGTATGGATGTGAGAGTTGGACCATAAAGAAAGCTGAGCACTGAAGAATTGATGCTTTTGAACAGTGGTGTTGGAGAAGACTCTTGAGAGTCCCTTGGACAGCAAGGAGACCCAACCAGTCCATCAGTCCTGAATATTCATTGGAAGGACTGGTGCTGAAGCTGAAACTCCAATCCTTTGGCCACCTGATGTGAAGAACTGACTCACTGGAAAAGACCCTGATGCTGGGAAGGATTGCAGGTGGGAGGAGAAGGGAATGACAGAGGATGAGATGGTTGGATGGCATCACCGACTCCATGGACATGTGCTTGAGCAAGCTCCGGGAGTTGGTGATGGACAGGGAAGACTGACGTGCTGCAGTCCATGGGGTTGCATAGAGTCAGACATGACTGAGAGACTGAACTGAAGCCATATGTGATCTATAGGTGATATCAATAAGGTGGATAGAAAATTCAAGCTCTCAAAATGTTCCAGAGGCTCAGGTTTGTTGACATGAGGTGGCTGGGTGGAAGAGTTAACAGTAGGACTGGACTGCTGGTTCTTTATTGCATTAAAGTCTAACTTTTGTCTGTGTCCCGTCACACCCTCTGCCTCACTAAGAACTAGGAGGAGAGGGATTGGGGTGGGATGGGACAAAGAAAGAAGAGAAATTTGCTTTTGAAAGAAGGAAACCAGTGCAGTCAGTTCAAGAACAAAGTTCTTTTCATTCTTCCTGGAACCAACACTCACTGAATCGCTTGTTCTATCTTCAGAATTATTTACAAAACTGTGAAAAGTTTCATTTGGCCATTTGAAAGGGGTGTGTGTGTGTTTGTGTGTGTGTGTGTGTGATTCCTTTAGAAAGATAAAGCTAAACTCTTCAACTTTTATTTAGAGGAAATCCTCAAAATCTTTTGCACATATATATTTGATCTAACCTCAGGGAGATAACACTGTAACCCCTCATGGATCGTCATTCTGAATCCTGCAAACACTATGCTGGCTTAGTTCTCTGCAGTGAGTGTCCAAAAGACATTTCTGTTTGTGCATCATCTTGGGTTCTCCTGCTTCTCCTTTGAGCATCGCCTTCTCTTCTGGGTACCCCGGCCATCTGGATTATACATCTCCCCTGACAGGGCTCATTCCATCCCTGCTAATGTCTTAGCGTCCCACACATGGTCATCACAGAGGCATTGTGGGAAACTCCTGGTGAAAGGTGCTTTGTAAAGAACAATGCCACATAAATGGAGGATCATTATGACTGGATTAGCTTCCCCCGGACGAATTATTTCCCAGTTTTGCAGAATGAACTGCGTTTGCCATCTGCTGGCCCAATTACCCAAATGACTCAAATCCTCTTAAACCTGGTCACACTGCTCCTCATTCTTTCCGTCTCCTGATTCAGTGCTATTGGCAGATTTTAGAGCCTCTGGGTTCAGATCCTTGTCAGAGCCAATCGGTTTTATGGTGCATAACAGCCCTCCCTGAGGTAAACCAGTGACCATCTTGAAGTTGAAGGCAGTGACAGTCTCATTTCACTTCTCATCTAGTTTTTGTCTCCTCTTATCATCTATTTTGCTCTGTGTCATCTCCCTCTTAAAAGTCTACATGGCGTCTTTTTGAAAAATCAAACAAAGCTGAACACCGCTTGCTTGTTTCTTTATTAACTCAATTGAAAGTGAATTTTTTGGCTCCTTTGTTATACTGTTTGAAAATTAAACTCCAGAAAGTTAGTTGAAAATGGTCTCTCACATTTGAATTCCTGGTTTATGCAATTTTTCTGTGTTGTTTGTTTCACTTGTCTTTAAAAAGCTATCCTCTTTCCAAATTAGCTCTCTAATGGAACTTTAGATGTGTGTTCTAAATTTCCACGATTTGTTTAATTTACTGGTTTGTATGTATGTTTATTGCTTAGATCAGTTTGAGTTAAACCTGATATTGGAAATGAAAGCATAGAATCATGATGCTATCAAAGGAACTCCAGCTGTTTATACAGGGCAAAGGCAGATACAAATGGCCCCCAAACGCATTGGTATTGGATTTTTCAGGCAATTCACTAATTCCCATAGCCAGGGACTCTCCTTTTCTTCCAAATATTCCTTTCCTTACCCTGTCTTACTTGTTAATATCAAATCATTTATGAGTCTATGCTGCATGTCAGTTGGAGGTTAATAACTATGGAAGACACACAGACACACAAATATACACACTTCCTGTTCTGCTCCCACTGTCAAGTAGCAAAGAAGGCTTTAAATATCAGTTCAAGATATCAAAACACTTCGTGATTAATTAGAGATTTATTTGTGCAAAACGTAATTACAGAAGAAAATCTGAGAAGAGAGGGGTCACTTTAAAACTTAATTTTTCCATTAATTAATTAACTTGAAAAAGCTTTTGCTATTTTTTTATGCTCACAGATGTAATGCATGCTCTTCAGGGAGTGCTGAGTGGCTTCAGTCATATCCTAATCTTTGTCAAGCCCTGAACTGTAGCCCTGCAGGCTCCCCTCTCCATGGGATTTCCCAGGCAAGAATACTGAGTGGGTTTCCATGCCCCTCTCCAGGGGATCTTCCGGGCCCAGGGGATGGAACCTGAATCTGTTGAGTCTCCTGCTTTGGCAGGTGGGTTCTTTACCGCTAGTGCCACCTGGTAAGCCGCTTATTTTAAACAGTGGGAAAAGATTCTGAGAAGAATAAATGGAATTTTATCTATAATCTCTACATAGAAATTACTGCTATTGACTAGTTAGCATATAGATTGCTGGACTACTGCTGAACTTTTGTTCTACTATAATGCATTAGTTATTATTTTTTCATAAGAAACTATCCTAAACCTGAGCTTGAAATTCCAACCATTGTTTAGCTCTTGCTTCTTCAGGTTGGCGATTTGGGCTGGGTTCAGCTGGGTGTCCTGGCACAAGAAAGTCTCAGGTAACCTAACCTGGGCTTGCTTCTTTGTCTGCAGTCAGCTGATGGATCAGCCTTGACCAGCACAGATGGGGCCTCTGGGACTTCTTCAGTGGCTTCCACTGCCTCCAACAACCTACCTGGGCTGGTTCACATGGTGGCCTCAGGTTTTAAGAGCAGCAGAAAGGTGTGCTTTGACACACACATACTTTTCAAGTCTTCGCTTCGATCATATTTGCTATTGTTTCTCTGGTAAAAATCAACCTAAGTGGCTGAGCCTAGAGTCAGGGTGAAAAGGACCTTCAAAGGGTATGGATACAAGGAGGCAGAAACAAATAGGTGGGACGTCCCTGGTGGTGCAGTGGTTAAGAATCTGCACTCCCAATGCAGGTGGCCCAGGCTCGGTCCCTGGTCAGGGAACTAGATCCTGCAAGCTGCAACTAAGACCCAGAGCAGCTGGGGGATAAAAGGAACAAAAGAAAGAAACAATTTGGGGACATACTGTAATCAACTCACCACAACTAAATCTACATTATTTGTAATAATTTAACAAAATTATTATATGCATGCTGAATCAGCCAGTGTTCTCTAGAGAAACAGAACCAATAGGATATATATACCTATATATCTCTATTGTGCATGCTAAGTCCCTTCAGTTGTGACTGACTCTTTGCAACTGTGGTCTGTAGCCTGACAGACTCCTCTGTCCATGGGATTCTCCTGGCAAGAAGACTGGAATAGGGTTGCCATGTCCTCCTCCAGGGGATCTTCCTGACCCAGGGATCAATCCATGTCTCTTATGTCTCCTGCACTGGCAGGCAGATTCCTTACCACTAGCACCGCCTGGGAAGCCCATATGTCTCTATCTGTATAAGTTATTCTTAGAAGAGTTCATGACTCATTTCTGTGAGATATTTTTATTCTTTAACTAGAATTAAACGTAACCTGATTTGTGTCAGATACACGTCTGCTTCTCCAATGAGCTTCAGCAAGGGCTTAATACATAAGCATAGGGTAGTCAGATTACTTTTAAAAATTGTCTTCTTCAAAGATTATTATATCTCTTACAGAGAGCAGATCATTCGAACAAAATTAAAGCATGGTTCGGAGAAATAGGTTTCAACTGGATTTTATTTCAATCATTTAAAAAAAGTCAGTATCGTCAGCTGACATTCTGGAACTTCTACAGTGTTCTGAGCTGATGGCTGGAAGTTGGGGTTGGGGGAGAGTCATGCTGGAAGAAAAGGATTTATTAGAATGATAAGGATGAGAGCCTCGTTTTCCAGGGCGAGTGGGATCACGGTAGCAACACAGGGAAAAGGCCAAGGGCAGCAAAGTCAGAGAGTGCTGGGGGTGTGTTCCCTAACTCACGTTTGGCTGGTTGCCCCTGGAAAGCTGATACTTGAGTGACAAGAGTTAGTAGGAAAGGAAAGCTGGCCTTATTTAGGAGGCCAGCAGCCTGGAAGAAGGTGGACTCATGTCCAAAAGCCAACTCCTAACTGCTGATCAGGGGCCAAGAGCTTTTAAAGGGGAGTTTCAGGGGTGTATATAGGCAGAGGGAGGGGGCTATGTGCAGAAACAGCACAGTCAGCTCTGACAGTATCTTGAAACTGGTCATCAGTGATGATCTGATCAGTGACATCTTGATTGTTTTAAGTACAGTTAACCTTCAGTTTCAGGGTCAATGTGTTTCCATTTCCTTGAGGCCAGTTCTTGGAATCATGCAAGGTGGAGAGGTTTATGTCACAGCTACAGTCTGGTCACCATGTAATTAACTCCTTCCACCTGGTGTGGGTTTCAGTATGTGTAAAACAGCTCAGAGGACTTGACTCAGAACACTATCCATAGCCCTTGAGGATGAACTAAATGTCCTTCAACTTTGCTTAATGGCTGATCTATTAATGTTTTGCCTGGTTTGACAGTTTCTCTTTGCTTCTGCATTTTCTTACTTCTTTGGTTAAAATTATCCTCTCACTAAAGTTTTTCTGCAGACAAGAGGCAGGAGGAGGGCATGGTGAGGGGGTCTGTCCTGGGAAGGCCCCATAGGGTCCTCCTCGGGTATAGATGGGGTCCTAGGGCTGGCGGGTGTGAGCTCTCATCTGACTCAGCTTCAACCAGACACACAGCCTTCATTCCGACAGACACAGGTCCACCTGGGCCACTGCCTGGGGCACTTTGATCTCAGGTGGAAAACTTGGATCCAGTCAAATTTTATTTGGAAGCCGTTTTTGGTGGCAAGCAACCTATAGAGGACACACAAGCAGGAACATGATGTACACGTGAAACATGCAGAATGTTCTAAGCCAATGCGACCTCAAAACGAAACAAAATAAAACAAAACCAGATTTGGCACATGGGCCACAGTTTGCTAAAGTGTGAAAGTGCTAGTCACTCAGATGTGTCTGACTCTTTGCGACCCCATGGAGTGTATCCTGCCAGGTCCTTGTGTCCATGGGATTCTCCAGGGAAGAGTACTAGAATGGGTTGCCATTTCCTTCTCCAGGGGATCTTCCTGATCCAGGGATTGAACCTGGGTCTGTTGCATGGCAGGTGGATTCTTTCCCATCTGAGCCAACAGGGAAGCCCACTGCTTCTTAGTCCCTGGAAAAAACACAAACTCCTAAGTGTGCTGTGAAGGACCCAGTTTTCTATCCTACCAGCAGGGCATGCTGACTCCATGTGCCTGATCCCGGTCCAACTTTATGTCCTTTTCTGTTTTCTCTGCACGTCTGAGCTGTATCCTCCTTTCGGAGTGAGCCATCCCAAACCTCTCTTAGCATAAAAGAATAAAACAAAGCTCACACCATGCTGCTTCAACTGCTCAGGTGGGGAAAATACCAGTTTTTGTTTGTGCTTTCAACTTCCGAAGTGCATACTTTTGCCTTTGGCTTATCAGAAGAGCTCAGAGCTGGTGATCCTGGGGCAGACAACTGCCGAGATGGGCTGAGGGGTGAGCAGGACATGCTCATCATGCCAGGGTCGTGTTGCCACCGCCGGAGCAATGTGCATTCCTGACCTGGTTCACAACAATCGCTCCAAAGACACCATTCTACAGGAAGGAAAATCAATAAGTAATTTCTTTCCTCCATGTAGCTCCATGGGTGAGAAGGACAACTCACACACACCCGCAGCCGGAAGGGCATGTGCCTGTAGTGAAAGGCAACATCCGGCACGGCTCTAAATAAAAATAGAGACAAACGGGAAAAGCAAAGAAGGCTGGAACAGATAGATGCTAATGGGTGTAGAACCATTTTTCATAGACATTTAAGTTTTGTTCACCCAGGCACTTTTGCATCAGGGCTGGTTCTTGGTAGAGCTATAATTCTATTTACAGATGGACAACATGGACTATTTTTCAGGATGAAGGGTGAGTGTCAAATCTCTCTTGAATCTGAATCTATCCCATGGCCTCCTCCTCATCCCTTCCTGTCTGGAGAGTACTCTACCTGAAATTGCAAGTAAGTGATGAAATGTGAGTGTGTTGGGAAGAGAATTTCTTCTGTACTTTTGAAACGGAGCTCACCGCCATGGTAATCTATCATTTTTTTCTTTTTTTTTTGCTTCTAGAGCACTGCCACTTAAATGAAGCTGATTCAGCTGAGCTTGAGGAAACAATAGCAATATCAAGTGAAAGAAGCTTAGTGGTTTTGTGGCTGATACATGCTTATTTCTTCTGTGCTTTCTGAAATAAGTATTGTAGACAGAGCTCTTCATTCTGTTCTTTCAGTGAGTGGATAGCTACTTAGACTTAAAACATTTTTTCATACTTTGGCGAAGGGGTCACTCCAAATAAATGAACTTAAATGCTTCAAACATTTTGACAACTTATTTTTCTGGGCAAGCTAGCAAACTCATTTTCTTTCTGACTTGCCTTTCCCAGTAGGTGATGAAATGCAGATGTAACAATATTGCCAATTAGATCAAGATGATGAAGCAACAGAAAAGTTCTAGAAACAACCCTTGATCCATTAATAGGATTAATGGTCCCATTATGTCATCTAACAAGCTTTATTTTCCTCTGTGTGCTGAGAAGCATGAAATTATCATGTAAATAACGTCACGTCTGTGCAAACAATTTACAAGGTGCTCTCCAAATTCAAATTTAACCTGTCATTTCTCTCAGCTTGTTAACCGGTGTTATTTCTTGAAGTTTTCTTCCATATTACATGAGAATTGGATATTGATTCCTTATTGAGCCCTCATCCCCATGTGGCAGGAATCCATGTAATTTTAAGGGGAATGAGTATCCATTGATATGATTTGATACTAAGATTCTATGAGCAAAGATAGCCAGAAATAGGTTTGGATGAATTTCCTTAGCATTCCTAGCTGGCTTCATTAACTCCTTTAAAGGTAATTTAATTTTCTTTTTGCATTTACCGAGTTTGTTTTTATGTCTTAATGCTTGTGTGCTGTAGGTCCCTGTGGCGGCCTAGCTTCCGGATTATTCTCCATGGAGCTGCATTAGATAAGTCTGCATGCAAAGGCTGGCAATGGTGGAAAAGGAGTGATCATTACAGAATCATGACCGTCCTGATCCCTAAAACAGCCTACACAGCATGTATCCAAATCCTGCACATTGGATGCTGAAATTTAATGATGTTCCTTTCTAGAAAAATGCAGTTTCTGGCTTGTGTGTTTTGGTGTGGGTTATTTGCTATTGTCAAAGGCTTTCTTGGTGGCTCAGCAGTAAATTATCTGCCTGCCAATGCAGGAAACACGAGTTCAATCCCTAGGTCAGGAAGATCCCCTAGAGATGGAAACGGCTACCTGCTCCAGTATTCTTGCCTAGAAAATCCCATGGACAGAGAACCCTGGTGGCTACAGTCCATGGGGTCACAAAAAGTTGGACACTGCTTAGACAAAAACAACAATAAGCGGTTTGCTATTGTAATACACACACACAAACCACATGTACACCCCTTCATTGACAACTTGTATTAATATTCAATGCAAACTCAAACCATTACAAAGAGAATGAAGAAGTACATTCTGAAGCCTTTAAATACTTCAAGTGTATGTTTCACATCATTGTATTCAGTTCAGGCCTTGCTACTCAGGAATGGGGTTTCCTTAGCCAGGAGGTTTCTTTCTGAGGTACCTTTTGTTCTGTAGTCAAATGTCTTCAGGTGGCTATTAATGGTTTCTTATGGTGGCATCATCATTCTTGCTAAAATGCTATTCCTTTGGGCTCTCATATTCAGCACCCAACTGATGGTAAATCAAGCTTTAGCATCTCAGGGAATATGAGGGCTGGAAAATATTTTCTCCTCTCACCTGGATTCTGGCAGAACAATGAGATAACAATCTCTAACCCTCTTCTCCAGCCACGTCTTTAAAGAGGCTGTTGTGGGTAGAGGCTGTTTTCAGCATGTACGGTGTATGTGGACAAAGGGGAGAAACGGCAAAAAAACCCCACGAAGGCTGACATTATGAAGCTCTAAGATTTGTAGTTTCCTAGCTAAACAACAAGTGGTGCTAGTGGGGAAAAACCCACCTGCGATTGCAGGAGATGAGAGACTTGGGTTCCAATTCTCGGTCAGGAGGATCCCCTGGAGGAGGGCATGGCAACCCACTCCAGTATTCGTGCCTGGAAAACCCCATGGACAGAGGAGCCTGGTGGGCTACAGTCCATGGGGTCAGAAAGATTCGGACCTGATTGAACACGCATGTACACCTCTAAACATCTAGGTCTCCTGAAGATGGTACTGGGACTCTGCTTTTACAAATGTTGGGTGTTTGGGGAGTCGGCTATTATCCTTCAGCATAGTTGAAAAGGCAAAGGAGTGATCATACTGCTTGTGGGTCATCCAAGGACAGTGACTTCCAGGTGGCCATAACGGCCACTTTGACAAAGCGGCTTGTGTTAAGCAGACACTACTTTGTGGGTAATGAGGCCTGCCTGGGTAGCCAGTTTCATACCTGTCACTCAGGCTGATCTGAGCACATCAGGGGTGTCCTTGGAAGGTGAACTGGAGGTGACTTCTCACGCAGGCTTTTTATCACCGATGTGGGCACCAGTGGGAGGAAGCCTGCAGCCCCGTGAATGTTTACTGAGGACTCACCACAGAATACTTACAATGAAAACAAGCTCCTTGGAATTACCTCCTTTACTGGTATAACCCAGAATGCCCTGGTGTTGACACCATCGACCTAAGCATGGAGTGATTGTGAAGACCACCCTCATGGACTGCATCTGATTTTATGACAGGTTGTCAGGAAAAAGAGACTCCAGTGTAGTGTCATTTTCCATCACCTTTGAACCATTTACAAATATGCTCTTGGCAGGAGTCTTGGGAGCCACATGAAAAATTGCACTTGCCCATTGTACCACGTGATGATACAGATAGCCCAGGTGGCCAGTGACAACGCGTTTCCTTGGTGTGGCTCCCTCAGCCCTCCCTTGGGATAAGGCAGGTAGACTTGCAAAGACTAACTCTCAGAGAAGTGCCTCACCTTCAGTGGGATCACAAACAAACTTTCCTTGATGGGTCAAAGTCACTCCGCGGTTACTGTCTCAGGAACTGTGTGGCAGCTGGTTTTCTACTGGCTCCTCTCGGAAACTGTGGCTTAGGTGCTTGTCCAGTTTGTCCTGCTGTTCCTGACCAACCCATCAATGACGTGTGACCATTGGCTACCAGACCCCCGAGGAGCCCCCTTTGAAAGGGGAGTTTGGTCCTGTGATCCATCTCATGACCTTGACTTGGCACACTGTGGGCCTTTAGGCTATTCTTGTTAGAGGAAATGTGTTGACTGAAACCACCCACCTTGGCCAGCACCATAGTAACCTCCTTTGAGTGAGTTATTTTACAGTGAGAGGTCCTGGCAAGGAACACAGAGCTAATAAGCCACCACCACCAAGAAGAGTTTGGGAAAGGTCAAAAGGAGATGCCACATGTCCGACTATCTCCCAGAATCACTGGAATCCATCCAGAATCACTTCTGGATTCAGAATCACAATCCAGAATAACTTCTTATTGGAATCTGCTAGGTAGTTAGAATAGGAGAAAGGAGTCCAAAGTGGCGGTGGCTAACAGATAAGGAAGGGAAAAGTCCATGAATATAGAACAAAGGAAGGTCCAAGGACCAAAGTGAGAACCTCAGTTAGAACAAACAGCACGCCTGGCTAGCCCAGTTTACAGGGCAGGCCCGGGGTGGGGATGGGGGGAGAAAAAACATATAAAAAGGGGAGCCAAAATTGGGTCAGGGCCTCTCTTCTCTTCGCGTCTTTTGGGTTGGCATGCCCTCATGCCTCGAGGATGTATTTTCCCTTACTTTCTAAATAAAACTGAGCTGTAACACTGTTCCATTGCTTCAAATTTTTGTTGCAACAAGACAGAACCAAGGAAACTGCAAACTCCCCCGACACATTCATCTTGGCTGAGTAATGCATGTACCACTAGGAAGGACCTTGAGTCAGAATGATTGGTCGGAGACAACCCAGAAATTAATCTCATCAACATAAAACCCAAGACTGCAAGCCATGTGGCAGAGAGGTCCTCCTGGGTTCCCTTAACTTGCTGCTCTCCTCCCACACACCTCTTCCCAAGAAAGCCTCTTGCTTTGTCGGCACATGTGTCTCCTCGGACAATTCATTTCCGAGAGTTAGACAAGAGCCCAATCTCAGGCTTTGGAAAGCATCCCCCTTTCTCCACCACTCTTGTCCTTCAGGAATAACCCTTATCCCTTTCTCAGAAACGGTTTCTGTGCTGGAATCTGGCCCAGATTCCAGGTGAGCCATGGCTTTGGTGCTGAGTTCCTGGTCTTTCATTAAGTGGGAGCCAACCCCAAGTAGGAAGACAGGCAGTTTCCAGGAGATAGAAAAGGCAAGAAGACAGTCTCCCTCAGAGTCTGTGGAGGGAAGGCAGTCCTGCTGTCAGCTTGATTTTAGCTCAGGAGGGTGCATTTTGAGCTTCTGACGTCCAGAACTGCAAGATAACAGATTTGTGTTGTCTTAGGCTGCTGTGTCTGTGACAGTTTGTTTTGATGGGAATGGGGATGGGAATGAACAGCAATGGGAATGAGCCTAGGCACAAACAGATGAGCTGGGGTCTCACACACGGGGAGCAGAGATCTGTCTGGGCTCAGGGGAGGAGGGTAGAGGCTGGACGGGGTCTCTGGGTCCTGAGAGCGGAGGAGGCTGCAGCTGCCTCTAGCAGTGCCCTGGGGGAGGGGCGAGGCCCTTTGGGGGGGTGGTGTCTGCAGGATTCTGGACAGCTGGGACCCTGGGCTACCCTGGCCCCCAGGCCAGACCCTGAGACTGGAAGGAGTCTCACAGTGCCCTGTGCTGGTCACATCCTCCACGGCCTTTCTCCCCCAGTTCCAGCTGAAGATGTTCTCTCCATGTGGTGCAAAAAACAGAAATCTAGAAGCATTTCTCACCATGCTCCTCCCCACACTCCATCCCCAGTTCATCCAAATTTCACAGTCCAGATTGAATAGCCTGGCCCTAAGCTTCCTCTCTGATTTCACCAACTATTGTCCTTCTGACTACTTCTGTTTGCCACAAAGATAACGTGGATTTTCCCTTTAGGGATTTTGCTTTCTCTGTTTCAGGAAATTCTTTTCTTCCCCTTCCCTTTGGGTCTCACCTCACATGTCACCCAGTAGAGGGACCTTCCCTGACCCAGGACGCCTGCAAACCACTGTCGTCTACCATGTCTCTGGGTTTGATCTTCTTCATAGTCTTTAATCCTATTTGAACCAGTTTTGTTTGTTGGATTTTGTGCTAATGGTTATCCTCCCTTGAGAAGAAGGAAGACCATGACTGTCTTGTTCACTGTGGAGTCTTCTGTGCCCAGAGTGGCACCTGCATACTATAGGTACACTACATCGTAAACACCCCCAGGATCTTTGAAATGTTCTCTCTCCAGCCCCATCACCTTATTTCCCAGTTGGATTTACAGTGAGAGACACTTCATAGAGAAGCAAAGTTTGAATTGTGTCTGGGCTTGAACCTGCTGGAATAATTACTTATTTTCGAGCTGGCCTGTAAGGAGAAGGCCAAGTAAATCCCAGCGGGTCTGGTGCTTCCTAAATACTAGACAAGCCCATGACGTCGGCAGTGTGGGGCAATCAGTACAAGGCTGAGAACTTAATTCATGTGTTAAATAAACATATCCCATAGATTTAATGGGCAATGCATTACTGTACCTGCTTTGAGCCCTTCACATGCTTTCAAATTAAAGATTGCATTCCTGGGAAGTGAAGTGAGAAACATACAGTTTGGGATTGAATTATTTTGGGAAAGTTTCTTGCTTTCTTTCAGTAAATGTAACAAGAGAGAAGTCTTACACAGATTTAAATTTAAATAAGATGTTTCCCCTCTACCTTAATAAGACTCTTCCTTCACTGTGCCCCAGTGGTTGTGGAATACAAATGCTCCCGTCATCTACTATCTCTGCCTCCTACCACTATCACTACTGCTATTATCACGACTGCTAAAATTACTGCCACTAGTACAAGTCCCACCACTAAACAATCACTGCTACAATTGCTTCTGCTTTAAGTGCAACTACTACAGTTACTCCTCCTCCTCCAATTGCTACCAATACTACCACGACTATCAGTACTACCATGATGACTATTGCCAGTATTAACACCACTGAAAATGACCCACAAGATTTGTCAAGCTTCTTTCATTCCAAGGTCCCACTTCACGTCCTTTATGGGCTGACTGTTTTTTTCTTTTCTTTAAATTTTTGTTTTGGAATAATTATAGGTGTCAAAAATGTCCTGGGATGTCCTAGTTTACCCCAAAGGTAACATCTCATGCAACTCCGGCACAATATCAAAACCAGGAAACCAACATTGGAGATTCTTTCCATTTTAATTAAGAATGCATCATTTTCCCCCTAAGTTTATAAATTTTATTTCCGCCATGGTCCATACATAAATTCAGTCAAGGAAGAGGTGTACATTTACTGGTTGTTTGATGATTACATGATTAATTCTCACAAAATTCATAATATTTTTGGTTATAGGTGGCACCTTTTTGCATTTTTGCCACTTTATTCTCTCAAAGACTTGTAAGCAAGTCATTGATTTGAAGTGAATAATGCTAGTGGAAAATATCTGAGAGGCCTGGAGTTTTGGGGCACTCATTTTTTTGTTTTTTCCTTGTTTTATTTATTATGCTTTTGTTGTTGTTGCTGTGGTTTTTAGGTATTACTTGCAATATCAGATATTGTATTGGCTGATGCCATTTCATGACATAAAGTCTTGAAGTGCTGTATCGTAGTGGGGCAAAGTTTTTAATGTGTCAACCCTTTACTTGTATGATAAAATGAAGTGAAGCACTATTCCATCTAGTTGAAGGAGCACTGGTGTTTGCTATGAGTGACTGGACTCTAGGGCCCCCCTTTCTTTCTCAGCAGGATACTAGCCCTGTAACCTCTGGAGAGGGACTCAAGTGAAGGAAATTCTAGGAAGAAGCAATCCTCTGCCCTGGAGTCAGTCAGATGAATTATTTGTGGAGTCTTTGGAAGTCAGCAAAGCGGTTTTGCTTCATCTGTGCAGAATAGCCACAGACAAAAGAGCCTCACAAGATCCCTTTCAAACTTCATGAATTTCTTACTGCAGTTTTCCTGGCATAAGGCATGGCCTGAAACATTAGTCTGGTTATTCTGATTGCTTCAGTAATCTGATCAGACGTTTCCATAGGGAACACTGTCATGGCTTCATTCTTTGTATATTTTTTTCTCCTTACAATCATGTTGCTTCACATTTTTGGGGTGCTGGTGTGAGGAACAGATGTGTTCCTTTAGCACCTTTAACATGTAAACTCATCATTTAGGGGCAAGAGACCCAGTGGACACAGATGAGGGGGGTGCTTAAAGGGGTCCTTCTAGTATGGGAGCTGTGTGGTGACCAGGGGTTTGAAGTTGAACTCATTAACTCACTACTCAAGTTCTTAGCCCTAGCTGCATTTCACAGCAAACATGCCAATGTTTGAGTCTCATGAAGATCAACTAGTTCATAATCTTCAGGCATCAGTATTACAAAGAAAAAAAAAAAAAACATGTCAGGTGTATAGACAGGGCTGACAGCCACTGACCAAGGTGCTGAAAACATGTCAATGAAATAAGTGGTGTTATGCTTGAATTCCCTTATTAAAGGATAGGATTAAGCAGACTGAGTGATATCCACTGTGAAGGGGAGATGAGGAATGAGAGAGATGCATCTTTGCCGTGAAATGTGGGTCACGGGGAGCACTGGTGTCCATTCTGGGAGGCACAGTAGGCCAGTTAGCAAAGTCAATGTGGTGGACGGTGCTCGGTCAGGTTGGGTGGTAGTTCCACCGGTCTGTGCTCTCCAAGTGAGACCCTCGTCCATGGGTGGGGTGCAGGAGCAGGATTCTTTTTGCCAAGAGACTAGCCGTGGTATCTAAGTGAACTAGATTCAGGAAGGAAGTGTCGTGGTCAAGATGGGAAGTAGGCAGTATGGGTGACCTTCCACTTCCTGTATAAGGCAGCAATTTCCCCACCTCCTATAGATGGAATCACAGATCCCTTAGGCGCTCCAGTAGCCCACTATCAGGTGATGGGGAGGAGGGAGAGAGAGGCCTGGGAGTCAGAAACTCCCTGATCTTGGGCTTCATCTGATGGGAGGAAACATAAAATTCTGGATGCCTGTTGAGGCTAAGTCTTCTTCTTGGAATTTTCCATGATGGCTGCCCCACTGGGGTGGACTTGGTCTGTGAACAGTGACCACTGGGGGAGGTCTTACTCTGGAGAGAGAGGGAGAATGGCTGAGTACCCTCCTACTCCCCTCCATTTGCTCAGACACCCCACAGTACTATGACTAGTGCATTCATATCCTGTAATTGGCTTTAATAATTTAGCATCACTGTCTTATAATTAGTCTCTTCTGTCTCCTTTTTAATCAGGTCTCATCCAATCACATCTTAAAAAAAGACTGTAAAACCTCATAATACAAAAGTGAGAAAGTTGACACCTGAGCTGGTTTAAATTGGCCTCTAGAAGGTTTGACACTGTTGAATTGAGTTGATCTTCTGTAATCACAATTCTCTCTCCCCAACCCTGCTAGAAGCCACTCATTAATTATAGATAGAAAATATAAAAGTTGGTTTTCCTGCCTTGCATTTATCACAGAGATGTATAGTAAATGCAGTGAAATTGCATTGCTAAACTTGAACTTGTCTTAAATGAAACTGACCTTTAAATTATCCTTCAAACTTTCCCCCCTAACCCTCACCCTCAAATAACTATTGGCCCATAGACCAACTTTTATTAATGACATATTAAATTTGATTAACTTTATTTGAGCTCAAGCTGAAGAGGTTGGAAAATAGCTTTTACTGCATGCTCTAGGTGAAATCTAGTGTAATATATTATATTAATATGCCATTTGATCCTCCAACTGAGATAAAGAAACAGAATTATGTTGGCAAATGGAAATCACAATGCAATCTCAGCCCAGACCAAGTCATCAAAACTAAAAGATACATTTTTATAATTCAAAACCAGAGAAGATGATGTCATGGATGGACATTACGATCCTCTCCCATCCTGGGCATCAGTCTCCTGTAGTTTGGTTTCATGGGATCCTGAAACCTCTTCCTCATCATTTCTCTTCATCAGTGGTCTTTGTCTAGGCTTTCTTATAGTTCCTAAGCCCTTATGTTTTAGCTCTTATCCTGTGCTACATTCCTGGTCTTTAAATGGGGGATGAAAAGGTACATAGAGCATCACAGGAAACCTCCCACCCAGCTCCTGAATCCAAACCAAGATCTGAGCCACTTTAGCATAATAAGACAAGTATGTACCAGGACGGAGCAGTTCCTGATGATGTGGAGACCATAACAACCTTTCTTTCCCCTTGTCTTCCCAGCATGAGGCTTCTCCGGTAACTCAGTCGTAAAGAATCCACCTGCCAATGCAGGAGACTAGGGTTTGATCCCTGGGTCAGGAAGATCCCCTGGTGAATGATATGGCAACCCACTCCAGTATTTTGCCTGGGAAAACCCACTGACAGAGGAGCATGGTGGGCTACAGTCCAAGGGGTCACCGAAAAGTCAGACATGACTTAGCAACTAAACAACAACAACAACTTCCCAGCCTGCCTCCTAAGTCCCCTCACCTGAGGCTCAAAGCGTGAAAGAATAAAGTCTGATACAATGTATCCCCTTGTGTGTAACTATAGGAATTCTAAGAAGTGCTGTCAGAGATGTTAGAGTTCACTGCTTACCCTCCGGAAAACTGACCAGATAAAAGGGACTCCACAAGCTCCCGTATACATCTCACTTGTCTTGCAGATAATTCCCACTTCCTTCCAGGTGAAGATCTTTTATAAGCTCTCTTATTATTACTTTTTATATGCAGAATGGAGATGCTAAGAGAAAATATCTTTTATGAGTGAATTCACTTAATATTGATGGACACATAGCTAGCTTCAGTAAATGTTAGCTGCTGTCACTTCTGAGAAACCATTTTATATTGCTGTGTGTTTAGACACAGAAGTTAGGTGAGACACATTTGCAAAACTGAATAGATGAATCAGGGGAATAGTCTAGCATATTTTATGCTTCATACCTTTGTTAAGGATTGAATTGTGTCATCATTGTCAACGAACTGAACATTTCATTTGTTAAAGTCTTAATGTCTAGCACCTTAAAACGTGACCTTATTTGGAAACAAGTTCATTGAAGATGTAATTGGTTGAGAAGAGGTCATTAAGATGGGCCCTAATCCAATTTGACTGTGTGTTTTATTTGGACACAGAGATATACAAGGAGAAGGCCATGTGAACATGAAGACAGCTGTTCAAATGGCCATATGAATGGAACCTGAAGGTCAGAATGGAACTTGAAGACAAATCAAGGAGAGGGGCCAGGCTTTGCTTCTTTCACTGAAAGTCTAGGTAGCATTCAGTTATGTGTTTTAAATTTATAATGAAGATTTTACAGCTTCATATACCTTTGATGGGGCTAAATGGTAGACCATGGTATTCAATGATCCATCAAGTTTAAAAGTTATCCAACTATGTTGGGGGATAAAAACCTGGCTTGCTCAGGTGTCAGCTGTGTTCTGTTGGTATACTTTGCTGGTGAGGTCTGGGAAACAGCAGTCACATTGAATAGTAATAAAGATCAATAGCAATGTCAACTTGCAGTCTGATGAACCCACCAGTTCTAAAATCCCTTCATGCTGTTCAGGTCTGCTGGGCTGGGCTTGGGAGGATGATAAGTCGTCTGGTGCTGGAGTGATTTTTTGGTGGTCAGTTAAAGCAAAAACAAAACAAAACAAAAACCATGGGGTAAATAAGTGAAGGACAATCCATTATATGGGATATATCCCATTATATGGGACACCTGCCAAAGCTATTTTTTTTAGGGCAGTTGTGCCTTTTTTTCCTTTGGAAAATGAACAGAACAATTTGCTGTCACTCTCACTGCCCCACTCTGGCCTAGACTCACATCACTTCATGCCTGCATAATTGAAGCCGTTTTCCCACTGGTCGTCTTGCCTTCTTTCTCTGTCCCAAAGCATTTTTACTGCAGGAAGGTTTGTGCCCTAAAATATCCCATTTATCAAGTACATACCCTTTTAGAATCAGTTTATCAATATCCACGAAATAGCATCCCCATTGCACATGGGACAAACTGTAAACTTCACACAACATTCTAGATATTCTGTGTTCAGATGACAGTCTGGTCAGCAATAGTTTTTCATTATTTACTGGTGCCTGTCTTCACTTTTTTTTCACATTGTTTTCCAGAAAACCAAATACGCTTTTCTATGACTATCTCTTTTTTCTGTCTTTTCTTTATTCAAGTGGATACTCTCTTCTCTGCCCAAACAAATTCTGTGCCTGCTTACGCCCTGCTAGAACTAGCTTCACTAAGAAGCTTATTTTATTTTTGAACACTTCAATTGCCATTGTCTCTGTGAAATAATAAGAAATAAATATGTATTGGTCTCTGCCCCTGGTTGACATAGAGTTCCTAAAACCCTTGTAAATAGAGGTGCTAGGAGGATCTTTTGTTCTAATATTTAGTCTTTGATCCATCCTGGTTTCTTGTGCAGGACTCCTAAGTCTTTTCTGAATTCTTAAGTGATAGGAGTATCTGACACTGAGCTCCTAGATCTCTTGAAATGTCCCGGACGATGGAACTCTTCTCGTCTAATGAGGTGATGCTTGGTGGGTTCCTGGATGAGGGCCAGTCACCAGGGAGACCCAGCCATGATTAGAGGCTTAGAACTTTCAGCTCCTCCCTCCATCCCCCAAGCAGGGAGAATGGCTGCAAATGGAGTTAATAACCAATTACGCCAGATTGGTGAACATATCCATGTACTGGATGTGCCTCAGCTCCATAGGGACAGACGGTCCTGCACTTGGGGCTCTCCCAGACCCATGTATCTCTTCCTCTATCTGTTTAATTATGTCTTTTATCATATCCTTTATTATATAATATAGCGTAAACACATG
The DNA here is from genome assembly GCF_963930625.1 of Muntiacus reevesi. NCBI lineage: Eukaryota > Metazoa > Chordata > Mammalia > Artiodactyla > Cervidae > Muntiacus > Muntiacus reevesi. The sequence goes on along the minus strand of NC_089262.1, from coordinate 8,310,253 downwards.
TAAATGTTCCCTTGAGTTTTGTGAGGTGTCCTAGCAAATGATTTAATTCAAAGAGAGGGCTGTGGGAATTCTGATTTGTAGCCAAGTTGGATAGAAGTTGTGGATAACCTGGTTGGCATTCCGTGCCATTGGCATCTGCAGGGGAGAGCCGTCTCTTGGGTCTGAGCCTTTAATCTGTGTGGTCTGTGCCAACTCCGGTTAGTATCAGAATTGAATTGAACGGTAGGGTACCCAGCTTGTGTTGGAGAGCTGCTCAATGTGTGGAAAGTGGAACCAGGTGTCAGAAGTGGGAGTAGAGGAGAAACGCAGGAGTTCTTCCTCACATACTCTCCTATTTTGGTGCTGCATCATTTCTGGACTGTGATCTTCATTTGTATTAAGTCACTCACTACTGTTCATAGCCATTTGTTGCAATTTGTAGGTCAGGTTCAGAATCAAATCTTCTTGAGAGCCGGAATCACGTCCATCCTATCTTTCCTTGTAGATTCCTCAGGGTCTGCCCCAGTGCTCAACAGGGGAAGCTCTCAGTAAACATCTGATGAATGAGTGAGCGGTACAAAGCAAAGTGGCAGTGAATCTGAGTCCAGCTACACTGACCTCCAAGACAGAAAACTGAGTTTCAGAGACTTGCTCCTCAAACAGGGTCTATCCCTGATAAACTGTTCTGTTGCAACTGAGTACAGCCAGCATTGTTCTTTCCAACATAAACTCAACCCCTTAGAACAAGTGTATCTTAAAATATAGAGTGTCAACTTAAACGGAATGAAACGTATGTCTTGGTCTTGTGTAAGTCAACTGTACTCTGCCTGGTGGGTGAGGTGGGCTCTGTGTTCAAGCATTCTTGGATGAGGTGTTGCATTTGAAATTGAACGGATTGAGATCCATGTATATGAATAGCTGAATATCTCACTGTTCACCTGAACCTATCACAACCTTGTTAATCTGCTATACTCCAATGCAAAATAAAAAATTTTAAAAGAAATTGAACAGAATGAAATCCATTGACCAATTTGGGAGCTTGGCTCTGGGTTGTGAATCATCTTCCCATGATGTCCTGATCACTTGGGCTCCCCAGGAACATCACAACTTTGATTTCTCTCCGAAGAAAAGTCCTGTAAGATTAATACAAGGCAACTATATGGATCTTTTCTGGAATATGTATCATAAGAAAACACTTAAAATGCGTATTGCTTTCTATGTCAATTTACTTAGACCCCAGTTTTCACTTTGTGTGAGGAGAGAACTTATTTAACATTTTCATCTCCAGATTTTTTTTTTTTGTCTTGTGTTCACACTGGGAGGGGATTGGTCATCCTGGTCCCTCTGCATTCCTCTGTTGGTCATCACTCTGAGTGACATTAATCACAGTGGTTTTCCTATAAAGTTGTTTATCATAGAGAGTATAAAGTATCTCTATGTGTGGGCTAGTTAATTTTGCTCTCTATCCTGGGGGTGGTTAGTTAGCTTTTATAGTGCCTTGAAGAGGAATGCACTCACTACATTGATAGGCGTGCTTAGCATTTTAAAGATGATGAACATGAGTGTACAGTCCAGCTACCTCTGCTCCAAATCCTCAACCAGCCCCATCCACAAATCTCTGCACTGGAGATTGGTTCACTCATGTAAGGACTTTTGGAAATAATTTTTATGACTGTGTGGATTACAAAAAACTGGAAAATTCTTCAAGAAGTGTGAATACCAGACCACTGACCTACCTCCTGAGAAATCTGTATGCAGGTCAAGAAGCAAGAGTTAGAACTAGGCATGGAAAAACAGATTGGTTCCAAGTTGGGAAAGGAGTACATCAAGGATGTATATTGTCACCCTGCTTTTTTCACTTATATGCAGGGTACATCGTGAGAAATGTCGGGCTGGATGAAGCACAAACTGGATTTAAGATTGCTGGGAGAAATATCAATAACCTCAGATATGCTGATGACACCACCCTTATGGCAGAAAGCAAAGAACTCAACAGCCTCTTGATGAAAGTGAAAGAGGAGAGTGGAGAAGTTGGCTTAAAGTTCAAAATTGAGAAAACTAAGATCATAGCATCTGGTCCCATCACCTCATGGCAAATAGATAGGGAAACAATAGAAACAGTGACAGATGTTATTTTCTTGGGCTCCAGACTCACTGCAGATGGTGACGGCAGCCATGAAATTAAAAGATACTTGCTCCTTGGAAGAAAAGCTATGACCAAACTAGATAGCATATTAAAAAACAGAGACATTACTTTGTAAACAAAGGTCCCTCTAGTCAAAGCTATGGTTTTTCCTGTAGTCATGTATGGATGTGAGATTTGGGCCATAAAGAAAACTGAGTACCGAAGAATAGATGCTTTTGAACTCTGGTGTTGGAGAAGACTCTTGAGAGCCCCTTGGACAGCAAGGAGATCCAACCAGTCCATCCTAAAGAAAATCAGTCCTGAATATTCATTGGAAGGACTGGTGCTAAGCTGAAACTGCAATACTTTGGCCACCTGATGCGAAGAACTGACTCATTGGAAAAGATCCTGATGCTGGGAAAGATTGAAGGCAGGAGGAGAAGGGGATGACAGAGGATGAGATGGTTGGATGGCATCACTGACTTGATGGACATGAGTTTGAGCAAGCTCTGGGAGTTGGTGATGGACAGGGAAGCATGACATGCTGCAATCCATGGGGTTGCAAAGAGTTAGACACAACTGAGCAACTGAACTGACTGATGAGAGATGCACATGATAATTGGCATGTGTGAGTTGGTTAAACCCTGTCCAGGCCCCTCTGCCCTCCTGTGGACAGGTTGCAGGATCTGGAGCCCCAGCAGGCTCTGTGTGCTCCTTTAGCGTTGCCCTTGACCTAGGGCTCAGCTGCATTTTCCTTCTGGCCTCTTAATTGGGAATTCTGTGTCTAGATCACTCAAGATACTCCAGAAGCACCAAAGTGGCTGACAGCTAGGGCTCCAATGAGTTTATGGGCACAAACTGCTTCTTGCCAGCTTTCCAAGAAACATGAAACTTGTGTGCGCTTGCCAGCAAACATGCGTGTGGCAGAACTGTGTCCTAAACCTGCTTTTCATGGTGATGTGTCTTTTGGTGGTAGCAGGTCTGTGTGGAAGGGGCTCTCTTGCCCTTTTATCATCTCTGGGCACTACCAACATCTACTGGCAAGGGCAAGCTTACTTTAGGAGGGTTGTCAAAACCATACATGCATGCTGTTTAGACCTAGGTCCTCTTACTTGAAGAATTCTCTCTTATCCCAGAGCCAAGAGTACTGGTAATAATAAGATACTGTGATGGTTCATTTTATGTGTCAACTGCACTGGACTGAGGGCTTGCCCTGGTGGTTCAGGAGGTAAAGAATCTGCCTGCAACACAGGAGACCGAAGAAGATCCCCTGGAGAAGGGAGTGGCTACCCACTCCAGTATTCTTGCCTGGAAAATCATATATGAATATATGAAAATCATATATGAATATATATATATATAAAATATATATCAGCCTCCCTCCTACTGGTTCTGTTTCTCTGCAGAGCACTAATACAGGTACAAACTTAAGCTGAAGATGTATATTTTCCAGAGGGTTATTTTTGAATTTAAAAAATATCAGATTATTATGAATAATTGTTAGGCTAGGGAAATTAGCCTATTTAATTAAGATGAGATATGTATTAATAGTTTAAAACTGAGTCATTAGAAACATAAGGATTACTTACAAACAGTAACAGTCCTACTTAGGATTCTGAAGTGAGCCCCTGTGTAATTAGAAAATGCATTGTTATGAAATACAGAGAATTAATTAAAGTTAAAATTAGAGGGAGAACATTGAAGATATGTCCTTCGCCCACGTTTTGTCTCCAACTGTTGTGTTTCACATATCAATCTAAAACAGAAAATGGGTTCTTTCATCTGCAGGCTTCCAGTAATTTTATCTTTCTTTCCCTTCAGATAAATGGTTTCGTTGCTTTCATCATCTTCCCGGTACATTTTGATCTGCTTTGTCTACTAAAGTGAAAGAAACATGCTTAATAAAGCCAAATGACTTCTTCCTAATGTTAATTCAGTAAACAAATGAACCCTTCTAAGAATGGGAATGGATGATCTCATAACACTTGACTTTAGGCAAAGATACATGCCTACTTTGTCATTCCCAGAAAGTTATTGCGGTTGGAAACAGCAAGTGTCTCTCCAGGCTCTGGGGATGGAAGTGCTGTTTGCACCTTAACAGGCAAAATGAGCACAGGCAGACCTTCTCAAAGTGACCTGAGGTCAACTCTCTTGCTCTAGAATTTCACCCTGCCCTCCAGCATCACCCGGACTGACAGCGGAAATAAACTGTCTTGCTCCTAATTTATTACTTCTATCTGCACTTTGAAAAGAAATGAAAAAGTCCCAGATCTGAGATAGAAGGTTTGTGAGAAATTCCATGTTCACCACATGTTTTTTTTAAAAAAGTCTTTCCCAAATGTAGCATTTTTAATTCAAGAAGGAATTTTTTAATAAAAATATTTTTCTTTTTAGTTTAAAGTTCTAATAGGTTATTTGCGTGAGTTCAATGGGCCTTTCAGACTGAAATATTACTTTCAAGATGGTCATGGTGTCAAAAAAAAAGTGAATGTTTGAAAGTAGCAAAGACTTACATTTGTATAGCATTTTAGAATGCAAAGAACACTCATTCAGTCCTCACAATGACCCTGTTGGATAAACAGTATTTTCATTTTACATATGAGTGTCTGGAAGTTCAAAGAAATTAAATACATTGCCTAATGTTGTGTTCACAGTAGTGTGGTGGACTATTAACTCAAACCCAGAAACTGCAAATCCAGTTTTCTTGAGAAACTGGATTTCCTTGAGAAAAAAGCCACACTAGCTTTCTTTAAAGCATCTACTGAAGAAAAATTGAAACTCCCCCTCTCAGCCTTCTGGGGAAGCAACCACCTTCCCTAGGATTTCAGAAATTCAATAATGCAGATGTTCTCAATGTAAAATGCATGCATGCGAAGGCTCACTAACAGACCTGTCCTTCTGAACTATTGTATCCAAGCTGTTTTCCTGGATCATGGCTTGAGGATCACAGCCGAACTGTGGTCTCTCATCCTAACTCTGAAGTTTATCATGTATTCAGTAGGCCCAGACACAGTGGATGCACTTAGGAAGCATTTCCATGTTCATGGGGTTGGTCTCACTGTTAAAGAAGGTACAAAATAATTCGCAAGTGTTGAAAATGAGAGCTTAGAATATTGACATGCTTAGACCTAGAAAATGTTACCAAAAAAGTCATGGCAGAACAATGAGAGCCTAGCATAATTTCTCTGCATGCATGCCTGCTAAGTTGCTTCAGTTGTGTCCGACTCTTTGCTGTCCTATGGACTATCCACCATGTTCTTCTGTCCATGGGACTCTCCAGGCAAGAGCACTGGGGTGGGTTGCCATGCCTTCCTCCAGGGGATCTTCCCAACCCAGGGATCAAATCCACGCCTCCTGTACCAGCAGGTGGATTCTTTACCACTAGCGCCATCTGGGAAGACCTCATCCCATCTGGGATGCTGTGGCTGCATGGGCTGGGAATTTCTTTAACTCTTGTCTACTGAGTGCAAAGTAAGATGTTAAGTGAGGAAGAATTTCTGGGGAAGGAAGTGGTGGAGGGGAAGTCTAGATTTGAATCAGTAGTGAGAGAAGCAAGGACTTGGAACACCAATGGGGCTTAGAGCGATCCAATCAGCTTGGAGAATGATGGCCTAAGGCAATGTGGTTCTTTTTTATAGATGCTGTAGCCCCAGCATGTTGCCTTAGTGGTGGCTAAAGATTAGCTATTCCCTAACATCAATGCCTGGGGTTCCCAGGTGGCTCTAGTGGTAAAGAAATTGCCTGCCAATGCAGGAGACATATGGAATGTGGATTCAGTCCCTGGATTGTGAATATTCCCTGGAGGAGGGTATGGCAATCCACTCCAGTATTCTTGCCTGGAGAATCCCATGGACAGAGGAGCATGGTGGGCTATAGTTCATGGGACTGCAAACTGTTGGACATGATTGAAGTGACATAGCACAACATCAATGCCAGTTTCTAATGAAGGCAAGTATCAGCTCAGATGCTCCTGCATTCCATTTGGGCATCTATGAAACAAAGCACATATTAGCCAAAGATACAAGATCTAACCTGCTCTGTGAGGTCATGAAGTCCCAGCTTTCTGTGCCTTAGGTGTTCTGGTATAACCAGGGAGAGACAACCTCTCAGAGCTGGCCCTGTCTTTGTGATCACTCTCCGACAACCAGAAGCGCCTAACCCTGGTGGCAGAACAGAGAGTGTTGAGGGACTCAGCCCTAGCCTTGTTCCTAACAGAGGACAGCAGGTTTCTCCAGATTCTCTTTCCCTGTATGAGCAGGTGGGGGGCAGATATCTCTGAAATACTTTTGCAAGTTCACATATCTTGAATAACTTTAATTGTGTTGAGGAGAATCTATTTTTGACATTCATCACAGAAATTTTAGAGGTCACCATGTTCATGACAGAGGTCCATATAGTCAAAGCTATGGTTTTTCCAGTAGTCATGGACAGATATGGACCTTTAAAGAAGGCTGGGCACCAAAGAGTTGATGCTTTCGAATTGTGGCATTGGAGAAGACTTTAGGGTTCCTTGGACTGCTAGGAGACCAAACCAGTCAATCCTAAAGGAAATCAGCCCTGGGTATTCACTGGAAGGACTGATGCTGAAGCAAGGTTCCAATCCTTTGGCCACCTGATGAGAAGAGCTGACTCATTGGAAAAGACTCTGATGCTGGGAAAGACTGAAGGCAAATGGAGAAGCGAGTGGCAGAGGATGAGATGATTGGATAGCTTTACGGACTCAATGGACCTGAATTTGAGCAAACTCTGGGAGATGGTGAAGGACAGAGGAGCCTGGCATGGTGTCCACGCAGTTGCAAAGAGTCGGACATGACTTAGTGACCGAACAATAGCAGCATCAAATGTTCACTTACTAAAGATCCATCTCTGGAATCTAGAAAGATGGTGCTGATGAACCTACCTACAGGGCAGCAATGGAGATACACACATAGAGGACAAACTTAGACACCGTCAGGAAGGGAGAAGGCTGGATGAAATGAGAGTAGCATGAAGCATATACATTACTATATGTAAAGTAGACAGCAGTGTATGTATGTATGTATAGCCGGTTGTTGTGTGACACGGGGAACCCAAAGCTGGTGCTCTGTGACCACCTACAGGGGTGGAGTGGGGAGGGAGGTGGGAGGGAGTTTTAAGGATAGAGGGGACATACGTCTACCTATGGATACCTATGGCTGATTCATGTTGATGTCTGGCAGAGACCATCAGAGTGTTGTGAAATAATTATCCTCCAATTAAAAAAAAAAGATCCATCTCTGACACTGAGTATGTTAGTACGTGAAGTGCAATTTGGGGCCTGAGATCCAGGTAACGGACACCCCAGAGACAGTTCTACTGGAGTTCCGGCTTCCTGACTGTAACTCCCTGAGACTACTGCTGGACTTGCTGTTTTTTTTTATCAGGGCAATTGACTAATTTTTATTAGGGCCTCTAGACTTGTAATTTAAATGAACTGGCACCCACAGGACATCACACTGAGTTTGATGAAATATCTTTAGGAGCCTTCCAGACAGTGCAATAAAAGGATTGTGGGCTGGGGCAGACCTGTTAGAGAGTGCCCGGAAGGGCAGACTGCATATATTGGATTTGCAAGAGACCAGATCTGTAACAATTATGGTTCACCTCGAAGAGTTTTGGCCAAAAAAGAAAGTCAACTATGGCACTGATTCCAGAGAAAGCCTTACCTTCTGCAAGCTTTTGCAGGCAGCGCTGTTCCAGGAATCAGCCAGACTGCCTGCTGCCGGGCTCACCCTCAAGGTTGCCCCTGGGCTGTAGCCGTTACATCACTGCGGGGGGTATTGACTTTCAAAGGCTATGGCGGCGCCTTCATCTGTACCATTTCCTCTGAAACAAAAGTTATTTTCTTTCGCAACTGTGCATCATATTTATAATGGCTTATTGATCAAAGCCAGGTCCACTTTCAAAGCAGAGAGGAAACCTTGAGCCTCTTCCTTATGAGTTAGTTTTCCAGCAGAAGACACGGGTCTTGCAGTCCCAGTTCTTCTGCGTGAGCCATTGTGCATTTACCAAGCTGCCTCCCCTCGCACCCCGCCCCTCCCCACAGTCAATCACACTCAGGCCTGATAAATGAGAAAGCAATGACTTTAGTTTGAAGAAGCAGAGCGAGCTGAACTTGTTGTCACAGACTACTCGGGGCATTCTTCATCAGTTTCAGCCACACTTCTGCTCATCAAGAACTATCCCTATCTTTATAGGGTTGATTCATGTTAGCTGTTTATGTGGACCGCTTTTTGAAAAATGTTGAATTTTATGCGTCAAGCCCGAAAACCTCATTCTTCTTCTTTTTTCTTGTCCTGAAGTTGGTGTAAGGACAATTTGCTTTGTATCTTGGCCAAAAATGTACTAAACGAACCACACAAAGAAACCTACTGTGAAGTGACTTCGCCCACACGGATGTCTCCTGGACCCGAGGCTGACATCGTTGTAGCAGTCTGCAGCAGCCAGGAACTCTGTTTCTAGCCTGACTTATTATCTGTAGGTGATCAGAATAGAACTAAGTTAACTTAACCTGTATTAGTCTGCTCAGGCTGCCATAACAAAATATTACAGATTGGGTGACTTAAATAGCAGAAATGTATTTTCTGACAATTCTGGAGGCTGGAAGTCCAAGATCAAGGTGCCAGTGTTTTATTCCGAGGCTTTTCTCATTGACTTGAGATAGCTGCCTTCTCACTGTATTTTTGCATGTCCAAATTTCCTCTTCACATAAGGACACCAACAGATTGCAGTAGGGCTCACGGGAAAGAAGAGCGCATTCAAGTCAGCCCTAATGAGGTGGATGGACCTAGAGCCTATTACACAGAGTGAAGTAAGTCAGAAAGAGAAAGGCCGATGTTGTATATTAACGCACATATGTGGAATCTAGAAAGATGGTACCGATGAGCCTATTTGCAAGGCAGCAATGGAGATGCAGACACAGAGAACAAACTTGTGGACATAGCAAGGGAAGGTGAGGGTGGGATGAATTGAAAGACCATCATGGAAACATATACATTACCATATGTAAAATAGATAGCAAGTGGGAATTTGCTGTGTTACACAGGGAGCTAAACCTAGAGCTCTGTGACAACCTAGAGCGGTGGGTGGGGTGGGAGATGGGAGAGGTATTCAGGAGGGAGGGGGGCGTATGTATACCTGTGGCCGATTCATGTTGATGGATGGCAGAGGCCAACACACTATTGTAAAGCAATTATCCTCCTCTGTCCGTGGAATTCCCCAGGCAAGAATCCTGAAAGGGGTTGCCATTCCCTTCTCCAGGGGATCTTCCTGACCCAAGAATGGAACCTGGGTCTCCTGCATTGCAGGCAGGTTCTTTACCATGTGAGTCAACATCTATTCTTCCTGATTATCCTCCAATAAAAGAAAAAAAGGAAGAAAAGAGATGTCATTTTCATTTAATTACCTCTGTAAAGACCTTGACACCAAATACAGTTACATTTGGCATACAGGTCAGAGTTTTAACATACGAATTTCAATAGAATACAAATCAGCCCACAGTTACTTTAGCGTGTGTGATGAATGTCCCACAGTTAGGAGTCATCCTATTGCTTTTGATCAAAGCTCCCTAAGCTCCTGCAGGTGGACAGTCCCTAAACACGTCTTATCCTTGATCTTTGAGCAATTCTTAAAGGTACATGGTTTAGAGGACACCCCGCTTCCTGGGTCTCTTCCTGAGGTTGACATGTATGTATGAGGCTCATCCTGGACACCAGCATTTTCCTCCTGTGATCCTAATATGCAATGAACTCTAAGAACTGCTGGCTCATCAATGATGTAATTGGAAAAGAAAGACTGGGAAGAAAAACTTGGCGACGCCTGAGGACTGTTGCAGGAAAGAGTTCTCCAAAGCTGGAGAAACGAGTAATGAGGTTACTGCACGTGGTGTGAGAAGAAGAGTCAATTAGAGCCTTCGGCACATTGGAAATTCCTTTAGCATTTCAAAGACCCAGACTGGTGCACTCCGATCAGTATGCTTTCTGCAGCGGGTCTATAAAGACGGCCCTTCTGCTTGGAAATCTAGGCCAAGAGCCTGGTTGCCCTGGAGTAGGAAGATGAGATGAGATAGACGGAAGAAAAATCCTGAAGTCTGACTCTCCTGGGTCAGAGTTCTGAGGAGAGAAGGATTGAGAGAGAGGATGGAGAAGGGGTGTGTGTTGGGACCATGTGGATTCTGGTGGTGGGGGTGGCGTTCCAGATATAAAAATCAGTACAGAATGCAGGGTGGACTATGAAGGTAGGCAGCCCGTGGGGTCCTGGGGAAACCAGGGAGGGTGCGCTGGGGTGCTCTGGGGTCAGATCTCCAGGGTCTGCCTTTTTCACTGGCAGATGGTGGGCCTCAGCCTGTGGGGTTCTGGGGGAGGAGCACTTTGGAGACATGGGGTGAGACATTCTTTACTATTTTAACAAGTGGCCCGGCTGGCTGCACGACTGGGTGTGGGCTGAATACACTGTTGTTGTTCAGTCGCCAAGTCATGTCCAACTTTTTGTGATCCCATGGACTGCAGCACACCAGGCCTCCTCCCCATCCCTCACCAGCTCTCAGAGTGTGCCCGAGTTCAAGTCCATTGGATGGGCCAATGTGAGCCTTGGTCCAATACCTGTTCTCTGGGCTTCTATCTGCAGAGGAGGATGTGCATGCTGGCATTCTACATGAGTTGATGGGGACACCATACGCTCTGGGCTCTTGCCCAGTTTGCTTCTGGGATCCTGGAAAAACACAGCTGCCCAGAAGGAAGTACACTTGGTGGGTTAGCGGGGCCGGTGGGGGTGGGGCCAAGGCTGAACCCTCTCCTGTCCCTTTTGGGCCCATACCTGTGGATGGTATCCAGAGTTCACCTGACTCTAGGGTGAGAGAGCTTATTTATATGGGTTATAGCTATCAAAATGTACCACATTCAAAATTAATTTTTAAAAATATTTATTTAATGATTCATTAAAGGCAATAATGATAAATCTGTTACATGGTGATGTAGATAAATGCATTTCTATGAAAATAACACTATTCTCCAAAACAAAAAGTATTTGGTGGGAGACTGGCATTGTTTTACATTCTTTTTTGCATATCCCTTTGATGACAGCTGCCTTTGGACACTTGCTTCTGTGTCTCGGCAATTTGCTGTTTTCCAGATATATGTTTGGAGATGGGTGGGTGCTCAGCCTTGTCTGACACTTCGTGACCCCATGAACTGTATCCTGCCAGGCTCCTCTGTCCATGGAATTCTCCAGGCACAAGAATACTGGAGTGAGCTGCCATTCCCTATTCCAGGTGGTCTTTCCGACCCAGGGGTTTAACCCATATCTCTTGAGTCTCCTGCATTGGCAGGTGGAATCTTTATCACTAATGTCAGGGGTATTTTACCCCAGATAATTGTGGGTGTTCTTCTTTGATATGGCATCAAAATACTAAAGACTCGTGAGGGGATGGGATATAAAAAGCCAAGTATTGACTTCATGTTAGTACAGAAATAGCTTTGACTTTGCACCCTTGACAGGGTCATGGGTCCTCAAGAGATACCTGGATGACATGCTGAGGATTGTTGATGGGGCAGAAGCATGCCCCAGGCTGCTGCCCTTGAAGGGACACCCACAGGGAAGAGCAGGACTCCTTGCAAAGCCCGTATAATCAACTTTCGGCCATGATTTCTCTAGTCTCTGCTAGAGACTGCTCCGTGTGCAGATGTTCCTTGTTTTGGGAATCCTGTGTTAAGACTGCTGTGTGTTTATAAGGAGGTCACAGTGGCTCTCAAAACCGAGCCAGGCAATTTCACCAGGTCAGTCATTTAAACTTTGAGTTGTTAAAAGGAAAAAACAATAGCAAATCAAAGCCAACTGAAAATGGTTTTTTCACGCGGACACAAGTTTAAGAGGTCACTTTCTATAGACTCTCAGTCTTGCTCATGTGCCAAAATTTTTTTTTTCTTTCTTTAGGTCGATTTTAGGGTATTGGATCAGACTCTCACATTATGTTTTCAGGTGACTCTGTGATATTCTTTATCATTTTGAGATGACATCCTGGGCACTGTCGGGGGGAGAAGGATGCGCTGCTAAAGAGATACCAGATCAGAATGGAGTGTAAGTGAGAACACGGCAGGATGAACTGAAGTCCTTGGTTTTTAGATGTTGGAGGAAGTGGGTTCCATAAAGGAAGTTTAGGTTTCAGAATGAATTTTAGGGTGAAATCTTAAAACAGGTCAGGGTGAGTTTGTGGGTAAACTTATGATAAAGTATCTGGACAGGTGATGCGTGCAGGCTAGGAGTTTTCTGCCCTAAATCACTATAGCTGCCTTTGGTAAGCCTACTTCTGTTTCTTTTGACTTTGCCCTCTCTAATTCCTCTGCAGACATATCCAACTCAACTTGGCCATTAATTTGTGGATTTCTGAAGGTTGGATCTTGGTTCGTTTTTTTCTTTCTGCCCCATATTCTATCCTTAGGGGAATCTCACCTGTGCCCACAGCTTCATCACCCTGAAACCCTGTTGTCTCACTAATTTATATCTTCACACTCTGACTTTTCTTTCACTCCTGTATTAATCTCCTATATTGACATTTCTCCTGTGATATCACAGATACCTCCTACACTCCACTTGTCTGAAAGCAGATGCGTGCTCCTCACCAAGGCTGGTCTTCTTCCTGTCTTGTGTGTTGCTGTGAATGTCACCCCTCAGTTTCTAGAAGAGACCTTGGAGACCTTCATTCTTTCCCAGCCTTGTTTAATTCCTTCTCAGGTTCTGGTGACCCCATGTCCACTTCTCAGACTTCACGCCTCTTCCAGGTCCCCCGAGGCACCATTGCCTCCCGTGGGATTTTGGGAGCTGTCTCCTAAGGCCTCTTTGCATCCCCAGTTGCCCCAACACAATTTGCTCTGCATAAAAAAATCAGAACCACCACTGGAAACTGCAAAAATGCCAATCTTTTCAGGAAGTCCACCCTCCTAATACAAAACAGTGACCCAAAATACCTTCTGTGATGATTGAATGCAAACTGTAGGCTCAAGGGCTTAACTCAGAAATGGAAACCCTGCTTTTCTGGTGGAACATGAAGCCCTGAGTTTGGTTCTTCAAGGTCTAGCTAGGCCTGCATGGTCATGAGTCAGCCACAGGTGTGTGCAGAGGTCATGCACAACATTTGGGGCTCTCCTCCTCCTCCAGATCCCCATTTCCCTTGGCTTCCAGATTCTGGGGTTGCTCCATCTCTGTCTCCCCATCTTCAATCCAGTAAGACAGAAAATTATCATCTGTTCCTGCATGCTGCTGACTGGGGCCTGTTCTCAGAGCAAATGATGCAACCAAGAAATTCACCCAACTCCTGTTCCCTTTACAAATATCACTGCCTCTGTAGTACCTACCTGCCTTAGCCACTCTCCAACTCCTTTAGGCAATTGATTATTACATTAAGTATTCCGTTTGTAGGGTTTTTTTTTTTTTTTAAATACAATTTAAAGGTATTTTTTATAATTTGAGGGGAGTTTGGTCCCATAGGAGTTACTGAACCATTATCAGATGTGCAAACTCAAATCTAGGCTTCCCTGATTGCTCAGATGGTAAAGAATCTACCAGCAATGTAGGAGATCCGGGTTTGATCTCTGGGTCAGGAAGATCCCCTGAAGAAGAGAATGGCAACGCACTGTAGTATTCCTGCCTGGGGAATCCCACCGACAGAGGAGCCTGGTGGGCTACAGTCCATGGGGTTGCAAAGAGTTGGACATGACTGAGTGACTAACACACAATGCAAAATCAAATCTGAGATTCTCAAGCTGCCTCCAAGCTTCTGTAAAGCTTGTCATGTATGTGTTTCTCTCTCCATCCCAGAAACACTCCCCCAAACACTCTTCCCTCTGGCCTCACCCGTCGGTTTTCACTTCCTCAAACGTGCCGTCCTCCTTCCGCCATCTCGGCGTTGCCCCTGCTTGCTCTCCTCATCACCTGAGCACTTTCTGCAGCTCCACGTAGTTGAAGCTCCACTTCCCTTCCTTAAGGGAAGTCAGGCACTGTTTCCTCACAAAAGACTCCCCTCTTAGCCCCTCCAGGTCCTTCCTCTGTTACACACCGTGAGCCCCGTGAACATCTCCTTTGTGCGTTTATGTGGACTGTATTAATAATTTGTGGTTCATTTCTGGAACTCTGCTTCATGTCTATTTCCTCCATCAGACTTAGGTTGGTGAGGTCTGGAACCATTTCAGGGGGATGACAGGGCACCATTCTCTTGCCACTGAGCATAACTCCAGGTCCACCCCATGAAATGCTTGCTCAGCAATTTACATGCTTCCCATACGTGCATTATGGGGTTGATAAATTTTTAAAACAACCCAGTGGAGTGTGGAGGGTCCAGGACAGCAGAATTCTGTTCCAATGGCTTAGATGCTTTAGAATTGACAGAGCATTAAGAGTCTTTGGGCTTTGGGGAAGTGACTCAACAGAGAAAATGTAGGTGATGTTGACTCCATTTTTTTGAGATTCACTCTTTGTGACTGTTAACTCTTTGTCTGTATTTCTAGAGCAAGAGGGGGAAAAGAAGAATGTCGGGGTGTTTGTTTCAGTGTTAGGTAACCATTCTGGAAACTCAGACATGAAGCTGCCCCCAATGGGAAGGGAGGGAAGAAGAAGGCATTGGAGTAAGAAGGGTGGTCTGGGTGTGGGGAGGTTCATGGTGGAAGTGGATGGAGGGAGACTTGGAGGTTATGGGTCCTATCTGTGATCCTCTCCAGCTTTGTATAAACTCCAGTTTTAAGAAAAATTTTGGCCACACCATGTGGCATGCAGCATTTTAGTTACCCACTGCAGTGGAAGCATGGAGTGTTAACTGCTGGACAGACAGGGAAGTCCCTAAGCCCCAGCTATGTTGATCTACTTAGGATTGGTCCAGGGAAGTGGGCTGTTTCTACCCTCAGCCTCTTCTCCTGTATCCTTGCTGTACTGGCTGAATCCTCCTCTCTTTTCTGTACCTCTTAGACTTTGAGATCCTGCTCAAAGTTTAATTGTCTTTTCAGGCAAATAAACCCCTTCCTTCCTTTCTTTTTTTTCTCCTCCTTATTCTTCTTTTGATGCCTGGGTTATGCCCACACATTTTTCTATTTCCCTAGTTATGTCTATTATGACTTATCAAGCTTGTTCATTTTCATACCCGTTTCCTTGGACTGGCAGCCCTTCAGGACAGAGTCAGGTCCTGGTCATCTTTTAACCCAGTACAAGCTCCGTGACAAGCACACAGCGCTACAGCAGTGGTTGTGTCTGGAACCAGTGAGTAAATGATGACAGGCGTTCTGGGTGGCTTGGGGGACTGGGACACCACCTTTGATATATAGGTGGTGGACAAGCCTTGTGTGCATATTGGGGGATGACAAAGGCAACATGTGGGTAATCAAAGTCAGTGGAGTGGATGTGGTTGGGGAAGCAGGATGAAAAGGCTTTGAAGCTCTCTGTGACCAGGTTGCTGATGAAATTGGGAAAGACAGGATGAAATTTGCTGGAAGTTAAATCACTGCCTGTGATTATTAGTATGTGGTGTGATCCAGTTACCTTTCTGTTAAAAGGGATGGCTGGATAGACAACAGAAACTCCCTTGTCCTACTGATAAATTTGGTCCCTTTACTTTGGACGACAGTTTGGTAGGACCTACTCAAATGAACACACATACGCTTTATACCTCAACAATTTAACTCCCCAACAGTCATGCAGACCTGTGTGCACCAAAAGTTGTGTGTGAGAATGTTCCCAGTGTCATTAGTCATAATGGTTCCAGACAAGAAGCAACCTCAATGTCCATTAAGGGTAGAGTGGATAGACTTTGGAAAATTCAATAATACAATAAACTCTATATAGCCATGAAAATCAGTGACATACTGCAGAATGAAGCGACATGGATAAATTTCACAAAAATAGGGAAAAAAAAATAAGGCAGACAGAAAAGATATTAGACTGTGAGATTCAACATTTTATAAGCCTTAAGAAAAAGGGAAACTTCTGTTGTGTTAAGGCCAGGTAATTGTTACATTTGGGGGAAAATTGGGAGGTAGGAATTTAATGAAGGCTTGAAGCAACTTCTGGGTGTGGAAATATTCTGTTTCTTGACCTAAGTAATGACTGTGTGTGTGTGTGTGCTCAGTTGTGTCTGACTCTTTTCGACCCCACGGAGCCTGCCAGGCTCTTCTGTCCATGGAATCTCCTAGGCAGGAAAACTGGAGTGGGTTGCCATTTCCTACTCCAGGGGTTCTTCCCCACCCAGGGATTGAACTTGAGTCTCTTGGGTCTCCTGCATTGGCAACTGGATTCTTTACCACTGCACCACATGGGGAGTCCCAAGTGATGGCTATGTGGATGTTTTACTTCTTGATAATTCATTGAAATGTACACATAAGCTTTGGAATGCCTCCATCTCTGTGTTTAACTGCAAATAAGGAACTTGCTTCAAAAAATAATGCTACATATTTTAAGTTAGTAAAAAGATATGTGCCATCCTCAGTTTTCTTAAAATCATTTCTCTATGAGAAACCAGCCTTTTGATACTGCTCATAATTTTATTGATTTTTTTCCCCCAAAGTACTTTTCCTTATTTATTTGCAAACAGATTTTCAAATGACCACTTTGCTAGTTTTGTTAAAAAGAATTCTAAACTATGTTTCATATTTCATATATATTTATCATTTCAATGCTTCCCTTCTTTCTATGGTTAATTTGGTGCCAGGTCATCCTTCCCCCCACCCCAACTTTTCTGACTCAAGGACATATGTTCTCTCACATAAATTTTCAGTTGATCAAATCAGTATTTTTCTCTTAAAGGATGAATTTAAATTTTAATTGGAGGCTTCAGAGAACTACTGATGAAATTGTACCTTCTCATACTTGAGCTTCTCTTCCCCCTGACATACCACTTCTGGTTCAATTTCTTAAAACATCCAAACTTAACAGCACCACATAACTGAAAAATGTTTGATCAGAGTCAATTAGAGCAGTGTTGCAGAAATAAAGTTATGGTATATTTAGCAAGAGATTGGATCCTATTACACTAAATAATTTGTGTTTCGCCTACAGTGATATCTACATAAAGCAAATGAGAGGAATTAATATGGTCTCTCGTTAGCCAAGTCAGCAGTCTTTGAATTTCAAAGTGATCGCAAATCTTGTATTTTAACCAAATGGCTGCACTTATATTGAATTTTCTTTCAAAAAAAGAAATTGCAACTTCATAATGATGATCAAAACATCAAAATTTCATTGAATATCTGTAATTTATTCAACACAAGAGAGGCAACATAAGAGGGGCTTCCCTGATGCCTCAGGGAAAGAGTCTGCCTCTAATGCAGGACATCTGGGTTCAATCCCTGTGTTGGGAAGATTCCTTGGAGGAGGGCATGGCAACCCACTCCAGTATTCTTGCCTGGAGAATCCCATGGACAGAGTGGCCTGGCAGGCTGCAATAGAGGCAGTAGCACATATAGATGGAAACAGGGGCTCAGGGTCAGACTGCTGGGGTTGGGATCCTGGCCCCTGTACCAACTGAGTAACCATTGGGGAGTCACTTACCCTTTTTGATAGCTTAGTTTCTTTTTTTTTTTTTTAAATGTCATTGTGAAGATAAAGAGTTATCCATGTATAGCCTCTGTTTCAGGCACACAGTAGGTACTCAATGCATGCTAATTGTTTTGTTGGTTTTCTTGCCATTGTCACATTTGTGTTGGAGCTGGGGAACTATTATTTAAAACTGAAAGAGACTGTCAGTTTAAAAATTAATGCAAATATATGGAATCTAGAAAAATGGTACTGATGAACTTATTTGCAAAGCAAAATAAAGACGCAGACACAGAGAGCAAATTTGTGGACACAGGGGTGGGAGAGGAGGAGGGTGGGGCAAACTGAGAGAGAAGTATTAACATACACACACTATCATGTGAAAAATAGGTAACCAATGAGAAGTTGCTCTGCAGCAAAGGGAACTCAGCTCCAGGCTCTGTGATGACCTTGAGGGGCGGGATTGTTGCGGGGGAGGTCTAACGGGGAGGGGAGATATGTACCCACAGAGCTGATTCCCTCTGTTGCACAGCAGAAACTACCACAACGTTGTAGCATGATTACCCTCCAGTTTTTAAAAAATGTAAAGCCATTCGTGTGTGTGTGTGCACATAGCAAGGGTCTGTGTGACAATGAAAATACAACTTGAGTGATAGGGAATGTAGAAAAAGAAATGAATTTTTTTTTTGACATGCGTCTACTTCCTAGAAAAAGGTCAAATTATTTGGAGCTAATGTTTAAATAAGGGTTTTTAGCTAAGAGAGAGAAATTAGTGTTGGCGAAAGTGACTGCTATTAACTGCCAGGCTGACAGCATAATAATGGTTGGGGTGACAGGCCAGGCAGAACTAACCATTATGATTCCCATGTAATGATACCTCGGTAATCAATAACAGTGATTTATCTTTCAGCAATTTAGATGAAAAGGTGTCACATTAGATATTCCATTGTGTTTATTCTAAGTACGTGTGAAAGCCTAAGTGTCTCAAAACAGGCCAGGCAGGACTAGAAGAATACCCAGCCGAGCCGTAGACTCAAGAGAAATAAAAGTACCATTTATGCCCATGAGTTTTTAGTGCAGCTTGTTACAAAGCAATAGCTGGCTGACACAATCGATTTTATCTAAAAAGGCTGAGAAACTTTGTCTTTAATATTAGGGATAGGTTCCCAAGGCCCTAAGTCTTTCCAGTCTCCATTACTAACTGCAAGATAACAACCACATCCATAAAAATACGTCTTCAGATTCCCCAGGTCGGTCTTCTAGTTGGTCCCTCACTTGAGCCTCATTTGAATTTTATCTGGAGTATGGTATCTCCTGTGGCTCAGCTGGTAAAGAAACTGCCTGCAATGCGGGAGGCCTGGGTTCAGTCCCTGGGTTGGGAAGATCTCCCGGAGAAGGGAATGGCTACTTACTCCAGTATTATGCCCTAAAGAATTCCATGAACTGTATAGTCCATGGGGTCGCAAAGAGTCGGACATGACTGAGCGACTTTCACTCACTCACATGGTGTCTTTGGTGATTGACTAGGTATTAGCCTCTCTGGGTCTACAATCTGCCTTTACTTTGTAGGCAGACTTCAGTCTTTTCTTCCTCTGAACTCTCAGCATCTGACCTTGTTTTGCGACCCACTTCTGGCTTTTTTTACCCCAGGAACAATCCTGGTGGCTAAAAGGAGACTGTGCCGTCGTCTACACCAGTGGTTCCTACCCGCGGGCACTGTCGTCACCCAGCAGATGTTTGACGACGTCTGGAGATGTTTTTGGTTGTCACCACTGGGGGAGGAGGTGCTATTGACATCTAGTGGACAGACACTCTGAGTGCTCTTCAGCGTTCTGCAGCATGTGGGAGAGCCCCCTGCAACAGACGATTAGCTCATGAAGATACAGTGGTGCTGAGATCAAAAAATCCTGGTCTGCCTCTGTCACAGAGAATCGGTCCCTCAGCAGCGAAGTATCTAACCTCCAACAGCTGCCCTTGGGTGTCCACCTCTCTCTGTTATCCCATAACAAAGGTGCTCATTCTCTGATAAACTACAGTTTATCCAACTGATCCCAAATTCCTCAGAAAGCAGGTGTCTTCCTCAGAGATCATGTGAGAGTCTTTTCATGATCACAACTCCATTCTCCACCTTAATCAGCTCTAGGACGTATAACAATACCATGATTACTCGAGACCAATCCATAATTTCGCAGCCTGGGACCTTCATAAAAACCTTTAAAGAAGATAAACAGCGTTTCCCTTTTTGACTATATTTTAAGTATAACTAAACTTTGTAGCTTGGGCTTTCAAACACAATAGTAGCTTCCTCCAATGGAATTCAGGTTTGTGGAATCTGAGTTTATTCAGCATGCTCTATGCATTCTCCAGGGGACTATGGCTTTGTCTTTATTGCTGATAAAGAAAAAATGAAACCAAACCTGAAGAAGAGTATCCCTGTCTGTCCTGGAAGAAACTCAGGGATATCCTGGCTATCTGTTTTCCCTTGGGCATAAACAGTAGGCTCCACTGATATGGAGCCTCTGGTCATTTAGCAAAAGAATGCACCAGGCAACATCTTGACCACATCACAGAGATGACTCACACAGACAGGGAGAAAGTTGTAGACATTTCTCTGTTCCATTTGAGCTTACCACTCCTGGAGCTTGTATTGTGTCCCTAGTTGACCCAATCTAGTTTGTATACAGCAATCACACCCTGATCAATCAGAGCAGTAGAACCACAGCGGTGGTGGGGAGGATGGGGCTGCTGCTGGAGCCTGCGTGTTGCTTGTTGCGACGGTATCAGGTTTCTGCTCTGAGGGTTGAGCACAAAGTTGCTATAGGTCCACCCCAATGACAGCTGGAAAAACAACTGCTTGTAGAAGGGCAGAGGATGAGATGGTTGGATGGCATCACTGACTCAATGGACATGAGTCTAAGTAAACTCCAGGAGTTGGTGATGGACAGGGAGGCCTGGCGTGCTGCAGTCCATGGGGTTGCAAAGAGTCGGACACGACTGAGCGACTCAACTGACTAACTGACTGTAGAAGGGCATAGTGAAAACTGGGGCTCCCTAGAGTGAAGATCTGGACCCCAAGAGCCAAAATGAAACTTGCAGATGTCGCTTGTCGTCTCCATCAACCGCACGGATGGACATGCCCTCTGCTACAGAGCTGCGCGTGTGTCTGCCCCAGGCTTTGGACAAGCTGGAGACCTCACGACCTGTGAGCTCAGTCTTACTGATTTTTCCTGTCGTTTCAGATTGCAGTGTGGCTCATTCCCACACTGTGAACCCTCCAGTCTATTCAACATTGTGATAATTTGCTCACTCTGTGTTTTTCTGCATTCATTAAAAAAATCATAAGATTACATTATGTATCTTGATTATTGAGGTGTTTTCTTTTTTTTTTGATGCCCTTTAAACTGTGTGCCCCGGGGCCAGAGCCTCACTCACTTCGCCCAAGTCTCTCCCTGGAGGTGGAAACCGGGGCGCTGCCGCACACCACCAGGGGAGCCAGCGGGTCAGGGACAATGTATGCAAGCTGCTGTCATGCCTGGAGCCCCATGAGGACTTCAGAGCGTAAAAAGATATAGCTGTTACTTCCCTTCTGCATTCCAAATCTCTTGCAAAGCATTCCGTGTGTCCAGCACTAACCCAGGACCACACAGAGACGGGAATCTGGGAAACGCACTTGTAGCTTAGCTTAGCTGACACAGGGCAAAGGCGCTGGAACATTCCAACGTGTTGTATGATTTTATTCTTCTTCGTGAAGGGTGTTGATGAGTGCCTCTAGGTTCGGAAAGTTTCTCTAGAAGTGCATTCACAGGATTCTCAGAGGTTTTATGTGTCTTACCCTAACGCAGTTACTGCCTTTGGGACCTGTTGTGACTAACACTCTTAGGGCTATAAACCAAGAAAGATGATGTAGCCACATGACCGAAGTAAAAGTGATCCCAAACTAAAGACAGACAGATAGCTTTGAAAGGCTTGTATTGTCCAAGTGATCAGACAGCACAGCTTCTTTGCAAGCGTTCTTGGTTCATGTCCAGATGCTGTCAGATTCTATCTAGATGGCCGGCTCTGTTTGATGCTCATGCATGTCAAGTCTCGTTAAATAGCTCAAGGCTCTAATGAGCGAAAGTCTTCTGAGGAGAATGGTCAGTTCTGGAACCACACTCCATGGCAGGGTCCCGTGGGCAGGGGGTGCTAGGTGTGGGGTAGAATATCTGATAGGAAATCCTCCACCAAAGTGGAGAAGCATTGAGTAAACTTAACACCCTGGACTTAACGCCCTGGATGCAGTTCAAGATAAAGCATTTTGTATTGCATCCTACTCTCTGCTGAATGGTTACGATGCTGCTCTGACTGTGTTGTTTTCCAAACCTACAAGTTGGCTGTGAGCCCCCCCAGTGGCTCGTGTTCCCCACACGTAGCCATCAACATTATTCCCTTTACTGGCTTCTGGTGGCACAGTTTTCATGGACTGTGCCTCATTCTGGGGGAGGGAAAAAGCAGCCAAAAGTTACAATGTTTCCTCCTCCTCTGGTTTCTTCCCCAGCTAGATGTGGATCCATTTTTCCATTAGGAGACAAATGACAGCTAAGTTTAGATTCCGTTTCTTTTCTCTAACCTGTGACAAGAAGAACTTGAAAGACATGATATTCTATTGATGTTCTGTTTGGTGGGAGGAAGGAGATACCTTACAGAAAAAAAAAAAGAGGAAGAAGAAAAAGAAAGAACAACTTCTATACTTTTATCTCAGTGGGAAATTCATGCTGAGTTCCGATACATTAAGTGGTCCCCAGACAGAAATTTGAAAATACTTCCAGCTGTTTAATTTCAGGCAGCTCTACCAAGAAAGCAAATGCATGTCAGCCCTTCACCAGGAGGACAGCAGCTGATACTCTGACACAG
Source organism: Muntiacus reevesi (assembly GCF_963930625.1). Lineage (NCBI taxonomy): Eukaryota > Metazoa > Chordata > Mammalia > Artiodactyla > Cervidae > Muntiacus > Muntiacus reevesi. The sequence goes on along the minus strand of NC_089262.1, from coordinate 8,287,731 downwards.
GCCAGACACCCCTGAGCGGTGTGTCAGAGGGGTGACATCAATGACAGGATCAGTTTCTGGATGGACTTCTCAATGCATTCATCGGGAGCCTGCTTGTGTGTGCATGTGTGTGTTTTAATACCTGTGGTGACTTGCTATTCAAAACCCACAAAGCATGGGAGTTTGAGATTGGCATATACACACTGGTGAAGTGAAAGTCACTCAGTTTTGTCCGACTCTTTGCAACTCCATGAACTGTAGCCCACCAGGCTCCTCTGCCCATGGGATTCTCCAGGCAAGAATACTGGAGTGGGTTGCCATTTCCTTCTCCAGGGAATCTTCCCTACCCAGGGATCGAACCTGGGTCTCCTGCATCATAGGTAGATTCTTTACCGTCTGAGGCATCAGGGAAGTCCACACACGCTGGTGGTGATGGTTTCATTGCTAAGTCATGTCTAACTCTCTTGCAACTTTATGAACTGTAGCCTGCCAGGCTTCTCTGTCCATGGGATTTCCCAGGCAAGGATACTAGAGTGGGCTGCCATTTCCTTCTCCAGGGGATTCTTTCTGACCCAGGCACATACACACTGCTGTATGTAAAATAAGTAACCAACAAGGACCTACTGTACAGCACAGGGAACTCTGCTCAACGTTCTGTAATAACCAAAACAGGAAAAGAATTTGAAGAAGAATAGATAACACATTATGTATAACTGAATCCACTTTGCTCTACACCTGCAACTAACACAACATTGTTAATCAATTTTATTCCAATATAAAATAAAAACTAAAAAAACCCACAAAAGTACAAAGAATTGAAAAAGCGAAAGAGGCATATTTTGCATATATATTGAATTTTCTTCACAAGGGTAATATTAAGATTTTCCAGTAAGTTGAAACTACTTCTAAAATCTCTTCTATATCAGGAAAGTATCAGGAAAGAGAGGAGGGAAGGGGTCAATTTACAGTAGGGAACACAGTTTGGGGAGGAAACCCAACTGCTTTCTATAAAAATAAGAATATGCTTCAGAGTTCCACCATTCTTGAACAGTGGGTTTCAAGAGAGGCTAGTTATGAAAACATAAAGAAACCTCTGTGTTCAACACTCGTTTCAGGTGGAGTTTCACATCTGAGTAAATATATTAGAGTCAGGGGCATTTGTGAACTGTGATTTCATATTCCTGTCTGAGGAGCTGAGCCGAAAGTTGGAGGAAGGACATTAAATGTGTGTTTCTGAAACTCTCTATTTTTTGTGGCACGTGTGGACACATTTGGGAGTAATCTGCATCCTGAAGATCGGTGGTCTCTTTGTTCTTTTCTTTACCTGAATAAACACTCTGGGATTGAACATGTGTGAGTGCTCAGCCTGCCACGTCTCAGGACAAGGAATATCCTTTATGATCTCTCCAACGCTCCACCCTCCCTCTGTTTTCCCCTTACCTCTTCCTCCTGGTGTTTCTTCTGCAGATATTGTCACCATCTCTCCCAGTCCCTCCTGGGAAGTTGGATCCATAACCTTTAAAATTAAGAAAGGTTTTTATGATGTTATGATTTGCATTTTTAGGTTAGCTTTTCCCATCTGCTTTCCATGAAAGCTACTTCTGCAAAGCAAATTTGGCTAGGTTTTATTTAATAGTATTTTAAAAAACCCACCAGGAAAGGCAGTGCTCATTACACATAGAATGGGACAAAGATTGTGCTGGGATGTGATGGATTTCACTTTAGGACTAGCTGGAATGTTCCACGTGGCTCCTGTGAAGACTGGATTTCCTAGCCAAATGTGCAAGACAGCAGCTATGGACTTCAGCAGTTGTAAGTGCAGGATAAGGAGACGGACAGATCTGGAGTTCTCATTGCAACAACAGCGGTGGTGCTGGTTTAGCTGCTGAGTCATGTCTGACTCTTGTGACCCCATGGTCTGTAGCCCGCCAGGCTCTTCTGTCCATGGAATTTTCCATGGCAAGGATACCGGAATGGGTTGCCATTTCCTCTTCCATTTAACAATAATATAAAGATGCAAATGCAGGAATAATTTCATTACTCTAAACTATACCTTGCCGTTGCTTCTCAACTCAGCAACGCCAGCGGCACACCCTTTCAGGACGTTTAATGCGTATTTGAGACATTTGCACACCTTTGGGTTCATCATCCCTCCCCCCTGCACTCCTCAGAGGTGCGCGTTCTCCAGCAGGGAGCTGGCTCCAGGACTCCCAGGTCCTTCGCACTTCTTGTGTTTGCTCTTCCCTGGATGCTCAATCCTTGGAGATGCAGTTGCTTTCTCTACAGGGCTCAGCAGACAGCTGAGGTGGGGTAAGGAGCCTTTCTTTTTTTAGCTTTTATGATTTCTGTTTTACTTTTTAATTGGGTTGTAATTGATTTACAATGTTGTGTTAGTTTCTGTTGCAAGCTGGCAGCACGGGGGCTGAGTTCAGGTGGCAGCCTTACTCAGCGCGCCTGGCACAGAATTGCAAACATTAATATCTGAACTTGATCTCCTGTCAGTAGGATATCTCCTTTCTGAGTCACCATGTCTTCACTGCTCCTCATTGGCTCCTGCCCCTGCCTCTTGATTTGACCTGCCTGACTCCTAAAGTCATCTGAATTTTGTAATTAAACAGAGAAGGAAAAGGTGCCTCACTGCTGCCTAAATTCCAAAATGTGTCCCCTCCATGAAATCTGTGAAGGCATTGCTGCAGACAGTAGGCCTCCTTGCCTTTTGGGCTTCACTGCGTCAGAGAAGAGCCGCTTTCCCCTTAGTCGTGCTTCCCTTAGCACAGGAGGAGACGTTTCACAATCATTACTGTACAGAAGGCAATCAACTCAGGTCTGAAGCACAAGGCTCTTCTGCTTGAGACTGATTGATTTGTCTTGAAGATGGGAAGTTGATGAAATGATGTCAAATGTAAGATCAATGCGTGACCTTTAGAAATCCTACCCCTTGACTTGTGCTTAGCTGCTCAATGTCTGACTCTCTGTGACCCCACGGATTGTGGCCCACCGGGCTCCTCTGTCCATGGCGATTCTCCAGGCAAGAATACTGGAGTGAGCAGTCTCTCCCTTCTCCAGAGGATCTTCCCAACCCAGGAAGTGAATGGGGGTCTCCTGCATTGCAGGCAGATTCTTTACCAGTTGAGCTACCAGAGATTTAGAAATGGAAGAAAGGAAGTTGCGGGAGAGTGGAGATGGCATCTATGCCCAGGTCTCTTGACTCCAAGTCTGGGACTTTGACTTCTGTGTCAAGAAAATCCTCTAGTGATGTTGAGCCATGTGCTATGGATATTCATGTGCCATGTTGGTCCTGTGTATGCCATTTTAGGAAAAATTCCCATTGGGTCTTCTGCCCATTTTGTAATTGGATTGTTGATTTTTGATGTTGAACTGTAGTAAGTGTTTATGTATTTTGACTATTAAACCCTTATTGGCCATATCATTTGCAAATACTTTTTCCCATTCTGTAGGTTGTCTTTTCATTTTGTTGATGGTTCCATTTATTCATTTTTGCTTTAATTCTTTTGCCTTAAGAGATTAAAAAATATTGCTATGATGAGATATTGCCTCACACTTGTCAAAATGGCTAGCATCAAAAAGACCACAAGTGGCAAATGTTGCCAAGAATGTGGAGGAATGTTGGTGGAAATGTAATTTTGTGTACAACCTCTGTGGAAAAGAGTATGGGGATTCCTCAAAAACTAAAAGTAGAACTAACATATGATCCAGTAATTCCACTCATGGGTATATATCTGAAGAAAACAGAAACACTGATTAGAAGAGATACATGCACTCCAATGTTCACAGCAATGCTATTTACAATTGCCAAGATATGAAAGCCACCCACGTTTATTAACAGGTGAATGGATATATCTATAACTCTACACACACACACATTGGAATAGTACTCAATCATAAACAAGAAAGCAAATTGCAAAGACCTAGAAAATATTATGCTAGTGAAATAAGTCAGACAGGGAAAAACAAATACTCTATGCTATCACTTATGTGTGGAACCTAAACAAATTTTAAAAATGAATGTATATAATAGTACAAAAACAGACTCACAGATATAGAGAACAGCCTAAGGGGGTGCAAGATAAGGGCATGGGATTAAGAAATACAAACTACTCTGTATAAAATAGATAACTTCAACAATATATTGTGAAGTGAAGTGAAAGTTGCTCAGTCAAGTCTGACTCTTTGCGACCCCATGGACTGTAGCCTACCAGGTTTCTCTGTCCATGGAATTCTCCAGCCAAGAATAGTGGAGTGGGTTGCCATTTCCTTCTCCAGGGGATTTCCCAATCCAGGGATCGAACCTAGGTCACCCGCATTGCAGGGATTCTTTACCATCTGAGCCACCAGGAATATTGTACAGCACAGCAAACTATAGCCACTTTTTGGTAATAAAGCCCACTTTTTGGGCTTCCCTTGTGGCTCAGCTGGTAAAGAATCCACATGCAATGCGGGAGACCCTGGCTCAATTCCTGGGTCAGGAAGATCCCTTGGAGAAGGGAAAGGCTACCCACTCCAGTATTCTGGCCTAGAGAATTCCATGGACTATATAGTCCATGGGGTCACAAAGAGTCAGACACGACTGAGAGACTTTCACTTTCACTTTTAGTAATAACTTTAAATGGAATATAAGCTATAAAATTACTGAATCACTGTGTTGTAAACCTGAAAGTAATATAATATTATAAATCAAAATATATACTTCAATTAAAAAAAGAGAATTTTCTAGTATGGGTTTTTAGAAAAATCCAGCTAGACTTTTGACTAAGAAGGAAAATAATTTAAAAAAAGAAAAGAAAATGGTACTGCTGTTATGTCTTGCAGCTTGAAGAAGGTAGCAGAGATGAGATCTCATAAGACTCTGAGATTCCACTCTGACCTTGAGATTCTGACCCAGAGCCTGAAATGGGACCCCAGAGTCTCCCCATGAGAGATGGAGGCTAGGGAGTCAGCAAAGAGAAAGAAGTCTAGACTTTTTACACTTTTATCTGGACTTTTAGATCTTACAAATTTGTTTAAAGACAACCCCCATGACAGTTTTTCCTGATCAGCCTTATGTTGCCAACATCTTACTTTGCCATATAAGATATTGAAAGCGAAACAAAATAAAACCAGTACCTACTATCTACTAGTATAGTGATAATATCTAGATACTAGCTAATACTAGTGACTACTCTCTCTATAATGTTATAAAATAAAGGCCACTTTTAAAGCCAAAAGAAGTAGGATGGGTATAACTCAAAGTGGGAGCAATTCCCCTAAAGAAAAATAGTTGGCAAATTGATGTTAACAAGATAAGAAAAATAAAGGATATTGTTTAAAATGCCAAATGCAGAGAAACTTTATACAACTCTATGTGGTATATTTTGCCTTTACAAAAATTTTGTCAGTTTAGGATGATATATTTAATGCTGTGAAATAAGGTGACCTTTAATTATCCACCTTGTTCCATATGATGCATTGTATTTATCACAGTTGATGTTGAAAATTGGATTGGGATGGGGTTTTGATAACATTTCACACATTTGGAATATTTTGTACAATCTGAGAGGAAGATAAAAACAGTCTGTTTTTCCAGTGACTTCTTTCACTATCCCTGTGCAGTGCAGGTAGGAAGCAGGTCAGATGCTCAGGTTTGTGTGGGCTCTAAGGAGGCCTTTTAGGATTGCCAGTCTGCGGTCCCCTGGACCCATCACAAACAAAGAATATACCAGAGAAGGACCCCAGCACCCCAGGAAGGATGGTCAGTGGGTGGCACAAGTCTGGTACAGTGGGTGAGGCCTGGGGGGCTCAGATGTGGGCACTGGATTGATGCCAGGATCTCTACTGGTTAGTTTCAAAATCAGGACAGGTTGCATAACCTCTTGAATTCTTTATTTCCTTGTATGTAAAGTGAAAACCAGAATAGTTCTCCCTTATGGGGCTGCTGTGATGTCTTCGAAGTTCTCAGGACCACCCTTGACATGCCATAAACCCTCAAAAGACGGCTGGAATTATTACTAGACCAGAATGTTATCTCATAAATCCATGATTAATGGAATTAATGGTGATGTAAGGATAACATTATTTTTCATACAAAGTTAAAAGCACATTGTATCTCCTTCCTTAACACTTGCCCAATCCCCAACTCTTTGAGAGAGAAAAGCTTCATCTAAATTATTTCATCTGATTGATGACTATCATTTTTAACTTTATTGCTACTTCTGTCTTGGGTATTCCTTTGGCAAAGGTGTATGGATTCATTACACATTATAATGTATTGTCTATAGATTATAAGATAAAGTCAAGCATGGATCTGCTGATACTTTTTAAGTTGACCTGTCTTTATACTTAGAAATATCTCTTAATAGTAGGCTTCCCTGGTGGGTCAGATGGTAAAGACTCTCCAGCAATGCAGGATCCCTGGGTTGGGAAGATCCCCTGGAGAAGGGAATGGCAACCCACACCAGTAATCTTGCCTGGAGAATTCCGTGGACAGAGGAGTCTGGCAGGCTACAGTCCATAGGTTTGCAAAGAGTCAGGTATGACTGAGCAACTAACACCCAGTCAAGAATAACACGGCACCAGTGAATTTTAGGACTAGGCTTGCTGTTTCTTCAATTCAGTATGTCTGTGTCTGACAGACAGGGTGAATATCATCTGTTGCCTGCATATATTATTTCCCCCAGCTTAATTAACAAACAATTTCTTCTTGTGCTAAAATTAACTACTTAATTAATCTACCTCAATAATCTTTGCTGAGTGGCCTGTGGTGGGTGGGATAAATTTGCAGGTTAAATTTAATTTCTGGACATGTTGATATTTATTTCCGTTCATGTATCATATTTCAATTTTCTGTAGAAAACTCCAAAGTTGTCATAAGGGCTTTGGAAAATAAAAAGTGTGAGAGCCATTTGGAAATACTTAATTGAGTATCTAATTACAGCTTACTCATTCTTCTACCCAGAGTGATGGGTGGATAGAGATTATAATAAGGCTTTTGATTTTTGAGTTATTATTATTATTTGTCTGCTGTCTTGAGCAACAGGCTTTCTCAAAGGGGGAAATTATGAGCAGAAATTGTCATAGATGTGATTCTTTCTGTTACTGTGAACTACTTTGGAAAGTCATCCTCCAATCCAGCTAGTGGTGGCAATCTAGAAAATAAAGTGTTAAACTTCTGGGTGTGAATTACATCACTATGTCTATTTGCCTATCGCTATCACTGAGCTCTCTGAATCACACAGAATCTTTGGGGAAAATTGTAGGAAATATTTTCTTTCTTGTTTTTTAAGGCCACAATACTTCAAAAGTATGCACATACATGCATATTGGAGAAGGAAATGGCAACCCACTCCAGTATTCTTGCTTGGAGAATTACATGGACAGAGGAGTCTTAGCAGGCTATAGTTCATGGGGTCACAAAGAGTAAGACTTGACTGAGTGAATTAGTGTGTGTGTGTGTATATATATATACACATATCATCTGTAAGATGGCTGAATAGAATAAGTGCACACATCTTCTCTTGCAAGAATTCTAAAATTGCAACTTGCTACTGAATAACCATCAATAGGAGAATGTTGAATCCCACCAAAAAAAGATACCCCATGTCCAAGAGCAAAGGAGCAGACCCAATAAGACAGTAGGAGGGGCAAAATCGTGTTTAGAATCAAACCCCATACCTGCCAGAGATGCTCAGAGGGCACAAACAAAACCTTGTGTGCACCAGGACCCAGGACAATGGAGCAGTGGCCCCACAAGAGACAGAGCCAGACTTGCCTGTGAGTGTCCAGGTGTCTCTGCAGACAGTGGCCTGCCACAAGGTCAGGGGTACTGAATACAAGTGCTGGCAGAAGTCCTTTGGAAGGAGGATGCCATTACCCCTACCATAGTTGGGCCTCAGGCCAAACCACAGGAGGGAACACAGTACCACCCATCAACAGAAAATTGGATTAAAGATTTATTGAGTATGGCCCCGACCATCAGAACAAGACCCAGATTCCCCCACAACCAGTCCCTACCATCAGGAAGCTTCAACAAGCCTCTTATCCATCTCCATCAGAGTGCAGACAGAATGAAAACTGCAATCACAGAAAACTAACCAAACTGATTACGTGGTCCACAACCTTGTAAAACAATGAAGCTATGAGCCATACTGGGTAGGGCCACCCAAGATGGACGGGTCATGGTGGAGAGTTCAGACAAAACGTGATCCACTGGAGAAGGGAATGTCAGACCACTTCAGTATTCTTGCCTTGAGGACCCCATGAAGAGTATGAAAAGGCAAAAGATGTGACATTGAAAGATGCACTCCCCAGGTCAGTAGGTGCCCAATGTGCTACTGGAGAAGAGTGGAGAAATAATGCCAGAAAGAATGAAGAGGCTGAGCCAGAGTGAAAACAACGCCCAGTTGTGGATGTGACTGGTGGTGGAAGTAAAGTACAATGCTGTGAAGAACAGTATCACATAGAAACCTGGAATGTTAGGTTCATGAATCAAGGTAAACTGGAAGTGTCAAACAGGAGATGGCAAGATTGAACATCGACATTTTAGGAATCAGCGAACTAAAATGGACTGGAATGAGTGAATTTAATTCAGATGACCATTGTATCTACTACTGTGGGCAAGACTTCTTTAGAAGAAATGGAGTAGCCCTCATAGTCAACAAAAGAGTCCGAAATGCAGTACTTGGGTACAGTTTCAAAAATGACAGAATGATCTCTGTTCACTTCCAAGGCAAACCATTCAATATCACAGTAATCTAAGTCTATGTCTCAACCAGTAACGCTGAAGAAGCTGAAGTTGAATAATTCTATGATGACCTACAAGACCTTCTAGAACTAACACCACAAAAAGATGTCCTTTTCATCATATGGGACTGGAATGCAAAAGTAGGAGGTCAAGAGATACCTGAAATAACAGGCAAATTTGGCCTTGGAATGAAAAATGAAGCGGGGCAAAGGCTAACAGAGTTTTGCCAAGAAAATGCACTGGTCATAGCAACACCCTCTTCCAACAACACAAGAGATGGCTCTACACGTAGATATCACAAGACGGTCAATACCCAAATCAGATTGATTATATTCTTTGAAACCAAAGGTGAAGAAGCTCTATACAGTCAGCAAAAAAAGAAAAAAAGACTGGGAGCAGACTGTGGCTCAGATCATGAACTCCTTATTGCAAAATTCAGGCTTAAATTGAAGAAAGTAAGGAAAACCAGTAGACCACTCAGGTGTGACCTAAATCAAATCTCTTACAATTATACAGTGGAAGTGACAAATAGATTCAAGGGATTAGATCTGATAGAGTGCCTGAAAAACTATGGACGGAGGTTCATGACATTGTACAGGAGGCTGTGATCAAAGCCACCCCCCCCCCAGCAAAAAGAAATGCAAAAAGGCAAAATGGTTGTCTAAGGAGGTCTTACAAATGGCTGAGCAAAGAAGAGAAGCGAAGGTAAAGGAGGAAAGGAAAGATATACCCATCTGAATGCAGAGTTCCAAAGAACAGCAAGGAGAGATATGAAAGACTTCCTAAGTGATTAATGCAAAGAATGGAGAAAAACAATAGAATGGGAAAGACTAGAGATCCCACTCCAGTACTCTCGCCTGGAAAACCCCATGGATGGAGGAGCCTGGTAGGCTGCAGTTCATGGGGCCTCTAAGAGTCGGACACGACTGACTGACTTCACTTTCATGCATTAGAGAAGGAAATGGCAACCCATTCTAGTGTTCTTGCCTGGAGAATCCTAGGGATGGGGGAGCCTGGGGGGCTGCCGTTTATGGGGTTGCCAGAGTCGGACATGACTGAAGCGACTTAGCAGCAGCAGCAGCAGAGATCTCTTCAAGAAAATTAGATATACTAAGGGAAAATTTCATGCAAAGATGGACACAATAAAGGACAGAAATGATATGAACCTAACAGAAGCAGAAATTATTAAAAAGAGGGGGCAAGAATACATAGAAGAACTGTACAAAAAAGATCTTAATGACCCAGATAACCATGATGGTGTGATCATTCACCTAGAGCCAGACATCCTGGAACGCAAAGTCAAGTGGGCCTTAGGAAGCATCACTATGAACAAAGCTAGTGGAGGTGATGAAATTCCAGTTGAGCAATTTCAAATCCTAAAATATAATGCTGTGAAAGTGCTGCACTCAATATGCCAGCAAATTTGGAAAACCCAGCAGTGGCCACAGGACTGCATAAAGTCAGTTTTCATTCCAATTCCAAAGAAAGGCAATGCCAAAGAATCTTCAAACTACCACACAATTGCACTCATCTCACACTTTAAGAGAGTAATGCTCAAAATTCTCCAAGCTAGGCTTCGATAGTACGTTAACCAAAAACTTCCAGATGTTCAAGCTGTATTTAGAAAAGGCAGAGGAACCAGAGACCAAGTTGCCAACATCAGTTGGAGCATAGAAAAAGCAAGAGAGTTCCAGAAAAACATCTACTTCTGCTTCATTGACTACACCAAAGCCTTTGTGTGACTCACAACCAACTGTAGGAAATTCTGAAAGAGCTGGGAATACCAGACCACCTTACCTGCCTCCTGAGAAATCTGTATGCAGGTCAAGAAGCAACAATTAGACCTGAACAGGGAACAGTGGACTGGTTCAAAATTAGGAAAGGTGTACATCAAGGCTGTATATTGTCACTCTGCTTATTTAACATATATGCAGAGTACATCATGAGAAATGACAGACTGGATGAAGCACAAGCTGGAATCAAGATTGCCAGGAGAAATATCAATAACCTCAGATATGCAGATGACACCACCCTTATGGCAGAAAGTGAAGAGAAACTAAAGGTCCTCTTGATGAAGGTGAAAGAAGAGAGTGAAAAAGCTGGCTTAAAACTCAACATTCAAGAAACAAAGATTATGGCATCTGGTCCCATCACTTCATGGCAAATAGATGGGGAAACAATGGAAACAGTGACAGATTTTATTTTTTTGGGCTCCAAAATCACTGCAGATGGTGAATGCAGTCACAAAATTAAAAGATCCTTGCTCCTTAGAAGAAACACTATGATAAACCTAGGCAAGGTATTAAAAAGCATAGACATTACTTTGCCGACAGCATTCTGTCTAGTCAAAGCTTTGGTTTTTCCGGTAGTCATGTACAGATGTGAGAGTTGGACCATAAAAAAGGCTGAGTCCTAAAGAATTGATGCTTTTGAACTGTGGTGTTGGAGAGGACTCTTGAGAGTCCTTTGGACTGCAAGGAGATCCAACCAGTCCATCCTAAAGGAAATCAGTCCTAAGTATTCATTGGAAGGACTGATGCTAAAACTGAAGTTCCAATACTTTGGCCACCTGATGAGAAGAACTGACTCATTAGAAAATACCCTATTGCTGGGAAAGATTGAGAAGAGGAGGAGAAAGGGATGACAGAGGATGAGATGGTTGGATGGCATCACCAACTTGGTGGACATGAGCTTGAGCAAGCTCCAGGAGTTGTTGATGGACAGGGAGGCCTGGCGCTCTGCAGTCCACAGGGTCGCAAAGAGCTGGACACGACTGAGTGACTGAACTGAACTGATATACGTACATACATACATATATATATATATAAAACTTAATTTGGCTTCCTTGGTTACATTAGATATAAAGAACCCACCTGCCAATAAGTGACATGAATTTGACCCTGGGTTGGAAAGGTCCCCAGGATGAAGGCATGGCAACCCACTCCAGTATTCTTGCCTGGAGAATCCCAAGGACAGCAGAGCCTGGTAGGTACAGTCCATGGGATCACAAAGAGTCAGACACAGCTGAAGGGAGTTAGCATTCATTTACATTAACTTTATTATATAATAAAATCTACACTTTTGAAGTCAGCAATGAGTTGAGATTATTTGCAATCACTTTATTCCTATTGATTTTCTATTTCTGCCCTGAGCATCTATCCGTATTAGAGATTTACTTTTTGATCATTGTGTTTGCTAACAGTAGACAAATTACAGGACTTCGCTTGGATTTCCCATTTCCCAGGACGTATTTATTCTGCAGTGGGCAAAGAGCATGTCTTGTGCATGTTAAAAAGCTCAGTGGTAACTCGTGCAGCCTCTTATCAGTAGAAAATGTTTGACAAGTTTTTAAACTGAACAATGGTTATCCTTGGACCGTCCTCCTTTGGGTACCTTTTGAGGCAGAGGAAGAATTTCAGGGGGTACCTTTTTACATGAACAGAGGGAAGTCTGGGGGCAAAACTTCTCCTGTGGACTCTGTGGGTCTCAGTGAACATGGTTCCCGAGGCACGTCCGAGCAGGTGAAGGAGGACTTGTCTGAAATTGTATGGCGAGCTGGGCTGGGGTCCTGTGTCTGTGCCCAGGGATGCAATTGCACCAGGCAGAGTGGATACCATGGTGTGATCTGAGAGGTGCCAGGAAGTCATTCTCCACCCAACCTGTGACATTGATGATAGGAAGACTTGAGGTTGATATGAGTGCGGTCAGCTTCTGAAATGGCAGTGGTTCACAATTCTCTTGACCACCTTGGAAAGGACATGGTCAACAGATGCTACCAGAGTGCCTCTCCTCTATCCACACTGTAATCATGAAGAATTAATCTGGGGAGGAGCTTTTGCCCTATTGACACCTTTAATTGCTTTCCTGATCATAATTACTTTCTTTTTAGAATTTCTTCTGATCATCCTTTTTGCTCTCAGTCCCCTGACATCTCCTGAAACTTGAATCTGGCTCATGTCACTTGCTCTCATGAAAGGAAGGCTGTCTACCGGCATCTCTCCTGAAAGCTAACAGCAACAGACTTGTCCAGAGCTTTCATCATTCATACCCTGTATCATTCAGCAAAGCTCTAGGAATGCTAGTTATTTTATTTCATTAGATTCTGCTGGTAGTTAGGTTTTCAGATGAATTCTGTTTTAAGAAAATTAGTGCCCTGCATTTTAATTTAGCGTAGTTCCCGTGACATTTTCTGCTGTGGTATTCTATAGGCATAGTGACTTTGACACATCTCTCTCTCCCTGCAGTGTGCATTTCATTTATGCATCCATTCTGCCTTTATGGAGAACACCCACTGAGCTTTCAAAATGTAGCTTAAGCATCCCCCTCTCCATCTTCTTGGAGACCTGATCACTTCCCATTTTGAGGGCTCACCCTTTGTCTTGACTTTGGTCTGTGTTCACATTTATCATTCTTTACGATACTTATTTATTTCTTTGCCTGCCATTTGTCTACTTTACTAGCCTATAAAGCCCTTGAAGATTAGTTCCATGTGTCAACTATCTTCACATCTCTAGTATCTAGCAGAGTGTATATAGTAGATGCTCAATAAAGACTTGCTGTCAGAATCTGGAAATTGAAAGGATTGTGGACAGAGAGGAGACACACTATTTGAAGTGAGGATTAAAAAGATTGAGGGTGCAAACCTGTTCATGGGAGGCAGGGAAAAAGTGAAAAGTGTAGGTGAAGGGGAGGTGCTGTGAGGCAAAGCATTTGGTTTGTTTTTATTAGGAAATGTTGGAATCACCCAGCATTTGTGATAGCACTGATTTATCTGAGAGATAAGCAGGCTATTCAACACCCAGGTTTAGAGCCCAAAAGGAAGATCAAAGCCAAAGTTATAAATGTGTGAGGCCTCTGTACATAGGAGATATTTGAAGCTGTAAGTATGGATAAGAGTGTCCAGCTAGAGAAGATATCATGAGAAGAGAAGAAGGTCCAGGGATCTAAAGACATGTGTTTGCAAGTTAGTCAAAGGAAAATAGGAAGAAGTAAGTCCAGTGACAAATGAGGAGTACAAGACAGGTGCGGTCATGTTTCCAGAAAGATGGATGGTCAACGATGTTAGTGCTATTGAAATATCACATGAGAACCCAAGAAATATCTGGTAGAACAATGAACAAATAACAGATTGGGTTAAATAAAGAGTACCTCAAGCTTAATCTATTTGAATCTGGAATGATTTTTGTTCCTAACTCAATTGGTCTGTGTCAGGAGGTTTAAGACAAGTGTCAGGGTTTGATGATTCCATAGAAGGATGTAGGCACATAGTCATACTCATGGTTATGATTAATCATGGAGGAAAAGGATCCTGGTTACAAGTAGAAAAGGAGAAGTCATATGTGGTGAAATCAGAGAGAAATTAGGTGCAAGATTTCAAGAGTCCTCTCCCAATGCATTCACACAAGATGTACTTAATCCCCCTAGAAACAGGTTATGGCAACACATGTGAAATGTTGGGAACCAAGGAAGATCATTAGAGCTTTAATACCTTGGGTTTTTGTTTGGGGCTGATCACATTGGTACCCCCTGTCTGACCCATACTTAAATTCCAGACTCCCAGAAAGAAAGCAGATGTTCAGCATAAACCAATACTTATTACAAAATGTTTAGACACAGTGAGACATTCTTATCATTTAATGGAAGGAACCCTCTGAAAATCAAGTTCTCAGACTCCAGTCAAGGGCTAACATTGGATAACTCAGACCTCCTTTGTTAACTATTTTCTGCACAGAGTCCTTTTCTAGAATCCCGTGTTTTGTTGAATTACATTATCACCAATTCTCTTAAGCAAGTCATAAACTTTAGCATTTCCCAAGGCACTTTCTGAGAGATAAGCAGGCTATTCAACATCAACAACTTTTAGCTGACCGTGTGGTTTTGGATACATGGGGAATAGTGAGAAAAGCTGTTACACACATGTGCACACATATACAAATATATGCTTGAAGGCTTCAAAGAACTACAAAGACAGGAAGAATTTCTGGGTCTAAGATACAGAAAAAAAAAAAAAAGAAATAAAGAGAGGTGTTTGGCATCTAAGGTTGCTTTTGCTTACAAAGAAAGTGCAAAATCAGAAAACAAGTGTGGCATCTGAGAAATTAATATTCTGAGACAAGTTTTTGGTAGTGTCACATGGCTGAAAAGTCAAAAATTGTAGTGAAAGACCTTTTAAGAAGAAGCTTTATACAGGTTTTTGGTTATTATACTAAAGGCCTACACCCTCAGAGTAAGGTTAAAGTGAAAACATCTCATTTTCACAAAGACTGAAAACCAACTCTCAACAAGCTCAATCTTAGATAAGAATAAGATGATCTGCCAGGGGAAACATTCAATACACTTGGGAGGTGATAATCTTATTCAAATCTTTCAGTTGGCTATACAATTTTTCATACAGAGTATTTGGTATCCAATTAAAAATAAGCCAGGTATACATAAAAGAAAAGACTTGACTCCAAACTAGAGAAAAAAACAGGTAATTTAAGCATACTTAAAAGCAATAAGAAATTGGAGTTATTGTACATGAACACTAAATGTCTATAATTAATATTTCAGAAGAGAGTTAGAAACTGTAAGATTCAAATTGAAATCCTGTAATGGAAAATTAAAAATAAGTAAAATTGAAATCTCAATTGAGGAGCATACATCAAATTTGAGTGAACTGTAAATAATCTGTAGAAAATATCCAGACTAAAGCACAGAGGGATGAAAGATGATGAAAAGAAGAGACATATGAGACACAATGTAAAGATGTAACTGTAGTTCCAGAAAAAGAGAAGAAAGAAAATGGACAGAAGCAATATTTGAAGAAATAATGGTTGAGAATTTTTCAAACTTCGAAAGGACAACACTTCAAAATCTGGGTCTATGAGTCCCAACAGAATTGATGCAAAGAAAATCAAGCTTTAGACACATCACTGCAATTTCTGGATACTGAAGACAAAGAGAAATCTTAAAAGCATTCAGAGGTGTTGAAAGGCAGAGGACTTTGAAACAGCAAAATCAACAACTGACTTCTGAAGGGAAACAATGAGAGTCACAAGACAATTGAGCAATTTCCTCAAAGTGAAAGAAAATAACCTGGTGAACCTAGAATTCTTTACTCAGCAAAATATCCTTTAAAAATGAAGGCGTAATAAAAACACTTTCAGAGAAGCAAAAATTAAGAATACATTCCAGAAGCACATGAAAGGAGTTCCGTAATCAGGAGGAAAATGATCCCCAGTGCAGACACAAAATACTGAAAGGAAGTCTATCAGAAAATGGAAATGGAGTTGACTATAAAAGCAACAAAAATAA
This sequence comes from Muntiacus reevesi, assembly GCF_963930625.1. Lineage (NCBI taxonomy): Eukaryota > Metazoa > Chordata > Mammalia > Artiodactyla > Cervidae > Muntiacus > Muntiacus reevesi. The sequence continues at coordinate 8,271,719 of NC_089262.1, read as the reverse complement.
TATACCAAGATATTTAACAATATGTGTTAATTACAACCATGAAAACAAAAGCACGAGTTTTGGGAGTTGGGTAAATGGAGATGAAGGGTACGCATACTCAGGTGGAAGCAGTGACAGATTTCTTCTTCCTGCGCTCAAAAATCACTGCGGATCGTGACTGAAGCCATAAAATTAGAAAACGATTGCTTCTTGCCAGGAAAGCTATGACAAACCTAGACAGTGCGTTAACAAGCAAAGACTTCACTTTGCTGACAAAGGTCCATACAGTCAGGGATATGGTCTTTCTGGTAGTCATATGCAGATGTGAGAGCTGGACAATAAAGAAGGTGGAGCACTGAAAAATTGATGCTTTCAAACTGTGGTCCTAGAGAAGACTCCTGAAAATCCCTTGGACAGAGGGAGATCAAACTAGTCCGTCTTAATGGAAATCAGTCCTGAATACTCTTTGGAAGAACTGATGCTAAAGCTGAAGCTCCAATACTTTGGCCACCTGATGCGAAGAGCTGACTCATTGGGAAAGACCCTGATGCTGGGAAAGATTGAGGGCAGGAGGAGAAGGGGATGACAGAGGATGAGATGGTTGGATGGCATCACCGCCTCCATGGACATGAGCTTGAGCAAACTCTGGGAGATGGTGATGGACAGGGAAGCCTGTTGTACTGAAGTCCCTGGGGTCCAAAGAGACATGACTTGGTGATTGAACGACGACTCTGCTGAGCTGTCACGGCACGTTCCCTGGCTGGTGCCCTTGTGATCACAGCCCAGACTGGCTCCTTGCTCACAGGGCAGTTTGTCATCCTTATCTTCTTATGTAGCAGGTCCTTCTGTGGGTCTGAGACTGAAGTCTGTGCCCCATCACCTCCCAACTTTGCTGAATCACTCGGTTTCTGGTTCAACGAGGAATGCCTTTCTTATTTACCATTATGTTAATGGGTTAAATCTTTTAAATGTGTGGTAAGTAGGTGAAGATGTGAAGGCTATAAGGTAAGCAACGCCACCTTCCAGAGAAGGAAAGGGAATTTCTGCTGAAGCTTTTCGTGAGGTGGGGGAGAAGCTCTATACTGTTTTCTACAGTGGCTATACCAATTTACATTCTCACCAACAGTGTGTGAGGGTTCCCTTGTCTCAACACTTTGTATTTTTTGTCTTTTTGGTCATAGCCATTCTGACAGGTGTGAGGTGGTACTGTGTTTTTGATTTGCACTGAGCATATTTTCTAGTACCTATTGGCCATCTGCATGTCATCTTTAGAAAAATGTCTACTCAAATCCTCTGCCCAATTTTTTTTTTTTTTAAGTTAGGTCCATGATGGACGGGACTGACTTTATTTATTAAAAAAAATTTTTTTTTCATTTATTTTTATTAGTTGGAGGCTAACCACTTTACAATATTGTAGTGGATTTTGTCATACATTGACATGAATCAGCCATGGATTTACATGTATTCCCCATCCCGATCCCCCCTCCCACCTCCCTCTCTACCTGATCCCTCTGGGTCTTCCCAGTGCACCAGGCCTGAGCACTTGTCTCATGCATCCAACCTGGGCTGGTGATCTGTTTCACCACAGATAATATACATGTTTCGATCCTGTTCTTTCGAAACATCCCACCCTCGCCTTCTCCCACAGAGTCCAAAAGTCTGTTCTGTGCATCTGTGTCTCTTTTTCTGTTTTGCATATAGGGTTATCATTACCATCTTTCTAAATTCCATATATATGTGTTAGTATGCTGTAATGATCTTTATCTTTCTGGCTTACTTCACTCTGTATAATGGGCTCCAGGTTCACCCATCTCATTAAAACTGATTCAAATGAATTCTTTTTAATGGCTGAGTAGTATTCCATGGTGTATATGTACCACAGCTTCCTTATCCATTCATCTGCTGATGCTCTGCCCAATTTTTAATTGGCTTTTGTTGTCATTGAGCTAGATGAGTTCTTTACAAATTTTGGATATTTACCAGTTATTGAATATAAAGTTTGCAGATATTTTCTCCCATTCAATAGGTTTCTTTTGATATCTTTTTATAATTTTTATTTATTTATATAATTTTAATTTATTTTCTCTAGTTGCAGGGAGTAGAGGGCTACTCTCTAGTTGCAGTGTGTAGGCTTCTTATTGCGGTAGCTTGGCTTCTCTTCTTGCAGAGCACAGGCCCTAGGGTGTGCGGGCTTCAGAAGTTGTGGCACGTGGGCTTAGCAGTTGTGGCTCACGGATTCTAGAACACAGGCTCAATAGTTGTGGCACATAGACTTAGTTGCTTCAAGGTATGTGGAATCTTCCTAGATCAGGGATTGAACTCGTGTTTCCTGCATTGGTAGGCAGATTCTTTACCACTGAGCCACCAGGGAAGCCCTCTTTTGAGATCTTGATTTCAATTAATTTGTGTCAATGTCCAGCAGTGGATTCCTGGTTTATTCATTTGGTAATTCTACTTTTACTTTTTAGAGGAACCTCAATACTGTTTTTCATAGTGGTTGCCCAATTTTGCTTTTAGTGGAATTTTTATAAGCCTCCTTATCCCTTGGAACAGGGAATTCAGTGACAAAATATATGCAAAGAACTTTTCAGTCTGATACCTTGAAAGTGCTCGGTAAGTTAGTTCTCTTCCTCCCTGTATTTCTACAGATGAGGCTGACAGAGCAAGTTGCCCACAGACTGAAGGGTCTAGCTCTCTGCCTTGTGTCAGGCCTGGATCCAACTTAGAGTTTTAATAGCAGCAAAGTTTGGTCTCAAAATGCAAACTTTTTCTACTCTTTTAACTGGAGATGAATGCAGCAAATATAAGACAGTGAGAAATGAGATGAAAAATTGACTCATTTTTTAAACTTAACGTTACTTGTGTTTAGCAAGTAAAATGGACTTGAAGGAGACCTATTTGCTCCTAATGGATTTGCCAGTCCCTCCTGGTAATCAGATTGCACGGCGCCTGCTCTCCTTTGTCATCTGGTAGTCATTTTCGGAGCTAGTGAGACACCACGGGGGACTTGCCTCTGGCAGGCAGTTCTCCGTTTGATTTGCACCATTTGTCCATGTGCATTTTTATGCATTTGAGGAATGCACATCACATCATCACTGAGCTTGATTCTTTCCATTATGCCTAAGTGTGTGCTAGCTCTGGGGTGAGGACCCCTCATGCCTGGCTGCCCTGGAACGTGGCCCAGCAAGGATGTTGTAGCAAAGCTTCAGACTGCACGAGGGCCAGCGAAGGAGCTGAGATAAGCAGTATTTCCCTGTGCAAACCCACTCCCTCCCTTTAAGTTCAAGAGGGGAAGAAAGAACCCCTAGGTGAGAGGGCAAGGCGGGCAGCAGTAGCATGTCTCTTGCTGGATGCACAGCCTTTCTGCTCTGTTCTGGAGCTACACTGGTCCCGCCCATTCCTGAGAACAAAAGCTTCCTACTGCTGCATCTGCAGTCTCATTTTCTTTGTTTGGTGCCAACTTGCTTCTGTCTGAGTTGAACTACGTTCAGTTCAGTTCAGTTCAGTTCAGTCGCTGAGTCATGTCCGACTCTTTGCAACCCCATGAGTCGCAGCGCACCAGGCCTCCCTGTCCATCACCAACACCCGGAGTTTACTCAAACTCATGTCTATTGAGTCAGTGATGCCATCAAGCCATCTCATCCTCTGTGGTCCCCTTCTCCTCCTGCCCCCAATCCCTCCCAGCATCAGGGTCTTTTCCAATGAGTCAACGCTTCGCATGAGGTGGCCAAAGTATTGGAGTTTCAGCTTCAGCATCCGTCCTTTCAATGAATATTCAGGACTGATCTCCTTTAGGATGGACTGCTTGGATTTCCTTGAAGTCCAAGGGACTCTCAAGTGTCTTGTCCAACACCACAGTTCAAAATCATCAGTTTTTCGGTGCTCAGCTTTCTTCACAGTCCAACTCTCACATCCATATATGACCACTGAAAATACCATAGCCTTGACTAGACAGACCTTTGTTGGCAAAATGATGTCTCTGCTTTTTAATATGCTATTTAGGTTGGTTGTAACTTTCCTTCAACTAGGTTGCTGCTGCTAAGTCACTTCACTCGTGTCCGACTCTGTGCAACCCCACAGACGGCAGCCCACCAGGCTCCCCCATCCTTGGGATTCTCCAGGCAAGAATACTGGAGTGGGTTGCCATTTCCTTCTCCAATGCATGAAAGTGAAAAGTGAAAGTGAAGTCCTCAGTCGTGTCTAACTCTTAGCAACACCAGGGACTGAAGTCCACCAGGCTCATCTGTCCATGGGATTCTCCAGGCAAGAGTCCTGGAGTGGGGTGCCATTGCCTTCTCCTCTACTAGGTTAGCCCCAGGCAAAACTTTGGAACAAGTTCACATTCTTCACCACCACCAACCCAAACAATATCTTCTAGCCCTCTGTGAGGATAGCACACACTTCATTGGCAAATACTTCTTTTTTATTTTATTTTATTTTATTTTTTTTAAATTTTATTTTATTAGTAGGAGGCTAATTACTTCACAACATTTCAGTGGGTTTTGTCATACATTGACATGAATCAGCCATAGTGTTCCAGATCGCTGATTGATGTCAGTGATTCAAATGGACAAAATCACTGCCCTCAGAGAGCTGGGGCTTCCCTGGTGGCTCAGATGGTAAAGAATCTGCCTGCAATACAGGAGACCCAGGTTCAATCCCCAGGTCAGGAAGATCCCCTGGAGGAAGAAATGGCAACCAACTCTGGTATTCTTGCCTGGAGAATCCCAGGGACAGAGGAGCCTGGTGGGCTACAGTCCCTGGGGTGGCAAAGAGTCAGACATGACTGACTAACACTTTTCCTAGAGCTTGTATTCTGACAGTGACCCTGGCATGAATGTAGGCAAACCAAAAGTTCAAATGACCAGAGCAGACAGTCAGAGGAGTATCGGGGGTGTGGGCTGGTGTAAGTCTAAAGGAAGAGTGGGATGTGGCTACCTGGAAAAGAAAAAATCTCCTGCTGTTCTGCCAACATGAGGGAGTATCAACCCTCTGCATCTCATCTCAAGAAAAGCTGTAAATCAGAACTGTTAACCTGTAAAATCTCTAGTTTCTTAAATATTGGTAACTAGCTCAAAATTTTTCAAAACACGAATCTAAATCCTAAGCCAAACAAACAACAAAAAATTCTCTGTCAGATTCTATCCATCACTGTCAGTTCATGACTTCTGCACAAAGGTTAAACAATTAATGTGGGCTTCCCTTGTGGCTCAGTTGGTAAAGAATCTGCCTGCAATGTGGGAGACCTGGGTTGGATCCCTGGGTTGGAAAGATCCTCTGGAGAAGGGAAAGGCTACCCACTCCAGTATTCTGGCCTGGAGAATTCCATGGGCTGTTTAGTCCATGAGGTCACGAAGAGTGGGACACGACTGAGCGCCTTTCAATTCACTTCACTTCACTTTTAATTTCATGTGACTAACAGATAAGGGAACACAGTTCTTGAGGAGAAGCTGTGCAGGTCCCCTCCTGCTGTCGGAGATGTAGGAGTGGCCTGCTCTCTTCACTCCGCTTATTCACTCGTTGTTACGCCAAGGCCATCATGTCTGCAGGCTGTAGCCAGCAGATGAGTGGGCACGGCTGGGCGCCAGAGCGAGGCAGACCCCTCCAGCGGGCGGCCCTGGCTCGGGGCTGCCCATGGGCTTGACCAAGCAGCTCTTCCTGCAGCGGAGGTTCATGCCCCCCCAGTCATTTCTCCTTCCCTCTCTCCTTCCAGAGTATCAGACCTGCATTGTGACCTCAGTCTCTTGCTGCCTTCTCCTGCTCCCTCTCCCAATAAATCCCTTGCAAACTGACCCTTCAGCAGATCCAAAGTAACACAGGGACCAGAGGTTCTGATTGAATAAGAGTATCCTACCTAGTCCTGGTTTCTTAGCTTGTTATTGCCTGTGGATGTTTTCCTGGCTTGTCATTCGACGTCTCAGACAGTTTCAAAGGTGCCAAGAGCCTGAGGAGGTCAACTTGAGGGCAAGGGGATTGGCTGTAATTCCAGTAGGCGGGGAGGAGAGTGGACACCCAACAGTAAGGTTCTGATGGTGGAGGCAACACAGGTGAAGAGGTTAGGGAGGCAGGTCTGGACAGCAGGCCATGGCGATGGGTGCTGTCTTTTCTAGCAGAAGGTGGTAAAAGCCTTTCATAGTAACCATCTTTGGAGCTCGATTTCTCAAAAATTCAACTGAGTGTTTGCTTATTTAGTTAAATAGCAGCATGTGGGATCTAGTTCTTAAACCAGGAATAAAACCCCAGCCCCTACACCACCAGCCAGATTAAAAAAAAGCACTTAAACCATGGTTTCTTCTTTTTGCATTTCTTCCTTGGATTTCTTTCCTGTCTGGGGCTGTTACACAATGGGATTGTTGAATGAATATTTTATAACAATGCATATGGTACTTTTAGCTCCTTATATTGATGTTTCCAATCCATCTCTATTTGTTCTGTTTTTCACTAAATCCTGTGAGAGGTAAGTATCATTGTTCTTGCAGAATCATGACTCAGACTTGAATCCATTCACTCTTGTACTCAGGGGCCGTTGTCTAGACGGTACAAAGACTGTTGTTGATGCATGTTTGTTGACAGTAACTGGAGGAATATATATTCAATTCTGTGGAAGGAATAACCAGTCACTGAGGTTTCTAATAGGCAACTTGCATCCAGTCTCTCAGCACGGCTTTGCCTGTAAGTATGTGACTCAGGACAGAATTGCTTTGAAACCAAAACAGTGGACTCTCCCTAGTTAGTTAGTTTCTAACTGATCTGTGACTTGCAGGGAGCAGAATGCAGTAATCAATGGGACACTCTGAGCAAAACCATCTGGGGCTCTTATATCAATTTGAAAAAAATGTACCTTAGAAAGAGTGCTGAATTTTCAGTTCTTAAATGGGGATGAACCCATTCTATAAGAAACAAAATGTGGTTTGTAAATGAAATACATCCACTGGCGGGCAGAAAGTTCTTGTGGCCTTTTCATTTTGTTTTATTTATTTATTTTTTTACATGTGTTTCCCATCCTGAACCACCCTCCCACATCCCTCTCTTGTGGCCTTTTTAATGCCTTAAGCTTTTTCTTTCTACAGACTAACATCTCCCACCATTCTGTATCTTTGCTTTTATTTGATCTGTCACAACTTTCTTTCTTGTCTACCTTGACTAGGTGGTGAATCCGGCTCAGGTTAGAGAAGATTGGAGATATGTTTTGGGGGCCAATGGGAGTGGCTTCCCTAAGATTCAGGGTGCTGCTAAGTGGGAGTTTAATAGTCCCTGACAGATAGGAAAAGACCATTATAATGAAAAGTTTCTTGAACTGGTAGGGAATAAGTAAAAAAAAAAAAACAAATCATTTAAGAAGAGACTGCTATTGTTCTTGCATCTGACACTTTAAATGCAGCTATTAAACCTGCCTCCTTCCTGATGACTGGGCCAGGAAGACTAGCAGCTGACATCACTTTGTAAACCAACTGTGAGAGATTTTCTGTGGCTTGCCCGCTGCCTACTGATTCTGGCTTTCATTTTTGAAATCTGAGACTTCCTAGAGACATTCTCTTTCATCAGTTATGTTTCTTTGTTTTATTGTGAAATACAACACCCACAGAAAGTGCTTTCAATTTATATGAACTGCTGTTCGATGAACGCTTATAAAGGTAATAACCCTAGAACGGCTACATCGTCAAAGACATAGAATCGTACCAGGCTCTAAATTTCCTTCTCAAATCTATTTTTCTTCCAGAGGCTAAACTTTGTCCTGGTATTTTCGATAATAATATCTTTGCTTTTTAAAAGTACTTTTGTCTCTTACAAATGCACCGCTAAACAATAATTATACTTACTATTTTATCCAGAATTTTTAGGCTTTCATCTGAAGGTTTATTTCTAATAAACCAGTGTTGGAAATGAAAGTCATTGCTTTCTTTGTTAATGATAAGATATAGGGACGTCCCTGGTGGTCCACTGGTTAAGAATCTGCCTGCTGAGGCAGGGGACACACGTTTGATCCCTGATCCAAGAAGATCCCACATGTTGCTGAGCAACTAAGCCTGCAAGCTACAACTTCTGAGCCTCAGTGCTGCAACTACAGAAGCTCTGGCTCCTAGAGCCTATGCTCAACAACAAGAGAAGCCACTGCAGTGAGAAGCCCGCACACCACAGTGACGCGTAGCCCCCACTCACTGAGATGAGAGAAGGCCCAAGCATACCAAGAGGAGTCAGAGCAGCCCAACATAATAAACAAATAAAAATTAAAAACATACAAATCCAACTTTTTCTATAAAAATAAGCACACAGAAAACCAAAGAACAGTTATTTTTAAAAAAGAAAAAGTTGCCTTGATACTAGTTAGAAGATAGGTCTATTAAGACCTTTCAGTACTTCTTAGCCAGGGTTCTGGGAAAGAATCAGGCCCTAACATCTGAAAGCATCCTTTGGATGGAATGTAATAACTTCCGTCTCATGCATTCCATGTGGTACAGCCAGACTCATTATGAAGAGACAATGTCTGAGGATTTGAAAACAAGCCCCTCAACTTGTTTTAAATGGGACTCTCACCCTCGGTTGAGTTGGGCTGGATATTTTTCCATAAAGGCATGAATAGCTCTTTGGAGTAACAAGATCTTACTAAAACTTGAGTTTTGAGCATTGAAATTGAACCTTATTTACTTACCCTTTCCTGCTTTTTGTATTTTTATGTTGAATCCAAATTTACAACTTTCCCTATTTGTATCTTAAACTTTGATGCTTCCTTTTGGTCCTTTTAGTTTGGCAATTCATCAGACTTTTTTTTTAGATAACTGGTTTCTGATTTTCTTTTTACTTCTGCAGTTCAGTTCAGTTCAGTCGCTCAGTCATGTCTGACTCTTTGCAGTTCAAGTGTGTCCCTAATTCTGTGTCCCTACCTCAGACAGCCTCTATCCCTTATTATAATCCTGGTTGGTGAGCCCCTGATCTCTCTGCTTGAACAGGAGGATACAGACTGTAATAGGAATATTGTTTAGCAGATGTTATAAGTTGGATAATGCCCTCGTCACATTTATATGTTGAAGGCCTCCCTCCCAGTATCTCAGAAGGTGATGTTATTTGGAAATAGGGTTGTTGTTGATGTAATTACTTAAAATGAGGTCATACTGAAGCAGGGTGGGTCACTAAGCCAAAATGAGTGCTATGCTTGCTCAAAGGGGGCATACACAAAGATGGGCATAAGTGAAGAATGACACGTGAACATGAAGACAGCAATCAGGGTGATGTTTCTTTGGCTAAAGAACACAAGAGATTCCTGCCAGTAGATTTCCAAAAGCCAGAAGAGTGGCTTGGTCAGACCCTACTCCACAGACTCAGAAGGAACCAACCCTGCCGATCCCTTGATCGTCAACTTCTGGCCTCCAGAGCTGTGAGACAACAAAGTTCTGTTGTTTAAGTCACCCAGTCTATGTTACTTGGTTACAAAAGCTGAAGGAGACTAAAATGGGAGGTTATGAGTTAGATCAAAATGAAGGATGATTAAAAATAGGGAGCATCCTTTCAATTTAGATCAATAGGAATCATGCCCTGCCCTCCTCCAGGGGATCTTCCCAACCCAGGAATTGAATCCAGGTCTCCTGTTGTGCAGGCAGATTCTTTACCAGCTGAGTTACCAGGGAAGTCCTTAGGAATCAAAGGGACCCGGATTTGAAGTTGTTAGGACCTTAGACCTTGTCATCACTCTCATACATGCTTTTTCCTATTGAGATCCTCCATCCTGGATCACCCTGCCTCAGTTCTTCTGCCTCAGATACACTTACATGCCCATTCCCACTTTACCAGGAACCTCTGTTATCCAAACAAAGTTGCATTCCTACAGAGGCACCTCTTGTTAGAGGACCTAGGAATCTCTAATGATTTTGTGTGTATTCAGGGATAAAACAAAGTTTCCATTCTGGGACAACAAGGAATACATTAATTGGGAGAGGCAAAGACAGAACTACTTTGTCCTAAAGACAGAACTACTTTGTCCTAACTGCCTTACCTTCCCAGGTGCAAAGTGAAAGAATGATTTTTATCCCATATGTTCCAATAACCAAACATTTCTACATTAACTAGCTCAGCTAAAAAAACTTTGACATGGTTACCTGGGAGAAGAGTCACCCTCATTCATTGACTGGGAATGATGCCAAGGGGATGAATGAGATATTTCTTTTTCCCATAAGAGGGAAGCCAGAGATAGAAGTGACCAGTTCAAGTCAAGCCAAAGCTGAAAATTGGCATCATCTGTCACCATCTGAGGCTGTACAGGGGTATCAGGGTTGTGGATGAACCTACCAATCCTCATGGGCTATTTCCTAGCTGTCTCGTTTTAAAGAGGATTTATATTTTGGAGTCTTGCTATAGATTACTTCTGAGGCAGATGAAAGGAAACAATTTATAATTGTTTAACATGTGTGCACAGGTCAACTTATCCCACCTCCAAATTATCTGCCTTCTTAGGAATCACAGTTCTTTGGAGATTTATAGAAGGCACTGGGTTTCAATCACAGTATTAAATTCAGTGACCTTCAAGGGAAACAGGGAGCAAATTACAGCTTCCTCAACTTGTACATGCCAGGAGTTGGCCATTCATCCTGCTACCAGACAAATGAACATTGTACTGCCAGAAAGAGTAGAGAATGAAAAAAGAAAAAAAAAAAAAAAAAAAAAAGACTGTGGGCAGAGAAGATGAGTTTGGACACACTTATGATCTAAAATTAAGTCATCCAGAGATGCTAAAGTCAAACTCCCGGACTAATTTCATCTGAGAAACCTGTGGGTTCTGAATATTTTTGAAGATTTAAAAATGCAAGTCAATCAAATTAGAGGTTAATTTCTTCAAAACTTGTGAACTGTTCCAGAGTCCAGGACTGGGCTCAGTATTAAAAATGAACTTGCTTTTTCCTTGCAGAAAAAATATTTTGAGCACAACTGTGATGTGCAGTAGAGCTCTATGCTACCCTCCATTGTTTAATAAACACAGCATTCCAAGCTGTCACAGTGAGATAACCCTTCCACACCAGATATTTAAACTTCTTCTCACTCATATTCTTTTTCAATGTCTCTCTGAGCCACGTTCACGATGGAGGCTTAATCACTAGTCAAGTCTCTGTCCGGAGCTGTCTGGAAACAAGGAATGACTTAAAAGGCAGACAATAAGCAGACTGGATGGATTGTATCTACAGAGAAGCACCTGATACCCCTAGTGTGACCAGCAAAGCTTGGGATCTTTAAGGCTCCCAGCTTCCAAATGTCACAGCACTGAATGAACATTTATAACCCATTTTTGAGACTGGGAATCGTCCAGGACTTGGACAGCATCGGGGTCCAGCAACCGGGTCACCTGCTGGCCGTTGGACAGTTTTGCCAGATGATCTGTTCTCCATTATGTGACTTCCCTGTGGTCCTCTAGCTGTTTGGCACATTTTGCCAATGACTGACTGCGAAGTTCAAGCTGTGCGTCTTGTATCCAAATGAGTCATAGGTACATTAGAGTTTGGAAAGTAAGAGCAAAACCACAAATCCCGGTGGAAGAAATTACTTGTGAGATCTACCGTGCGAGATCAATGCTGTTCCTATTTTTCTTCAGCGTCTCAAAAAACGAGATCAGAATTAAAGTGCTTCAGAGTTGCACATGGTATTATTTGTCCCTTGCAGGCTTTTAAAATGATAATGTACGCCAAAGGCCACATTGGCTGCTCCTGCCCCTGACTGTGTTGTCTAGCCAGTTCAGGCCATCAGACAATTAAGATAACCCCTGAGTCAATAAAGGTTTTCAGCCCGGGTTGGGACATAACTGCCACTAGGTTATCAATAAGGCGGATGTTGAGTGTTTTATTCTTTGCTTGGAACCTATGCTGTTGGAACATGGTTTACAGATGTTGGCTCCGATGGGAAGGGTTTAAACTTTTATTCACCCCTGTGTGTGGAAGCACAGCAAGCCCTGGAGGGGTGTCTGTCATACTGCTGCCTTGCTGGAAGCCCTAGAAGATTGCTCATGGATTTCGCTGCTGCCTAAAACATGTCTTGAATCTGAACTCCACCTGGAAGGAGCGACTCTCTCCCACCCTGCGGATGCCACCAGTCAAAAGGAGACAGAATGTTTCCTCTCATCTCTTTCTCACCCTCACTCCCTCCTCCAGGTCTGGGCCCCTTGAATTAATGGTTTCTCAAATTAGAATATGAGGGTAATTCCTTTGCAGCATCTCACACAACCCAGCAGTGGGCGTTTGCTGTTTGGATGGGGCGACACTGCGTAGGAGAGACAAATCTTGTATCGGGAGCTCCAAGCCGATGTGCATGCTTGTTTCCCGGCACACTTGTTTGTGCCCATCTGTTTGGGAGGCAGGAGGCCTGTGGAGGGTGGCATAAGCTGGTTCCGAGAAGGCTCGTTTGCCAATGGAGGAGCTGGTTCAGGCGCTCAGCCTGCAGAACGCAGTGTGCACCAACGCTTCTGCCAAGAGTACCTTCTGTTTGGCAACACCACCCGAACAGGGAAGCGTGCTGCTCTGCAATGGGCGAACATCTGCCGATGGGAAGCTGGGGGACGGGGGTGTGCCCAGGAATGATCGACCCTGCTGCACCCTGGCACTCGGCCCCCTCCAGAACAAGCTCGCAGTGAAAACCTCATGCAAGCAAGCCCGTTCGAACATCACTTATTCATTATGGAAGTGAAAGTGAAGTCGCTCAGTCATGTCTGACTCTTTGCAACCCCATGGACTGTAGCCTACCAGGTTCCTCCGCCCATGGAATTTTCCAGGCAAAAGTACTGGAGTGGGTTGCCATTTCCTTCTCCAGGGGATCTTCCCCACCCAGGGATTGGACCCAGGTCTCCTGCATTGCAGGCAGACACTTTAGCATCTCAGCCACCAGGGAAGCCCATTCATTGCGGAAATAGGTATTAAATGCCTGGTGGTGGCTGAGTCTTGCGACCACATGGACTGTAGCTCGCCAAGCTCCTCTGTCCATGGGATTCTCCAGACAAGAATAGTGCAGTGGGTTGCCATTTCCTTCTCCAATTAAATGCCTACTGTTTGCTCATGGGTGACATAGGTGAATTTGACATGGACCCCAGCTTTCAGAGGCAGACACACATGTCAAGAGCTGGTTGACTTAAGAAGAATGCTATAAACACAGAAGTATGTGTACCAAAATCTCAGAGATACGCCATTAGAGTCCAGAGAGGGGAAGAGGATGCTTAGCTACGGGGCTGGGACACTGGTGTGTGGACTGGGACATGGGGTGGCAGAGGATTTGTGTCTGTGACTGGAGTAGGAAAGACCTCTCGAGGTGGAGGGAACTTAAGTTCAGGCAGGAGTGAGGGAGTGTAGCGCCCAACTGGGGTTTGGAGTGAAAAGAAGAGACATGAAAGAGGAGGTGGAAAGATATGCTGAGGACAAGCCACGGGAGACCAAGACCCCAGCTTGAGAGTCTGGCCTTGAAAAGCTGGTGAAGACAGACTATACTGCCTGTGAGTGCAGTGAGAGGGGTCAGGCGAGGTGGGAGCTTGGTTACTTAAGAGACCACAACAAATATGACTCGGGGAGCTCAAACTGGGCTCTGTGACAACCTTCAGGGGTAGGAATGGGGTGGGAGGTAGGAGGGAGGTTCAGGAGGGAGGGAACGTATGCATACCGATGGCTGATTCATGCTGATGTGTGGCAGAAACCAACACAATATTGTGAAGCAACTATCCTTCAACTAAAAATAAGTAAACGAAGAAAAAGAGAGACCACAGCACGGGTGCGGATCCTCAGTCCCTCAGTGATGAGACCCATGGTCGGGCTCCATCACTTATTACTCAGCCAACACTTCCTGCTACAAGATCCTTATATGGACCACATCATATTTGGCCTCTCCACATAGGTGGGGAGATAAATCAAGAGACATTTGCAGCTCAGTTCAATGAAATAAGGGCAAAGCTATAGGAATTCGTGTGAAAACCTGGGAATCCAGAGACGGGGTACACAGAAGCAGCCACATGCCTAAAATGTCAACCACGAAGCAGGAGACAGCATGACCTTCAGCGTCTCGTATCTCGGGTGTGTCCCAGCAGTGTGACTTTGGGCAAATTGCATCGCCGTTTCGCCTCTGCTTTTTCATTTGTTGTTGTTGTTCAGTCTCCCAGTCCTATCTGACTCCTTGGGACCCCATGGACTGCAGCACGCCAGGCTCCTCTGTCCTTCACTATCTCAAGGACGGATTTTGCTCAAACTCATAATCTGCCTGCAGTGCAGGAGACTTGGGTTCCATCCCTGGGTCAGAAAGATCCCCTGGAGAAGGAAATGGCAACCCACTCTAGTATTCTTGCCTGGAGAATTCCATGGACAGAGGAGTTTGGCGGGTTTCAGTCCATTGGGTCGCAAGAGTCGGACATGACTTAGTGACTAAACCACCACCACCATGTTCATTGAGTAGGTGGTGCTATGCAACCATCTCATTCTCTGTCACGCGCTTCAGTCCTCTTTACCTCAGTATTTCTCATAATCACAGTTTTTTCCACTGAGTCGGCTCTTCACATCAGGTGGCCAAAGAATTGGAGCTTCAGCTTCAGCACCAGCTTCAGTCTTTCCGATGAATCCCTAGGTTGATTTCCTTTAGGATTGATTGGTTTTGTTTCCTTGCAGTTCAAGGGACTCTCATGCGTCTTCTCCAACAGCACAGTTCAAAAGCATCAATTCTTTAGAACTCAGCCTTCTTTATGGTCCAACTCTCACACCCATACATGACTACTGGCAAGACCATAGCTTTTACTGCATGGTATTTTGTCAGCCAAGTGATGTCTCTGCTTGTAAATACATTGTCTAGGTTTCTCATAGCTTTTCTTCCGAGGAGCAAGTGTCCTAATTTCATGGCAGCAATCATCATTTGCTGTGATTTTGAAGCCCAAGAATCCTCATTTGTAAAATAGCTCCTCTTTCATATGGTTGTCATAAAAAATAATTGAGCTAGTGTATGTACAGGGCATGGAAATGCGATTGTCCTCCAGGTTCTGACCAGCGAGTGGTTGTTGTCATTGTGTTATTGTCATTGTGTTGTTGTGATGGTTGGGGCAGAGATACAGCATGCAAACAGGATGGTGTTTCACTAAGTACTCATTTCTTTCTCTTAGGTCTGAGGGCTGGGGGTTGTTCTGCTGGGATTGACTTGCTTGACTCGGACTGAGGGTCTGGCTTAAGTCTGATCCCTGTGTTTCTGAGGAGCACCCCAGAGCACCTCCCATCTGAGACATCACTGCAGAGAGCAGGAACCCTGGGGGCCAGGCCAAGCAATGTACATCACACCCCCTCACATTCCACAGCCAAGAGTAACCTCATTGGGGGAGGGAAAGCTATTCTTTCCATGGAGGTAAAGAGGTATGTGCATATCTGTGTGCGTGCATCGTCTGTTGCTCAGTTGTGTACGACTCTTTGCACCCTCATGGACTGTAGCTTACAATGCTCCTCTGTCCATGGAATTCTTCAGGCAAGAATATTGAAGTGGGAGGTAATTTTCTTCTCCAGGGCATCTTCCTGACCCAGGGATCAAACCTGGGTCTACTGCATTGCAAGCAGATTCTTTACCTCTGAGATGCCATTTTAAGGAATAGAAGATGTCTAATTTGGAGGAAATTATTTATTATGTTGAGTACGTCAAGGCTGTATATTGTCACCCTGCTTATTTAACTTCTATGCAGAGTACATCATGTGAAATGCTGGGCTGGATGAAATACAAACTGGAATCAAGATTGCTAGGAGAAATATCAATAACCTCAGATATGCAGAGGACACCACCCTTATGGCAGAAAGTGAAGAGAAGCTAAAGAGCCTCTTGATCAAGGTGAAATAGGAGAGTGAAAAAGCTGGCTTAAAACTCAACACTCAAAAAACTAAGATCATGGCATCTGATCCCATCACTTCATACCAAATAGATGGGGAAACAATGGAAAGAGTGAGAGACTTTATTTTTCTTTTTGGCTCCAAAATCAGTGCAGATGGTGACTGAAGCCATGAAATAACAAGATGCTTGCTTCTTTGAAGAGAAGCCATGACAAATCCAGACAGTGTATTAAAAAGCAGAGACATTACTTGGCCAACAAAGGTCAGTCTAGTCAAACTATGGTTTATCCAGTAGTCATGTATGGATGTGAAAGTTGGGCCATAAAGAAGGCTGAATGCCAAAAAATTATGCTTTTGAACTGTGATGTTGGAGAAGATTCTTGAGAGTCCCTTGGGCTGCAAGGAGATCAAACCAATTAATCCTAAAGGAAATCAGTCCTGAATATTCATTAGAAGCACTGATGCTGAAGGTGAAACGCCAATACTTTGACTACCTGATGCGAAGAGCTGACTCATTGGAAAAGACCCTGATGCTGGGAAAGACTGAAGGCAGGAGGAGAAGGGGATGGCAGAGGATGAGATGGTTGGATGGCTTCACTGACTCAATGGACATGAGTTTGAGCAAACTCTGGGAGCTGGTGAAGGACAGGGAAGCCTGGCGTGCTACAGTCCACGGGGTCGCAGAGTCAGACACGACAGAGCGACTGCACAACAAAAAATATATTGCTAACTTTGGGAGTTCATATTTGACTAAAAGTTACTATAAGCTTTTAATTAGTGGAGGAATATTCATATGGGGGGTTTCCCAGGTGGCTTAGTTGCAGAGTCCACCTGCAAATGCAAGGGATACAAATTTGATCCCTGGGCTGGGCAGATCCTCTGGAAAAGGTAATGGCTACCCACTCCAGCATTCTTGCATGGAGAATCCCATGGATGGAGGAGCTCAGCTGGCTACAGTCCATGGGGTTGCAAAGAGTCAGACATGACTTAACGACTGAGCATGCACACATTCGTAAGGGACTTAGAAATGTTCATAAGCTCTTTGGTGAATGATGCAAAATTTATTGTGTTCTGGAATCACCTGGAGGGCTGGTTAAAACATAGATTGTTTTGTCCTGCCCCAGAGCTTCTGATTGCGTAGGCCTTGAGTGGCGCTTAGGGAAGTGGAACATCAAACAGGTCCCTGGGTGATGCTGCTGTTTCTGGTCCAGGAGTCACACAAGCAGAGCCACTGGTGTGGAGGATGTTGCTGGTGCCCTGCCCAGATGCCCTCCACCCATCCCCATGTGCTCTGAGCAGAGTCATACCACACAGCCATCCCATCTCTAGGGAGCTGCCCTTGGCTAACTGAACCCTCTGGGAGGTAAATTACCCCATCCAACAGGAACCCCTGACCACCAAAAGCTTACAAATTGCTGATCTTCCTGTCTCAAGATGGAGACAACTCTTTCTTGTCACCGATTCTCCAAAAACTTTCCTGAGACATTGACTCAAGCTCACTTTTGACTGAGAGCACATAATTGTTAGCATTTTTTCCTTGCTGTCCCCCACTGTCCCCACTCCCTTTCTCCTGAAATCACCCCCTTGGTCAATCACAGGGTCAAGAAATTGTATCTCAGCTCTGCTTCTAGTGAAACTGACTTAAGTCTGATGGTCCAGAGCTGGAGGGCCCCAAATAAGGAAATCTGTTTGTATCTTGTTTAGGGATTTAGACATTAGGGGTTGAAGACACAGTTTTATGGGAACAAAAGTAGACAATCCAAAGAATTTTTGTTAAAAAAGAGGAGCTAACATAGATATACTTGCCATGTGTAACATTTTATATAAGATTAGAGGCTGGACAAGGGAGATATACAGGGGCTTCAGTGGTAGGTGAAGGGTAAAGAATACGCCTTCCAATGCATGAGACATGGATTCGATCCCTGGGTCAGGAAGACCCCCTAGAGAAGGAAATGGCCACCCACTCCAGTATTCTTGCCTGGGAAATCCCATGGACAGAGGAGCCTGGTGGGCTACAGCCCACGGGGTTGCAAAAGAGCATGACTTAACGATTAAAACAACAAAGGAGAGGTACAGATGTTTCCTGACAGTTGAAATTGAAAGTCTGAATATGACAAAGCTCTTGGTAATAATGGACAATTTGAGAAGGTTGCTGTGAGATAAGATCAACTTGGATTTCAGGTTGAGATTTCTGTGTGTTCTGGGGATGTCTGTGAAGGATTTCCTGCAGACACCTGCAGGAAAGAGGGTGAGCTCTCAGACTAGGCTACAGCTCTGGGAATCATTTTCATACTTTGTAGTAGACCATGGAAGTTAATGAGGTCACTGAGACTTTGAGCGGCAAAGAACAGATGGCCTGGGGCAGAAATTTCGAGGCTGCCCACGGTTATACCCACGGGAGAAGCAGACTTCAAAGAAAGTGCAGGGAGAGAATCTTGATGGAATTATAGAAAGGCTCAGTGGGGCTGGAAAATGGGAGCTCAATTTTGTTTTCAATTGGTTAACTTTATTTGACATATGTTGTAATATTGATATTATGAATTTCTGAGCCCTAGTGTTCATTTCTGTCTTTGTGTGTGTGTGTGTGTGTGTGTTTAGTGATTGGTTTGCATGAGTGCTAAGTCACTTCTAAGTCAGACAGTGTTAAGTCATGTCTGACTCTTTGTGACCCTGTGGACTGTAGCCCACCAGGCTCCTCTGTCCATGGGGTTCTCCAGGCAAGAATACTGGAGTGGGTTGCCATGCCCTCCTCCAGGGGATCTTCCCAACCCAGGGATTGAACCTGCGTCTCCTGCGTTGGCAGGCGGGTTCTTTACTACTAGCGCCACCTGGGAAGCCCCAGTGATTGGTTTAGACATGAGCAAACATTTTCACCTCCATGCAGTTTCTCAGAATCCTAAATAAACATATTCAGAGAAAGTGAACATTGAACATTTGACAGAAGATAGGCATGCAATGATGGGCAGCTGGGGGAAGGTTATTTCTAATGGTCTTTATTCTGCCCATTTTATCTTATTTCAAGTGTGGGGAGTGGTGTGTGCCAAGGCAAATCCATAGAAGCAATCCACTGACACTCCAGTGTCAGAGAGGCTCCACGGCTCTCTGGTATCCGACTCTGTGACTCAGCAACAAGACTCAAGTTTATCTGACATGCATTGTGTGTGCCTTCCAGATTTGTTTTCTTGTCCTCCAAGAGACAGGGTCCTATTTATGGAAATAATGTACAGGTATTTATCAATAGGTGCTCAAAGTTTCAGAACCTTGTGAACTTTTGCATACTGTTACTTTCCTCTCTAAGTTCCCATTTTCTTCATTCAAAGACTTTTTTGTTCTCTTCACTGGAAATCTTCTTGGCTCACATAAATTTCATTTAATTGTATTTATGTCTCTCCTCCTTTTTTTTTTTGCTCTTTTAAAATATAGTTTATTGCTCCCATTTGCTAGCTCCTTCCTTGCAGTAATTGGTCCCAGAGTGAAACATTACCTTTAAGCTCATGCTAATATATGAATAACATTTTTTCACTTCTTCTTTCAGATTTTATTTAGCATTTGACATTGCCTCTCTTGCTTTTGTTTGGGGTATTTTTGTTTTTGTTCTTGTTCTTGTTTTTGATTGTTTTCCCAGACTATGCCTCTTTTGTTTCTAGGTTATTTATGACTATGTTATCAACAGTCATTAACTCTGTCAGTAAACCAAATTAAAAAGCATTAGAGATTACTGTGTGTTTTGGGGATGTTTGTGAAGACATTACAGTAATAACCCATAGCTCTTGGAGGGCACTTTACAAGTGTCTCCTCATTTCATCACTTAATTTTGTCTTTAGTTTAAGCTGCTTTTGCAAACAGGCTTATTTTACCTGGGCTTCCCGATGGCGCTAGTGCTAAAGAATCCACCTGCCAGTGTAGGATACACAGGGACCTGGGGCCTGGTTCTTGGGTCAGGAAGATCCCTTAGAGAAGGAAATGGCACCCAACTCCAGTATCCTGCCTGGAAAATTCCATGGATACAGGAGCCTGGCGGGTTATTCCATGGGCTTGCAAGAGTCAGACATGACTGAGCACAAGCATCTGATCTCACAATTTTACTTTGATTTCAGCTTCTATGCCTCCCCCTTCTTCTTTTACTCTCCTTATATAATGCCTCACTCTTGTCTGCCACATTTCTGAAGTACTTAAGGCTCAATTTCATTTGAATTAATACACCATACTTGGTGCCTTGCATCTTTTTCAAACTTGACAACTGAGCCATGCTATCTTATCCTTGGAGAGCTCTAACATTGCTTCTGCCTTCAATTAGGAGCTTATGCAAAAACTGATTGCTCTTGCAACTCATTTATTCAACAAATATTATTAAATCTGTACTACATGCAAAGCACAAGGCCAGGTTCTATGGTGGAGATAAAGCAGAATGAACTGAGCTTTTTATTTATTAGCACATATGAATCTGTCAACAAACCCTAGCCCCATAATATCCAGTACAAGGCAAATATGGGATCAAGACTTTACGAAAGGTACAAACTCAATGACAATGGAGTGCTGAGAAAAAGAAATTGATGAAATTCATTGAAGGTAATTACTTTTTAGCAATTGATGGAGGAGGAAGTTATTCTGCTGATCACTCAAGTCAGTTGAGCCAGACGCACTTTCATTTCAATACTGACAGTGATAAGCTGGTAAATGTCTATCAGTGAGTTCTCTGGGGTGGGGGAGACGTCATTGTGCCTGTTGTGTATATACATGGTGTAAATACTTCCAATATAACTGATTTTAAGCTATCAACCTGAAGTTACTGGATGTGAAGCTGGAAAAGCATGCACAGAGCTGACTCTCCTGAGGCATTATGAACTGGTTCTACTGCACCAGACTGTAGCCCAGAAATAATTGCTAATAGAATATTTTGAGTTGTCTTAAAACTTTCCAATAAGAGTCGACTCATTGGAAAAGACCCTGATGTTGGGAAAGATTGAAGACAAAAGGAGAAGAGGGCAGCAGAGGAGGAGATGGTTGGAGAGAATCACCGACTCAATCGACATGAGTTTGAGCAAACTCTTGGGGACAGTGAAGAACAGAGAAGCCTGGTGTGCTCTGGTTCATGGGGTCCCAAAGAATCGGACATGACTTAGGGACTGAACAACGACAACAAAAACTTCCTAAATTCACCATTTGTTCCCTGAAAGGAACAGTAGTAAATAGTTGAAAAAAGAACAAGAATTTCATGTTTTTTATGAATCAGAGCCATGAGGAAAGACTTATTTCTACTATATTTGATTTATCACTTTACATCCTGAGAAATATGTGTGCTTAGTCGCTCAGTCGTGTCCAACTCTTTGCAACCCCATGAACTGTAGCCTGTGAGGCTCCTCTGTTCATGGGATTCTCCAGATTAGAGCACTAGAGTGGGTAGCCATTCCCTTCTCCAGGGAATCTTCCAGACCCAGGGACTGAACTAGGGTGTCCTGCATTGCAGGCAGATTCTTTACCATCCAAACCACCAGGGAAGTATCCTGGGTGGAAATGGGGAGAAGAATGAGGCCAGTCGACTTACTATGGGGGCCTTGGGCCTCCAGGAAAATTGATTCAATACTGTAATTGCTGATGGCGGGAGTGGGCACTAGGGTTAATTGTTCCCTGCATAATATTAGATGGTGGTGGTTTAGTCGCTAAGCCGTGTCTGATTCTTGCAACCCCATGAACTGTAGCCCACCAGGCTCCTCTGTCCATGGGGATTCCCAGACAAGAATACTGGAGTGGGTGGCCATTTCCTTCTGCAGGGGATCTTCTGGACCCAGGGATCAAACCTGGGTCCTCTGCACTGCAGGCAGATTCTTTACCAACTGAGCTACAATTGGCCGCTAAAAATGAGTATAATTTATTATGGTGAATTCTAAACATTTTACTATATGTTTAACAGTGGAAACAAACCAGGGTTTCATGTAAAATGTAAAAGCTGTACTATGAATATCTAATGGCAGTTTATTTTGACTTTTATTTCTGTATCGTATACTTTAATGTGATGGCATTCATGGAGAATATAATATTTATGTGCTCATATTTCTTCAGTTGCTGTGACTTCACTTTTACATTTCCAAGCATCCTCACATACTTCAGTTTTTAAGGATCGATGTAGGTCTGTATAAGTTTAATAATGATAAAGAGTCTCAGATATAGAGACAAGCTGACTATAAAGTCCAGTCTGTGTGTGAGGAACAGCAAAGAACCCAGGAGAGCTTGGGATTCAGAGGCATATGTCTTAGTCAGCTGGGGCTGCTATAACAGAATATCATAGATTGGGTATTTTGAACAGCAGAAATGTATTTCTTGCACTTCTGGACACTGGGTAGGCCAAGGTCAAGGTGCCAGCAGATTCAGGTCCCGATGAGGGCCCTCCTCCTGGTTTGCAGACAGCCGCCTCCTTACAGAGTCCCCACAAGGCCTTTCCTTGGTGCATGGGCGTGCGCAGAGAGACAGATCTCCCTTCCTCTTCTTACAAGGGCATTGTAAGGGATTAGTTCTATCACAGGGGCCCAAGCCTTATGACTTAATTTAAAATTAATTGCCTTCCAAAGACCCCACCTCCAAATGCTATCCCATTGGAAAATTAAGGCTTCACTATATGAATTATTGGGATTGGAAAGTGAAAGAAAGTGAAAATGTTAGTCACTTGGTCGTGTCCGACTCTTTGTGACTCCACGGACTGCAGCACATCAGGCTTCTCTGTTCTTCACCATCTCCCTGAGTATTTTTTAAACTCATGTCCATTGAGTAAGTGATGCTATCCAACCATCTTATCCTCTGTCACCCCTTCCTCCTCCTGCCCTCAATCTCGCCCAGCATCAGGATTTTTTCCAATGAATCAGCTCTTTGGCATCAGTGGGCAAAGTATTGGCCTTCAGCTTCAGCATCAGTCCTTCAAATGAATATTCAGGGTTGAATTTCTTTAGGATTGACTAGTTTGATCTCCTTGCAGTCCAAGGGACTTGCAAGAGCCTTCTTCCACAGCACAGTTCAAAAGCATCAATTCTTTAGCACTCAGCCTTCTTTATGGTCCAACTCTCACATCTGTACATGACTGCTGGAAAAAACATAGCTTTTGACTACATGGATCTATGTCAGCAAAGTGATGCTTCTGCTTTTTAGTAAGATGTCTAGATTGGTCATAGCTTCCAAGGAGCAAACGTCTTAATTTCATGGCTGCAGTCATAGACCACAGTAATTTTGGAGCCCAAGAAAATTAAATCTGCCACTGTTTCCATTTTCCCCCCATCTGTTTGCCATGGTGTGATGGGACCAGGTGCCATGATCTTAGTTTTCGGAATTCTGAGTTTTAAGCCAGCTTTTTCACTCTCCTATTTCACCTTCATCAAGAGGTTCTTTAGTTCCTCCTTGCTTTCTGCCATTAGGGTGGTATCATCTGCATATCTGAAGTTGATATTTCTCCTGGTAATCTGCCTAGTCATCTCATTTGCTGGTAATCAGCATTCATCCATAGTCATCATCCTAAATGATTGGATTCAGAACTCTTTTGGAGGACAGAAGCTCTGAAATGGTGAGAAGAATTGGTTCTGGTATGATAAGGGGGTGAAAGTTCCTTTTCCCTAGAAATGTTGCAACAATTAGTATATCATACTAAATATCCTATATTAAAATAGCCAATACATAAGCACTTAATTGTTAAATATTGGAAAGCAAGAATAATGCCTATAATTTTAGGTATATGATTCTTATAATGGACTTTTTTTTTACATAAATGTGTTTATCTTTACAACCTCTGACAAAACTGTCCATAAAACCATCTGCTTTTGAATCTTGTGAAACTCTCAGTGCCTCTGGTGTGAAGCTTGTGAAGAATTTTGTTCATTCATTCTTTATTGACAGTGCCATCGAGATTTGAGTCAGTTTGCACTTACGGGGTTCTTCAAACACAATTTCTCATGTATCAGTATAGAAAAACATCTTACCCATGTTGAAACTATCTAGGGTGTTATGGTTATAATTTCAAGGAGCTTCATCATTTCACTGAAAGCATCTCTATTTTGTCTTAAGGAAACAAAAAGAGTAATGGACTGGATTTTTATTCATCTATGAGATATACTTGCTTTTATAAAAGATTAAGGCTTGTCTTAAGTGTACTTCATTGTTTTCTAAAACAGGATTTGTTTTATAGCTGATACTATGTATAAATTCTTACCTCTTGCTTTTCACCGGGCAGATTGAGTGTCAGAAATCTGGGGAGTTCAGCCTAAATTTCTTTCCTTTTTGCATGTGAGCACTGAGTTCCCATCGTCCTCTCTCACCTCAATTCCCTCCCCCCTGCTGCTATAACAAGACCTGATTACTTGGCATGTCTGTCTCCTTTGATTCCCATAGGCAAGTAAGGTGCCCTGATTCCCCTGGTGCCTGTACAACTCAGGTTCCATCACAGCAGTGATGACAGAGGCCTGTCTGATGCTGACTACATCATGGTCCTGAGTTTAAGAATTTGAATTTTAAAGCATTATGTCTGCCAACAACAAATTGGCACTTGCCATCTACTGCTGCAAGAATTAAATCATGGGCTGCTGTAGTTTCAACACCTCCTGAAAAGAGTTCAGGATGGAGATCAGGAATGGGGCACTCTGTGCTTGGCAGGAAAAACTGGCAGGACAGGACTTCAGACAGGAAGGAAGCTCATATTTTCAGGAAAAAAATATTTCACATATTTTCAGGAAAAGATGGTATGAGCCCAATTCTTGAATCTCCTCATATCTAGAAAGCACTAAAATTTTTCACGGTGATGTCTGCTCTTTGTGATTAGCAGTAACCCCCATGAGATTAGCAGCAAGCTTCTGCAAAAAATATGTGCCTGATTGCATGTATTCCCCCTTCACTAAAGTCACATATATACTGAACATCCCCTCCCCTCCCCATCCCCCACCTCCCAACCTCTTTGGAGCAGTTTCTCAGAGCTATCTAAGATACTGTCTCCCAGACTAAAGTCCTCATTTTGCCTGCAAATAAAACTTAACTCACGACTCTCATATTTTGCATTTCTTTTTCAGCAGGCGTGTCTTTTCACAGGCTTCTGTGATAAGCACTCCAACTTGAATGTACATATCCAGTTAACCTGAAACCCAAGTCTTCCAACCTCCCCACTCTCATAGTATTTCAGATTGCTGGTTTAGTCCACTGTTGCTGTTTAAATACCTAGTAGAGAAGATGCTGAAGGTCAGTTTTCTCAACACGGATTGTTTCCAGCTCTGAAGATGAACTTAAGGGTCTGAGCTTCCTTCACAATGAGATCATCGCACCTTACTCCCTTCCTAAAACATTCATATCAAAGAATTCTTTTCCCTGGGCTTGCTCTGGTGTGATGATGGGAAGAGCTGCTCTTTCAGAACAAACTTGTTGTTCAGTATTTAATGCTTTCAGAACTTCTGATTGATTTCATCTTGAGGACTGAGGACATTAAAATCAGAGGCAAATGTCAATGATGACCCCAAGTTGCTGAAGAACAGAAATCTCTGCTTCTCAATGTGTCACTTCATATTATTTATGCATAACTGGCATACCACAAGTTCTCTTTGCAGTTTTTTCTTTGCTTACTTGGGGCTAAAAAATATGGCTGGGAGATGTCTTGGCTGTCACAATGGGTGAATATCTTTCACTCACCCATAAATACAGTGTTTAGATGAGGCATCTGCATTCAAGAGGACTATTCCAGTCCCCCTCTCTATTCTCCCATGCTCTCACACTCTCTTGGGGATGCTTGTTCTTACACTGAATTCTCAGGTTTGGTTTCTGAGGAAGAAGCAGGAGCCCATCAAGATTTCTGAAGAAATGCAAGGATGGAGCAAGGATGCAGAATGTGAGTGGGACCAAGCAGAGCCCCCCAAACTGTCTGGACACTTTTACAGATTCCCGGACCCCAGCCCCAAAGTAGAGAACCAGAATTTTTGACACTGTGCCCAAGTGTCTGTGCTCTTTGAAAGCTCCCTAAACTGATCCTGAGCCTCATCCTGACTTTAAGCTCCTTTCCTAGGACAGATGTCCTGCATGTCACTGATGGACTTGATGGAGATGCTCTCTGATGTAATCAGAAGGAGGAAGCAAGCCTGAGACTTGAAGATATTAGAGAAAAGCAGAAACCGTTAGAGAGACAAACCCTGTTTTGCTCAACAGTAAGCAGATGGTCTAGTCATTCCTTCAATGCCTATTTATTGTGTGCCTACTAGGTGTTGGGTACATTTCTTGACGCTGGGGACATTGCAGTGGATAAGACAGACAAAATCCCTTCTCTTAAGGATCTTACAAGTAGCCAATCAACTAATCAACCAACCAACCAAGTAAACTGTTAGGGACACTTTTATCACATAGAATAGCAAATCTAGAAATATTCATCCATACACTCTGATTGATAAATTAGGACCAACTCAGCATCGAACTTTATGCTGCATAGTCTAGCACCATTAGAATCTATTCTCATGTATATTCTCCAGGTTTCTGCCAATATAAAGGGGCAACATTTTGAAATTCTTCATGAGTACAAGTCATTTCCTCCTCAGACTTCATGCCTTTGGAGCATGCTGTGGTCTAACCCTAGCTATGGGTCCAAGGGCACAAGGGGTAACTCTTCAGTTTATTTTATGGAAAGGTTATCACTGACTGTCAAGAAAAGGCAGTTTCCTGATTCAACTACTCACTGTTACCTACGTATGTTCAATATGCAGCCAAAGGGCAGCAAAGAACTGTTTTTGCAGTTAGAGGCCCTAGCATTGATGGTAATATACAAGGGATTCTCAACTGGAAGCTGGAAGTCCCTCCCCTCACTGGGGGAGATGCACATAGGGCAATGCCTGGAGATTTTTTTGGTTGTTCCAACTGAGTGGGGAGATACTATTGGCATCTAGCAGGTAGAAGACAGGGATACTGCTCAGCACCCTACAATGGACACAACCACCCTTCACAACACAGAATTACCCAGGTCAAGCCAGTCAATCCTAAAGGAAGTCAACCCTGAATATTTATTGGAAGGACTGATGCTGAAGCTCCAATACTTTGTCTACCTGATGCAAAGAGTTGACTCATTGGAAAAGACCATCATGCTGGGAAAGATTGTGCAAGAGGAGAAGGGGACGACAGAAGATGAGATGGTTAGATAGCATCAGTGACTCAATGGATAGGAGTTTGAGCAAATTCCAGGAGAGAGTGAAAGACAGGAAAGCCTGGCGTGCTGCAGTCCATAGGGTCACAGAGTTGGACACAACTTAGTGACTGAATAAAAACAATAAGTTATCCTGAGATCATGACAGTATTTATTGGAAGGACTGATGCTGAAGCTGAAGCTCCAATACTTTTGCCACCTGGTGCAAAGAGTCGACTCATTGGGAAAGACCCTGATGCTAGGAAATATTGAAGGTAAAAGGAGAATGGGGTGGCAGAGGATGAGATGGTTAGATAGCATCACCAACTCAATGGATATGAATTTGAGCAAACTTTGGGAGATAATGAAGTACAGGGGAGCCTGGCAGGCTGCAGTCCATGGGGTCACAAAGAGTCGGACAGGACTTATCGACTGAACAACAACAACAACAAATGGCAATAGTGCTAAGGTTGGAAAACCCAAATATAAATGGATTGAAAGGTGATAGAGTTTATTTAATGCTGAAACTTCAAATAACATGGAAAAACCTGATTTTACCGTGGCTCTGATGATGAAATTATTAGATTCAATGTCAACTAACATTTACTGGGTTTCTCCTGGTTGACTTCCTATGCAATTATCCCAGATGCTTTGGGCTCTAGGCATCACAAGCCTTTTTTTTTTTTTTTTTTTTTTTTTTTAAATAAGGAGGAAACAGGCTCTGAGAAGTTCTTGCCCGATGTCAGAGCATCCCTGAGTGGCAAAGCGGACATTTGAACTCCAGATCTCTGCTTCAGAGGACCGACTCAGCAGGAAACGGCTGTCACGGTGGCATCATGGGGTCTTTACTTGGCAGGGCTCCTCTTTCACACAGCCCGTTGGTCACTTGAGGTCTGGCTGGGTGATGTCATTCACGGCATCAACAGCCTGCTGACAAGTGGTGCTGAATTGTTTCCTTTCAAAATTGGCTCTGTTGGAGAATGAATGGGTGACAGCAAGCAATTATTCCTTTCCGTCTTTTGCCTGTGTTCTCTGGTCTTACCCAGAGACACAAAAGAACAGGGTTTCTCTAGGCATAAGTGCCAGCGGATGGCTGTGAATGGGTTTGAGCCATGTGACTTGGAGCAAATGCTGAGCAGAGCGCGTTCAGGTGTTTCTCACAAGCGGCCGCGCCTGCTCGTTTCAATTTATGAGTGTGGTGACCACGGGGCTCCTCCTGGCCACAGTGGAACAAGGCTCTGGGAGGCCCCGGGCATGGGGTGCAGAGTCTTGGGCCCCAGAACATCACAAATTCCTTGTGCACATGCTTCCCCTTCACTGGCCCAAATACTGCCCACTGCGGCCCTGTGCTGGTTCCTCGAAACCTGCAACTGCCCTGGAAAAGGTAACATTTCATTTCCTTTGGCATTTAAGAGCCTTGCAAACCTGGGGTAGGTGTTTCTCTGAGCCGCGGGAGCATCCCTGTAGCAGGCGGGCAATGCATTTCTAACCTATTGCAGGGCAGCTCAGGCATCATGAGAGAGACTTAATCTCTACCGATTAAACATTAAGAGCTTTCTAACATTAAAACATTAAGCTCGTTTTATGATTGTGAAAGCAGCAGTAAAGCAAGAGGGAGAGACTTTTACTGCATCTTAACTTGTGTGGCAAATTGAATTTCTATCGACAAGAAGAGCTTCTACCCCAGAAGAGCCCTCCAAGTGCCTGGATGGAGAAAGATGGCCAGAGGTTTGTGGGTTTAAAAAAAAATCCAGTAATAACATTTATAGAGATGAGGCTGTCAACACTGCCCTTAACACTGCAGATTAATTTTGACAGTCATCTTTATGGTACAGGGGAGAGGGATCACCCTTGTCCCTGGGGGGTGTCCAAAGAGATGAAACTAGACCAATGCTAATATTTGCAGTGGTTGTATTCACTGTGTTTGATCTTTTATTTTTTCACACTATGAAATTTTATCCATAAGTGTTAGTTAATATAAAGAACTAGCACATTCTTTAGCATAAAGAATTCTGTACTCTGGGCATGTCTTGGAGTCTGTTTGTGTGTATGTGCAGATTTCTTTTCTGGAATTGCACCTGTCTGCCCAAAGGTGGGGCTTCCCTGGTGGCTCAGTGGTAACGAATCCACCTGCCAATGCAGGAGACATGAGTTCAATCCCTGGGTTGGGAAGTTCACCTGGAGAAGGGCATGGCAACCCACTCCAGTAGTCTTGCCTGGGAAATACCATGGACAGGGGAGCCTGGTGGGCCGCAGTCCCTAGGGTCCCAAAGAGGTGGACACAGTGAATGACAGCACACACATCTAAAGTTGGGAAGCACAACATTAGCTAATATTTACTGAAGTTTGTGTCTGAACACTGTGCTAACTCAGGGGTATTATTCCTCCAAGGTGGGCATTCTGTGCCTCTGTTTTCCAAGAAGAAGGTGGAAAAAAGGGAGTTGAGGATGTGCTGCAAAGTTGGAACTTGATTCCAGGGGAGTCTGACTCCTGAGTCTACACTCCGAGCGCCTGAAACTAGGTCATAAGCTGCTTCTCTTGCTTCTTTGTGCACATCTGAAGGAACATTGGGCTGCTATGAAATTGTGAGCTTCAGGGCATGGGGCCCAAAAAGTGAAAGTGGAGATTAGGGTAGAAGTAGGGAGCCAACTAACCTCCGTACTAAGCAAAGGACTCTCCAACCAGTGTCCCACCCCCAGAATCACTCACTTTAAGATGTTCTCCTCTCCTGGTTTACTTGTTTGGGGAGTAAATGTCTTGCCTGATGCTTCAAAGTCTTCTTTAAAAGGAGTCTAGAGCTTTAAGAACAGGATTGGTTTGAAGGAACTCAATTACCACTCAATTACCGCAGAGGCATATGCATCTTATATGCTAATTCATTTGCTTAAGCCATTTCAAACTGTATATTAAACTTTTCCTGACTTGTCAAAATAGCAATTTCATATGAAGCAACCCTATAGATGGGGCTTCCCAGGTGGTGCTAGTGGCAAAGAACCCACCTGTGAAAACAGTAGACATGAGAGATGAGGGTTCAGTCCCTGAGTTGGGAAGATTTCCTGGAGGACGGCATGGCAACCCACTTCAGTATTCTTGCCTGGAGAAGCCCCATGGACAAAGGAGCCTGGCGGGCTACAGTCCATGGTGTTACACACAGTCAGACATGACTGAAGTGACTTACCACAGCGCATCACAACAAACCTATGTATGCTTATCTTTATATTTACAAATTTGTGAGTGTAAATACAAAGGAAACACTCTTTAATCACATTTGGTGATTTAGTACAGTGATTTTTCCTTTGTGACATCCAGATATTTTTCTTCTTTTACAGATATTTATTCTTAGTCCTCTTCCCCTCTTTTGGGATAATGATATTCCTTTTTAGCTGATGCTCATTGTCCCAGCGCACCTAGGTCTTTTCTATGTGCACTTATCCATGGATGTTAGGTCATCCTTTTATTTTTAATCCTTCTTTGTCATTTTACCTTAAGTTAGCCTTTTTCACAACTTACCAAGAATAGTCTTTTATAGTAGAGGATACTCTTAGCAATAGTGTTGAAAATTTAGAAAGAAGTTACATAACAGAGGGAAATATTTTTAGAATCCTTTAATTATTCTATTACCAACATTTTGGCTTATTGTATCTTTTCATTTATTTTCAGTTCAGTTCAGTTGCTCAGTCATGTCCGACTCTTTAAGACCCCATGGACTGCAGCACACCAGACCTCCCTGTCCATCACCAACTCCCAGAGTTTACCCAAACTCACGACTAGTAAGTCGGTGATGCCATCCAACCATGTTATCCTCTGTCATCCTCTTATCCTCCCACCTTCAATCTTTCCTAGAATCAGGGTCTTTTCAAATGAGTCAGTTCTTCACATCAGGTTGCCAAAGTATTGCAGTTTCAGCTTCGGCATCTGTCCTTCCAATGAATATTCAGAACTGATCTCCTTTAGGATGGACTGGTTGGATCTCCTTGCAGTCCAAGGGACTCTCAAGAGTCTTCTCAAACACCACAGTTCAAAAGCATCAATTCTTTGGTGTTCAGCTTTCTTTACGGTCCAACTCTCACATCCTTATATGACTACTGGAAAACCATAGCTTTGACTAGACGGAACTTTATTGGCAAAGTAATGTCTCTGCTTTTTAATATGCTGTCTAGGTTGGTCGTAGCTTTTCTTCCAAGGAGCAAGCAACTCAATTTTAATTTCATGGTTGCAGTCACCATCTGCAATGATTTTGGAGCCCCCCCCCCCAAATAAAGTTAGCCACTGTTTCCCCATCTATTTTCCATGAAGTGATAGGACCGGATGCCATGATCTTAGTTTTCTGAATGTTGAGCTTTAAACCAACTTTTTCACTCTCCTCTTTCACTTTCATCAAGAGGCTCTTTAGTTCTTCTTTGCTTTCTACCATAAGGGTGGTATCATCTGCATATCTGAGGGTATTGATATTTCTCCCATCAATATTGATTCCAGCTTGTGCTTCATCCAGCCCAGTGTTTCTCATGATGTACTCTACATATAAGTTAAACAGGGTGGCAATAAACAGCCTTGATGTACTCCTTTCCCAATTTGGAACCAGTCTGTTGTTCCATATCCAGTTCTAACTGTTGCTTCCTGACCTGCATACAGGTTTCTCAAGAGGCAGGTCAGGTGATCTGGCATTTTCACCTCTTGAAGAATTTTCCACAGTTTGTAGTGATCCACACAGTCAAAGGCTTTGGCATAGTCAATAAAGCAGAAGTAGATATTTTTCTGGAACTCTCTTGCTTTTTCGGTGATCCAATGGATATTGGCAATTTGATCTCTGGTTCGTCTGCCTTTCCAAAGTCCAGTTTGAGCATCTGAAAGTTCACGGTTCACATACTGTTGAAGTCTGGCTTGGAGAATTTTGAGCATTACTTTACCAGACTGTGAGATGACTGCAAATGTGTGGTAGTTTGAGCATTCATTTGGCATTGCCTTTCTTAGGGATTGGTTGAAAACTGACCTTTTCCAGTCCTGTGGTCACTGCTGAGTTGTCCAAATTTGCTGGCATATTGAGTGCAGCACTTTCACAGCATCATCTTTCAGGATTTGAAGTAGCTCAACTGGAATTCCATCACCTCCACTAGCTTTGTTCATAGTGATGCTTCCTAAGGCCCACTTGACTTCACATTCCAGGATTTCTGACTCTAGGTGAATGATCACACCATCATGATTATCTGGGTCATGAAAATCTTGTCTGTATTGTTCTTCTGTATATTCTTGCCCCCTCTTCTTAATAACTTCTGCTTCTGTTAGGTCCGTACGATTTCTGTCCTTTATTGAGCCCATCTTTGCATGAAATGTTCTCTTGGTATCTCTAATTTTCTTTAAGAGATCTCTAGTCTTTCCCATTCTATTGTTTTCCTCTCTTTCTTTGCATTGATCACTGAGGAAGGCTTTCTTATCTCTCCTTGCTATTCTTTGGAACTCTGCATTCAGATGGGTATTTCTCTCCTTTTCTCCTTTGCGTTTTGCTTCTCTTCTTTTCACAGCTATTTGTAAGGCCTCCTCAGACAACCCTTTTGCCTTTTTGCATTTCTTTTCCATGGGGATGGTCTTGATCCCTGTCTCCTGTACAATGTCATGAACCTCTGCCCATAGTTCTTCAGGAACTCTATCAGATCTGATCCCTTGAATCTATTTCTCACTTCCACTCTATAATCATTACGGATTTGATTTCAGTCATACTTGAATGGTCTAGTGGTTTTCCCTACTTTCTTCAATTTAAGTCTGAATTTGGCAATATGTGGTTCATGATCTGAGCCACAGTCAGCTCCCAGTCTTTTTTTTGCTGACTGTATAGAGTTTCTCCACCTTTGGCTGCAAAGAATATAATCAATCTGATTTTGGTATTGACCATTTGGTGATGGCCATGTGTAGAGACTTCTCTTGTGTTTTTGGAAGAGGGTGTTTGCTATGACCAGTGTGTTCTCTTGGCAAAATTGTATTAGCCTTTGCCCTGCTTCATTCCGTACTCCAAGGCCAAATTTGCCTACTGCTCCAGGTGTTTCCTGACTTACTACTTTTGCATTCCAGGCCCTTGTATTGAAAGGGACACCTTTTTTGGATGTTAGTTCTAGAAGGTCTTGTAGGTCTTCATAGAACTGTTCAACTTCAACTTCTTCAGCATTGCTGGTCAGGGCATAGTCTTGAATTACTGTGATATTGAATGGTTTGCCTTGGAAACAGTCATTCTGTCATTTTTGAGATTGCTTCCAAGTACTGCATTTCAGACTCTCTTGTTGACTATGATGGCTACTCCATTTCTTCTAAGGGATTCTTCCCCACAGTAGTAGATATAATGGTCATCTGAGTTAAATTCACCCATTCCAGTCCATTTTAGTTCGCTGATTCCTAAAATGTCAACATTCACTCTTGCCATCTCCTGTTTGACCTCTTCCAATTTGCTTTGATTCATGGACCTAACATTCCCGGTTTCTATGCAATATTGCTCTTTACAGCATTGGACTTTGCTTCTATCACCAGTTACATCCACAGCTGGGTGTTGTTTTTGCTTTGGCTCTGTCTCTTGATTTATTCTGGAGTTATTTCTCCACTGATCTCCAGTAACATATTGGGCACCTACCAACCTAGGGAGTTCATCTTTCAGTGTCCTATCTTTTTGCCTTCTCATACTGTTCATGGGGTTCTCAAGGCAAGAATACTGAAGTGATCTGCCATTCCCTTCTCCAGTGGACAATGTTTTGTCAGAACTCTCCATCATGACCCGTCCGTCTTGGGTGGCCCTACCCGACATGGCTTATAGTTTCATTGAATTAGACAAGGCTGTGGTCCATGTGATCAGACTGGTTAGTTTTCTGTGATTGTGGTTTTCAGTCTGTTTGCCTTCTGATGGAGAAGGATAAGAAGCTTATGGAAGCTTCTTGATAGGAGAGATTGACTGAGGGCAAAACTGGGTCTTGTTCTGATGGGCGGGGCCATGCTTAGAAAATCTTTAATCCAATTTCCTGTTGATGGGTGGAGCCGTGTTCCCTCCCTGTTATTTACCTGGGACCAAACTATGGTGGAGGTGATGAAGATAATGGCGACCTCCTTCATCCGGTCCCAGGCAGGCACTGCCGCACTCAAGTGCCCCCAACCCTGCAGCAGGCCATCACCGACCCACGCCTCTGCCAGAGACTCCTGGATACTCACAGGCAAGTCTGGGTCAGTCCCTTGTGAGGTCACTGCTCCTTTCTCCTGGGTCCTGGTGCACATAAGGTTCTGTTTGTGCCCTCCAAGAGTCTATTTCCCAGTCCTGTGTAAGTTTTGGCAGCCTATGGTGGGGTTAATGGAGACCTCCTTAAAGAGGGCTTATGCCATACCCAAGTCTGCTGCACCCAAAGTCTGCCCCTGCAGCAGACCACTGCTGACCCGCACCTCCTCGTGAGACACTCAGACACAGTTCTGGCTCAGTCTCCATGGGGTCTCTGGGTCCTGGTGCAGACAAGGTTTGTTTGAGTCCACAGAGTGTCTCTGGAATGTATGGGGTTTGATTCTAAAGGTGATTTCGCCCCTCCTACCATTTTGCTGGGGCTTCTCCTTTGCCCTTGGATGTGGGGTTATCTCTTCAAGTCACTCCAGGTTATTTCAATTCATCTTATTTCAAATTTGCCAGCTTGCGTAGAGTCACTTGCTTTGTTGACATGTGATGATCTTGTTGGCTCACTTTACTCTCTTCTCATGTAAGTGATGTGTCCCAGAGCAAAAACCTTTGAATTTTAATGGTTAACTTTCTCTTTTGCTTCAAGGAATGCATAATCATCATACATATTAGGGTGAGAGAAAAACTACTCATCCAGAGTGAAACAGCTGTAGGGAGAGCCTTGGTCAGGAGCAGATGTTGGCAGAATGGTCACCGAACTGTTTTCTCAAAAGTCTCGCGTCTTGCTTTAACTAAGCCCCTTTTAATAAAGTTTCCAAACATTAGTCTCTATCTATTTTCAATCATGAGTCTTAGATGGTATTTCAGGACAAGCACAGTTGTCTTTTAAATGAGTCACTTCCTAGATTGGGCTCAAATTCATCTCTACTCCTTTCCAGTATGTGCATAAGTACAACATGAGAAAGTCTGGAAGTAAAGGAAGGGAAATGATGTCCATTTATCTTATTGAGAACTGGTACAATGCAAAGAGGTCAATATATGCATAATTCAGGGCTTCCCTGATGACTCAGTTGGTAAAGAATCTGCCTGCAATGCAGGAGACCCCAGTTCAATTTTTGGGTTGGGACGAGCCACTGGAGAAGGGATAGGCTACCCACTCCAGTATTCTTGGGCTTCACTTGTGGTTCAGCTGGTAATGAATCGGTTCATAATGCAGGAGACCTGGGTTCAATCCCTGGGTTGGGAAGGTCCCCTGGAGAAGGGAAAGGCTATCCACTCCAGTATTCTGGCCTGGATAGCCCATGGGGTCGCAAAGAGTCAGACCGAGCAACTTTCACTTTCATTTATCCTTATGTTTAATCAACAACAGGGCTATGAGAATGAGACCCAGAGTAGGTTGTAGATCAGAGGATGAGAACCCAGCTTGAAGATGAACTAGACTTGCTAACATGTCAAGCTATTATTATCATGTACATAAAAGAATAAATAAAAAAGCTGGTCGTGGTGCTGACTGGCTCTGTGAAACCATGAAGGGCATGTCATTTCTCTCAGTCTCTTTTTTCCATTAAAAATACATCAGAGTTAAACTAAAATAACTCTAACAGTCTCTTAACAACTTAGTGATCCTATGAGCTTTCTAATATGTCAGAATTTTCTTTGTAAAGTTCTTGAAGAAGGACCTTGAGACCTTTAAAGGAAAGAGTAATAAGTATAATTAAAGAGTTGGTAGGTAAGACCTGTGACTAAAATGTTTAAAAGGTAAAAATTATTTTGCCTTGGCAGAGAGAAGACAAGAGGTTGATAATAATTTTAAGATAACACAGTAATCTTAGAAGAAAGAAGACTGGCTTGTTTTTGAACCTAGTATGTTATGATTTGAAAAAAATGCAGTGTGCTCATTAGAGAGAATTATAAACTCACCAAAGAATTCACATACACAAAAGCAAAAACATAATTTCATTCTTCAAACTCACCTTTAATCTTTCATTGGATTTTCTTTTAGTATTTTTCTCTGGTTAAAAACATCTAAATAATGTTGCATGTATTCAATTCAGTAGTATCTTTTAATTTTATATTTATATTAAAATGACCTTTTCTAAACATTATTTTTTGTAAATATTTCCATGGCTTCATATTATTCTTTTGTGAGATTATGCCACTATTTTTATAGTCATATGATTTTTTGTTTCTTGTGATAACCCTGTAGAAAACATCTTGCTTAACATTTAATTCTAGGTTCTCAGTATTTCTCCATAACAGGATATACTCCTGAGCTTCCTGGATCAACAGAAATGAACAAGTTTGAGGTTGTGAAGAATATTGTTAAACTGACTTCCAGAAAACTTCTATCAAGCTGCATTCCCCAAAGCTACAGGTTTTCCATCTCACCAATGTACTCTCCAGCAGTAAAATGATATAAAATTATGTAATTTTATATCATATTTTAATTATATAATTATGTTATGATTAGAGGTTAATTTGATAGAGAAAACTATTACTTGCTTCAATTTTCTCTTTTTCTCTCCCACACACATACATACACACACGAATACTTTTCCATATGCTTATTAACAAGGTTCATTTCTTCTTTTTGTAAATGTCTCTTTATGACCTCTGTCCATTTACTTGTTGATGTCTTAGTGCTTTGGACCAATCACTAGAAACTTAGATTTTCCCAGGGACATGCAAGCATGAGATGATTTTTAAACATCCACCCACATGCATGGGAATTTATTGAAAAGACTAAAACCTTTGAGTGAATACAGCCTCAGGAAAAATGCCACAGCTTAAGCAAGTCACTCAGCTTCTATTTCTGTATTCAGCTCTGTAGAAGAGGCAGCAAATGAGATCATCTCAGTGACCCCTAATATATACTCTTGGGGGAGATGGAGCAAAGAGACCTCTGAGTTGGTGCCCTGTTGGTTGGAAATACCAGTGCAAGAGCTCTTTAGCATCACATAGACAGCTCAAGATCCTTTCCAACAAAATTTCAGCAAAGGAATCTTTCAAGAAAGATTCGATAATTTGATACCCAGATGTCTGTTTTTATCTATCTACCTATCTATCATCTATCCATCTTTTTGCCTATTGTTTCTCTCTCTTTACTCAGGACTCTTTGAGCAAGGCTTGTCCTCTAAACACCCACAGCTCCCCCCACAGACAAAGCGGTAGATGTCCTACTCCAGCTCTCGTGGCCTCAACATCTCTGTCACCTTCTCTTCGGACCCTGCTTCTGCTGGTGTGCTGCAGCTGGTTTGATTTACACTACAACTACAGCTCTCTGTTATGATCTCTGAAGGGTCTTCTGATCTGGGTCTTTCTGGAGGGAAGAGACAGCTCCTGCCACCCCAAGCATCTGGTGCCTTGGCTAGGGGTTAGCAGCCCAGGTTTCTGCCTTGACAACAGGGAGCCTAGACAAAAATTATTTGGGGGTCACTGCTCTTTCTTGCACCCGAAAGCTGAAAAGGAGATATACCTGGATTCTAATTTCAACAATTACAGTTAATTGGTCACCAGGAAGAGATTTTTATTTTGAGTCACAAATCATTTTGGAGGATGAGAAATGTTTAGAGATAAGATAAAGCCTCAATATCCTGAGACATTCTCAGAGGAACGACTTGGTAGTGTGTCTGGATTCCTCCATTCTTGTCTTTTTATGTTACCCACTTGTGATGGCATGGCATTTTTTGGTTTGTTTTTAGTAAGAATTGTCAGACCTGTAGCTTAATACAATGAGAGCCATTAATGTCTTTGGTTATTCAAAATTTTTATTTCAGAGCTTTTCCAGAAATTTTGGCCTCTAATTAAGCAATCATTGCTTTGCAGTAATTTTGTCTCCCTAGCAGTTTGTAACTACATTTGCTGGCTTCTCTTTTGACATAAATCTATGTATTTCAAGTTCTCAACACACTTGAGATTCTTTCTCAATGGCTAATTATCATTCCCACTATGCAGAAACATATTTTCTCTGTTTTCGTGACATAGCACTTCTGTAATCTTAGCCTCACAGTGAATGTTCCTACAGAGAAGGGCCCACATACAAAACAGATGTAATAAAACTATGCTCTACTAACCTGAAATAATGCTAGAGGCTATGTCTTATTTTTGGAGTGTTGTAATTAAGTGTGATGTTTCAAGGTTAATATATCATCTTTCTGATTTACAGCAGTTTGGGAATATGAATATATGATAAAGCATAATTTACTGCATTTAATTAATAATGGACAGCTATTTACAATGGTCTGGAATCCAACTGTTATCATTTAGAATGACTTATCTCCCAACCATCTCTACATGACTCTACAAGTTAGACACTCACACTTTTTTTTTTTTAGCTTCAAGCACAGAATGAGGATATGAATCAAATCAGAAAGTTCCCAAAGAACACTAACATTTAAGGGATCATGAGAAGAGGAATCTTCAAAGGCCTGAGAACTTGGTGGCGGGAAAATCAAGGGGTGTGTTCCAAGGAAATGAAAAGGAGAACGTTTCCAAAGGAGGGTGAAGCCAAATGCTGCCGAGAGGACAAGCAAAGTTAAGGCTGAAATGTGTTTATTAATTTTAAAAAAATTCAAACTGAGCTTTAAGGTCAAAAGTAGTACATGGTCACTGAAAAAAAAATGACG
Source organism: Muntiacus reevesi (assembly GCF_963930625.1). NCBI lineage: Eukaryota > Metazoa > Chordata > Mammalia > Artiodactyla > Cervidae > Muntiacus > Muntiacus reevesi. The sequence goes on along the minus strand of NC_089262.1, from coordinate 8,233,061 downwards.
TGCAGCTATAAAAAAATCTTGTGCAGGTTTTTAAAAGGTGCTAACTTATGTATTATGTATATTAAATGGAAGCTCTGCTAATTAGTAAAGCTAATTTCACAAGAGTAAGAGATATTTTTATTTCTTATGTTGTTGTTCAGTCACTCATGCAGCACGGCAGGCTTCCCTGTCCGTCGCCATCTCCCGGAGATGTACTTACGTACACATTTGTAAAAACAGTAGAGGAATGAATAAGAAACCAACGAAGTAGTTACCTGCTGAGACATTTCAGTGTCTTCCTTCTTGTATGAACTTTTGTATCGTACAAGTATTAGTAAATTTTAAAGCAAATTGAAACCTATATACTTGTATATCAAATTGGTAACCTAACAGAAATAATTTATTTCAAATGACTTCATATATGGTACTAAATGTAAAATCTTAATATCATGAATCTAAAGATAAGAGAGTTATAAGAATTGCAAACTTCACTCAGTGGTTATTGCTCAGTTGTGTCTGACTCTTTGTGACCCTGTAGTCCATGGAATTCTCCAGGCCAGCATACTGAAGTGGGGAGCCTTTCCCTTCTCCAGGGGATCTTCCCAACCAGGGATCGAGCCCAGGTCTCCCACATCATAGGTGGGTTTTTCGCTGTCTGAGTCACCAGCGAAGCCCAAGAATACTGGAGTGGGTGGCCTATCCCTTCTCCAGCAGATCTTCCCTACCCAGGAATTGAACTGGGGTCTCCTGCATTGTGGGCAGATTTTTTTTACCAACTGAGCTACCAGTGATAATATTAGTATCATCATTTAAAAATTGTTTCATAACATGAATAGAGTTACAGACGTAGAAAACAATCTTATGGGTACCAGGGGTAGCGGCAAGAGGGATAAACTGGGAGACTGGGATTGCCATACACACATTATTATATATAAAATAAATAACTAATAAGAACCTGCTGTGCAGTACAGGGCATTCTATTCGATACTCCTTAATGATCTATACGGGAGAGGAGTCTAAAGAAGAGTGGCTGTGTGTATATGTATAACTGATTTACTGTGCCATACAACAGGAGGTAATGCAGCACTGTAAATCAACTATACTCCAATAAAAATTTTTTTAAATAAAATTTATTTTATACACATTATAAGATAAAGCTGAGAACATTGTAATGGTAAAATTAAATTGAAAATATGTTATATATTCATAAATTTAAAGTTACCTTTTCTATTTCTGACCACTTATATGACCTAGAAACAATACCACCTCATTTGTGAGGAGCACCCCTAAAATCAGATCTTGGCCTTTAATACTATTTGCCCCAGAGGGAATCATGATATCTCAGATAAATGACTTATTTCAGGTTGGGAAAGGCACATATTAAGACTGAAACAGCTTCTTATGCCAGAAAGCATGGAAGATTTCTCAGATTAATTGACAAAAAGACATAGGATTAAGCTAGGAAGTGCTCCCATTGACTGGTCATAACAATTTGAGCATGAAAGTGAATTCGGTTGATTTCCATAGTTTGTATGTGAAACTGTGTGGGTTTATAACAATAATTTTTTGGAAAGGGTCAAAAAAATTTGCTTCTTCTATGTAAAGAGCACAGTTACACATATAGTACATAAACAGATATTCAGAAAACTTACAGTGCTCAAATTTCAGGTTGGGGCAATTTGGGAAAATTTCTAATTTGTCTAAAGAGAGAATGATGATGATAAATGAAAAAAAGTTGGAAGCACTATAATATACTTCCAACGTACCTCCTCTCAAGAAATGTCAAAGTGTTTTATATTCCTACCAACAGAGGGAGACTTGTTTCCTTTCTATTTTTAAGTCCTCTAATTAAAAAAAAAAAAAAAATAAGAAAACAAGCCCCCAAAAATAAAAACACCGAAAACCAAAAACTGGGAAATCCGTCTTTGTTCAAGTCTTTTTTTTCTTTTTGTAGTGGTGTTTTGCAGTTATTTTTTGAAAAATGTAAGTTCCATATCTTTCTTGTTCTATTTTTCCAAGTTCAGATATGTTTTGGGGGTGGAAAAGATGCTTTCATTTTGAGAGAGAAGTTCAGTTTTAGCCTACTCATCTCTGTCTACTTCCTACAGCAGCAAAAGCATTTATCCCTCCTTGCAATTGTGATGTTGTCATGGTATCTTGAATCTCTTTACAACCCTACTCAACTATCTCCCATGTATTGTCCTGCTCTTGTTTTCTCATCCCAGATCATTTTTGCCTTGTGGATATTCTACAGATGTTTCCAAATAACTTGACCTTTCATTCCTTTAAAGTTGCCAAGTAATGACTTCAAAATTCATCTGTCCAATGCAAAAGGTTCATCCGAGATCTGTGCCTCCATTGATCTTTCAGGTTGAAGTGGTGTTTCCATTGTTACTCATCATCACACAACAAAATATCTGTTCCAATAGAGTGCTTGTGAAGAAAGAAGGCAAATGAGGGTGTTCTTGAATCTTCTTTCTGCCCACTTGTCTGATGAATGGATCGCTCCTTGAATCTACTGTTGGAAGGGGGTGGGTGTGCTGTTGATGTGCTGAGTTTCTGACAGGATTCCCAGTCTCTGCGTCTTTCCTCATGTATATCTGTTCTCCCTAGAGAGACCCTATCTATGTCGTTTCTTATATTCAGAGTCAATGAAGTATACAGAAAGCTATAATGCTTGACTTGCACTGCTGTGAAGACTCTCTCTATATCTGACCTCGTCTGTAAAGCTTTACCCTTGAGATGTCACCAACCAGAAAGCACCAAGATTCTGCTAGCATCTTCCTCCTTACTTCCTGCCAAGTTGTCCCCTGGGATTTGTATTAATGTGTAGATATAGGTTCACAGTGGCAGGAGAGCACAATAATGTTTATGGGAAGTAAAGCTCACTGATTTGCTAGTGCTTCAAGCTTTTCCTGGGATTATGGGCTAAATCATCAGTGTCTTATTTTTGCATTTTACTTATATTTTTTACTTTGTAATTTTGTATTGGCATATAGCCGATTACCAAGGTTGTGATGGTTTCAGGGGGATGGTGAAGGGACTCAGCCATACACATACATATATCCATTCTCTCTCAAACTCCCCTCTAATCCAGGCTGCCACATAACACTGAGCAGAGTTCCTGTGCTATGTAAGAGGTCCTTCCTGGTTATTCATTTTAAATACAGCCGTGTGTACATGTCTATCCAAACTTCCTAACTATCCCTTCCCCCCCCATACTTTCCCTCAGCAACCATAAGTTCATTCTCACAGATTTAGGGAACAGATATTGGTGTCTTGAACACTGGTTAGGGGATGAAAAAAGTCTTCTTTTTTTAGTCCTTTTATTTTCATTTTTAGGATGAATTTGTTTTATAAAGTTGAACTTGAGGTTACCATGAACTGAAATTATCTTAATCAAATTCGTTGTGCTACCTCTGGTTCTTTCCTAGTTTTCAGGGCTGTGAGTTTTTGTGCTTCAAGGATATTTAAGAGAGTAGCTGGAAGAAGGCAGACACTGTTTCAAGCTGCAAATGATACGTGATCTTGGTAACCAGCATTTCTGGTGGTTCCTTTTTACTTTATTAAGCTGATGCACTATAGTTGACTGAACGATTTCCTGCTGTTGATCATGTAATGTCTTTCCCAATATTTGCTATTATTATGAATAGTCCTACAACGAGCACCTTTATGCACAAAACTTTTGATAGGCTGTGAACATAGATGTTTCTGATAAAGCAGGGATTTCTTCTTGTTCTATGGTTTCTGTTTCTCCATCTTCTATCAGATTTCAGCCCCCATCTTTCAGTCTAAAACAGAGATTCTATCTTCCAGTCTTTCTAGTGATATCCTTGCCATGCAATTAAGTCTTAATGAATGGGATATGAGTGGAAGTGAAATACGCAAACTCCAAAAAGCTTCTTTAAAGGAAAGATTTATCTGTTTCTTATTTCTCCTTCTTACACGTGTTCTCTCTGAGATGTGATGACTAGAGACCCAATTCCACCCTACACCATGGACTGTATAATGGCAACATGGTAAAATGGGAAAGTGGGGTCTCTTATGGTTTCATGTCAGTGCTGCGCTCCTCACTGACAACAAATACACTTCTATCTTAAGTATTTTGGGGTGAAATCTTATATCTTACATGCAGTCCTATAGTATACCTGGGGTAACATGAAGGTACTAGGTACTAGGTTTTAATGAGTGATCAGTAGCTATCAGGAGAATGTAGAAATCCTGGAAAGTAAGGTAGGGATATACCCAATATCAGCTTTATATCAGATGCTTTCCACTCTATGATTAGCCTGACTTATAAGATCTGCTTAAATGCACCTCAGTCAGCATGCCTCATACATTCATACCTATTGGTTCATTCATTGAAACATGATGGAGCAGATACAATTAATCCTGACACTTTGCAACCCCATGGACTGCAGCACACCAGGCTTTCCTGTCCTTCACTATATCCCAGAGCTTGCTCAAACTCGTGTTCATCGAGTTGGTGATGCCATCCAACCATCTCATCCTCTGTAACCCCCTCTTCCTCCTGCCTTCAATCTTTCCCAGGATCAGGGTCTTTTCCAACAAGTCAGTTCTTCACATCAGGTGGCCAAAGGATTGGAGCTTCAGCTTCAGCATCAGTCCTTCCAATGAATATTCAGGGTTGATTTCCTTTAGGATGGACTGGTTTGATCTCCTCTGTCCAAGGGACTCTCAAGAGTCTCAAGTCCAGCACCACAGTTCAAAAGCACCAATTTTTTGGCACCCAGCCTTCTTTATCCATATCAGCCTATCTCACATCCACACATGAATGCTGGCAAAACCATAGCTTTGACTACATGGATCTCTGTCAGCAAAGTGATGTCTTTACTTTTTAAGGCTCTGTCTGGGTTTGTCACAAGGCTGTGCAGCTATCTAAGTCTATGGCATTCCCATCATTCTCAAAAGAACCCCATGCTCATTATTTCAGTGACTTCTTAAACTTTTCAGTTTGCAGAATTTCCAAGATTATTTTTTTTTCTACATTTATTCCTATTGTGCAATCAGAAAATATCTACGTTTGTGAGTCATGTAGGGCTTTCAAAAAAAGTCAAACTTTTTCAAGAAAAGTAGCTGTTTTCTTTTTTAAATAGAAGAAGTGTAAAAATAAAAGCAACACAAAAATTCAAAATAGGCAAATGTGAAATAGAAAGTAAAATCTACTCTCACTTCCATCTCCGTGGAGACAACTGCTATTTTCAGTTTAGGGTATAGTTTTCTAGGAGAAGAGGATGTTTTTACAGATATTAGTGTTCATCCACACATCCCTCAACTTGTGACATGTGACTTTGAAAATAATTCTCATCATATTCGGCTTAATTTTGTAGACCTCAAAATCTTATTAAAGACTTTGACTCATATGAAGTGCCATATATAGGGAGATATTTTGTAAGTAATGACATCATTAGTAGCTTTGGAAAAATTAAATATAATATTGAAATGTTGTATTATAAAATATTAACTGTACATTGCAGAAAATTTAGAAATTACGGTAAATAAAATAAAATGACTTTTAATCAGTTTCACCCTAAATTGCATGTGTGTTCAGTCCCTTCAGCTGTGTCTGACTCTTTGCAACCCCATGAACTGCAGCCTGCCAGACTCCTCTGTCCATGGGATTCTCTAGGCAAGAATACTGGAGTGGGTGGCCATGCCCTCCTCCAGGGCATCTTCCCAATCCAGGGAGTGATCCTGCATCTCCTATGTTGCAGGCAATTTCTCTACTGTTGAGCCACCAGGGAAACCCTTCATCAACTTGGAGTATTTCATTTAAACATTTATTCTGCACATTTTAATTTAAACTTTAAGAATCATGATAAGTTTGGTATAAAACTATATTTAAAATATATAAATTATCAACTATATTATTATTAAAGTCAGGAACTGCTTTGATGTTTCATGGTTCTCATGCTTATGTGTGAATGCACCTCTTACCAAAAGCTTGAACAGGCTGAGAGAACTTGATTAGAATGCTTCTATAATATTGCTTTTTATCACACCTAATAATGAAATGTTTCTCCCTGAGATAAATTATTTCTGATAAGTATCTCTGATGAATGGTAGCATAGCAGTACCCAGAAGAATGTCTACAGAAAAAAAACAATAGATTTTTCAATTTATGCTCATCCATGATTCAAAGACTGCTGTTATTACAGGGATTTCATATTGTGCTTTAATTTTACTTCATTTCTGATCATTGTTTCATATTTATTCCAGTTTTTAAAACCGTATTTTAACCAGAGAATGTTTCAGATTGTCATTGTCTTTGTTTGAAAGATGAGTCAAAAAATCAATTGTAATTGATTATCCAGCATAGCAGTATGCTATTTTATGGGCAGATTCACATTGAATATTATTTTTTAAAAAATAATGTTCCAGATGGATTCAGTCTTAATAACATAGCCATAATTGATCTTGTTGAAAAGGGGAAATAATCAAAACAGAGTGTATGTGACTGTTGATAAATGATAGATCACAAAGTAATCACTCTTTAATGTAAACTCATAATTTTGTTTTACAATAAAGACATAATCCTTGAGAGAGGAAACTTACATCTTGATAAATTTATCTGTTTTGGCACATAACAGTTAATTCCATAATCACTTCAAAGTGGGTCCCTATATGTGTTCAGGCTGTTGATAAGTTGAAGCACGCACATATATTTTAGAAAGGATTAAAATGCCCATTTCTGTGATGGCTACATTTCAGGAAAATTAATGGCCTTGAAGAGGGTGACCACTTCTCATATGCGTAATTTCAAAGGAAGAAGAATTACAGAGCCTTGAGGGGAAAAAAGTATATAGCTTTGCTTCAGCTTGACTTTCCTGAAGGCTGAACAATTTTGGAACAAATATAAACTGCATTCGTTTTGTAGAGTTTACTAGCTAGTTTGCAAATGTAACCTGAAGAGAAGCTAAAAATATATGTGGGCTGTTGAGTATATGTATACTTATACTTGTTTTTGCTAAAGTTCTGTTTTTGACAGGGACCAGAATTCAATCAATGAACAACATGGACCTCTTGAGTAGTTATTTTTGGTAACTTGCATGTGTACAAAAGGAAACCTCTCCCTAAGGATCTGCAGATCTGTAGAGCTTTCTTTTCCTTTTTGTGAGACATCTTGGCTTTTCACCATGAATTAAAAAACATAGGTTGTATATATCTATATCTATATCTATATCTATATCTATATATCTATATATATATAATTTAATTGTACATGAATGAGAAAGAAAGATTGGAGGAGGGCATGGCAACCCACTCCAGTATTCTTGCCTGGAGAATCTCATGGACAGAGGTGCCTGGCAGGCTACAGTCCATGGGGTCCCACAAAGTCAGACCCGACTGAGGCAACTTAGCACACACACAAGAAAGAGAGAAGAGAGAAGGGAAAAGAGAAAGAGAAAGAGAGAGAGCGCACGCACTTACATCCGTTGCCAGTTGGAGCTCCAGATTTCAGACACGGAGGTTGTTTCTCCCTGCTGACGCGTCTCTGATCCAGACTTCGGGTGCCTGGGTGCTAAGAAGCTTCAGTCGTGTCCGGCTCTTTGCAATCCTGTGGACTGCGGCCCGCCAGGCTCCTGTGTCCAGGGGATTCTGCAGGCAAGAATACTTGAGTGGGCTGCCATGCCCTCCTGCAGGGGATCTTTTCGACCCAGGGGTCTAACCCACGTCTCTTACATCTCCTGCATTGGCAGGCCAGTTCTTTACCCACTGTGCCACCTGGGAACTTCTGATACTTCCCCTACGTCCCGTAAAGTCTTTGGGGTACACTGCATAGAATCTCTGGTGGTCACCCCAATCTGCCTTCTGTCTCTCATGCCAAGGAATCTGATGCATGACTTTGATCAGTTACGAACTTCTTTTCCATTCCTTCTTTAAGGGAAGTTTATCTGGAAGGCTTTTAGGAGGCTTAATTACACTTCCTTTTATCCGTCTCAAGATAAATAACATTTTACTTACATCGCCCATGTGTTCACCATTCTGCTGACACGCCAAGCGAGAGGGAGAAGGAGGAGCAACTGCATTAAGCTGTGTATTTCATGCAGAAATTTCAAAACGGCCTGACAGATTGTAGAAATAAATGCTAAACAATAGCAGTGTTTACGCTCAGTAATGAGATAATTTATTAGTAAATTAGTGGAACTTTACTTTCTCTGTTTTGCAAATGAGGAAGCAAAGTCAGAGAAAGGGTATTTTCTTTTCCCAAGGTCACACAGTGAGAGCCAAGGAAAGAATTTTTCCATATTTTATCTCCTGCTTAGGCCATGGAGCCACTGAAATTCTGTAAGAAGCAATGGATCATAGAGAAGGTAAGTGATGTCACTGTTGGATAATTCAAATGTATCCATGCTGCCCTTCATTCTAGAGTAAAAATGAGTGTAGGACTGAGTCATTAGTTTGCATTTGTAGACAAATGCTTCAGTGATTTTTAATTTTTATCTGGAATATAAAATGGATTTCTTATTTGAACTGTCAGCTTCAAATTGGCACTTGCCGTGGGCACTTGCCATCTTACTTCTACAAGGATTAAATCATGTGCTGTTGTAGCTGGTGATTTTCAACAGCCCTGAAAGGGATACAGGATTGGGAGCAGAAATGAAGCACTCTGTGCTCTGGGAAAAACTGGCAGGACCGTAGCTAAGTATTTTCAGAGGCCAGTTTTATGAACCCAATACTTGTATCTCATCATATCTAGAAAAGCACTAAAGCCCTTTATGGTCCTTTATCTGCTCCTTGAGACTAGCAGAAAGCTTCATAAGACTGCAGGAAACCTCTGGAAAAATCTGTGCTTGATTGCATATAGTCCTCCTTCACCAAAATCACACATGTACTGATCTTCCCCTCTGGCTCTCTGGAGCTGGTTCTCAGCTGGTTCTCTGTTTCTCAGAGCTCTCTGAGGTTTTGTCTCCTGGACCGCAGTCCTCATTTTGCCCCAAATAAAACCCAACTCGCAACTCTCCTGTTGTGAAGTTTTTTCCAAAGTCGACAGAACTTTAATAGGATGTCTGCATGAAAAAAAGTCTCAGGAACAATGGAATGCATTGTAGGGAAAACTCTGAAACAACCTGTGTTTGATGTTCAAAATTGTTACTCCAGATATTCCAGCTTAGATAAAAGAACATTCTTGCTATGGAGTTTCCTCAAAGTAAGACAGAGTTAAATTAGCATCTTATGCTAATATTTTTTTTTTTTGCCTTTTCCCTTTTACGTCTACTGATTAAGAAAAATCAGGCACCTATCTAGGTATCAATTAACAGCAAATCTGCATTTTAAAGTCGACATTTTCAAAACGCCAAAAGTGTCTAGCCAAATCCCAATGTCACTGGATTCTATTGAGAGAAGTCCCTTGAATTTCAAAGGTGATTTTACTTCTAAGCAAAATAGGAGAGAAAAGGTGGGTGACTATTTTGGGAAAGTGCTGTACCTGTAATGATGGTGGCTGAGTCACATTCAATTGTACCTGGGTTAAAAAAGAAAAGGTGCAGCACCCAGAGGCAAACTTGTATCCCAGAAAGCACTTTATGCTTGAAAACCAGATCAGAGTGAAATAAATGGAGTATTGTGGTTGAGGATATAAAAAGATAAAATCTTGGGAGAGATGTTTTGAGTGAATTGCAAATGGAAAGAGAAGAGAGGTTGGCAATGAAAACCAAGTTTGTTGAAGACATCAATGAGATCGGAAGTTTAGGAGGCAAGGATTATATGGTAGCGGTGGTTGTCTCTAAGGCCTGTCCGACTCTTGCGATCCCGTGGACTGTAGCCTGCCAGACTCCTCTGTCCATGGGATTCTCCAGGCAAGAATACTGGAGTGGGTTGCCATTTACTTCTCTAGGGGATCTTTCCAACCCAGGAATCGAACCTGGGTCTCCTGCATTGCAGGCAGATGATATACCAACTGAGCTATGAGGAAAGCCCAAGGATGATATGATGTACTTTAAATTCTATAAGTATAATGGACACTGTATAACAATGATGAGATGCCAAGTGTAATTCATTGGAAGTCACATGTGAATCCATTTACAGCTAGCCATGGCCCAAACGCAAGATGTATCACTTAGAATATAGGTTAAGGTGCTGTAACCAAGTTTGTGTGTGAAGGCATCATCTTTGCAGTCTCTGCGTGTGCTAAGCTGCTTCAGTTGTGTCCAACGCTGTGAGACCCTATGGGCTGTATCCTGGCAGGCCCCTCTGTCCATGGGATTCTCCAGGCAAGAATACTGGAGTGGGTTGCCATGCCCTCCTCCAGGGGATCTTCCCAACCCAGGGTCTAACCGATGTCTCCTGCGTCTCTTGTTTTTGGCAGGTGGGTTCTTTACCACTAGAGTCAACTGGGAAGCCCTATCTTTTCCCTAAGTTGCTAAATCTCGCTGGCGGTTTTGCATTGGCCAATGTGTATTCAAAAGTGCTTGTTTATTTTTAATAACAAAATAATTCTTTTAAAAAAGTTTCCGCCAAAATGCCATTGAGAGGAAAATGCACTTGAGAACAAACATCTGTTAGCTCGTTTGAAGCTGTGACAGCCCTCAGGATTTAGCACTCACTCTTTGGCAAGAACAAGTCTTCAGCTTCTTTAAAGTTGAGCACAAAATGCCGCGAGATGTTTCTCTCTTTCTCCTCTTCGTTTTTGATTTAAATGCTTAATTGGGAGAATTGTGCCCCCTAATTTAGTAATACATTGACAGAGTTGCAAATTATTTCAGAGGATTTGTAAAGTTAACATGGTGTAAGAAGACACAGCTGGATTGTTCTAGTAAAAGAAATAATTAGTTCTTTCCAGACTGACGTACATCTCTCCTTGTTGGTCTCATTGAAACAAGATGCTCTGTGCTGTCAGCCACCAGCTGGTATAAAGGGTGGATCCAATGTCTGATGATGCCTTCAGTTTTGGGCCTTCTTAGCAAATCTTTCTGATTCCATGAATGCCTGACTGAGTCTCCTCTACTTGCTAAGTGAACTCTCCTTGGAAAATTATCACATCAGATAACAGGGCAGATGTGGTTATCATCACTATGTATGGCATGAATGGGAGTTCAGGAAGGGAAGCGACTGCATTTTGGAAAATATTTTGAGTTACAGTGGCCTCCCATTTTTTTCAAGGACCTGAAAAAACTACGAGGTAAGACCAATGCTTTTCCACCTTTATAGTGAGAAGGTATTTTTCTGTTTTTGCAAAATTCACCATTACATAACTTTCTAGTCTCCTTATACTTAGGGGCCAGGAAAATAAAATTGGATTTCCCAATATGTCTCATGAAGGGACTTCATTTTTGGCATTTAAAGTCATTTCATTTTTTTATTTAATTTTTATTTTATACTAGAGTATAGTTAATTGACAATGTTGAGTTAGTTCAGGTGTATAGAGAAGTGATTCAGTCATACATGTACATTTATCTATTCTTTTTCAGATTCTTTTCCCATATAGATTATTACAGAATATTGAGTAGTTCCCTGTGTTATATAATAGGTACTTGTCGATTTTCTGTTTTACATACAGTAGTGTGTGTATGTTAATCCCAAACCGCTAATGCATCCTCCCTCTCCTCACCTTTCCCCTCTGGTAACAATAAGTGTTTTTTGTTGTTGTTGCTGTTATTGTTTTAATTTTTTATATTTAAAAGATTCATATTGAAAAGTAATCAGAGTACAGTCTCTAACAGGGATGAGATATATGATGAAAGGGCAGTGCAAAAGCAGCTTAATATGAGAGACCCTCTTTACATGATTTTGTTGCAAAAGTCATCACAGGTAAGCCATCATCTGAGCAGCGCTCAGCAGGAATGGTGTTTTGGTGGGTTTTGAAAGCCAAACAGGAGAGGAAAGCTAATTCTCGAGAGTCTATTAGGGAATCAAAGAGACCTGGAGACGTGGAGTTGGCTAGACCTGCCACGGCCCTGGGTTCTGTGGTTTTAGAGAGTTGTTTGACTTTTGCACACTCAGTTTTCTCATCTGTGAAATGGGAGATGCCCTGTGAGATCCTTGAGATCCTGGCACAGCTCTTGTGCCCAGCTAGTCCCTCTGTGAAATCACAAGGGCCCTTGTCTTAGGTCACCTCTGTGCCCTGAGGAGCTCTCAGTCGCAACTTAGATGCAGTATTTATTTGCAAACATTTACATGAGGGTTTTTCTATTTGACTGAAGGAGAAGGAGGGTAGTTAGGGTATGGAGGGGTGAGAGGGATGGAGATTAGGACGGGAACTGGAACAGCCAGGAGGCATCTGGGTCCTGCTCGGCCAACACTGTGTCTTAGTCAGAGAGGAAACTGTGGGCAGAGGGCCGGAGCAGCCCTTCCTGAGAGTCCAGGAGATACTGAGCAGGGGGGATCTGATGCCCTGTGGGCATGGCACAGTGATGTGCAGGGTTGCCTTTGACCCATACAGTGTTTTTGTTCAACTTAGATGCCTTGGTTCAGATTAGGAGAAGGTGCTCCTCCTCTGAGTAGCTATCATCCTACATGGGGCACTGAGCTTAGTGTGCAGAGTATGAATGGGTTTTTACTTCTTCTTATCCCTGACCACTTTACTGGCTCTCCTTGTGCAGTCAACCAGCTGTGCAACTGCACATGGAGTTTCTAAAGTCCTAGGCCACTTGGTGGGGCTACAGTTCTACCCAAGGTTTCTCCCCAGTAGGTGGGGCAGAGTTTCCTAGTTCCTCATTGGGTATATGGGCACAGGACAATGGTGAGGCGCTTGCAGTCCCTGACCATTTGAAGAGGCAAGAGCTGTCTCAAGGATGGTCCTGCTTGCACACCTTCCTCCATCCCCTAGGCAGGGTGTACCTGGGGAAGGTGAGGCAGCTGTTTTGCCTCAGTCAATGAGGTCTGAGTTTGTGCTGTGTGCCCCAGGCTGTTGTCCAAGGTGGGTGATGTGGCAATGTGGCCCAACTTGGGAGAGGAAGAGGAACCCCCTTGGGTATGAGTGTACCTGCCTAAGAAGACCCCATGCTGGCCCTTTGGTTTGACAGCAGACATCCTCATCTGTGGGCTTCCCTGGTGGCTCAGCAGGTAAAGAATCTGCCTGCAATGCAGGAGACATGAGTTTGATCCCTGGGTCGGGAAGATCCCCTGGAGGAGGATATGGCAACCCACTCCAGCGTTCTTGCCTGGGAAGTCCCATGGACAGAGAAACCTGGTGGGCTACCGTCCATGGGGTCGCAAAGAGTCAGACACGACTGAGTGACTGACACGTACTTTTTCATCCTCGTCTGTGGGACACTGATGGGAAGGAGGGTCTCTCCTGACTGCTAACAGGGTGAAACTGGAGGAGAGTTTCCCTCAGCCGTTCATGCGGTCCTGGGCTTGACTTATACCTGCAGTCCCCTACTGTATGATGTGGAGCGGGCTGCAGACGTGAGCTGATTATTATGACGTAAGGACTGAGGCTCGTGAGCTGTAGAGGCTGCTCTTGCTGTTGGATGTGAGTCATTGGTTAATCAGATCTTACAACCTGAGAAGCCGTCAGTACCTCATGGGCTACTGGCCACTTTGCAGTTTGGGAAACTGATTTCTGGAGCAAATCGATGCCTTGCCTTCCAGTAACGCAGCTAATTGTGGATAGAATCGAGACTAGGACATAGATGTCTTCCCCCCCCCCCCCCCCCCCCCGCCGCCTCCCGCCCCATTAAGTGTTCTTTCTATAACTTTCTTTACCAAGGTTAGAGAAAAAAAATCCTTCCAAGTTTGATGGACTTTTTTTGTAAGAGTTTTATTGAGATAGCTTCTTCCCTGGTGGCTCAGATGGTAAAGAATCTGCTGCAATGCAGGAGACCTGGGTTTGATCCCCGGGTCAGGAAGATCCCCTGGAGAAGGGAATGGCAACCCACTCCAGTATTCTTGCCTGAAGAATCCCATGGACAGAGGAGGTTGGTGGACTACAGTCTGTGGGGTTGCAAAGAGTCAAACACATCTAAGGAGCTTTCACTTCATTGAGGTATCATTTATACACCATAAAATTCACCTGCTTTAAGTGTGCAATTCAATGACTTTTAGTAAATTTACAAACTTGCACAATTATCCCCACACCATTTACCAGGTGACGAACATTTGGATTGTTTTCACTTTTGCCTATTATTCACGCTGCTGCTATGAATATTCATGTACAACTCTTTGTGTGGAGGTATCAGCACATTTTTAAAGTAAATTTTCAGTATTTCAAAGAGAGTTCATTTTAATTAATGCTGAAAACAGCAGCCTAACAGCATCTCTCCCCTCCCACTCCTGCTCCTAGTCACAGGGTATTAACATGACTGTAACAGGGGGAAGAGCCAGAAAACCATCAGTGACATCACCAGCATCATTAGATCATTGCCAACAGCCTAATAGGCTCTAACTCTTCCTAACACTTGGAATGGGTTAGAGATACATTTTTTTTTCTATAAAGTAGAACTTTTTTGCCATTAATTCATACTTTTTTTTTCCCCCCTCTAAAATATTTCCCTCCTTCCTAGAAACAGTGATAATCTTCATCAGAGAAGGTGATCAATGTGCAAGCTTTGGGCTGTGTTCTCTTCAAAATCCCCTAAATGTCATAGGACTAGCATCTGAGACGCACACCCTCCTCTGCCCTTGGCGGTACTGACATTGAATTCTTTGTGGTGAGGGGGTGTCCTGTGTCTTGGCGGGTGTATTAGCAGCATTTCAGCCCGTGACCCATGGCATGCCAGAAGTAAACCTCCTAGCAGTGACAGCAAAGCCTGCAACATCCGCCGGGGGGTGGGGCACAATGATTCCACTGGAAGGGGAGGTTAGGGGAAGGGTCGAGACCACCTCCTACTCTTTCTCTGGAAAGGCTGAGGGTGGGGGAGCCAGCCAAGCCTCTCCCAGCCCCCGGAGGACCCCAGGGAGGCGCTGACGGCTCCAAGACAAGGCGGTCTGTAACTGGATCCCTGTTACCCCAGGACTGGAACAACACTAGCTTCATTGTGAAGTGAAACGTGTTTGGGCTGGGAGGAGGATGTTATGGGAAGCAAGTAGATGAGAACATGTCAGCCTGGAGGGGAAACAGCGTTTCCTTTGACTCTGAAGTGAAGTCAAGTGCTGCTTGAGTCAAAGCGGCCGCCCACCAGATGGCCACGTCTGTCTCTTAGTGAGGAACTGGTGCTCTGTGTCTCTGCCGAAAGGGCAGAGGGACACTTTGATCTTTTGCAGGAAAAAAAAAAAAAAAGGAGCAGTTTTCCACATGAAAGGTTTGCCTGTGCACTTTCAAATGATCCTGCTGACTACGAGGTTAGCTTTTAGGACTTCCCTGATAGCTCAGTTGGTAAAGAATCTGCCCGCGATGCAGGAGACCCTGGTTCAATTCCTGGGTTGGGAAGATTCACTGGAGAAGGGATAGGATATCCACTCCTGTATTCTTGGGCTTCCCTTGTGGCTCAGCTGGTAAAGAATCCGCCTGCAATGTGGGTAGACCTGGGTTTGATCCCTGGGGTGGGAAGATACCCTGGAGAAGGGAAAGGCTACCCAATCCAGTATTCTGGCCTGGAGAACTCCATGAACTGTTTGATCCATGGGGTCTCGAAGAGTGGGACGTGACTGAGTGACTTTCACTTTCAAATGACAGACTTTTAAAAGACTTCTGGGTCACTCCCTTGTTTTGACTTAGAGTGGAGCTGTGAATACTTCCTTAGAAGAGGGGGATTTAGGGTTTTCACTTGTAGGACAAGACATCACCCCAATTTTCAGGAACTGAGAGGTTTCCCAGGACATGGGACTTTCAGGGTTGACGCCAGGACAGTTGGTCACCTTGCTTGGAAGAAGCGGGAGACCCTGGTTGGCCCTGTCACTTTAAAGAGCCCTCCGCACCCTGAAGCTGCAGATTCTTCTCACGGAATGTGGGTGTGACTCTTGTGTTCTTGCTGGAGCCCTGGGCGGACGGGTGGCGGCTCTGAGCAGTGAGTCAGTGTGAAGGGTTTCGTCCAGAGTGGAGGGCAATGGACGGCTGGCATCCAGGCACCTACTGCGTGGTCTTGTCCAAGTCAAGTTATCTTGCATGCTCAGTCGCTTAGATGTGTGCGACTCTGCATGCCAGGCTCCTCTGTCCAGGGGATTCTCCAGGCAAGAATACTGGAGTGGGCTGCCATGTCCTGCTCCAGGGGGATCTTCCCAACACTCGCATGGAACCTGTGCCTCTTGCGTCTCCTGCATTGGCAGGCAGATTCTTTACAAATTATCCTACTGTGTTTGGATGCTTAACCCCTCCTCTTAAACCATCTTTGATGTCTCCATCAGACACACCCCACAGTTGACTCTCTTGCTGTCAAGTTGATGCTGAGTCTTGAAGAGCAATCTTGAGGTCCTTGGAACCCCTGACATCTCTGTTGGGGCTGATTTATCCACCTCTCTGCAGAGCCAGCTCACTGGGGTCCCAGGAGCTGGACGGAGGGCAAGGTGTTTGGCAGTGGGTTGGAGCTGGGACGTGTCTGAAGTGGTGACCTTCACCTTTCTGACTGAGGGGCCCTTAGAGAGCAGGATGGACGCTATGGATCCTCTCCGTGTAAGAATTCACATATACATACCCTGGAGAAGGGAATGGCAACCTTCTCCAGTATTCTTGCCTGGAGAATTCCACGGATGGAGGAGCTGGTGGGCTGTGGTCCACGGGGTCGCAAAGAGTCGGACAGGACTGAGCGAGTAACACGCAGGCACACCACTTGTGCGCACAGGTTCAAGGACCCCCCTGATACCCAGCCGTGGCCCCCTGGGCTCAAGGGTCAGGATAAGCAGAGCCTGATCCAGAGCCTGGCTTCTCTGTGGGCTGGGAAGTGTCCCCACATGAGGGACCCCCAAGAGCATGGGAAAAACCAGACAGGAGAAATTTGAAGAGACGCACTATGCTGCAAGAAAGTGCTTCTGCTCATCCCAGTGTGCGTCCTCTGGAGGCTGAGGGTGACTGGTTAAGCGTGGCTTAAAGTGGATATCGACTGAGTCCTGGAGACACTTTCTGAAACACTGTAAGGGATAAGGCAATGAAGGCTTGATGTCAGGGAGCTGAGAATAGGGGGACCCCAGCATGCTGACCACCTACTACCCACCGGATGAGGTGCTGAGCCCTTCGTGTTAAAGTGCTTTTAGTTTTGGAAGACATTACTTTTCTCTCCAGCCCCAAGGTGGACAAAATAGTTTTAGCTGTAAAGTTCAAGGACACTTGCCAATGATGCTGGTATGGAGTATATGTTCCTCCGGTTCTCAAGTGGACATAAATAAGAGCCAGATTATAAATTACTTCTGGTTGCTGAGTAGAAAACACTGACTAAACAGCCAATGGGCATGCTTTGAGAACCAAGATGCTAGAAATATCATTATTACGTTATTATTGAGTGGAAGGTGAAAGGTGGCAACATATATCATCTTCGATACAATAGAGGCTTTAACATTTGCTGAATGTTAGGATCACTCTTCAAATTACTATTTAAAAAAAAAAACCACAACAACCCTACTGATATTTCAAAGCACACTGTGACCCATTTCTGAGTCTATTTGAAGTATACAATAGTTTAGATTTTTTTAAAGGGCATTTTTGTAAAGATTTTGTCTCAGAAAAGACTACTTAGAATAACTTTGTTTAAATCAGTGCTCATTTTTTGAAGTTGAAAATTAATTTTTTTCTCAAGCTCCTATGTTAAAATGACAATGTTTCAAACTAATAAATTTAATAATTTTGGTATAAAATAAAGATGACTCCTTATGCTTATGAATATTTGTTTAAACAAATGGGATTAAACAAATAGGATTCACCTAAACAACCAATCAAACTTAGAAACTTAATTAGTTTAATTTCTTTAAACATTTTAAAATTCTGTTCTTGAAACTTAATATATCTGAAATATTTCATATATTCCACAAGACAGACTTACAACCCAACAAGTAAATTCCTTCTAAGCACTTATCTCATGTTAATATAACAAGTGAATAAATGAAGTTCTATTAAACTATCAAGCACTCTTTACAAACATAATCAAATTCTCTTCCTTTCACACTAAAACCACAACTCTATAATCAACTAAAAATTTCAAATCAACCCTCTGGGCCTATATGTCAAATACTCTAATATGCTGAAATCCCAGAGATTTTTTTCAACTAATTTAAATGACATAGATTTTTCAAAAATGATGATAACATAATTCATTCCTAAATTCAATATGCATACATGCTTGCATGCAAAGTCACTTCAGTTGTGTCCGACTCTTTGTGACCCTATGGACTATAGCCCACCAGGCTCCTCAGTCCATGGGATTCTTCAGGCAAGAACACTTTAGTGGGTTGCTATTTCTTTCTCCAGCAGGTCTTCCCAACCCAAGGATCAAATCCACGTTTCTTATGTCTTCTCTATTGGCAGGAGAGTTCTTTATCATATAGAAGAACTAATATTGTGGGTTAGATTAACCTCATGAAATTTTAATTTTTTTTCTTCACCTTTCTGTTTACAAAGTTGCTTAACTGTCCCAAGGGAGCTTACTTATCACTAAGGCTCAGTTCTGGAAAGTGGTTCAGGATCCCGTTTATGTTTGTGGAGTCTTGAGCCAAACAGAGGCTCTGGCACTGTGTCCAGAACTATGGGCTCGTAGGTGATAGGAATCCTCAAGCATCACTTTTCCTGCCTCTGAGATGGTTTGTGCTGTCTCTCTCCCCACTTTTGAAAACTTAGCAACCTAATAATTCACAACTCACAATGCCTT
This sequence comes from Muntiacus reevesi, assembly GCF_963930625.1. NCBI lineage: Eukaryota > Metazoa > Chordata > Mammalia > Artiodactyla > Cervidae > Muntiacus > Muntiacus reevesi. The sequence continues at coordinate 8,214,387 of NC_089262.1, read as the reverse complement.
GAGTTAAATGGATAAGACTCTGTACCCTTTAAGGGTTGCATCTGGTTTCTTTCTTTTCTTTTTTTTTGAAATAATATACTTAATTTTGTTCCCATTTATTTATTTACTTTTGACTCCACTGGCTCCTTGTTGCTGCACGGGATTTCTTCAGTTGCAGGGAGCAGGGCTGCTCTCTAGCTGCGGCGTGTAGGGTCTCACTGCAGTGGCTTCTCTTGTTGCAGAGCACGCATGCTAGGGCGAGTGGTCTTCAGCTCTTGCACATAGCCGTAAGCTGCCCTGCAGCATGTGGAGTCTTCCCTGACCAGGGGTTGAACCTGTGTCCCCTGCATTGATAGGCATGTTCCCAACCACCGGAGAAGTCCTGCCTCCAGTTTCTCTTCTGTTTGGACCACATTCTGCATCCAAAGCCAAAGGGTTCATCACCTCCAGACTGAGGGCTTGGTGCCATTCTTAACAAAGAGCTGCAGCTAATGTCTACCCCATGGAGGCAGGTAGGGTATTGGGGCTCATTTTATAATGTCTCCCAAGGGCTGCTTTCTTCTTACGCCCTCTCAAGCTAACACTCCCCTTTTCCATCTGTCCTTAAGGTTTCCCTCTTTGTGGTATTTGGTTTCCTTTGAAGTGATCAAAGCTTAGTTTTCTCTTTGTTACTTGAGTTGAAAGAACTACCTATTTACTGATTATCCCTTAACACCACAGGTAGCATGGAGTTGTTATGAAAACAAAAATTTCCCAATGTGAGTGTTTTTTTTCCCTTTTATCTTCACTTACTTTATGTAACTCTTAATTTCTAGAATATTACCTCAACACATACCCTATTTCCCTTGATCCCCTACCATGCCTCCATAAAATCCACAAAGGAAAAAAAAAGCGCCTCCATTATTCTGATTAGTGCTTCTTTTGGGGACTTCAGCTGGTTGAATGTGGTCCTTTGCAGTCTCTTATTTGCCTTCATGCTCTATTGGTAGATGAGCCCAAGGACATTCTCTTTGATAAAAGTGCTATCTTTAATGTGTTATCCCTACCAGCATAGGGAAGAGATCTAAGCTTCTTGCTCTTAATATTTTTTTCTTAACAATTAGACTTTGGATTTTATTTTATTTATTTTTGGCTATGCAGCGCAGCATCTGAGATTTTAGTTCTCTGACCAGGAGCTCAGATCTTAATTTCCTGTCCAGGAACCAGAGGATCCATGGAACCTCTGCCCCCTGCACTGGAAGCACGGTGTCTTAACTGCTGGACAGTCATGGAAACTCCCTGGGCTTCTTGCTTTTAACCATGAGATTGTCTTCACCTTCAAGAGCATGCACTTGAATTTGAGGTAAAAATGAACATTTTGATGAGAATTTCACCAATTTAAAGATGAAAAGTAGAAAAGATTATATAGGGGCCTTCATCTTCTTCCTCCCAAGGAGCCCTACTTTTATCTCCCCAAGTAAAGATTTGTATATAGATCTTTTTCTTGTTACACACACCACTTTCCCCACGAGATTAATGATCACTGCCACATTTCCTCCTAAGTTGTCAAGCGGGAGTAGTCATTTGGGAGCTTTCCAAAGATGTAGTATTGACACTTGAGCAAAGAATTATGGGATTGCCAACCTTCATACTTACTTTTGAATTTTTTATCCTTTTGGAATAAAAAGTCTGTTGTTGAAAGCTTAGGTGCAAATAACTTTTCCTCTTCAAAAGTCTGCTTGGTTGTTGGCAACAGTTGTAACCCAATTCAAGATGGTTAGACATTTCAAAGTTAGGATATATGAAGAAAGTCTTTTTGTTCCAGTAATAATGTCATCCGCCCCAGGTCTTTATATTTAGGGGCTTCCAGCTGTAACAGACGGGTTCATTATGTATCTATGACCTTGACAACCTAAGAGATTTTAAAATATTGGAAGTTCACCATCTCTTCAAAATTATGGTATTATGAATGTTCATGCAGGTATATACATATATATGTGCATACATAGACATGTACAAAGTTTTCTTATATTACACTGCTTTAATCACATGTAAAAGCAAATACTATCAATTTAATATGTATGCACTCACACATATAGTAAAAAACAAACTTAGATTAACTCAGAAAATATCATAACACCAAAACAGTTAAATGTTATTCCAAATATTCTTCCCACTAGTGTTTATTTTCTGATGTAATTTTAGGTTTCATTTACACAGAACCACATGATGCCATCATAATATGGAAACATAATTTGGAAATAGAAGAAAAGAAACTAAATTCAGACAAAATATCCTCTCACAAAAGTAAAGTGTGGAGATAAAAATCACTAAAAAGTCCTAGTTGTACTTGAAATAAAATCCCAGTGCCTTTAAGGAAGTCAGTTTGAAAACTGTTGATTTTAGGTTGTTTACCCAGATTCAAATGATATAAGGTAGGAGGCAATCTCTCTTAACTATAAATAATAAGTAACTCTTTAGAGAGGTAAAATACTCCATGAATAAGTCTAAAAATGTGTACAAAAATAACACACTTTTGTATCTGTGAAAGTGTTAGTTATTCAGTCATGTCTGACTTTTTAAGACCCCGTGGACTGTAGCCCACCAGGCTCCTCTGTCCATGGGACTCTCTGGCCAAGAATACTGGAGTGGGTTGCCATTCTCTTCTCCAGGGGATCTTCCCAACCCAGGAATCAAACCTGGGTCTCCTGGATTGCAGGCAGATTCTTTACCGCCTGAGCCACCAGGGAAGCAGCCCTTTAATAAGTTTCATCCCATAAAGAGCATCTTTGTAAACTCAGAACCCAGGAAATGTGGACAGAGGCTGGCAAGTGGCGGTGTCATTTTTAAGTCCATTTAACAGCAGAACGCTGAGGCTCCAGGAGTCAGCAAATCAGCCCTGGGGTTCTGGATGTGCTACTCAGATCCTGACTCCTGGTGGCTCTCAGCACCATACAACATCTTTCTCCTTCCTGCCCCCTAAACTAGAACATATTTATGCAGCGGTCCTGAGAGTGACGGTGAGGATTCACCATGCTCACAGGAGAGCTAGACGGCTCTGCTCCTAGTTCACAAACAGCTCCCTACACAAGTAGACCCTCCGTTCCCCTCTGCATCAGAAACCCTGACCCGTAGTCACCTAGGAGGTGTTTAAAACCTCGGATGCCCCAAACCAAGTGAACCTCTGAGGGTGGAGGCTAGGCATCAGTATTTTTTTTTTAAAAACATCTCTAGGTGATCTTAATGTGTAGCCAGGGTTGAGATGGGGTTGAGATACCCAATCTGCCCTTGTTATCACACTTCCTCTGATTAATGAAATAACTCTGGGATGTTTCTTCCTCTTATCCCATGTGTTGGGGCCCCAGGATGCAGAGAGGAATGGGGAGAGCAGTCTTATTGACCCCATGATCCATGCACATATGTGTGTGTGTGTGTGTGTGGGTGTGTTCACTCTTGCATAATACACTTCACAGCTATGAGGCCACTGCCACTTATAATGCTACTTATCACACTTTGTTGAGCATGGGATCATTTGAAGATCCTGTTAATGTTCTGAGGCAATGGGTCTAGGTTGGGATCCAGCAGTTTTGCATTTCTATTAACAACCAGCTCCCAGGGGACATCCATTGCTCTGAGCCACAGCTGTACTTTGAGGAGCAATGCTGCAGAGTATTCTAAGACTGATCAGCAAATCTTATTTTACACACACACAAATACTATATTTCACTGATCATGAGATTTCAATTTTTCCCACAGTTCAATAAAGGCGCAACAGAAATGAATCTTCCAAACGATGATGTCTTGTGCTTGCTGTGGACCAGGAAACCACAGCTGACATTGCCTTGTGTGAGTCCTGGCTTGGTCCTAGCTGACACAATGATGGAGCTTCAGTGAGTCATGAGTGTGGCTAATAACTACATAGCTGAGTTTATCTGATGATTAAAATATCTCTGAAAATTACCTATTATTTGACGTTCAAAGGAGAATGTATCAAAGACATAAAAAGGCATGAAAACAGAGTAGCAGAGTATAAATATATTTGCAGAGCAAATATGGCTTTATAGTAGAATGGCCAGTCTCTTATTTCTTGCAAAGTGACTGCCAAAAGCTTAATGGCAGATTATAATATTGGGTCAAGATGTTCACTGCCCCTCATCCATCCCTCCTTCCTGCATCTACTGGTGGGAGGAGCTGACTTCATACCCAGTCATGTCACACTTGACCATGTGACTACTTTTGGTCAGTGGTGTGTGAGCAGACTCGTGGGTATATTCCTGAAAAGAAGACGCAGGAGCCGTAACACCATTCTTCTGCTCCTCTTTCGCTCTGCCATGAGAATGGCACCTCCCTGGGGGGGTCATTCCCTCAGCCTGAGGACCTGTGGAGCCGAGGCACAGCCAGCCTGAAAGCATAGTGAACCCAGTGAGAACTGAGCTTTCATTGTAAGCCCCCGGGATTTTGGTGGTGGTTGTTAACCACAACGGTACTTATCCAAAGCTGACTAATAGGGCTAAGAGAAGAAGTTTTTGTTGCTGTTCACTTGCTAAGTCACGTCCAACTTTTTGTGGCCCCGTGGACTGTAGAACGTCAGGCTCACCAGTCCTCCACTATCCCCTGGACTTTGTTATGCACGTCCATTGAGTTGGTGTTGCAATCTAACCATTTCATCCTCTGCTACCCACTTCCCCTTTTGCCTTCAATCTTTCCCAGCATTAGGGTCTTTTCCAGTGAGTTAGGTCTTCACTTTAGATGGCCAAAGTATTGGAGCTTCATCTTCAGCATCAGTCCTTCCAAAGAGTATTTGGGACTGATTTCCTTTAGGATGGACTGGTTTGATCTTCTTGCTGTCCAAGGGGCTCTAAAGAATCTTCTCCATAGCCACAATTTGAAAGCATCAATTCTAGAAGTAAATGAAAATCAATTGCTACTAAATCTATGCAGAAGGATTGCATTGTGCAGGGCACCCAAAGCAACTGAATGCAGGAGAAATTACCAGATCCCCAAGAATGGAACATAGGCATTTCAGGTAAGGAGAGAATGGTGTGATCAATTCACGCATCTTATTCACAGACTGTCATTTAGGCATCCTTCTGTAGCTTAATTTACAGTTTGTATTTCTTAATCATTTCAAAATTAAAAGTGTGTCTTACAGTCACTATGCTGAGGCACTATATTTTGTTTGGAAATCTCATCCCATTCGCATGCTGAATCACTTGTGCCCATTTCTCAAGCATTTTGAGTCGAAATCTGTGAAAGGGTTTGTTCATATCAAGGCAGTTTAAAGAAGTAAAGGACTGTGTGTATGTATATCCCTCAAATAAGGAATACCTGGTGCCATTTTTTTTTTTTTTTCTTTTTTTTTTTTTTTTGGATGGTCAGACTTGATCTTCTCCCGGCTGGCATTCAGCCACAGCATGTAGGCAGACATGGGCCTCTTGGGGGCATTGGGGTCCTTGCCCTTCTTTACCTGCGTGGGAACCCAGAGGCCGTCGGCCACCTACTGCCCACAAAGCTCCACGTTCTCCCCAAGGGATGACTTGGACCTCCTTCTTAGAGGGACACAATGGAGAAAAGACTGGGCAGAGACAGGCTAGACAGAGAGCCCCCCAGGGACGGAGACCATGTCCTCCGCCGCTCTGCACCCCAGCCTGAGCTCACGAAGAACCCCCTCCTTGGGCTCTGGGGACAGAAGCCTGCTCCCAATCTGGATCTCCCAGAAGCTAATTGTCTCAGGGGCCAGACTGAAAATTCTCCAGGCTCCTCCTCAAGGCCAGCGCCGGTGGTTACAAAACTCGGCCCAGCAGCACCAGTCCGCAGGCCCTATGGGGGGCTGCAGGAGGATGGAAAGAGGACAGCCTCCCCCCACTGCCCAGCAGAGTCTGCACCTCGAGGGGCTTCTTTCGGCTCTTGCGGTCCTTGGCCATCTTCGCCTTTTTAAGCTGCTTTCGTTTCTTCTCTTCCCGGTCGCTGTCGCCATCATTACTGGAGGAGCTGGCGGAGGCGTTGCTGTCAAACTCCTCTGCCACGTCCTCCTCCTCTTCACCCGGGTTGAATGATTCATCAGTCTCCTCGCCCGAGTCGTCGCTGCTGTCATTGGCGTGCTCCTCGCGGATCTTGCCCTCCTCCTTCATCCGCTCCAGGTAGGCGTCGTGCTGGTCCTCGTCCGAGTCGGCGTACTCGTCGTAGCTGGGGTTCATGCCCTCTTTCAGCCCTCGGTTTTTGATGTTGAGCTTCTTGGCGTTGACGAAGTCGAAGAGCTTGCCGTACTCCTCCCTCTCAATGCTGCTGAAGGTATACTGCGTGCCCTGCTTGGTCTCAATTTCAAAGTCAAAGGAACGCGTGGTGGTGGTCCCACGGGCGAAGTTGACAAAGGAGATCTCGTCGAAGCGGATGTGCACGGGCGGCTTGTGGACGTAGATGAAGCCCCGCTCCAGGGGGTACAGCAGCCCCGAGCTGGCCTTGTAGGAGCAGGTGATGCACTGGGCCCCCGAGTGCCCTTGGAAGTTGCCGGGAACCGTGATCTTGCGGTTCACCAGCGCTTTCATGACCCGGCTGACCATCTCGTAGAGGGATCCTGACATATTCTTGGTGAGCCGCCCCTCGAAGCGCTTCTCCACCTCCTCCTCATTCATGTTGAGTGTCAGAGAGATGTCCTCGTCCTTCGAGAAGAGGAGGATGAGGAAGTGGTAGCGGGTCTGGCCCTGCTTGATGGGGGGGTCCAGGCTGATCACAAAGAACATCTGGCGCTGGTCCTTGTGGGGCAGCAGGAAGAGCCGCAGCACTGTGGTGTAGGGGATCTTGTAGTCAAAGGTCTTGCCGTGCAGATGCAGGAAGGTGGGGTAGATGCGGATGTCGTAGCGGCCTCGGGGCGTCAGACACTGCAGCTCCCGGAAGATGCAGATGGCGTCTCCAGTGGCCTGGATCACGTCCGCCTTCGACAGCACGTTCTGGGCGAAGGCCTCCACGGGGTCCACGCCGTCCTCCTGGGTGGGTGGCACATAGAAGCGCACCTCCATGAGGGAGACCTCTGCGTCGTCGTTCTGGTGGAACTCCAGCGTCACCTCGTTCTTACCCGTGGTACACTGGGACACGTTGCTGAGAGGGATCTCAAAGACCGGCTGGTCGCCAATGTCGAAGGAAAGCAGCAAATGTCAAGCTGTTCCTAGAGGGAAGATCTAAGGCCTATCCTGGTTGTCTTGCTTTTGAAGTTAGTACTTTGTATCCAATGCCCTAGAGGAAGCCCTCCCCACTCACCATGTGGTTGATACTCCTTTTTCTTATTTCGATTAAAGTTCTTCTTAAAACAATGGATAAGTTGTCTAGGGTAAGGGAGGAATCGGACCAGAGGGTAATGTCTATCAGGTCATTTTTGTTGCTTTTGTTTCTGAACAGGAAGGAACATTTATCATATGCAATCATGATACATATAAGAAAATAGATACTCGGGGTACACAGGCGCATGCATCAGTATAAGCTCATGGGTTGTTCATGCATAGCCCTTACTTATGAACTGGAGGGAAATAACTAATCTGAGAGCACACTTCTATTTTTTTTCTCTTAATTCTGTCTCTATATTTTGAAGAAAATATATTTCTTGTTCTAGAGCACAAAACATTTTTACTTTTCACTCACAATCTCCACTCTGTATTCTTTTCCAAAATACCCTAATAGCTTCTAATGAATTGAATTGTGGTTCAGCTGAAATCAACCCACAGGCTACATAAGATCACATTTCTCTTTGAGATAAACGAAAGGTGAGGAGAACTATAATTATATTTCCTTTTGGCTTCCTATCTCTTCGTTTATTCCTTTTTTTTTTTTTAAATAGAGACCAAGATTTTAATAGAAGTGCTTCTACTCTCATCTACCTGTTGGAAACTCTTTAAAATCCAAGAAATAACTTTTGAGGAATTTCAGGTCAGAGATGAGGGTCAGCCACACTTGGTGACTGACAGCAAAATAACTGAATGGCAGTGGGGATTAGTTGAGCCGTATTAGGGATGCGCAGCAGAAGGGATGGGATATAGTCCATTTGCACAGCCCCAACTTGACTTGCCCAAGGTGATACAGTCCGTCATCCTTAAGCTGCCTACAGGGTGAGGCGTCAGTTGAAGCTCTGAAACCCCCTGCTGCATTTGGACGCTGCAAACAGACAGTTTAGAGCATTCAGGCAGAGGACTCTGGGTTAAGCCTGCACATTTGCATCGGGCACATGTACACCTACTTATCTGTGTGATGCTTCAGCAAGAAACCAGGAAGTCTCTAGTCTCTTCCAGTGTATCAGCAATACGAAGGGGCTGATAGAGATGATCTCTTGACCCCCAGTGAATGCTGACCACCCCATGGTTCTGCTCCATCCTCACCCTGTGAGGCTGTTGACAGCTCTTAGCAAGCTCGCCTCGTGCCCAGCTCTGCAGAATGGCCTGGAGCCTGCCTTGTTAAGTTTGATATGCCTAAAGTATCTGCTAGCCAAGTGCTGCTGGTCCAATTGCTGTCATTCTGCAAAGTCTAATCCAGAGTGCCTCATGACTGCGAGAAACCCTGGGCAAGAACTTCATCTTTAACAACACACGCTGCACTTGGCAGGAGATGTTTGCCCTTGCTTCAGCTCCAGCAGCCTTTGCTCAAGTGCACACAATCTCCAGGGACCTCTCTTTCAGACTTGATGGCTGGTAAGGATTTCTGACAGTGTCTCTTGCGAAGTTGCTAGGAAGGAGTAGCCCCGGGGTTGCTTAGCACACAGGAGATGTTCGGTTCTTAATTGTCTGGGAAGACAGTCAAGGAATAAATTACCTGATTCTGGTACTTCTGAAGTGTCACTGCCATTTGGCTACTTCACTTGGGACAGATGATTGGCAGGTCAGCAAATGTTTGCAGCCGTGTTTCAGGGCATTGCAGTCTCCCCAGGGGAAGGCCTTTCATCTGCAGAACCACTTGTAGAAATTGAGTATCTTATATTTCCATCAGGCTGAAAAAAATATCCTGGCTACTAGGATGCCTTTATGTCTCTTGGCTTTTTAAAATTTCAGTTTTATTGAGGTATAATTGACATATAAAATTGTATTTAAGTATTTAGCATGTACATCATGATTTGATACATAAATATATATATTGTGAAAAGATTCTGCCCTATAATGTTACTTGGCTTTTTATAATAACAGCAAAGGGGGAAATAAAGACTCATTTATAAACACCATATAAAATATGACACAACTAATTCCTCTATATTACCCTCCTTTTGCATAATGCTCTCTTTTAAGCCTTTTGGGTGCGAACATCTACAAAGCAAGTGTTCTTTTAAATGTGTATACCTGTCAAGACTGTACATTTCCCAGTATTATACTTGATGAGTACAGGATACATGCTTCCTAATGCCCTCCTGTTTCCTGACTTCATCTCACAATCATTCCTTGTTGGGCCGTTTACTGACCTAGGTGATGGGAACCTAAAGGAGAATCTCTGCTTTTGGGATGTTCATCCTAAATGATCATTAAATGCAGATCATTAAATGCAACACAGTGTGTTCATACCTTGTGGAACCATAGGGAAGTTACACTGAGATAGACCAGGGGTTGAATTGTCAGCACTGATCGTTAAGCCATTTAAGGAAAGGTTCCTGGAAGACTGTGAGCACTTGTGAAGCACAGAGGAGAGAAATGATGCGATTTGTGTGGAGAAAGTTCAGCTGCAGCAAGAAAGTGCAGGAAGTAATCGGTGAGGCTAAAGAGCAAAGTGTGGGTAAGATCATAGAAGGTTACATTGCCACGTGAAGAAGGTTATTTCTAATTCTTCATGTTATCTTATTTCACAAACAGCCCTTCTAGTTTTTAGCAATTTTAATCCTTTCCATTTCTTAAACTAAAGATTTAATCCCTTAATCTTCTAGGGAGGCGGGTGTCAACTTCTGCTGCACATTAAAGTCACTTGAAGAGCCTTTCTAGAAACTCAATGCTTAGCTGCTTCCAATATCAATTAAGTGGAATGCAGGCATCGGTACTTTTAAAGGCTTCTAGGTGGTTGCAGTGTTCAGCTTGAGTTGAGAACCACATTACTATCATCTATTCAAGGAAGGTCAGAAAGGCAAATTCTAAGCAACACTTACTCACCTTTGAAATTCACATCCCTTCCTAATGGCAACGGTCTTTGATCATTTTGAGCTTCAAGGTTTACAGCATCTGTCAAAGTCACAGATAAACTTACAGAAAATAATTAAAGGAATGGAAATTTCAATGGTGTCTTCGTCAAAAGCTCTCAAACATCTTCTTAGGAAATACACTCACAGAAATGGCGGACGTACACAGCAGCTTTAGATCTGGTAAAGTTTCACAGGTCACCATTCTCCTCCCTCAATTCAGTGCCTGAAATCCCACGTTTATGCCTCTTGTACCACTTTCTAATGACCTACTGGCCCATGGTGCATGAGCTAATGTTTCTGTTCTGCCTTTGAAACTAGACCCTTGAAGTGTAAACACATCTGGCTCCAAAGTCAAGTCATTGATTTTAAACAAGCAAAGGAGAATTGAAACAGTTCTCTGCAGAGTGGCTGTGTCTTGGATTTCCAAAACTTTCAAGACTTTTTGGCCTGCTTTGTTGCTTTGTATACTTTCAATGGTCACAAAACTTTGGAAGGTGGGTTTGGGAACAACCAAATCTGGATTTTTCTGAGCAAGTGAGAGCTTCCTGACTCAGAGATCAAACTTAGGTATCCTGCATTGCAGGCAGATTTACTGTCTGAGCCACCAGGGAAGCCCAAGAATCAGAAAAGGCACATTAAATTTTCTATTTTTTTCATAAACAAGACCCTCTCCTGAAGATGCAAATTTAAATCATGAGTACATGTCTTTAAAGGTATGAGTAGAAACCTAGTGGTAAATAGACACATATGGAAAGATCCAGGTGTCAACATAGCTCTCCTGGTAGGGGAGTGGGGTGACTGGGGGAGCTGGGAAGGAGAGGGTGGCTGTGATAAGATCTCATTCAGGTACTGATATGTGAGCAAGGCTTCAAAATGGGATGCATCCATTTTTGTTGTTGTTCAAAAAGATGGAGGTTCTTTAACATGGGAGACTGTTATGGGCTGAACTGTGTCTCCCAGAAAAAAAAAAATATGCATCAGATTATGACCTTATTTGGAAATAGGGTCATTGCAGATATAATCAATTAAATTGAGATGATGTCATCTGGAGTAGAGAGCTTCCCAGGTGGTGCTGGTGATAAAGAGCCCATCTGTCAATGCAGGAGATGTTAGGAGATATAGGTTTGGTCCCTGGGTTGGGAAGATTCCCTGGTGGAGGGCATGGCAACTGATTCCAGTATTCTTGCCTGAATCCCATGGATGGAGGAGCTTGGTGGGCTATAGTCCATGGGGTCACAAAGAGTCGGACACGACTGAAGTGACTACGAATGCACACCCACATGCATGCATCTGGAGTAGAGTGGGTCCCTAATCCAGTGTGACCTTTGTCTTTCTCTGAAGATGGCTATGTGAAGGCAGACCCACAGGGAGAGCACCACATGAATGATGCTGGCAGGACAGAAGGACACCAAGGACCAACAACCGTCAGAAGCTGGAGGAGGTGAAGAGGGGTTCCCCCTGCCCCGTTAGAGACTCTGGAGCGTGAACAGCTCTGCCCACACCTTGATTTTGGACTTCTGCTCTCCAGAACTGTGAGAGAATAGATTTCTCTTGTTTTTAGTCACAGAGTTTGTGGCACTTTGTTAGAGCAGCCCTGGAAAATTCATAGAGGCACCATTCTTGATTCTGTTTTATAACCTGACCTTTTTCATTTAACAAAATACGGTGAACATCTTTCCATGTCATTAAAGTTTCTGCTACAATATCCAAGATGAAATTTTATTTCTGCTCTGGAGGTATGGCTGCATTTTGTGTCGTGTGAATTGACCTCATAAAGTGAACTGTGGGCCTTTCTACTCCAGTTGGACTCTCAAGGGCAGGTTGGGGTGGGGGGTGGGGGGCCTTTCCACTGATGCTTACATGGCAGCCAGGGACCCTGTCCTGTTCCTGCTGCCTGGCTGCTCTAATTCCGTCTTCACCTGTGCTGTGTGCAGGGCACACGCTAGGCCTTGTGCCAGGTGCTGGGAATACCTGGGAATACTTGGGAGTGCCAGACCTGCTGGAGATCTCAGGGCCTGGCAGGGGTCTGCGTGGACAGACCTGGGCCTACTCATATCCCCGGACTCGGGGTCTGTCCCTTTCCCGGAGGAACCCCTGAACACCAGAAGTAAGTTTCTCACTGGTCTGGTTAGATAGATGCTCAGAATAAAAATTGTATTTGTTTATAGAAAATTAGGGCTTCCCAGGTGGCTTGGTGGTAAAGAATCTGCCTTGCCAATGCAGGAGACATAGGAGATGAAGATTCGAACTCTGGATCGGGAAGATCCCCTGGAGGAGGAAATGGCAACCTACTCTAGTATTCTTGCCTGAGAATCCCATGAACAGAGGAGCCTGGGAGGTTACAGTCTATGGGGTCACAAAGAGTCAGATACAACTAAGCACACACACATACATAGAAAATTAAGAGTGAATGATCATAGTAGACTTTTCCATGGTACAAATCTTTAGTGTTATTGTTCAGTTGCTCAGTCGTGTCCTATTCTTTGCGACCCCATGGACTGCAGCACGTCAGGCTTCCCTGCCCTTCACTATCGCCTGGAGTTTGGTCAAACCCATGCCCATGGAGTTGGTGATGCCATCCCACCATCTCATCTTCGGTTACCCTTTTGCCCTCAATCTTTCCCAGCATCAAGGTCTTTTCCAATGAGTTGGCTCTTTGCATCAGGTAGCCAAAGGATTGGAGCTTCAGCTTCAGCATCAGTCTTTCCAACGGATATTCAGGGTTGATTTCCTTTAGGGTCAACTAGTTTGGTCTCCTTGCTGCCCAAGGGACTCTCAAGAGTCTTCTCCAGCACCACAGTTTGAAAGCATCAGTTCTTGGGCACTCAGCCTTTTTTATGGTCCAATTCCCACATCTGTACATGACTATTGGAAAAACCACAGCTTTGACTACAAAGCTTCCCAGGTGGCTCAAACAGTGGAGTCTGCCTGCAACTCAGGAGACCTGGGCTCAATCCCTGGGTCGGGAAGATCCCCTGGAGGAGGAAATGGCAACCCACTCCAGTACCCTTGCCTGGAGAATTCCACTGACAGAGGAGCCTGATGGGCTCCAGTCCATGGGTTTGCAAAGAGCTGGACATGACTGAGCGACTACCACTTCACTTCACTTTGACTACAGAATGTTCGGTATCATCGTTTATGTTTATTAACTTATTTAAACCTCACCCCCTCCTAATGCCCTCGAGATTGTTGTCATCCTCGTTTTACTGATGTAAAACTGAAGCAAGAGAGGTAAGGCCACCAGCCGGAGGTTACAGAGCTAACACGAGGAAGTGCTGGGATTTGAAGGCAGACGGCTCGGCTCCCAGGGACTGGATTGAGCCCACTAGACGATACCCCTGGAGGCCCCCAGAACCTCCAGTGCTCAGCACATGCCCTTTCTAAAGGTGTCATGTTCATCAACTCCTTAACTGCGCACGGTTGCTTCTGACATACAGGCTTGCGAACAGAGACGCATCTTGGCTACTGTATATTTCAGAACATTCTGGCCTTTCTCAGAAGATAATATATCATTTTGGTGTCCATATTTTAAAGCTCTAGAAATAACCAAAGAGGGGGAAAAACCAAAATAAAATAGTCTTATTTCTTTAAAAAGGTATAAAATACTTTTATTCTGGAGGGAATCAGACCCAGAAAATTATTCAGCAGTTTGAAGTGTGGTCACTCAAATAAGAGGATTGAGGGGTTCAGCTCGCAAGCCCAAGGGTGATTAAGTAGCACCCGACCCCCAGGCCCAGTGGAGTTCAGATGGACACAGTCTCAAAGTCATCTGGTTCTCTGAGGATGGCTCTGGTTGGGGCATTCGCCAGGACAGACCTTGGCATCAGCCAAGCTGACCAAATGCTCTAGGAGTAGCTCCTGTTTCCAGGGTCAGTTGAGCCTGCTAACATTATTTCCTTTATTAACAGTTAAGGAGTTATAGGCTTCCCTGGTGGCTTAGCGGTAGAGAATCCACCTACAACGCAGGAGACCCGGGTTCCACCCCTGGGTTGGAAAGATCTCCTGGAGAAGGGAATGGCAAGCCACTCCAGTATCCTTGCCTGGAGAATCCCACGGACAGAGGAGCCTGGGGGGCTACAGCCTCACATAGGATCCCAAAGAGTCAAACACAACTGAGGGATTAACACATAGAAGGAGCTAAAGTAGAATCATTGAGATGATCTTTCCAGATGCCTGGGTGAGAAGATTCAAGTGTAAGAGGAGAGACAACAGCTCTTAATCATTAGATTATTTTAGGTGAAGGGGAGCCAAGCTAGGCAGGCATTCACATGGCCAGATTTGAAAGTTAATGAAGTTCTCAGAAGCCAGCCGAGGGAAGGCAGTGGGGCTGCTGCAATCTGATGGAGGCGGGAGGCAGGCCCCCTTACACTGTCATCAGGAGCAGAGGGCTGTCTGCAAACCATGCATCTGCAAACAGCACCGGCTGTTTGTTTTATACGTATTCTTGCCTGGAGTATCCCATGGACAAAGAAGCTTGGCGGGCTACAGTCCATAGGGTCACAAAGAGCCGGACACGACTGACGCGACGTAGCACACTGTCAAATGTTAGCGTTTTTGCCCCATCTGTTTCCAGAGAAGAACCACTCCCCCATCCCCAAAAGATGTTTTTTCATAAGTAGGAATCCTTTTCCTTGACAGCACAGCATTTAGTGCCAGCATTAGAAAGCAAAGGAAATGCTATTGCTTTTAAAAGTGTTTTGAAGTCACTGGTGAGGTAGATGTGAATTCTAACATGCACACTTTTTAGTCTCTGGTTAATGTGCTCGTGATTGATGGAAGATAGGTCCCCATGGCTGGAGGGGGAGCAGCTAGTGGAACTCAGGGATCTTAAGGCGTGCCTGGCTGGGTTCGGGAGGCCTCTGTTTGACCTGCTTTGAGCTTCAAATTTTCAGATCAGTTTCAGCAAGATTAGGACTTACTGTGCGGGTGAGACCTCACCCTCAACATGCCAGCCTGGGAGAAATCAGCTTAGTATGAACATCTGTTCGTTTTTTTTTTTTTTTTTAATTGGAATATAGTTGCTTTATAATGTTGTGTTAGTTCCTGCTGTACAGTGGAGTGAATCACCCATATGTGTGCCGATATCCCTTCTTCTTTGGATTTCCAACCCATTTATCGGTCACCACAGAGCACTGAGGACATTTCCCTGTGCTGTATAGTTGATTCTCATTAGTTATCTATTTTATACATGGTAATCTATACATGCCAATCCCAACCTCCCAATTCATCCCACCCTCCTTCTTCCCTTGGTAACCATAAAGTTTGCTCTTTCACATCTGAGATTCTATTTCTGCTTTGCAAAAAAGTTCCTCTGTGCAGATGGCTCAGTAGGTAAAGAACCCGCCTGCTAATGTAGGAGCCACAGGACACGCAAGTTTGATCCCTGGCTTGGGAAGATCCCCTGGAGGAGGGCATGGCAACCCACTCCAGGCTTCTTGCCATGGACAGAGGAGCCTGGTAGGCTACAGTCCATGGGGTTTCGAAGAGTTGGACATGACTGAGCACACATGCAGTATGCAATATATGATGTTGAACATCTGGTTCTAAAGGGAAAAGAGCAGAGTGGGGGCACCTGGAAATGGTACTGTGTTGTAAAAGCAATGCTCATTTCCAGACCTTCCAGAAACAAGCAAATCCAGGCCTGCTGCACCTTGGCAAGAAGATAATGAGTTCATGTACCTCACTAGCCTCCCTTTCATCTCTGAAGACCCTCATTAGACGGAGGAGCTCTGCTATGGTCTGTTTGTCTCCCCCTCAAATTCATATGTTGATATCCTACCCCCCACCCCCAAGTGATTATATTAGGCAGTGGGGACTTTGGGAGGTGCTTACATCATGAGATTGGAGCCTATAGGAATGGAATTAATGCCTCCTAAAAGAGGGACACCCTTTCTACCACATGAAGACACAAAGAAAAGTCCTCAACCTGAAAGAAGAACCCCCCCGCCCCGACCCAACCACACTGGTGCCCTCCTCTCAGACATCTGACCTCCAGAACTGTGAGAAGTAGATTTTGAGACTTAGAGTATTTGTTGTTTGTTGTTCAGTCTCTCAATCATGTACAACTCTCTGCGACCCCATGGGACTGCAGCGCATCAGGCTTCCCTGTCCTTAACTCTCTTTGGAGTTTGCTCAAATTCATGTCCATTGAGTCGGTGATACTATCCAACTATCTCATCCTCCGTCGCCCCCTTCTCCTCTTGTTTATAGTATGGTTGGTAGTATATTTTGCTTTACCAGCCTCAAGGACTAAGACAAGCTCACAGTGCCCTCTAAAAATCCACATCTACTCTGTCTTGAGGACTGTTCAAGGTGTTTGAATGAGAGGCAAGTCCTGGTCCTCACAGAGCTCTTACTCTAAAGCAGGAGAGTGATGAGGCATGATCACACTAAGTTCCTTCTGCACATGCCAGGCTTCCTGTGTTCATGTGGGAGGCTTTGTGCAAGGAATAGATAGGCTACATTCTAGGGGAAAAGCTAGACCATACAGGTGAGGAGTAAGTCAAACATAGTAAGGAGGCTGTGAACCCAAGGGAGGGTCAGAGCAGGATGAGGACAGTCAGAGCCCTGGGGTGGACAGGCGTGCAGGTTGGAATAATGGGCTCAGGAAGCTTTGATGAGAAGTGAGATATAAGTAAAGACTTGAAGGAGATGGGAGCAAGCATGTGGGTATCTGAGGAAGAGAGTTCCAGGCAGAGAGAATGTTCTGGAGTCCAGGCCCTGGCATCAGTTCAGTTCAGTTCAGTCGCTCAGTCATATAAAACTCTTTGCAACCCCATGAACTGTAGCATGCCAAGCCTCCCTGTCCACCACCAACTCCTAGAGTCCACCCAAACCTATGTCCATTGAGTCGGTGATGCCATCCAACCATCTCATCCTCTGTCATCCCCTTCTCCTCCTGCCTGCAATCTTTCCCAGCATCAAGGTCTTTTCCAATGTGTCAGCTCTTCCCATCAGGTGGCCAAAGTACTGGAGTTTCAACTTCACCATTACTCCTTCCAATGAACACCCAGGACTGATCTCCTTTAGGATGGACTGGTTGGATCTCCTTGCAGTTCAAGGGACTCTCAGGAGTCTTCTCCAACACCACAGTTCAAAATCATCAAGTCTTCAGCACTCAACTATCTTTATAGTCCAACTCTCACATCCATACATGACCACTGGAAAAACCATAGCCTTGACTAAACGGATCTTTGTTGACAAAGTAATGTCTCTGCTTTTCAAAATGCTGTCTAGGTTGGTAATAACTTTCCTTCCAAGGAGTAAGCATCTTTTAATTTTATGGCTGCAATCACCACCTGCAGTGATTTTGGAGCCCCAAAAAATAAAGTCTGACACTGTTTCCACTGTCTCCCCATCTATTTGCCATGAAGTGATAGGACCAGATGCCATGATCTTAGTTTTCTGAATGTTGAGCTTTAAGTCAACTTTTTTCACTCTCCTCTTTCACTTTCATCAAGAGGCTCTTTAGCTCTTCTTCACTTTCTGCCATAAGAGTGGTGTCATCTGCCTATCTGAGGTTATTGATATTTCTCCTGGCAATCTTGATTCCAGCTTGTGCTTCTTCCAGCCCAGCATTTCTCATGATGTACTCTGCATATAAGTTAAATAAGCAGGGTGACAATATACAGCCTTGACGTGCTCCTTTTCCAATTTGGAACCAGTCTGTTGTTCCATGTCCAGTTCTAGCTGCGCCCTGGCATACACCTGCTATATTTAAGGGATTCCCTGCTAGCTCAGTTGGTAAAGAATCTGCCTGCAATGCAGGAGACCTCGGTTCAATTCCTGGGTTGGGAAGATCTGCTGGAGAAGGGATAGGCTACCCACTGTAGTATTCTTGGGCTTCCCTTGTGACTCAGCTGGTAAAGAATCGATCCACAATGCTGGAGGCCTGGGATTGATCCTTGGGTTGGAAAGATCCCCTGGAGAAGGGAAAAGTTACCCACTCCAGTATCCTGGTCTGGAGAATTCCATGGACTGTTCTGGAGAATTCCATGCAGTTTATAGTCCATGGGGTCGCAAAGAGTCAGACATAACTGAACGACTTTCACTTTCAGGGGCTCTGTGGTCAGAGTGCCCACACGAAGGGCAGAGCAAAGGGTCTGGTCGGTGAGTGACAGGGGCAGATCCTGTAGGGCTGGTGGACCGTGATGAGAACTTGGCTTTTATGCTGAGTGCAAGGTGGAGGTGCAGCGTGGTCCAGAGCAAAGAAATGCAGTGTTCCAGCTTTCACAGGAGGAGGCTCACTCGGGTTGCTGTTGAGATTAGGGAACAAGGGCAGAAGCATTTCAGAGGTGATTACAGCATCCAGGTCAGAGGTGACAGTGCTGGGGGCCATGGTGGTCACAGAGGAGGCGGTAAGAAGGGAGAGCCAACAAGATTTGCTTGGCTTTAGGGGTCTGAACGGGAGGATGACTCAGCAGTTTAAGAATGAGGGGCTGATAGGATGAAGTTACCACCAACGGAGATGGAGATTTTGGCATTAATGCTCAACTTTGAATGCCCAGACTGTGTTGGGTCTCCAAGTGGAGATATTGAGCCAGCAAACAGATATACAAGCCTGGGGTTCAGAAAAATGGCCTGGCCTAAAAATATGGATTTGGGGTACCATGGCACATGGATGGTTAGTTTTATGTATTCACTTGGTTAGGCTATAGTACCCAGTTTTTTAGTCAAACACTAATGTAGGTATAATTATGGAGGTATTTTATAGACGAGGTTAGATGTGGATTTGGTCAAATCTATTAACCTTGTGGAGATTATGTTCAATAGTACTGGAGGCCTTAAGGGCAAAAACTGAAGTTTTCTACAGAAAAAGATATTCTCCCTCAAAACTGCAGCATCAGCTTCTGTACGAGGGTCAAGTAATTTATTTATTTATTTTTTGGTAAGATGAGATGATTGATAGCAGGTTTCTATGGTGATGGGGGTGACCTCATAGAAAGAAGGGGATATTGATAACACAGGAGAGAAGGGGGCCTTGCTAGAGCAATGTCTTTGTGTAGGACAGAGGGAAGGGGATACACAAGAGGTTGACCTTGGTTGGAATCAAGGGTTTCTCTTGAGTAGTGTTTGTCTAACCTGCACCTGCAATGGAATTCCCTGAGGGCTGGTTCAAATGCAGAGTTCTGTAATGTGACCTGTGAATCTGCATTTCTCACAAGTTCCCAGAGCCCCCAATGCTACTGGTCTGGGACCATGCTCTGAGAATCACAGACTTTGGTGAGCAGATGCAGGCAGAATATGTGAACACAGATGCTTGGAATAAGAGAGACTGGTGGAGAGGGTCTGAACATCCTCCTAGGAGCACTTTCAATTTCCTAGTGAAGTAGAAGGCCAAGATACTAGCTGAAAGTGAGGAGTGGAGAGAAGGTTTGTAGAAAAACTGGTGAAATGGTCATTCAGGAGAAAAGGGAAAGTGAGTAAAGCAGGGTTGATAGATCATATGCTTGACATCACTAAGGGTCTGCCTTAGTTATTTCATCATGAATTTCAAGTGAGATCAGTCAGCATGTGCTTTTTTCCAGCTACATCCAATTGACAGAAAAGGATTTCAGGGTAGTGGCTTTGCCAAACAATGATGAAAATGCATGAGAGCCAGAGAGTCGAAGATGTGGGCAAAGAAAAACTTCAATGATCCAAGGAATGGGAGCTGAGACAGGAGGGGAGGGAAGGAGGAAAAGTGGACAGGCTGAGGCCACATGGAGAAGAAGAATTCAAGGAACTAAGCAAGAGTCCACAGGCTGGATGTGTTATCCAGGTTGTTCAGTCACTCAGTCGTGTCCAACTCTTTGTGACCTCATGGACTGCAGCACGCCAGGCTTTCCTGTCCTACACCATCTCCCAGAGTTTGCTCAAACTCATGTCTATTGAGCCAATGATGCCATCTAACCATCTCATCCTCTACTGAAACTGCCAAGAATAAAATGGAAGTGGTGTTGGTAGAGTGATATTGACTTAGGAAATCGAATCTGCTAGAAACAAGAGGCAGAGTTGGTAGCCTTCTCAGGAGGTCATATAATCTGGGGACATGAGATTCAAAGCTGGGAGCTTTAGGGAGAAGAGAGAAGGACGGTGAGTGCCATGAATACAACACAACGTAGCAATGGCATGGTGGGGAGTGACCAGGACAAGGGCAGAATAGGACAGTCAAGGCAGGTCCCTCTGAGCAGGGAACATCCGGGGTGGGTCTTGTAGATGACAGCTCTGTGGGCTGCAGGTAGAGCATTCCAGACAGAGAGAGTGCACAGGCTTCTAGGAAGAATGTAATCAGAATGTGCAGGAAACGCAAGGATGAATAGATGGCATGTTAGATGGGACTGAACCAGGAGGGTCCCGGTCTGGCAGCAGATGCAGTCGGAGATGGTGCAGGAGAGAGACCATGCTTGTGGGCCCCAGGAAGGATGTGGACTTGATTCTAATAAAACGTGGAAACCAGTGCAGGGTGATGTGGGAGCAGGGGAGGGACGCCGTCGGTTTATGTGGTTTACCCTGGTTGCTGCCAAGGAGATGGACTGTGAGGGTTTGAGAAAGAAAGAAGAGAGTCCAGTCAGGACAACCAGGCCTCTGGAAGATGGTGCTTCTATGGGCCCCTCAATAAGCCCAGGAGGTGGAAAACATTACTTCTCCCATTTTACAACTGTGGAATCGGAGGCACAGACTTAACCCAGCTAATGAGGGGCAGAGGACAGATTCTAACCCTGGCAGTCCGGGTCTATACCTGAGATTCAGAGGCAGGTGCAATGCTACATCTCTTGGGCAAGAGATCTGATGACTCAGATGTAAGATGAAGTAGGAGAGCTGGTGAGGAGAGACAGGGTCAGGATATATTTTTGAGATGGAACAGGCAGGTATGAATTATACTTGAACTTCAGGGTAAAGAAAGAAATGCAGAATGGCTCTGGATTCGAGGTCCAGGTGACTATGTGTAGGTAAGTGCTTCCACTGGCCAAGATGGGAAGACATATGAACGGAGCAGGTTTGGATTAAATAGCAAGTTTTGAATACGATAAGGGATGGACGCCTTATAGGAACTTTTATGGATCTGTGGAGTAGGGAGGTGGATACACTCATTGAAGCTGTGGAGAGGTTGGGGATAGAGAGATGGGTGCAGGTGCCACCCATGTGTGGGTGGTGTTGAGACCCATGGAAAGGAAGAGACTGCAGGCAGAAGAGAAGGAAGGTGAGGACTGAGTTTGAGGCTCACCAACCTTAGTGTCACTGGAGGATCACAACAAACTGTGGGTGTGGATCACCACAAACTGTGGAAAATTCTTCAAGAGAAGGGAATACCAGACCACCTGACCTGACTCCTGAGAAATCTGTAAGCAGGTCAAGAAGCAACAGTTAGAACAGGACATGGAACAACAGATTGGTTCCAAATTGGTAAAGGAGTACATCAAGGCCGTATGTTGACACCCTGCTTATTCAACTTATACACAGAGTACATCATGCGAAATGCCAGGCTGGATGAAGCACAAGCTGGAATCAAGATTGCAGGAGAAATATCAATAACCTCAGATACGCAGATGACACCACCCTTATGGCAGAAAGTGAAGAACTAAAAGGCCTCCTAGTGAAGGTGAAAGAGGAGAGTGAAAAAGTTGGCTTAAAACTCAGCATTCAGAAAACTAAGATCAAGGCATCTGGTCCCATCACTTCATGGCGAGTAGATGGGGAAACAATGAAAACAGTGAGAGACTTTATTTTTTTGAGCTCCAAAATTACTACAAATGGTGACTGCAGCACTTAAATTAAAAGGCACTTGTTGCCTAGAAGAAAAGCTATAACCAACGTAGACAGCATTTTAAAAAGAAGAGACATTGGCTAAAAAAGGTCCATCTAGTCAAAGCTGTTGTTTCTCCAGTAGTCATGTATGGATGTGAGAGTTGGACTATCAAGAAAGCTGAGCATTGAAGAATTGATGCTTTTGAACTGTGGTATTGGAGAAGACTCTTGAGAGTCCCTTGGACTGTAAGGAGATCAAACCAATCAATCCTAAAGGAAGTCAGTCCTGAATATTCATTGGAAGGACTGATGCTGAGCTGAAACTCCAATACTTTGGCCACCTAATGCAAAGAACTGTCTCATTTGAAAAGATCCTGATACTGGGAAAGATTGAAGGCAGGAGGAGAAGGGGACAACAGAGGATGAGATGGTTGGATGGCATCACTGACTCAATGGACATGAGTTTGAGTAAACTCTGGGAGTTGGTGATGGACAGAGAGGCCTGGCGTGCTGCGATTCATGGGGTCACAAAGAGTCAGACACGACTGAGTGACTGAACTGAACTGAACATTAATGTCAACGGAGGAAATTTCAGTAAGAGACTAAGGACCAGCAGCCAGGGAGGTGGGAGGAAACCAAGTGAGGATTCTATGAGCTCCTGGCTGACCTTATGGTAGCTAATCACCCACCCCAGGGACTTGCTAACCTCCCCCCCCACCACCCCGTGCACTTTAACCTCTGTTGATATTGTATGCTTGTTCAGCTCAGCTCAACTGGTCCTCTGGCTATTGCCTGAATTTGGGAAGAGACAAGGAGAGACCCTTGATCTGAGTCAGCCCTCCAGGATAGGGTTTTCTGGGACAGAAGAGAAACCCAGGCTTGCCCTACCCTGGGAACACCAGTCTGATTTTGTGTTTGGTTGACTGTTGTGTACGGGGACATGACAGGCTGAAGGATGGATCTGGATCTGTGACTACAGTCTTATCAGGGGTTATGAGACTCATCCAACCAAGGTGGTTCCCGGGATCCTTTAAAGGATTCAGAATCAGCCCGGGTAGATCTGCAGCGTGGGAAATCCTACATCGTGGACTGTTTCCCATTAATTGTTTTACCCCCTGGTGGAAGTTGCTCAGTTGTGTCCAACTCTTTGAGACCCCGTGGACTGTAGCCTGCCAAGCTCCTCTGTCCATGGGATTTTCCAGGCAAGAATACTGGAGTGGATTGTAATTCCCTTCTCCAGGGGATCTGGAGATAAAATCTGGGGATAAAATCTGTGTCTCCTGCATTGCAGGCAGATTCTTCACCATCTGAGCCACCAGGGAAGCTCAATGATCAATAGATGCAGGAAAAGTTTCTGACAAAATTCGGTACCCACTTATGATAAAAAATAACAACTCTTCAGAAAGTGGATATAGAGGGGACACACCTCAACATAATAAAGGCCATATTCGAGAAGCCTTCAGCTAACATTATACTCAATGGTGAAAAGCTGAAAGCATTTTCTCTAAGGCCAGAATGAGACAAGGGTGTCCACTCTCCCCACTTTTATTCAACATGGTTTTGGAAGTCCTAGCTACGGAAATCAGAGAAGAAAAAGAAATAAAAGGAATCCAAATTGGAAAAGAAGTTAAGCTGTCACTGCTTGCAGATGACATGATCCCATAAATAGAAAATCCTAAAGACACTACCAGAAAACTACTAGAGCTCATCAATGAATCTGGTAAAGTCACAGGCTTCAAAATTAATACACAGAAATCTTTTGCATTTCTATACATTAACACCAAAATATTAGCAAGAGATTCAAGAAAGAATTCCACTTACCACTGCATCAAAAGGAATAAAATATCTTAGGAATAAACCTACCTAAGGAACAAAAGACCTGTACTCTGAAAACTATAAGATGCTAATGAAAGAAGTCAAAGATGTTCTTCCAACATCTCTGCTTTGTTTCCTAAGGGAATTCCCAAGAAGGAGGCCTGAAGTCTGGCTTAGTCTTGACCATCAGCCAGCTTCACATGTAAAATAAAAATAGTAAAATTAAAGAGTAGAACATTTTTATGACTCTTCTACAGTTTACACAGAAACTGATTTTAAATTAAAGTAAGCATGTGTAAGTATTTATTTAACATTGCCTGGTGGATCAAATGGTAAAGAATCTGCCTGCAATGCAGGAAACCCTAGTTCGATCCCTGAGTTGGGAGGATCCCCTGGAGAAGGAAATAGCAACTCACTCCAGTATTCTTGCCTGAAGAATTCCATGGACAGAGGAGCCTGGTGGGCTACAGTCCACGGGATCACAAAGAGTCAGACACGCCTGAGTAACACTTTCATTAAAATTTTAAACACTTACATAGGATTATGTAGGTTTGTTGAAGGTTTTCCACCAGCAAAATAGAAATATTCCATTAGGTCACTTTTCTAGATGAACGATAATGATTTGCTCTAAGAAATGCATTATAAGATCTGTGACTTTTGCTTTCTTCCTTTGTAAAGCTTGACTATGTTATTTGGAGATGATGAAGAATAAATCTGAAAGGCCAAGTAGCACTCTGGCTCTGAATAACTCAGCCATGTGTGATCACAGAGCACCAGACAACAAGAAATGCAGCTCAGATAAAATATTTATAGAATGAAATGGAAAAGCGTTTCTCATTGTCTTAGGCCACCTTTCTGGTGCATTTGACACATTGATGCTTTTGTCTTAGGGTAATCTAGTCTATGTCCTTCTGGGACATAAAAACACAATTTTAATGATGTGCTCTCAATTTATTCCAGGGGCACTTTGTGAGAACTTGCTGAAGAATTAGGTACTGGCTCGTTTACTCTTGTATTAGGTGTTCCATTATTTTCATCTCCATATGTCTGGCTGTCGGGTTTCCTGCCGTCATCATGAAGGGGCTCTTCAAAGCTTTCCAGACCATCTGGCATCCAGTGAAGGAAGGGTTGTTTCCTACCAGGCTCGCTGTCCATGAGATTCTCCAGGGAAGATTACTGGAGTGGGTTGCCATTTCCTTCTCCAGGGGATCTTCCTGGCCCAGGAATCAAACCCGAGTACCCTGTATCTCCTGCATTGCAGGTGGATTCTTTACCACTAAGCCCCCAGGGAAGCTCTCTACACTTGGAAGTATCTCCCAAATGGTTGTTGTTCAGTCACTAAGTCATGTCTGACTCTTTGCAGCTCCATGGACTTCAGCACGCCAGGCTTCCCTGTCCTTAACTATCTCCTGGAGTTTGCTCAAATTCATGTTCATTGAGTCAGTGATGCCATGGTCTCTAAAAATCAACAATGAGAGTGTGATATTCCCATGCTTGTGGAGAAGTGGCAACTGAAATACTCATCTGGAATGGCCTTTTTTTAAAAAAAAAATTTCATTGACTATATGTATTGTATGTGTGAAGGTTTGGCTGGCATTTATTCATACTTATTTGGTATTAGAGTTGTATCTAGCTCTTAACATATATTATTTTAGTTAAATCATTCCAGTTAACTCCATCTCAACTTGGGACATATATTGTTATCTGAGATTCATAAAAAACAACTAATTTGTCTGTGTTAATATAAGAATAAGTGATAGTCAAAGTTCAATGCTGTTTTAAACCTTGAAATCAGTACTTCACTTACTTTTATTTCAGTTAATAACTAATAACTTTTTATTAGTATAAATCTACATAGGCTCACTATTCCCAAATTAGTGCTAGTGGTAAAGAATCTGCCTGCCAATGCAGGAGACACAAGAGTTGTGGGTTCAATCCCTGGATCAAGAAGATGCCCAGGAGTAGGAAATGGCAATCCAGTCTCGGGTTCTTGCCTGGAAAATTCCATGGGCAGAGGAGCCTAGTGGGCTACAGTCCGTGGGGCTACAAAGAGCCAGACACAACTGAGCACATGCTCATTATAGAGAAAATTCAGTGGTAAGAAGGACAAAATTAATATTGCTTTTTCTCCCATCCAGAAACAGCAATTCCATTTACATGGTAACTTTTAGGTTTGTTTCTAGATGTATACTTGTGTATGCGTGTTATTTTAACATATATATTTTCAGACTAGAAATAAACTTTATATTCTACTTTCCATCACCTGATCTTATATTGAGAGTGTGTTCCCCTATTACTAATTTTTCCCCATCTCATGGCTATATCATGATTTATTTATTCTTTCCTTGCTAGTGGCTGTTCAGGGGGTTGCCCATTTCTTAACTGGATTTTTAAAAGGTGCCATAAACAATTTTATGCATACATCTTGGTTGAAATCTCTGACTTTTTTTTTTTTTTTAAGACTGGCTTCTAAAACTGAGATCACTGGGTCTTGTGCCATCTGCTCTTGTCTGATACATTGGGAGAAACTATTTCCCAGCAGGACCTTCTCAAGTTAGGATGTAAAGGGTGTGAATGACCTGGAGGAAAAGAGTGAAAGTGAAAGTCGCTCTCAGTCATCTCCAACTCTTTGTGACCCCATGGCCAGTGCATGGAATTCTCCAGGCCAGAATACTGGAGTGGGTAGCGTCTCGATTCTCCAGGGGATCTTCCCAACCCAGGGATCAAACCCAGGCCTCCCACACTGCAGGCGGATTCTTTACCAACTAAGCCACAAGGGAAGCCCAAGAATAAATACTGGAGTGAGTTGCCCATCCCTTCTCCAGTGGATCTTCCAGACCCAGGAATCGAACCAGGGTCTCCTGCATTGCAGGAGGATTCTTTACTGACTGAAACACCAGGGAAGTCTAATTCTTCTTAAATTTGCCTTTTCCCTATAAAAAAAAATTCTTTCTGGTCCCAAGTGATAAGCTAATTGACTCTGAGTCTTAGTTTTGTTGAACGTGTGAATGTTTGTCTTTATAGGTAATATATATTTTATTAAAATATCTGTATCTAACACCCATATTTAATAAGATGCTGGGAGCAGCTCAAAAAGGCTAATCAGAAATTATTTGAATCTTAAAAACCCCAATCCTACTAGGACACTTTAATCTGAAGGAAATTTTCCTAAGTGAGTTTTGATATTTCTATAGTACTAAGTGTTTTCCTGAAAAGCAACAAAAAATGTTGGGACAAATATGAGAAGTCCTATCAGGGGAGGAAAAATAATTGCCATACTTTTAGGAAGATTTCAGATGCACAAAGGATTTATAAACCTTTCCAGAATTAAAGTTAAAAAAATGATGAATTTTACACTTAACTTTCCAAAACCTAGCCTGGTCTCCCATAGACTGTCCATCACCCCTCTGCTCCCAGGGCCCCTTGTTATCCTTCTGCAGTCTGACTGTTAAAGACATGACCTTTTAATTTATTTTTGAGTAGCATCCCTGTGGAAATCTAGGGAGGATAAAGGCTAGGAGGTCATTTCGATTTTCCTTCCAATCTTTTGTATCTTCTCTTTTATCCTCCCTAAATTGTCAAGTAATTAGATTCTTGCATTATTTTCCTTTTTGAACTTCCTATGAACATTCACTTTTATTTTCCGTATTGTTTTACTAACTAAACAATGCATTTCTGGATTGGTGAGCCCCACTCAATTCATTTGAAAATCGTCTGTTTCATGTTTATTTCCTACTCCTTTGTTCCTGGCGGAGTCCAATGCACCATGACTGTCGGTTTGATGGCTTTAATTGTTTGTTGTACCCGGGGCTCCTGGTACTATCTCTCTTCCTGTGCTTCCCTTTGTTCTTCTGATTCTCTTTCCTCCCTGCTCTGCCCCCTGGCAGAGCAGGGTTTCAGATGTTGTTGCACAGCTGGTGCATTTATAGACAATCACTTCTGATTGTTTCCTTTTCTAGATTTTCATTGGGATTCATGGAGTCATAGAATGAATGCTGGCATTGCTGTTTTCTCTCATACATAATATTTCTAACACCCCTTTTTTGCGACTTTCTCAATTCTGCTTCTTCAGTTTATTTCAAATCCTACAAAACTAATTCTCCAAAAGGTTCAGCTTAAACAAGGTGTTGATATGGGCCTCTTTGAGGAAGAGCAAAAATGAATTTATACTCGTACCTCAGCAGCTACCTTCTATTATCACAAATCCACATATATTTTTCTCTGGAGTGGCCATGTATAAAGAGGCTTTCTGGAATATTAACTTTTGTTATCTTGGCGTGTGTTTGTAGAAGAGAATTCCACTGAGAAATGGCAATGGACATGTTTTTTCTATCTTTTTGATAGGAATTCCCCAAAGAGAATTCTTGCTGTTTCCAATTTAGGCGAAGTTTCTCATCTCAGAGGAATTATTTCCGGCATAAGGTTAGAGACAAGGAACTCTGACAAATTGCAAATCATTCTCCATTGCCAGAAGGGTGTTTTTGAAAGAAATACTCTCCCCAAGTGAGGCAAAGTTTGTCACCTTTCCTTTATGAACTCTAGCAAGTAGGTGTCAAGTCTAAATTTGTTAGCAGCTTTTGTGCTATCTGTTAAAAATGGGGAATGAAAGGAAAAGATTCAGATCATTACAAACTTTCACACAGAAACCTGATTTGGAAAAAGGGAAGTTCTCCGGACAATGTACCAGCTCTTTGTGGTGACATATTTACACACTTATGTGTGTAGTAACACAAAAGGGCTTTGTTGTGCGTGGACAAAGATGCATTCCTAATTATATAATTTAGTTTGAAATGCTGTGAAACCTATTATGTTTTTTTATCCTCTGTGAAACTGATGATGTAAACTAGGTGTTAGTTACCATGATAATCCAAGATTGGGGTCCTTTGGCCTTCCTGAAAGATATAAAAGATATCTCGTCTTGTGCCTTTATGTGTAGAAATTCCTTGGAATAGATATTTTCCTTCTTAGGGTTCTTTTATTTTGTGGGCTATGTAGGTGGGCGTGGGAGCAGTGAAAGAGTGCTGTATCGGCTAGAGACCCAACCTTGGCATCTTCAGCTTGCTCAGTAAGGATGTGTCGACTGAAAAAAGTACATGAAACCTGAAAGCTGAGAGTGATGCTTTATTTGACAGAAATTTTTAGGACTTCAAGCTAGGTAGGCAGCATCTCAAGTAATCCTAAGAGAACTGTTTTCTCTCTTACATAAAATAGTCTCCTCCAGACTCCGAAGAGATGAGGGGGAGGAGACAAGTTATACAAAAAGATTTGCAACAAAGGGCAGGTAGTCTAAACATCAAAAGATAATTGTTAATTAAAGAAAACTTGATATTCCAAGTTAAAGAATTTAGTGCTTTTATGTGTATGGAAAGAGGCATGAGTCTGGGCTCACTGAAATCATTCTTTTGATATGCATCTCAGCGGTCCTGGACCAGTATCCTGTATTCTCCTCCTGAGTTTCCTCAGGGCAGCTGGTCGCAGATGACTGCTAGGTGGTAGGTATTCTGTCCTTTCCTGAGCTTCCTCAGGGCTCACTGGCTTATGCTAGAGAGCTGTAATCATTGATGAGTGTGACATCCTTGTTTACTGATGTGGTAGGAAATATTCCATTTCTCAGGTGGCAGGAATTTAGACAGGCTATTTTACAATTAGCAGTGTGAGGCTTAAGAAAGGGTACCCACATTTTCATCATGGAAGAGGAGGGTGTGGTGCTTTGGAGAAACCCTCTGGCTCTTCGAGGACTCCGAACATTCAGGAAAATGATGGTGGATTGTGCAAGGCTCATGAGGACCTATATGCACCAGTCTAAAGACAGTCCTCCAGGCTCCTACTGCTCCTTCTAGCACCTCCTCTCCAGAGGAGGTAGCTTCGGGATGTGGAAATTTTGTTAGATTTCAGGATTCTGGAAAACTGTTCAGTGGAGCTCCATAAAAAGCTGGGTAAAGTAGGCTTCATGAACAAAAGCTATCTGGAGCCAAACTAAATGTCCAGATGTGATTTGAACATTTATGCCTCATTTTATTGCAGTGATTACTGAACTGTTTAGTAACAGGGTAATAATTACTATTACAATTCTTGTGTTTGATGACATACACGCATCATCAGAGAGCAGGCACAGACACTCATAACTCACTGAATAACTGAGCCAAGGCACCAAACATCTATACAGAAACATTTCAAAAGGCAGATGGAATTTAGAGAAAATGATAAATAGCTCTTGTTTAAACTGAATGCATAAGAAAGAAGAAAATTATCAAAATTATTTTGCGAAGGTATTAGCACAATTGCCTCTATCCTTTTGAACCTTTGAAGTAGCATAAAGTTTAAATCTTCCATTTTATCATTTGTATAAAGGAAGGATAAGTCCCCACTTTCCTTCATCAAGCATAGAGTTTTTTTCTCTCCGTTACTAAATTACAGCCATCAAGACCATCTTCTTGATTTAGGTCACTTACTTGTTAATACCTGACTCTTAACTAGAATCCTTATTCTCATCAAACTCCAAGGAAAATTTAAAATGAATATAAAGTAATTTTAAAAAAGAATATGTTATCCTACTCAACCAGAAGATAATTAATTCCTCAGGTGAAGGTCTATTTTCTCCTTAATTTGGCCACAACCTTCTCAGAGTGGCAAAGTTAATTTATTTGGACTAACACTTTTCCATAATGAAATGTAAAGCATCTATAAAGAAGCAACTGCCTTTTGTATGTTAAGTTTCTACCCTTTGAGTTTGCTGTACTCTTTTATTAGCTCCAGAAGTTATTCTATAGATTCTATGGAATCTTTTGCATAGATACTCATGTTATCTACGAATAAAGGTGTTTTTTTTCCCCTTCTTTTCCAGCCTGTATAATGTTTATTTATTTTTCTTATTGTACTAGTTAGAATTTCTAGTATGGTGTCTAACAGGACTGGTGAAAGAAGATATCTTTCTCCAGCTTATGAGGAAAGCATCTAACTAAAACCCTTCAAGGACAACAGAGGCAGAACACTCTTAGACATAAAAATGGCAACCCACTTCAGTATTCTTGCCTGCAGAATCCCATGGACAGAGGAGACTGGGGTTGCAAAGGGTCAAACACAACTTAGCGACGAAGTAACATTTTATATTTATAGAAAGAAACTTTCAAAGTTTTGTTAATGCTTATATAGTATTATTCCTCATCAAAATCTTCATAAAAAATAAAAAGTGGGTTTAAAAGTAGTTAATTTTCTTCTTGAATATTCTAATACATGCTATTTAGATTAGCCTTCAGATTTTAAGGACTTGTAGAATATGCAAAAAGTGAGTGCATGTATGCATGCGTGCTAAGCTGTGTCTGACTCTTGCCCACCAGGCTCCTCTGTTCATGGGGATTCTCCAGGCAAGAATACTTGAGTGGGTTGCCATGCCCTCCTCTAGGCGATCTTCCCAACCCAGGGATCAAATCCACATCTCTTATGTCTCCTGCATTGGCAGGCAGGTTCTTTACCACTAGTGCTGCCTGGGAAGCCCATACAAAATGTACTCAAGAATATTTCAATATATTTAAAATCGGTTTGTTTACATTATGACAGCAATACTTTGGACTTGCAGATATTGAAAAAATTATCCTAAGTATACAGAAAAGGCATTTTAGACCAAGTTACTTATTGGTAAAAATAACACATCAGAAGAATATTAGTTGTGCAAGCACCCCAGTGAGTATAATGCAGTATCCTGCTGACCTTTTACTGAGAACACTACCATTGACCTTGTACTGGAAAGGCCTTCAGAGGGCTTTCTTCTTGACCCTTCATTTAATGAATGAGATCCCAGACCTCTAGAGGGGGCAGTGCAGTCAGTCAGGAAATGGCCCACGATTTCAGCTTCCTTGTATTATACAAAATTGTGCTACTCTGGATGCTGGTGATGAATGTCCAGCTTGATTATTCAACTAAACTTTGAATGTATTTTAACAATCACAAGTAATGAATAGAAATATATTTACTTTAGAAATTAAAAAGAGCATGCGATAGATACATTTCATCCACAAGAATAGATAATAGTGTCACCACTGTCTGCTTTGATGTCTACAAAGTCAGTACCTACTTGGGGAAGCAGTGCAAAATGATGTGGTCCATCAAGCCAGCTGAATATTCTAGACACAGATGCTTACATATCAGACTTCACTCATTAATTGAAATTCAGAGCAATTGCTCAGTCCTGTACAACTCTTTGCGACCCCATGGATTGCAACACACCAGACCTCCCTGTCCATCACCAACTCCTGAAGTGTGCTCAAATTCATGTCCATTCAGTCAGTGATGTCATCCAACCATCTCATCCTCTGTCATCCTCTTCTTCTTCTCCCTTCAATATTTCAGAGCTTCAGGATCTTTTCCAATGAGTCAGTTCTTCGCATTACGTGGTCAAAATATTGTAGCTTCAGCTTCAGCATCAGTCCTTCCAGTGAACACTCAGGACTGATCTCCTTCAGGATGGACTGGTTGGATCTCTTTGCAGTCCAAGGGACTCTCAAGAGTCTTCTCCAACACCACAGTTCAAAAGCATCAGTTCTTTGGCATTCAGCTTTCTTCATGGTCCAACTCTTATATCCATACATGACTATTGGAAAAACCATAGCTTTGACTAGACAGACCTTTGTCAGCAAAGTACTGTCTCTGCTTTTTAATATGCTGTCCTAGGTTGGTCATAGCTTTTCTTCCAAGGAGCAAGCTTCTTTTAGTTTCATGGCTGCTGTCACCATCTGCAGTGATTTTGGAGCCCAAGAAAATAAAGCCTGTCACTATTTTCATTGTTTCCCCACCTATTTGCCATGAAGTAATGGGACTGGATACCATGATCTTTGTTTTTTGAATACTGAGTTTTAAGCCAACTTTTTCACTCTCCTCTTTTACTTTCATCAAGAGGCTCTTCAGTTCCTCTTCACTTTCTGCCATAACAGTGGTGTCATCTTCTTACCTGAGGTTATTGATACTTCTCCCGGCAATCTTGATTCCAGCTTGTGCTTCATCCAAACCAACATTTAACATGATGTACTCTGCATAGGAATTAAATAAGCAGGGTGACAATATACAACCTTGATGTACTCCTATCCTGATTTGGAATCAGTCCATTGTTTCATGTCCGATTCTAACTGTTGCTTCTTGACCTGCATACAGATTTTTCATGAGGCAGGCCAGGTGGTCTGGTATTCCCTTAAAATTCTCTTTAAGAATTTTCTACAGTTTGTTATGATCCACACAGTCCAAGACTTTGGCATAGTCAATAGAGGAAAATACAATCTTTCACATGTGTTTATGTTTTTAGGAGAGGTGTGGTCTTATATTTGAAAACTATTCCTTACTATCTTGGAGGTCCCGCTGAGATGTTAGGACTCATCTGACAGGTTGTCTTGCTAGAGCAGCTTACCTCTTGGGCTCAGCCTGTGTGCTATTTGTTTTTCTTGGTTTCCAGTCTGAGTTCCAAATGACTGTAGAACTTTAATATTGTTGATGCTCTATTTTATTTTCTTCTTTTCCCCTGATTTTGTGTTTTGTCTTTGTTTCTGGTTCACAGAGGTGGTTCATATAGAAGCTAATTTACTTCTCACTGGGGTCAGCAATGATTCAAAATGTGGTTCTATCCCTGATGGCTTATTAATTCCTACAGATGGAAGACAGTGATCTGCTCTCTCTTGGATGACAGACAATGGAGAATTCATATTTTCAATCCTTTTTGTTTGCCTATTTTGAACTCTAATCAATTTAGAATTTCTGGGACAGGAAAAAGCTCTTTGAGATGTAGGCCACAGAGTTTTTGTGTGCCTGTGTTTCCTTTTGACCTGAGGCTGATATTGTAGAACTGAAGCTGTAGGTTCTCTATATGTCTTCATGAGAGTGTGTCTGTATATCATTGAGAAAGGCATTTCTCAGGATTTTCCCCTATCACCAGAGGATATTAGTGAATTAAGTTGTTATGTCACTTAGAAAAGCTCTCTTTTGATTGTTTATAGAGGTAAATATACACTTATATAAATAAAATATTCCTAAAGTTTCCCCAGAGTAATGAAATTGTATTTCTAATAATTTAACAGTTGCCCTTAAAAATATGTTGCTGGATGAGAAACATTTTAAGGATTCAAGATTACATAACTATGATAGAGTTTTGGCAAATTAGACTGGAGTAATGATTACAGTTTTCAAAAGAAATTTATGTCTTTGTCTGATTTATCAGTATTAACTATATATAAGCATATATGTTATTTTTTAGTTGATTGATTTTCTCTTTCATGAAAAGAATAGACTGAATTTCCTAAAATTATGCCAGCCTCAAGATCAAGTAAGCTAATAATATTCCCACACAATATTAAAGATTATGAAAAGTAATTTGCGCTCAACTAAATTGAATCATTACTCCAGCAAACTTTTTATATCTGTAGTAATAATGTTTTGTAGTGCATCAGCTTAAACTGCAGAAGGAAATAGCAACCCACTCCAGGATTCTTATCAAGAGAATCCTGTGGACAGAGGAGCCTAGTGGGCCGCTGTCCATAGGGTCGCACAGAGTTGGACACAATTGAAGCGACTTAGCATGCATGCATGCCTTGAAGAAGGAAAAGGCAACCCACTCCAGTGTTCTTGCCTGGAGAATGCCAGGGACGGAGGAACCTCGTGGGCTGCCATCTATGGGATCGCACAGAGTCGGACACGACTGAAGTGGCTTCTCAGCAGCAGCAGCAGCTTAAACATAATTTCCTAACTCTTTAGGTAATTTAAAACCTTAAACTACTATTAAATTGCGCTAATTAATGTATAATTCTTGGGTGGCTAGATATTTTGTAAGTGATATGGAATACTGAAATATTAATGTCCAAGTGTAATTTGAGGCTTATATTCCTATGCCACTAAGGTCTATATCTTTGAGTCATGTCACTGAATGTGTTTTTGCCGCTTAAGGTACAAAAGCAGTGAGTGTGGCTGTAGAAAGCTGTGTTAAATATATTCACAAGCTATGTCATCCTGCTAAAAAGCTGCAGAATGACAGGCTGTTCTCAATAATATATTCTCTAGTTTTCTCTGAAATAGAAAACTTTCACCTTGGTTAGAATTTATAATAAACATTAGTGGTTGAGATTATGCTACAAGCAATGAGAATGCAGAAATGAAGGGGGTGTGTGCCTTTATTTTCTGAGGAAAAAGGTAGTTTTGTTCTCATATGAGTAAGTTCCTTCCAGAATATGGAACAGGTTGAAAAAGACAATACCTGAAAAGTAAATTTTATTCAGTTTGGTTTATCATAACTGAATCTGAAAAGAAGGCGTAAGGTAAAATTTTAGCTAAGTTTGCTCATTTTTGACGGGTTGGTTGGTTTCATTGGTTCACTGACTAATGTTTTGGTTTACAAGATGAAAGAATAGTTTTTTACCTTTTGCAAAATCTGTCTACGTAGCGGAGAACCTGCATCTGCCAGAACAAGTTTTTTTGTGTGCTTCATGTTGACTTTACTATGTCCTTGATTGTTAAAAAGAAAAAACCCAAAGAACAAAGTTTTCTCACTTGTGAAAGAGTTCAGGTTCTTTATGAGTTTATTACCCTTTATGTGTAATTCAAAACACTTTGTTGTCAATTTGATTAAATAGGTCACCGTGCAGTTGGTTCTCAGGCACCTAATATCCAATCAAGATCAAGTGCCCCAAATCTCCTCTGACAGCTGGTTTGATTTTTTACCTTACCAAGATTGGATCCTCTATTTAGAAAAAAACAAAATAAAAACTTTAGGGTGTCTTTAATACCTAAAATGATGTTTGAGATTTCACAAAGGCCCCAGAGCAATCTCCAAGGTTTATTTTTTACCTTGTAAAATGAGAAACACTAGAAATAATTAAGTTAGTTTAACATGCTATATATCTCTTAAATTAGCTCAGTGCTATTGCAAGAGTTACGTGGGAAAAGTCATCAAATTAGATAAGACATTTAGCCTTCTCTTGAGTTTGTTGAGGACAATTCAATTAATATAAATATTCCAGACAGCATGTGCCTTCCGAGAAGACTCTGGAGGTTTGTCTTACTCTCAAGGGACACGTTGATACAATCCTTATGAAACAATTAGGTACTGTCCTCCAGCAGGGAGCTTATCCTCTTGCATAAGGATATTATTGATAGTAACTGGGGCTTGCCAGGTGGTGTCGTGGCAAAGAATCCACCTGCCAATGCAGGAGACACAAGAGACCCGGGTTTGATCCCTGGATCAGGAAGATCCCCTGGAGGAGGAAATGTCAACCCACTCCAGTATTCTTGCCTGGAGAATCCCATGGACAGTCTATGGGGTCGCAAAGAGTCAGACATGAATGAACGACTGAGCACGATGATACTAATCACTAAGCGTTTGTCTTCTACACGTAATCATTGTCTTATTCTGGGCCTGAAGGCTCTGCTATAAGGTACAGGTAGTCATTTTTGCCTTTAGGCTTAAATCCTGATGGAAAGAATAATAGCAGCTACTTTGATCTATTGACTCTTTCAAGTCAAGGCTCTTGGGTACAGGTTTCTGAACTGACATCACTTACAGGTTGTCAAATTTTACCACTGACCTGAGGTAGGAGCCCAGGACTCTCCTTAGTCTGGAAGCAGATGGCTTCATCAGCAGAAGAGACCAAATAAACAGAGGACAGAAATTTTGTTGTGATTAGTTCCTTGGAATTTTTCAAATACTTTGTTCATATTCCATTTTTTCATGTTTATATTTAGAAGTCCTTTTTCTTTCTGAGTCATCAATAACTGTTCAGTAAACTCTGCTTTTGTAAAGTGAAATAAAATATTTTGAAATGATATCTGATTCTCACTCATCCCTCAGAAGTCCCCAATTCTTAATGAGTCTTTCCATGGCATTATAGTTATTTATGTAGATTTTATGCAAACCTGGGGCTTCCCTGGTAGCTCAGGTGGTGAAGAATCTGCCTGCAATGCGGGAGACTAGGGTTTGATCCCTGGGTAAGGAAGATCTCCTGGAGAAGGGAATGGTAACCCACTCCACTATTCTTGCCTGGAAGCTCCAATGGACAGAGGAGCCTGGTGTAGAGTCTATAAGATCGCAAAGAGATGGTCATGACTAAGCGACTAAGCACTGTACCACAGACTTTGGAATTAAACCACCTGACCAATCCTATGTCTCATCAACAAAATTTCAAAACCTAAAGTGGAAATTATAGGAAGATAACACTGGACAAGAATTTAACACTGACATCTTAGCTAAGAATCTCTAAATGAAAGTTGTGTCTTCAAGCACTAAAACTGTGTGTGTTAAATGGGGGGCTAGAGGGCCTCCCTTGTGGCTCAGCTGGTAAAGAATCTGCCTGCAATGCGGCAGACCTGGGTTCAATCCCTGGGTTGGGAAGATCCCCCGGAGAAGGGAGAGGCTGCCCACTCCAGCATTCTGGCCTGGAGAATCCCATGGTCAGTCCATGGGGTTGCAAAGAGCTGGACACGACTGAGCGACTTTCACTTCACAGAGGCTGTAATACTGACAGAGGCCCTCAGACTGTTTCCTGCCATTGCCAAAAGTTAACCTTGGCTGTCAGGACACTGAATATAAGGACACAAGCTCACCTGTTCTAGTGAGACACGATCCCTATCTCATGACTGAAGATATATTAAGCCTAACCCTGAATACACTCTGAAAATGCCAGGATGGAAAGTGTTCCTCACTGAATGCAAAGCTTTGTTTTTTTAAAAAGATTGCCAGTTTTTGCTGTATGCCTTGGGTACTGATCATGCTTTTGAGTCATATTAAATCTTTTCTGGTTTCATTTGTTTCCTTGGGAAACTATCAACCGTAATACTCTGACATCCTAGAATTTCCCAGATTGGTTTCTATGTGCAAATTAAAGTTGGGAGAAATGAAGACTTTGTAAGATTACCTGTAACGTACTGCCAAGTGTTTAATGCACAATTAGTCAAGGACCCAATTAGTAAAACTGAGCCTATGGTTAATTAAAGTAACTGGACAGTGAAGCTGAGAGCTGGTGGTTTAGGTACCTTAGGACATTAAGTTAGAAAACTTGGTCCATTAAGAATGGCTCATAATCATTTCAAAGTTTGTTCTTTGGATAAGAGTTTGTGCAGAACACTTCAGTTCAGTTCAGTTCAGCCGCTCAGTCACGTCTGACTCTTTGTGACCCCAAGAATCACAGCACGCCAGGCCTCCCTGTCCATCACCAACTCCCGGAGTTTACTGAAACTCATGTCCGTTGAGTCGGTGATGCCATCCAACCATCACATCCTCTGTCGTCCCCTTCTTCTCCTGCCTTCAACCTTTTCCAGCATCAGGGTCTTTACCAATGAGTCAGCTCTTCACATGAGGTGGCCAAAGTATTGCAGTTTCAGCTTCAGCATCAGTCCTTCCAATGAACACTAATCTCCTTTAGAATGGACTGGTTGGATCTCCTTGCAGTCCAAGGGACTCTCAAGAGTCTTCTCCAACACCACAGTTCAAAAGCATCGATTCTTTGGTGCTCAGCTTTCTTTATAGTCCAACTCTCGTATGCATACATGACTCCTGGAAAAACCATAGCTTTAACTAGACAGAACTTTGTTGGCAAAGTAATGTCTCAGCTTTTTGATATGCTGTATAGATTGGTCATAGCTTTTCTTCCAAGGAGCAAGCATCTTTTAATTTCATGGCTTCAGTCATCATCTGTAGTGATTTTGGAGCCCCCCAAAATAAAGCCTGTCACTGTTTTTGTTGTTTCCCCACCTGTTTGTCATGAAGTGATGGGACTGGATGTCATGATCTTAGTGTTTTCAATGTTGAGATCTAAGCCAGCTTTTTCACTCTCCTCTTTCACCTTCATCAAGAAGCTCTTAAGTTCCTCTTCACTTTTTGCCATGAGGGTGGTGTTATCTGCATATCTGAGGTTACTGATATTTCTCCTGGCTGTCTTAATTCCAGCTTGTGCTTCATCCAGCCTGGCATTTCACATGATATACTCTGCATATAAGTTAAATAAGCAGGGTGACAATGTAGCCTTGATGTACTCCTTTCCCAATTTGTAACCAGTCCACTGTTTCATGTCCAGTTCTAACTGTTGCTCCTTGACCTGCTTACAGATTTCTCAGGAAGCAGGTAAGGTGGTCTGGTATTCACATCTCTTGAAGAATTTTCCACAGTTTGTTGTGATCCACAGTCAAAGGCTTTAGTGTAGTCAGTGAAGCAGAAGTAGATGTTTTTCTGGAATTCTTTTACTTCTTTTATTCTCCAACAGATTTTGGCAATTTGATTTTTTGTTCCTCTGCATTTTCTAAATTCAACTTGAACATCTGAAAGTTCTTTGTTCATGTACTGTTGAAGCCTGGCTTGGATAATTTTGAGCATTACTTTGCTAGTGTGTGAGATGAGTGCAATTGTGCAGCAGTGTAAACATTCTTTGGTATTGCCTTCTTTGGGATTGGAACAAAAGTTGACCTTTTCCAGTCCTAAGGCCACTGCTGAGCTTTCCAACTTTGCTGG
Source organism: Muntiacus reevesi (assembly GCF_963930625.1). NCBI lineage: Eukaryota > Metazoa > Chordata > Mammalia > Artiodactyla > Cervidae > Muntiacus > Muntiacus reevesi. Next base: position 8,175,283 of record NC_089262.1, on the reverse strand, counting down.
CATGTTGAGTGCAGCACTTTCATAGCATCATCTTCTAGGATTTGAAATAGCTCAACTGAAATTCCATCACCTCCACTAGCTTTGTTAGTAGTGATGCTTCCTAAGGTCCACTTGACTTCACATTCCAGGATGTCTGGCTCTAGGTGAGTGATCACACCATTGCGGTTGTCTGGGTCATTAAGATCTTTTTTGTATAGTTCTTCTCTGTGTTCTTGCCACCGTTTCTTAATTTCTTCTGCTTTTGTTATGTCCATACTATTTCTGTCCTTTATTGTGCCCATTTTTGCATGAACTATGGTGTTGGAGAAAACTCGAGAGTCCGTTGGGCTGCAAGGAGATCAAACCAGTCAATTGTAAAGGAAATCAGCCTTGAATATTCATTGGAAGGACTGATGCTGAAGCTGAAATTCCAATACTTTGGCCGCCTGATGCAAGGAACTGACTCCTTGGAAAAGTCCCTGATGTTGAGAAAGATTGATGGCAGGAGGAGAAGGGGATGACAGAGGATGAGATGGTTGAATGGCATCACCGACTCAAAGCATATGAGTTTGAGCAAGTTCTGGGAGTTGATGTTGGACAGGGAAGCCTGGTGTGCTGCAGTCCATGGGGTTGCAAATAGTTGGACACGACTGTGCGACTGAACTGACTGAACTAACTTGCATGAAATGTTCCCTTGGTGTCTCTAATTTTCTTGAGGAGATCTCTACTCTTTCCTAATCTACCGTTTTCCTCTTTTTCTTTGCATTGATCACTTAGGAAGACTTTCTTATCTCTCCTTACTATTGTTTGGAGCTGCTCCTAAACTTTTTCTTGAGGAGGGGGAGGGTAAAGGATGTTTTGGTGTCTTATGGAACCTGTGAATCCATTCTATAAAAGTAAAATCACACCTCAAATATATTTCAAAATCTGCACAGTTTTAGCAGCTCTCATGATATATCCATCTGCATGCATGCATGTTAAGTCGCTTCAGTCATGTCCAACTCTTTGTGACCCTATGGACTGTAGCCCGCCAGGCTCCTCTGTCCATGGGATTCTCCAGGCAAGAATACTGCCGTGCTGTTCTCCATAGCGGCTGTACTAGTTTGCATTCCCACCAACAGTGTAAGAGGGTTCCCTTTTCTCCACACCCTCTCCAGCATTTATTGCTTGTAGACTTTTGGATAGCAGCCATCCTGACTGGCGTGTAATGGTACCTCATTGAGGTTTTGATTTGCATTTCTCTGATAATGAGTGATGTTGAGCATCTTTTCATGTGTTTGTTAGCCATCTGTATGTCTTCTTTGGAGAAATGTCTGTTTAGTTCTTTGGCCCACTTTTTGATTGCGTCATTTATTTTTCTGGAGTTGAGCTGCAGGAGTTGCTTGTATATTTTTGAGATTAATCCTTTGTCTGTTGCTTCATTTGCTATTATTTTCTCCCAATCTGAGGGCTATCTTTTCACCTTGCTTATAGTTTCCTTTGTTGTGCAAAAGCTTTTAAGTTTCATTAGGTCCCATTTGTTTGTTTTTGCTTTTATTTCCAACATTCTGGGATGTGGGTCATAGAGTATCCTGCTGTAAGTTATGTCAGAGAGTGTTTTCAGTGTGGAGATTTCTTAAAAAACTGGAAATAGAACTGTCATATGACCCAGCAATCCCACTTCTGGGCATACACACCGAGGATACCAGATCTGAAAGAGACACGTGCACCCCAATGTTCATCGCAGCACTGTCTATAATAGCCAGGACATGGAAGCAACCTAGATGCCCATCAGCAGACGAATGGATAAGGAAGCTGTGGTACATATACACCATGGAATATTACTCAGTCGTTAAAAAGAATTCATTTGAATCAGTTCTAATGAGATGGATGAAAGTGGAGCCCATTATACAGAGTGAAGAAAGCCAGAAAGATAAAGACCAATACAGTGTACTAATGCATATATATGGAATTTAGAAAGAGGGTAACAATAACCCTATATGCAAAACAGAAAAAGAGACACAGATATATAGAACAGACTTTTGGATTCTGTGGGAGAAGGCGAGGGTAGGATGTTTAGAGAGAACAGCATCGAAACATGTATATTATCAAGGGCGAAACAGATCACCAGCCCAGGTTGGATGCATGAGACAAGTGCTTGGGGCTGGTGCACTGGGAAGACCCAGAGGGATGGGGTGGAGAGGGAGGTGGGAGGGGGGATCAGGATGGGGAACACATGTAAATCCATGGCTGATTCATGTCACTGTATGACAAAAACCACTACAATATTGTAAAGTAATTAGCCTCCAACTAATAAAAATAAATGAAAAATAAATAAATAAAAATAACAACAACAACAACAAAAGAATACTGCTATGGGTTGCCATGTCCTTCTCCAGGGGATCTTCCTGATCCAGGGATCGAACCCAAGTCTTTCATGCCTCTTGCATTGGCAGGTGGGTTCTTGACCACTAACACCATCTGGGAAGCCCAATATATCCATCTACCCCAGGTTAAAAGGCTCTTGATGCAGTTGCTTCCATTTACCAGCAGTTGCCTCTGGTTTTTATATAAAAAACCAGACTAGAAGTGCTTAAGGACATCCAACCAGTTACTAGGAGGGCAGGGTCTGGGGCCCCCTGACTCTTCACACTTCTCTTGTCATCCAGCGTGCCGTGGGCACAACTGTTCAGGATTGGGTACTATGCTTACCTCTGTCTGATAGTTTTAATCAATCAGCAGGCAAAGGATTTCAAATATAGCATTGTATTTCTGCACCTTCTATGACAGCTGTATAATAGCTCTTTGAAAGTTACTCCACGACGTTTTGTATCTGAGGGCACATCCAATTGATCCTGAAAAGTCCTGTGATTTGCCTTGCTTGTTCTAAAGAGCTAATGGTTAATCTTCTCTAACCCAGGAGGACACAGCTATCTCCATTTGATTGCCAACTGAGGGTTAATTTGGTGATTTCTTATTTGATCACTGCTTTTGAAAGTGCTCCAACTGCCTGCAATCACACCCAAAAGGAATTATGATGACATTGTGCTGTTTCTAATGATGAAAGTGGCAAAGGGACCATTTTTTCTCTAATTATCACATAAATCACATTGTATCGATTGCTGGGCCTCTGTGATAGAGACTTCTGGATTTGGGTTCTTTCTCTGGAATAATTGAGGAGTATATTTAAGCAGGGCATATAGCTAATTCTGGTCAATGATTACAAGTGGAAGTGATGTGGGCCATTTTCAGATCAAACCATGCAAAATCTGAGTAATTGAAGAAAGTTTACTAAAGGAGTGAGTTGGATTTCTCAAGTTTACATAAGTGTTTTCAAAGGGGGTGGGCTAGGTTTTAAGAAAACAGCAAGGAATGGTGATACGGCCTGGTCTATTAACAGCAAGGCAGCATTACCTGGGTTTGGAAAGAGAAGAGGGCAGATATTAGAATGCAGAGAGACAGAGACAGACAGATAGAAAAGTTCTGGTCCTCAGTAGAGGGCTGCAGCCAGGCCAGCACGATCCCACAGAATATGAGTGGAGGAATAACACCTCAAACTCACTTAGCTTCTGCTTCTGTGGTCCACCCCATTGTTCCGATGCAATGAGAACCAGAGGGCAAGATCACACAGATCAGACTCTTGTGACTGAACAGCTGGAGAATGCTGGCGGGGGTTCTGGAAGGGCAAAGGGAGCTGTCCAGCGCAGAACCGCTCACTCGCTCCCATCCCTGCAGTGGACACAATGGAGGAGACACAGGTTCAGAGCAGCCTGAAAGGCTAAGCCCTGTAGGTAGAGGACAGCAGTCCTGGAGGGTTTCTGGCTCCACCAGTAGCTTTGCATGAGCAACAAATGATCTTGTGTTAAGCCACTGAGATTTCCTTGTTGTACTTGATGAAGACAACTGTTCTGAATAGGCCCTTTGCAGGGGAGGAGATTGGATTTTCTTCTCGTTCGTGTGCAAAGATAATAATATATTCAAAGCCTGGATGGAGGAGTGAAATGCATCTCCTTGTTTCCCTGTGGACTCAGTAAACTTCCTTATCCTATTGAAGATCCCAGAAGGGGATTTTGTTACTGGCTCAAGCTAACCTCAAGTCTCCCATGAATCATGTGGTTTAATATTCCTGGTCATTACTTTTGGTCCTTTCAGTATCTGGACTATTGTGCTTAAAATATGTACATGTCATACATGATCAATAATTCAACTTTTTTCCCGGGTCAGCCACAGCACTGTGCCAGGGTCAGTTTTTCAGAGTAATCAGTCACCCTTTTATCCACTTAACCCCTGTCGCTTTTTGGAAGTAGCCTTCAGTGCTTGGGTCTATACTCCAAGGTGATGGTCATGCAGAATCATTCCTCAATGTTGACAACACATTCTACAAAAGCCTCTCTTGTTGTGTTGAGATGGCTGTCTCAACTTACTAATGTGTGAATTCATTCTCCTGTTCCTTTAAAAAAAAAACATTGCCATCCCAGTCTTCCAAGGAAAATGCCAGAGATTAGATTGTGGAAATCTTCAAGGGCCATTCCTTGCTGTTCAGTTCTCAGTCCTGTCTGACTCTTTGCAATCCCATGAACTGCAGCACACCAAGCTTTCCTGTCCTTCACTATCTCCTGGAGTTTGCTCAAATTCATGTCCATTGAGTCGGTAATGCCATCCAACCATCTCATCCTCTGTCGTCCTCTGTCGTCCACTTCTCCTCCTGCCTTCCATCTTTCCCAGCATCAGAGTCTGTTATAATGAGTTGGCTCTTCGAATCAGGTGGCCAAAGTATTGAAGATTCAGCTTTAGCATCAGTCTTCCCAATGAATATTCAGGGTTGATTTCCTTTAGGATAGACTGATCTCCTTGCAGTCCAAGAGACTCTCAAGAGTCTTCTCCAACACCACAGTTCAAAAGCATCAGTTCTTTGGTGCTCAGCCTTCTCTATGGTCCCTCTCACATCCATACATGACTACTGGAAAAACCATAGCTTTGACTAGAGGGACCTTTGTCGGCAAAGAAATGTCTTTGCTTTTTAATATGCAGTCTAGGTTTGTTATAGCTTTTCTTCCAAGGAGCAAGTGTCTTTTAATTTCAAGGCTGCAGTCACCACCTGCAGTGATTTTGGACCCCAAGAAAATAACGTCTGCCATTTTTTCCATTGTTTCCCCATCTATTTCCCATGAAGTGATGGGGCCAGATGCCATGATCTTAGTTTTTTGAATGTTGAGTTTTAAGCCAGCTTTTTCACTCTCCTCTTTCACCTTCATCAAGAGGCTCTCCAGTTCCTCTTTGCTTTCTGCCATAAGGTGGTCATCTGAATATCTGAGGTTATTCCTATTTCTCCTGGCAATCTTGATTCTAGCTTGTGCTTCATCCGGCCTGATGTTTTGTATAATGTACTCTGCAAAGGCCATTATTCTACCTGAAAGTGTCAAAGTGTTAGCCTCTCAGTCATGTCCAGCTCTTTGCTGTTCCATGAACTGGGCCCACCAGGCTCCTCTGTCCATGGGGTTCTCCAGGCAAGAATACTAGAATGGGTTGCGATTCCCCTCTCCAGGGGATCTTCTGGACCCGGAAATCCAACCCGGGTCTCCTGCATTGCAGACAGGCTGTTTACCATCTGAGCCACCAGGAAAGTGCATTATTCTGCCTCCCATAGACAAAACTTTCTTTCCTCATGGAGCTCATAACCCAGTGACACCATGAGAGACTCAGCAATTTCTTCATATGCATTCACGCTTATAATAAGTAATCTTGATTAAGAAGGTTCATTAGCAAGGTTTAATGAACACACTACATTTTGTTTATGAATTTATGGTTCCCAAAGTTGTGCTCTCATTCAACTAAAAAGAGTAGTCAGTCTTCCTCTCTTGTTTCCAATTCCCATCTCATTTGCTATAGAAATGAAAGAATATGCCTTTTAATTTCATAACTCATACATATTTAGGGAATGTTAATGACTTCTGAGCCCAGTATTGGACAGTGAAGGGAGGACTCTGCAAAAGTATGGAGATTCCAAAGATGTAATTAACACAAACCAAAAAATTTGACAGTCATATCTTAAAGAATCTAAGAAAAGTCAAAGGATGTATTTTTCAAGGATCCAGGCTTAATAAGTTCAAAGCTGGGAAAAAGAAAGCATGTCATGAGCTGGTCTTGGGCAGAGGGGATGGGAAGAAGACATCCCAGGAGTAGGAATTTACAGGCAATTTGGGTGCAGAATGGTCTGGTCTAACATTCTTGCCAAAATATCCAAACAAGAATGATCCAGAATAGTAGGTGATACCAGATTAGACGCATTTGGCTTTAAACTCTGTTATTTAAAAATTGTTTGGGGAAATTATATTCCATTTAGAAAAATATAAAAATGAAAGCACGTGTCCTAAACATAAAAATGTGCTAAGAAATTTATGTATGTTTAGATCAGTTCCAAACAGAATATTTTCCCCTCCTCTCCTTCTCATCTCTTGCCCTCAGGAATAATTCGCCCGGAAACATCTTTCTAAAGTTCTGTCATGAGAGGGTTTACTTAGTCTAGGGGAGAGAACTTAAGATCCTCTGGAAACAATGCCAACTGCATGTCGTGTACAATTTGTGACTTTGGTTAGGTTCCATAAGAGATTCATATTTATGCAATCTTGGGTTGTATAACCCACATTCATTTATATTTCCACGACTTACTGGTAATGGCACTAATTATGCAGTTGGCAGACAGGAGTGAAGTGACAGTTATGACGATTTTGTCAACAGTAGGGTGTTTGATTGTAAACTGTTTCCATCGCAAAATCCTCCAAGTTAATTTATTTTTTCCATATTGCCAGCAGAAAAGAATAGCACTGCTTGACTCAGACTGTGAAACTTAGAACTCTCCCAACTTTATTAGCATCCAGAAGGGAGTCCTGGAGAGAGAAGAGCCAAAGGAAGTTGCTTCTGGCACTAATTAACAAGAAAGACAAGCATCATAGTTAGTAAAGATAATCTGGAACTTTTTGCAAGTACAGTCTCTTTTACGAGCTGTCTGGTTGGAGCAAATGGAGAAGAAATGAGCACTGGCGTTTCTCTGCATCACTTATTGCTTTCCACATGTCAGCAGATTCGAGTTTGCCCTTCTGATTTGTTCCAGACTGAATCATTTTTGTTGTTGTTGTTTAGTCCCTAAGTCGTATATGACTCTTGCTGACCCCATGGACTGGAGCACAAAAGGCTTCCCTGTCCCTCCGCATCACCCAGAGTTTGCTCAGGTTCATGTCCACTGAGTTGGTGATGCCATCTACCCATCTCATCCTCTGTCATCCCCTTCTCCTCCTGCCCTCAGTCTTTCCCAGCAGTGGGGTCTCTTCCAAATGAGTCGGCTCTTCGCACCAGGTGGCCAAAGTATTGGATCTAGCACGAGTCCTTCCAGTGAATGTTCAGGGTTGATTTCTTTTAGGAGTGGCTGGTTTAATCTCCTTGCTATCCAAGGGACTCTCAAGAGTCTTCTCCAGCACCACAATTTGTAAGCATCAATTCTTGTTTATGCTAATAATGCTGCTTAGTCCCTCCCCACATTTGAATTTACCACTCTCCACCCTGCTTCTCTGTGTCACCAACTACCATTTTCAGTTCTAACCTACACGTGCATCTTTTATCATCTTCTGGGTTTTCTCCTCCCCTGCCATCTAGGGCTTCAGGCTGGTAAAGATTTTCGGCCTCTCTTGTGAATGACACTAAATTAGGTTCGGCTGAGCCTCACCAAACTGATGACACTTCCCAACTCAAATCTTCTCAGCACGAGAGGTTGTTAATGTGGTACATGATGACAGCAGGAAATTGAGCTAAAGTTAAGTTCCAGGTATGGAAAAAAAGGGTCCCTGTAGTCAAAGCTACAGTTTTTCAAGTAGTCATGTGCAGATGTAAGAGTTGGACCCTGAAGAAGGCTGAGTGCCTAAGAACTGATGCTTTCAAACTGTGGTGCTGGAGAAGATGCTTGAGAGTCCCTTGGATGGCAAGGAGATCAAACCAGTCCATCCTAAAGGAAATCAACCCTGAGTATTCATTGGAAGGACTGATGCTAAAGCTGAAGCTCCAATACTTTGACCACATGATACAAAGAGTCAACTCATTGGAAAAGCCCCTGATGCTGAGAAAGATTGAGGGCAGGAGGAGAAGGGGGCAGCAGAGGATGAGATGGTCGGATGACATCACTGACTCAATGGACATGAGTTTGAGCAAATCCTGGGAGATAGTGAAGAACAGGGAAGTCTGGCGTGGTGCAGTCCATGGGGTTGCAAAGAGTCAGACATGACTTAGCAGCTGAGTAACAAATGGGAAAAAAGAAATCTTTTTTTTTTTCCCCATTTCCTTTTTTTTCATTTCTTGGTTAAGAATTTTCTTTTTGTTAAGAAAACCAGTAGTAAACATTGCATCATTTTTCACAGATCTTAGCTGTAGAAGTGAGGAGAACTAAGAAGTTAGGGACAAATTCAAAGATATTTTTTTCCCACCTGAAATATTTGCCCCGCTAAACTTGGATATTCCTGTATTTGCATGTAGAAAATGTTATGTTAGAGAGATAGGGTGTCTGAACATTTTGTGGGGAGTCCAGTTGTTTTGCTAAAAACTCGGTATGGGTTTTTCATGCTGCTTCAGGAGCAGGTATGCAGACGGAAGTTTATCTCTATGGCAGCCGGCTAATGTTTTCAGGAGGGTAATACCCAGAAAATGAGGGAGACAGGTGGATGTTCTGTTTCTATGCCTATTCCTTGGAGCTCATGTGTTAACAAACACTGAGAGATTAACAGGAGATCTCTGATTTGAAAGCTTGTTTGTGCTGTTGTCTGTTACATGACACGAGAGTGAAGGCCTCCTTAATAGTGACATTTGCACTGTAGGGCAGCCTCACCTACAGCTGGGAAGACGTCTGAAAAGAAGAGGAGTTCCTGGAGCCAGAAGGTGCCTTCAAGGGTCAGCTGGCTCCTTTCCCTCCCTCCCCAACTGCGTTCAAGTCCAGTTCGGGCAGCCTGTTGCCTGGATGTGGGGCGTAGACCTGCCAGATCCAACGTTTGCTGGATATCTCTGAGCTGGTTAAGAGCAGATGAGACAGGGCAGGTCCCCCATCTGCTACACCTGCCACCTGACTCACAGTTCTGCTTTCCAATGTACACAAAATAGAGTCCCTCTTTTCTTCATGTAAATCTTTCCTTTGGTAATTTTAATGCATTTCCTGTCAACGTCCAACATGAATAACACTCATCATTCTGGGGAGAACGTGGTGTTTTGCTACAGATCAGAAACTTAGATCAGTAGGAATCTGCTGGTGACTTTCAGGCACTGGCCTCCTTGGGATGCTTTGGAGTGTCGTGGGCTGGAAATTCATTGGAACAGGAGATAGAGGATGGGTCGCATTGCCAGCTTCCCATGGGCCTTTGGGGAATCTCAGTTTACCCGGATCTCTATCTCCGACGGGTCAAAAGAGGGGTGTAAGGTAGAGTGAAAGTGAAAGTGTTAAGTCACTCTGTCGTATCTGACTCTTTGTGACCTTATGGACTGCAGCCTGCCAGATCCCTCTGTCCATGGGATTCTCCAGTCAAGAATAGTGGAGTGGGTTGCCATTTCCTCCTCCAAGGGACCTTCCCAATGCAGGGATCAAACCTGGGTCTCCTGCATTGCAGGCAGAGTCTTTACCATCTGAGCCACCGGGGAAGCCCTGTGTAAGGTAGGTGATCTCTGTAATTCCCTTCTGATGGTGAAGTTGCCTGCGTCTGTGGATGCTGAGGGACAGGGTGATTGTATTCTCGGCATCCTCTGGGACACCATGTTAGCAGTGGTTTGTAGAATTTTAGTGGAGGGAATGATATAATGATCCTACTCAAGTGGCAGAGGCTGGTTGATGAAGAATGGCATGGAAGAGGAAAAACACCTAATTTCCGTTCAGGATTTAATGAGAGGTTGCTTTGGGGCTAAGCTCTGTTTATAATAAGGCCCACCTGAGACAGATCGTATTGTTAATAAACATCTTTGAGTTTCTCGGCTGCCACCAGGAAGCATCAAAAGAACTAATTACTCAGATTCTTGTTCAGCGGTGCTTATCTAAATAACTTAGGAGCTTTTGACTGAAAACAATAAAAATGCAAATGATTATGGTGCAGTGTAGCATAATAAAGATATTTTCATAATCAGAAATGAAGGAGTCACAAAGCCAAGAGCATGGACATGCTAGTGAGTGTTACCTGCTCAAGAGTTCTGACAGGTTCAAGGACTGGGGACCTGTGGTAATGGAGGTATCTTTGCTTGTTTCTTAGCTTCTGTCTCTTAATCTGTGTGTGTGTGTGGGTGCTCAGTCTCCAAGTTGTGTCCAACTCTTTGTGACCCCATGAACTATAGCCCACCAAGCTCCTCTGTCCACAGAATTTTCCAGGCAAGAATACTGGAGTGGGTTGCCATTTCCTTCTCCAGGGGATCTTCCTGACCCAGGGATCAGACCTGTGTCTCCTGCATTGGCATGAGGATTCTTTACCACTGAGCCACCTGAGAAGCCCATGGCTCTTAACCTGTACCTGCCCTGAAATGATACTCCAAAAGCTGCTCTTGGGTCTTGGAAGGCAACTGGGCGACAAATTCCAATGGACATCACAGTATGCTAAGAAATTCCACAACTGAGGTGGCTGCGGTTCTCCAGTGTAAATTTGTCTTTAACTATATCCCATTAACTTAATAGTTCTGAAATTCTTAGGGTAATACTTTAGGCAAGAGATAATTGTACCATGGGGCTTTCCTGGTGACTCAATGCTAGAGAATCCACCTGCTAAGGCAGGAGACCTGGGTTTGATCGCTGGGTCAGGAAGATCCCCTGGAGAAGGAAATGGCAACTCACTCCAGTATTCTTGCCTGGAGAATCCCAGGGACAGAGGAGTCTGGCCGGCTACAGTTCATGGGGTGGCAAAGACTTGGACACAAGTTAGCAACCAAACAACTCTGCCATGGTGCCTTACTAGATTCACTGAAAAATGATGCATGAAATAGTGCCGTGTAGTAAAGCCCTGAAATGAGAATTGGAAGCTCCGGACTACTCCTGCCTTTATTATTTACTGACTGGGTCCTTAGCACAACCTGCATAGTCTCTTGGGGCTTCATTTTCCCACCATTTCTATTCACCTACAAATCAGTCCTGAGAAAAAAGTGTGTCGCTGTCATTCAGTTGCTAAGTTGTGTCTGACCCTTTGCGACCCCACGGAGACCCCGTGGACTGCAAGACGCCAGGCTTCCCTGTCCTTCACTGTCCCCCACAGTTTGCTCAAACTCATGCCCGCTGAGTCAGTGATGCCATCCAACCATCTCATCCTCTGTCGTCCCCTTCTCCTCCTGCGCTCAATCTTTCCTGGCATCAGAGTCTTTTCCAATGAGTGGCTCTTCGCATGAGGTGGCCAAAGTATTGGAGCTACAACTTCAGCATCAGTTTTTCCAATGAATATTCAGGGTTGATTTCCTTTAGGGTTGACTGCTTTGATCTCCTTGCTGTAAACGGACTCTCAAATTCATCAGATCAGTAAGGAAAATCTTGCAAACTGAAACACTCATAATTTAGTTAAGTGTAGCAAAGAACCTGAGGAAGTTTGACACGACATTTCCTGGACTTACTAAACAACAGAACATTTTTGGGTTAAAGTCTATTACTAACAAATGTCCCTGAGGAACATGCGACCATGTTGATGACCTCTATAATTCTTCCCCACTCCATGAGGAGGTATGTAAGCTGCAATTTCTGCAAATTTTGAGAAAAGTTACTGACATATGAATTAAATCCAATAACAAAGTTAACCTGCTTTAAAAAAGACCTTGAATTCTAGAAGGACTCATTTAGTTGCTGTATTTCATAGAATCTAAAATGCCACTGGTTATAAAATGCACCATTATTTTATGTACTTCTAAGGAAAAAAATGCTGCTAGTTAAACTATGACATGACTTCGGTTATAAGACTCATCCTGATTTAGAGATATCTTAAATTCCCTAAATTCAAGTAGTATTCATGTATTTAGAATTAGGAATGCTTTGGCTACTAGGCCTTGAAAGGAGGAGAATGAGAAGGGCATTAGAAAGAGATTTTAAGCATTAAAAGATCTTTATGCTTGAATCTCTCAAATATAATTTTTGCATGAATTACTTTTACCATAACTCTAAGGAATTGTTGGGAAGCATACTTGCCTTTTACCGACTTATAATAGCTAAGATGTAACAAGACTGGTTGTCACCAAGGATGAGAGCATGAATCCCAGCACTTTTTTCTGGATGCTATTAACAGTACAGGTTTACATGACTCACCTTTTTATTGTGACTACTTCAAGAACATCATTATTTATTAATCCGTGGTTTTACTAATTCCATTTTCAAGTGAGTGAATCTGGAATCTAGTTCGGGCTTCCCCTGCCCAATAAATAGACCCTTCTGGGGTTGGTGAAAAGGCAGAGGAACCAGAGATCAAATTGCCAACATCCGCTGGATCATTGAAAAAGCAAGAGAGTTCCAGAAAAACCTCTATTTCTGCTTTATTGACTATACCAAAGCCTTTGACTGTGTGGATCACAATAAACTGTGGAAAACTCTGAAGGAGATGGGAATACCAGACCACCTGACCCACCTCTTGAGAAACCTATATGCAGGTCAGGAAGCAACAGTTAGAACTGGACATGGACTAACTGGTTCCAAATCGGAAAAGGAGTATGTCAAGGCTATACTTGTCACCTTACTTGTTTAACTTCTATGCACAGTACATCATGAGAAACGTTGGACTGGAAGAAGCACAAGCTGGAATCAAAATTGCCGGGAGAAATATCAATAAACTCAGCTATGCAGATGATACCACCCTTATGGCAGAAAGTGAAGAGGAACTAAAAAGCCTCTTGATGAAAGTGAAAGAGGAGAGTGAAAAAGTTGGCTTAAAGCTCAACATTCAGAAAAGTAAGATCATGGCATCTGGTCCCATCACCTCAAGGGAAATAGATGGGGAAACAGTGGAAACAGTGTCAGACTTTATTTTGGGGGGCTCCCAAATCACTGCAGATGGTGATTGCAGCCATGAAATTAAAAGACGCTTACTCCTTGAAAGGAAAGTTATGACCAACCTAGATAGCATATTAAAAAGTAGAGTCATTACTTCGCCAACAAAGGTCCATCTAGTCAAGGCTATGGTTTTTCCAGTGGTCATGTATGGGTGTGAGAGTTGGACTGTGAAGAAAGCTGAGCGCCGAAAAATTGATGCTTTTGAACTGTGGTGTTGGAGAAGACTCTTGAGAGTCCCTTGGACTGCAAGGAGATCCAACCAGTCCATCCTAAAGGAGATCGGCCCTGGGTGTTCACTGGAAGGACAGATGCTGAGGCGGAAACTCCAATACTTTGGCCACCTCATGTGAAGAGTTGACTCATTGGAAAAGACCCTGATGCTGGGAGGGATTGGGGGCAAGGAGGAGAAGGGGACGACAGAGGATGAGACGGCTGGATGGCATCACCGACTCGATGGGCATGAGTTTGAGTAAACTCCAGGAGTTTGTGATGGACAGGGAGGCCTGGCGTGCTGCGATTCATGGGGTCGCAAAGAGTCGGACACGACTGAGCGACTGAACTGAGCTGAACCGGGTTTGGTGAGGCAAAGCCTCGGCTCTTCTGAGGACAGTGGACGCACCCAACCTGCAGGGGGCAGAGGAGAGCTTGAGGAGTGGACTGGACCAGGGGCTAGGTCTGACCTCTGTTCACTGTGAGAGCATCCACTTCACCAGACAAAGGGACAGAGGGGAAGGACAACTGGACTTGAATGCATAGGAGTGAGGGGCTTGTGCTGTGTGTGTGCCCACGTGTGTATGTGTGTGTGTGTGTGTGTGTGTGCACGCGCACACACGCTCAGTCACACCTGACTCTTTGTGACCTCATGGACTGTAGCCCACCTGGCTCCTCTGCACGTGGAATCTTCCAGGCAAGAACACTGGACTGGGTTGCTCTTTCCTCCTCCAGGGGATCTTCCCGACCCAGGGACTAAACCCACATCTCCTGCCTGTGTCTCCTGCATTGGCAGGTGGGTTCTTCACCACCTGTGCCACCTACTCTATAAATAAGCAGATACTGACTAGTGTCTCGGAAGAGGAAGCGCATGGAAGCAAAGGGACCAGGTTCCATTACTGAGAAAGGTAAACGTAAAGGTAAAGTCTTCTGTGTTTCTAATTTCCAGTAAACTTTTTCTAGAACCAGGCAGGCACTGAAGAAAATTTGTGGGTTTTTTCAAAACTGAGTTAAAGCAGAAAAATATGATGATGTGAGACTGGCTTTTCCAGCAGCTTGTCATGGGAATTACTGGCAGGGCTTATCTCTCTAGTGTAAAAAGAAAAAAATTAAACTCAAACCTTAGAATATGTGCACCCAGGGAGAGAGACACCCAGTGGAATATTTGAGGGCTGTCTGAAGGCCCATCTGCACTGAAGCTCATCCTCTGAGGTTCTCCTGCAGCTGACATTTGGCTTATTAGTCATTACCTCGAGTCTGGAAGAGGGCATGGCAACCCACTCCAGCATTTTTGCCTGGAGAATTCCATGGAGAGAGGATCCTGGCAGACTACAGTCTATAGGGTCACGAAGAGTCGGGCATGGCTGGGCATGAGCGCACACGCACTTTGACACAAGACAGTAAACATTAGATTTCAAGGCAAAGTATCAGAAAAGGCATGCCTGTTATTCCCTGTCACCCCCGTAGCATAAATTGGCTCATCAGCCAGGGGGCTGGTCATCACTGGGGTGTCTACCTGCTAAGTTGCTTCTGCCTTACTCTTTATGACCCCGCAGACTGTAGCCCACCAGGCTCCTCTGTCCATGGGATTCTCCAGGCAAGAATACTGGAGTGGGTTGCCAAGCCCTCCTCCAGGGGATCTTCCCGATCCAGGGACTGAACCTGTATCTCTTATGTCTTGTCTTCATTGACAGGCAAGTTCTTTACCGCTAATGCCACCCGGGAAGCCCTGGCCATCCATTAGTGCCCTGAAGAAACAGAAATGGGGTCACTTTAAATAACATAACAATCATTGCTGGACTGGCTAGTGACAGAAACCATCCACGACTTAGACTAAACGAAAGTGATGCTGTTAGAATAACACTGGGTGGCATCTGGGAACCCAAAGTAAGGAATGTGCTTGGGCCTCAGAAAAGTTTAGAGTCAGGAACTTGAGCCCTAGGAGACACCCTCTTCTCTGGTCTCCTCTCTCCCTGTCTGCTTGCCCCACTTCTCTGGTTCATTTATTAGAAAACAGGACCACTTACCCGAGTGTCACCTCCCCCAGCACAGGGTTCCCAGAGACTGGCTTCTCATTTCCAACAGAAGCTCTAGCTCTGGTTGGATCATGTGTCAGCCATGGGCTTAGCAACTCTGAGAATGGAATGGTAATAACTAAACCTCCCCAAAAATAGTAAGTTTCTGGGAAGAAAAATAATGTTCTACTAAGTCGGACTCTAAAGAGAAAAAAAAAATCTAATCTTGCTAGAAGGCGGGGAAGACAGAGACAGAGAGAGAAGGCAGAATATTGAAAAGACTTATCTTCTCTTAAAAAGCAGGAGGGCAGCTGGAGGGTTGCGGGTCTCCCACCAGGTGAGAAGATCCAGACGAGGAAGACGGCCATGTGCACGTTCTTGTGTGGGTCATCCCGGCGTGCAAACATCGGGACAAAACAGCGAAGGGCTCAGTCATGAGGAGGCAGCCCCGCTGCTGAGGGTCTTCTCCACCTTGCCGATGGTCTGAGAGGGGTTTGGGAGACTTTGGCTCATCAAGAATGAAGTCAGGAAGGGGCAGAATTGGACCCAAGCGACAAAGGTTAATTGAGCCTCTGTCCGTAAGTTTGGTGTTGCTGCGCTATGCTCAGCTGTGTCTGACTCCTTGCCGACTTACCCCGGCTAAGTCAACACGAATAACTAACCATTCAGCTTCCTGTCCACAGTGGCCCATCTGTTTGGTTTGTCCACACTGCCGTCTGGATGGAACCAGGAAGGGGAATGGCAGCTCCTCAGCTTCCCTGTGCCTATCATCTTGGGCCGAGGACCAGCTCTCCCCCCGACCCTCACCATCACCTCCAGAGGCTGGGATGCCTGGGGTAGGACAGGGCATCAGCCTCAGCTGATATCCGTCAGAAGCTTTTGATGCACCAGGTGCTGTCAAAACACTTGTCAAGCATTATTTCATCTCATTTCATGAAGACTTAATGACATAGTTATCACTATTGTTCCCAATATCCAGATGAGAAGATTGAGGCTGAGAGCAGTTACATAACTAAATGACCTGCCCTCAAGGTCTCTCAGGTTGTGTTAGAAACACGTTGGTCAGATTCCAGAATCCTTCACAGTTACACTGACTCATCATGTGACTTGACACCCCTTGTTGCGAATGAAGAAGGAAGAGTTTGCATCCTAACAGGAGCTGAGATTTGTGGGTTCAGAGACTACAATAGGGGACAAAAGACCAGGGCCTCTGCTAGCTCTCAAAATTCACAGGGATAGTGGCATCTCTGGTTCAACCATTTGTCCATTTGTCAACCATTTGTACGACCCAATCAAAACTTTAGGTCAGTGAAAAAGGGTAGAGTTGCTGAAATCAACCAAGGTCTGAAAACATGAAATGCAGAGAGAGCTCCTGTTCCATCCAGGCCCTCTTGGGGACTCACAAGGTTTGACAGGAGAGAACTCAAGGCTGAAATAAGAGAGTGTTCAAGAGAAGTGTACTTGTGGGTTTAGTTACGGATCAGGCTGACTTAATTTGAATTCCCAGGAGATCCTGAGACAAGGGTTTCCACACAAGTACTTTGACAGCTACTCCAAGTAACAGCATGTGAGAAGTGGGTTTTGCTAGGCACACAGGGGAGAAAGGGTGCATCTCCAAGCAAGTTCCCACTGTAGCCACGTGGAGGACAAGCCCACTGGGAGATGGTTTAGAGGGTGCACCTTAAAGTTTCCCCCAAGAGGACCAAGGGTGCTGGGGTGTTTACCCACCACTCTCGACCCAAGGGACGCCAAATCCTGGACACTCTGGGACTGCCCCACAAGAAGCAGATGGGGCTTCTGGTTGACCCTGGACCACAGTATGAGCACAGGTGGGTATTGACATGGTATTGACATGGGTATTGACACATGTGCAATTGTGTCTTTCTGTGGCTTCAGCCAGGGACGCTACAGGCAAGTCTTTCCAAGATTTGATTCCACTTATACGAGGTACCCAGAATAGTCAAATTCATACAGTCAGAAGGTAGGCTGCAGATGCCAGGGGTCAGGGAGTGGAGAGTGGAGATGGGGCATAGAGGGTTGGCACTCAGTGGGGACAGAGTTTCAACTTAAGAAGTGAAAAGTTTGGGAGGTGCATGGTGGTGAGAGTGCACGACAATGTGAATGCACTTAGTGCTTTTGGACTGAACAGTTAAAGATGGTGAAAATAGGATGTTTTTATATTATTGACTTTTACCACAATAAAAACATTAGAAATTAATAAAATAAAGTAAATTTAAATTAAAAAGAAGATTGGGGCCTCTCAAGGATGAATTCTGACTTTGCTGTGAGGTGAGGAGGAGAAAGAGGGATGATAGACAGGGGTATCCATATCAAAGGTATCTGTATGACTCCTTGGGACAAGGGCTGGACCATTCAGCGATGCTTTAATATGGAACTGTGTATTGAGAATAAGGTGAAGCTAGTTAAGATGCAAACAACACCAGAGGGTTTATGAGGCATTCCCCATATAAGGGAACAAGGATAAGGTCTGCAAATTGAATGAATGGGGCCTCAACCCAATGCTCAGATGCTAAGTTCTTATGTCCTCTCTGTCACCCACTGGAGATCTTGGAACAAACATTGGAGGGAAAGTTGACTGTATGAGGGCTCTCCATCTAGAAGGTAATGGCAGGCATGTTTTGGTTATGTGATAACTGTGCTGGTTTTTAAATGAAATCACGCACTCTTTAGAAAATTTGTTGTTTAGTCACTATGTTGTGTCTGACACTTTTGCAACCCATGGACTGTAGCCTGCCAGGCTCCCCTGTCCTTGGGATTTCCCAGACAAAAATGCTGGAATGGGTTGCCATTTCCTTCTCCAGGGGATCTTCCCAATCCAAGGATTGAACCGGGTCTCCTGCATTGGCAGGCAGATGCTTTACACTTAGCCACGTGGGGAATCCCTTAGACAGTTACATTTCTGAATAAAAGCAAAGACTACTCAGGTCAGTCAAGAGGTATAGAGTTACATAATTGATTATTTTGGAATTATCTACTTCTGTTAACAGATTATTGCCCAGAGACATATTAATAAGTCTTTTGTTACCTGAGTGTTATTGACCAAAGATGTATCAATATGTTTTTAGAGAGGGATACAATTAACCTCACAGAGCCAAGTTGGTAGAGCTTAAAAATGATCAAGGGTTCATTATGCAACTTCTGATTATTGTTATCGTTCACATTTTGCTCTGCTAGATTTTTGTCCCAGCTTTGTATATATTATAAGCATAAAGTTTTTAAAAATGAAGCATTGCAAAATTTTGAGTGAAGAATTTTTGGTGATTTTCATGCAGATGCTTTCCCTGATTTTCTGATCAACATATATGTTCATGTCTCAGAGGATGATAGTTCTTCAGGGTATAGTTCTGATTCAGAAGAAGTGATTATTCAATTCAGTCGCTCAGTCGTGTCCGACTCTGCAACCCCATGAATCACAACACACCAGGCCTCCCTGTCCATCACAAACTCTCGGAGTTTACTCAAACTCATGCCCATCAAGTTGGTGATGCCATCCAGCCATCTCATCCTCTGTTGTCCCCTTCTCCTCCTGCTCCCAATCCCTCCCAGCATCAGGGTCTTTTCCAACGAGTCAACTCTTCGCATGAGGTAGCCAAAGTATTTGAGTTTCAGCTTCAGCATCAGTCCTTCCAATGAACACCCAGGACTTATCTCCTTCAGGATGGACTGGTTGGATCTCCTTACAGTCCAAGGGACTCTCAAGAGTCTTCTCCAACACCACAGTTCAAAAGCATCAATTTTTCGGTGCTTAGCTTTCTACACAGACCAACTCTCACATCCATACATGACCACTGGAAAAACCATAGCCTTGACCAGACGGACCTTTGTTGGCAAAGTAATGTCTCTGCTTTTTAATATGCTATCTAGGTTGGTCATCACTTTCCTTCCAAGGAGTAAGTGTCTTTTAATTTCATGACTGCAGTCACCATCTGCAGTGATTTGGGAGCCCCCAAAATTAAAGTCTGACACTGTTTCCACTGTCTCCCCATCTATTTCCCATGAGGTGATGGGACCAGATGCCATGATCTTAGTTTTCTGAATGTTAAGCTTTAAGCCAACTTTTTCCACTCTCCTCTTTCACTTTCATCAAGAGGCTTTTTAGTTCCTCTTCACTTTCTGCCATAAGGGTGGTATCATCTGCATAGCTGAGGTTATTGATATTTCTCCCAGCAATCTTGATTCCAGCTTGTGCTTCTTCCAGCCCAGCATTTCTCATGATGTACTCTGCATATAAGTTAAATAAGCAGGGTGATAATATACAGCCTTGACGTACTCCTTTTCCTATTGGGAACCAGTCTGTTGGTCCATGTCCAGTTCTAACCGTTGTTTCTTGACCTGCATACAGGTTTCTCAAGAAGCAGGTCAGGTGGTCTGGTATTCCCATCTCCTTCAGAATTTTCCACAGTTTATTGTGATCCACACAGTCAAAGGCTTTGGCACAGTCAGTAAAGCAGAAATAGATGTTTTTCTGGAACTCTCTTGCTTTTTGATGATCCAGCGGATGTAGGCAATTTGATCTCTGGTTCCTCTGCCTTTTCTTAAACCATCTTGAACATCTGGAAATTCATAGTTTGTGTATTACTGAAGTCTGCCTTTGAGAATTTTGAGCATTACCTTACTTGAGCATTACCTTATGCTCAAAATTTGAGCATAGCGTGTGAGATGAGTGCAATTGTGTGGTAGTTTGAACATTCTTTGGGATTGCCTTTCTTAGGGATTGGAATGAAAACTGACCTTTTCCAATACTATGGCCACTGCTGAGTTTTCCAAATTTGCTGGTATATTGAGTACAGCACTTTCACAGCATCATCTTTCAGAATTTGAAATAGCTCAACTGGAATTCCATTACATCCACTAGCTTTGTTCATAGTGATGCTTTCTGAGGCCCACTTGACTTCACATTCCAGGATGTCTGGCTCTCGGTGAGTGATCACACCATTGTGATTATCTGGGTCATGAAGATCTTTTTTGTACAGTTCTTCATGTATTTTTGCCACCTCTTCTTAATATTTTCTGCTTCTGTTAGGTCCATACAATTTCTGTCCTTTATTGAGCCCATTTTTGCATGAAATATTCCCTTGGTATCTCTAATTTTCTTGAAGAGATCTCTAGTCTTTCCCATTGTGTTGTTTTCCCCTATTCTTTGCACTGATCACTGAGGAAGGCTTTCTTATCTCTCCTGGTTATTCTTTGGAACTCTACATTCAAATGGGAATATCTTTCCTTTTTTCCTTTGCTTTTCGCTTTTCTTCATTTCACAGCTATTTGTTTGGCCTCCTCAGACAACCATTTTGCCTTTTTGCATTTCTTTTCCATGGGGATGGTCTTGATCCCTGTCTCCTATACTATGTCATGAACCTCTGTCCATAGTTCATCAGGCTCCCTGTCTATCAGATCTAGTCCGTTAAATCTATTTCTCACTTCCACTATATAGTCATAAGGGATTTGATTTAGGTCATACCTGGATGGTCTAGTGGTTATCCCTCGACGGTCGGGTCATGGTGGAGAGGTCTGACAGAATGTGGTCCACTGGAGAAGGGAATGGCAAACCACTTTAGTATTCTTGCCTTGAGAACCCCATGAACAGTATGAAAAGGCAAAATGATAGGATACTGAAAGAGGAACTCCCCAGGTCGATAGGTGCCCAATATGCTACTGGAGATCAGTGGAGAAATAACTCCAGAATGAATGAAGGGAAGGAGCCAAAGCGAAAACAATACCTAGTTGTGGATGGGACTGGTGATAGAAGCAAGGTCCGATGCTGTAAAGAGCAATATTGCATAGGAACCTGGAATGTTAGGTCCATGAATAAAGGCAAATTGGAAGTGGTCAAACAGGAGATGGCAAGAGTGAATGTCAACATTCTAGGAATCAGCGAACTAAAATGGACTGGAATGGGTGAATTTAACTCAGATGACCATTATATCTACTACTGTGGGCAGGAATCCCTTAGAAGAAATGGAGTAGCCCTCATAGTCAACATAAGAGTCCGAAATGCAGCACTTGGATGCAATCTCAAAAATGACAGAATGATCATTGTTCATTTTCAAGGCAAACCATTCAGCATCATGGTAATCCAAGCCTATGCCTCAACCAGTAACGCTGAAGAAGCTGAAGTTGAACAGTTCTATGAATACCTACAAGATCTTTTAGAACTAACACCCCCAAAAGATGTCCTTTTCATTATAGGGGACCGGAATGCAAAAGTAGGAAGTCAAGAAACACCTGGAGTAACAGGCAAATTTGGCCTTGGAATACGGAATGAAGCAGGGCAAAGGCTAATAGAGTTTTGCCAAGGGAACACACTAGTCATAGCAAACACTCTCTTCCAACAACACAAGAGAAGACTCTACACATGGACATCACCAGATGGTCAACACCGAAATCAGGTTGATTATATTCTTTGCAGCTAAAGATGGAGAAACTCTATACAGTCAGCAAAAACAAGATCGGGAGCTGACTGTGGCTCAGATCACGAACTCCTTATTGTCAAATTCAGATTTAAACTGAAGTGAATATTAGGCCAACAAAAAGACAAAAATCCTTAGTGACTGACTCTGACATGGAAAGTGAATGTGAAAATGAAACTCTTGGGACTGGAGAAAGCTCCTTTGCTTCTACGGAAGAGTGGATTCAAGGCAACATTTCATGAGAATTAGACTTTACATGGGTGACAGGTGTAACTGCTGAATGTAATGACCTGCGAAGTGTTAGTGAAATAACAGAGTTAATTTTTGGCTGGCCAAAATAAAAATCAGGAAAGGACTCAGTTTCTGCAAAAATCTGCTGACCAGTAAAGAGTTAGATTAGGGAAGCCCTTCTGCCGTGGTTGGGGTGTGTGTTGTGGAAGAGGAGAGCTGGGCTTTCAGCTCAGGTTGGTGTCTCATCTCTAAACACAAGATAAAAATATATACATCTCCTAGTATAACTCTAGGAATTACAGGGGATTTTACATACAAAACACATAGTATGGCACTAAGTAAAGAGTAACATGTGCTGTACCTACAGTACATGGTAAAATAAAGTATCAGCATTAATTTTATTTGTTCAAGCATTGTGGGATTTTTTTGTCTTTTGTAAAAATTAATTTTATTTTATCATATGTCTATATTGCTATGTATTTTTCTCACACCTTGACAATAAAAAAATCTAAAATTTTTCTGTTCAGTTAATAATCTCAGCAAGCATTATTTTGGTTCAGACACAGGGTAATGACTCGAGATAATAGAATCAGTTTGTTTCAGCAAAATTTATTCCCAACAAAGCAATGAAGGGTGGTGGGTGGGGGGAGCGTCCACTGCTGAGATAAAATATGTTAAGATATCAAGTGGTAGACGAAACTTGGAATAATTTTGTGAGAAAATGATTTCATTAAAATTTAAAATGTCATAATATGCTTTTAACAGGAAAGAAGAAAGCATTACAAGTTTTTGAAGGTTATTTTTCTCCCTTTTCAAGGTGTTGATAAGCTGCTTAAACTTCAGGTGAAACCCTGAGCCAATTGCTACTCGCAAAATCAGGCAAGTTGGCCGGGGTTTGCCCCACAGGTGCTCTTTCCCGTGTGATGTGAAATTCCTTCTGGGTCAGCCTTCCATCCACAAGCCCCAAGTCTCCATTTGTGAATGGTGAGATAAGAGCTGCCCTCTGACAGATTACGAGCTGCGGTGAAAGTAAAAGAAAATACTTTGGGTTTCTTTCTTCAAAGTCATGTTTGACTATTCTTGAAAGATTTCCCCAGCCCTTCTGTGGGTTCAGATTGGACGACCTAAACTGAATCCTGAATCTTTTCCGTTGAACAGAACCGTTGCCTTGCGTGAGTAACTTCACAAATGTTTTCTCTAAAGGGCCAGATAGTAGATGTTTTTGCTCTGTGGGTCATTTGGTCTCTGTCACAAATAATCAACTCTGCAGTTGTCATACAAAAGCAGCAGAAGACAAAGCCCAAACGAATGGGTGTGATCGAGTTCCAAAAAGCATTACTCAACCACACTGGCGATGGGCAGGATTTGGTCTCCTGCCTGTAGCGTGCTGACCTTTCAGCTATACCATTCGTGAATTCTAGGTGCTTCTATCGAGCCATTCTTTGGATCTGTGATGGTTATTTCTATCAACCTGGCTGGGCTAGAGTACCCGGTTATTTAATCACACATTAATCTAAGTGCTGCTGTGAAAGGTATTTGGTATGTTTGATATGACATGGCATCTATAGTCCACTGCCTGTAAGGAAAGGAGATTATCTCAGTAACGTGGGTGGGCTTCATCCCATCCGTTGAAAGCTTTAAAAGGGAAAAACCAAACCCTGAAGGTTCCCCTAGGAAGAAATAATTTTGCCTCAACACTGCGATACCAATCTCTACCTAAATTTCTAAACATTTTTTTCCCACCCTGAAGATTTGATCTCCTTTACTGTGTTATTTTCTTTACATATTCATTGGTTTACTCAACTATCTACCCATCCGTCCACCTACCTATCCATCCACCTGTTCGCCTGTCCATTCTTCCAACAATCTCGTCCATCATGGTAAGCCAGTCCACAGCTATTAAAACCAGAATCCTTGAAGGCAGGCCAGCCTCCTGTTTTTGCTTCTGAAACATATTTCCTTCCCATCATCCACCTTAATTTCAGGCTCCGTCCTACTCCGAGCCCCCTCTGTGGTCTGCACCTCATCAGTTTACCTGCTCAGGTGCAGCACGCCTGTGCATGAAATATGTTAGATAGCAAGCCTTTACTGATTTTATGTGCCTTATTTACTTTTTTGAGTTGAACCATGACTGATTTGCAGTGTTGGGCCAGTCTCTTCCATTCAGTACCTTGCTTACTTTGCTTACTTTAGTTCCAAAAGGTAATCTGGTGAAGATGAGACACTGCCTCAATTTCCTCTTTACACAGTCAAGACAAAGTTCCTTCCCTCAGCCTCCCTGCCAAACTCACTGTGAGACTCAAAGAGACAGCAGTGGTGGAGAACCCAACCTTGTACGAAAAAGTCCAAAGTATAATTTTTCTCCTGGTTCTGTCTGAACCTGCTTTTCATGTCACAGTGAGATTTGAAACCCATGTGAACCAAAATCATGTTTTTGTCTTTTGAAAAAGCTCATATCTAAAGATAAAGAAGAATAGCAATCATTACCACTGTACCCTATGATTTTATATTCATATATTATACAGAATGCTTTTAAAAATAAAAACGAGTTGGTATTTGTATGTTTGTGTGCGTGTATGTGCATGCGCTCAGTCGTGTCTGACTCTTTACAGCCCTTTGGACTGTAGCCCACCAGGCTCCTCTGTTCAAGGGATTCTCCAGGCAAGAAAACCTGAATGGGTTGCCTTTCCTTTTCCAGGGGGTCTTCCCGACCCAAGGATCGAACCTGCATCTCCTTCATTGGCAGACCAATTCTTTACCCACTGATCCATCGGGGAAGCCCATTTATGTTTAGGAGCTCTAAATTTTCTCTCCTAGAACTTCCTCTTCTGAATTCTTGCCTCCTTTATCTACCCGTCCACCACTGATATGTATTCGGCACAGTTACATTGCACAAAATTGAATAAAAATGTCCATGGGTATCACCATGAAAAGTGAGAAAAAGAGAAAAAAAATTATCCCCCTACTCTTTCAGTAGAGGGGTCATAGATCAACTCACATATTGGCAGATAACCTTGTTCTTTCAAGCGACTTGCGGAGGATGGTAATGTTGTCCTCCCTGAAGATAATAAGGAACTGATCATTAATCACTAACCTTGTAAAATAATTTCTTTAAAAGAACTTTTAAAGGTAGATTTTAAAATAATATTCCAAGAAATGTGTGTACCTACTTGCTCAGTACTCTGGTTAAACTCACTCACTTGACTCTAGTTGTCTCCAATCTGGTTCAGGCGGGTCTTTCATGGGCTTTTGGTTTCTGGAAACTTCTTCATAACTTCCCACACATTCTTGACTGGGAGAGGAGGGTGACGGTGCGTCAGTAGGGAATGTGCCTGAGAGTAAAGAGACGCCCTAGTTACGAGAAAAGTGACATCATAGCTGGTCAGGAAGGTGAAAATTAAGGCTGGTGGAACATCACCTTCTCCAGCTCATGGCAGGACCAGGAGGCCAGCCCATTGGGACAGACCCTTACTCTTCAACCATCACCTTGTGATGTCAGAGATGGGGATCTCTTCCTGAGAGCTCTACCCCTTGTGCAGGGGGGTGAGTCCTCCTTTATTAGACCTCCTTTCCTGCAGTCTGACAGTCACCCACCAAACACCTGCCCCTGCCCCCCGGCTTTAACTCAGAGTGTGGGTTATTAAGGGCTTCCTTGGTGGCTTATGGGTAGAGCATCTGCCTCCAAAGCAGGAGACCTGGGTTCAATCCCTGGAAGATCCCCTGGAGAGGGAAATGACAACTTGCTCCAGCATTCTTGTCTGGGAAATCCCAATGGACAGAGGAGCCTGGCAGGCTACAGTCCATGGGGTCACAAAGAACCAGACACCACCTAGCCATATAAGACAGGGTGTGAAGGCCAGGCCTGGGGGGTAAGGGGGGGTGGTAGTACCTGTGCAGCACAGGTGATGCTCAGCTATCCTTCTCCCTGAACCAAGGGGAGCCTGGCCTGGTCTGTGCCCTGCCTCCTGCCTGGGTGAAGGGTCCTTATCCTTAACAAGAGAACAGGTTACAACCCCCCACTGGGCCTCAGTTTCTCTTCAAGCATCTTCCTTCTCCTGGTCTCAGGAAGCTTCTGGTTTCCTTCAAGAAGCAAGTGTGTTGAGTCTTTTAAACTCCTAGCCCCCAGATCTTGCCACTCAGGCCTGGGAAAGGGTGGAAGATGGCCTAAGTTCTACCTTCAGATGTGCCAGCTCCCCTCCTCTTCCACTCTTCCTGGCCTGGGCTCACCCGGGAATGGACGTCTCTGTTCCTTGGGTTCCTGGGTGCTGGCAGCTCCCAGTCTGTGTTCACTACTTACTGCCACACAGAAAGGGTCACACTAGTAGGGCGAGCTACCAAAATGTGGAATAAATCGGCTTTTTGCAAACCAGACTCCTAGGTTGTTGCTCAGTCGCTCAGTTGTGTCCGCCTCTTTGGGGCCCCATGGACAGCAGCACGCCCGCTTTCCCTGTCCCTCACTACCTCCCCAAGTTTGCTCAAATTCACATCCATTGAGTGATGCCATCCAACCATCCCATCCTCTGTCACCCCCTTCTCCTCCTGCCTTCAATCTTTCCTAGCATCAGGGTCTGTTCTTCACAAGACTCCTTAGAGTCCTGCTCTACTTTCTCCCTTGAATATTTAGAAGCACAGCACTCCATGGCATTTTTCAGCAGCAACGGTGTCGGGAAAGATGGCCTATTTTGTCTATGAGAACTTGGATTTCAGGTAGTGAAAATCCCATGTAAACAGAAAGTTGTATTGGAATTTTGTTCATTTTCTACATTTAAAAAATATTTTAATTTTTATTAGAATAGAGTTTCTTTACAATGTTGATAGTTTCTGTTGTGCACACATACCCCTGCTTCCTTGGATTTCCTTCCCGTTTAGGTCTCACAGGGCATTGAATAGAGTTCCCTGTGCTATGCAGTAGGTTCTCATTAGTTATCTGTTTACATATAAGAGTGTATATACGTCAACCCCAATATCCCAATTCTTCTCACCCCTCCCTTTTCCCCTTGATATCCAATACATTTGTTTTATACAAATCAATCAATGTGATGCACCATTTTAACAAACTGAAGAATAAAAACCATATGGTCATCTCAAGAGATGCATAGAAAGCTTTTGACAAAATTCAACATCCATTTATGATTAAAAACTCTCCAGAAAGTGGGCATAGGGGGAATCTTCCTTAATTTTTAGATGTTTCATTTATGATATCGAGGAAAGCTGTGCCAAAATCTGATTTGATGTACCTTCCTGTCTATATTTCAGGTGACACAGCTGCTCGTAGCATGGGGGTGGATTTCAGTCTGCACTGTCCCGGTGTGCAAAGATGATATTTTTTTGTTCTTCTATAATTTACATTTGTGACTCCATTGCATTGGAGTGGTGGAAATGCTTGCCAGCTTGGCTTATCTCAACATTTCTGGGGTTGTAGTTAAGTTCTAGGAGGATTGTAAGAGAAGATAAGAGAGAGTTTGTAACACCCAGTGCTTGAATGTCTAGAGTCCTCAGCATCTCTTCTAATAGCACTGCATCATCCCCTATCTCTGTACATCTGATGACTGTGTTACATCTGTACCCAGGATTGGTTCTGCCTCTTCCACACACATTGGACCAGAGCAACCCCATGAGGCTCAGTGGGTGACTTCCATGCCACTTGACTGCACACAGTGCTCTGCTGTCCTGCATCTCACTGGTCTCCCACGAGCCCTGCAGGGCTGCTTTAGTTCTCCCAGCACGACACCCTGAATGGGCACTTCTACTCTGGGTCCTTGTGGGTGTTGCTATTCAGTCACTCAGTCTCGTCCAACTCTTGGCCACCCCACAGACTGTAGTCTGCCAGGCTCCTCTGTCCATGGGGTTTCCCAGGCAAGAATACTGAAGTGGGTTGCCATTTCCTTCTCCAGAGGATCTTCCTGACCCAGGGAGCGAACCTGGATCAAACCTGGGTCTCCTGCATTGGCAGGCAGAGTCTTAACCACTGAACCACTGGGCTGCTTGCTTATCCTCCACGTGGAGCCAGATGCAAACCCTCAGTCACTCTGGAATCCTTGTCCTCAGGCCTGAGGGTCAGATCAGGGGAAGAAGAGGTGACCTCCTTTGCTCAAAGCCTTCCCAGCATCTTAGGTCTTGTTGGTTTTATGATGATTGTTCTCGCTCCAGCCTGGGGATGTTTATTGTTCCCAGGCAGCAAGGGTGGGCAAGCTTTTTTATTTGGAACCTAAACTTGTAAATCCTAAAGTCGTTACAGGATTTCTGCTATGACCTAACTTCCCTGAACTCCTGAATTCTGCTTTTTTTTTGTTTCCCTGAGAGTGAAAGTGTAAAAAGTCCAAGCAAATATGGAAGAGTCATGTCAGTTAATACTGAAATGTTTTATTTGAGACCAAGACTTTCTCTTTTTCATCAACTCTATTCATTAAATGACCATTTCTTGAACATCTGCTTTCTGATAGAAATGTACTTAGGTCTTAGAAGGCGTAAGTGAATATAACACAGTACCTATCTCTTTAAGGCCTAATGATTCAGAAAGGTGATGGAAAAAAATGAGCTGCCTCGGGGTGAGAAGCTTGATAATAGGGTGTAGATAAAGCACTTTGATAGCGCTGGTGAGGTCACCAGAGGCTACTGGAGCACCTGCCTTGTTTCTCGGGTATCATTTGGAGCTCAGGAATCGCTGTGTCCAGAATGTAAAATGACTGCTTCACCACTGATGTGAAGCAATTGGGTCATCCTTTCCAAAGTGATGGAGCAAGACAATTGGTAGGTCCTATTTTAAACATTGAAAATCTGTCCGTCAGCTGCTCATGGTTGAGAAGAAAAGCTTCATCTGTAGGTAGTACACCAGTGTGGAGACAGGTCTTCTATGGGGAAGGCATCCCACTGATGAATGCTCTCTTATCAAAAGAAAAATCACTGAATTTTTGGCTCAGCAATTAAGTAAGATGCCTTCCTGCTTAGCCCCTCTGTTTAGAAGTTCCACTTTTAAATTTGGAAAATGTACAAGAGAGGTTGCCCCCTGGGGGGCTCTAGGATTCCTTTAACAGGTTCACCCCATTCTCTCAAGAGTCCTCTCTCCACTGCTATGAACACCACATGTTCAGGTGACTCAGTGAACCAGGAGCCCATTGGCTCCTGGATTGGAAAAATGAATACTGTTAAGATGTTCGCACTACCCAATGTCATCAACAGATTCAATGCAATTCCTATCAAAATTCCAGAGGCACTTTTCACAGAAATACAATCCTAAATCTTATCAATACTAAATCACACTAGCATGTCCAAATGGATCACCCCCACAAAATGTCTCCCTGACTCCAGGGCTTAAGGCATATCTTCTGGGGATTCTGTAAGTCTGAATTTATTGATCTTATCACTGCTCTGGAAGAATTACATTGCAGACGGTAATTTTTTCCCAAAATTTTTAAGTCTTCCGAGAGGAGTTTCTCCAAACCATGTACAATTCTTTGCCCAGTGACTAACCAGGTGGCCACACGTGGTACGCACTGAGGATGTGGTTGGCACATCCGTGGACGCTTACTTGTAAAACTCCCTCAAGGAAGTTCTGGAGAAATACGGTCCTTCTCATACTCCGCCTGACTTCATGGTATCAGGAACTTGCCAGGTACAACCTGTGTTCTCCACAAGGATATAATTTGAGTCCATGGTTCACCTGAACTTGCTGAGTCTTGTCAGGAGAGCTGTCTAAGAACAACAGAAAGACTACATTTATAGTCCATCCATGGTGTGGCAGAATTTAAATCATTTTTTTTTCCTTTAGAAATAAAATTGGGGAAAAAATTTCTTTTTGCATATAGTTTATTTATATTCTATCTTTTTGCCAAGGAAGATAGAAAATGGCTTAAGAAGATACAATATTTCAACATAATAAAAAATTTAGGAATATCTAAAAGAAGCATTTTTCAAAAGCCAAATAAAGGAGAAGCTTCTGAAGCTAAAATAGAGCCAGAGGGAGGGTCTCCTAGCAGGTCAGACAGCCTTAGCCATAGTAGGGGGTGAGCTGCAAGTTTAGTTCTGGCCCCAATGTGGGTTAAAAGAAGACTCAAATGAAATCAGACTCAGAGTTGAGTTTCAAAAAGGCATAGACTGGTCAGGAGAGTATCTGCTCTCCTGACACTCAGGGAAAAGCTATTCTCCCTTAAGTCTTCACAGGGAAGGCTTTCTGCAAAAGGATGAATGTGATTCTCAATCACGAGCCTGCCAGAGAGTCTGAGATATGCCCTAAGTCCACAGGTCAGAGGTCATCCCAAAGGGACGAAGGAAAAAAGACGTGGATGCTCTGCCTTATTTCATTGACGCTCTTCTCAGGGTTACTCTCTTGGGTCTCTACACTGTCTTTCTTTATCTCTGAATCCAATATAAAATCTTCCTCTCAGAGCACTACTTTTACCCCAAAATGTGTTTTATTTTTCAAATACAATTGCAAGTGATAAGTTTGTATATAAGCAGGGAGTGTGAAATTCTGTCTTTCTCAGATGTTCTGTTAAAAAGAGTCAAGTAATCTATGTGCACTTGTTGTTCAATGGCTAAGTCGTGTACGACTCTTTGCGGCTCCGTGGATTGCAGCACTCCAGGCTTCCCTGTCCTTCACTATCTCCCAGAGTTTGCTCAAATTCATGTCCAGTGAATCGACGATGCCATCCAGTCATCTCATCCTCTATTGCCCACTTCTCTTCCTGCCCTCAGTCTTTCCCTGCATCAGGGTCATTTTCAATGAGTTGGCTCTTTGCATCAGGTGGTCAAAGTATCGGAGCTTCAGCGTCAAGACCAGTCCTTCCAATGAATATTCAGGTCGATTTCCTTTAAGATTGAATGGTTTGATCTCCATGCTGTCCAAGGGACTCTCAAGAGTCTTCTCCAGCACTACAGTTTGAAAGCATCAATTCTTTGGCGCTCAGCCTTCTTTATGGTCCAATTATGTGCACTGCATGTACGTAAAACAGGTAGCTAGTGGGAAGCAGCTGTGTAGCACAGGGAGCTCAGCTCGGGGCTCCGTGATGACCTAGACGGGTGGGATGGGGGTTGGGAGGGTGGCCCAGGAGGGAGGGCATACATGAAGACTTACAGCCGATTTACTTTGCTGTATAGCAGACACGAACATTGGAAAGCAACTATGTATGCATGCTAAGTTGCTTCAGTTGCGTCTGACTCTTTGCCATCCTATGGATCCTCTGTCCACGGGATTCTCCAGGCAAGAATACTGAATGCCCTCCTCCAGAAGATCTTCCCCACCCAGAGATCAAATCCACATCTCATTATGTTTCCTACACCTCCCTCCGAAAAAGTTAGGTGAAGAGAGGACCCCAGGGCACTGATTTGCAGATGTCTCCGTGGAGATCCAGCCCTGACTTACCTGAGGCCCAGGCGCATGCAGAGGATGAAGGGAGTGGCCGATTTCTGACCCCTGGTCTCCTTCAGTTGTCCTGAAGGCGCCTGACACTGACCGCATTGTGGGCTGGAATCAGCATGTGTTCCGTGTGGCGGTTCAGGGCATCCCACTCACACATGGATGTCTCTTCACCCCGAGACAGGGAGGGGGAGTCTCTGCCCTGCAGATGCCTGTGTTTCTTTTCTTTATAAATTGTCTTTCTTTTTAATGACATAAACCCCAAGGATTTTCCTGGGCATGGCCCTCTTGCTGGAGGACCCCAGGCAGGTTGGTCAGGCTCCACCCCAGGACCATCATAGCTGATGGGTGGGGTCATACCTGCCAAGTGGGGTCATCCCTGATAGGGGGTCCGGCAGCTGTGAGAGCAGGCGGAGGTCTCCCCATTGTTCCTAGTGAGGCAGCAGAATTTGGTGGGGCATTCTTAGGGGTTGAGAAACCTAGGCCAGGAGAAGGAAAGGGGCTGAGTATTGTCACAAACTCTGGGCCAAAGCCCAGCTCCAAAACAGCGTCTCCCAACTGGGGCTAATCTTGCTGCCCAAGGGACTTCTGTCAGCAGAGAGTTTTCGTGACCATGACCTCGAGCATCCTACTGGCATGTACTGGCCAGGGGTGTTGCTCAGCATCCCACAAAGCACAGGGCAGCCCCACAGACAAGAATTATCCAGCTCACAATGCTGGCAGCACAGAAGATCAGAAATGGCTCCAGAGGAAGCAGAGAGAAAACTGGGCCACTAAGTGGGGCATTTAGTGCAGAGACACACAGAGGACAATGAGCAAGTCACGGGAGCAGGAGGGCCCCAAATGCCAAAGTTCTTTTTAAAAAACCTTTTTATTTTGTATTGGGATATAGCCGACTAACAAACAATGTTGTGGCAGTTTCAGATGAACAGCAAAGGAATCAGCCATCAGAGAAGCTGGTACCAGGCACATATGACCCAATGGTGAGTGAGACTGTTAGTCACTCAGTCGTGTCCAGCTCCTTGTGACCCCATGGGTTGGAGCCCGCCAGGCTCCTCTCTCCCTGGGGAGTCTCCAGGCAAGAATACTGGAGTGGGTTGCCATGCCCTCCTCCAGGGGACCTTCCCGACCCAGGGATCAAACCTGCATCTCTTATGTCTCCTGCGTCGGCAAACAAGTTCTTTGCCAGTGATGCCGCATATTGATATGTAAATTTTTGCATATATATATATATTTATAAATATATATAAGGAACAATGTTTTCTACATCTTTGTACAACTGCCAGAGTCACTTATATATAATATCTGTGATGACTGGCATTTTTATGTCAAAACTACTTACTATGTTCCAGTTGAAGTCTATAATTTACAGCATGTCTATTTTTTCTATCATTTCAATACAATCAGTAAATCTTCCATGTGTAGTAATGGAGTTGCTTTTCACACAATTGCATCTTCTCCTGTGCCATACTTATTTACCATGAGCTACTTCTCTCATACAATCAAAGCAAGGAGAAGTATTTGATTTGTGTATTTTAAACTGTATGTCACACCTAACCTGATCTCTTAGGAGCCTTATATGTCTCTTTTGAATTGTATTAAACATATAGGAGCAGATCACTTTTTCTCCAAAAAAGAGGAGATACATGTATACCTTTAGCTAATTCACTTTGCTGTACATAAAAAAACTAATACAACATTGTAGAGCAGATGTACTCCAATAAAAATTTAAAAATAAAAAATATTGAAGCTCAGCAGATCCCCGGTGATAGTCAGGAGAAAGTGACCGAATCAGAGACTTGGCAATGGCAGACTCTCCTCCAAGTGATTTCAGATGCTGCCGTTTCTTATCAGAAGTAAGTTGCCTCTTAGAAGAGCACATGGAATTACTCAAAGTTCAAAGCCTAGAATGTTTCTCAATTTAGTTGAAATCACACGTTATTTATAATGTCTGTATAGCTCGCAATGATATGTAAGCATTAAAGTTTATCTGAACGTGAAAGAGAAAGTCATTCAGTCTTGTCTGACTCTGTGACCCCATGGATAATGCAGTGGAGAAGGCAATGGCACCCTACTCCAGCACTCTTGCCTGGAAAATGCCATGGGCAGAGGAGTCTGGTAGGCTGCAGTCCATGGGATCGCAAAGAGTCAGACACGACTGAGCAACTTCACTTTCACTTGTCACTTTCATGCATTGGAGAAGGAAATGGCAACCCTCTCCAGTGTTCTTGCCTGGAGAATCCCAGGGACGGGGAAGCCTGGTGGGCTGCTGTCTGTGGGGTTGCACAGAGTCAGACACGACCGAAGCGACTTAGCAGTGGCAGCAGCAGGACAATGCAGTCCATAGAATTCTCCAGGCCAGAATACTGGAATGGGTAGATTTTCCCTTCTCCAAGGGATCTTCCCAACCCCGGGATCAAGCCCAGGTTTCCTGCATGGCAGGCAGATTCTTTACCAGCTGAGTCACAAGGGAAACCCTTTATCTATTGACTTTCTATTGGGATAGACGCAGAATTAGTTCAGACACACTCTGCCTTCCCTGTCTGCACCCTTCCAGTAGAGCTTTGCTACTCACTGCAGTGAATAGTGGGCGATTGCACTTTACAGTGAAGACACAAGTGTGGTAAAGATGCAATCTCTCTCCTTCATGAAGTTTAATCACAGTTGGAGGAAACATGTGAAAATCAGCAACTCCCTTACCACAGGATAACTTCTGAGAGAGAGGTGTTCACAGAGAATAGACAAGATTCTCCCCAAAATGCTTAAGTCAAGTTTTAAAGGATGAGCAGAGTTTGCCAAAAAATCAGAAGTGGTGGTGTGGTGAGTGAAAGGATAGAGATATTAGACTTTAAGCAGGACATTCGCAAGAGTTCTAATGCTAGAGAGAGGACGAGCTATTCAAAGGACCCCACTGAGAAGGGATTTAGTAAAACAATCCACGTACAATACCTCCACAATACTTTGGTCACCCGATGCGAAGAGATAACTCATTAGAAAAGGCCCTGATGCTGGGGAAATATTGAAGGCAGGAGGAGAAGAGAAGACAGAGGATGAGATGGTTGGATGGCATCACCGACTCAGTGGGCATGAGTTTGAGCAAGCTCTGGGAGTTGGTGATGGACAGGGAAGCCTGGCGTGGTCCATGGGGTTGGAAAGAGTCAGACACAACTGATCGATAAACAACAATGACACTTAGACACTAAGCATAGTACCTGACAAATGACACCTGATAAATGTGGGGTGAAGGTTTGGTGGTGATTTGGGGTGATGATAATTTTGTTGTTGCTGGCGGTTGTTGTTGGTGGGGATGTTGGTGTCAATTTTGTTGTGGTCAGTGGATGCCGTGGTGGTCTTGTTGTTGCTGAGAGATATTTTCGGGGTGGTTTTGCTATTTTTGGTGGTGGCGGTAGTCATGGTAGACTTATCATTGCTGGTTTTGTTGTCGCTGGTGTTTGCATAGTTTTTGGTGGTGGTGCTGCTGCTGGAGATTTTGCTGTTGCTGATCATGGTGTTGGTGGTGGTTGTGATGGTCAGTAAGGAACTGTCCATGGCAGGAGTGATAATAAGAGTGATAAGAGTGATTAGAGTTGAGATTGGGCTCACCTCTTTAATTTGATTGTCTTCTGTTCCTAAGAAGTGTTTTGTTGGGCCTCTGTAATGCAATGGGAAGATGAGTAATGCAATTTTGTCCCTCAGAGTCCACAATGACAGCAGACTCTCCCTTTGGGAAAAGATCACAGGCCCATAGTAATTAGATGCTAAAATACTGGTGCCTTGGAGCTATCGATCTCATCATCTTTTGACAGAGAAGAGGCACAGTCTTCATGGCAACGGCAGAGAATCACTGAAACTACCCCCCAGATTTAAAACTGTCACTCCATCTGCAAGCTGAACTGGCAAATGTGGAACCCCAGGACGGCAGTTGGTGGCAAGCTCCCAAATGCCAATTTGACCCCAGACTGAAATATTTCTGTGCACACTCTGATTTCCACCCTGCTCTCCCTCACCTCCATCTGCTTGGGAGGCCTGTTGCCCATCTGAGAACTGGGCAAATCTTTATTGTGCTGCAGAGGCACACCGTGGTAGAGGGCTGCATGGGGCTATCTCAGAGCCTGAATGACCGTCTCTGAGCCAACGGTGTAGGCATGGCCGAGTCAGTGGCAACTGGCTAGGGTCTCATCTGGAATGATAAGGGCAGCCATACTCCAAGCATCCATTCTCCAGCCTTGACATCACTGTGGGCTGTGAATATGCTTGCTCACTCACAATGTGCTTTCGATATTTGGAGTACTAGGTGGTATCTCTCTATAGTAAGCATAGGCGGTTGTGTGGGGGATTCAGTTCAGCAGAAGATAACATAGGCAATACAAAGAAAGAAGACAGGACCACAGGTATTGGGTACCCAGGGAAAGAAGGTGGGAACTTAAAGGTTTGCTTTGCAAATCTGAGGCCAACCCACAACGATGAGGCTTAGCACTTTTATTTTTTTCAATAGAATCCTGCACAATAGCCACAGCTTAAAAGGCAAGTGCAGTGTTTTGGCAAGAAAGCCATCCATTGGGTTTCTCCATGAAAGTGAAAATCGCTCAGTTCTGTCTGACTCTTTGTGACCCCATGGACTATACAGTTCATGGAATTCTCCTGGGCAGAATACTGGAGTGGGTAGCCTTTCCCTTCTCCAGGGGATCTTCCCAACCTAGGGATCGAACCCAGGTCTCCTGCTGAGAGCTGCAGTTTCAATCTTTGCACCTCTTGGAGATTAAACCCAAACTTTATTATAGTGTTTGGTACAATGAAGATGTATAAGTTAGCAATTTGTTGCAGAAAAAAATTACACCGGGACTTCCCTGGTGGTCCAGTGGTTGAGAATCTGCCTGCCAATGCAGGGTATATAGGTTCAGTCCCTGGCTGGGGAATTAAGATCTGACAAGTTGGGGGGCAACCTAGACTACACACTGGGACTACTGCCCTTGACTCTCTGCAGCCTGCACCTCACCACTAGAGGAGCCCTGGAGAAGCCCGAGCTCCACATCCAAAGATTCCTGAATGCCTCAACTAAGACCTGATGCATCCAAATAAGTAAAATAAGTAAGACACAGAGATGTAGTGTACATATAAAAAATTTTGCTGACTCTACCCCTTGGCTGTGGGTTTGGGGGTCTTGGTTCCTCTCTGGCGGTTGGCTGGAGGCAATCATCATTTCCTTGGCCCTTCAGCTCACGAAAGGGCAGCTGTTTCAGCAGAGCAAACAAACTAGAAGAGCCAAAGAGAGAGAAAGTGAAAACAGGGGGAAAGCGGTTTTGTTCAGCAGTCTCAGTGCCATATTGCCATTCTTGCTGGACGCTGCTCTTTAGAAGCAAGTGATGTCCAGCTCACACACAAGGGGAGGAGGTTACACAAAGAGGCTAAAAATTGTCAAAATTTGATCTGTCAAAATTGAGGAACACATCTGTACTAAATGAGGAAAAAAGAGGAAAAAAAATAGTAACACCCAAACTATGATGATGATAATGCTTTTTGTTGAACATTTTCTTAAGGTGTTATTTATTCAGTGCCTACTGTGGGTTAGTTAGGACACTAAGAGCTTTTAAAAGAGTCCTTTGTTTCACTCTTACAGAACCCTGTGAGTCTAGGATTGGCTGTATTTTATGGATGAAGTATAGTCTTGGAGGCATTAAGATGACAAAGCTAATTAGCAGCATCAAGGTTGTAACCCAGCCTAACTCCAGAGCATCTGGTTTTAGCCCCTAGGCTTCACAGCTTCTCCATACTTCTGGTTTTAGAACATGCTCTGATAGGCAATTTTATTCTGGATCATTTTTAAAAATGCATTTGAAAATGTATGTAGCCTTTGTATCAAACATACTATTCTCAGGAGGACCCCCAGGGAGCCACGTGGGATTCCATATTACGGAAAGCTGCCTTGTTCTTTGCTGGTGTATATTGCTCCTAGATTGTCGGAGAATTTTTGCCAAAGCTTGTTTTATTAGCTATCGATATGAGCAGATTACACATTGGTAGGGAAAACCTCACACTCTGGGTTCTTGCTTAGGACCGCCAGGCAGTCAGGGGCAGGGGGAGCAGGGGGAACGGGGGAAAAGGTTGTGGGGGGTAACACACAGAGGTCCCAGTGGAGCCAACCCATCACGTGTAGGGTCGAGGGCTGCACATACCCAAGGGCACTGCAAATGATGGCGGCAGGAGAAGGGGGACAGCACCCCCTCAAGTTCAGTGTGACCCACCCCTGCAGCTCCCCAGAAATGCAAAAATCTTAGAGAATAGAAGATCTGGCTTTCCATCCCAAAGAAGGAAGGCCTTTAAAACCCCCATGCTGGATTTCTCCGGTGGTCCAGTGGTTAAGTATTGGCCTACCAATGCAGG
This sequence comes from Muntiacus reevesi, assembly GCF_963930625.1. Lineage (NCBI taxonomy): Eukaryota > Metazoa > Chordata > Mammalia > Artiodactyla > Cervidae > Muntiacus > Muntiacus reevesi. The sequence continues at coordinate 8,137,681 of NC_089262.1, read as the reverse complement.
TTTGATCTCTAGTCAGGGAAGATTACACATGCCAAGGGTCAACTTAAGCCCAAGCAGCACAACTGTTGAGCCTGTGATCTACAAGAGAAGCCATAGCAATGAGAAGCCCGAGCATTTGCATCTAGAGAGCAGCCCCTGCTCACCACAACTAGAGAAAGCCTGCATGAAGCAACCAAATTCCAGTCTAGCCAAAAAAAAAACAAACAAACAAACAAACAAACAAACAAAAACCCCACATAATGGACATTTCAGGTGAACTGTTTCTGCCTGCCCACTCCTGACACCTGTGCTTACCTATGTCCCCACCAAGAACACAGGTCGGTCCCCAGGTGGCTCCTCCCTGGGATACCTGGATGCTTCTGTTGCCATGGTCTCAGTTGCAGCAACCCTCACCAAGAGCCAGTTGAGACAAATGGTTTCATCCTTTTACTTCCAGAGACTTCCAGGTGCACCCTTCCCTGTGGCTGTGGCTGCCACTAGTGAGCTCTGGCCGTTCTAACCTCTAATGGCAGAGCATCCTTCTCAGTCCCTTGACTGAGTTTGACGCTCTGATTTTCTTTAACAAATGGGATGTGAGTAGGAAGGACAGTGAGCTGGTTTGGGGGCCCAGGACTCCAGAGACATTACATATATCCATTTGCTTCCTTGCCTCCTGCGATTGATGTAAGAGCGTGATCCAGTCAACCCACAGCTCCATGGCAGATGAGAAACACGTGGAGCAGAGGCAGAGTAGCCTGCAGCTTAGAGCACAGTCAGAAAACCTCCACCAAGTCCTGAGATGCTGCCTCTCAGGCTTGAAGTCCTAAAACTTTATGTCGAATAAGGAGACTCAACAACAAAAAAGAAAGAAAATCTCCACCAAGATCAGCCAAACCCTGCCAAGTCGCAGACCCATAAGAGTAAATGCTTTTTGTTGAATGCTACAATTGGACCATAAAGAAAGCTGAGGGCCGAAGAACTGATGCTTCTTTCAAACTGTGGTGCTGGAGAAGACTCTGGAGAGTCCCTTGGACAGCAAGGAGATCCAATCATTCAATCCTAAAGAAAATCAACCCTGAATATTCACTGGGAGGACTGATGCTGAAGCTCCAATACTTTGGTCACCTGATGCAAAGACCCAACTCATTGAAAAAGACCCGGATGCTGGGAAATCATGAGGGCGAGAGGATAAGTGGGCAACAGAAGATGAGATGGGTGGATGGCATCACTGACTTAATGGATGAGTTTGAGCAAACTCCGGGAGAGGGTAAAGGACAGGGAAGCATGGTGTGCTGCAGTCTGTGGGTTCCAAAGAGTTGGACACGACTAAGCAACTGAACAACAGTGATCGTGTAGTTGTTTGTTACACAGCAAGACTTAAATGATATAGTAGGTTCAGCTCAGCTCAGCTCAGTCACTCAGATGTGTCTGACTCTTTGTGACCCCATGAATCATAGCACGCCAGGCCTCCCTGTCTATCACCAACTCCCAGAGTTGATTCAAACTCATGTCCATAGAGTTGGTGATGTCATCCAGCCATCTCATCCTCTGTCGTCCCCTTCTCCTCCTGCCCCCAATCCTTCCCAGCATCAGGGTCTTTTCCAATGAGTCAGCCCTTCACATGAGATGGCCAAAGTATTGGAGTTTCAGCTTCAGCATCAGTCCTTCCAATGAACACCCAGGACTGATCTCCTTTAGGATGGACTGGTTGGATCTTCTTGCAGTCCAAAGGACTCTCAAGAGTTTTCTCCAACACCACAGTTCAAAAGCATCAATTTTTCGGCGGTCAGCTTTCTTCACAGTCCAACTCTCAACTCCATAGTAGGTTAACCAGCTTTTAATGATCAGCCATTTTTTGATTATCCAATTTGTGGTGTTTGGAATCCTGAAAATGAAAGCAGAGAGAACATGCTGTGTTAAAACAGATCTGAACAAAGAATCTTGGGAAACTGTCACATTTAAAGGTTGAGGGGGAAAAGGAAAGAGAATAAGGCTGGAATGGGGTTATCATAAAGGTGAGAGGGAATAAATAGAAGAAGATCATGGAAGTAGTGATTTTTAGGAAGTAAGGGGCTGAAAGAGCCTAATGCTACCCCTAACCCCAGCAAGATAAGGAAGTGAAGGATTCCCCTTGGATTTCCTGCTCTGGAATACATGGAGGACTTTACCAGGAGCGGGTGTCTGTGGAGGAGATGGGGAGTAGTGATTCAGGGGGGAGATGAACAATGAAGGAGTAGAGATGTGGAAGCATGAGACCATCATTGCTTCTAAAGTTTTCTTTGCAAATAATTTCAAATTCATAAAAATTGCAAAAATACAGTGGAAATTGGCTGTATGATGCAGGGGGCTCAAACCCAGTGTTCTGTGACAAGCTACAGGGGTGGAAAAGGGTGGGAGGTGGAAGAGAGATTCAAGAGGGAGTGCATATACATTTACCTATGGCTGGCTCATGTTGATATATGGCTGAAACCGACACAGTATTGTAAAGCAATTATCCTCCAATTAAAAATAAATAAATTTTTTAAAAGTTGCAAAAATACGAATAGTACAAAGCATCCATATATCCTTGACCCAAACTCATTTTATTTTACCCCATTTGCTTTATCACCTTCTGCATGTGTGTATGTATATACACACACACACACACACATGCATGCATGCATAATTTTTTTTCTGAACCATCGGAGAAGTTACATATAACCTGGTCCTCTACTACTAATAAACACTTCAATGCCCATTTTCTAAGAACAGGGAGATTTATTTTATCCCTCCATAAAACTATTGATTCTACATTATCGATTTATATTTATGTTGATGCCAAACTTATTAACTAATCTAACGTCCATCTTCTAATTTTGTTGGTTACCCCGGTAATAATGTCTTTTATGATGTTTTCTTCCCCAGTACAGGGTCAAAGGTATTGCCCTCCGTAGTCATGTCTCTTTAACATTCTTCAGCCTTGAACAGTTCCAGAGCTTTTCTTTATCTTTTATGGCACTGAAGTGCTTGAAGAATACAGCACCCCCTTCACTTTTAAATATTAACAGAATGCTCCTGTTTCTATGCCCTCTCCTTGTGATTAGACTGAGGTACCTTCTCAGCCAGGCTGTTACCAAGATGATGTATCTTTCTCAGGAATCACATCTCAAGGCACATGGTCTATCTATCTGTTCCACGTGGGTGATGTTAACTCTGACCACCTGGTCAAGGTGTTGCCTAATTTTTCCAGAGACCATTTACTATTTTCTTTCTTGTAAGAAACAATCAGTCTGCAGGAGACGCTTTAAGACTCTCCGGAAAGCCTGCTCCTCAGTGAAATTTTCCCATTGGTGATGAGACCATCCACTGGTAGATACTGTCAGACTGAATCTTAACCTTGTTGTTGCAAAAATAATTTTCCTACTCCACCAGTCCTTTATAAGCCAGCCTTCAGCATCCTGCTGTAAACAAGACTTCCCCTTGCCCTCATTCTTTTCTTTTTCTTTCTTTCTTTCTTCATCTTTCTTTCTGTGCTTCAGGTATTCAGTTCACTTGCTCAGTTGTGTCCTACTCTTTGTGACCCCATGGACTGCTCAAACTCATGTCCATTGAGTTAGTGATGCCATCCAACCATCTCATCCTCTGTCGTCCCCTTCTCCTCCTGCCCTCAGTCTTTCCCAGCATCAGGGTCTTTTTTAATGAGTCAGTTCCTGCATCAGGTTGCAAAAGTACTGGAGCTTCAGCTTCAGAATCAGTCCTTTCAATGAGTATTCAGAACTGATTTCCTTGAGGATTGACTGGTTTGATCTCCTTGGGACGCTTAAGAGTCTTCTCCAACACCACAATTCAAAAGCATCAATTCTTTGGCGCTCAGCTTTCTTGATGGTCCAACTCTCACATCCATAATGACTACTGGAAAAACCATAGCTTTGACTATATGAAACTTTGTCAGTAAAGTAATGTCTCTGCTTTTTTAATATGCTGTCTATGTTTGTCATAGCTTTCCTTTCAAGGAGAAAGCAACTTTTAATACCTTCAAGTATTAGGCTCATGATTTTCTGTTTTTTTTTTTTTTTCAAAATAGGTTATAACTCATTAATGTACTTAATTACTTTGGTGCTCTATATGAACCTGCCTGCAGTGCAGCAGACATAGGGGATGCAGATTCGACCCCTGGGTTGGAAAGATTCCCTGTAGGAAGGGACTCCAGTATTCCTGCCTGGAAAATCCCATGGACAGGGGAGTCCGGTGCATTACAGTCCAAAGGGTCACAAAGAGTCAGACAAGACTGATCAACTAAGCATATACACATAGTCTGTATTAGGACAATTAGCACTCCTTCAATTGGGCCCTGTGTCCTAGGACAGACCCCAACTTATTTTTTTTAAATAATTTTCCTTTTTTTTTTCCACTTATTTTTATTAGTTGGAGGCTAATCACTTTACAATATTGTAGTGTTTTTTGCCATACATTGACATGAATCAGCCATGGATTTACATGTATTCCCCATCCCGATGCCCTCTCCCACCTCCCTCCCCACCCTATCCCTCTGGGTCTTCCCGGTGCACCAGCCCCGAGCACTTGTCTCATGCATCCAGCCTGGGCTGGTGATCTGTTTCACTCTTGATAATATACATGTTTTGATGCTGTTCTCTCGAAACATCCCACCCTTGCCTTCTCCCACAAAGTCCAAAAGTCTGTTCTGTACATCTGTGTCTCTTTTTCTGTTTTGCATACAGGGTTATCGTTACCATCTTTCTAAATCCCATATATATGTGTTAGTATACTGTATTGGTCTTTATCTTTCTGGCTTTCTTCACTCGGTATAATGGGCTCCAGTTTCATCCATCTTATTAGAACCAATTCAAATGAATTCTTTTTAATGGGTGAGTAATATTCCATGGTGTGTATGTACCACAACTTCCTTATCCATTCGTCTGCTGATGGGCATCTAGGTTGCTTCCATGTCCTGGCTATTATAAACAGTGCTGCGATGAACATTGGGGTGCACGTGTCTCTTTCAGATCTGGTTTCCTCAGTGTGTATGCCCAGAAGTGGGATTTCTGGGTCAAATGGCAGTTCTATTTCCAGTTTTTTAAGAAATCTCCACACTGTTCTCCATAGCGACTGTACTAGTTTGCATTCCCACCAACAGTGTAAGAGGGTTCCCTTTTCTCCACACCCTCTCCAGCATTTATTTTTTGTAGACTTTTGGATAACAGCCATCCTGACTGGCGTGTAATGGTACCTCATTGTGGTTTTGATTTGCATTTCTCTGATAATGAGTGATGTTGGGCATCTTTTCATGTGTTTGTTAGCCATCTGTATATCTTCTTTGGAGAAATGTCTGTTTAGTTCTTTGGCCCATTTTTTGATTGGGTCATTTATTTTTCTTGAATTGAGCTGCAGGAGTTGCTTGTATATTTTTGAGATTAATCCTTTGTCTATTGCTTCTATTTTCTCCCAATCTGAGGGCTGTCTTTTCACCTTGCTTATAGTTTCCTTTGTTGTGCAAAAGCTTTTAAGTTTCATAGGGCCCATTTGTTTATTTTTGCTTTTGTTTCCAATATTCTGGGAGGTGGGTCATAGAGGATCGTGCTGTGATTTATGTCAGAGAGTGTTTTGCCTATGTTCTCCTCTAGGAGTTTTATAGTTTCTGGCCTTACATTTAGATCTTTAATCCATTTTGAGTTTATTTTTGTGTATGGTGTTAGAAAGTGTTCTATTTCATTCTTTTACAAGTGGTTGACCAGTTTTCCCAGCGCTACTTGTTAAAGATGTTGTCTTTTTTACATTGTATATCCTTGCCTCCTTTGCCGAAGATAAGGTGTCCATAGGTACGTGGATTTATCTCTGGGCTTTCTATTCTGTTCTATTCATCTATATTTCTGTCTCTGTGCCAGTACCATACTGTCTTGATGACTATGGCTTTGTAGTAGAGCCTGAAGTCAGGCAGGTTGATTCCTCCAGTTCCATTCTTCTTTCTCAAGATTGCTTTGGCTATTCGAGGTTTTTTGTATTTCCATACAAATTGTGAAATTATTTGTGCTAGTTCTGTGAAAAATACCGTTGGTAGCTTGATAGGGATTGCATTGAATCTATAGATTGCTTTGGGTAGTATAGTCATTTTGACAATATTGATTCTTCCAATCCATGAACACAGCATGTTTCTCCATCTGTTTGTGTCCTCTTTGATTTCTTTCATCAGTGTTTTATAGTTTTCTATGTACAAGTCTTTTGTTTCTTTAGGTAGATATACTCCTAAGTATTTTATTCTTTTTGTTGCAATGGTGAGTGGTATTGTTTCCTTAATTTCTCTTTTTGTTTTCTCATTGTTAGTGTATCGGAATATCCTGCAACTTTACTATATTCATTGATTAGCTCTAGTAATTTTCTGGTAGAGTCTTTAGGGTTTTCTATGTGGAGGATCATGCCATCTGCAAACAGTGAGAATTTCACTTCTTCTTTTCCTATCTGGATTCCTTTTATTTTTCTCAAGTGCACACAGAATCTTCTCCAGAATAGGTCACATCCTGGGCCATAAATCTAGCCTTGGGAAGTTCAAAAAAATTAAAATTATTCCAGTCATCTTTTCTGACCACAGTGCAGTAAGATTATATCTCAATTACAGGAAAAAAATTATTAAAAATTCAAACATATGGAAGTTAAATAACACACTTCTGAATAACCAATAAATCATAGAAGAAATCAAAAAAGAAATAAAAATATGCATAGAAACAAATGAAAATGAAAACACAACAACCCAAAACCTATGGGACACTCTAAAAGCAGTGCTAAGGGGAAGGTTCATAACATTACAGGCTTACCTCAAAAAATAAGAAAAAAGTCAAATAAATAACCTAACTCTACACCTAAAGCAACTAGAGAAGGAAGAAATGTAGAACCCCATGGTTAGTAGAAGGAAAGAAATCTTAAAAATTAGGGCAGAAATAAATGCAAAAGAAACTAAAGAGACCATAGCAAAAATCAACAAAGCTAAAAGCTGGTATTTTGAAAAAATACACAAAATTGACAAACCGTTAGCAAGACTCATTAAGAAACAAAGGGAGAAGAACCAAATTAACAAAATTAGAAATGAAAATGGAGATCATGACAGACAACACTGAAATACAAAGGATCATAAGAGACTACTATCAGCAGCTCTATGCCAATAAAATGGACAACTTGGAAGAAATGGACAAATTCTTAGAAAAGTATAACTTTCCAAAATGAACCAGGAAGAAATAGAAGATCTTAACAGACCTATCACAAGCAAGGAAATCGAAACTGTAATCAAAAATCTTCCAGCAAACAAAAGCCCAGGACCAGATGGCTTCACAGCTGAATTCTACCAAAAATTTAGAGAAGAGCTAACACCTATCTTACTCAAACTCTTCCAGAATATTGCAGAAGAAGGTAAACTTCCAAACTCATTCTATGAGGCCACCATCACCCTAATTCCAAAACCAGACAAAGATGCCACAAAAAAAGAAAATTACAGGCCAATATCACTGATGAACATAGATGCAAAAATCCTTAACAAAATTCTAGCAAACAGAATCCAACAACATATTAAAAAAATCATACATCATGACCAAGTGGTCTTTATCCCAGGAATGCAAGGATTCTTTAATATCTGCAAATCAATCAATGTAATTCACCATATTAACAAATTGAAAGATAAAAACCACATGATTATCTCAATAGATGCAAAGAAAGCCTTTGAGAAAATTCAACATCCATTTATGATAAAAACTCTCCAGAAAGCAGAAATAGAAGGAACATACCTCAACATAATAAAAGCTATATATGACAAACCCACAGCAAGCATTACCCTCAATGGTGAAAAATTGAAAGCATTTCCCCAACTTTTTTTTTTTTTTTAATCTTGTGTTCTTTCTGGAGAAACAAAGCAAAATGTTTCAAGTTCATTTTGTACCTACCCTGCCACAGACCTGAAACTACCCATTTCTTTAAGGTGACCTGGTTGTTTTAGTGGGAAACAGTGTTAGAGACCAAGCTCTGGGCATTAGGTGTGCCCTTTGATACTGGGGTGTCTTTACTTCTTGACTCTTTCAGAGGATAAAACCAATAAATAAATGTACATATGTATGTATACATATAAATCCGCATATACACAGACACATGCATTCATATATTTATGTGCACATAAGCATGCATATACACATAAATAAACACATTTTTGAAAACATGGGTTCACAGTCACAGTAATACTTTCAGCTCCAGTCCATTCCCATAAGGTTCTTTCTTGCCTTCTCGTTTCCCCATATATACAAGTCCTTTCTTCCATAGTGAGAACCCTGCTTCCAAAAATATTAACATATCACTAAATTGCTCAGTCCTGTAACACATCTAAAATAGTGTCAGAATTGCTTTGTCCATATCACTATGGTAAATAAACCTAATGTTTTATATTTGACTTATTTAACTTAGCATCATGTTGTCTATATTTATTCCTGTTGTCACAATGATAGAATCTCCTTCCTTTTTTTAAGGCTGAGTAATATATCATCATAAGTATAGAATAAATTTTCTTTATTCATCTATCAGTGAACATTTGATTGCGTCCATGTGTTGACTGTTGTAACACTGCCATGAATATGGGGGTGCAGATGTCTCTTAGAGATGCTGATTGCCTTGGATATGTACCCAGAAATGGGATTGCAGCATCATATTTAAGTTCTAGTTTTAGTACTCTGAGAAAATCCCACGTTGTTTTCTATGTGCCCTGCCGTTCTCAGTCACTCACCTGTGTCCGACTCTTTGCAACCCCATGGACTGTGGTCCTCCAGGCTCCTCTGTCCATGGGATTCTCTGGGCAAGAATATTGGACTGAGTTGCCATTTCCTCCTCCCGGAGATCTTCCCAACCCAGGGATTGAACCCAGGTTTCCCACCTTGCAGGCGGATTCTTTACCAGCTGAGCTACCAGGGAAGCCCTGTTTTCCATAGTACTGCACAAGTTTACATCAACAGTGTACAAGGGTTCCCTTTTCTCCACATTCTTGTCCGGAGTTGTTTTCTTCTGTCTTTCTGATATTAACCATTCTAACAGTTGTTACTTAATACCTTGCTGTGGTTTTGATTTGCATTTCTCTGTTGATTAGTGATGCTGAGTACTTTATTGTATACCTGTTGGCCATTTGTACGTCTTCTTTGGAGAATTATATTTATTTTCTTTACCTGTTTTTAAATGAGTTATGGGGGGTTGTGGGTTTTTGTTTGTTTTGTTGCTATTGAGTCATAGGGGTTTCTTAGATATTTTGGATATTAAAACTTCACTAGATATAAGAATTTACCTGCCAGTGCAAGAGGCACAAGAGATGCAGGTTTGATCCCTGAGTCTGAAGATACCCTGGAGTACAAAATGGCAAGCCAGTCCAGTATTCTTGCCTGGAAAATTCCATGGACAGAAAAGCCTAATGGGCTACAGTCATTGGGGTCAGACAAGGAGTCAGACATGGCTGAGCACACAGACACAGCAAGCCTTTTACTACACTCAGTTTATAGGAGAGTTTACCTCTGTTTCTTTCTGGTATGTATATAGGTTTGTTTTTTTAGCACTTAGGTATTGTATCTACTGGGAATTAATTTTTATGTGTGGTTTGAGAAATAGATCTACTTTTATCTTTTTCCAAATGACTAACCAATTCTCTCAGCATCATTTGTTAAAGAGATTATTGTTACACCTGTGATCTGAGATATCTGTCTGCATGTTTTTAACTATGTATGCCACTCCACTATTTTTTCTATTCTTGAGCCTTACCACACTATTTTAATTGTGTAGGAATTGTGTTACATTTTAATATCTGATAGGTTTATTCCTCCCCTAACCTCCTCCACCCACTCAGTTCTTCCTTGTCAGTGTTTTCCTAGCTATTCTTTCGTGTTGATTTTCCTAACTCATCTAGCTCCATTAAGAAGCTCCTTAGGATTTTATTGGGATGGCATTACACTTATAAACTAACTTAGGGAGGACTGACATCTGGATAACATTGAGACATCTGAACCGAGAACAAGGGATGTTGTTCTTTCTGTTCAGTTATTCTGCAGGACACATTGCTCCGTTCCTTCCTTCTTTTCCTTCATAGACACATCTCTCAGAGGTACTGCCTTTCTACATAGCAGTGTCTCCCACAAATAATGCTTCTTTGAGGCTGTCCTTTCTGGCCCCGCCCACTTCCAAGCTCATGTTCCATAGCAAAGCTGTGACTCTCCAGCTCCTGACTGGGGTTGAGTAATTTTGTACTTCTAATTTCACCTCCTCTTTCTGGGGACCATTTCATCTATACTTCTTGTAAGCCCTCTATCCCTCCTACTCTTTTCCACACCTCTTTCCAGTCTCCCCTCTCCATTCACAAGCTCCTAGAAATACAGTGTGAGCAGAGGAGCCCCACTGGAATTTATTTGGTTGTGCTGGGTTGTAACACAAGTGTTCTGCATTGCTTCTGTAGTTGCGGCACAAGGGATGTGCGATCTTACTTCCCTGACCAGAGATGGAGCTTGTGTTCCCTACATTGGAAGGTGGATTCTTCACCACTGGACCACCGGAGAAGTCCTCATCACTGGAACTTGTTGCTGTCTTTCTCTACCCTCAGGTAATTTACGGGCTTCCCTAGTGGTTCAGATGGTAAAGAGCCCACCTGCAGTGCAGGAGACCTGGGTTCGATCCCTGGGTTGGGAAGATCCCCTGGAGGAGGGCATGGCAACCCACTCCAGTATTCTTGCCTGGAGAATCCCAAGGACAGAGGAGCCTGGCGGTCTACAGTCCATGGGGTCGTAAAGAGTCAGACATGGCGGAGCGAGTCATCTCATTCTGAGATAATTTAAATGGTGCGGCTTTCTGTGTCTTCTGGCAGTGCGGAAGGCTTGAGTTCTTTTTTGTCTCCTTGGTTTGCCTTCTAGGTTTCAGGGTTGTTTGGGGAGGGAGGCCAAGGTTCAGAACCCTCCCATCGTTGTTCTCCCAACCCTGAACACTATTTTAGCAGGCTTGATATCAAAGCAAAACAAGTGGTAAATTTCAAATCAAAATTGTCTCCCCCACCAATCCCAGAGAAGGACTTGAGGACTTATGTTCACAGACTGTGGAGTTAAGATAGGGTGCAATTTCAACTGATGAAGTTTTGCACCTCTACACAAACGGGGCTTGTTCAGGGAAACTTTTGAAGTCAAAATTAGGGAATCCAGATAGTTCATGTTTGGTTGATAATTAAGAAAGAGTTTCAGGAGTAAGTGTAGGTGAAACTATAAATCATAGACTTGAAGTGAATCTGGATTTGAGTTAACGTGATTGCCATCCCTGGGGCTTTTCCCCACTATAGTAACTCAGGCACTCTAAATCAGGTTGTGGGGCTTCCCTGGGGGCCCAGTGATAAAGAACCCACCTGCTAAGACAGGAGATGGAGGTTTGATCCCTGGGTCGGGAAGATCCCCTGGAGAAGGAAATGCAATCCACTTCAGTATTCTTGCCTGGGAAATCCCATGGACAGAGGCACCTCGGGGGCTACAGCCCGTCAGGTCGCCAAAGAGTCAGACACGACTAAGTGACTGAACAACAAGAAGCTAGATTGTGTCTAGAATGATTCGTAGATCAATGGCACCACAAATAGATTCCCCACCCTCCCTGCATCATTTCCTGATATTTGGCACTGAAAAAGCATATGACCTGTGAAAGCGAGTGGGCACCTACTTGTGGAGGACACCAACAATGATATGATCCTATGGTTCACTGTGACCTCAGCTGTGAGGTATACACACAGGGAACAGCTTCATTGCTTTCTCTCTTGTGTTTCAATCTTTGCTATGTTGGAGTGTCCCTCCCTGCCCACTGAAGACACCTTAGGCAGATTCATATAGTTTTATTGATGCTTTGGCTCATTTTTAGCGAAGATTCACTGTTAGATGATTACAGATCTAGGTACATGAAAAGCTTTATTCTTACCTTCACTGCAAAGCTCCTCCCCACCCACAGCTCAGGGCCCTGCAGTGGGAAAGGGAGACACGCTCTGCTCCATCCCTCCTCTCCTGCCCTTTCCTTCTCCTCCTCTCTCCAGGAAGTGGAAGGGGAAAACTGAGTTGAAGAAAGTGCCTGATGCTGTAATCCACCTGCCCCCTCTCTGTGATTGGTTCCCCAGAACTGGGACTTCTTTGGGAGGTGGCTCAGTGGTGGCCTAGAAGCCCCAAAGAGGTCTCTGCAAAAATATGAGTGAGTTCCATGGGGAGCCTTTTGAAATTCTCTGCTTTTGTTCTGATGCTATTCCCACAGCCTCCTGGTGATGACTCAGTAGGCTGCCCTGTCGGATGGTGCTTCCAAAGCACTTGTCTTGGCCAGCGTGGGTAGTATCCTTGTCATTCAGGGTGGTCATGAATGATGGTGGTCACATCAGGCCCCAAGGGGTTCCTCTCTCCCTAGCTCCTACACTGCACCGCTCCAGCCAGTCTCAAATCTTCCAAGTTCTCCAGGAGAGAAACAGTAACGTGTCTGTTGTTGCCTATGACTTCCTACATAAACCCACGCAATGCTAAGAAACACACACCCAGCCCTCCCAGGAGCCACTCTTCTTGTTTCACTCCGCATGCAGGGCATTGGGTCTGATGGGTAGTAAGATGTTGGTCTCTCCCTCCTAAAATGTATATGATTTTTTCTGATACCTCTTCCTGGAGCTTCCTTTTCCACTCTTTCATGAGTGCTTCCCTCTCTCCTGGAAGAACAATCCACAGCAATCTCCTCCCTGGTTGGCAAATCTTGTTTGGCTCATCCCATTCAATGAGCTCATTTATTCACATATATGTATGTGTGTATGCAGATATTCTTTGAATGTATGTATGGTATATAGACATATAACATACATATAAGTTGCATATTGCACACAGATTGCATATATCATGCTAGATACTCAGTTTCATCCCTAGACTGGCTCTTCAGTTTTTTAATAAGTCCAGAAGGAATGTGTTAAGCACTTGACTTTGGAACACAAGGGGCTTTCTCACTCTTTGTTTGAAGCTTCAGCCAGAATCCTGAACCAAAGGGAACGGTGTCAACCATATTCTGTTACAAACACTTTCTACCATTTTTGATCAACTCTTAAGTGCCAATCCCTATTCCAAAAGCTTGAACTAATTATCATATTGTTCCTGTAAGGTGGTTTTTATTTATCTCCTTTTAGCGTAGGGTACTGGGATTCAGAGAAGCCAAACATCTTGCCCAGGATCATGCATCTGGTGAGGCCAAACCTGGAGCTCCATCTGATTACAGAGCCTGGGTTCTGTACTTCATCACAACATCAGATGGTTCGATAGCATCAAATGGATCTGCTAAACAGAAACAGACTTCATTCTCCTGAAAGTGCTGATTAAAAAGTTCAGTTGGGACATTATGTTTGTTATCATGAACACTGGTGTGGATAACACCAGGTTCCCTGGAAACCGTGAAGATATTATCTACGTCCCATTTACAGATGAAATACCAAGTAAAGACTGCAGGCAACTACCCCTCAGGGAGGAAAGTCAGCCAACTCGTCATTAGGGACCGGTTCAAATTTCTGGCTTCTCAGTGAATGCTGATTTTTGATGGAAAGCCACTTGTGCATGTGGCATGATCTGCGTGCAAGGCTCTGTGAGAAAAAGTGAGAAAAAGTGAATGTGTGTGACGTTCAAAGAGCAGAGCCAGCCCCACAATTGCTTCTATATGTTGACATGAAGATGCTGCTCTACTGGCCTTAAGTGACATCGTTTTTAAACAAACAGTTATACTTACAGTGGGGGAGCAAAAGGAATTCTGACTCTGAATTTGTTAATTGTTCTACCCCTTTGTGGGCATAAGCCAATGTTTGGTCTTTTGCTGAAATAGACATTTAACTAAAAACCATTGTTCAAAAAGATCCATTTCCCCTGTTATTTTAACTCCCTCTCTCCTAACTGTACCTCTCCTCACTGACCTTCCAGCACATTCCCAGCTTTCATGAGCTTTGTACTTCAGTTATTAAATTACAAAAGAAATGGAGCAAAAGGACTGAAATACATTTCTCAGAAATACAGCTGTGCTCGCAACGGGCGCCGCGTGTGAAGTATGCCTCTGAACCCCCTACTCCTCATCACATTTCAGCAAATAAATCTGACTCTCTGTGGAACAATTTTGGTGTTAGCACAAAGTAATTCAAAACAGTGTGGGGCAGGGGGGACGCATAATTATGACCAGCAGAAGACGCATTTGCAAAAGCTGCTCATGAAATGATTTAGTTAGGAAAAAAGGCTCTGCCCGAAGCCCAGAAAATCCTTCTGTTTCCCCCTAAATTATGAAGCTTCATTCTATTCTACAGTGATTTACATGCTAATTCCATAAAACTACTTTTGTCTAAAATCATTCTGTTTGTCCTTTTTGGTGATAATGTGTTAGGATTCATCCATTTATATCTTCATTCTCTGGACAGCATAAGAGCTAGTTTCTGTTCTGGTGGCCATGTAAAAGAGGTCGTTAGAGTCCGATTTGACATGTGGATGAAGGGGGTACTGCAAAGTGAGCATCATCAGGGAGGAACACATGTCCCAGGTGGCTTGGCCATGGGAAGCTTCCTGGGCAAGGTTATGACTCAGTTGAGCTTTAGAGGAGGACACGGTGATGGAGGGGCAGAGACAGGATATCCTGGGTGGAAGCGGTGGTGTGAGCAAGGATGTGAAAGGCAGAATCAAGAAGGATGAGGAAGGTATGTGTCTTCCTCTGCTCAGGCTGTCATAATAGAATATCACATACTAGGTGGCTCAAACAACATAAACGTATTTGTCCATGGTTGTGGATGCTGGGTGTTCATGACCAAGGTACCATCAGGACTGGCATCCGGTGAGGGCGCTCACCTTGTGTTGCAGATAGTCGCCTTCTTCCTGCCTCTCACAAGGCCGCCCCTCTGTGTTCCTGTTGAGGGACAGGGAGACAGAGACAGAAATGACTCTTCCTCCTCTTATAAGGACACTCATCCCTTCACAAGGGTCTCACCCTCATGACCTAATGTCATTCTAATTGCATCACGAAAGTTCCATCTCAAAAGCCATCACACTAGGGGTGTTAGTACTTCAACAATATGCATTTTGGGGGACACGGTTCAGTCAAAATTAGTGGGTATGTTAGTTAAGATATTCCCAAGAAGCAGAACTCTATATGTGTGAAAGGGAAGAAATAGGACAGGCTCACAGTGCGAGGGCTGGCAAGTCCAAAAATCTGTCGGACAATCCAGCAGGCAGGAAACTCAGATAAGTGTTGATGTTACAGTCTTGAGCCTGAATTCCACACGGCAGGCCAGGTAAGCTGGATACCGGGGCAGGGTTTCTGTACTGTTGTCTTGAGGCCAAATTCCTTCTCATTCCAATTTCCTTCTCTTTCCGAAAGCATCAGTCTCCACCCTTAAGTCCTTCAACTGATTGTATAAAGCCCAAACATGTTATGGAGAACAAGCTTCATTACTCAAAGTCCACCAATGGAAATGTTAAGCACATCTAAAAAAACCTCCATGGCAACATTTAGACTAGTGTTTGACCAAACAACTGGGTCCCATGGCCTAGCCAAGTTGACGCATAAAACCCTCACAGTGAGTGATGTATCAAGGAGAAGTGAATATGATGAACCAGTGGTCTTGGGCTGGATTCCAATAAACCTGGACTGTGCTAATGAACTACCTGCAAATCTGGGCTCATAAACACAGATGTCTAAGGGGACCAGGCAGGGAAGACGTACAGGTGACTTGAGACCCACTTATGTTCTTACGCTTTGTTTACATATTAAACACATGAGAACATTCTTTTTTATGAAGGTGTTCTCCCAGCTGCTTTATCAGCAGAGCCCTTCTGATCTATTTTTTCCCCATTTTGGATAGGGACATGGGTACACAAGAGTACGTCTCCACTATGCTCCAAATAATGGTACAAGCAGGGATTGTGTGTGTGTATGCTAAATTGTTTCAGTTGTGTCTGACTCTGTGCAACCCCATGGACCATAGACCCCCAGGTTCCTCTGTCCATGGGATTCTCCAGGCAAGAATACTGGAGTGGGTTGCTATGCACTCCTCCAGATGATCTTCCCGACCCAGGGATCGAACCCGCATCTCTTATGTCTCTTGCCTTGTCAGGCGGGTTCTTTACCACTAGCGCCACCTGGGAAGCCCATATGCAGGGATAGAAAAATAGCAATGTCCCTGCTATTGTTGAAGTAATAATAGTGGAGGGCACTCAATTAATTGGAACTGAATTGAGTTTTTAAAGGAAGCAGCTGATCTTATGGAATACCTCATGGTGTTCTATGGACATGTGGCTCTAGTGTGGCCAGATGTTCTACTGTTATGACATCTCCCAGTTTGAAATATCAGTTCCAAATCTTTAAGTCTGTGAATCCAAATTCATCTGCTGGGAAGTCTAAGTCATCTGTTCTGAGGCATGGGGGCTACTTACAGGTTTTAGGCAGGACAATTTCCCACTAAGTCAATTCATTACCTATCACTGCACAACAAACAGTTCCTCAAATCAGTGGCTCAAAACAGCGAGCGCTGTTGTCTCAGTCTCTGTGGGTCAGGAATAGGGGAACAGCTTTCTTGGATGCTCCTGGCCCAGGGCTTGTCATGAATTGTTAGTCAAGATGTCAGCTGAGCGCCTGGCTGGGGACGGAATCCACTTCCAAACCCACCATGAGCTTTTGGCAGGAAGCCTCAGCCTGTGTGGACTGCTCCATAGAGCTGCTGAGCATCATCAGGACACGGATGTTGCCTTCCCCAGAGGAAGGGATGAGAGAGCTGAAGCTGAAGTCACAGCACCTTTTGTAATCTGACCTCAGAAGTGAAATCCCATCAAGTCTGCCATCTCCTATTGGCCACCCAGACTACCCCTGGAACATGTGGGAGGGACTACACAGGCTGTCAGTAGCAGACTGTGTGAGTCATTGGTGGCCATCTTTAAGTACAGGTACCACCTTAAATACTGGGCTAGCACCTATGTAGAAGATAGATTTGAGATGGGGACCTTTTAGGAGAATATTGAATCAGTAGAATGCTGATGAGGGGAGGGGATATTGCAATTAGAAAAAAGAAAGAGAAAATCATTGAAACCCTGTGACTGAGTCAATAATTCATTTCTAATCAAAAAGCAAGTCTGATGATGGGAACTTCCAGGAAAATTTTTCTGTCCTGATAAAAAAAAAATTGAAGAATGAAGATGCTCCCATTTCTCTGGCTTCTCCATGAATTTTCTGCCTTTGAATATAACTGTGTGGGAACATGATGCATGGAACGGTTGCAGCCGTTTTATGACAGTGAGGGGGAAAATCATTATGTTTGATGTGGTTGAGTGGGAATATGGGCAGATCTTGAATGATATGCTGAGTCATTAGTCAATCATAGATCTTGTTGTGTTAACAATAAATATCTTAAGAAGAACTTAAGTCACCATGAGTTGGCCATTCTGTTCTGTGTTGCTAAAAGCATTCCTGACATACAAGGGGGAGAGAAAAAGGCATTTCCAGTCTTTTTGTTTTAATTAATTGATTGGTTTAAGGTTAGATGAAATAAAAACTATGCAAAGCTTTGCTTTATAAATAGTGTAGATGATGGTGATGCTAGATAAAATGAAAAAGATAAGAGGGAGCAGGGTCCAGTCTATTGAAATTGACCTGGTTGTGGGATATGCACATGACAAAGACTAGCAGGCAATGGTTAAAGGAGTGGACCATCTTCATATTCCCGTGACCATCATGATGCTTAACACATTCTGAGGAAGTAAAAAACTGAATGAAGGGAGGGATGCTGAAAGTTTAAAACTGAGAAGCAGACATGGGACTAAATGACAAAGACTGCTTTGCAACAAAACTTCAGTGTAGATGGTTTGTGACAGATTCTAGTGAAGCTTTTAATCAATGTGTGTGAAAGTTAGACTGCACAAAAAGAGAGATAGCGCTGTGTATGAAAATACATTGTTTTAGGAGGATCCGCATTTTCTGTTCCCTCTTTGTGTGTATTTCTTTGAATGGTAAGTTGCCTTTGAAGAAAGCAGCGTCTTCTTCTTCTTCTTCTTTTTTTTTTTTTTTTTTTTTTTTGCAGAAGAAAACTATGTTGGAGAAATGAAAATTAAGTGAACAAAATTGAATCTGCCATGTGGCACAGCTGCTCAAGGATTCTTATTTGAGAACCAAAAGGAAGTGACAGTCTGCACTCAGGCAGAGTCTGTCATCCATATTACATGCTTGCTCTCATTTGAGTTGAGTAGTCTGAAAGCCTCAAAGCGCCTGTTGGTCAGTTAATTTCATTTGAAGAATATTCTATGGGATCATCTTTTCCCCCCTTTTGACTTTGAAGTTTATTTCCATTTTCTAGACTACCCTCAACTGATGACATATCCTAATAGGAGCTTGCACTATAAAGACAGAATATTTATGGCTGAATCCTTTCTGTTCCCTCACTTTCTGTAGATGTAGAGATAAGAGTCAGATGGAGGCCATCTGACTGAGCTCAGCCAGCAGCTCTGGGTGGAAGCAGCCCCAGGCAGAGAGTCACGTGTCTGCAATGAGAAGCGGGGAGTAAATAGTGCGGCTTGGACCAATGAGTGCCATGGGGGGTCTCGGCGAGGTCTTCACAGTTCTGGTACAATAGCTAACCTGAGTGATTTTGCATCACTGCCCCCCAACAATCAGTGCCCTGGTTCTAGAACATTGCACGGTTCCAAAACCCAGGGAGAGCTGGGCTGAGAGTTCCGAGGTGGTTGTTGGAGCATCACTTAGCCCTTGTAAGTGTTCACTTCAGATGGGTGGGCTCTCTGGTCTTCTCAGCCTGTTTGGGGTGTGGAAATATTGATGAAGCTGTCCAGGGTCCTGAGGGAGGAGGGCCAGACATGCCCCACCCTAGGGGGTTCTGGTAGCTCAACCTGGGGTTTGGGGTGCAATTAGGAGCTCTTGCTATTCTTCTCGAACTCCTGCTTCCTCCTCTCCCCAACTCTACCACCAGGCAGGGGAATCCTTCCCTAGTCTTTTTTCCTTTTTTAACTATTTACTATCTATTTATTTGGCTTCATTGGGTCTTAGTTGCAGCAACAAGGATCTTTTGTTGTGGTGCATGGACTCTCTCTAGCTGTGGCAGGCAGACTTAGTTGCTCTGTGTCAAGTGGAACCTTAGTACCCTGACCAAGGAACAAGCCCAAGTCCCCTAAATTAGAAGGTGGATTCTTAACCACTGTGAGGCCGGAGATAGATGGGCCCTGGGCTGAAGAGTATCCTGCTGAGGACAGAAACTCCATAAGCAGGATGATGGAAGAAGCTAGGCCCTGTCAGATAAGAGGTAAAAGATCACATATTCTTCATTCTCAAAGTTAAAGAGACCTCCCTGACTACACATGTGCAGAAAGGCTCTTTGGAGCTCAAAAAGGGAGGAGGCGTCACCACATAGTAAGTGATCTCAACTACCCATAAGCCTCTCCGCTAGAATCTTTCTTGGCTAAGAAAGGAGAATGCACACGTGAGAGGATTCTGAAATAAACCAAATACGGACTCAGATTCAGCTAATCAAAATGATTGGTCAAAGGACTCCTGGAAGAAACGCTCGATAAAAGTAATTCAAGCTGCCATGTAGGCGCGACTCAGTGACTCTGAGTCTGCCTGTATTGTCTGCCCCACACACTGGACTCTTTTCCCTCCTAATAAACACTTGACTTGTTTCACTACTTTCCATCTTTGTGGGAATTCTTTTCTGCAAAACTGAGGAGCCAGAGCCTTGTCTATGACCACTGGTCTAGTGACTAGGATCTGGTATCCTCACCGCCGGGACTCGACTTCGGTCTCTGGCCAGGAACTGAAGCCCTGCTTCAAGTCTCTGCAGACCGAAGCCACCTGAGATCAACCAGGCCACCAAGGAAGTGTCCCCTTCCCTAGTCTTGAGGAAATCCTTCCCTCAAGGATTTGAATATTTTGTCTCTCTTGGAGACAGGCAAAGAGAATTCTTTGGAACTCTCTCTCGGTTTCAGAGCAGCTGTAAAGGTCTTGGCAGCCTTCTGTCCTTCACCCTGTCACACCCCACCCCGGAGGCAATAAATCAGCCAAGTAACTCATAAGGACCCTGCATGGGAAGACTTGGGGAAAGAGGGAAATTAAAGTGAAGGAAAACACTCACACATGAGAAAAACAGCATCATTTATTGTCTCAAAATATCCCTTTAATATCAGGGTCTGCCTTCACCAGTCCTGTTCAAGGAAGGTTCAAAAGTTCACTACCTTATTCATAAACCAGGCCTCACCAAGCCTGAAGCCCCCTCCCCACCAGAAGCCAACATGTAGGACTAGCCTTGATGCTCTCTGCTTTTCATCAGTAGTGAAGGAGGAAACAGACAGAACAGCCTCTATCTTGAAAGCAGGACTCCATCCTGGGCCGGACTATGGACTTTGAGCTATGTGCCAGGTATCTATGGAAACGACACACCAACTGGAAAACCAGGCCGCCCAAATGGAAGAGCCCCAGGGCTCATATCTAGACTCTTCTTCACCTAAAAGAATACCCTAATTATCTATGTAACCAAATAGAATCAGAAATTCTGTTATGCTTATTGGAGTATGACCACAGGCTTATTGATAATTGTCCACTGTTAACTACCTAGGCTTAAGGCATATGAATCACTGGCTTAAGGCATATGAATCATGGGTTAACTTTGATTGTATCTTTCCTTTCCTTTGTTCAGACTAGTTTCAGAGAATTTGGGGAGGTGAGTTTGAGCACATACACTTAGGGTATATAAGGTTTTCACAAAAACTGGTCGGGGTCCTTGGCTAAGAGGAGACTCTGCCTTGGGCCCGCTGGTGTAATAAACTGCACTCCACTGTCCGCATTGTCCTTCTGAGTGAGTTTGTTTCCTGGAAAACGTGGCTACAACAGTAGCCTGGTGAGTTTTGAGCACATAAATATCCTCTGAGCTCTGTTTTTCTGCCTGCCCTCCTCAGCTGCTCAAATGTCCCTGGGTCTGCAGAGCTGTACAACCCAACTTCTGTTTTGGTTTCCAGAAGGGGCACTAGTGGTAAAGAACCAACTTGCCAATGCAGGAGACATAAGAGACGTGGGTTCAAGCCCTGGGTTGGGAAGATCCCCTGGAGGAGGGCATGGCAACCCACTCCAGTGTACTTGCCTGGAGAATCCCATGGACCAAGAAGCCTGGAGGGCTACAGTCCACAGGGTCACAAGGAGTCAGACGCGCTAGGGTAGTTAGTCACCCAAGAGACCTAGGCTCTCCTGGACTCAGGACTAGGTTGACCAAAGTGATGATTATGATTACAGTTATATATGTTTAGATAAAATCAGTAGGAACAGAATTTCAATTTTAGTTTACTTCTCTGAAGTAGTATGCCTTCTTTTCACTAAATAGTAATTAGAAAAGCAATGTAAGCATACGCACAGGAAATAATTCAAACTAAGCAAAAGAGCACAGTGTGAAAATCAGAAGTCATTCTCCATTCCCATCCCCCATCCTCTTGATCTTCTAGCCGTTAGACCCCCAGGGCGCTCCTAAGTTTCTTGATGTTAGTCTATTAACATTCAGTGCATGCACAAACCTCTTTATACAGAGGTATATATGCATTACAAACAATTTCCTCCTGTTTTCCTTGGGTAACACTATTTTGAAGTTCCATCCCAAAGAACACTCAGTCTGTGCCTGCCTGCTCTGTCACTAAGTCTCGTCTGACTTTTTGTGACCCCATGGACTGTAACCCGCCAGCTCCTCTGTCCATGCGATTCTCCAGGCAAGAATACTGGAGTGGGTTGCCATTTCCTCCTCCAGGAGATCTCCCAGACCCAGGGATCAAACCCACATCTTCTGTGTCTCCTGCATTGGCAGATGAATTCTTTATGACTAAGCAGCCCAAGAACACATACACATTTCTTTGAATTAAGGAAAAAATTTTCCTATAGTTTTCCCCACCATAAAGCAATGTCAAACTGGCCACTTGTAGATATTTAGCCTGTGCTTTGTCTTCTGCTATTATGAACAATCTGCAATGAATAAATTTGTAAGCACATTTGTGCACATGGATCTCGCGGAAAAACTACTGGAAGAGAATTGGCAATACCAGCAGATATGTCCATTTTACATTCTGACAGTTTAGAAGCAGGCACAGATACACTGCACCAATTTACTTTCCTGTTAACAAAGCATGAGACTGTTCAACCTCTCTTATCATCTCTGGGTATTATCAAACTTCTTTATCTCTGGCAGTCTGATAGAGAAAAATAATCTACAATTATATTTGCATTATTTTAGTCATAAATAGGCTGAATATCAGTTCACATATTGACCTGAATAAACTGATCACTAACTGGCCACTTGCTTGATTTGTGTATGGAGGACTTTCCAGGTGGCACTAGTGGTAAAGAGCCTGCCTGCCAATCCAGGAGACATAAGAGACCAGGGTTCAACCCCTCAGTTGGGAAGATCCTCTGGAGGAGGTCATGGCAACCCACTCCATTATTCTTGCCTGGAGAATCCCCTGGACAGAGGAGCCTGGAGGGCAGCAGTCCATAGGGTCACAAAGAGTTGGACATGACTGAGCGACTTAGCACGCATGTATGGGTGTGTGTGGATTAATTTTTCATCCATTTCTCCCCTCATCTATATGTTTCTGCCTCTTATAAAGATCTATAGTTTCAGGATGATTTTATTGGATTTCTTCAACATGAATTGCCTTTTGTTGTTCTTTGAGGGTATTAACTATTTATGTTTGAATACTTAAATCTCACTGCAGCTCATGAAGAGTCAGCCTAAAGCTCGTGGGATCTATTTCACTTACCAAATTAGATTTATATTATCTGAGTTTTGTTCTCAGTGGAACTGTTGCTGCAGGAAGTAAATAAAGAACATGGGTCAATAAAAAAAAAAAAAAAGATACTCTAGGAAGGGGTAGCTTTTTGAGGGAAGAAATGGTCATACAGAAAATTGAGATGAACGTAACATAAAACAAAAAGCTAAGGAATTCTTAAGCTCATGGGGTCCAACATTAGGATGTGAATTCAAATTTCATCCTAAGTTTTCTAGTTGTAGGGAGATTGCTACAGTTGGTTTTGTCCCTTCATTTCTTCATCTGTCCATTAGAGTGTCAATTAATATTTCCTGTTTAATTGAAATAGAATGTGCATGCTAAGTCACTTCAGTCATGTCTGACTCTTTGCGACCCCATGGACTGTAACCCACCAGGCTCTTCTCTCCATGGGATTCTCCAGACAAGAATACTGAAGTGGGTTGCCACGCCCTCCTCCAGGGGATCTTCCCTGACCCAGGGATCAAACCCATATCTCTTATGTCTCCTGCAGGAAGTTGGCAGGTGAGTTCTTTACCACTAGCACCACCTGGGAAGCCCTAAATAGAACGCAGTACACTCGAAAATGTTCTAAACTAGGAATTCAGGGTAAATGACAATTTATATGATTTTACCACAAATCAGCTTTACAACTTTGGCCACTCTGGAATCAGTTTCCATTATTGCCAAGTTGAATCTCTCAGCCCTAAAACGTGGGATCATGTTCTCGGAGCATGAATTTGATCTAGTGGCTAAGACACTTCACCTTATAAGAATATGAACAAATTTTCTTTCTAATAGTCAGTCATGCCTCATCACCCGCTTAATTGAGCAGCTGTGGGCACAGATGCTGTGTCAGCCAGGCTCTGAGTCCTTACCGGGAAAATGATGGAAATGCCGAGTTTCCCTAAATCTTTTGGCTTTGATGTTCTGAGGACAGTTGCATGGTTTCTTGGTCGCCACTTGGGCCACAGAAGTGACTTTCTTTGGGGCTTCTCAGGTGGCGCTAATGGTAAAGAACCCACCTGCCAATGCAAGAGAACTAACAGACTTGGGTTTGATCCTTGGGTTTGGAAGATCCCCTGGAGGAAGGCATGGCAATCCACTCCAGTATTCTTGCCTGGAGAATTCCATATAGGGGAGCCTGGAAAGCTACAGTCCATGAAATAGCAAAGAATGGGACACAACTGAAGCAACTTAGCATTTAAGTTCACCCAGTGACTGGCCATCCTAGCTCACCAAGGACTGATCCACCTCATTCCTCACAGGCGCTTCTACCGAGCAGGACGAACTTGTGTATTTACGGTTGGATCCCTTCTGCCTGGGTGTGTGCCCTCCTGTTTCCATGTGACCCTTATTGCTTCCTGCAAATGGATGCTCTCATACCTGTTCTACAGCTTGAGGGTTGCCTGGAGTGACGGCCCTTCTATTGGATGCCCCGTTGACCGGTCTGATGAGCTCCTTGTCTAAAGAACCAATCACTGCTGTAGATTTATTTATTCATTCCCCCCCCCCCCCCAGTCAACTCTTTGGAGGATGTCGGTCTGAAAATTGTTAGAGTCTATGCCTCTACTGAACAGTATCACACGTAAAGCACCCCAGACACAGAGCAGACATGGTCTCTGATGGGAAGCCGATGTCTCCTCCCTCTCCTCCTTTCCTCCCCTCTCAGTCCTCCTCCTTCCCGCCCCCTCTTCTTCTTCTTCCTCCCCTCTTCTCCTTCTTCCTCCCCTCCCCCTCTTCTCCTTCCTCCCCTCCCAGTCCTCCTCCTCTCTCCCTCCTCCCCTCCTCTCTCCCTCCTCCCCTCCTCTCTCCCTCCTCCCCTCCTCTCTCCCTCCTCCTCTCCTCTCTCCCTCCTCTCCTCCTCTCTCCCTTCTTCCCCTCCTCTCTCCCTCCTCCCCTCCTCTCCCCCTCCTTCTCTCCCCTCCCCCTCCTCCTCCCAGTCCTCCTCCTCCCCTCACCCTCTTCTCTCTCATCCTCCCCTCACCCTCTTCTGTGTTCTCCTCCTCTCACCCTCTTCTCCCGCCTCCCCTCCTCCCTCCCTCCTCTCCCTCTTCCCCTCCTTCTCCTCCTCCTCTTCTTGACATTTTCTCCACCCAATAAAAACTGTCTTCTAGTTGCTGACAGACAGGGGGTACCCTTAATTCTGGTTTATGAGTATTCTGGCATTAGAGTCCAAGTCTCTATTTAACTTTCTTCTAAGGAGACCAATCTGGCCTGCAAGCCTATTGTGTATATAAGACTGGAGACCATCTACTGGGGCTTAGCTTTGTTTTTACTTTAAGGCGATGATATTGAAGAAGATATTGCTTAACTAGCCCTCTTCAGTGCTTCTCTTACGCCCCCGCCTTTTCATCTGATTTCATTTCCCCCTCCTTTCTTGAAACTTTCCTTTCCTTTTCCTTTTTTATGTCACTCCTGGCTCCTTTGGCTTTTCTGTCTTGTTTATTTTTCCCCTCTCTGACGCCTCCCTCACCTTTGTTGTCTCTCTTCCTCACTCCACCATCCCTTAAAAATCTGCCTTTCTCCAGTACTTCATCTTTCTCTCATCTCTTCTAGTTTGACCAGATCATTGTGGGGGCTCTCATCTAGGTCAAGTTTTTAAATGACCAGTTTAGGTCAATTCTCTATTTCTATGTAACAAGTCACTCCCAAACATAGTGGCCTGAAGCAATAATTATTTACTTCATGGTTCTTCTGATCGGCAATGTAAGCTGGGCTCAGCTGGGTGAGCTTCTGTGTGCTTAACGGTTTCTAGTTTGTGAGTTTCTTTTTGTTTCCAAAAACCCACCACATGGTTTTTAACCCTAGGCACTATTGGCATTTGGCCAGATAACTCTTTGTTCTGCATTGTAGAATGTACAGTAACATCTCTGTTCTCTACCTGTTAGATGCTGGTGGCAGACTCCCTCCTCAGGGTGACAACCCCTAATCTCTCCAGAGTTTGCAAATGTCCCTTGGGGTTGGGATGGGGAATTTGCCCTTGGTTGAGAAGCACTGACCTATCACAATACATGGAAGAGTGAGAGCAAAAATATACACCAAGAAATTGGTGTATATTTAATAAGGAAATGCAGCTTTTTATTCCCACAGACAGAAAGCTGCTAGAAGTATTTGCAAAGACTTTTGATAGGTCCTTACCAGGAAGAGTACGTCAAGGCTTAAAGGAAAGAGAAAGGAAGTAGTCTTGCAACTAGCTGGCTGACTTGGAGAAAGTTTTCTTGAGATGGGACACCTAAATTTCATTTTGTTCTACATGAAGTGACCTTTAAGCAAGTTTTGTCCCCTGCAAGTCATATTCATTTCATTCTAACAGAGACTTTAGTTATATTAAATTTTAAATCAGTCTGCTCTTAAAAAGACTCTCTTTAATTTTTTAGAAATGTTTTATTCTGAATGGTAGCAATGTGACTGCAAGAAAGAAGAGCTATTTGTGTAAATTTGATCTGGGAAATGTTTAATAATCTTTCAAGACATTTGGAACATGTGAAAGCCTGTTGTAATAAGAGTTGGAAAAAATTTTTCCAATATATGAAGAAACAACTTTACAAAAGTATTTGGAGTTAATCCACATACAGATATGCTCCAAAATTAGTATTTGTCAAATTGTCATTGGTTCTAATTTTCAGTGTTTAGATTTCCATCTGTTTATGTCAGTCTACTAAGCATTGGTTTCTTGCTTCTCAGAGAAACAGGCATCTTTTCCTTTTGTCATTCTACCAGGTTATAATCATATGCAATATTAATAAGATATTGAGGAGGACTTCTGAAACACCTGGTGTCACCCCATCACATTTATTTTTCTTGTTAGAAAAGTAGTTTGCTCTATGCAATAACTCAGTTATTCAACCTCATCCCAGAAAGCTTGATGTTCATCTTTCCAGACATATAAAGAGAAGGAATTTCAGTGAAAGAAGAGATCAGGGAAAAAAGAGATGAATATTGTTACAAGACTATCTAGGTGATACATATTGCAAATGAAAGAGTAACCTCTTTCAACAAGGATTACATGTGTGGAAATGTCATTTGTTTTTACCACTTCTACTTTTGAGAAATTTGTTGGCCAGTGTTGTTCTCCTGTGTCAGAAATGTTGAATGGTCCCATAAGTCCTTTGAGGAATGTGTTGTAATGTTGGTGTTTTCTGTATGTTATGGACTGAATTATGCCCCCTCACTCACCCAGAATCCACATGTTGATGTCCTAATCTCCAGTATTGCAGAATGTGACTGTATTTGGAAATGGGGTCTTTAAAGAGATAATTAAGTTAAAATGAGGTCACAGGGGTGTGCTCTAATCCAACAGACTGGTGTCCTTATAAGAAGAAATCAGGATACAGACATGCACAGAGGGACAGCCATGTGAAAACTTACAGAGAAGACAGCCGTCTACAAGCCAAGGAGGAGGCCCCAGGAGAAACCAACTCAGTTGACATCTTCATCCTAAACTTCTAGCCTCCAAAATTGTGAGAATATAAGTTTATGTTGGTGAAGATACACAGTCTGTTGTACTCTGTATGGTAGCCTTAGAAAACTCATGCACTATATTCCAAGTCTCTTGTGCAGTTATGTAATAGAGATTCCTTGTATTCCTTAGAGTGACTCCCTCCCAACCCAGTTTGTCTTTTTCACTGCTTCCTGATCAACCATTCTTGTTTAAATAAGGGCAAAGATCAAGAAGATCATCTCCATGGAAATGTGTGTGTGTGTGTGTGTGTGTGTGTGTGTATACACACATATATATATCTCCTTACATCTACAGCTAATCTGTAACTGAATTCTGCATAGCCTAAGATCACAACTTTCATTATCTGTTACACTGGCCCTAGACATAGACACATATAATGAATTTCTGGTCCAGAAACCTCATTTTTTCAAAAATTGTGAACTTGATAAATGATTTAATTTCAATGTTAGGAAACATAATCTGGATTCTGAATCAGGGTCATTTTTAAAATCCACTCACTCAGAATCTTGATGAGAAGACAGTGATGAAAAAGATGGGGGAAAATATCTCATTAAGTTGAGAATTTTATGAATTAGTTTCACTTCCCTGGTGGCTCAGGCGGTAAAGAATCTGCCTCCAATGCAGGAGACCCGATTCAATCACTGGGTCAGGGAGATCCCTTGGAGAAGGAAATGGCAACCTACTCCAGTATTCATGCCTGGAGAATTCCATGGACAGAGGAGCCTGGCGGGCTACAGTCCAAAGGGTCACTAAGAGTCAGATACGACCGAGAGACTAAACTTTCTTTGTTTAAGGCAGAGTAAAGCTCTGCTTTTCACACATGGGATTAGATTAAACTACAGAATTTCTTTGTGGTTTAAAAGATGCTAAAATAAGTTATCAGAGAAATGATAGGCTATCTTTCTCGGAAGAATGTTGAAGAAATAGTCTCAATTCTTTTCTATCAAAGATACATGGTTGCAGTTCTCCCTTGGGTTGGCGGTAGCACAGAGACCCCGCTAACTTTATGCTGATAAAAGAAAAAGTGAATTATCAGTTCAAAAATATTATAGGTCTTTAACAAAGTCTTTGTCGAGGATAGAGTAGCCAAGAATCAGAAACAGCATGTCACAATTAAAGGAATAGAGGCTTGTAGACAGAAGACAGGGGAGGTGGCTAGGAGCATCAGGGTTCCATCACACTGCCCACAAATATGGCCAAACACCAGAGCACTTGGTTTTCCCATGAATCGTATAGGTCCACTGCGGTAATATGTTTAGCGACGGACTTGTAGATGCTAGAAAAGACAGTCCCAGAATCCCTGAGACAGTGTGAGCTTTGGTGATATTTAGAATCTGTGGCTTTTGATGTAAATCTCTGTTATAATATTTGGTAGTAGCTCAAGGCATTTGGTACAAGTAAGGAAACAGGATTGTATCATTTCAACTCATATAAATCTTCCCCAAAGGAACAAACCATCCTTAGAAGTCAGAAAGCTGCATGAGCTACATACTAATAGGAGCATGAAAGCTTTGGAGGGAACTGAATTGTTTCATGGATATTCAGCTTCATCACTTTGACTTTGGTTCGTGGAGTTAATTACACCTCTGATTGGATTTACATCGCAGATCATTTAGTATGTTTACATGAACTAGCTGCTTCTAATCATTATGTTTATTCTATAGTTAGAGGCTAACTGTGAGAACACGTTTATTTTTATGTGTCTTGATCTATTCTCACTGACTTCATGGTTTGCCTATATCATTTTCTTTTAAATAGCTTGTTGAGATATAGTTGATATGCAAAAGCTGCATATATTTAATGTATACAGTTTGATGAGTTTAGACATATGTGTATAGCCGTGACACCATCACCACAATCAAGGTAATAAACATATCCATCACCTTCAAGAGTTTCTTCTCCCCAATTTTTTTTTAATTCCACTTCCCTGGTGGTTCAGACAATAAAGAATCTGCCTGCAATGCAGGAGGCCAGGGTTTAATCCCTGGGGCAGGAAGATCCCTTGAAGGAACTGGCAACCCACTCCAGTATTCTTGATTCTTGACCATCTTGAATCCCATGGACAAAGGAACCTGACAGGCTGTGTCTGTGGGATCACAAAGAGTTGGACATGACTGAGCAAGTGACCCTACACCTGCTGTTTTTGTGTGTGTGTGATAAGAATACTTAACATGAAATCACCCTCAACAAACTTTTAAAGTCTAAAATGCAGTTTTGTTAACTGTAGGCATTATGTTATACATTGCTGCTGCTACTACCGCTGCTAAGTCGCTTCAGCCGTGTCTGACTCTGTGTGACCCCATAGACGGCAGCCCGCCAGGCTCCCCCATCCCTGGGATTCTCCAGGCAAGAACACTGGAGTGGGTTGCCATTTCCTTCTCCAGTGCATGAAAGTGAAAAGTGAAAGTGAAGTCACTCAGTCGTGTCTGACTCTTAGCGACCCCATGGACTGCAGCCCACCAGGCTCCTCCGTCCATGGGATTTTCCAGGCAAGAGTACTGGAGTGGGGTGCCATTGCATTAGGCCTCTAGAAATTGCTCATCTTGCATACCTGAAAGCTTATACCCAGGAGCAAAAACTTCCTGTTTTCCTCTCCCCCCAGTCCCTGGCAGTCACCATTTTACTTGCTGCTGCTCTGAACTGAATTATTTTAGTTACTACCTATAAGTGACTTCATGCAGTAATTTTCTTTCTGTGTCTGAATCATTTCACTTAGCACAACCTCCTCCGGGTTTACCCATGTGGTCTGCTATGACGGGATTCGCTCGTATTTAAATACTGAATAATATGCCATTGTAAGCATATATTCTCCATCCATTCTCTGTATCTATGCATTCCTGATGGACACTTGCGTTGCTTCTATATCTTGGCTGTTGTGAATAATGCTGCCTGAGCACAATCTATTCTTTTGTATTGTGCTGCCTGACACGCCTCTTGAGATCTGTCCAGTTGGGTGTTTCACACATGAGGCAAGCTTAGTTTTTAAATAGGAAAGTCTCCTTTATTATAGAGCTTGTTTCTTGTAAAGAGAATAACAAGATGTCACTCCATTTATTTTTCACTTTATCTTCTAAAATATGGGCAGCTTCCCAGGTGGCTCAGTGGTAAAGAATCCAATTGCCAATGCAAGAGACACAGCAGAGCCAAGTTCCATCCTTGAGTCTGGAAGATGACCTGGAGTAGGAAATGGCAGCCCACTCCAGTATTCTTGCCTGGAAAATTCTGTGAACATAGGAGCCTGGCAGGCTACGGTCAGTGAGGTTGTAAAGAGTCAGACATGACTGAACACCCACACACACAATAATATATGGAGGAATAGGACAATTTGGAATACAAACACCAAGAAAGGACGTATACAAAGTCATTTTCTTTGAAAACTTAAAAAAAAACTTTAAAAATTCTTTCAAGAAATCTGTGATGTCTGGCAGTATTTGCATAGGTTTAGTCACTTAACTCTGGTGTTCACACGAATTATACTAACTACAGAGGATGGAGTTTCCAGAATATTCTATGTCTTCATAGGTGTAATTATTAAAAATTAGTTGTAGTTAAAAGTCTGCTGATTTTATTCTCAGCTATGTTTGTATTTGTGAGAATATCTACCTCCTTCCTTTTATGCTTTCCTGAACATTTTTAAACTTTGAAAGTCTGTGGGAGAAGGCGAGGGTGGGATGTTTCGAGAGAACAGCATCGAAATATGTATATTATCTAGGATGAAACAGATCACCAGCCCAGGTTGGATGCATGAGACAAGTGCTCGGGCCTGGTGCACTGGGAAGACCCAGAGGGATCAGGTAGAGAGGGAGGTGGGAGGGGGGATCGGGATGGGGAATACATGTAAATCCATGGCTGATTCATGTCAATGTATGACAAAAACCACTACAATATTGTAAAGTAACTAGCCTCCAACTAATAAAAATTAATGGAAAAAAAAAAGAAAGTCAATGGAAAAAATTGTCTCAAGTTTATTAAAAACAAATCAAAATACTACAACTTTACAGAAAAAGAAACAATTTTTAACCATCAATTAAATAGATTAATCAGGACTTTAGGATTTCAATTTTGATGTATGTTGACAACATTTAAGGGTGGTATACATCTTATTTTATGATATTTCTGTAGCAATCATATATAAATGTTAATGATTCATTTAAAAATGATTGGCACAGACTATCTAAGCTATTTGTATAATCTTAAAATTCTTTCAAGATATTTTGAATCATGTGTTTCAAGTTTCCAAAAAAATTCTACTGGGATTTTGACTAGAATTCCATTGGAACCATCAACTAAGGAAAATGGATATATTAAAATATTCATCATGCTTTTATCTGATAACATGTTGCTCCTTTAGTTTTTTTTTAAATTTTATAAAGTAACACTATCTTTCCTTATGAGGTTATTTCTTGATGTTTTATGTTGGAAAGTGCTAAGAACAAGCTGTCAGCATACTAAGACATATTTCTGGGGCAAAGGCTAAGACTAATTTTTGCCAACTTTATTGAGTTTTTTCCTAATTCTCAGAGGTTTTTTTCATTGATTTTTCTTGGATTTTTAA
Organism: Muntiacus reevesi; assembly: GCF_963930625.1. Lineage (NCBI taxonomy): Eukaryota > Metazoa > Chordata > Mammalia > Artiodactyla > Cervidae > Muntiacus > Muntiacus reevesi. Next base: position 8,105,889 of record NC_089262.1, on the reverse strand, counting down.
ATCTCGTCTTTCGCACTTGATAATTGTTGTTTTTCAGTCACTAAAACTCTTTAGTGACTCTTTCCAACCCCATGAACTGCAGCATGCCAGGCTTCCTTGTCCTTCACTATCGCCCTAAGTTTGCTGAAACTCATATGTGCTGTGCTTACTCGCTCAGTTGTGGCCGACTCTTTGTGACCTGCTTGATGATAATTTTGCCTTATTCTTCCTCAGTCAGTTCAGTTCAGTTCAGTCACTCAGTCATATCTGACTATTTGTGATCCCGTGGATTGCAGCACGCCAGGCTTCCCTGTCCATCACCAACTCCTGGAGCATGCTCAGACTCATGTCCATTGAGTTAGTGATGCCATCCAACCATCTCATTTTCTGTCGTCCCCTTCTCCTCCTGCCTTCAATCTTTCCCAGTATCAGGATCTTTTCAAATGAGACAGTTCTTTGCCTCAGGTGGCCAAAGTATTGGAGTTTCAGCTTCAGCATCAGTCCTTCCAATGAATAGTCAGGATTGATTTCCTTTAGGAATGACTGGTTTGATCTCCTTGCAGTCCAAGGGACCCTCAAAGTCTTCTCCAACACCACAGTTCAAAAGCATCAATTCTTCTTCACTCAGCTTTCTTTATAGTCCAACTTTCACATCCATATATGACTACTGGAAAAACCATAGCTTTGACCAGACAGATCTTTGTTGGCAAAGTAATGTCTCTGCTTTGCAATATGCTCTCTAGGTTGGTCATAACTTTTCTTCCAAAGAACAAGTGTCTTTTAACTTCATGACTGCACTCACCATCTGCAGTGATTTTGGAGCCCAAGAAAACAAAGTCTGTCACTGTTTCCATAGTTTCCCCATCTATTTGTCATGAATGAAGGGACCAGATGCCATGATCTTAGTTTTTTGAGTGTTGAGTTTTAAGTCAGGTTTTTCACTTTCTTCTTTCACTTTCATCAAGAGGTTCTTTAGTTCTTCTTCACTTTCTGCCATAAGGGTGGTGTCATCTGCATATTTGAGGTTATTGATATTTGTTCCGGTAGTCTTGATTCAAGCTTGTACTTCATCCAGTCTGGCATTTTGCATGATAGATTCAAGGGATTAGATCTGATAGACAGAGTGCCTGAAGAACTATGGACAGAGGTTCATGACATTGTACAGGAGGCAGTGATCAAGACCATCCCCAAGAAAAAGAAATGCAGAAAGTTGAAATGGTTGTCTGAGAAGGCCTTACAATAAGCTGAGAAAAGAAGAGAAGCTAAAGGCAAAGAAGAAAAGGAAAGATACACCTATTTGAATGCAGCATTCCAAAGAATAGCAAGGAGTGATAAGAAAGACTTCCTCAGTGATCAATACAAAGAAATAGAGGAAAACAATAGAATGGGAAATGCTAGAGATTTCTTCAAGAAAATTAGAGATACCAAGGAAATATTTCATGGAAAAATGGGCTCAATAAAGGACAGAAGTGGTATGGACCTAACAGAAGCAGAAGATATTAAGAAGAGGTGGCAAGATTACACAGAAGAACTGTACAAAAGAGATGTTCATGACCCAGACAACCATGATGGTGTGATCATTCACCCAGAGCCAGACATCCTGGAAAGTGAAGTCAAGTGGGCCTTTGGAAGCAACACCAGAACAAAGCTGGTGCAGGTGATGGACTTCCAGTCGAGCTGTTTAAAATTCTTCTTCCGGTTCTCCCACCACCCCCGCCGCGGGCGGCGGGAGGAGCGGCAGCGGTCCGGCTACTCAGCTTCGCGAAGGCTCTCGGCGCGCCGGGCCCTCGGGCACCCGGCTCTCGCCCGCCCCGCCGCCACGATGCCCAAGGGGAAGGTCAGCTCCGCCGAGGGGGCGGCGAAGGAGGAGCGCAACAGGAGATCGGCGAGGTTGTCAGCTAAACCGGCTCCTGCAAACGTGGAAACGAAGCCAAAAAAGGCGGCGGGAAAGGAGAAATCTTCAGACAAAAAAGTGCAAACAAAAGGGAAAAGAGGAGCGAAGGGAAATCAGGCGAAGTGGCCAACCAAGAGACTAAAGAAGACTCGCCTGCAGAAAGTGGGGAGACTAGAAACGAGGAGAGCCCAGCCTCTGATGCAGCAGAAGAGAAAGAAGCCAAGTCTGATTAATAACCACACACTCAGTCCTGTCAGTGGCCCGGCTCCCTTCTTGTACAATCCAGAGGAATATTTTTATCAACTACTTTGTAAATGCAAGTTTTTTTAGTAGCTCTAGAAACGTTTTTAAAAAGTAGGGAATCCCACCTCATCCCATTTTTTAAGTGTAAATGCTTTTTTTTAAGAGGTGAAATCATTTGCTGGTTATTTATTTTTTGGTACAACCAGAAAATAGTGGGATATTGGATACGGGAGGCTTTGATTGTCTTGGGCATCAGCTCAACATTCCATACATGGGGGGTAGCTTTTATATCCTATAATACAAAAGCATACTAAATGGCAGTTTGGAGTCAGTGTGCATTTAATGTCTTGAACACTTTAAATTACTTCTCTTCCCATATTGTTTTGGTAGAATTATTTCCTACAGCAAACTACTTTTTGATCTTGGCTCTCCTGGTCAGAATTTTGTGCACTATGCTATAACATCTTTGGTCGTGGTAGTCCAGTTTTCCTAGTAACTTGGTTAATGCACTGTGAACGATTGACAGTTTGGGTATGTAGTGTATATGATATTAAATTGTGAATCAGTGGGACTTATGATGTAACAACATATCAATATTTGAAGATATTGGTACTTGATATCCTGTTAAGGAAAGTTTGCTCCAAATTTTAAGCTGGAAAGTCACTGGAATAACTGTTAAGAATCACAACTACATGATATTTTAGATTTCTGGTACGTATGTGAAGAATTGTGTAGAAATTGAAATGTCTGTGTAGTTGTAGTGATCCTCAAAACAACCAATAAAATCTCAGTTATAAAAGAAAAAAAAAAAATCCTTATTCTTCCTAATGGTTATATTCTAATGTTTGTTCTATATCTTATTACATAAATAAGGCTTTCAGAATTATATAGAATAATAACAGCAACGATTATCTTATTCTTAATTTTAATCAAAATGTGTAAAGTATTTTAGTATTAAATGTGGTAGTTGTTCAGGTTTTCCCTGGTGGCTTGAACGGTACAGAATTTGCCTGCAATCCAGGAAAACTGGGTTTGATTCCTGGGTCAGCAAGATTCCCTGGAGAAGGAAACTTCTACCCACTCCAGTATTCTTGCCTGGAGAATTCCGTGGATGGAGGAGCCTGATGGGTTATAGTCCATGGGGCTGCAAAGGGTCAGACATGACTGAACAACTAACATGGTGATAGCTGTTGGTTTGAGACTTGTCATATTATGACAGTATTATTTGTAGGTACCTGAGCTTTTCTTTTTAAATAGCTGATAGTTTTAAAATTCCATGATTTTTTTTTTCTTTTTTGCAAAAGCAGGATTCTTTATTTTTCATATTGGTTCTCAATGTATAAAATCATGTTAACAGATTTCCTAATATTAAACCAGTTTGTGTAAGTGGGATCAATTTTCTTTTCTGTGGTGGATACTTTTTTTTTTCATGTATAATTGAATTGTATTTAGCATCCATATTTCCAAGTGGAATTAGATTTGAATTTTCATTTATTTTGTGGTATATTTGTTACACATAGTCTAATATTCTTCTCCTAGGAAAGGTATGACCAACCTAGACAGCATATTAAAAAGCAAAGGTCTGTCAACAAAGGTCCGTCTACTCAAGGCTATAGTTTTTCCAGTAGTCATGAATGGATGTGAGAGTTGGACTATAAAGAAAGCTGAGCGCTGAAGAATTGATACTTTTGAACTGTGGTGTTGGAGAAGACTCTTGAGAGTCCCTTGGACTGCAAGGAGATCCAACCAGTCCATCCTAATGGAGATCAGTCCTGGGTGTTCATTGGAAGGACTGATGTTGAAGCTGAAACTCCAACACTTTGGCCACCTGATGCAAAGAGCTGACTCATTTGAAAATACCCTGATGCTGGGGAAGATTGAAGACAGGAGGAGAAGGGGGTGACAGAAGATGAGATGGTTGGATGGCATCACCTACTCAATGGACATGAGTTTGAGTAAACTCTGGAGTTGGTGATGACACGGAGGCCTGGCGTGCTCTGGTTCATGGGGTTGGAAAGAGTCGGACACGACTGAGCGACTGAACTGACTGACTGACTGAGCTTAATAAAATGAACTGAATAGCTTTGTCTATTTTTCTATTCTCTAAATAATTTACATATTACATGTACTACTTCTTTCTCTGAAATTTTGAAGCACTCAAGTATAAAATAGACCTAGTGATTTTATGGTAGTGTTTTGTTTTATAAAATACATGCACATATACACAATATTTTCTTGGAAATAATCTATTTATTACAAAACAATCAGACTCCATTGTAGGATTCTTTGTTCAGCTTTATTGAGAAGTAATTGACATATAACATGGTATAAATCATGTTGGTTTGATACATTTATATGTAAGCAGCATTATCAATTGCCAACATATAATAATCATGTCACATAAATATTATTTCACTTTGTGGTGATAACATTTAAAACCTATTCTCTTAGCAGCTTTCAAGTATATGATACAGTGTTGTTAACTCTAACCACCATGTTGTGTTTTAGATCCCTGGAGCTTATTTACCTGGTAACGGGCAGTTTATACCTCTGAGGAAAATCTCCGCATTTCCCCCACCCTCATTCTATGGAACCAACATTCTACCTTCTGTTTCTGTGAGTTTGTCTTTTTTAGACTCCACATGTAAGTGATGTCATATAGCATGTTGTCTTTCTCTGTCTGACTTAGTTCAATGCCCTCAAGACCATCCATGGTATCACAAATGACAGGATTCCCTTTTTTCTTAAGTTTTACTACCTATGGTAGTAGATATAATGGTCATCCAAATTAAAATCGCCCATTCTTATCCATTTTAGTTCACTGATTCCTAAGGTGTTGCTGTTCAATCTTGCCATCTCCTGCTTGACCACGTCCGACTCACCTTGATTCATGGACCTCACATTCCAGATTCCTATGCAATACTGTTCTTTACAGCATGGGACTTTACTTCCACCACCAGACACAACTGTCATTTCTACTTTGGCCCAGCCACTTCATTCTTGCTGGAGCTATTAGTAATTGCCCCCTGCTCTTCCCCAGTAGCATACTGGACACCTTCCAACCTGGGGAGGGGGAGGGGGCTCATTTTGGATGTAAATTCTTCTTGCCTTTTCATACTGTCCATGGGGTTCTCCAGGCAAGAATACTGAAGTGGTTTGCTGTTTCCTTCTCCAGTGGACCATGTTTTGTCAGAAAACTTGTCTGTCTTGAGTGGCCTTACACAGCATGGCTCATAGCTTCATTGAGTTAGGCAAGCCCCTTTGCCAATACAAGGCTTGTGATTCATGAAGGTGAAGCCAATAGCTACATAGGCTATTTTAAAATTTTGATGTGTTTCCAAAGTTGTTTAACCTCCTATTTTCAAAGGTAAGACAAAAATCTCTCCTTTACCTTGACTTTGCCAGGTAATAGAAAAAAAATTGCAAAAGTTCTACTCTTCCCTTGCCTTTAGTAATATATCCTGAGGCTTTTAGAATAAATTAGTCATTAAATTATTATTTTTGGTCTTACATTTGCTTTCTTCTGCACTGTCAGCAGCCCACTTAAAATCCATCCATTATATAATTACTTTCCTTTCTACCCCATTATTATGGCTCATGACTTATCTTTAGTGTATATTTTATTTAGTCCACTTAAAAGCTTTTCAGGTAATCTCTTCTTACTTCATCCAGTGTATTTTTCACCAAAGCTTTTCTCTTCATTATTCTCTCCTTGCTGCCTCTCAGAGGTGACGTCTCCTGGCTTTCTATCTGTTTGGTCTCTTCACGCTCTATTTCCTCAAAGTTTTAAGTCACTCAGTCATGTCCAACTTTTTGCAACCCTATGGATTGACTGCAGCCTGTCAGGGTCCTCTGTCCATGGAATTCTCCAGGCAAGAATACTGGAGTGGGTTGCCATTCCCTTCTCCAGGGGATCTCCCTAACCCAGTGACTGAACCTGTGTCTCTTGCATTGCAGGCAGATTCTTTACTATCTGAGCCACCTGGGAAGCCCCCATTTCCTGAATCAGGCTTCAGCTGCTATGGTAAATATTTGACTGAGCCAGGGTCCCTGCTGCGTCTTCAAGATGACAATCCCCCTGCTCATCCTGAGGGGCTTTCTCACAGGTGCTGTTTGGGTGTCAGAGTCTTCTCTTCCTGTGGTCATTGTCAGGTGCAGCCATGGAGACCCACAATTGCTCTTAGTTTAGTCTCTGGTTTCCACATGGCCTTATTCTCCATCCCCTTTGGGCACTCTCACAGCTTTTTAGGTAGTAGGAGGGTTCTGCCAATCTTTACAGCTTCAATATCTAGCATATAGGCTGATCTTGCCCCACCCTTCTTAGATCATTCTGCAGGGAATATGAGATACAATCCAAACTTTCCCTCGGCCTGGATTTATCTCAAACCAGTTCCACATGCCTTAGAGTCGATGCAAACTTTCTCCAAATGCTGGAAAGAGGCGAGTCACTCTGTCAGATGGTGGATGGTTTATGAGTTTTCAAGTTCCCCTGTATCTTCAAAGATGTTTTATCAAGAAAGGAATCGAGGCTTTCTCAGGGCTATTGTGAGATGGCAAACTGACACAACAAAGAGGATGTCATTACAAGTTACAGTAACAGCAGCAATGACAGAATCGATCTTGTTAAGAGCTTGTTTAAGCAGCAACATGAATTGTTCAGTTGCTTTGTTTAACACATGCTGTGTAATAGGGCTTCCCAGGTTGCACTGATGGTAAAGAACCCTCCTGTCAATGCAGAAAATGTAAGAGATGTAGGTTTGATCCCTGGGTCGGGAAGATCCCCTGGAGGAGGGCATGGCAACCCACTCCAGTATTCTTGCCTGGAGAATCCCATGGACAGAAGAGCCTGGAGGGCTACAGTTCATAGCGTTGAAAGGAGTTGGGCAGGACTGAAGGGACTTAGCATGCACACAGCATGTGTAATAGATAATATTATTCCCTCTTCTTTACAGATGAGGAAAGGGTCATGGGGAGGTGAATAGACCCTCCCCCTCAAGCTACATAGCAGGCAAACAGTGCAGTAAGCCGGTAATCACATCCAGACAAATTAACTCTAGAATCAACCCTACTGACCATGCACTGGAACTAGAAAAGATCTTATTACTTCGTCTACCCATGGAGCACAAGATTAAAACTCTACAATGTCATGAAATTGAGAAAAGTCCTTTAATGGTGAACTAATGAAGTCACAATGGAAAACTGAAAATTCTGTGAATTCTAGAGACAGACCCTAAAAACAGGCAAATTTCTGGAATGACTCCTATAGGGTATTAATGATCAAAATTAACCTAACTAATCAATATGTGAGAAAGAGCAATTGTTTTACTGATTATCAAGTTTTTACACACCAACCTCTCCAGTGCTTATGCTGTAACTAACATAACTTTCTACCAAAACCTCATCACTTAAAAAACTGGATTTAAAATGAGATAACAGAAAAAGATGTAAAATTAAGATCAAGCAACGTAAACCCATTAGGAAGAAACTGGCTCTTTTAACATTTTCCTTTTATAGATTTCAAAGTGGCAAGAAGAGGTGATATACTTCAAACACTAAATGACACCTATAAAAATGTTGAAATACAAAATTAATAAAATTTTTATTTTATAAGTAGGTAATACAATCCCCTTTTCTTATTCTTTTTACCTTTATTTTGGAAGAAAATATTAGTTTCAAGGTCTCAGTTTGGTGGTCCTGAAACTAAAGAAGTCACTCTGAGTTCATCTCTTGTTTGATTTGCAACTACTTAGATTTCCTTTGATCTCAACTTAATTTCTTCCATATTTTTGTGAATTAAAAACTTGTTTGATTTTGTTTATTCCACTTGTTACAATTTGTCATCTGCTTTGTTGTTGTCAACAGCTGCAAACATCTTAGATGCTACACTTAAAAGGGTTGATTTTATGATTCATTTGTGTCTTAATTTTGGCAAAGGGGACCTAATTAGTTGTAAATCTTCCCTTGTGAATTATGAAGCCATTTCCCTGTGTGGTAAAACTAGGACTGGAATAGCTTTTTTAAAGTGGATGCCTCACAGGAGAAAACATTAAAAGCTAGTAATTTCTTTGATGGTAGACAAGGGTTGAATCTTGGAAGTGAGGGTTATTGAGTTATCAGAGCTGGTTTAATTCTATCAAAATGTATTACATTTTAAATTGTTCTAGAACAGAAGAACAGGCCATGTTATTTAAACTGCTGTGTGACAGCTAACCCTATACACACAGAAAATCCAAATGGACTCAGGGGTTGGTTAACTCCTTTTTTGGGGGAAAAAAATTAAAGGCAGTGTAGTAGGCAAACTCAGTTTGGGAACAAAAAGCATTGGAACAGAGATCGTGCTATAACTGAGCAAGGGATACAGGTAAGATAAAATTTAAGAAAAGAATTTGTCTCCTTTATTGTGTTTATCTATTGAAAAATATTTGAGGAAGCTTTGTAAAATGCCTAAAGAAGCCAAGTGGTTTAAATAGTCAATGTGCAACGTATCTATCTGTACTTTTCTCTCTCTGTGTGTATATACATATTTAATTTTTATTTTGTGAACTGAAGGCAGACAGCCATCTCCAATTTATCACCAACTTATGAGTGTTTTGTTCAAGCCCAGGGGCTCATCCTCTGATGGGGAGCAGCCTTTAAAAGCTTTTCTTTTGGAGATATTTGGGTGGGGAGTGTTGGCGTAGGGAGAAAAACCGCTTTTGAATTCAAGTCCCTATGGACAAGAGAAATGATTACTCTTCCTTTAGCATAGGTTTCACACATCCTCAATGAATATCACCTTTCTTGGTAATTAGTTTTTAAAAACAAGTGAGAAAATCAGAGTGAAGGAAAAAAAATAAGATGTGGCCAGAAGGAGGCTTATGGAGAAAAAGGAGAGCTGCAAAACCAGCTCTGTGTCTCCCAGAGCAGAACACACTTTGCCAAGTAATTCTTGGTGTCCATACAATATGAACGCTTGTTTACGAGGGAGGCACAAGCTGTTTTCAGTCCCCTCGTAGTTTCGTGGAGACAACGCCCTGTGATGTCATAAGCTACGGGCCCACTATAGGTGGGCCACGAATTAGGTAAAAATGCACTTTGGTTTGGTATCTCTTCTGGAAGCAGATGGCAGCAACTCCAGCTGCTGTTCAGTGTGAGCGTCTGAGCCAGTAACCATATGTGACCAGGTTCTTTGATAGTCTGGGGCAATTCAAGAATAAAAGCTTAATATTTAGACTCACTGAGTTTTACATGGACTATGTAGCCCCCATAATTGAGTGTGTAGCCAAAAAAAGTCCTTAACTTCAGCAGGTTCTGGCCCAGTGACCTCCCCCGACCCACCCGCCCCCTGCTCTTTTTCAAGAATCACCAATCAGGAGGGAGGGTGGTCTGTGACTCTCATGCACTCTTAGGTTTATTTTTCCTCTGACTCGAGGTGTGCTGGTAACCCTTGGCAGGAGGCGGGGTCCAAGTATGCTCTGGCTGGTACCTAGAATACAAGTATCCTTGACACCAACCAAAGAAGAAACCCAAGCATGAGAACTACTGAAGCTGGGCTCAGCGTGACGTGGAAGAATCAAGACATGAGCCCAGGTTCAAGGCCACTGCTCCTCTTCATGAGGCTGAGAGGATAGCTGAGGACAGAGCCCAGACTGCTTTTATTTTTTGCAATTGAAGTATTAGTTGATTGACAATGCTGTGTGAATTACCGTTGTACACAAAGTGATTCAGTTGCACACACACACATATATGTAATCCATTCTTTTTTATATTCTTTTCTGTTCTAGTTTATCAGCAGGAAGGATGGGCATGCAGTGCTTTCAGGGTGCAGTTTGGTGGAACATGTGATGTGAAATCTTTAATTAGCAGTGAAAGTGAAAGTGAAGTCGCTCAGTCATATCCGACTCTTTGCGACCCCATGGACTGTAGCCTACCAGGCTCCTCCATCCATGGGATTCTCCAGGCAAGAATACTGCAGTGGGTTGCCATTTCCTTCTCCAGGGGATCTCCCTGACCCAGGGATCGAACCTGGGTCTCCAGCACTGCAGGCAGTGCTTTACCCTCTGAGTCACCAGGGAATTAGCAGTAATGAGTAATTAATTAGCAGTAATGAGTCTCATTCATTTCTGACACCGAGCATCCACCAGGTGGCTGAGGGGCCCGTCTTCCAGGAGGGGCCATTTAGGAACGGCAGTGGCTCTGGTCAGGTGTAGCGTGAGCAGACAATGGACACTGCAGGAGCTTTGCTCAGGGTTGGTGGCTGGTGGTTTCAGTCACTAAGTCGTGTCTGACTCTTGTGACCCCACAGATTGTAGCTCTCCAGGCTCCTGTGTCCATGGGATTCTCCAGGCAAGAATACCGGAGTGGGTTGCCATTCCTTTCTCCAGGGGATCTTCCCAAACCCAGGAATCGAGCCCTGGTCTCCTGCCTTGTAGGCAGATTCTTTACTGACTGAGCTACAGTTTGTCATAAGATATTGATTATAGTTGTCAGTATTATAGAGTAGGGCTGGAGTTTTCATCCATTCTACAGGTACTAATTTGCATCTGCTAACCCCAAACTCCCACTCCACCCCTCCCCCGCCCCCTCCCATTGGCAGCCACCAGTCTGTTCTCTGTGTTCAAGATTCTGTTCCTATTTCTCAGATAGGCTCATTTGTGTCATATTCTAGACTCCACCTGCTCCAAACCATGGAGGAAGGATGGCCCATAGGCATCCTCTCTGGCTATGGCACTGAGGCATTCAAGCTCCAGGTGAAGGGACCATTCGGGCTGCTCTTCACCCCTGTTTAATTATCCTGGAATGTATCATCTGATCTCTCCATACCTAAATCTCAGCTTAGTTTTTATGGTAGAGATACTGTGTGCTGCTGCTGCTAAGTCGCTTCAGTTGTGTCCGACTCTGTGCAACCCCATAGACGGCAGCCCACCAGGCTCCCCGATCCCTGGGATTCTCCAGGCAAGAACACTGGAGTGGGTTGCCATTTCCGTCTCCAATGCATGAAAGTGAAAAGTGAAAGTGAAGTGGCTCAGTCGTGTCAGCCTCTTAGCGACCCCATGGACTACAGCCTACCAGACTCCTCCGTCCATGGGATTTTCCAGGCAAGAATACTGGAGTAAACATTTTTCTAAAAATATATAAATCAAGTAAGTCCCATTAGCAGAATCAGAAACTAAGAAAAGACCTCAACTCGAGCACTGAAAGTTAAAGTGAAAGTCAGTCGTGTCTGACTCTTTATGACCCCACGGACTATACAGTCTATGGAAGTCTTCAGGCCAGAATACAGGAGTGGGTAGCCTTTCCCTTCTCCAGGGGATCATCCCAACCCAGGGATTGAACCTAGATCTCCCACATTGCAGGCGGATTCTTTACGAGCTGAGCCACAAAGGAAGCCCCAAATAGAGCCCCAAATAGAGTTCAGTTCAGTTCAGTTCAGTCGCTCAGTTGTGTCCGACTCTTTGCAACCCCAAGAATCACAGCACGCCAGGCCTCCCTGTCCATCACAAACTCCTGGAGTTTACTCAAACTCATGTCCATCAAGTCAGTGATGCCATCCAGCCATCTCATCCTCTGTTGTCCCCTCCTCCTCCTGTCCCCAATCCCTCCCAGCATCTGGGTCTTTTCCAATGAGTCAACTCTTCGCATGAGGTGACCAAAGTATTGGAGTTTCAGCTTCAGCATCAGTCCTTCCAAAGAACACCCAGGACTGATCTCCTTCAGGATGGACTGGTTGGATCTCCTTGCAGTCCAAGGGGACTCTCAAGAGTCTTCTCCAACACCACAGATCAAAGGCATCAATTCTTCAGTGCTCAGCTTTCTTCACAGTCCAACTCTCACATCCATACATGACCACTGGAAAAACCATAGCCTTGACTAGGCGGACCTTTGTTGGCAAAGTAATGTCTCTGCTTTTTAATATGCTATCTAGGTTGGTCATCACTTTCCTTCCAAGGAGTAAGCGTCTTTTCGTTTCATGGCTGCTGTCACCATCTGCAGTGATTTTGGAGCCCAAAAAAATAAAGTCAGCCACTGTTTCCACTGTCTCGCCATCTATTTCCCATGAAGTGATGGGACCAGATGCCATGATCTTACTTTTCTGAATGTTGAGCTTTAAGCCAACTTTTTCACTCTCTTTCACTTTCATCAAGAGGCTTTTTAGTTCCTCTTCACTTTCTGGCATAAGGGTGGTGTCATCTGCATATCTGAGGTTACTGATATTTCTCCTGGCAATCTTGATTCCAACTTGTGCTTCCTCCCGCCCAGTGTTTCTCATGATGTACTCTGCATATAAGTTAAACAAGCAAGGTGACAATATACAGCCTTGACGACCTCCTTTTCCTAATTGGAACCAGTCTGTTGTTCCATGTCCAGTTCTAACTGTTGCTTCCTGACCTGCATATGGGTTTCTCAAGAGGCGGGTCAGGTGGTCTGGTATTCCCATATCCTTCAGAATATTCCACAGTTTATTGTGATTCACACAGTCAAAGGCTTTGGCATAGTCAATAAAGCAGAAATAAATGTTTTCTGGAACTCTCTTGCTTTTCTATGATCCAGCAGATGTTGGCAATTTGATCTCTGGTTCCTCTGCCTTTTCTTAAACCAACTTGAACATCTGGAAGTTCAGGGTTCACGTATTGCTGAAGCCTGACTTGGAGAATTTTGAGCATTACTTTACTAGTTTGTGAGATGAGTGCAATCGTGAGGTAGTTGGAGCATTCTTTGGCATTGTCTTTCTTTGGGATTGGAATGAAAACTGATATTTTCCAGATCTGTGGCCACTGCTGAGTTTTCCAAATTTGCTGGCATATTGAGTGCAGCACTTTCACAGCATCATCTTTCAGGATTTGAAATAGCTCAACTGGAATTCCACCACATCCACTAGCTTTGTTCATAGTGATGCTTCTTTCTAAGGCCCACTTGACTTCATATTCCAGAATGTCTGGCTCTAGGTGAGTGATCACACCATCGTGATTATCTGGGTCATGAAGATCTTTTTTGGTACAGTTCTTCTGTGTATTCTTGCCACCTCGTCTTAATATCTTCTGCTTCTGTTAGGTCTATACCATTTCTGTCCTTTATTGAACCCATCTTTGCATGAAATGTTCCCTTGGTATCTCTAACTATCTTGAAGAGATCTCTAGTCTTTCCCATTCTGTTGTTTTCCTATATTTCTTTGCATTGATCGATGAGGAAGGCTTTCTTATCTCTCCTTGCTATTCTTTGAAACTCTGCATTCAAATGGGATTTAAGGGACTAGATATGATAGACAGAGTGCCTGATGAACTATGAATGGAGGTTCGTGACATTGTACAGGAGACAATGATCAAGACCATCCCCATGGAAAAGAAATGCCAAAAGGCAAAATGGTTGTCTGAAGAGGACTTACAAATAGCTGTGAAAAGAAGAGAAGCAAAAAGCAAAGGAGAAAAGGAAAGATATTCCCATTTGAATGCAGAGTTCCAAAGAATAGCAAAGAGAGATAAGAAATAGAGTACTAGATACCCCATTTTTTTTCACCAAGTAATCATCACCAACAGCTCCATCTCTCCATTCTGTTCCCTGATTGGAACATTTTCCCATGCCTGCTGACTCTAGAATGTGCTTTTGCTTCCCATCTTCCGTAGTCATGCCAGCATTGCTTTCCATTCCCTTTCTGTAGTCTCCTGTAAAACAGACGAAAGGCACCTTGTTCAGCCTTCTGGAATCTTCCAAGAATGTTGAGGGCAGCAAGCTCTGCACACAGAGAGCATTGACAAGCCTCATTCAATTAAAGTGCGTGTGTGTACGTTTCCCGAGGCGGTTGGAACAAGCTACAACACTGGGGTTCTTACAGCCATGGAAATTATTCTGTCACAGTTCTAGACACCTGGAGTGAGAAATCAAGACTCAGCAAGGCCCCACTCCCCCTGAAGGCTCCTCTAGGGCGAATCCTTCCTGCCTCTTCCAGGTCCTGTTGGCTCCAGGCATTCCTTGGCTTGCGGCTGCATCACTCCTGTCTCTGCCTCCACCAACATCACGTGGAATCTCCTCTGCTTCCTGTGTGTCTGTCTCCTTCTGCATGTCTCTTCCAAAGACACACGAGAATCTAGGGGCCACCAGCATCTTCCAGGATGAGCTCATCTTGAGATCCATAACATCATTACAAATAAGGTCCTGTTCCGGGACTCCAGAGTTTGGGAAGTGGGCATATCTCTTTGGGGGCCACCTTTCAACCCACTGCCATGCACAGTATCCTCCCCTCCACAGGACTGGATTATCTCCTGGGTTACACACTTTCCTGGGAAGGGTGAAGCGTGGTATTACAGGGAGGGGCTTTGTCCTGGCTTTGAAGGATATGAGTTCAGCTATGTGGTAGTGTGGGTAATGATGAGTATTGCTTGTTCGTATTTTCATGACTTCCCTTTCATTCCTTGAGTACTGGCAGAGAATGGCTTGCTCATGGCGAAAAATCCCAGGATGAGGAGGCAAAGGTGTTGGAACTGAAGGCAGTTGCCTCTTCTTTCATGCCCTCAGCAACTCCAGTGTGCAGCTCTGCCTTATTCATCTCTTTCTCCACCTTTACTTTAGAATTCAGAAGTAAGACAGTTGGTCAAGAGAGGTATCAACGCTTTTAACTGAAAATGAAGTCAGACTTGCTTTTTCTCTCTGATAGAAATTAAGGTTGACTTGATTGGGTTGACAATGACTCATCTGACTAATTAGATAATATGAAGGCTATTTTCCAAAGAGTTATGTCCTTAATTTTAACGAGAATAGATTTAAAGCATCTGATGAGATAAAAGCACTGGAGGGCCACCACTTGGTGTGCATCCAGGGCCGCCGCTTGTGCTAGAGCTTTTGCGAATACCACCCTTTAAGCTGGACGGTGCACAAGCTACATGGTCAGACTCCCAGACCTGGACGTTTTATTTTAAAATTATTATGCAATCATATAGTTTACAGAATTTTATTTTCCCAAATGTTTATAAAATATGTCAAATTAAAACACTTCTTCAGGAAAGTTATTTGATAAATATTGGCAGAATTTTGGGGCTAGTTATTTGATAAATATTGGCAGAATTTAGGGGGAACATGTATTCCAAAAATTACAAAAAGAGTAATAACAGAATAGCAAACTTTTTTTTACCAGTTAGAAGGGACCTAATTCTTTTCTGTCTACATAAAAAAGGTCCTGGTCCTGTTATTAAAGATAATTTTTGATGACATATTGCTATACCATTTTGATCCCATAACTTAGACAAATTTCAATGAATTGAGTGAAAACGTTTTAACATAACTTCTCTATTCCCATCTACTTACAGACATAGTTTTCAATGTTTGTCATTAGATAAGAATAGAATTTATGAGGATTCCTAACTCATTCTCTATGTAAGAATTTAAAAAGACCCTCACTCACCACTTTAGGAGATGAATTTGTAAAAATACTGTTTATTGTGAAAAACATCAATGTTGATATAATGTAGTTTAAATCAATTATTTATTGTAATATGAAATGATAATAACAAAAGAAATTTTTAATATTTGGAAACTCTAGACTGAGGAAATTTTTAATGATTTTATATATATATAGTTTTATCTATCTATATTTGTTCCAGAGAAGTATGATAGAGTAACCTATAAAAGACTCTCTAGCCTAAAAAGTGTATTAAACTACAATAAAAATCTATGGGGAAAGAGCCCAAGGAGCAAAAAGAATGAAAGAAATTTTCCAACTGTTAAAAAAGAGCTTATTATTATATATATATATATTTAAATGGATGATGGTAGGTGTTAACTCCCTATGGCAATAATTTTCAAACTTGAAAACTTGTCAGAATCATCTGGATGGTTTATTAAGCACTCCTAGAGTTTCAAATTCAGTAGGTCTGGGATGGAACTTGCAAAATTGCATTTCTAATATGTTCCCAGGTAATTCTGATACTGCTGGTCCAGGCATACACTTTGAGAAGGACCACCCCTAAGTATCTTGGGGCTTCCCTGGTGGTTCAGACAGTGAAGAGTCTGCCTGGAATGTGGGAGACCCAAGTTTGATCCCTGGGTCGGAAAGATCCCCTGGAGAAATAAATGGCAACCCATTCCAGTGTTCTTGCCTGGAGAATCCCATGGACAGAGGAGCCTGCTGGGCTACAGTCCATAGGTTTGCGAAGAGTCAGACGGGGACTGAGCGACTAACACTTTAAGTACTTGGAGTACATCGGCTAATTGTATATTTTCACGAGAGAGTTTAATTGAGTACATGGGCAAAAATATTAAAGGTCACAGGATAGATAGATAGATAGATGATAGACAGAGCCCTAGCCAGGCCAGATAGATGATAGACAGAGCCCTAGTCAGGCCAGAACAGAGCAACGGAGTTGATAAAAGTAAGTAAATGGGCAGAAATCAGAGTCCTCTGTTGAGAATGGTCTGGGAACAGCTTGCACGAACCTTAGTTCATTCAAGCTTTTACAGATGCTGTATTAGCAGATGCTGGTGGGGCCCATGTAATGATGGTCAGAGCCATCTTTGCTGAGCACTTGCTCCCAGCACCCAGTTCTAAATGATTGGTGACCAGTACCAAAGCAGCCAGTCCCCAAGCATGAAGCTTATAACATGGGAGAAGCCCTTAACTTCTCTATTTTTTGCCCTGGTTTGCCTTCCTGAAGCCATGGTTTTTACAAAGTGGTTACACAGTGGGCTTCTGGAACTGGGGGCAGTGACAACCTACAGAGCATCCACTGGGCAAGGGTCTTCACATTTTCAGCATTTCATGGTGGTTGATGTGATTCCCATCATAAATATGCAGATAATGAGCCTTCCAGAACCCAGGGCTCTCACCCCTGCCCCCCAAGTGTGGGGAGTGGGGCACCTACCTGACACCAAAGTCTGCCTTCTCTTTCTTCTGTCTGCACTGTTTAGCGTACATCAGAAATACCTGCATCCAAGTATAAGCAATACCATATGACATGTAATCTTAAAAAAATGTTCCTGATGAACTTGTTTGCAAAACAGAGGCACAGATATAGAAAATAACAAGCTTCTTACTACCAGGGAGGAAAGGGGGGAAGGAATAATTTGGGAGATTAGGATTGACACATACACATTACTATTTATAAAACATAATCAGTAAGAACCTACTCTTTGGCACAGGGAACTTGACTCAATTCTCTGTAATGACTTATAAGGGAAAAGAAACTAAAAACAAGTGGATGCATGTATGTGTGTAGCTGATCCACTTTGCTGTACAACAGAAACTAGCCCCACATTGCAAAACAACTCTACTCCAATAGAAATCAATTCAAAAAGAAATACCTGCATTTGACACACCTAAACCCCAGGCTCGTCTCATATTTATTTAGTCAGAATCTCTGAGGGATATTTGAGAATCTCTATTTTTGAACACCATACTGCTCTCTATTATGTAGACTTCCAGAATTCCTCTATTTCTGAAAAAGACACATTTTCATGTAACCATATGAGACTTCATTTAACCTGCCCAAGTGATAAATCAACCCTCTGTCCATGGAAGAATATTGAAGCTTTCTAAAGGTCACTCCATTAATGGTTTCAAGGGGTCCCAGATTTCTGTTGATAGCTAATTAATATCACTTAGCACAGTTATCTAAGCATAGGATGAAAAACTGTATTCTTGTTCTGAGGTTTTGGTTACTCACATCTCCCAGGCATGGGGCAAGGCTTAACATGCCGCTGTATTTTGAAATAAGTCTTTGGTTATTTTCTTCTCTGTGCAGGAGTCTGCTCTCCTATGGCAGCGACTCTGTGAATTTCTTCCAGGGCCTCTTTTGACAGGACCTTGTGTGGATCTGAATAAACTGTGGAAAATTCTGAAAGCGATGGGAATACCAGACCACCTGACCTGCCTCTTGAGAAACCTGTGTGCAGGTCAGGAAGCAACAGTTAGAACGGGACATGGAACAACAGACTGGTTCCAAATAGGAAAAGGAGTACGTCAAGGCTGTATATTGTCACCCTGCTTGTTTAACTTATATGCAGAGTACATCATGAGAAACGCTGGGCGGGAGGAAGCACAAGCTGGAATCAAGATTGCCAGGAGAAATATCAGTAACCTCAGATATGCAGATGACACCACCCTTATGCCAGAAAGTGAAGAGGAACTAAAAAGCCTCTTGATGACAGTGAAAGAGGAGAGTGAAAAAGTTGGCTTAAAGCTCAACATTCAGAAAAGTAAGATCATGGCATCTGGTCCCATCACTTCATGGGAAATAGATGCTGAGACAGTGGAAACAGTGGCTGACTTTATTTTTTTGGGCTTCAAAATCACTGCAGATGGGAATTGCAGCCATGAAATGAAAAGATGCTTACTCCTTGGAAGGAAAGTGATGACCAACCTAGATAGCATATTAAAAAGCAGAGACATTACTTTGCTAACAAAGGTCCGTCTAGTCAAGGTTATGGTTTTTCCAGTAGTCATGTATGGATGTGAGAGTTGGACTGTGAAGAGAGCTGAGCATTGAAGAGTTGATGCTTTTGAGATGTGGTGTTGGAGAAGACTCTTGAGAGTCCCTTGAACTGCAAAGAGATCCAACCAGTCCATCCTAAAGGAGATCAGTCCTGGGTGTTCAATGGAAGGATTGATGTTGAAGCTGAAACTCCAATACTTTGGCCACCTCATGCGAAGAGTTGACTTTTTGGAAAAAGTCCCTGATGCTGGGAGGGATTGGGGGCAGGAGGAGAAGGGGATGACAGAGGATGAGATGGCTGGATGGCATCACTGACTTGATGGGCATGAGTTTGAGTAAACTCCGGGAGTTTGTGATGGACAGGGAGGCCTGGCGTGCTGCGATTCATGGGGTCGCAAAGAGTCGGACACGACTGAGCAACTGAACTGATCTGAACTGAACTGATATACCCAGCGCCAAGCTACACACAATTCTCATTGATAGATGGGCTCTCATTCAATGAGAATAAACAGAGCAAATGCTCAGTGAAGAGCTACTGCAGGTAAGCCATCTCTGCAGGCCCTTCAGAGATCCATAAAGGAAGATGAGACACCCTCTCTGCCTCTTGAAGCTTTAGAGAAAGCATGGATGGAGCTGGCAACATGGCAATCTATTGTCATTGGACAACAGTTTCTGCCCTGCTCTGGGCCTGGTTCTTGGAGATGCTGAGCGGTACACTGGGGGCAGAGATGACTCTTTGTCAGCTAAAGGGGGTAGTCAGTACAGAGTAGAAACAGAAGCTCCATGTTGGCGTCCTTAAATCTTTAACTGAGCCCAGAGCATGCTTTGCCTGGCGCTTCTATTCCCCACCACAGCCTGTCAGTTTCATTAAGCAATTCTCATGGGATTCGCACTGGCAGGAGGATCACAAGATAGAACTGCATACAGTCCTCGGCATATACCCAGAGGAAACCATAATTCAAAAGGATACATGCACCTCAGTGTTCAGAGCAGCATTGTTTATCATAGTCAGGATATGGAAACAACATAAATGTCCATCAATAGGTGAATGGATAAAGATGTGTTACTTATAAATGATACAATAGAATATTTCTCAGCCATAAATAGGAACAGAATTGGGTCATTTGAGATGTGGATGGACCTAGGGTCTGTCATACAGAGTGAAGTGAGTCAGAAAGAGAAAAACAAATGTCATATATTAACGCATATATGAGGAAATTAGAAAAATGGTATAGGTGATCTAATCTGCAAAGTAGAAATAAAGAAACAGACATAGAAAAAAAATGTATGGATACCAAGGGGGAATGGAGTGAAAGAAATTGAGAAATCAGGATTGACGTGTTTGCACCATTGCTATGATGTATAAACTAATGAAAATTTACTATACAGCACAGAGAGCTCTACTTAATGCCCTGTGGTGAGCTGTATGGGAAGGAAGCCGAGAAGGGAGAGCGTATATGTATGTGTCTGTGTATATGTATGGCTGCTTCTGGGAAAGGCTAAAGGCTAGAGGAGGAGGGGGAGGCAGAGAGTGACGTGGTTAGAGAGCATCACCAACCCAATGGACGTGAATTTCAGCAAATTGCGGGAGACCGTCAAGGACAGAGAAGCCTGGCGTGCTGCCGTCCATGAGGTTACAAAGAGTGGAACACAGCTTAGCAATTACACAGCAACAACAAGGGTTGATTCATTTTGCTGTTGAGTGGAAACAAACTCAACTTTGTAAAACAACTATGCTTTAATAAAAATTAACTTTAAAAAAAGAACTGCATCGAGATGCCATTGTCACCTAAACGTCAAATCTATCCCAAGTAGGTGAAAGCTTCCATGTTTCCCCTTTTGCTGGTGGCTCGTATTACATCTGGTAATAGTTTAGTATAAGCAACAAAACCATGGAGAGAATTCTCTGGGGCCTCTGAATATTTACGCTTTTAAGACTCATTTCCAGTGATGTACTGTTATGTCATAACACACTGACTTCTGAAAGATCATTAGATACTCTGGGCTCTGTAAACAGACACACCAAAGCAAGTTCCCTTTTTTCTGTGCTTTTTATTTAAAAGAGATCCTAAGTCAATGACTTAGTCAATAGAGTCCATCATGTATTAGTACATATATTTGAATTATATATTAATAACTTGTTATCTTTCTGTTATCTATCCAGGAAACATTACAATTTGAAAATTTTGTTGAATATTTTACATATTTAAAACAGGCAAAAGGTAACTAGATACTTTTAAAAACATACCATTTATCACTTTATTTTTTAAAGTATGTTAGTCCCAAGATTAATACAGAATACTATCAAATACAGAAAAACACATGGAAGAAAATAAAAATAATCCAATAAACTGCTGCCAAGATATAATTATTATTAATATAAAGTTTTACTGTCATAATAGCACATATTTTTAAATGAAATTGGAACTTTTTGGTATTGTGCTACTTTAAATTCTACTTTTAAAAATGTAACATTTTGTTATGAGGAATTCTCCATAAAAAGCAAATTTTCCCAGGCCTACAGTTTCTAGCGCATGAAAGCAAAGCTGTTTGCTTGTCCATTTCACCACAGGTTGGACCTTTGGGTAACTCCTTCGCTCCTGTTTCCTCCCTGCCTCCCTGGCTCCCTCCTCCCTCCATCCTTCCCTCTCTTCCTTTCCTCTTTCTTTCCTTCCTTCCTCCCTCCCTCCCCTCCTCCTCCCTTCTTTCCTGCTACTCTTCTAAATAAAGTTACACTGAACATCACCCTGCAGGTCTTCTGTGTGATTAATCAGATGAGGAAGCAAAGTCCCAAGGAATTTGTCAGGATGAACAGCCCCCAGGAGGGAGTTCCCCATCTGGTGCTCTAGTCTCTGGGAAATGCCTAGAGATAAGTCGGGACTGCTGGATCAGCGTTTTCTTTCCAAGAGTGAGTTGTTGGTTTGTTTGTTTTTAAGATTTTTCCCAGTGGCAACAGCTTTGTCTTCCTGATGACACTCTGGCATTCAGGACAGTTATCTGTTTTTGAGGTGCTAATAAATAAAATCTGGGGATTGAAGATTTTAAGAAAGAGAGGCATCCAATTACAGTTTAAAAGATACAAGCAAAATGGCATTATCTGTGTAAAGTTTGCCTACATTACTGCACAATACTTAATTCTGTATCTAGTACAACACACTATGCTTTTCTTTAAAAATAATTTGTAGAAGTAATTAGGCTTCTTCCTTGGCACTATGTAGGGTGAAGTATACTGGAACATGTCATTTATTGACAGTCATCAGCTCTGGCTGGGTGGTTTTCATGGATACTGACACAGTTCTGCAAAATCTGATGCTAATATATAACAACATCTGTAATATGCCCAGACTGCCTCCCAGTTGTTAAATATATGACTTGTCCCAATGGGCTTGTGTTTCCCATTTACTTGATTTCCAAGGGACATTTTGTCCAGTTTGATTTTTATAAATATATTTATGGTATAACATAATACAATCAACTGAGCTGTGAGGGAAGCTTCCCTGGTGACTCAGACAGTAAAGCGTCTGCCCGCAATGCAGGAGACACAGGTTCAATCCCTGGGTTGGGAAGATCCCCTGGAGAAGGAAATGGCAACCCACTCCAGTATCCTTGCCTGGAAAATCCCATGGACAGAGGAGCCTAGAGGGCTGCAGTCTATGGGGTCACGAAGAGTCGGACGTGACTGAGGGACTTCGCTTTCACTTTCATTATACAATAGTATATAATGTGATACTATAAAAGAGATTACTATGAATACATAAATGTACCATAAAAATCATGTACAATTATTAATTTTTATATATCTAGCACTTCAAAAGTGTTTTTTCTTGGCATATTTTAGTTGAGATGAGGCACTTTCTATGCTTCTATAAGATTGTCTTTTGTGTGTCTAATCCATTTCAAAGAGCAAAAGTCCACTTTTTTCTTATAATCTCCCCTCTGATTGCTTAAATGGACAAGTGCCCACTAGGGCTTTCATCGGGAGAGAAGAAACATTACCAGCTTGTGTTATCAGCCCCACACCTCATAGATCTGCCTGTGAACTTGACCTTGAGGTCTCTCATACCCTGGTGCAGATCCAGCATGCCTTTGCTCTCCAGACACAGGCAGAGGCCTCGTGGATGTGCCCTGTGAATTCACCCTCCACTCAGCAAGTACGACCTGGGCATGTCTGAGCTGCAGAGCCGGTTCTGAACCCTCCCAAGTCTCTGTCGTCTGAGGTCTGGATTGCAGCAGAGGAAGGTGGCTGGGGATGTCCTACCAAAACCTCAGACTCACCCAGTTCAAACTGAACTTGTTCGGGGTTTTGCTCAGACCTGCTCTTCTCTTCTAGTCCCCGTTTCAGTTTGGGCCACCACCCATCACCCCTTCTTATAATCTCGTAACAAAAATGTGCCACACACTTGGCTAGATGCTGCCAATATGATAGTAAAGCACACAGACCTTGAGTTGACATTCTGCAAAGATCACAGCAGAAGTGGAGGCTGCTGAGGCAAGGACATGCAGATCTGTGTTTAGCGGGGAGAAGGGATGAGACAGGAAGGTCCCAGCTCTGCAATATCAGAGAGCTTTCACTTTACAAGCAATCTCCAATCAATTAATTGTGACTGCCTTGAGCTCTGGGTTGAGAAGGCTCCATCTAGGTTGAAGCAGAAGACTGCTGTGATCAATTAGTAATGTCTGCCAGGGGCAGCAGCTGGTGGTGCATGGCCATGAATTCTAAGCATTTGCATCCTATATTCCTAACATCAGTTTCTTTCTGCAAGAACCATGGGAAACCACCCCCTGGATATTTGCCTGAGCATCAGAATGGTTTGTTGAGTTGTGTTTAAAGCCCCTTGTGCTTCAGGAGGACTCGGCTCTCCCAGGGAGATTATATCAGTACTAAACCTTCCAAAAATTGTGACTGTCAAACTGTGCTGTATATTTTTAAATGTACATGACTAGTGAGTATCATTGTTTTAATGTTTTTTTTTTTTTAGGATACCATACACATGGGTCTTATATCATTGTGTAAAAGGCTTTCCAAAAAGGCTTGGAGGCTTACAGACTATGGTATTCTGCCTGACTGAGGATGATCATAATATGATATTATAATGCTGCATTTTTATAATCCTTATCATGGACTTCCCTAGTGGCTCAGATAGTAAAAAATCCACTTGCAATGCAAGAGGCCTGGGTTCAATCCCTGGGTCGGTAAGATCCCCTGGAGAAGCAAAAGGCTACTCACTCCAGTAACCTCACTTGGAGAATTCCATGGACAAAGGAAGCTGGAGGGCTATATAGTCCATAGGATCACAAAGAGTCAGACACAACATGTATACCATAATACCTATTACTCAAAGAGTTTAGGGAAAAACTCAGATTTTCTGAGTTCAATGGTATAAAAGGCAATGAATGATATTTTAAACAACACAGCTATGAGCCCTTGTGGTTTTGCAGTAGACTACATTCAAGGATCTTTGAGCATTCCTGGTCTTCTCAAAACTCAGTTTATTACTGTTGGTTGGTTAGAGTGCATCCTTATTTTGAATGGATTAAAGATGACATTTTATGTCATATTAGGTAATTTTCTGGTCAATAGAGCTGGAAGGTAGTCCCTGGAAGAGTAGAACCCAATGGCAGGTCCCAGACCCTTCAGCCTGATGTGGCCAGTGGGGGCTGGACCGTGAGCCAGGCCTTTCAGAGCACCCTTGGCTCATCTGGAGACCAGAGGAGACAGTTCAGGTCTAGTCTGGTTCACAACAGAGCCGGCCTGAGGTCTCATCCTAAAGGAGGCAAGATTCAACCAAGTCATGCCCTTCAGACCTCTGTCAGCTGGATGATCTTCGCCCTGAGATATTCTTTTAATAATATTCTTCACCTTTTGAATAATTTTATTTCTTTTTGACTGTGCTGAGTACTCATTACTGCAGGGGGTTTTCTCCAGTTGCAGCGAGCGCTGGCTACTCTCTGGTTGTGGTGTGTGAGTTTCTCGTTGCGGTGGCTTCTCTCATTGCAGAGTGTGGGCTCTAGGCCTGCAGGCTCCGCAGTTGCAGCTCCTGGGCTCTAGATCACAGGCTCAGTAGCTGTGGCACATGGGCTCCATTGCTTTGTGGGAAAAGGGATCTTCCCGGATCAGGAATTGAACCTGTGTCTCCTTCATTCTTTACCACTGAGCGAGCGGGGAAGCCCTGCCCTGAGATAATAGCTCATGCATTATATTTCTATTTCCTCTTTCTTAATCACTGTTCATTCCTTTTTCCCTCTGAACTTCCCACTGTGGGTAGCAGTGTTCACTTCATCAGAGTCACCTACTAATTATCCACTACAAGAGGGAGGGAGCGGTTTTGCTGAGAATTAGAGAGAAGACCTTGAACAAGCACTTCTGTTTCTGCTCTTAGGACTCTGACTGGAGAGAGAGCAACACAGGTCTGAACCTCCATGCCTTATGTCTTATAAGAGCAGATCCCCATTCCCCATGGGGAAGCTGGGATAAGCTTTATGTCTGCTTAATTCTGGGTAAGGCATAAAGAAACTGCCCAGCTGTGGAGCAAAGCCATGATCTTCCACAACAGCTTCATCAGCAAAAATAAACTTGATGCTTTGTACATCATCTGCCTGACCCTTAGCCTCTCTGTCAGTTGTTTCTAAATTTTGGCAAGGATAGATGGAGTGTTAGGTATTACCTATAAAACTTCTATAACTTTCCAATACAGCCTCTCATTTAATGTGTCCTTGAGCCAGTCATTAATTTGGTTCTGTTCCCATGAATGTCCCAGATGCAGTGATAATATGGGAGATAAAGGAAAAAAAAAAAAAAAAAACAAATGAAACATGACTCCTGTCCTCAATGAGTTCATAACTTGGCAAAGATACAGACAATTAAAAAAATTCAAAGAACCACATGCAAAGGGCTTGGGGAGAACTAAATTCTGGATGCTCAAAGCATTTCCAACTATAATATGGCTACAAATCATCTAAAGATCTTGTTCAAATGTAGATTCTGATTTTGTAGGCACAGGATGAGGTGAGATTCTGCATTTCAATGAGCTCCCATGTGATGCCTATGCTATTGATCCATGAACCACACTGAGTTCAGTTCAGTTCAGTCGCTCAGTCGTGTCCAACTCTTTGCCACTCCATGGACTGCAGCACCCCAGGCTTCCCTGTCCGTCACCAACTCCTGGAGTTTGCTCAAACTCATGTCCATCGAGTCAGTGATGCCACCCAACCATCTCATCCTCTGTCATCCCCTTCTCCTCCTGCCTCCAATCTTTCCCAGCGTCAGGCTAATGAGTGAGTTCTTTGCATCAGGTGGCCAAAGCTGGCCCATGAACCACACTGAGTAGCGAGTAGCAGTCTGATAGAATTTATTGCACTCCTTTGGAGCCAGATGGCATAGACAAAGTACACCCAATCAATTCATTTTGGAAAGGCCAGGGAAGACTTCTCTGAGGAGGGGACAGCTACAGTGAATCATCAAAGATGAGCCATTTGTTAGGAAAAATCTGGAGTGGTGGATGCTTTGCTGTTGTTGTTTGGTCACTAAGTCATGTCTGACTCTCTGCAACCCCATGAACTGTAGCCCTCCAGGCTCCTCTGTCCGCGGGGTTTTCCAGGCAAGAATACTGGAGTGAGTCACCATTGTCGGCTCCAGGGGATTTTCCCAGTCCAGGAAATGAACCTGAGTCTCCTGCATTGGCCTGTGAATTCTTTACCACTGAGCCACCTGGGAAGCCCAATGGATGCATGACATCTTTCCAGAGATGAGGAATTGTGGAAAGGAGTGATAGTTTTTTGTTGCTATTGTTTGAGAACCCATGAGAAGCTCCCACACCTGTGAATTGGAGTGTGAGTTGGAAAGGGGAGAAAATAAGGCTTGGAATTCACTGCTAAGGCTGGAGTTTGGATTTAATCCTGCAAGTATAATTAGGGATATTAAAGAACCTAAATGGAATTTTCATGATCTATTTAAAATTTTAGTATACTTTTTTAGAACAATTTTAGTTTTACAGAAATATTGAGAACATATTACAGAGGATTGCCTTATCTCAACCTTCCCGTTATTAAACTCTCACGTTAGTATAGTACATTGTTTGCAATTAATTAACCATTGATGTATTATTATTTATTAAAATTCATACTTTATTCATATTTCCTTCATTTGTACCTAATGTTTTGGTGGTGTTGTTCCAAGATCCTATCCAGGACATCACATTAGATTTAGTTGGCATGTATTCCTGGATTTCTCTTGGCTCTGGCTGTTTCTGTGTGTGTGTGTGCATGCGTGCTCAGTTGTGTTCAACTCTTGGCCACCCCATGGATGGTAGCCCCACCAGGCCCCTCTGTCCATGGAATTTTCAAAGCAAGAATACTGGAATGGGTTGCTGTTTCCACCTCCAAGGGATCTTCCCAACCCAGAGATCGAACCCACATCTGCATTGGCAGGCAGATTCTTCACCACTGTGCCACCTTTCCTGATGATCTTGACAGTTTTGAGGACTATTGGTCAGATATTTTGTAGGATGTCTCTATATTGGGACTTATTCGAAATTTTTATCCTGATAAAACTGGGGTTATGGATTGTGGGAGAAAGACCATACAGGGGAAAGTGCCATTTTCATCTCATCATATGAAGGGTAGAAACCATGAACATGACTTAGAACTGTTGTTGTTGACCTTGATCCTCTGGCTGAGGCAGTATCTGCCAAGTGTCTCTGCGGTAATGTCACTCTTCCCCCACCAACCTTTTCATACTGTGCTCTTTGGAAGGGAGTTACTATGCACTATTCATGTGTAAGGAGTATGAGTTATGCTCCTCCTCCTTGGGGGCATAGTACCTACATAGCTACTTGGAAATACTCTGCATGAAAGATTGGTCTCTTCTTCCCGCTTACAAATTTATTCAATCATTTATATCAGGATGCACGCATGACATTTATTTTATGCTTCAGATTATATCTAATGCTATCTTATTACTTTGTTGTTCACATTGTCCAGATTTGTTTTTTGGGAACTCTTCAAGAGGCACCTGTCATATTGACATAACCCATCACATAGGGTTTTCATTTTATTATTATTTGGGACTAAAAGATGCTCCAGGCTTATCTGTATTTTCACTGCCCCACTTCTAGAACCAACTGTTTTTCCAAGGATCCCCGATTCCTTCTATTGGAAGATGATATCAGATACCAAGTTGCTGGGGTTATCATTGCTCCTGTGGTGTTGTTTCTTTCTGGCTCTCTCTGCTGATACAACAAGGAAATAAATGGGTAGATACTAATCTTCAAGTATACATACACCTATACATACACTTCTGTATGTAATAACTGACATCTGTATTTGGCTAATCAGAAGCTCATACTTGTGTCTCCATCTCTAACCCAGTACCACATACATCATTCTAGCCTCCTCCTGGGCTTGCCTGTAAATTCTCAGTGGCTTTCCATGCCCTCCTCCAGGGGAGAAGCCTGGTGGCTACAGTCCATAGGTTCGCAGAGTCAGACACAACTGAAGCGACTTAGCATGCACACATGCACGTGAGAGGCCTGCCTCCCACCACTTGCCATTCATTCACTTATTTTTTCAATTCCAGTAATATCAACATTGTTAGCCCACATCCCATGGGAAATAACTTTATCCACTAGAGTACAATGTCTGTGGGTAGTGTCTTTGGCCTTTAGTCTTAGAGACTGCTCATTTCCAAAGTCACTTAGGTCAGCAGCTTTTCTCCTTACCCCTTTTAATGAGGTTATTGGATACCTCAACATTCCAAATTATGTTTTTAATATTCATACACTAAAGTTCATCCTTTCTCCTGTAAAATTCTATGGATTTTGACAAAGGCATAGCATCATATATTCACCATTATATTATCATAAAGAATACTTTTATTGTCCTAAAAACCTCCTGTATTTCATGCACTTATTTACTTCCCTCCCCTTCTCTGAGCACCTGGCAACCATTGTTTATTTTATAGTCTTTAGAATTATGCATTTGACAGAATGTCATAGTTGGAATAATACAAAATGATCTCTTTTCAAATTGGCTTCTTTCATCTATCAACATGCATTTTAAATCACTGCTTGTTCTTTCTCAATTTGATAGCGCCTTTATTTTTATTGCTGAATAACATTCCCCTGTGTGGACATACCACAGTTTACTTAACCATTCACCTGTTGAAGGAATCTTGGTTGCTTCCAACTTTTGGTGATTATCAATAAAGTTACTCTAAATATTCATATACAGGTTTTTGGGTGGGCTTAAGTTTTCAAGTCAGTTGGGTAAGTGCCTCAGAGCACAGTTGCTGGATCACATGGCAAGATGATGATTAACATTTAACTTTGTGAAAAACTGCCAATCTCGTTTCCAAAGCGGCAATGTGACTTTGCATTCCCACCAGCGATAAAGGAGAGTTCCTATTGTTCTGCACACTTGCCAGAACTCAGTATTGTTAGTTTTTGGATTTTGGGTGTTATAATAAATGCATAGTGATATCTGCTTGGTTTAATTTCCACTCCCCTAATGAGAAATGATATTGAGCATCTTTACAAAAGCTTATTTTCCATCCATATATCCTCTTTGATGAGGTGTCTGTTCATATCTTTACTCATTTTTTAATTGTGTTGTTCCTTCTGTTTACAGTTGAGTTTTAAGAGTTCTTCATATATTTCAGATAACAGTTCTTTATCAAATAGGTCTTCTGTAAATATTTTCTTTCCAGTCAGACTTGTCTGTTAATGCTCTTAACCGTGTCCTTCATAAACCCCAAATTTTAATTGCAGTAAAGTCTAACTTTTTTCTATCATGCATTATACTGTTGACATTATATCTGAAACTTCACTGCTAGACTCAGTTGCGTATTTTCTCCCATGTTTCCTTCTAGAATCCCCAATTGTACCAGCAGCCTTTGTAGAAAATGCTATTCTTTCCCTGGTAAGTTGCCTTTGCTCCTTTGTAAAAAACCAGTTAGTGATATGTGTATGGTCCTATTTCTGGGTCCTCCATACTGTTCTGTTGTCTGCGTATCCTTTCTTTCTCTGCTCTATCTTGATTCCTATGGCTTCACAGTGAGTGCTGAAGGCAGGTAGGGTCAGCTCTCCAGCTTTTTTCTTCTTCAGTATTGCACTGATTGTTCTGGACTTTAGCCTTTTCTATAAACTTTGAAATCAATTGGCTGATATCTGCTAAATAGCTTTCCGGGATTTTGACTGGGAATGTGCTGGGCAGAGGGGCTGGAGGCAAGGGCAAGCTGTGAGCAGTTGCTGGGAGCACAACTTTCAAGTGATGGTCTTACACTGCCTGTTAGTGTAGAAAAATTGTAAATTAGACAAAAGCATAAACAAACACATAAGTAAAAAAAGAACTCATAATGCCTACACACTTAAAATTTTCTGTATCTCCTTCCAATCTCTTTTTCCTACACATGTATGTAAATTATTAGTACATTAATTTACTTTTATTAAGCTTAAACTTTTAAAAGAGAGACTATACTCGCATCTGTTAAAATGTGTGTTTCCAGTTTCTAACATAATGCCAGGCACATGATAGACATGCATTAAATAGATATATAGAAAAAAAAAAATGGGTTCCAGAAATCAACATAAATGTTTCATGTCTCACAGATTTTTATTTTGGAACATATCAATTAACTACATATAATGACCAATTTTAAGCATTTTTAAAAAAAGTTTTGCCTTGAAGTTGACTTCTTAATTATTGATAATAGCTATTGCCACATTGCCACTTTGTTTAATTTCATTTGCCTTACTTATTTCCATCATTTTATTTTTTAAGTCAAAAAATATTAAAGCATGTCTCTTTTTGAATAGCATTTAGTAGAATTTGCTTTGTGATTTTGTGAACCTTTTGTTTTATAACTCACATTTTTATAACAACACATTTATCAACTCACGTTTATTTTCGTAACTGATACGTCAGTTTTTAACGTCTGCTTTCTGTATTTTTGCTTTCTGTTAGTTTTTGTTGTTGTTCTCTCTCATCTGCTGATCTAGATATTGCTTACATTTTTTCACATTTTAGTGAGTTGAAGACATGCAATACATTTTTATTCTACTATTATTTAGTGTTAAGATTTTACCAGTATATACTGTAAATATATCAATATGCAAATATAATGTATAATTTCACTGGGAAAAAAATCTGCTTTTTTACCCTAAGCATCAGTGCCAAGAAAAGAATAGTTGTTGTTTTTTTTTTTCTCTCCATCATCTGAAAAATGGCAGGTGCTGTTTCACTGATGAAGAATCTTATCCCTCTCAGATATCATGAGTATTAACGAGGATATTATGTTCGACATTAAGAGCAGTTTCCAGAGCTGTGGTCAGCCGGGGACATGGCATTTTAGGGCAGATGCAAGCTTTGTAGATACCTTCATATTATACATCACAGTTGACCATGGAGGACATCTGACGCAACGGCAGTTGAAAAAGTGAAAGTATAGTAGTAGGTTGTGCTCAGCCTTTTGCGACCCCATGGACTGTAGCACCGCAGGCTCCTTTGCCATGGAATTTTCCAGGCAAGAATCCTGGAGTGGGCTGCCATTCCCTTCTCCAGGGGATCTTCCTGACCCAGGGATCGAATCCGAGTCTCCTGCACTGCAGACAGATTCTCTGCTGTCTGAACCACCAGGCAAGTTGCAAATTCAGCTGTATCACCGTAGTCATAACAAGGGTTTTTCAGTCACACAGATTCGTTATGTTGTCATTTTCCTCTCAGTCAGAACAGCTGTTTCAATAAACAAAACTCTCTCTAAATCCTTCTTAAAATGAAACTTTTTTAAGAACAGAAAATTATCTTTTGCAATTATTTTCCCACTTAATAACCTGTCTGGAAATAAGCAACATCAAAAAAAAAAAAAAATCATGACGTCCCATTTATGTAATTTTCCTGAATCCACTTCAATTCCTCAATTGATTGGTGAGCACCTATCTAATGCATACAAATCATATTCTCTACCCCAAAAGTAGGTTTTGGTACAGATACACCTTACAGTATTAGCTGAAAAGTAGGACAGGATTAGATTAGCAAATACTTCAACTTTTAACAAGTTGTAAACTCTCATGGTGTAATAAAATAAGAAAAATCACTTCTCAACTGCTGTCCTCTCTTGCCTCTTTCTGTCTTGTACATTATGATCATTTC
This sequence comes from Muntiacus reevesi, assembly GCF_963930625.1. Lineage (NCBI taxonomy): Eukaryota > Metazoa > Chordata > Mammalia > Artiodactyla > Cervidae > Muntiacus > Muntiacus reevesi. The sequence goes on along the minus strand of NC_089262.1, from coordinate 8,074,233 downwards.
TTTGTATTTATTTAAAATCACTTCTACCATGACTGCCAAATGCCAGGCAATGTTCTCAGCTTTTGCCAATATTAAGTCACTTAATTCTTACAACCCTAAAGGTGGATATTGATATTTCACCCATTCTACAGATGAGGGGACTGAGGATTTATTCCAGACAGGACTGCCTACAGTCTGTGATTTTAGACATGACACTCTACCATCTCACCAGCATCCTCAGATTTTACTGTTTGTGCTTCCACAGCTCAGGTTTAGGTTACAGTGAGTCTGAGGAGGCAGAAGGACATAAGTCAAAAAGAATAAAAACAGATTTAGGTTCATAGCCCTGGTCTATTCCTTACAACCTGTGAAAAATACAGGAAGGCAGAATTATGGGCCTATAAACATTCCAGTTCTAATCCCCAGGACAGAAAATGATGAGATACCACAACTTTGTATGTGTTACCATACACAGCAAGAGGACTTTGAAATGTAATTAAGATTACTTATCAGTTGATCTTAAAATAGATTATCCTGGATTATCTAGGAGGGCCCAATGTAATTTCAGGAGGCCTTAAAAGCAGAGGCAGGAGAGAAAACTGAAGTGATTCAAATTATGAAATATTCAATGTACTGCTGCTGCATGAAGATGGAGGAGGCTGGGAGTCAAGGAAAGAGGAGCCTCAGTCCCACAACAACAAGGAACTGAATTATGCCAACAATGGGCATAAGCTTGGGAGCAGATTCTTCCAAAGAGCCTCCAGAAAGAAACACAGCCAACACCTTGACTTTAACCTTGTAGGATTCTGAGCAGGGTAACCAGCCCTGCTGTGCTGAACTTCTGATCAAAGTGCAGTAGAATAATAAATCAGTGTTTCAAGCTACTTAGTTTGTGGAACTTTGTTACACAGCAACAGCATACTGATACAACGAACTCAGATAAGTTCGGTAGCTGTGTTTTTTGAAGAATAAATGAAATCACTTCATGACCGTCTGGCATAGCACCTGAAATTTAGTAAGAGTTCAAAAAATATGACTACATTTCACAGGTATTAAAACAAAATTCTAAGAGTGAAAGAGAGAAACTGAATGAAGAAAGTGGCACTTTAATTGAACTTTGAGAAATAGGCTGAGTTTTGATAGACAATTCAGACTGAAATTAAACCAGTAAAGAATTGAGAGGAGAAAACGCTACAGTTTACCCAAGTCTACCACTCATTGTACAGAAGCATGAATTTGCATTTTAATGGAGAGAAGAACATTAACTGAACTCAAACCATGGCATCTTTTGAAGGGAACTTTCAATCCTGAAGGATAAAATAGAAACAAAACAAATGGGAATTCATATAGAATATATACAGTGGTTTATAGCCCATATGTTCATACAGCCGACTGTCAGGGGAAGGACCAAAACTGGGCTCATTTTTATTTCAACTCTGTACCATTTGCTTTGTATGTGCAAACAAAAGCAAAAATGTTTCCGTGCAAAGCACAAGACGCATGTTCACATCTGTGATTGACACCTGGTGTGTGGGGTGTGACAACAGTCACTTTTCTATGGAACCTGAAGGAAGTCTTGTGAAGTGAAATCACTGAGATTTTAAACGGTGGCAATTCAGAGATTATGGTTCTGCTGCCTTGTTGGGAAATGCCAAAAATTTTTAAAAAAGAAAAAGATGGAGGAGAGAAGCAAATTATGAGCGACATGGAGTGTCTTACTAGGTGCCCAGGACTTCCCTAACAAATCGCCTAAACTGGGTGGCTTACAACCCTGGAAATTTATTCTCCTGTGGTTCTGAAGGTAAGATGTCTGAAATCAAAGTGTTGGCAATATTGGTCTCCTGGGGGCTCCAAGGGAAAATATTTCTTCACCCTTCTCCTGGCTTCTGGTGCAGCCGGCAATCCTTGTAGATATATCGCCTCAGTCTCTGCCTCCAGCTTCATCTGACCTCTCTTCTTCCCTTCCGTCTCTTATCAGGACACTAGTCATTGGACTTGGGACTCAGTTGAGCAATGCAGAAGTGATCTCATCTCAAAATCCTCAACTTAATTACACTTGCAAAGACTCTTGATCCAAATACTCAGATTCACAAGTCCCAGAGGGTAGGACTTGGACATATGTTTTTTGGGGCTGGTCATTCAAATCATTAAGGGGAATATTAGCTAGAGAGTCTATGAGGGGCTTCCCTTGTAGTTCAGTCAGCAAAGAATCTGTCTGCAATGCAGGAGACCCAGGTTTGATTCCTGGATCGGGAAGATCCCCTGGAGGAGGAAATGGCAACCCACTTGCCCGGAGAGTTCCATGGACAGAGGAGCCTGCCGAGCTACAGTCCATGGGGTCGCAAGAGCCAGACAGGACTTAGCAACTAAACCACCATTAGCTAAAACTTACTGAGAAATATCATTTGTTGCTCTTGTTCAGTTGCTAAGCCATGTTCGACTCTTTGCAATCCCCTGGACTGAAGTACTCCAGGCTTCTTTGTCCTTCACCATCTTCTGGAGTTTGCTCATACTATGTCCATTGAGTCAGTGATGCCATCCAACCATCTCATCCTTGGCCACCCCCTTCTCCTCCTGCCTTCAATCTTTCCCAGCATCAGGATCTTTTCCATTGAGTCAGTTCTTCGCATTAGGTGGCCAAAGTATTAGAGTTTCAACTTCAGCATCAGTCCTTCCAATGGATATTCGGAACTGATTTCCTTTAGGATTGACTAGCTTGATCTCCTAGCTGTCCAAGGGACTCTCAAGAGTCTTCTCCAGCACCACAATTTGAAAGCATCAATTCTTCGGTGCTCAGCTTTCTTCATGCATGCATGCATGCTAAGTCGCTTCAATCATGTCAGACTCTTCACAACGCCATTGACTGTAGCCCTCCAGGCTCCTCTGTCCATGGGATTCTCCAGGCAAGAATACTGGATTGGGTTGCCATACCCTCCTCCAGGGGATCTTCCTGACCCAGGGATTGAACCTCCATCTATGTCTCCTGCATTGGTAGATAGGGTCCTTATCACTAGTGACACCTCTTTATGCAAACACCTTCTTAAATAAATGTGGAATTATACGAGAAATAAAGAAAGCAAAACCCACATGGCTAATTTATGTCCAATTTAAGTTAAAAAAAATCTCTAATTTGGATTTCAGGTAAATATTAGTATAATCTTCTACATGAAAAGAAAAATCCATTCTTAGAAAAAGAAGAAAAAAGATTAGGTGCCTAAAAAAAGTTGAGCCAGTAAAGGCAACCAAAATTCATAAACCTCTCTTCCTACTTCATCACAGACCTGTAAATATTCCAACATGAAAAATAATTTTAAAATTATTAAGAAAATATAAAATTAAAAACATATAAACTATTTTCTACCTTTGTTTCAATTTTTAAAAATAATAACCATTAGCCGAGTCCAACAATTCCAACTGGTAGTCGTGGTGATTCAATATTATTTGTTTTGCCTTTTGTTAATAGCGCATATGTTGTTTGTAGAATCATCTTTATTTAGTGAAGTGTACATTAGAGAACCTAATAGCTTTGTTATGATTTAATATTTGCCATAATGCTTTGCAATGTAGAATTGTATGCAAACATGAGTAGTGGAATTTCATTAGCCAAATCAAGTCACATGACAACATTTAACTTTAAGTGGATGGGGGACCGACCAGCCCTCAGAAAGAGAAAGAGCCTGAACATCTGTGAACACCTGAACTATCACAGCCTGGAATCCCAACCTCTATGTCCAAAGACATTACGAAATGGCAAAACATCTTTTTAGTCAGACTGGGGAGAAAATCCTTCCATGTCTGATCAAAGGCAGTTGGGTCTTAACAAGTTAATTCCATTTACATCATTATTTCTGGAAGAAACAAGAGATAATTAGTCTTCCTATCAAAATTTCTTACAAAAATGACAAAAATACTACCAATCGTGCTATTTTTCTTTCTTAACTGATATATAGTTACAGGGTATAATTTCCAGAACACTGACAGCATTCTGGGTACTTCCAAATATTTGAGACATCTGTGTGTGACTAACAGATCGATGGTGTGTGTGTGTGTGTGCGTGTGCATGTGTGTATGTGTGCTCATATATGTTGTGATGTTTACTAGCATATATGTTTGCTCATATTTGAGCTCTCCTCTTTCTAGGAGGAGAAAGACGCCAACAAGTCGTTGCCTCCCACTCCTCTGAGGTCAGCTGTGACCTTATCACTTACCTTGGATGGTGACTGGTTGAGTGACTCATGTCACTCTTGGACAGAAGCACCTCATTTCCTACAAGACTTTTCACTGCTATCTTTCCCTCGGCAAGGAAAACCAACCCAGGGTGCTCTGGGTGGGGGAAGAAGTCCATCACCCCACATTTCCTCATGAGGAATAATGTGGAGAAGAACCCCAAGCAGACCACAGAAGACATGCAGCATTAGTTAAAATAAACCTTTCAGGTTTGAGGGTAACGATAGATTATGAATACAGCTGTAAAGCCCTCCATCGCGTTTGCAATGTGAATTGTTGTTCTTCTCACAAGGGGGTACATCTTCTTTCCCTATGCCCTAAAAGACTGGGCTGAGCTTGTGACTTGCTTTGATCAACAGACTGAGAAGTAACCTTGAAAGGTTTCCCAGCAAAGGCCTCTCTTAACTTCTGCTCGAACTCCCTGCTTCCTTCAGACCACCCTGCGTAGCCAGCAGCCATAGGGAGGGACCGTGTTCAGGGAGAGACCTGGCAGACAGCTGGCATCCGCCTCCATGCATGAGAATGGGCTTGTCTTGGACCATTCAGCCCAGGATGGGCCTCAGAAGACTGAACTATGAACTACGTGGGGGACCCCAGGCAAAACTCAGAGAACTGCCAACTGAACCCAGTCCAAACCACTGGCCCACGGGACTGCACATAAATACAGTTTTGTTGTCTTGGGTCACTAAGTCTGTGTGATTTGTATGTAGCGATGGATAGCAGATGCAGCTTGAACAGCTTATCCTGATGAATACATGTGTGTGTGCATGCAGCTCTGTATGTGTGGGTGCAAGTGTGCTTGACCTTGCAGCCCCATGGGCTGAAGCCCAACAGGCTCCTCTGTCCATGTACTACTCCAGGCAAGAATACTAGAGTGGGTTGCCTTTTTCTCCTTCAGGGGATCTTCCTCACCCAGAGATCAAACTCATGTTTTCTGTGTCTCCTGCATTGGCAGGCAGATTCTTTACCACTGAGCCACCTGGGGAGATAATTAAGTGTATGCATGTAATATAAATGTGTATATATCATATATACATATAGTATCAATGCATGTATATAGTTGCGTGTGTATAGTATAAATCTGTGTATGCATTACATATATACATATACATACATGTACTGATGTGTATATGTCAAAATAATTTTTAGCAGCAGACTTGGTCAAGAAGGTGATTCAGTTTTTATTTTATTAACTAAGAAATTCATATGTTCACTGAAATTTCCCGTATTCCTATCAAGATAATCTCAGCAGATGGCTAGATTACAGGAGTCTTAAAATTTGGACTTGAGGAAATCATCCTCTAATAGTGGATTCTTCTGCAGACAAATGATATTAAAACCAGATTGTGAGGTCAGAAGATCAGTGTCTTTGCTTTTCCCTCTTCACACTGATGCATTCCAGAATACACTATGCAGTCATTGCCAGACATGATTGAGACCACCTTCAGGGTCAGGAAAGATAGCATCCATTCTCCTTTTGGAGTTTAGTATTACATCAGTCCTAACTGATACTGCTGGGATTAGTCGAGTCATTTGGGCCAAAACGCAGCATGGAAATCCACTGATGCTTTTAATATAAAAAATTAGTAGAAAAATTATAAAGACCTTTCTAAATTATCTCATCTGAGGAAGAGGCTTGCTTTATGAGACTGAACCAGAGTTCATGCTGCTTAGAGTCTTCAGCTGGAAGGAATATGATTGGTTAAAGTGGAAAGGTTTTAATTAAGAAGGAGACTGACATGAAAACTATGTATTCCTTTTCTATTGCTGCCATAACTATTAATGATAAACAGAAACAATGCATATTAAAATTACACACATCTATGATCTTCCAGTTCTGGAGGTCAGAAGTCCAGTGTGGGTCTCTCGGAGCTACAACCCCAGTGTTAGCCAGTTGAGCTCCATTCTGGAGGCTCTAGGGAAGAACTGTTCCCTTGCCCGTTCAGGCACTGCCATAACTCAATTCCTGGAGGTTGTAGGACGAAGGTCCGGTTTCCTTACTGGCTGTCAGCAGGGAGCCATCTGTACCTCCTAGAGGTTTCTCTCAGATCTTTGCACGCTGCCCGTACCTCTGGACCCTTCTCAAGCTCCCATCTCTCTGATTCACACCGCTCCTGTCCTCTTCTACTTTCAGGAACTCATGTAATTAGATGAAGCTCATTCAGATAATCAGGGTGATTTTCCCATCTCCAGGTATGCCCCATAACCACATCTGTAAAGTCCATTTTGCTGTGTAAGGAGACATATTCGGGGGTTCCAGGGATCAGGACGTGGGCACTGTTGCCAAGGGTGGGACATCATGCTGCCCTCCACAGCGTACAGAGAGACACAGAGGGATTAGAGGAGTGGGTCTAAAGGACCTCATGACCACTGGGTCTCACTTCCCAGGCTGGGCAGTTTGGGGAATGGGTTAGGGGATCTGGGGACCTCAGTGAACACCAGGATGTGCTCTGTGTAAGGAACAATGAAGTCATGTGGAGGCCTTGGTTTTTGTCCATTGGTTTAGAAGTATTTCTGACTTTTCCACAGTGCCTTTTATCTATTATTAAAAAGCATGTTTAACTACCTCATGGCTCAGACAGTAAAGAATCTGCCTGCAATGCAAGATACCTGGGTTCAATCCCCAGATCAGAAAGAATCTCTTGGAGAAGGGAATGGCAACCCACTCCAGTATTCCTGCTTGGAGAATCCCACGGACAGAGGAGACTGGCGGGTTATAACCCATGGGGTTGCAAAGAGTCAGACACGACTGATCAACTAACCCTTTCACTTTCCTCTTCAGGGACTCCTTCATGGATGAACGCTTAGTGTTTTCAGTCCCCAGTTTTGAGAGACTTGCCAGTGAGCTTGGGGGCTCAGGGTGGATCTGAGTCTTCACTGCAGAGTGAAACCAACCAACAACGTCCCGCAACCTCCTCTCCTGACACTGCGGGAACTGATTCTGACCCGGTAAGCACAGGTGATTGGAGAGTGTGAACCAGTTCATTTGGAGCCCGTTGTTTGAATTTCATTCCCAGGCAGGATGATACAGGAGGGAATCCAGCAGTAAAATGAAAACCTTTTATTGGGCCTGACCCCTTACAAAAATGGTCACGTCGTGTGTCTTGTCGTCCAGTAGCTTTGGACGGCTGCGCCGTGGAGCCATCACTAGGGATGTGCCCCCTCACCCAGCTCTTAGAGGTCAGATAGGCCTGACGGGGTGGGGGACGGGTCAAATGATGCCCTGTGGTTCTGTCCACTGGCCACCAGCCTGGTAGCTCTCCAGGGAGAAATGGCAGACCTGGGGCAGGAGGAAAGCAGGGGCATGCTGCTGGCTGATTGTTCTAGGCAGCGGAAGGTTAAGCCTGTGACCGTTATTTAGGGCAGGATGGTCCTCCGTCGCAGAGGGCAGCTTCTCGAGGTCCAAGTATTAGACGCAGCTGTGGAAGTCCAGCTGGGCCCTGGGCTGCCAATCGCACCTGCTGCACGCCCCGTGTCTATAGTGAGAGGGGTGCTCTCTTTCCTCCAGGGTGGGTTCGGGGACACCCCTGTGTGCCCCTGCGGTGACCACTGGCCTGGATTCAGCCGTCCAGTTGGAGAGCCCAGGGACTGGTTTTGTTGGTTTTCATGGAGATCATCAAACTTGGGCAGTTTGAGCCATGAAGGAAAATTAATAACAAGCAGATTTATTCAATCCGAGTTTGCCACAGGGGACAGACTTTGCAGGCATGAGGATGTAGCCAAGGCAACCTGTCCCGGAAAAAACAGATTAGACAGAGGGCAGAGGGAGCATGAAGGCTTGTGGGAGGCTGTCTGTGGCCATAGAGGATCTTCCGGGACTTCTGAAAACGGGGCTCTAGTGGCCAGAAGACCGTGTGGTGCTGTTACGGCGGTTTTACCGCAAATGATACCCCCTCGGTTTCGCATCGCCGTAGCCCCCAGCAGGCTTGTCATGAGGGTGCATCGCCTCATTACTTGCTGCTGTGAAGTGGAAAAAGTGAGTTTTTAAATTGGATTATCAACCAACTTTGCTACCAATTCCTGCTATATCAATAGGAAGTCATTTGGCGTAAATTAATTTGATCCACGGGTAACTCATCCATTATTGATTGTTTACTAGATTTAATTCCAGAACCTAGCTGGTGCACTTTGTTGCAACCCTTTGGGTCTGCAGAGCTGTGCAGTGTGTGACTCTCAGACCAGCAGCGTTGGCGCTGCTGGGGAGCTTGACGGACCTGCGCGTTCACCACCTACTAAATCCAGCTCTCTAAGGACGGAGTCCAGGAAATGGTTTTCATGAACTTTTCAAATCATTCTTCTGTGCATTAAATAGTTAACAGCATGGATGCTAGGGTCAGACTGACTGGGTTTATGTTTTGCTACTGTACTGCAGGCTGGTATCCTTGGGAAATAAACCTCTCTGAGACTCAGGTTTCTCATCTGTGAAATGGGCACACTCAATGGTTCTTACCTCCCAGGGCTGCTGTGGGGATTAACTGAGTCAGCACAGGTAGAGTGCATTCTGAATAACACCTGGCAAATAGGGAGCACACACTAAGTGTTTGCTATTACTATCGCTTTCCTTCCCAGCCGGATGGGCTTCCCAGGTGGTGCTAGTGGTAAAGACCCTGCCTACAAACGCAGGAGACATCAGAGACTCGGGTTCAATCCCTGGATCGGGAAGATCCCCTGGAGGAGGGAGGGCATGGCAACCCACTCCAGTTTTCTTGCCTGGAGAATCCCCATGGACAGAGGAGCCTGGCGAGCTAAGGTCCACAGGGCCACAAAGAGTGGGACATGGCTGAAGTGACTTAGCGTGCAGGCAAATAGAAGCACGTGTTTCACTGGCTCCCACTTGCTGAGAGCTCAGCATCTGATTGGTGGGGACTGAAGGCCAGGCGCCCGGGATGCACACCAGGAAGAATGCTCTGGCATCACCAAGGCCTGGACCACATCGTTTAATGTATCTGACTCTGATCTCCTCACCACCCCAGGCCTGTTGCTTTTTAAGGTCCACTTTTGTCTTTGAAATTTCATTCCTAAACATCCTCCCAGTCTCTTTTCCTCCTGGGGCCACATCATACACAGCATAGGCCAGTGTTCAAACTGATCAGAGCAGGGATGTTTGCAGGAGAAGAAATGAAACTTTTAAGAAGAGCGTGGCTCTCAGTCATCTGCTTTTGATTTCAATCCTGAGAGACTGAACTTCAAGGTAAAGCCCATCTCTGTAAAGATAACAGAGCTTCAAAAACACATGGTTAATGTTTTTGTTCCTTAAAATTACAGAAATAAGTCATGTTAGTTGAAATAAAAATTAGAAATCACCAAATCAGCAAAAGGAAAAAATTCACCCATGATTCCATCGTCTGGAGAAAATACCGATTAATTTTTTAGATGCACAGTTCCACAGGTTTATCTGTATACATATTTTAAATTGAAATTGGATTATATTATAATTCTCTTTTTAACTGGCTTTTAAAACTTAACATACTGTGAATGAGTTTTTAACATCAATAATTGTAGGTTATCATATAAGCACTGTTAATTATTGAATAATATTTTATTATAACTCATAAGTTATTTAATTACTCCCTTTAGGTGTTTAAATTTTTTCATGTTATAACCAATAAGCAATGAAATCTCATGTCCCAATATTCAAGGAAATTATCTGATAATTTCCTTGGAACACATTTTTAAATGCTGAATTCCTGGATTCAGCCTTTAACATGCAAAGCATTTTAAGGGCTTGTATTAAATGGTGCCAAATTACCCCTCTTCCCCCAAAATTATACCTGTTTATACTTTCACCAGTAGTCAGTAAAGCGCCATAATTTAAAATTTTGCCAATACTGTATATTTTGCTTCATTTTAACCCTTCCTAATTTAAAAAGCCACCCACACTCAATGAAGCATTCAAGAAATATTGATTAAAAACCAGTATGTCTGAGGCACTCAGGCTCTAGTATTGTCCTTATAGAACTTTTCATGGCGATTGTCATAAGAAAGTGAGTACAGTGGGATGGATGCTCTGCACGGGGGCATGTATGGCCCAGCATTGCAGAGCGGGGCCTGCATCAGAACTGGGAATCAGGAGCAACTATCAAAGAAGTGACATCTGAACTGAGGCCTTGAGACCCAATAGGAGTCATACGGGAGATGCAGAAGATAGGAGTTTGATCCCTCGGTCAGGAAGATCCCCTGGAGAAAGAAATGGCAACCCACTCCATTATTCTAGCCTGGAGAATTCCACGGACAGAGGAGCCTGGTAGGCTACAGTCCAAAGGGTCACAAAGAGTCGGACTTGACTGGGCGACTGAGCACACAGACATTGAATTTGGAAATGTTGGTCCTGGAGAAATAATGGAAGCCCAGTGGCAGAAGGAAGCCGGGAAAAGTCAGGGCAAGGCATGCATTTTCTTGATTTCTAGACAGTCAAACGTTTTAATACTTACTGGTTATATATGTGTATATATATATGAACTTTCTCATGAACTGTTTATTCATATCTTTTGCTTAAATATCCAAGTGTTGGGTGAATTTTGTTTCTCTAAGAACCTTTATAGAAGTACTTTAACCTTTGGTCAGTTACACATTTAAAGTAGTAAATATACATTACTTCTTTAATAAATTGTCTATAATTTTTATTCCTCATTCAGTAGGTTTTGTGTGTGTGTATCTAGCTTTGAGATTCCCTTCTAAAATAAAGTATTGACTCAATCTCTTATACATAATGATTTCTTTTTCTGGTTGTTACATACCTGACCTGCCTCTTAAGAAATCTGTATGCAGGTCAGAAAGCAACAGTTAGAACTGGACATGGAACAACAGACTGGTTCCAAATAGGAAAAGGAGCATGTCAAGGCTGTATATTGTCACCCTGCTTATTTAACTTACATGCAGAGTACATCATGAGAAACACTGGGCTGGAAGAAGCACTTGCTGGACTCAAGATTGCAGGGAGAAATATCAATAACCTCAGATATGCAGATGACACCACCCTTATGGCAGAAAGTGAAGAAGAACTAAAGAGCCTCTTGATGAAAATGAAAGAGGAGAGTGAAAATGTTGGCTTAAAGCTCAACATTCAGAAAAGTAAGATCATGGCATCTGGTCCCATCACTTCATGGGAAATGGATGGGGAAACAGTGGAAATAGTGGCTGACTTTATTTTGAGGAGCTCCAAAATCACTGCAGATGTTGATTGCAGCCAAGAAATTAAAAGACACTTAATCTTTGGAAGGAAAGTTATGACCAACTTAGACAGCATATTAAAAAGCAGAGACATTACTTTGCCAACAAAGGGCCGTCTAGTCAAGGCTATGATTTTTCCAGTAGCCATGTATGGATGTGAGAGTTGGATTATAAAGAAAGTTGAGCACCGAAGAATTGATACTTTTGAACTGTGGTGTTGGAGAAGACTCTTGAGAGTCCCTTGGACTGCAAGGAGATCCAACCAGTCCATCCTAAAGGAAATCAGTCCTGGGTGTTCATTGGAAGGACTGATGCTGAAGCTGAAACTCCAATACTTTGGCCACCTGATGTGAAGAGCTGACTCATTTGAAAAGACCCTGATGCTGGGAAAGATTGAGGGCAGGAGGAGAAGGGGATGACAGAGGATGAGATGGTTGGATGGCTTCACCGACTCAATGGATATGAGTTTGAGTAAACTCTGGGAGCTGGCGATGAATAGGGAGGCCTGGCATGCTGCAGTTCATGGGGTCGCAAAGAGTCAGACACGATTGAGCGACTGAACTGAACCGAACATATTTTAATACTGTGTGTGTTTTTTGATTCTACAGAAGTTTAAATTAAGCAGTTGTACTTGTCAACCTCTCCTTTCGATATTAAACCCTTCTCTACTTAATAATTGTTTTAAGACATAATTGTCATATGTTGAGGTTTGCAGTTTGATGAGTTTTGACAAACCTATGTAGCACTTAACCACCACTATGGCATGAATGTGGAATATTTTTCTTATTCCAGAAAGTGCCTTCCTGTTCTGTACTAGGCATTTTCTCCATGCACCATGCCCTGACATCAGACCACCACAGCTCTGATTTCTAGCACCAGAGACTCATTTTGCTTATTCTAGAACTTCAAGTAAATACAGCCACAGTGTGGACTCTTTCCACCCAACATAATGTTTTTGATACTCATCCATGTGGTTGCATGGGCAGGAATTTGTTCCTTTTAATTCTAAACGGTAATCATTGAATGACCATTTATTTCTATATATCTCACTGTAGTTTTTCACTTATCCAAATCTTTATTGGTGGACATTGGTTTCATTCATGTTTTCAGCTGCTATGAAAGAGCTGCTATCGGCATTCTTTGTACAAGTCTTTCTGGGGCATATGCTCTGCTTCTTTTGGAACATAGGAGTGAAATTGCCGGATCACTGACAACGTGCCTGTCTAACTTTATAATAAGCTGGCAAACTGTCTTCCAGGGTAGTCATATCATTTTCAACAAGATATGTTGTTCCACATTTTCACCATTTGTTCCATGTTTAATTAATTCCAATTTCTATGAAAATTCTGAGACAACAGGAATCTAACTTTGTGTCTCCCAGGGGGCTTAGCCACTTATCTCAGCAACACTCATCAAATAATCTGTAATCTCTACATTGCTTTAAATACCAAAATGGTTGTAAATACATGTTTCTTTTTCTGGACTACCTATTTATTCTCTGGTTTTCTGAGGCCAGTGTTGCCTCATTATCGTCACTGTCACTTTGTAATACATTTTAATATCTGAGAGTGAAAGTCATTCATCTTTAGTCCTCTCTATCCTCATTCTTCCAAAAGGTTTCTTGCTTTATATATATATATATATATATATATATATATATATATATATATACACACATTTTAACTTCCTTGAAGTTTTGAACTATTTCCCTAAAAGTGTGATTTTTATAAGTAAAGGAGCAATGGAAGGATAGAAAGTAAAATTAGGAGATTTTTCCAGTCTTCTGTAAATTTTTGCCCAAGGGAATAACTCAAAATATTATTATGATTTTAGCACTCAATTTTTTTTTAATGCTCAGTCTCACTAGCAGTCATCTAAATGCAAAATAAAGCCAACATTATCATCTGTCAGACTGAGGTTAAATCAAAAGAAAAAAAGACCAATATTTGTCCAGTAGAGATGAGGATGAATGGAAAGGAATATTTTTACACATTGACGTTTGGAATGTAAATGAAGTAAGCATTTTGGGAGAATACTTTGGCGACAACAATAAAATTGTTTAAAGTTCACACATTTTTAATGACAATTCCATTTCTAAAGATTTCTCCTGTGTGCCTCTGACTTCCAGCACCTGGTGTTAATGGTGCCAGTCTAGTTTTCAGCAGTCCCTTCCCCTAACTTGGAGAATTCTCTTGGAGTTTCTATTTATTCAGTTCCAAATTTCATGGTGATGCATCACATTGCAGGGTCTTTTCCCATTCATCCCAGTTACGATGCAACAGGCTGTTTCAGTTTTGGCCATTTTGACAATGGGATACTTTATGTAATTTCCCTGATAATTGCCTTTGCTTTGGTTTTCCAATTCTTCTTTCTGGAACTCCTGTAAGATAGAGGTTGGCCATCTTTTCTTTTAATTTTCATTTTATGTTGGCATTCAGTTGATTTACAATGTGGTATTAGTTTCAGGTACACAGCAAAGTGGTTTACGTACACTTATACATATATCTGGGTTTCCCTGGTAGCTCAGATGGTAAAGAATATGCCTGCAATGCGGGAGACCTGAGTTCGATCCCTGGGTTGGAAAGATCCCCTGGAGGAAGGCATGGCAACCCACTCCAGTATTCTTGCCTGGAGAATTCCATGGACAGAGGGGCCTGGTGGGCTACAGTCTGTGGGGTCACAAAGAGTCAGACACAACTGAGTGACTTTTACTTCACTAAACATATATCTATTCTTTTTCAGATTCTTTTCCCATGTAAACTATTACAGAGTATTGAATAGAATCCCTGTCTTCTACAGTAGGTTCCTGTTGATTATCTGTTGTATATAGCAGTGTGTATATCAGTATGATAAAATACTATTTTTTAAAGAAACTTTAGGTGTTGTTTCTACACAGCAAATGTAGGAAGGATTTTTGGTTTTGTTTTAAATTTCACACCAAATTGAACTTCAAGAGTCCTTTTAACTATAGCTTCAAGCACTATGGAAATTCCTATGGAAACTAATTTTAAAAGTTCTCGATTTCCTGGAGTCTATTTTTGGAGGGGAATTTACATTTCTTGTTAATTTGCTCCAGGTAAAGGCAAAGACAGTGAAGCCTGGCGTGCTGCAGTCCATAGGGTTGCAAAAAGTCAGACACGACTTAGTGACCGAACAACAACAACAAGCTTACAATGCTCTTGTACAAACAAAACTGTCTAACTGAGCTGTCGGATCCACACCTCGCTGAACATCGCCCACTGATGAAGCAAGTTGTTATCTGGAGATCATTGGCTAACCAGAAAGCTAACTGCAACCTTATTTCATGCTCAGAAGTCACCATACGACCGTGATGCTTAGTTTGGGGTGAAAGAGTGGTTGTGTTTCACATCAAGCAAAGAACAGTGGACTTTGAATATTTAGGAATAGTTCTAATTTGGGGACTGATTTTCACAGATATTGACATTTCAGACAGTAATTTTTGCAGTCACATGTTGTTTCTTTTCTTCATATGTGGTGGATGTTAAGATCCTAGGAAATCCAAATAGAAAAAAAGAGTTAGTGAGGATGTCAAGAAATCAAAACCCTTGTGCTGGGGGGAATTGGGTGCAGCTGCCATGGAGAACACTCTGGCAATTCTTCAAAAACTGAAAAATAGAACAGCCATATGATCCAGCAATTCCATTTCTGGGTATATGCCCCCAAAGAATGGAAAGTGAGGACAAGGAAATATATCTGTACATTCAAGTGTACAGCAGTATTATTCACAATGGCTAAATGATGGAAGCAGCAGAGGAAGAGAAATGTGGTCTATACACACAGCAGAGCATCGTCCAGCCTTAAACAGGAAGGAGACTCTGACACATGTTACAATAAGCCTGGAAGAAGACATTCTGCTTTGTGAAAATATGCTACTTAAACTGGACAAATACTACATGATTCCACTCAGATGAGGTACATAGAGACAGAAAGTGGTTGCTAGGGGCTGAGCCAGGAATGGGAAGTTTAATGGGTGCAAAATTTCAGTTTTGCAAGACAAAAAGAGATGTGAAGATGGATGGTGGTGATGGCTGCCCCAAAATATGAACATCCTTAGAACCACCGAACTGTATGCTTAAAATAGATTAAGATGGTAACTTGTACACTACCTATATTTTAGCACAATTTAAATAAATCTTTTTTAAAAAGTCAATAAAACATAGAAAGATCCAAGGAATTCCAGATTCTAAAAACCTTTCAGGGTCATTGTATTAGTTATGCTAACTGGCAAACAAACAGCCCCCCACATTTGCATGGCTCAATGCAATAAAAGCGTATTTCTCACTCGTATTTCCACCCATTGTGGTTCTGAAGGGGGCAGACATCAGGGGGGTAATCGTTCCACACAGTCATTCAGGGAAGCCCATCCTGGCTTCATGTTACCGCACCTTTCTTTGGCCTTTTGGAGTTCTCTGTGTTCAGCCAGGGAAAGGAGGGTGAGGATAGTCTTGGGCAGTTTTTACAGGCCAGACCTCAGAGGGGCCCACACCCATCCTGGTCATATTCCACTGGCCTGAACTGCCCCACAGGGAGCCCCCCTCATCCAAGGGTCACTGGGAAATGTAGTCCAGGGAGACACGCCCCCGAGGGACACTGGGAAATGTAGTCCAATTGTGTGTCAGAGGAAGCTGGAGAAGGGTGGCAGGAAGGGGTCTCAGGCATTCATGGGAACTGCAGGTCTCTGCTACAGACATTGTGCAGGGCACAGCAGTATGATAAGAAGATCAGGAACAAACCTAGCTGTCAGAATTTTGTTGGAAAGATATTTCTTATGGGGAACAGTGAGATACTGTGTCAACATGATCTGTCCCACCTCACTGCCTTAGCATGATAATACAGTCATGTGACTCTCAGTTCAGGTCAGTTCAGCCGCTCAGTCATGTCCGACTCTTTGTGACCCCATGAACCGCAGCACACCAGGCCTCCCTGTCCATCACCAACTCCCGGAGTTTACTCAAACTCATATCCATTGAGTCGGTGATTCCATCCAGCCATCTCATCCTCTGTCGTCCCCTTCTCCTTCTGCCCCCAATCCCTCCCAACATCAGGGTCTTTTCCAATGAGTCAACTCTTCCCATGAGGTGGCCAAATTATGGGAGTTTCAGCTTCAGCATCAGTCCTTCCAATGAACACTCAGGACTGATCTTCTTTAGGATGGACTGGTTGGGTCTCCTTGCAGTCCAAGGGACTCTCAAAAGTCTTCTCCAACACCACAGTTTAAAAGCATCAGTTCTTTGACACTCAACTTTCTTCACTGTCCAACTCTCACATCCATACATGACCACTGGAAAAATCATAGCCTTGACTAGACGGACCTTTGTTGGCAAAGTAATGTCTCTGCTTTTGAATATGCTGTCTAGGTTGGTCAAAACTTTCCTTCGAAGGAGTAAGCATCTTTTAATTTCATGGCTGCAGTCACCATCTGCAGTGATTTTGGAGCCCCCCCAAAATAAAGTCAGCCACTGTTTCCACTGTTTCCCCATCTATTTGCCATGAAGTGATGGGACCGGATGCCATGATCTTAGTTTTCTGAGTGTTGATTCTACAGATAGTTGTTTCAGTTAAGACACATTTTGATATGAAGATCAGTTGCTTCAGCAACTGACTTCAAAACTCTCTCCTGACAGTCAAGTGGAGTGACTCTATTCTGCTAGTCATTACTAGGGTCAGAGCAGGTCCATAGAAAGGATGGTCCAGAAACTTGATCGACACCGTGGGTACAGATGGGAGTATGGAAACTCAGTGACTGGAGACCTCCGCTGCCATGTTCTACTCAAATCTCCCACCTGTAGAGTAAGCTCTGACTGTGGTCTTTTCCTTTTTCATAACGCAAGTGCCTGACTTAAACTTTGGTGGTGAGGCAACCCCTTCAAAGAAGGCTGAATGGAATAAACACAATCGCAGCTGCAGGACTAGATGGAAATCAGACCACTTCCTCATTCTGAGGCTCCTAAGTTTTTGAGAGACTTGTTGATCTAGATAACTGGCTATTGGGGCTAATTTCCCACCCCCCCCCTTTCTGTTCTTTAAACTCCCTCCCTTATCTTTTAAATTCCCTAATAAATAATGAGCCCTTGAAACCCTAGACCCCTACCCTCAACCCCAATAAAAGCAGAACCTCAAGCTCATGTGCTTTATCTCTGTCTCCTTTGACCCTACTCTGTGGTCCCAGGTATGTAGTGTAATTTCCAGGTCTTGTAAGTAATTTGTTGTTGTTCAGTCACCAAGTCGTGTTTGACTCTTTGCAACCCTAGGGACTGCAGCACATCAGGCCTCCCTGTCCCTTACCCTCTCCCAGAGTTTGCGCAAGTTCATGTCCATTGAGTCGGTGATGCCATCCAAACATCTCATCCTCTGTCACCCTCTTCTCCTTCTGCCTTCAATCTTTCCCACCATCAGGGTCTTTTCCAGTGAGTGAGCTGTCTGCATCAGGTGGCCAAAGGACTGGAGCTTCAGCTTGTAAGTAACAAAGTCTCTATTTTTTCACAGTTTCCTGATGGTTGTTGCTGAAGGATGTCTTAAGAACCACAAGGGCTGGTCCTACCCAGCGCTGGTCATCAATAAGCCGAGGCTAGCTGCATCACCATCCTAGATGAAGCTGAGGTAGAGGGGAGTGGATGGAGGGTGTGGGGGATTGCCAAGCTCCAGCCATAGCTTCAGTGGAGCCTAAGTTGTCTCCTGGCCTCTGGAGTGTTCTTAATTCCTGAACGCTCACCAGGGCTGCTTAAGAAAGACCTGTGTTCAAGACAGGAGGTAGATACTGCCCCCTCCCAAGAATAAAGCAATTGGAGATTCATTTTCTGTCGATGGAAACTCCAAGAAGAGAATAGCAGAGCAATTAAGGGAGGAGACTGTGCCCTGCCTAGACCTCCTATTTCTCGTTCTCAGAAGACTTCCCCACCACACATTCGCAGAAAAGCTCCGTCTAAGTCCAAGGGGGAGCAATATCAAGGAGTGCTCTACCCATGTGTATTTTTGGTAAAATCCATCTTGGCTCAGACATACCAGTGCACACATGAGGATCCTGAGATATACCAAATATGGACTGTGAATCAGGCAAATTGAAATGATTGGCCAAAGGAAACCCAGAAAGAATGCCCAATAAAAATAATTCAACCTGACTTGCAGGCACAACTCAGGGCCTGACCCTCTGCATCTGCCTTGGGAGCCTATCCACACATCCTGTACTCTTTTTCCTCTTAATAAATACTTTTTTGGCTTCACTACTTTCTATCTTTGTTGAAAATCTTTACTGCAAAACCTGAGTCCCAGGGCCCTTGTCACTGTCCACTGGTCTAGAGGCTAGGATCTGGTGTTTTCACGGCCTTGACACGTCTCTGGCTGGGAACCCAAGTCCTGCTCCAAGCTATTGCAGGCTGAAGCCACCCGAGATCATGTCTGCACAGAGTTGAGTTATACTCACTCAGATGGAAGGAGCTGTAAATTCACCTGTACTTATGTTATACACATATTCACAGAATTTTGGGTTTGTGCCATAAACTTTAAAAACTGAAAATCTTTGTACCTGTTATGGGTTTCTCCATTAAATATGCCTCATTAAGATGAAAAGTCTTCACAAATGTGAATCACTTCCCAATTTATCTTGTTTATCAGTTCAGAATTTAGCATCTTGGGGGATTTTGAACAATATGTTATAGAATCACTTCACATTTTTCTTCCCGAAATTTTCACTTCCTGTTTCAGAATTGGCTTTCTTTCTCCAAACCAAGACCTTATTCTCTTTCATACTTGTACCTGTATGAATAATTATTTAAAACAGAAGACACTGCACAGATTTCTGTTAATTAAATTGAATAGCTATGTTGAGGATCAATTCAGAGATGTATGTATGAAACTCAACAAAAACCCATGCAAAACCAGAGGTATAAAGTTGCCTTATCCCCAACACGGTAGAGCTTCATAGAGGAATCAGGCGATGCTGTAGAAACGCCAGCTTGGCTCCATCCACCTACACGGCCAAGAGTTCAGGGGAAGTGCACAGCACACATACCATTGTCTTGCTCTTCCCCCGCACTTCATGTCTGATGTTTTCAGGAACAAACACTGTTGTTGATTTTTTTTTTCTTTAAATCCAATTTCTTTCATTGAAAAAACGGTTCCTATGATGAAGCAGTCATAAATACAGTCCAGCATGTACATAATAAGATGATAATTCTTTAGCTATATTAGGGCAGTTTTTTTTCCCTTTCAACTTAGAAAATACAAAATTTCTTACAGATGTATTCTTTACTTGTAGATCTTGGGTAAGAATTGCCTCTGTCTAAAACTCATTCTTGGAAATTGCTAAATGTCTTTTATCCCTCTATCACTAATTTTATTTTTCATATGAAAATTTCCAGTGCCAATCTCTGACTGTACAACCCTTGTCCATTTTGGCTGTAAACTGCTTATAATTAAGTTTGCTTTTTAGTTGCATATTTATATGCAGACTGGTTTAAAACAGGCATATTTATTAAGTATTCTCAGTTTTAGGTAAAAAAAAATGATGCCGATTTCTTTCTTTTTTTTTTTTTAATGCAAAGTTTTCTCCACTCCAGTATTCTTGCTTGGAGAATTCCATGGACGAGCCTGGTGGGCTACAGCCCATAGCGTCACAAAGAGCTGGACACGGCTAAGTGACTAACTTTCACTTTTCTCCAAAATGAGGGATGTTGGCTGTTCTATTGGTCATGGATCTACCTTTAAAAAGACTTCCTTTTGCTTGGAGGTATCAACGTGAGTGGATGCAGTTTGCATATTTTGACCTCTTCAATCACAAATACAAAACAAATGTAAATGTGGCTCCACTTTTAACACGCTTTTGCATAATTCAGAATAGCTTGCTTGAGCATGCATGTGTGTGTTTGTGTTTCATTAAAACTCTGTATTTGAGATAGAGCTTGCTTAGGATGTGTGACCACTGACTTTTGATTGAATTATAGGAAATTGGGAAAATGGGAGTTGAAAAAGTTACATTTCAGAGAAGTATCAGATAGTATTTTGGAAAGATGTGATGTAACTTGATTTTCCTTGAGATGCCACAGTCTTGGAGTCAGTGAGCTTGTGCACAGATGTTTTGCAAATACTTCCAACTCTTGTTATCTCTTATACTTCTCTACTTAACATTTGTCATATGATGGCCTCTAAAAGAAAATATTGGCAAGTAACTTATTTCAAATGCATTATAAACAGTTTTTGTTTGTTTGTTGCTTTTAAATTCATTTTATTGAACTATAGTTGATTTAAAATGTGTTAATTATTGCTATACAGCAGAATGATACAGTTATACACATATAAATTCTTTTTCATATTTTTTTCCATTATGGTTTATCACAGAATATTGAATATGGTTCCCTGGGCTAATCAGTCAGACTTTGTCCATCCTAGAGGTAACAGTGAATGTTCATTACAAGGACTGATGCTGAAGCTGAAGCTCCAATACTATGGCCCCCAAATGCAAAGAGCCGACTCATTGACCAAGAACCCTGATGCTGGGAAAGACTGAGGGCAGGAGGCAACAGAGGAGGAGATGGATGGCATTAGCGACTTGATGGACTTGAGTTTGAGCAAACTCTGGGAGATGGTGAAGGACAGGGAAGCCTGGTGTGCTGCAGTGCATGGGGTCACAAAGAGTCAGATAGGAATTAGTGACTGAACAACAGCAACAATAGGTAGCAGTTATCCATTCTATAGGTAACAATTTGCATCTGTTAATCCCAAACACCCAGTCTATTGCCCTGTACCCTCCCTTGACAACTATAAGTCTGTTTTCTATGTCCACAGTCTGTTTTTCTACGAACAGTTTTTTGAGTAGATATATTAACTGCTGTTTTCAGACATTGCTAATGATGTACATGAATAAATGCATCACACAGTAGGGGCCCAGGAAGTATTTGTTCAATGGACAAACCAATCAGTACAATGTCAAAGATCTGAATGTGCAAGATGCTTGGTTTTCCTTTGTTCGTCAGTCGCTAAGTCATTTCTGACTCCTGACCTTGTGGACTGCAACACACCAGAATCCTCTGTTCTACACTATCTCCTGGAGTTTGCTCAAGTTCATGTTCATTGAGTTGGTGATGCTATCCAATTATCTCATCTTCTGTCACCTCCTTCTCCTTTTGCCTTCAATCTTTCCCAGTATCAGGGTCTTTTCCAATAAGTCAGCTCTTCACACCAGGTGGCCAAAGTATTGAAGCTTCAACTTTAGCATCATCCTTCCAATGAATATTCAGGGTTGATTTCCTTTAGAATTGACAATTTAATCTCCTTGTAATCCAAGGGACTCTTAAGAGTCTTCTCCAGCATCACAATTCAGAAGCATCAATTCTTTGGTGCTCAGCCTTCATTATGGGCCAACTCTGATATCAGTACCTGACTACTGGAAAAACCACAGCTTTGACTATATGGACCTTTGTTGGCAAAGTGATATCTCTGCTTTTTACTGTGCTGTCTAGACTTGTCAGAGCTTTTCTTCCAAGCACCAAGCATCTTTTAAATTTCATAGCCACAGTCACCATCCAAAGTGATTCTGGAGCCCAAGAAAATAAAATCTGTCACTGTGCTTGGTACATCTGTTAAATCAAGTCGTGGATTTAAGTAAGCTTTCAGTTGACACTGCTTTGGTCAAGTCCATTTTTGATGATAACCCTCAGAATTAAAGAGGTGATTCTAGTTCTCTTTTAGCAATGAGAAATTGTGGACCTCACAGCAAGCTCACTATCTGAACCACAAGATAAAAGTGCTTTAAATCAGAGTCCAGAGTGAGCTGTTGGAGAAGGGGTTCCCAGAGGGGAAAGGCTGGAGAGGAGGGCCTTCGAGGATGTGTTACTTCTGTTGCTGCTCCCTCCCTCTATGTGAGTGGACGACCTTGCTAGGAC
The DNA here is from genome assembly GCF_963930625.1 of Muntiacus reevesi. Taxonomy (NCBI): domain Eukaryota; kingdom Metazoa; phylum Chordata; class Mammalia; order Artiodactyla; family Cervidae; genus Muntiacus; species Muntiacus reevesi. Next base: position 8,051,959 of record NC_089262.1, on the reverse strand, counting down.
TGAATTGGTTTTGAGGTCCGAATGTCTACATAGATGTCACTGGGCACAGATCGTTAGTATAGATTCTTCCTACATGATGCTGCAAGTCCCTAGACAAAAAAGGGCAGAGGGGTCAAAAGAAATTGAGGTCTTCATCTTGGCAGGACCCTACTCTGCACAGAAGGTGTCATTCCTCACTTCTGAGTCTTCAGTAGTAGCGATTATGGAGACCTAGAGAACGTAGGTGGCCTCTGTTTCTGCTTGGGGTGACCCATCGTGTCCCCCGAGGCCCAGTGCACAGGACCTCCATCTATGCTTACAGATTACGTGGTTCTGACCTCTTCCCATCACACGGGACCCCCTTGAAATGATGAGGAACAAAGCAGGTCACCTCTGGTAGATCTGATAGATTATTTGGGTTGGGAAGGCAGCAAAATAAGCTTCATAAATCAGTTTTAAAAGTGGTTGGAAACTAACATGGGCTCCCCTGGTAGCTCAGCTGGTAAAGAAACCACCTACAATGCAGGAGACCCCAGTTCCATTCCTGGGTCAGGAAGTTCCCCCTGGAGAAGGGATAGCCTACCTACTCCAGGTTTCTGGGGCTCCCCTGGTGGCCCAGACAGTAAAGAATCCACCTGCAGTGTGGAACACCTGGGTTCGATCCCTGAGTTGGGAAGATCCCCTGGAGGAGGGCATGGCAACCCACTCCAGTATTCCTGCCTGGAGAATCCCACGGGCAGAACAGCCTGGCGGGCTCCATGGGGCCGCAGAGTCTGACAAGACTGAGTGACTAATTGCAGCACAGCACAGAAACTAAAGTGAGATCTGAATGTCTGTTCCCGGCAAACTGGGTCAGCAAATGAGATCTGAACTGCATAAGTTAACCACTCGTATCATTAAGATCATGTTCTTCTCTCATGTGTTGTGTTATTCTCTGCTCCTCCCCTATGCCTTGCCACTGTGTATCCAGGATCTTATTTACACTCTCTTTCTCCATTTAAGAGCAAAGCATGATGCATTCTGAATATCTCTGATGGCAATTACTTTTGGAGTATGTCTGATCTTATCCTGTTTTTATAACCAAAATTGCTTTATTTATTATTGTATAAATTCTTAGGAGGAAGTAAATCTTGTAAATCACAGTGTTGTCATAACTAGAAAAAAGAAAAAATGGGACACCCCTAACAAAAGCCTGGCTCCTGATTGCATAATTGTGAGCATTACCCAAATCTTCTATAATAGTAGAATCTATGATTATCTAAAATGTGTTTCATGTCAGGCAGGAAGAGGAGATTTTTAAAATTGGTATTATCAATTTAACTTTAATAAGACAATATTCAGGCTGGTGGGTAATTGAGGAAGGATAGTATTTCATAAAATGAAAATTCTCTATCATTTATTATGTATGTAGGGAGTCTCAGATGTACAAGGATAAGTATTAATGACTACAGAAGATTATAATGAAATGTTGGCTTTGGGTTTCCATTGCTAATGCATTATCTTTGCAATTTATATTGGACCAATTGTACTCTATGAATGGCTGAGGAGCCCTGAGTACCATTGTTGAATGTTGTTCTTTTTTCCCCACATTTTGAGTAAGGACTGCAAATCCCTGTGTCTATACTTTGCAGTCCACATTAGTGGGCTACAGGCACATATATGTGGGGTTTTCGCATCTCTCCCCAGAAACATGGTCAGTAGGCATGCCTTGGGAGATCATAGTTACCATATCCTGTCAGCCAGTGTTCCACCCATCAGCGGTGGTTGTGGTTTAGTTGCTCAATCACGTCAGACTCTTGTGACCCCCATGGACTGTAGCCCGCCAGGTTCTTCTCTCCATGGATTCTCCAAGCAAGAATACTGGAGTAGGTTGCCACTTCCTTCTCCAAAGGATCTTCCCAACTCAGGAATCAAGCCTGGGTCTCCTGCGTTGCAGGCAGATTCTTTACTGACTGAGCTATGAGGGAATATCTACAAATGTCCCACCATTATTCCATCCCATGAAGGTTTCATAACTAGGTAAAATACATCCACAATATCCACTCTTCTAGAATACATCTGACCATTTCCCTGAACATGTCACAGGGAATTGCATCTCTCTTCTGGGATTCTGCTTTCTCCTTCTTGATAAAATAAGAAGTTGGCACAAAATAACACTAATATCCTTTGTAGATCTGATGTGATGTGGTTCTGTATTAAGTTTACTGTATTGAATCCAGACAGTCAAGTTAATGTTTTTCTCACTCCCTCCGTGTCACAGATCTCATCCTTCATCCCTCATTTGTCCCACAAATATTCACAAAAGATGGATGCTGGACAATGGTAGGTAGATAGAATAACACTCTGCCAGAGGAAAAACATTACAAGGATGACATAGTACTAAAGTCTGACTAGCAACACCTTTCTAAAGCTGAGAAAGTCCATTCATTTTTTTTCCATTGTTGTTTTCTCGGCAGATGTTTCTAGAGTATCACTGCATATATCCACATATATATGTCTCTTTTTGGATGCTGGGTTTCGATAAGAGTCCCCAAACCATATGAGGTGGGAGACCATGAAACCTGCTCCCAGCTACTGGGGAAATAAAGCAAGAAACAACCATCTTGGTCTTCTATAAGTTGACAAAATTATATCTGCAGAAGCCTGTTTGGAGGGGGAGAAGGAGAAATAAGCTTTTATGCATGAAAACCCGGAATGCTCTTTCCATTTCATTGTAATTCCTAAGTAATATCCTTTCTTGTGGGGCAGGAAAAAGAGTCTCAGGTACGAGGTTAAAAGAGAACCATTAAAGATGGTACCAGGGCAGAAATGGTGCTACGGCTTTCGAGACCAAACATCCACTATCTTCATCCTTGTGTCCAATTTGATGATTGCAACTGACATATATGTCAATGCATATTATAAAGTCCACTGAACATCCTTTAGACAAAGTATAGCCTTTTGGCATACAGTGCCACTGGCAGCCTATACAGCATGGAGTGAATAAAACTTCTGATGTCCATATGCTAACCTCAAGCTTTGCAAACTCTTCCTCCATGTGTTATGTGTGTGTCTACTCAGTAGTGTCTGTCTCTTTGTGACCCCGTGGACTGTAGCCTGCCAAGCTCCTCTGTCCGTGGGATTTCCCAGGCAAGAATACTGGGGCAGGTTGCCATTTCCTACTTCAGAGGATTTTCCAGGGATCAAACCTGTGTCTCCTGCATTGGCAGGTAAATTCTTTACCACTGAGCCACTAGAAACTCTTCCTATAACACAGTAAAACTCTGAGCTGTTTAAGTGAGTTCGTGATGGGAAAGAAACCATTAAATGTATAGGGAAACCCCAGAAAAGAATTCCATAATTTTTAAAACAAATTTCCTATGAATATATTTGAAGAAACTGTGAATTTAGTTGAACACAGCCCTCAACTCTAATTTAGAGATCACAGGTTTGGGCTCTAGGAGTATCACTGAATGACTAGCTATAGGAAAGTTACTTCTCTGGCACCAATTCCTAAATGTGAAAAATGAAAAGCGCATTTCTGCTTTTCTATATAGCCCACAGCTATTATATAATAGTACACCCAGTGTGCGAAAAACCTAGCTCAAGCTTGCTTCAGTAAAATCTGGAAATTTAAAGGTTCATTTAAATATCAAGGCCAACAGTATATAAGGGCTGACTCTGGTTGCTGACAAGTTCTGAGCACTGGTCTTGCTCTCTCTTCTCTGAGCGCTGATGTTGTCGCATAGAATCCATTTTCAGGCAGGTTCAGGTCCCTCCTCATGGTGGCAATGTGGCTGCCAGCATCTTCTGACATGCATCCCATCTCTGATGGGAAAGTTCATTTTGCCCAGCCTGCTATACAAAAAATTCTGGGATTATTTCTGATTTGATGAATTTGGACTTCATACTCATCCCTGATCAGATCTCCACTGTTTAGGTGTGTGACTGTGTTAACTGTTACACTTGGTCAAATGTTTCTTCCTGGGTTCAGAAATGAGGACAGCCCCAAACAAGAGATACAAACAAGCGTGGAGTATGTGTGGGTGGGAGGGGGGTGTGATTCTTCCAAAGAAAGTCAGGGTAAAGAAGAGGGAATAATACCAGAAAGGCCAGAAATAGTAGTTGTTCAACCTTCAAGCCTAAACCATTCAAAGACATTTTCACTGTGACTAAGCTTTAACATGAGAGGTAGTGATGGTGAATGTTTAAAGACAGATACAGGTAGTAGTTAGTATCAGGTCTTAGTCCATATCTTAGGAATACTATTTATTCACTACATGTCTTTAGGCAATTTCCAATCCTATGGTGTACCTCAAATTAATACTCTGTAAAGTGGAGATAATATTGATTTCACACAGTTGTCAAGAAAGCAAATTGATACCATGTCTGTCAATTGTTAAGCATTTTAAGTGCTAAATAACTGGTAAGGACTGTGCCCTTTCCCAAAAGCCTCTGGCCTTAGATTCTTTCATTGTGAATTCTTTCCATTCCCCAAGAAACACGTAACTCCCATGTAATTTATATTGCTCCGGTGCATAGAAAATAAGAAAAGCTTAACAATCTTTTGATAAATCTAGCATAACATGGATAATCAAATTGATCAAATATAGCATTAGAAAAATCTCCAGACCAATCTTCTTTGTGAATAAAAGAGTGATATTTCTAATTTAAACAACACATAGAATCAGCCATGTATAATGAGATTAAGCCTTCCCGTGACTGGCAGGGTCAATTTCAAAGATGCAAGTGTTAACTCATGTACTTCTGCCCATCATGTTTATTTCCCCAGAGAGATGGCATCGGAAAGGACAGTTGGGGTGATGTGAGTACCCAAAATAATTTCTTATCTACAGTGCTCAGACACTCCACTTGGCAACCTCCTCACTACATAATCTTGTCCAACCTCATGGACACACAAGCAAATTCCAAGTGCATATTTCTAGCCCTTGTGGTTCCCCTCAAACCCCAAATTTTTCACCAACTGTTTAGTAACATTTCTTCCTGGAGTAGGCACCTCCGACCAAAAATAGAGTTCTTTTAGCTTTCCTCCAATCTTGTCTTGTTGAAAAATGGCACCATCGCTCACCAGCAGGGCGTGTCAACCACTCTGAAAGTGTTCTTAATTTCTCTCTTTCCCTTACTCTCCCTGCCAAAGCCATCTGGCATTCCTGCTGAGGTTTCAAATCAACAAAGAAATGTCAACAGACATTTCTTTCCATGCTCTTCCACCAAGCTGATTTGGGGAACAGCATCCCTTGACCAGAGCTTCCCAGATGGCACTAGTGGATAAGAACCTGCCTGCCAATGCAGGAGGTGTAAGAGACAAAGGTTTCATCCCTGGATCAGGACGATCCCCTGGAGGAGGGCACGGCAACTCACATGGTGATACATGGCGATACATGGCAAATCCAGCGTTCTTGTCTGGAGAATCCCATGGACAGAGAAGGTTGTAGTCCTCAGGGTTGCAAAGAGTCAGACAAGACTGAAGTGACTTAGCACTCACGCACACATTCTTTGTCAGCCTTCAGACTGGTCTTTGGGCTCCTACTCTAGCTCTTTCCTGACCCACAAGGCTGTCTTCCAGAGTAAAATCTCTTCTTTTCCTTTTTTTTCAAGCAGTCAGCGTAAATATTTTCGAATGTATATCTGATTATGAAAAACCCCTTCCCTCCCTGCCACAAACACATTTTGTTGCTATTATTGTTCAGTTGCTCAGTCATGTCTCACTCTTTGTGACCCCATGGACTGCAGCACGCCAGGCTTCCCTGTCCTTCTCTATCTTGCAGAGTTTGCTCAAATTTGGTCATGCTATCTAAATATCTCATCTTCTGCTTTCTCCTTCTCCTTTTACCTTCAGTTTGTGCTTGCATCAGAATCCTTTCCAATGAGTAGGCTCTTCGCAGCAGGTGGCCAAAGTATTGGTGCTTCAGCACCAGTCCTTCCAATGAATATTCAGTGTTGATTCCTTTAGGATCGACTGATTCATCTCCTTGCAGTCCAAAGGACTCTCAAGAGTCTTCTCCAGAACCAAAATTCAAAAGCATCAGTTATCCTCTGCCCATGGGATTTCCCAGGCAACAATACTGGAGTGGGTTGCCATTTCCTTCTCCAGGGGATCTTCCCGACTCAGGGATCAAAACTACATCTCCTGCATTGGCAGGTGGATTCTTTACTGCTGAGCCCCCAAGGAAACGCCCACAAACACATAAACTCACACAAACTTTAAACTGGTTTCCCATTACAGTGAGGATGTAACCTAGTCCTTACCATGACCTGAAGCTCTCTCTGGCTGGGCCACATCTGCTCCTCTGTTCTCGACTCCTTGGTCCTTCGCTTTGTTCATGCTGCTCCAGGCACCACAAAGTTTAGGTCTTTGTTTTCCTGAAATACTTCAAGCTCTTTCTTTGATTCAAGGAGGCACTGCCTTCTCCTGCCCTCTCCCCTAGGATGCTCATCCCCTCAGTATCCATAGATTCCGTCTCCTTCAGTTCTCTTTGCAGTTATCACCTCCTCCTGGAGGAGTCTACCTTTCCTGACCACTCTCTCTAAAAGTGCACCTATGTTACCAGGAAGTACTTATTTCTTTAATTGCTCAATTCTCATCTTCCCCACTAAGATGCAACGTCTAAGATGGCAGAGACTTTGCCTGTCTTGCTTATTGCAACACACTCCATGCTTAGAGTAGCACCTAGTCCATGACACACAATACGTGTGGACCCACAGAGAGAGAAAGAAGGAGAGAGGAAGGGAGAAAGGGGATGAGAGGCAAGAAAGGATTGGAAATTCCCCAGCTCAGTTCAGAGCTGAAGACAAAACTGTGAGAACCAACTCAAGTGATGTAAGCGCCTCCCTTTTCTCCTCGTAACTAACAAGGGATTCTTTGCTTGTAAAGCACTCTGAGTTTTTACATGTAAGACTTAAATTCAATGCATTACATGACTCCATTATTCTATTTGGTACAATGAGAGTAAATTTCACAACACTGAGAGGAGGGAGGAAAAGCACAGAAATATATTACCAGGATAAATAGAACAGAGAAGGGACAAGCACTGGGGAGTGACCTGAATATTAAAGACGAAAATTTTAGTTGAAAAGATTAACTGCAAATTCAAGTGGAAAGAAGCAAATGAATGGACTGAAAGAATTATTAGTCTGAAAGGGTTTGGAGGTTTTCAACCAAAATGTGAATTTTAGATGGAATAAATTCCATCTGGGCTTGGAATAAATTCCAAGGGCTGAGTTATTCCACAGGAAAGATTCAGAAAGAATATCTGCCTTGGTTTTCCCAGAATCTGTATTTTTCTTATTTGAACAATCTTATTAAATATGCAATAATGTTACTACAGATGCACCTTCTTTAAAGCAGGGATTATTTCCCAAGAATTGTTCCCTTGGTAATGAAGTGGGAAGACCCAGTTGGGAAAGGTATTAAAACTATGGCTCCCTTTCACAATGGCTCTAATCCCAAAGTAAATGTCCGTGTTCTGCTGAAAAGCAGAAAGATGCTCATCACAGGCGCCTACCTGGTGAGAAGCTTGCCAATGCCAATCTAATAGCATGTGAAAAAAAAAAATCGCACTTTCTTTGGAGGGACTGAATGATTTGAATATAAATAAGCAATCCTTTCCGCCTGTCAGTTACCTCAAGAATATTTAGTATTGTCTCTTTTAATGACTGCTCATTACCAATGAGTGCCAGTGAGCAGATTTAATCAGGGTAATGTGGGGCAATCACTATGTGAATTTCTCCACATCAGGATTTGTTCCATCTGTTCCGAGCCATTTGTCCATGTAAAACTGTCACCATTCCGAGCTGATGACTGACAGGTGAGGCCAGGCTTGTTCATTTCTCATCTCATAGTCAGAAATTCTCCTATGTGTCCTTCTCACTAAAACAAATGGCTTCAGAGACACAAAGCGGTTCTGTATTCAGAAACATTTTCCTCTATTTGGTTTGTTGCGTGGCTCATTAAAACACTTAGCTCACCCTCACTTAGCCCAAGAGTGCAGTCAACATCCATGGTTATCTTGATGGATGTGGTGGAATCTAAGGTGGGGGGAGACACTGGAGCAGGCGACCCTGGAGGTCGTCCCATCAGTACTGAGATGCAGTCACCTCCGGGGCTGAATGGGTATCAGGTTGTCCACAGGAAGGCTGGGTGCCCAGGGCAGGCATCTCTTGTTCTGCCATCCTTTGATGGAATCCAGTTCACATCCCAGGCGAGTTGATATGCCTTCAGCAGTTTTGTGTGTGCTCACTGAAGAGACTGGTGGTGGGAATTATTGAATGAAAAAATAATGTAGCTTAAGCCTCATGAATTTTTATTTTTTACTCCATGGGATTCCAGCACCAGAAGACCTGTTCTACATGAAATAAAGTTTTCTATGAAGAATTACTGTTGCTCCCCAAGCTAGTTCTCACAAAAGTCATCATAGAATATTTGAGACCCAAATACCCACTCCAGATGCTTGAATTCAAAAGACAAACAGTATGTTAATAAGTAGAATAGGGCAAAGTTATTTCCTTAAAGGCTTTGGTGTTCCAGGCATTATCTCTGCTAATTCAAGTGTGGAAAAACTATATTGTGATTCTAGACTCAGAACAGAATTTTTTTTCTCTTTAATGTTACCATGACTTTTTTGTGATACTGAAATGTGCAGACCATGCTGAAGGGCTCAGGAGGTCAATGTCATGGCTAAATTGGGGCAACAGGGAAGAGGCATGAGCTAGCTGTTCCTCTGACCTGATGTCTTTAAGAATTGAGAGCTGGAAAACAAAAGCTCTCTTTCTGTGATTTTTGTAATATTTTTTCCTCTTTCCTTTGCCATGAAAACCCTTCTGTAACAGAGTTTGGTTGTTGATGCAAGGAGTCAACTCATTGGAGAAAACCCTGATACTGGGAAAGATTGAGAGCAAGAGCAGAAGGGCACAGCAGAGGATGAGATGGTTGGATAATATCACTGAGTCAACGGACATGAGTTTGAGCAAACTCGGGGAGATAATGAAGGACGAGGAAGTCTGGCGTGCTACAGTCCATGGGGTCCCAAAAAGTCAGATACAACTTAGCAATTGAACAACAACTACCTAAAAAGAGTTTACTTTGGTGTTTGCATGCTCAGTCATGTCTGACTCTTTGCAACCCCATGGACTGTACCCCACCAGACTCTTATGTTCATGGGATTTTCCAGGCAAGAATACTGGAGTGGGTAGCCATTTCCTCCTCCAGGGGAAAGTACCATCTGCCAAACACGGAAAAGGCAAATGCATTCTGGGGATGAGAAGAAAATCCAGATGTGCCCTCCCTAGAGCAGAGTCTGCAGGATCCAGGCAAGGACCCAACGTTTGCAGGCAGTGACAGGCACAATGATGGAGTTTTGATGGAGAAACCGTGGCAGCAGTAGTCTCTTGTTTCATAGGTGGATGCCCTGCCGTTTTCACTTTTCCAGCCTGTAGAATGTGAAATCGGGAAGTTTTTAAAAATTATTTTTCTCTTTCCACATGGGATAGAAGAAGGCTTATTCTCATCGTCATGCTTGAATCTGGATCAGTTTTGTGAGGGCCACTCATGAACTTCCTTGGTGGCTCAGATGATAATGAATCTGCCTGCAGTGTAGGAAACACACATTTGAGTCCTCTGTGGGGATGATCCCCTGGAGAAGGGAATGGCTACCCATTCCAATATTCTTGCCTGGAGAATTCCATGGACAGAGGAGTCTGGTGGGCTACAGTCCATAGGGTTGCAGAGACTCAGACATGACTGAGCAACTTTCACTTTTTTTCACTTCACTCATGAGCTACCTCCCTTGACACCTCATGGAAGATGCTCCCGGCTGTTTCCTACATTGCACTGAGCTTGTGACACAAAGAGCAAAGTAAAGATACTGTGTATCTACATGACACAGTTCAGTTCAGTCGCTCAGTCTTCCGTGGCTTCCCTGTCCATCACCAACTCCCAGAGTTTACTCAAACTCATGTCCATTGAGTGGGTGATGCCATCCAACCATCTCATCCTCTGTCATCCCCTTCTCCTCCTGCCTTCAATCTTTCCCAGCATCAGGGGTTTTCCAGTGAGTTAGTTCTTCACATCAGGTGGCTAAAGTTTTAGAGCTTCAATTTCAGCATCAGTCCTTCCAATGAATATTCAGGACTGATTTCCTTTAGGATGGACTGGTTGGTTCTCCTTGCAGTCCAAGGGACTCTCAAGAATCCTCTCCAGCACCAAAGTTCAAAAGCATCAATTCTTTGGCACTCAGTTTTCTTTATAGTTCAACTCTCACATCCATATATGACTATTGGAAAACCATAGCTTTGATTAGACAGACTTTTGCTGGCAAAGTAATGTCTCTGCTTTGTAATATGCTATCTAGGTTGGTCATAACTTTCCTTCCAAGGAGTAAGCGTCTTTTAATTTCATGGCTGCAATCACCATCTACCATGATTTTGGAGCCCAAGAAAATAAAGTCTCTCAAGGTTTCCATTGTTTCCCCATCTATTTGCAATAAGTGATGGGACCGGATGCCATGATCTTAGTTTTCTGAATGTTGAGTTTTAAGCCAACTTTTTCAGTCTCCTCTTTCACTTTCATCAAGAGGCTCTTTAGGGCTTCTTCACTTTCTGTCATAAGGGTGGTGTCATCTGCGTATCTGAAGTTATTGATATTTCTCCTGGCAATCTTGATTCCAGCTTGTGCTTCATCCAGCCCAGAGTTTCTCATAATGTACTCTGCATATAAGTTAAATAAGCAGGGTGACAATATACAGCCTTGATGTACTCCTTTCCCAATTTGGAACCAGTCTCTTGTTCTATGTCCAGTTCTAAGTGTTGCTTCTTGACCTGCATACAGATTTCTCAAGAGGCAGGTCAGGTGGTCTGGTATTCCCATCTCTTTCAGAATTGTCCACAGTTTGCTGTGATCCAGACAGTCAAAGGCTTTGGCATAGTCAATAAAGCAGAAGTAGATGTTTTTCTGGAACTTTCTTGCTTTTTTGATGATTCAATGGATGTTGGCAATTTGATCTCTGGTTCTTCTGCCTTTTCTGGATTTATTTATTTAATAAATCCAGCTTGAAGTTCATGGTTCACGTACTGTTGAAGCCTGACTTGGAGAATTTTGAACATTATTTTGCTAGCATGCGAGATCGGTGCAATTGTGCGGTAGTTTGAACATTCTTTGTCATTGCCTGCCTTTGGGATTGGAATGAAAACTGACCTTTTCCAGTCCTGTGGCCACTGCTGAATTTTCCAAATTTGGAAACAGATGCTGCATATTCAGAGAAGAATCATAAGATAACCTAGGTCCCTACTCTCAACATGAAGGATTTCATATGGATTTCCTTCCACCTTTCCAAAAGTGAGCTTCACCCCAAGAGCCCTTTAGGACACCTTCAGACAAAGTACAACACATGTCCATAGGGACATAAGCTTCAAGGTAGGCTCTGCTGGGTCCACTGTGATTAACTGCTAGGTTGGAAAAGCTTCATTCCACAAAGGCATAATAGATCACTCCCCACTTTGTGCTCCGGTGAAGATTTTTCCAAATAATGAATTTAGTTTTAAGTCACATTCTACAATGTGGCTTGCTCTGCCCTTAGTTTTCAAGCGCCTTGAGGACAGAAACTATTGTATCCACCTTTGTCCCCACAGTGGTAAGACAGTGATGTTCAGTGGAGGGGTGTTTTTGCCACTCAGGGAACACTCAGCAAAGCCCAGAATCATTTTTTGTTGTAGCACCTTGGGCAGGGCGTGCCCTGCCAGCATCCGATGCTTAGAAGCTGGGAGACTTGCTACACTACCCAGGACTGCACTATCACCACCCCTCAAATATCCAGCCCCAAATGTCAGCAGTGTCAAGGTTGAGCGCAACCGCTCACGCAGAATGCATTTTAATAACCGCTCATTTACTTTTTCCAAAAATAATCCATTCGAGAGTTAAAACAACAAATCAAATCATGTGCTCTTTTATCATTACATTTGCCCTGGAACAATCAGCTCATGTCATAAAATCCTCACAGTCTTGGAACACTAACAGGGAAAAAATTTCGAGCCCTGTATGATCCTGAAGATGGTTGGTTACCGATGAGAATGGTGCTGAAGGGTTCTCTATTACCTTCCTTTCAGCTCTTGACCTACTGTGTACATGGACGTGTAAGCCTACTTACTTTGCCGTTATAGTTTGTCATGCTCTGCGGTTTATCACATATGATTTATCGCATAACTGTTTTACATTTTAGGTGGCATTAAGTTGTTCAATAATTGCAGTATGAAGAACTACTACTTAGGAGTCTCACGTTGCTGATTATATTATGTCATTATAGCACAAATGATGTTTGTTGTTTTTTTTTAAAGAATTTTCTGTAAAGAATGCCTTGCAAGTGTTAAATAGAATCACACCTATAGGCATAATTAAACAATTCATGGTAGAGATGAGGATTGAGAAGCTTCCACTGCTCAGGTACTGGAGGAGATCTCCTCTAGCCCTGGAGGTGTCTGGACCATTCACTTGTGATGAAGCTGAAAGCCAAATAGACCAAGGAAATGCAAATGCCATCACTAGAAGGCAAATCATTCCTCAAGTATCTCTTTCTTATTTGACTGCCTTGGGACTAAATTGAGGAAACAATGATAGCAACAGATGTCCACCACATTCTTACCTCATTGCTTTTGTTGTTCAGAGCTGTGTTCTCTAAAGGGATTCTCGCTGAAGAAAAAAGAAAACTCAGAGAATCCAAACAGCCCGAAAATCCCTAGCTACATCATTTTTTAAAGTAAGTGATTTTTTAAATTTTCTTCTGAGAATGCTGGCATCTCAGCTAGTTAGCCACCTTGTTTTAACTGTGATACAAATTCTCTTTGGGGTTTTCATAAATGGCATCATCGTGATTGTGAATGGTACTGACTTGATCAAGCAGAGAAAGTTGATCCCGCTGGATCTCCTTGTTTCCTGCCTGGCGATTTGCAGGATGGGAATTCAGCTGGCCTTGTTCTACATTAACCTGGCTCTTCTTTCCTTGATCACACCCCCCCAGTTTACTGAGAAGCTGGTAGTTTTCACTTTTGTGAACGATTTGGGACTTTGGTTGGCCACCTGGCTTAGTGCCTACTACTGCACCAAGATCGCTACCGTCGCTCACCCTCTTTTGTTCTGGTTGAAGACGAAGATCTCCAAGTTGGTTCCTTGGCTGATTCTTGCGTCCCTGCTGTATGCATGTGGTACTTCTGCTGTGCACGTCAAATATAAGTGGGTGTTTTATGGAGAAGACTTCCTGGACCTTTTCTTCCCCAACATAACAGCTCCCATCGAAGTAACCCCTACTTTACAGCTTGCCTTTCTGTTTGCTGAGTTTGCATTGCCATTGTTCATCTTCCTCATTTCTTCTGTGCTCTTGATATTTTCCTTGGGGAGACATGCCTGGCAGGTGAGAAACACATGGACAGGCCCCAGAAACCCTAGCACACACGTACACGTCAGGGCCTTTCTCTCCATCCTGTCCTTTCTGGCCCTTTATCTCTGCCACTACCTGATCGTGGCTTTGATCTTTTTTCAGATTTTTAAACTTAGAAGCTTCCTATTTCTGTTCTGCACCTTCGTGGTTGGTTCATACCACTCCGTCCACTCTATGACTTTAATTTTAGGAAATCCGAAAATGAAACAAAACGCAAAGGCGTTGCTCCTCCTCGGAAAGTGCCGTCAGTGAGAGAGAACTTTGATCCAGTCAAAGCATCGGCAGCTCAGTGAATTAGCATTAGCGCAAGCCACTCGGCCTCCCTCAGCCAAATGAAGTCTGTTCACAAATTTACGAAGCATCATATAAAAGACTATTTGTTCAACTTGAGACACTTCTGTGGATGCTCTCCTTTTTCAAAGGGTTGCATTGATTATCAAAGTGTAAAATGTGTGGTTGGATTATGTCAATGTCAGTATCCCTGCCAGGTCTTACGTCATTGGAGAAGCCTGGGTAAGTGGCACAGGGATCTTTCTGTATTATTTCTTACACGCATGCAAGCTAAGTTGCTCAGTTGTATCAGACTCTTTGCCACCCTATGGACTGCAGCCCACCAGGCTCCTCTGTCCATGGGATTCTCCAGGCAAGAACACTGGAGTGGGTTGCCATGCCCTCCGTCAGGGGATCTTCCCCACCCAGAGATCGAACTCACATCTCTTATGTCTCCTGTATTGGCAGGCGGGTTCTTTACCACTTAGTGCCATCTGGGAGACCCTTTTATTATTTCTTATGACTGTTTACAAATCTGCAGTTATCTCAAAATAAAAAGCTTAAAGAAAAAGGGAAGCACCTGTTGGAACTTGTGTTGGCAGAAGGACGCATGAATGTCCTGGGGACTCTGTGTGTCTAATGCTGGTTTTAGATGATTTATCCTGACTTAAAGCATTGATTGCTCATTTCTTATCTACCTGGATATTATTTCTGCACTGTTTTTTAGACTCACAGACAACAGAACCATTTTTCTTCATCATATCAGAGAGTAAGCCAAGGACAGGCTGGATTTCTCTGTCCCTGTAAGTAGGTTCACCTACTCCAAGCTGCCAAGAGCCTAGGTGCCATGGTGGCATGATAAAAAGGCAGACAGGTGGAAGAGGAAGAGGAAACAAGGGCTGAACTCTCACTTTCCATTTCACCTAATCGGACACACTGAACAGACAATAGCTTGCAAAGATATTTCATTTTTACTTGTGTGCTCTGCTTTGGAGCCCTTTCAACTGATGGTGGCAATGTGGAACTCCTACCACACTGCGTGTCTTCCTGATGAGGCAACATCAGGTGGGTGGGCTGGGGGCTTCTCCATCTGCTTAAAGTCACAGATGCAGTTTCTAACTAGCTAATGATGTCAGATGCTAAGATACATGTGTATATTCCTAAAACACCTTGAGAATTCTTTTGTTTTCAGTGAAAGCAAAAGATGTTCCTTATTTTGGCCAGTTTGCAGCTTATGTATAATGATAGAAAATGTGTTGGGTTTGGATTTGCCAGTCATCAACAACATGGATTCAAATGTTGGTTTATAAACCTGAGATATACAGATCTCATTGTACTAAACTGAGGTCTTTGCTTCAGAAGATCCTTGGATGTGGGAGAGCTCTGAGGTTACTCTTGCTCTTCCTATGGAGGAAGGAGCAAAGCAACAAACTTTGTTTTCTTGGAATTTCCTTCCCCCAGTCCCAGTGGGTGGGAAGGTTTGTAGCTAACTGTATACTCAGGTGGCCAGCTTTGGAAAGAACAGTTGTGCCCTGGAGATGACGATCATTCCTTCCTTTGGAGGGGACAGTGAGGAATCACATTTTCTGGACATGTCAAGTTCAGATGCCTTCTCCTTGAAATAAGGTGAGAAAAGCAGAAGAGATTTCAAATATTTGGGGGGATGGGAAACCTGAAAGTATACAAGTCTCATGTGATTGTTTTACTCAGATGCCAAGTTCTCATTCAATTTCATGCAAATCTTGCTTTAACAATGCTGGTTAATGAGATGAATATGAAGGTATGATTGTTTGTATGCTTAAAAGTTACCAAGAGTTATATAAAAAAAAACAGATAATGCATGCTAATGCAAACTCTTCCAGAAACACTTTCTCAGTCTACTTTCAAATGTTGCCTAACTCTCACATTGATGGAGATTGGATTGGACACTAATTGCCCCAACACCGGTTGAAGCAAAACAGACTCAGTCTTCTGACTGTTTGGAGCTGCTTTTATGTGGACAAATTGTTCTAGTCCCGCTCACTTTGCATGGGATTAGCCTCTGTCGTGGTACGGCATCGTCCTCTACCCAATCCCCGAGATGGGGCTGGACACAGTCACCCCAGCACCTTGCTGTGGGATCGCATGCCCGTGGGTCAGGCCAGAGGACTGCTGACCACAGGACAAGGCGCTGTGCACTCTTCCTTCACGTCCTGTGACTCCCCTGCTGAGTCAATAGCAGAGGAGATGGGCAGGAAGATGGGCTCTTACAATGAGGCCAGGGGCAGCAAGAGCATCCCATTCCATTTCAGAGAGAGGTCGGACGAGCACCCTCAAACTAGGAGACACACGTCGCCACGTGGCCGCCCATTCTCCATTCTGAGGTTGACCCGTTCGGTGCCCAAGCTTCAGGGATTCTCCGTGGTTTCAGTGACCGCAAGACAGTGACTCCAACCAAGAAGACTAAATCTGTGTGCATACATCGACAGTTTTCTCAAAATACAAATGCTGTAACAATTTGGATATGAGGAAAGAAATGCAACAATTCTAAAACTCTCCCAAAGTAAGAATGCCTTTTTAATCCTCAGTCACGAATTCAAATGTAGTAACTGCTTGTAGTTAGAATAATCCAGACCCAGAAGTGGAAGGAAGACATGAAATTTAATGTCTGCTCATCTTCTTTAGGGCTTTCCAGGTGCCGCTAGTCGTAAAGAATCTGCCTGTTAATAAGGAGATGCAAGAGATGCGGGTTCGATCCCTAGGTTGGGAAGAACCCCTAGAGAAAGAAATAAATAACAACCCACTCTAATATTCTTGCCTGGAAAATCCCACGAACAGAGGAGCCTGGCAGGCTGCAGTCCACAGGGTCTCAAAGAGTCAGACACAAGTGACAGACTGACACACACATCTTCTTTAGGCTAAGGACCACCCATTCTAGACGCTTTAGAAAGTTTGAACATTTTGCCCCATTGTATGCTTAAGTACAATCATTCTTGTCAAACTGTGCTCTAATTTTAGGCTTGGGAAACATGATTTCTGCAGCTTTAGGGCATGTGGACCTACATCTCTTGGGGTGAGAGGAGGGATAGATGGTCAGACACATCCAAGAAAGAAAGAAACCAAACAGATCATCCAAACCAGCACTGGCAATCAGTGGGATAACAGATGCTGTAGACAGATGGAGCCCATATTGGAGAAAAATCCAAATGGCGGGGGCAGGAGACCCACCTGTTTCCAAAGGGTCTTGCTACAGTAAGAATTTGGAATCAAGCTAGTGATTGTATTCGTACAAACTTAGCACCAGCATGCATGCGCTTAGTCACTCAGTCACGTCCGACTCTTTGTGACCCTTTGGACTGTAACCTGCCAGGCTCCTCTGTCCGTGGGATTTTTCAGGGAAGAATACTGGAGTGGGTTACCATACCCTTCTCCAGGGGATCTTCCCAACCCAGAGATCAAACTCACATCTCCTGTGTCTCCTGCATTGCAGGTGGATTCCTTACCCTCTGAGCCACTGGGGAAGTCCTGTGTCAGTGGTATATTCCTTTTAAAAGAATTATTCTTTTGCCACCTATTCATTATCAACTGTCATGTGAAAGCTTTATGCCAGGAGAAAGGGTAGGGGCTGAGAAAATCAGTCCCAAAGAGCTGAGAACATTAAGCTTTTGAGAAAGAGTCAACATAAATACAGACTGCGTGTGGGCCTTTGCTTCACTGCCCTCTTACATAAAGTGAGCATCTTTCTCTGTCTCCTTGTATGTTAGACCACTCGATGCACCACTCCATACCTTCGCGAGAAGAAACAGTGCTTGTTTTTGACGTTTGGCTTCATATTTGTGACATCTGCGTCTACTTAATCGTTCTGCTTGGGGGTCAGGTTGGTGACTGTATCCTGGAGTTTAAAAGATTCAGATCAACACGTCGTGGGTTTCCGTTTTCCTCTCTGGTGCTCTGTTTGTTTCTGTTTTAAATGTTTGTCCACAAGATCATCTCTAACTCAGTTTAGAATAAAATTATCTTCTGAAACTTCTGAAAATATGTCTGCTTTAAAAGTGAAGACTTAGGGGTGGGAGAAACTGGGAGATTAGGACTGATACATATGCACTGTTGATACCATGTATAAAATCGGTAACCATGGAGAACTTACTGTACGCAGAGCTCTCTGCTTACGGCACTGCGGGAACCAGGACGGGAAGGAGGTCCAAACGGGAGGGCACGCGTGTATTCGCTGGGGCTTCCCTGGTGGCTCAGAGGGTAAAGCGTCTGCCTGCAACGCGGGAGACCCGGGTTCAATCTGAGACCCAGGTTTGATCCCTGGGTCGGGAAGATCCCCTAGAGAAGGAAATGGCAACCCACTCCAGTACTCTTGCCTGAAAAATCCCATGGATGGAGGAGCCTGGTAGGCCACAGTCCATGGGGTCGCAAAGACTCGGACACGACTGAGCGACGTCACTTACGGCTTATTCATCCTGTTATACAGTCGAAACTAACACAGTCTTGTAAAGCAACTACAGACGGATAAAAATTCCAGTAAAAAGAAATAAAAAATAAAAATTATGCCTGAGGGTTCATTTTGTTTCAATCTCAACATTCCTGGGGGAAACAACACAGTTCAACTCTTTCTCAATTGTTGAGGGTGGTATGAATGTTCTTAAGTGAAACCTTGAGTTTTTATTAAACAAACTCTCCTCCCTACAGATGTGCTTAAGTAATATAATATGAGCACAGGCTAATGTGTACCTGGGCAAAATTTGAATTTAGGAGTATCTAAGTCCCCATAGCTAGACTGCGCTCAGCGCTTGGAAAGCAGCTCTGAATGACCTAGATTCCAGAACCACTGGGAACACTTCGGGTTTTTCTGAAGACAAGCAGGTGGAAAAGGATGGGATAAAATGTAAGTGAGCTAGGATATTGTATTACTAAATAGATTGAAGGTCCTCTGGCCACAAGTTCACTCATTTGGACAGCAAATGATATGCTTGTGATTGAAGACTGTGAACTTAACTTCACTTGAGGTGGCGCTAGTGGTAAAGAACCCACCTGCCAACACAGGAGACATAAGAGACATGGTTCGATCCCTGGGTCTGGAAGAGCCCCTGGAGAAGGAAATGGCAACCCACTCCAGTATTCTAGCCTGGAGAATCTCAGGGCCTGAGAAGCCTAGTGGGCTACAGTCCATGGTGTCACAGAGTTGGACATGACTGAAGAGACTTAGCATGCACTTCTCTTGAAACCCAAGAAACTGTCTTCCAGAAAGAGCTACCAGATATAGTCAAAAAGCTTGGTTTCATGATAAATATTCTCTAGCATATGCATCATTGCACGTCTGCTGTAATACTTGAAACTCTTGAGACAAGGACTTGTGCCTTTGGTCACGGAGGCATGATGTCCTTTTTAACTCTGGTTGGAGATGGATGTGGTGAACAAGCTCTGTGGGAGGAGAGAGGAAGCCTTGAGCATAATATTCTAGACAGGGAGGCTCAACAGATTAGTGCTGTAGCTTATAGAGATCAGAAACCAGTCCATACACTGCCCTCCAAAGCCAGTCTCCTGATCTCCTCAGTTCTTGCTAGAACTGTACCTGCTTACCTGGGTCTTTTAAGCCACATCTGTGCAATGCTGTAAGCACAGCAATGAGCTGAGCCTCTGTTCCTTGATCTATAAAATGGGGATGATAATGATAGATGCCATGTGCTTAACAGAGTTCCAGGTACATAACTGTACGCACTAATAAAAGCATCTCCCGAGTAAAGGAAGTGTAAGCTGCTCAGTGGTATCCGACTCTTTGCAAACCCCATGGACTGTACAGTCTGGGCCAGAATACCGGAGTGGGTAGCTGATCCCTTCTCCAGCGGGTCTTCCCGACCCAGGAATAAACCCAGGGTCTCCTGCATTGCAAGTGGATTCTTTACCAGCTGAGAACCCTCACCCCCCCAGCCCAAGTAAAGGTACTGATATAAATATGTTTACCGGGAGTCTCCAACAGCACCGTGGGGACAAGGGCATTGGGAAGGACCACTCTGAATAACAGAGGGTCATATTACAGTCTGATCTGCAATCTATGAGCTGGGTGACTTGACGAGCCTGAACCTCACATTTCTCCATCTTTGAAATGGGCGCATGGTTCATTCCGGGTCTAATGAGCTATGTTGATGAGGCAGTGGAATCCACACAAGGCTGCTGCCAGTGTTGTTTTCCTGTTGTTGTTAAATCATATGAAACTCCTTAAATGGAATCATTTTTGACCTGCCAAGATGTCAGTTTGGTAAGCTTAGCCTCGAATAACCAACCAAACAATCATAGAGTTTGTAGGAGGGCACATTCTAGACAAAGTAAAGAGCATGTGTAGAGGGACCTGGCAGAGAAAAGAAATAAAGACACAGAAAAGTAAAAGAGTGAAAGGAGGAATGAAGGGTGTATCAGACCGCTTTTATACAGGATCATGGTGGTGGTTTAGTGGCTAAGTCGTGTCAAACCCTTTCCTACCCCATGTACTGTGGTCCACCAGGCTCCTCTGTCCATGGAACTTTCCAGGCAAGAATACTAGGGTGAGTTGCCATTTCCTTCTCCAGGGGATCTTCCCGATCCAGAGACTCAAACTGCAACTCCTGTACTTTAGGCAGCCTCCTTCATTGCAGGCGGATTCTTTTACTGCAGAGCCACTAGGGATGGGGCCGACAACTCAGTCCTCGAGTCTTGAGTTCATTCTCATACACGTTGCCTGAGGTCTGTGAATTTACAAGTCTTGTTGCTACTCCAAGTCCCAAAGGAGCAGCACCTGTTTGGGTTGGCAAATTTTATGTTATGTATGTGTTAACACAATAAACAGATTCTATGAGAAAAGGAAAGAGGCAGGGGCTGGGGGGATGGTTTTTTAATTTAATTTTTATTTCATGTCGGAATATAGCTGATTTACAAAGTTGCATTACTTTCAAGTGTGAAAGTGAAAGTTGCTCAGTCATGTCTGACTCTTTGCGACCCCATGGACTGTAGAGTTCATGGAATTCTCCAGGCTAGAATACTGGAGTGGGTAGCCTTTCCCTTCTCCAGAGGATCTTCCCAACCCAGGGATGAAACCCAGGTCTCCCGCATTGCAGGCAGAAGGGAAGCCCAAGAATACCAGAGTGGGTAGCCTATCCCTTCTCCAGTGGATCTTCCCAACCCAGGCATCGAACCAGGGTCTCCTGCATTGCAGGTGGATTCTTTACCAACTGAGCTATGAGGGAAGCCTTTCAA
This sequence comes from Muntiacus reevesi, assembly GCF_963930625.1. Classification (NCBI taxonomy): domain Eukaryota; kingdom Metazoa; phylum Chordata; class Mammalia; order Artiodactyla; family Cervidae; genus Muntiacus; species Muntiacus reevesi. The sequence continues at coordinate 8,031,071 of NC_089262.1, read as the reverse complement.
GTGTACAACAAAGTGATTCAATTATATGTATATCCCTCTTTTTCAGATCCTTTTCCCCTATAGGTTATTACAGAACATTGAGTAGATCTCCCTGGGCTACACAGTAGGTCCTCACTGATTATTTTATATATAGTAGTGTATGTATGTATATCCTGAACTCCCAATGTGTTGTTGTATATGGTTCATGGGCAAAACAAGGGACAGGTAGTATTCCATAGTGAATTAATTCACTGCCGTTGTTGTTCAGTAGCAAAGTCGAGTCCAGCTCTTTGCGACCCCATGGACGGCGGTATGCCAAGCTACCCTGTCTTTCACTGTCTCCAGAGTTTGCTCAAATTCATGTCCATTGAGTCGGTGATGTGTTGGTGAATTAACTCACTGTTAAATCCTAAATCAGCCTTCCCCATTAGAATCAGCTTGCGTTTCAGTGAATAAATATTGCAAACCCTGATACTTTTAGAATCTAAATAGATAATTACCATTCAAACACAAGCTTCCCCTCCTCCAAGTACACAGGCTTTTACACGCCATTGACCCTAAGAATGTGCAGTGGCTGTTTAGAATAAGGAGAGAAGAAGCAAGTCTTCTGATATCATCTTTAAAAAGCTCATCTCAGGGATCAAACCCAGATAAACCTTATAAATTTCTTTCTATTTTTCCTTTCTTTCTTTCTTTTAATGGGCAGAAAATGCTTGAGGCCAGTTGTCAGGGGATGGAAATTCTTACCACTCAGGACGTTGAGGTTGTATTTCACTGCCTGGAGTAGAGAATTTTAAAGGCTGCTTCAGCCACTGGTAGCTAATTCAGAGAGAACAAACTGATTCTTCTCTCTGAACAGACATACAGATGACATGTTTCCAGAACCTGCAAAATAAAAACACTTCCCTGGAGAGAACCAGTGTTGATCAACGTGAGCCCTGACGGGAGTAAGCTGGAAGTACATCTTGGGGATCGTTGACCTTGTCCAGTTATGAGTGTGACCAGAGTTTAGTTCAGCCAGCTCAGCTGGCTGATTCCAGTTTGAAAATGTAGCCCTCGTCCTTCTTTCCTGCTTTGTGCTCTGTGACCCTCCAGCTTGCTGCCCCTGCGGATCGCAGCTGCTTCATCATCCCTTCCACCCAGATCTGCTGGAATGCGCTTATCAGTTACAGGCGGAGTGCCGCTCCTAAAGCATTCCCCGAGGGATCCCAAGTATGAATAGCTCTCGGTCTCCCTGTTTTTACAGGAAGAGAATGAACGGACCTCTTGTGAAATAACTCTCCAATGTGTTCTCTTCGAGGCTTTAAATCATGCTGGAGAGAACAAAAATAAAATAAAGCAGAGCAGGGCAGACAAGCCGGCAAAGACTAACTGAGAAAGGCGCCTCGGGCCCGGGGACTGAGCCCTTTGTTGCTGTTCAGACGCCGAGTCGTGTCTGACTCCTTTACCCCGTGGGCTGTAGCACGCCAGCTCCTCTGTCCTCCACCGTCTCCCAGAATTTGGGAGATGCTCATGTCCATTAAGTCAGTGGTGCTATCTAACCATCTCATCCTCTGCCACCCCCATCTGCTTTGGCCCTCAACCTTCCCCAGCATCAGGGGCTTTTCCAATAAGTCGGCCCTTCACATCAGATGGTCACAGATTGGAGCTTCAGCTTCAGCATCATTCGTTCCAATGAATATTCAGGGTTGATTTCCTTTAGGATGGACTGGTCTGGTCTCCTTGCAGTCCAAGAGACTGTCAAGAGTCCTCCAGCACGACAGTTTGAAGGTGTCAATTCTTTGGCACTCAGCCTTCTCTATGGTCCAACTCACATGTCCATACATGATTATTGAAAATAATGTAATAATGACTAACAAATAGTAAAGAAGAAAATCATCCTGAATTTGCATCCTAATAAACCAGCCATTTGGATCTGCCCATGTTCCCATTAAATGCTGGGACTCTTATTATCATCATGGCAAAGATATGCTTTTATAAATTTCATTTCTCTTTTTAAGTATCTTCTTGCTGATCACTTTAACGACAACAGAATATTCTCTTGGGCTGGCATATAACACAGTGCTTGAAAATGGAGGTAATCAATATATATTTGTTAAAAACATGAATAAATCTATTTAACTTATCTACATCAAAGGTCCATCTAGTCAAAGCTATGGTTTTTCCAGTACTCATGTATGGATGTGAGAGTTGGCCTATAAAGAAAGCTGAGCACCAAAGAATTGATGCTTTTGATTTGTGGTGTTGGAGAAGATTCTTGAGAGTCTCTTGGACTGCAAGGGGATTCAACCATTCCATCCTAAAGGAAATCATTCCTGAATATTCATTGGAAGGACTGATGCTGAAGCTGAAACTCCAATACTTTGGCCACCTCATGCGAAGAACTGACTCATTGGAAAAGACCCTAATGCTGGGAAAGATTGAGGGCAGGAGGAGAAGGGGATGACAGAGCATGAGATGGTTGGATGGCATCACTGACTCAATGGACATGAGTTTGAATAAACTCTGGGAGTTGGTGATGGACAGGGAGGCCTGACGTGCTGCAATCCATGGGGTCGCAAAGAGTTGGACGTGACTGAGCAACTGAACTAAACTGAACTAAATATCCTTATTTGGAGGCATTGAGTGTGCTTCCATTTTTATGACTATAAATAATGTCTAATGGCCCTTCATTTTCCTATTTTTTGTGCAATTTTGTCAGGAAAAGTTCTTAGAAATAGGGTTCCTATGTCAGTGATTATTAAACGCACCAATAAATTCCTTTTTAAGGAGATTGTATAGATTCGTTGGACTGTCAACCATCAATGCACAAGATTGCTAGGTTGTTTATAATTTGCCAATTTCCTAGGTGCAGAGAGAGATTTCCATTTGCAAATCTTTTTTTAAAAATAATTACTGAACAGCTTTTGGGCTTCCTCTTCATTTTAGAAGCCTTGTCTTATGGTCTGACACAGAACTGATCAACTTTGAAGGTTTCTCAGGAAACCTTGTTTCCAGTGAGCTGGAGATGTTCAAAGTGAACGTCCTGCAGCAGATCTGTCCAGCAAAGAGGACAGGTTTGAGTCACTGGATGGTGTCTAACCACCCTCAGCCCAGAGCGTGGCCCGCGGTGGCTGTCACTGTGTAACTCTTCCAAGGCAGAGGCTGAAGGCTCCGGACGGCTCCTGGCTGGCAGGGAATCCTTTCAGGCAAGCTGTGTACGGAAGCCCGTGAGGTCCTTACTGACAGTGCTTCCCAAAGTCCTCATGGGGTTGGCAACCACCTAGGGCTTCCCGTGAGCTGGGCTGTCTCTACATGGTCACAAATATTGTGGTAGTGGTTAAGAATTCACCTGCCAAATGCAGGAGACACTGGAGATGTGAGTTCGAACCCTGGGTTGGTAAGATCCCCTGGAGAAGGAAATGGCAACCCACTCCAGTATTCTTGCCCAGAAAATTCCATGAACATTGGAGCCTGGCGGTCTACAGTCTATGGGGTCACAAAGAGTCAGACACGACGGAGTAAGTGACACTACTCACTTCACCGTGATGTGGACGGCGGTTTCAATTTCACCCTCACTTTCCAGACTCAGGAACAGGGCCCTCAGGGATGTTGTTTTCCCAGGATGGTTCGGCCATGAGGACCCAGGCTTGGGTGATCTGATTCCACAGATCAATCAATAATATTGAATCAATAATATTGACTCAATCAATCAAATTAATATTGAGTCAAATCAATAATTAAAATTGAATCAATCAATGATTGTAATCAATAATAATAATCACTTTCAACATGAAGTGACAATGATGGTGATAATGATGGGCACCAATGCTCCTGATTTAGTATTTTTAAAACCTGTTATTGACCCCGCTACAAATGAAGGGACTGAGCCTCAGAGATGGAGTGGCTGGTGCAGCCAGGACTCCCATAGCAGCAGTAGTAGTAATAATGTTAGTTGCTCAGCTGTGTCCCACTCTTTGCGATTTCACAGACTGTAGCCCGCCAGGCTCCTCTGTCCATGGGATTCTCCAGGCAAGAAGACTAGAGTAGATTGCCATTCCCTTCTCCAGGGGATCTTCCCAACCCAGGGATCGAACCCAGGTCTCCTGCATTACAAGCAGATTCTTCACCGTCTGAGCTACAAGGAAGAACTCCCATGGTGTCCCCTGACTCATCTGCCCGAGGGACAGGATAGTAACATTGGCCCTGAGAGAGCCGAGGGCAGGATGCTCAGCAGAGGGTGTGGCGCACACAACTATGGACGCTGGAGGAGACGGATGGAGGAGGCAGCAAGCGGAAGCCACAAGTGCAAGAAGATGGCGCTGGAGGTCAGCAAAGATGCTGGTACTTGGGCTCAGGGGAAAACCTTGCTTCACAGGAGATGGGGGGTAGGCGGAGGGGCAGTGGGCCATATGTCAGTGAACATTTTTATAATTGAAAAGTAACACGTGATTATGGTGCTACTTATGAAATTAAATAATAGAGCACTGAACTCTCTGTGAACATCAGCTTCCAGAGAAAACTCAGAACTGTGTCATTTGAACCAGATTCAAACTCTGTCTGTTTTTGTTTTTGTTTCCTCTGGACAGGGTTTCTCCCTTGTTTCCAGTTTCATACCACTGTTTATGGCCTCCGAGAAACAGCTGTTGTGGCCCAGAGTGAGGACATCGCCGTGGTGTAGGTAGGGGCTTCATCAACTAATGGGTGCAGGATTCAGTGACATTGGGACAGAAGTCTCAAGACCAAAACTCTGTAAGGATTCAGACATCTGCGCTGTCAACAGCCTCATCCTTCTGTTTGGAGTTCCTCTTAAGGAGGACGCTGTCCTTAAAGTTCATGTTAGGTCATCTGATGCTCTGAGTGGGTTTTAGGGAGCAGAGTCCAAATGGGGGCAACAAGGCCAGATGCCCCTCTTCCACGGCATCAGCTGTCTGCTTCCAGGGTCACTGGGGGTGCAGACACGCGTCTGCAGAGAGTTCAAGTGTGTCTGCATCGTCATTCATTGCTTCTTTAGATGCCTGGAGGAAGGGGTCAAGTCAAGCAGGCAGGCTATCCAGCCAGCAGTGTTACTGCCCTTCACCTCCTTCCTGAGAAGCCATGTGTGGTCCCTCTCAGAGCTGGGACAGCCTTGCTCCCCGAGGAGGGACAGTGCCTTATCAGATGGGAGCTCGGGGAGACTGCCCTGCAAACAGTGACCCAGTGATTGCTCTCTGCAGACTCAGGCAAGCAGGAGGGAACGCTCGTTGGTGTAACCGTGTGGAGCCGCAGTGTAACAGGCTGACTTTGTTTCAGTTTCGTGTTTTTCTCACCAGAATGCTAGTGGGACCAAGACAGTCAGCTAGGTTAACATCTGAATGTAAGTCTTTACCATCAGACAGAGAAGCTGCATTCTGATAGAACTGGGGGTGGGAGAGGTCTTTTGGAGCAGAAACTTAAAGCCAAAAAAATCACAAATCTGATAACAGAAATGTTTCAAATAACTGTACAGAAAAAAAAAACCTCAAAGATAATCAGGAGAACATTGGGAAACCATCACAGCTTATACAACAGAATTAATATAAACACAGCAAAAACTCTCAAAAGCAACAAGAAAAGATTAAGTGTGCCCAACAGAATCTGCAAAAGATTAGAAGTGGGTGATTCAACAAAGGCTGGAAATACAGGAGAAATTTGCAACCAAAATGCAAACTGGACCAGCGGTTAGGTAGAACCACAGTATAGCTGGCAGATGGACAAAGATGGAAAAGAATGCAGTGACCAGACCTGGTGATCCTGAGGGTGGAGGGTGTAGTGTGCAGGCAGGTTTGGAACCAGCATAGAGCTTTTTGAGAGCCCTTGGTCAGTGTACCTTGATACTGGAAACTTTGAATATTGTGACCTGGCAATTCCACATCTAAATACTTAGTATCAAGAAGCAATAAATACTGCAAACAAAAACTTAGAAAGCTTCATGACATGGTTTTCTATGAAAGCAAAAATGTGGAAACTCTAAATGATCAGACAAGAATTTAAACCCCAGTTGAGCTATACAATGAAATATTCTTGGATGTATTACAAATACTTATGTTGACCTACACTTATAGACATGAGGAGGTTTATAGAACAGTAAATGCAAAAAATAGATTATAAGACAATGTATATGATTTTATGTGAAATATGTTAAGTACGCCTATAAAAACTTATACATAAATATAAAGAAATATTAGAATGATATAAATCAAAATATTATTCAATATTATTCTACTTGGACAGCAAGGAGATCAAACCAATCAATCTCAAAGGAAATTAACCCTGAATATTCATTGGAAGGACTGATGCTGAAGCTGAAACTCCAATACTTCAGCTACCTGATGCAAAGGGTCAACTCGTTGGAAAAGACTCTGATGCTGGAAAATTTGAGGGCCAGAGAAGAGGGCAATGGAGGATTAGATGGTTGGATGGCATCCCTGATTCAATGTACATGAGTTTGAGCAAACTGTGGAAGATAGTGAAGGACAGGCAAGTCCGACATGCTGCAGTCCAAGGGGTTGCAAAGTCAGACATGACTTAGTGACTGAAGAACAATAATTATTCAGTAGCTATCTCTAGATTTGGGCTTCCCTAATAGCTCAGTTGGTAAAGAATTCGCCTGCAATGCAGGAGACCCTGGTTCGATTCCTGGGTCGGGAAGATCAGCCGGGGAAAGGATAGGCTACCCACTCCAATATTCTTGGGCTTCCCTGGTGGCTCAGCTGGTAAAGAATCCGCCTGCAATGTGGGAGACCTGGGTTCGATCCCTGGGTTGGGAAGGTCCCCTGGAGAAGGGAAAGGCTACCCACACCAGTATTCTGGCCTGGAGAATTCCATGGACTTTACAGTCCATGAGATTGCAAAGAGTCGGACATGACTGAGCAACTTTCACTAACTCATCTCTAGATTTACACATTAGGATGATTTTATTTCTTCTTCTCTTATCTGTAGCTCCTAAGATTTTCACAAGTAATGCTTGCATAACCAACTAATAATAAAAGCAAAATAATAAAAATGAAAACGGGCCCTCTGACAATTGATCAGCATTTTCACTACCTGTTCTGATTCTTGGCATTTGTCCCAGGTGGATATTTCTTTCTGACTTCTCACTCTCTGCCTTGCATCAAACCTGGGCCTTCATCTGAATCCTCTGGACTCCCCTGCAGCTCTTTCTCTGTCATTTTTATCGGGCCTGCTTACTCCTGCCCAGCTGTTACCCGTGGGATCCAGATCCTTCAGGCTTTTGGTATCACACCAGGAACAAGTTCCCAGAAGCAGAATTGAAAGCAAAGGAGGCCTGTGGACACCTGCGGCTGCTTTAAAATATGTAAATCTGGTTTATCTCTCTGCTACTCAAACCCCTCCATTGTCCTGCCTCCATGTTCAGAATTAAAACCATATTTTCCCTGTCATTTATTTATAAGAGCTCATGAACTCTGAGCCCTAGCATCTCTCTGATTTTTCTCTCTCTCTTTACCTTACCTGCTCTGCATGGGACCCAATGGCCTCCATGCCATTCTAGTTAATGAGTCAAGTCTGTTTCCACCCCAGGGCCTTTGCACTTCCTTCACTCAGCCCAGACAAATGCACAGTCTGTGCCTCTCTTCCTCACTTATTCAGGTCTCTGCTAGAGTGTCACCTTTGTGAAGAAGCCTTTCCTGACCATCTAACTGTGAAATGAAAATATCTCCTGCCATATCAATAAACAAGGAATGTCACAGCCATCAACGATTTCTGGCCTCCAGATGTGAATGAGGGCTCCCAAAATTTCAATGCTGCCAGGCCCTACAGTGATTGCTGAGGAGCTGGGGGAATGCAAGAAGCAGCCATCTGCCACCCCTTAAGGTGAGCAAGGAAACAGGATTTGACCCCAGATAGCTGAGATGCATATGAAAGGGATGAATTCAGTGAGCCCAGAGGCTTGCATCTTCCCATACATAGAATGCTAGATTCCTTAACTCGATACTTGATCTTTGATGTTCATACTGCCTTCTCCCTTTGTTGCAACATTGCGTATAGCCTGACTCTCTCTACTTCCTCCTTGAAGCAGTCTCTCAGAACTGACGTGCCCCCTCTCAGGCCGCAGTCCTCATTTTGCCCCAAATAAAACTTAACTCACAACTCTCAAGTTGTGCATGTTGTTTAGTCAACATAATCTCACGAAGAACCTTCTCCATCGCCTTGTTTCCCTGACTTATCTTTATTTTTCCTCAAAGCTCCTCAGACACCCTCTGATGACAAAATATGCCTTCAGTTGTCCCTTCTTTGTTTATTCCCCTTCTGCCTACAACAAAAGCTGCAGGAGGGGGAGATTTTGGCTTGTTCTTTGCTGTATCCGCAATTTCTGAAAAGAAAAAAAATGACTAGTTCATATTTATTGGTGGAAAGAAAGACAGGGAACAATGGTAGAAATTAATGAGCTAGAAGACAAAGAAACAAAATCACAAAAGCAAAAGCTGTTTTTAGAAAATAGAAAAATAAACTGACAAAGCAGATTAAACTTCCAGAAAGAGGAAGACACAAAGAAATTATATTAGTGATGACAAAGGAAGCAAAACAGATGAAAAGTTTTAAAAATTGTGAGAGACTCCCCTGGTGGACTTCATGACAATAAATGGAAAATTGCACTGAAGTGAGGGTCCTGCTCACTTGAAGCCCCTTGAAGGCCACCCGCATACAGTGGGGACAGGAACAGCCCAGGTGCCATGGGGTTGAAACTTACATAGAATGTGATGATGATGCTTGAGAAAAATCACACAAATTTATGTACTAAAAAGCTGACAAATATCACAAGCGTCATAACATCCAGAAAAATCAGATGGCATCGTTATTATTAGTCCTTGCAGTAACTGACTTTCTGCCACATATCTGCAAGGCTCACTTCTCTGGTTTTTCCCTGCACACATTTATTGCTTCCTCCTAGGATAATAATTTAGCAATATCATTTTCTGTAGAGAGAACAGAAAGCTAATTCTATCTTTCCTCCAGCAAGGCTGACAGAAATTTGTTTTTTATTATTGATAGTTTGAAAAAGCCACCCTCAGCACCACGTCTTGTAATTGGCAATGCCTCAGTGGTGACTGTCTGTGCAGTCTCTTGCTCAGCGGGTCCTCCCAGTGGAGATAGGGAGGGATGCAGAGTCAAAGGAAGCTTTGGGGGGACCCTGGATTTTCCCTGGGGGCATGGGGTAGATGCAGGATCAGGTCAGGTCCTCAGAGGTCCACATCCTTCATCCACCAGGCTCTCTGGATCAGGACTCCTGCAGCTCCTGCCTCAGTGGCAGGTCTAGCCTCCCATGCCCTGGTCTGTTTTCCTTCTGAGTCTTCTGGCTATGGCCAGCTGCACGCCAAGCAGAGGACAGAGCAGCACCTTCAGTTCCCTCTCCTTGAGATCAAGGGTAGAGTCAGGATGCTCTATGAACCCACAAAGGACTGGGATCACAGGATAGAACACAGTGGCAATTTTCTGGCCTTTCCCGTAGCCTCCATGAGTAGAGCACAAAGGTGACCCTAGCCTGGGGCGGTGCTCCATGCATCCGGCCAGCAGCTGCTGAGCCTGCGCCTCTGGAGGAGAGCAGAGCTGGCGTAAGCTTCACTCCCTTCATGGCAAGCCCACTGCAGAGCAGGAGCCAACCTGGGAGGAGGTGGGAATGTCTCGAAAGCCTGAGGAGGGGCAGAGGAACTGCTGCGGTGAAGGCAGAGGACTTACTGCCATGGTTATGCTTCCCAGCATTCTCCTACTTTATCTCAAGTTCCTATCCTGGTCCTTCCTCATTCCTGCCACGTCCTCATACTGGCCATCAATTCCCTCCCACTCCTTGTCTCCTAGACAAGAATTCTCACCTTGCTTTTATAGCTGACATTTCATTATTTGTTTTCTATATGTTTTATGTCTTTTTTATTCCTCTGTTTCTCTATTACTTCTGCTTTTTTTTTAATGTCAGATACATATATTCCAGTGTACCATTACAATTATCTTTTCATTTCTTTTACTATATATATTTGGGGTTATTTTCATAGTGATTGCCCTGGGGATGATAATTAATGTCTTATCGTGTAACAATCTGCATCAGATCACATCAGTTTAATTTCAGTATTGTGTGAAGACTGTCCTTATATGACTCAATTTCCTCCCACTCTGGTGCTTTTTTTGTTGTCACAAATTACATCTTTGTACACTGTATGCCCATTGACACAGATTTATAATTACTTCCTGAAGCTGTTGTCTTTTAAATTAGAAAGGAGGAAAAAAAGTTACAAATGAAACAGTTGTTTATACTGTCTTTTATACTAACCTATGTTCTTGTCTTTATTGATGCTTTTGATTTCCTGTGTCCCTTCATTTTAGCCTGAAACATCCCCTTCACTATTTCTTGTAGGGTAGTTCTGTTAAGAGACAAATTATCTCAATTTTAAAAAATATAAGATGATATTCATTTCTCCTTCATTTCTGAAGGATAGTTTTGCAGATATAGAATTTATGGTTGATAGTTTTTTCTTTCAGTGCTTTGAATATGTCATGCCCTAGATATCTGGTCTCCATGGTTTCTGACGAGTCATCCATTGTACGGAATCTGTCCCTTCTCTCTTGCTGCTTTCAAGATTCTCCTTGAGTCTTTGACTTTTGACAGTTTGATGATGATGTGTATATGTGGGTCTCTTAAGTTTATTTATTTGGAATTCATTAAGCTAATTGGAGGAACAGATTGTTTTTCATCAAACTTGAGAGGTTCTCAGCCATTATTTCTTCAAATATTCTTTCTGTCTCTTCCTTTCCCTCCACTCCTTCTGAGATTCCCGTTATTCATATGTTGAGAATTTTGCTTGTGTTTTAAAGGTCTCTGAGGCTGTGTTCACTTTTCTTTCTTTTTTTCCTCAAAATTGATAATCTCAATGGACTGTTTTCAAGTTCACTTAGTGTTTCTTCTGCCTTTTCAAGTCTATCGTTGAGACTGGCCATGGATTTTTCCTATTAGTTATTGTACTTTTCAACTTCAGGGTTTCTATATGATTTTTAATTATTTCCATTTCTTTATAGGTATTCTATATTTGATGAAATCTCTTATTTTTCTTTAGTTCTTTGGACACGTCCTTTTATTTACCACTTTGGTTATATTTGCATGCCTTATTTAAAGTTTTTGTCCAGTAAATCAAATGTTTGATCTTCCTCAGAGACAGTCTCTATTGATTGCTTACACACTGTCCACTTGCTGTATATAGACCATGCTTTCCCGTTTATTTGAATGTCCCATAATTGTCTGTAGGAAATCAGAATTTTAAAATAATATAATGTAGTAATTCTGAGGGCTTCCAGGGTGGCTCAGCTGATAAAGAATCTGCCTGCAATGCAGGAGACTCTGGTTCAATTCCTGGGTCAGGAAGTTCTCCTGGAGAAGGGATAGGCTTCCCACTTCAGTATTCTTGGGCTTCCCTGGTGGCTCAGATGGTAAAAATAAAAAAAAAAAAAAAAGCCCGCCCACAATGTGGGAGACCTGGGTTTAATCCCTGAGTTGGGGCGATCCCCTGGAGGAGGACATGGCATCCCACTCTAGTATCCTTGCCTGGAGAATCCCCATGGACAGAGGAACTTGGATGGCTATAGTCCAAGGGGTCACAAAGAGTCAGACATGACCGAGTAACTAATCTTGGCACAGAACAGCACAGTAATTCTGAAAATTAGATTTCCCTCTGCCCCGGCCTCTGTTCCACCCTGGGTTATTGTTATCATTGTTCATCTGGTGACTTCTCTGAACTAGTTCTACAAAGTCTGTATCTCCTTGTGTGGCCACTGCCATCTCTACTCAGTTAGCTTGGTGGTCAGCTAGTGATTAGACAGAGGTTTCCTTAAATGCCTGGGCATCAGTGTCGCCCAGTTTTTGCAAAGGGGCTGTGTATGTGTTTTGAGGTGCTCCTTCAACTCAATGTTACCTTTGCCTTCCTTTCCTGCTGCACAGAGCTTCAGAGTCAGCTAAAGCTGACAGCTTAGAACCTTCACAAAGCTTTCCCGAGTAAGCTCACAGCCTAGGATATATGGGCAGTTTTTCTAGATTCCCAGGAATATGTCAGAGTTTTTCTAATCCCCTTCAGATTTCTCTTTCTCCAGCTTTTCCTTTTAAGCTTGTTGCTTAGCCTGGTGTTTGTCAAAACTGTTATCCATCACCTCGGGCAGCTACAAAGTTAAACATGTCTCTATTATTGTTTTCAACAAGCACCCCTTGGGGAGAAACCTTTATGCACTGTACAAGCTCTAAGTCAAGTCAAATGCAGATAACCCTGCAAGTGAGATCTTCCAGGGAACCCTGAGATAGTTCAAGCAATGACAGATATCTGGTATTGGGTCTTTGCAAAGAGTTCCAGCTCTGTTCTGTTACCTCTAGTGGCTGCCAGGTTGCAACAGAAAAACAGGCTTTCACTTTACGAGGTTCTTATAGATCTGGAGACCAGGGGGTGGGACTAGGGCAAGTTGAATGCGAGGACTTCACTGGTGGTCCAGTGGTTAGGACTCCATATTTTAACTGTGGGGGTGCAAGTTCCATCACTGGTCAGGGAACTAAGATTCCACATGCCCTCCTCCCCCAACAAATGTAATGAAGCTCATTGGTCTTACTGAGACATAGCTAGTTATTCTCTAACAAATGCCCCTCAGATTACACCACGCCTTTGGTTAATTTTCCAGAGTTCTGAAAATATCGAGTCTGATGACATTTACCAGTTGTCTCATTGCTCTTATGGAGAGTTTTTGGTTCGGAGAAAAGAATTTTCTGCCTTTTTCATTGATGTCATTCAACTTTCTTTTGATATATGAAATATCTTAATCATGCTGTTTTTGTATAACCCCGGCCTGACCTGAGAGATCCGTTCGTGAAGGAATTTGACTAATTCTTGGTACTCATTTGTCCCTCTACGCCTGTTTTCACTGTCCTGTAACATGGGTACCCCCTTAAAATGTGTATTTATTGATGGTATTCAAACTAGTGTGTATAATAGCACCATTAATATTTGTATAAGGAAGTTATGTAGTGAAATATTACTTCAATATTATTACTTGAAATAAGGTCACAACCAGTTAAGTGAACATCACCTGTGAGCTGGTTCGATGCAAATTCTCAGGTCTCAATCTGATCTATTAAATCATAAACTGGGGGTGGAGTCCAGGTAACTTTTAACAAGTAGTGTTTTACTGTTTATTAAAGTTTAAGAACCACTGGAAAAGAGAAAAGCTAAATATTTTACACCAGTTAAATATTCTAATCACCTGAGTAGTCATTTACTCCCCCACCTTCACTGAATTGTCTTACGTTAGATGAGTTACTTATTTTCATCTATAGGCTTTAGATCCAAACCTATAAAATGATGGAGTTAACATACAAACAAAGAGATGAGGAGTCAATTTTGTTTTGGTTTTTATATGTTATCTGAATTCCCAGTCTTGCCTAGAAGTACCTTCTTTTCTTAATAATAATTTTTTTAAACAGCATAACTTCTATATTGTATTATATTATTAAATGGATTGTACCTTTCATTCAGGTCTTTATTCAATCTAAAAATAATTTTAAAATTTTGTATAGATGCATATATAATTTTTTTTCTTTTTTAAAGTATCGGCTATTTGTCCTCACATGATTTATCATATATTAAAAACCCAGGTGCTTCCAGTTTGGTTTCTGGACTGTGTTCTGTTTTGCTCATCAATCTGTCTATTCCTATGCCAGTATTCCCAAACTATATTGTTTTGATTAGAGTAGTTTTAACATACATTCAAATATCTGGAAAATAAGTCCCTTATAATTTCTGTTCTGAACTATTCTCAGAAATGATCAAGTTTATTGTTTATATGAAATGGAAAATCAATTCGTCTAGTTTAAGAAGCTGGATCAGAATACAAAACAACTATTAAGATGTTGATCGGAGCTGGGTTAACTTTACACACTAATTGGAAACACACTTATAATGTTCCCATTTAGGGATATGTCATGTCTGCATTTACTGAAGTTTTGTTTCGTGTCCTCTGTAAAATATTAATGCTAAAATACATATTCTAAATCTTATAGCTGCCTTGAAAATTTACTTTAGTCGTTTTGAAGTTTTAGTAGCTGTCACGAATGGAATCTTTTCCCATTTCAATTTCTGAATGGTTATTACTAGTACAGAGAAAGACTATTGGGTTTTTCAAATATTTATGTCGCATATGGTGATATCTTCATATGTTGGTGTTTTAAAAAGTTGGCTCTAAGATGTTTTCTCTTAGTTAAGACTCCTGAATTTTCTGGATATAGAATCGCATTAGCTGCAAAAAGCGACAGTTTTCACCTCTCCCCTGCTACTTACACCATGTCCTTGGGTCTGTCTCATTGCATTAGCCGCTGCTGCTGCTTCATCACTTCCGTTGTGTCCGACTCTGTGCGGCCCCATGGACTGCAGCCTGCCAGGCTCCTCTGTCCATGGGATTTTCCAGGCAAAAATACCGGATTGGCTTGCCATGCCCTCCTCCAGAGGATCGTCTCCACCCAGGGATCAAACCCAGGAATTTGCAGGCAGATTCTTTACTGCTGAGCCACTAGGGAGGCCCATTGCATTAACTAATTCTCTTAAATGAGATTGAATTTTAGTCAGCAATTCCCTGACCTATTTCCAAGTGCAGTAGGAAAGCATATAAGATTTTACTATTTAATATTAATGCTTGATAATAATTTCTGGTATCATTTTAAAAATCATTTTTAAAGTTTTTGTTATATCTGAGGAAATGTTTTATTTAAACTCTTTAATCACAAAATTTTCTTCTTGATTATTCTTTTCTCAGGATATGATGACATAAATTTTTACTCAAATTTGTATTAATATAATTAATAGTATTTCTAGATTCCTTAAAATTGAACCATTTCAGCAAGTTTGGAATAAAACTTTTGTATAATGGATATAGAAGAAGATGCCATAAATAAAATTAAAGATGAGTGGGAGGCTTAGAGAAATCATTTTCAATGAAATGCATACAAATTGCATGCTATATAACATAAATGTTATGTATTTACAATACATAGATAACATATACATTGTATATTTTATATATTTAGAATACATAATCTGATGTTATCTCTAATAATAAAAAATGGAAAATAGACAAAGGGTATAAATAGACAAAACAAAGATTAAAAAATACAAAATGTAAAAATATTCAATAAATATATGAAAATATACTTAATCTCACTAATGATTTTTAAAATGTATATTGAAATGAGATGCAGTTTTACCTTTCAAAATGGCATCATTTAAAAACATTTAAAAAGACTAACAGCATCAAGTGTTAGACCAAAGGTTTAGATTTCTTCTAGATTTCTTCATGCATCTGTTCAGTTCATTTCAGTCGCTCAGTCGTGTCTGACTCTTTGAGACCCCTTGAATTGCAGCACGCCAGGCTTCCCTGTCCATCACCAACTCCCGAAGTCTACCCAAACCCATGCCCATCGAGTCGGTGATGCCATCCAGCCATCTCATCCTCTGTCGTCCCCTTCTCCTCCTGCCCCCAATCCCTCCCAGCATCATGCATCTGTAGTGGGAGTACAAATTAGCATAATCTTTGAAAATATAATTCATATAGTAAATATTTTAATATGTATCTATGATAATCCAGCAATCTTACTGCTAGGAATCTATGCAAAAACTCTACTGGGTGAGTTGGTAAACATAACTATGTCTGTTTTCACTGCTATATTGTATATGACAATTAAAAATAGGAAAATCTCTCCAATGTCAATTGATAGGGAACTCCATAAACAAATTATGGTGTAGGAGTCAGGACCAGCGGATCTGAAGGCTGTTGACCAGAAAGGAGGGGTCTAAGCTAGCGAGTGTGTACTTAGTTATTCAGTCATGTCTGACTCTTTGTGACCACGTGAACTGCAGTCCACCAGACTCCTCTGTCCATGGGATTTTCCAGGCAAGAATACTGGAGTGGGTTGCCACTTCCTATTCCAGAGAATGAGGTTGAGTCCACGTCTCCTGCATCTCCGCATCGGCAGGTACCCCCTGAGAAGCCCAGTGAGTACAGTAGACTCCCACTTTCCAATGAAAGCATGCTGTTGCTTACATGCATATAGATTCTGGGGAGGTGTTTTCACAAGGCAAGGACAGCCAGGATCAGGCTAAGTTAGCAGTTACCAGTAACAGTAACTAACTATGGTGGATTCAGCAGAAAAGAGTGGACCAAGGACCCGGTGATATTCTCCGAACATCTGAGAAATAAGCTTCCCACGTCCAGGAACAGGGTCCCCAACCACGGACGTGACAGTGACCGTGGGACCTCCGCTGTCACTAAGCCTGGGATACCGGGATGAGCACTGCCTCCTGGCTTGACCACAGAGGCTGCTGCCCCAGGTCCCAGGCCCCTTTCGCTCCAGGCACGAGGTAGGCAAGCGCACGGCCCTCCAGGAGCCAAATGCCTCCACCAAAAGTGGATTCCACTGAAGCCTCGTTTCTCAGGCTGCTCCTTCCCAGAGCAGGGCTTGTATGTGAGGATCAGCGTGGTGGGACTTGGAAACATGTGGGGCCCAGTTTCTAAGAGCTGGGACCCCAAGTCCTCTGGGTTCTGCCTTAGGTATGTGGGACTCACACGGCTAGAGTTTCCCAGACATCCCAAGGGTGTTCAAATTTGCTGTGAAGCCAGAAAATACAACAAGTTTGATAGAGAAAGGATCCAAATTAATCTAGACAGTGGTCATCTCTGGAGGGTAGAATCAGAGGGTGGCTATAGCTGGAACTCTGACAGGATTCCAGGGATGTCAATCACATTGGGCTGGAACTTACAACATGGAAACACTTCTTCTGGGTGGAAGAATGTGTGTGTGAGTGTGTGTGTGTGTGTGTGTGTGTGTGTGTGTGTGTGTGAAATATATATATATATATATATATATATATATATATATATATATATATGCAATGGAGTTATTTTAAATTATTTGTATTTTCATTTTTTTAATATTCAAAGCTAAAAATAGATTAAATAAGCTATTTGAGATCAAACCTGTCAATCCTAAAGGAAATCAACCCTGAATATTGATTGGAAGGACTGATGCTGAGGCTGAAACTCTAATACTTTGGCCACCTGATGTGGAGAGCCAACTCACTGGAAAATACCCTGATGCTGGGAAAGATGGAAGGCAAAAGGAGAAGGGGTAGTGAGGATAATATGGGTAGGTAACAATACCACCCCAGTGAACGGGAATGTGAGCAAACTCCCAGAGATAGTGGAGGGCAGAGGAGCCTGGTGTGCTGCAATCCATGGTGTCAAAGAGTTGGACATGACTTAGCAAGTGAGCAGCAACAACAAAGCGCCCTTTGAATACTATAACTTTTGATACTAAAATAAAAATCATGCTTAAAGCATGATAAAATTGAGTATTAAAGCTTTTAATATCACTATGTTTCACTTATACATTATTCAGATCACTGTAAGCAAAATATAACTGGGAGTCTTCAAGTTCAGCAACTGTCTTTGCAAAACACCAGGTCCCTGATGGATTTAAATGGTTTGCATTGTCCAATGACCGGACACAAGACAGAACCCATTCTGGGATTTCATGCTTTTTCTATTTCTTTTTCTATTTTCCTATTTCTATTTCTTTCTATTCCAGTGTACTATGGTGATGGCCTGTGAGAACAATGGTGGGACCTCATCTCTTCCTAATTTTTTCTAATTATGAAAATCCCCAGTGGCTTCTTATCCCATGAAGGATGGAATTCTGATTCCTTAAAGGGCCCCACACACCTGGCCACAGACTGTCTGAGTCTGTCATCTTCCTCGTCATCCCTGCCCCAGCCCCACGGACCTCTAGTTTCTGGAGCTTGCCAACCACATTGTCACCAGAAGCTCTTTGCACACAGTCTCTTTCCCTGGAATGTTCCCTCCTTCCCTGACCCCAGTATCTCCACAGTGATCCACTTCTTCATTCCATTCCACTATTGCTGAAAGACCTCCTGCTCAGGGAGGCTTATATAAACACAGGCTAGAAAACCCTATTCCCTACCCCCCATTCTCCAGCCCTCACCTGCATTTCAGCAGGGTCACCTATTCTCTGCTGGAATGTTAGCTCCATGCAGGAGGCGATGGCTATGGTCTGAGTTTTGTGTCTCTATCAAATTAGTCATGTTGAAATCCTAACCCTCTGAGATGATGGTAGGAAGTGGGACCTTTGGGAGGTGCTTAGGTCATGAGGGTGAAGTCCTCAGCAATGGGATTAGTGCCCTTCCTTTTAAAAGAACCTCCATAGAGATCCCCAGCCCCATCGATTAATACCATGTGAGGACAGTAAGTAGCAGCCGGCTATGAACCAGGAGGAGGGCTCTCATCAGAACTTGTCCATGCTGGTGCTCTGATTGTGGCCACCCCAGCCTCCGGAACTGTGAGAAATAATCTTTTTGTGTTTATAAGGCACCTGGTCTGTGGTGTTTTGTGACAGCAGCCTGGAGACTGCCCAGTTCACTCCCAGTATCGACCGAGCTGCTACACGTCACAGAGCATCAGTAAACAGTGATTGAAGGGGTGACCTGTGGCATTGGTTAAGGCGACAGGCAGGCAGCTGACTTGAAGTATTGAATAGACTTTCTTCCTTTGGAGTTCTTTTGCAGGCTTCTTTCTCCTGGAATCCACTTCCTGTTGAGTTACTGTCAACCAAAAACACAGAGGGCTGACTTCAGTACCAGTGAATGGCAGACTCTCTTGGTCACACCTGCCTCTTCCATTGAGCTCCCCGTCCCCATGTCCTCACCCCACTCACGAATCCACTGAGGACAACCAGCCCTGAACCTCATCCTACGTGCTCTGAGCATCTTCGCACAGAGTTGTTGGTGGTTCCAAATCTTTTTATCTGCCTACTTGGGATCAGCTTGTCCACTGACATTACCAATACCCCTAATAGTTCCCAATGATTCTGCTGTTTGAGCTACACTTCTCATTGCAATTCACTCCTGAATGCACCAGTCCTCAGATCCAAAACAAAGAAAGATCCAGACTTCATCTGTTTTATTTCCTCCCAACTGAATCCTTTTTATGAAGGTCCATTCAATTTATATGCATTTCAGTATCTGAAAACTATTAATAAGTTCAACAGAAAGTGTAGTCATAGTTTTCTTACAGGGAAATTGCTCGTGGGCTCACAGACCTCTTCCTGACCACACCAAGACTTCTGGTTAAGAAAACACCCTAAACTTTTCCAGTTTTGATTGCAACAAAAATCCCCAAATATTTGTATTTCTTTGTCTGGTGTCCTATGTAACAGAAAATGTGTAGGCTGCTTAAAAAAACATATCCTGAGTCACTCTTGGATTATACCACTGTGTCAATATTAGCCCACAGGCTGGCATTCCATCTTGTTTAAAGTGACCTCTTTGATTACAAAATCGAATGTCTTATTGTACCTTCACCTTTTGATGCCATCTGCTACAAGCCTCTGCAGTTCTATCAAGCATGAAAAATAAAGGTGAACTTTGTTTCCATTATTCATACTGCACTAGACACAGGGTAGAACACTGCAGGAGAAATGAGAAACAAGAATCTATGCCACAAAGAATCTGTGGTCACGGGGATCAAGAGTAGAGGTGGATGACATGGTTTATACCAGAGCATCAAGGAGAAGCATTTCTGCAGGACAGAACTTTAAAAAAGAAAGAGAAGGATGGTGCTCTGTTTTCCCTGCCAGCAACAGGAGCACCAAGGTGGAAAATATGAAACCAGGAAAAACCCATCCATTTGCTGTGGAGTGAATAATAGGATCAGAAGATGAAGGGACAAAGAAAATGGGATATCTTGTAAGTGGATGGCTTCTACTCTGACAAGCATCTAGGTAGAGGGGAAGGAAAAGATGACCTACCTCTCCTTTCTCCTTTAGGAATTCAACAACTTTTCCAGGCCATACACTGGGCAAAGGGGTGCGTGAAATCGATGTCAATGCAGAGGGGAGCAGTAGCCCATAAGGACAAAGCAAGGCAGATTTAGATGCTGTTTAGCCTTATCTTTGAGTGCTATTTGTTTTTATTGTTGTTACTGGTCACTCTCCAAGTCATGTTCAACTCTTTGCAACCCCATGGACTGCCACATGCCAGGTTCCTCTGTCCTTCACTATCTCCCAGAGTTTGCTCAAACTCACGTCCATTGAGTTGGTGATGTTATCTAACCACTTCCTTCTCTGTTGCCCCCATCTCCTTTTTCCTTCAATCTTTCCCAGCATCGGGGTCTTTTCCAATGAGTCAGCTCTTCATATCAGGTGGCCAAAGTATTGGAGCTTCAGCTTCAGCATCAGTCATTCAATGATATTCAGGGTTGATTTCTTTTTGGACTTCCTGTTTGATCTCCTTGCAGTCCAAGGGACTCTCAGGAGTCTTCTCCAGCACCACAGTTGGAAAGAATCAATTCTTTGATACTCAGCCTTCTTTACGGTTCAGCTCTAACATCTGTACATGACTACTGGAAAAACCATAGCTTTGACTATATGGATCTTTGTAGGCAAAGTGATGTCTGTTTTTTAATATGCTGTCTAGGTTTGTCATAACTTTCCTTCCAAGAAGCAAGCGTCTTTTAATTTCATGGTTGCAGTCATCATTCACAGTGATTTTGGAGCTCAGAAAAACAAAATCTGTCACTGCTTTCCCTTTTTCCCCTTCTATTTGCATGAAGTGATGGGACCAAAAGCCATGATCTTGGTTTTTTGAATGTTGAGTTTTAAGCCAACATTTTTTGTATGTAATTTTTTTTTTTTCACTCTCCCCTTACATCCTCATTAAGAGGCTTTTTAGCTCTCCTCTTTGCTTTCTGTCATAAAAGTGGTATCATCTACCTCTCTGAGGTTGTTATTTTTCCTGGTAATCTTGATTCCAGCTTGTGATTCATCCAGCCCAGGATTTCACATGATGTACTCTGCATAGAAGTTTAAAAAGCATGGTGACAATATACAGCCTTGATGTACTCCTTTCCCAATTTTGAACCAGTTTGTTGTTCCATATCTGGTTCTAACTGTTGATCCTTGACCTTCACATAGATTTCTCAGGAGATAGGTAAGGTGGTCTGGTATTCCTATCTCTTTAAGAATTTTTCACAGTTTGTTGTGATTGAGGCAAGGATACTCTGTCTTGAAAGAGACTTCAAACTCTAATTTCTAGTCTGCCACAGTTAGAAGTTCCCGATGGTGATAATTTTGAGCTCAGAGCTCAGAGCAGCTCTTCCTTTGGGGTTCTCCAGCATCTGCCCTCTCTTCTTATGCCCGGATTTTGCCTGCTGCGGTGGATGCTGTTTTTTTGTGGTCAACCTGGAAGCCCATCCAGGGCCAGCACTCCCAGCTCCTGGGAGCGTTTGCTACTAAAGATTCACTGATTTTCCCACTTTTCAGAGCTTCCATACCTGGAGTCTGTATTGGTTTTTAAAGAAGCCCCAGCAGAATATCAGAGACTGGGTAACTTAAACAGCAGAAATTTATTTCTCATGGTTCTGAAGGCTGGAAATCCAAGGTCATGGTGCTGACAGCATTGGTTTCTTCTGAGGCCTCTCTCCATGACTTGCAGACGGCTGCCTTCTCCCTATGTCTTCACATGGTTTTTCCCACGTCCTAATCTCTCCTTCTTATAGGGACACCAGTCAAATTGAATTAAGACTGGTGCATCTGACCTCATTTGACCTTAATTGCCTCTTCAAAGGCCCTGTCTCCAAATGCAATCATGTTCTGAGGTCCTAGGAGTTAGTATTTTAACACGTGAATTTGTAGAAAACACAGTTCAGCCCATGGAAGCCTTTCCTTTCTTTCCCGCCTTTTCTCTTTCTCTTTTCTTTCTTTGCTTCTTCCTTTCTCTCTTTCTTTCAAGAAGATTCTTTATAAAGCTATTTGGAGTCTGGTCATTAATAGCCTCTGAGTATTTGACCTCCCTAGATAGATTCCTGGTACCTATACCTGCAGCTGCAAGAACTGTTCTAATAATACTCTGACCACTTTCCCCAGAAAGGAGCATCCTTCCCAAAGTCCACCTGAGATGTGGCCAAGGAGGAATGCGACACAGACAGTGAAGGGCCCCCTGCTCCACCCTTGGAAAAGGGCAGAAGTCAGGGAGGGGAGGATGAGGGAGCCCCTCGAGGCTGCAGAGCCAGCAAGTCCAAGAGCTCTTTCCATCCCCCTGTTCCCATCCTGCAAGGGGTGATGATACACGCCACCAAGAAGGGACCACCTGTGTTATTACCACTCATCTCTTTCCTGAATGAGAGCCATTGCTGTTCAGTCTCTAAGTTGTGTCCAATTCTTTGTGACCCCTTGGACGGCAGCTCACCAGGCTTCCCTGTCCTTCACTCTCTCCTGGAGTTTGCTCAAACTCATGTCCATTGAGTCAGTGATACCATCTCGTCCTCTGTCATCCCCTTCTCCTCCTGCCTTCAATCTTTCCCAGCATCAGGGTCTTTTCCAATGAGTTGGCTCTTCACATCAGGTGGCCAAAGTATTGGAGCTTCAGCATCAGTCCTTGCAGTGAATGAGAGCTGTAGATGAATAAAAAGTAGAGACTCTGGACTGGACCAGAAGAAACCCCTCTCCTATAGCCTTCCATGGCTGTTCAGCAACTCCTTACATGTTGAAGATAGCATCACAGACTTGTTAGGCTGAATATGACTCCCAAACATGCCATGTCCTAACTTCTGGTACCTGTGATTATGTTATTTCACCTGACAAAAAGGACTTTGCAGATGTGGTTAAGTTAAGGATTTTACTGGTGAGATTATCTTGGATTACCTAATGGGCCCAATGTAATCATAGGATTCTTACAAGGGGAAAATTGGGGCGAGGAGAGTCAAAGAAGATGTGACAATAGAAGCAGAGATCAGAGAGCAGGGACGATGCTGTCCTGCTGGCTTTGAAGACAGAAGAAGGGGCCACAAGCCAAGGTCTGCAGGGCTCTCTAGAAGGAAAGGGGCCAATCTCCCCTCTGAGCCCCTGATGGAACACAGCCCTGCCAGCCCCTTGATTTTAGCCCAGTGAGGCTGATTCAGGGATTCTTAGCTCACACTGTGAGAGAATCCACTTGTGTGGTTTTGAGTCACTGTGGTCGTTTGTTGCAGCAGCCGCGAGAAGCTCATGCAATATATAAAGAACCCGAATGCATGTGCTTTACTCCAGGAAACTCATGTGAGTTTTTGTCTTCCTAGAAATACAGACTAGCATCTCATCATTAAATCTAGAACTGAACTGGCTAGAACTGGGATGATAGAGAATGGTACCCATCCTTCTCAGGATCTCACCAGTATCCTTGAGTATGTGAGTGATGCAGAAAATGTATAAGGGATCTCCTGATGTCAGACTTTGACAAGAACAGCTGAGATGGCCATTGTTTAAGCCCACATTCCAAGCTAACAGTTCAGGGGTCATTGTGTTATTTGGTAAAAAGCCAGATAGTGAGTACTCTAGACTGTGTGGTCTCTGACACAACTACTCAGCTCCGCTCTGGTAGTGTGAAAGCTGCCGTACATCAAACAGAAACAAAAGGGACACGGTTACACACCAACGAAATCCTGTTTACCGAAACAGGCTGCGGCCTGGATGTAGTCACAGTTTGCAGACTTTTCCTTGGGCTACTCAAAGGTCGGCAAGCCTCCACTCCCTTGTGACAAATCTGGTGACTTGGATCTTCCATGCACCCTCAAAGGGCACAGCTCTTAGGGGTCCATCTTCAATCCATCAGGCTTCCCAGGAGGCTCAGTCATAAAGAATCCACCTGCCAACGCAGGAGACGCGGGTTCGATCCCTGGGTTGGGAAGATCCTCTGGAGGAGGAAATGGCAACCCACTCCAGTCTTCTTGTCTGGAAAATCCCATGGCCTGGCGGGTTACAGTCTATAGGGTTGTAAAAGAGTCAGACACGGCTTAGCTACTAAACAACAGCAACAATTCCAAGCCGTCACAAGATACCTGAATAGGAGTCCTTCAGCTGAGATGATCCCTTGAGGCCAGGTGTCCCCAGCAGGACTTCCGATCAGTATCCTGAGCCCCACTGACTTCTGACGTGAGGGCTGGCCCACTCTCCTCTCCCTGCGCATTTCCACATCTCTTCTGCAAGGATCCAGCTCTTTTCCTCCCAGACCCCTTTTTTCGTTTGAGAAAAGAAACGGAAAAAAGCTTCTTTTCCTTTCACAACCACAGGAAAAATATTAACATTCTCCATCGAGTTATCCTGCGCTTCATATTATTTATCATCCGTTGGATATATGTGCAGACTTAAGTGGATGGCTCAGTAAACCCTAGGTTGTTTTCATTCTATGTGAACATCATTATTCGTCTGTCCTTCTGTGCCTTAAAAAGTCACAGATAGCACTGCAGATAAACATCTAGACAGCATGCAATGTAATTGAAAACAGTCCAGGTTCCAACGGCCAGCCATGGGAGGCTGGGTGACCAGCTTTCCTTATATAACAGCCCATTAACCAGGTTTATTCCCATCTGGGCGTCCCACTCGGCCTGCCCTTGACCTTTCTCTAGTTGTCTGCTCTCCTCTGCAGGTCCTGTGTCTGGTTTAGGACTCCCCTTGGTTCCTAGCCCAGGAACAACTGCATTTGTGGACGTGAACAAAGCTGAGGTGAATAGGCTTATCCTGAGGAGACAAAGCGAGTGTCCTGGGTTTCAGCCACCTGCCTCTCCTTCCTTCAAGTCAAAACAAAACAAGCTCTTCAGGGCTTAGTAAATACGCATCTATTCTTTGGCTTCCCAGCTCTCACTAAGCTGATAGCTAGTCTTTCAGCACTTGGACAAATGTTTCCGATTGCTGAGTGTCACACTTAATTATACAAAAGAAAATGTTTAATGGGTTCATCTTGAAAAAAGTGGTGCCCTTAATGGCAATTTTAAGAATAATTTTATTCAACAAAGCTTCTTACGTGAAAGAAGCAAATTTATAGCCTCGGAAGAAAAATTTTAGCAAAGATTATAGAAATGGCAAAGTGTGCTATTTTCTTCCCGTTTTGTTCTCTTGCTATTCAACCTTCCTTCACCCACCCACACTTACTGGAGAAGAGACTTTTGCCTACTGACAGGCTAGCTTACCTCCCCTGGCAAGAGCTTAGGAATCAACAGGAGGGGAACAAAGGCATCTGGAAATCACAGGTAGGCTAATCATCAAATCATATTTCTTGACTTTGCATCCATAAGCAGGGGAAGCACTGTGCCAAGGCAGACATAAACTGAATGAGCAGGAAAACTGCATAGACCCACAGTGGAGGCAAATTAATCCACTGACTAAGATAACAAGCCAGCAATTGCTGCTTCTACATGTTTGCAAAAAGAGTTCATGGATATGATGTGAGCAGGAGAAGATTTTCTTATATAATGTGAGAGAATCCATTTCATTTAACATATCTGGAGATCTTGAAGACTCAGGTGTCTGAAACTGGGAAGGATGAACCATCTTCTTTTCTCTGCCAATCCTCCAATTTTATATAATTTTTAAAAACGAAATCAGATCAGAACAGTGTGATGTGTTATGATGACACTGATGATTAACTTTTCTCTGTTATTCCTTTAAACTAAGAAGATAGATAGATGAGAAGTAAGTATTGATTTTCCTACAAAAAATACTAGAAGCAAGTCTCATGCTTATTTTTGTTAACTAAAGAAATAAACCATAGGCTTCACTTCTTCCAGGAATTTAGGAATTGCACTCTGCTGAATGCATGGATACTCCTCAATTTAACATATGCCATACCAACATTAACCGGAAGCTGGAAACGGAAGGGGACACTGTGGAGAATGATACTCATTCCTTACAAGGCATCTATCTCGTCCCCTAATAAGGTGACAGGCCACCTGAGGCATCCCAATTTAAATAGCACCATCATTCTTTAACTCCAAAGCATCCCTTTTCCCCCCTAAGAATGTGCTCTGTTTTCTTCATAATATGGGCATTATGGGCAATAGGATAACTTATTTCTATCATATGGGAATCAGGCAACTTTCCGGAACACTGCTGTACTTGCCTTCATGGAGACAGCCTTTTTTTTTTTTTTTTTTTTTTTGCCAAAAACAAGTACAAAATAGCTTGCTCTTTGTTGCAATGTGTGTGTGTGCTCAGTCGCTACGTTGTGTCCAAACTCTTTACAAAATGCACCCGGCTCCTCTGTCCATGGGATTCTCCAGGCAAGAATACTGGAGTGGGTAGCCTGTCCCTTCCCCAGGGAATCTTACTGACCTAGAGATCGAACCCAGATCACCCTCATTGCAGGTGGATTCTTTACCATCTGAACCACCAGGGAAGGTCCTTGTTGCAATGTAAATGCCTACAAAACGTTCCTGAAAAAAAGTGAAGAATTGTGAGACAAATTTAATAAATCAGAATGCCAAGTGTGCATTTGGCATTAGTAGTAGAGCTTAGTACCAAGTATGTACTGAAGAGGGAGAAGATGGACAGGAGAGAGGAAGCAAAATGGAAAATGAGAGAAGAAAGAGAAATCCCCGAAATTAAAAGTGGGAATTAAATAGGAGGAGAGAAGCAGGTGTCAGGCCACTCAAGCTGCAAAAAAAGTCCTCTAACAACACAGTTCTGGAGGCTAAGAAGTCCAACCTCGAGGCCCAGGCAGATCTGGTGTCTGGTGAGGTTCTGAGCTCTCAGGATGCGTAGCCAGCCAACTTTGCACTGCATCCTCACGTGAGAGGAGTTCTGGGTCCTCTTTTATCAGGGCTCTAAGTCTTCTCATCAGGGCCCCACTCTTACGACCTAATCACTTCCTAAAGACTCCACACTAAACATTATCCCACCGAGGATGAACTTTCAACGTACAAACTCTGGAGTGATACAAGCATTCAGTCTGGAGCAAGACACAAAGGCAGTGGTGGGAAGGAGGAGAAGACAGCAGAGACGAAGTGGAGAGGAGCCGGAGCAGGGAGGGAGGAGCGTAAGAAGAGACGGAGGCAGTGGGAACTGTCCTGCGAGGGACCCTGCCCTCCCTGCACCCACCCCCAGCCCCAATAGCTGTCCTCGGAGGAACTTATACCAGGCTGTCACAGGCACTACAGCGCTGATTTCCAGAGTTATTTATCCAGCGAATATTCACAGTGACTCCTCCTGGTCAGGCTGTGTTCTAGGAGCTGGAATACATCAGTGAGGTTCATATATTTGTGAGGTTCCGTTAAGTTCAGTTTAGTCGCTTAGTCATGTCTGACTCTTTGAGACCCTGTGGACTGCAGCAGGCCAGTCCATCACCAACTCCCGGAGTTTACTCAGACTTGTGTCCATCGAGTCGGTGATGCCATCCAACCGTCTCATCCTCTGCCCTTTGTGAGGTTACCCCGCTGCAAAGCACGCTTTTACCCATCCTTTGTGAGGTTACCCTACTGAAAAGCATGCTTTGTTTTCATTATAAAATTCTACAGTTTATGTTTTAAAGAAGGATTATTTTACCCGAGATTACTAGAGTCTTTGCATTCATAGGAATGCAAGGGTTTAAAGCTGTAGTTTAGAACTTTCGAAAAGTCTGCATTTTTGGTATGAATTAAAAGCCTGTTTCATATTTGAAAGCAGCCAGATGTGTTTAGGATTTGATGAGGAGTTTGCATGGGGAGGGGTGGGGAGAGGGGGCTGAGGAATAGGATGAAATTATTTCATGAACCTAAAGGTTACCTTTGAGAAGGCGCTCGTTTCATTGTCTTGGCTCTTTTTTTTTTGCCTCTGAAATCAAATCCACATGCCTTCTTAGTCCAATCGAGTCTCAGAAAGCCAAGTTCTTGGCACTGTTATGCAGGAAATTAAGAGAACCTTCAGGTTAAATAAAGGAATGAAACTCAATTCTTACTTTTGCAACTGCTCTTATCAAAATGTCAAGCTTCTCGATTCTGAAAGCCATCAGCCTTGGCATACCCCCCTACTTGTAACGGATGAGATTGCAAATGAGTTGTTACACAAGGATTCATTGCACAGTTCATCAACGCAGACTGTTTTTCGGATTTAACTGTGTCTGTGGCAGGTCACTCTGAGGCCATCTCTGTGGGGCTGGTGTAGGGCCAGGGTGACGGTTCTATGGGGAGGATGGAGTCATCCCAGAGACCCCTAGATGGAGTAAAACTTGGGAGAGTGGAACTTCCAAAGGAAAAGCCCTTATGACTACCTGTCGTCATGTTCAAGAAATTATTTCGGTAAAAAGTACTGTTTGATAAAACCATTTGGCAGCAGATATTCATTTTCCATGGGAACAGAGATTGCTTTGAACCATTAGGCATATTTAATTTTAGTCAGTGAAATTCTGGAACTGGATCGAGGTGATGGTTGGTACAACATTGTGAATGAGCACAATACCACTGAATTGTAGACTTAAAATGGTCAAGTCTATGGAATTGACACATACACACACTTGTTCAGTCACTAAGTCGCGCCCTACTCTTTATAACCCTGTGGACTGCAGCACTCCAGGCCTCCCTGTCCATCACCAACTCCCAGAGTTTACTCAAACTCATGTCCATTGAGTCGGTGATGCCATCCAACCATCTCATCCTCTGTTACACCCTTCTCCTTCTGCCTTCAGTCTTTTCCAGCATCAGGGTCTTTTCAATACATATGCTCAGTTCAGTTCAGTCGCTCAGTCATGTCCAACTCTTTGCAACCCCATGAATCGCAGCATGCCAGGCCTCCCTGTCCCTCACCGACACCCAGAATCTACCCAAACCCATGTCCATTGAGTCGGTGATGCCATCCAACCATCTCATCCTCTGTCATCCCCTTCTTCTCCTGCCCCCAACCCCTCCCAGCATCAGGGTCTTTTCCAATGAGTCAATTCTTCACATGAGGTGGCCAAAGTACTGGAGTTTCAGCTTCAGCATCAGCCCTTCCAATGAACACCAAGGACTGATCTCCTTCAGGATGGACTGGTTGGATTGCCTTGCAGTCCAAGGGACTCTCAAGAGTCTTCTCCAACACCACAGTTCAAAAGCATCAATTCTTCAGTGCTCAGCTTTCTTCACAGTCCAACTCTCACATCCATACATGATCACTGGAAAAACCATAGCCTTGACTAGACTGACCTTTGTTGGCAAAGTAAAGTCTCTGCTTTTAAATATAAAATAGGTAATTAATAAGGACCTGCTATATAGCACAGGAAACTCTACTCAATATTCTGTAATGGTCTTTATGGGAAAAGAGTCTTAAAAAAGAGTGAATATATGTATATGAATAACTGACTCACTTTGCTTTACACCTGAAACTGATGCATCATTGTAAATCAATTATATGCCAATAAAAATTAAATTAAGGAAATAAATAAAATTGTCAATTCTGTGCTGCTCTTGTTGTTAAGTCTCTAAGTCAAGTCCATCTCTTTCGTGACCCCATGAGCTGTATGTAGCCCACCAAGCTCCTCTGTCTGTGGGATTTCCCAGACAAGGAATACTGGAGTGCGTTGCCATTTCCTTCTCCACAATTCTGTTACCTATACCTTATCATGGTAAAAAATTAGTTGGATGAGTTTACTATAAAACAAGTTGCAGGAAATAATTTGGCATCAATATAATAAATCAATGGGAGGAATGAAATGACATTCACGAAATTTGGAAAAATGTTCTTATAGGCTCATAATTTAGTATGATTTGATAATAAGGAAAGTTCAGAGTGGACATAAATTTTTTCTATCCATAGTTTTCGAGTTTGTCTTTAGATGTGGGAATATTAAAACAAAGAAACAAAAGTGACCAAAAAAATCCAGAGCTTGTCATTTTATCAGGAACTAAGAAGCAAGTAACCAGGTTCCTATGAGATAAATCACACCATTTGGTGTATAATCACTTTGTTTAGGAAATACTGCATTCAGAGGGAATGATATCTGGTAAGAAAAGCATCTTTTTAATCTTATCAGAAACAGCTCTGCACCTGGAGTTTGGAGCCAGCATCTTTTCCCTTCATTAGGGGCTGAGCTTCAAAGCCTGAAAGGACTCCGTGTGAGGAGAAGCGAAGCTGTTTACAATCATTTTTTTTCCTTTTCAAGCTGAGCCGTGTGAGTATTGAAAAGTAGCTCTATCAGATCCCCAGGCAGAAAGAGGGTTTCTAGAAAGTGCAAAAAACTTACCTTTATGGCAAAATAATTCACCCGATTAAATTAACAGCTTATCCCGAGCCCCTACCTTTCTGCAGTATACAACTCATTTTTATTTCATTTTCTTTTAAACTTTATGGAACTGCAGAGACCATGCATATGCTCAGTCAACTTTTCCGGTAAAGAAGAGGTTGACTTCTTATTTAAGGATCAAAGCCTTAGTACATTTCCAAATTTGATCTTGGGGAAGGGGTGGATCTGGAATTTAATACAACGATATTTATATTTACCAGGCTCTGAACACCTCATACCCTCCTTAGACACTGAAACACAGAGTCAGTCCTTGCTAATGTTTAATCTAAGGTGACTCTGCTATTAAAGAAACAATTTCTTTTTGTCTCCTCTCTAGGAAGAATGAGTAAATGTATCTACACATTATCAGTTCATCTACTTAGGATCTGATGACTGTGTGCCCCTGTTCCTTATCAGTAAACTAATAAATACAGAACCTTTCAGATCCCCATAAAGAGATTATCTCCCAACATTTTGATGACGTGATACTTTTTCTTTAGGCGTTCATTAGGGTAATCCATTGAACAAACAGAACAAAATGGCACTAAGTTATTGCTGATCATGCAGGAGCCCCGTTGATCATGCAGAGTTAATACATATAGCATTGTCTGGATGGAATGTTAGTCAATATGACTACAATCGCCCACTGAGGACCAGGGTTGATTCCGATGACCTGGCTGACTCAGGTGGGCCCTGCCCCTCATTACAGAAAGTGTTTCTCTTTCAAAATTACACCTGGAAAGAAAAATAGGTAATGACTACCAGCATCTCTGGTCCTTGGTTCCTCCAAAGATTCCCCTGTGGGAGAATGGGTCAGCACCCACACCTATTCAGTGCCCGTCTCTGGGGAAGACAGAGCATCCTTGAAGGGGGTAGGTACCACATGACTTGCCTTTGCCAATGAAATATGAGTGTGCTTGGATGGATGCTTTACGAGCTAGCCCCTGCTCCCTTTTTCCTCCCGTGAGATGATGAAAGCAGGGAGCCCCTGCAAGCCTGGGTCCCTGAGTGATTTAAGATCAGAAGAGCCTAAAACACAGAGTGTGAACGAGAAATAGACTTTGTTATCTAGCCACTGAGATGTTTCTACACCATTACCCACTCCATCCTGCCTGATACCTCACCAATCACAGCTAAAATATTTTTTAATTTAATTTTTATTTTATGTTAAAGTTTAGTTGACTTATAATGTTGTATTAGTTTTCAGGTATACAGCAAAAGTGATTCAGTTACACACATATCCATTCTTTTTCAGAATCTTTTTCCATATAGGTTATTATGGAACATTGAGTGGATTTTGCTGTGCTTGTTGATTATCTATTTTATATACAGTAGTGTGCATATGTTAATGCTATACTCCTAGTTTATCCCTCCTCCCTTTGGTAACCACTTCCCCAGTGGCTCAACAGGTAAAGAATCTGCCTGCAGTGCAGAAGACATAGCAGATGCAGGTTCGATCCCTGAATCAGCAAGATCCCCTGAAGGAGGAAAATGGCAACCCACTCTTGCCTGAAAAAATCCCATGAACAGAGAAGCTTGGTGGGCTACGGTTACAGTCCAAAGTGTCAAAAAGAATCAGCTGTGACAGAGCGACTACACTTTGGTAACCATTAAGTGTGTTTTCAAAGTCCAAGAGTCTGTTTCTGTTTGATAAATACATTTGTATCATTTTTTTAAGATTCCACATGTAAGTGATATCATATGGTATCTGTCTTTGAACAACTGAAAAAATGTTGATGAGTTTGTCTCTTCAAATTGCCAGTGGAACAGTAATGATCATCAGTCATGTTCAAGTTCAGTTGGTATCAACAGCTCTTTGACACCTGATGCAGGGAAAAAGACCCTGATGCTGGGAAAAATTGAAGGCAGGAGGAGAAGGGGACGACAGAGGATGAGATGGTTGGATGGCATTGCCGAACTGATGGACATGAGTTTTAGCAAGGTCTGGGAGCTGGTGATGGGCAGGAAAGCCTGGCATGCTGCAGTCCATGGGATCACAAAGAATCAGACATGACTGAACGACTGAACTGAACGGAACCGAGTAGCTCTTTGAGACCTATCGTTTCAGTAGAATGAAGAGTTGGAGTAGCTGGGATCCCCGGAGTTGACAACGCCTACAGGTACAGAGCAGTGGATTTGTGGGAAACAAACAGCGATGAGGAGGTTTAATAGATATCTCACTTTAGGGGGCGATAAAGAATTGCAAAGCAGAGTGGGACAGAGGGCATCCAAAATGAAGTCTTGTGTGGGACACAGCCACAATGCTGCAAGAAGTTCTAGAGCAGAAGTGCTATTCTGAACTCACGAAAATGTAATGTGGAACCGTGTTAGCCAAGGTTCTCCAGAGAAACAGAAAACGGAACCAAGAGGATGCAAGTAGAGATTTTTTATTGGAGTATAATTGCTCCAATAATTGGAGGAACACATAACATTGCTTTACAGAGTCATGTTAGTTTCTGCTGTGCAAAGAAGAGACACAGCCTTACGTATGCACCTACCCTGTGTCGCTTGAGTCTCCCTTCCACTCTCCCATCCCACGCCTCTAGGCCGTCACAGAGCACTGGGCTGAGCTCCCTCTGCTACGCAGCAGGCTCCCCCTAGCTATTTAGCTAACACAGGGTGGTGTATACAGTCTATCTGGAGCCCTCAGTTCATGCCACCCTCTCCTTCTCCACCCACCTACCGTGTCTGCATGTCCAGTCTCTAGACCTGTGTCTCTATTCCTGCCTTGTAAATGTGTTCACATGTACCATTTTACTAGACTCCACATACATGTGTTAATAGACAACATTTGTCTCCCTTTCTGACTTCTCTCTAGGTCCATCCATGTCTCTGCAAAGGACCCAGTTTCATTCCTTTTGATAGCTGAGTAACATTTCATTCTATATATGTACCACATCTTCTTTACCCACTTAACTGTCCGTGGACATTCATAAAGAACTAGCTCGTGTGATTATGAAGGCTGACAAATCCACGATCTGCTATCTGCGTGAAAGCTGGTTGTGTAGTTCCAGTCTGAATCCAAAGGCCTGAGAACTAAGAGAACTGATGGTGTAAGTCCAAGTTTGGGGGCAGGAGAAGACCAATGTCCCAGCTCAAACCATGAAGCAGAGCATTCTCCCGTCCTCTGCCTTTCTGTTCCATCCAGGCCCTCAACAGATGAGATGAGGCCCATTCTCGCCAGCAAGGGCAGTCTGCACAATTCAGTGTACTATTCAAAATCTAATCTCTTCCAGAAATACAAACAAACTCAGAAATAATGTTAGGCTAAAAGCCTGAACATCCCATGACCCAGACAAGCTGGCATGTAAAGTGAACTCATCACAGGGACCTTGGGTCTGGTGTTAATGAAATTGGGTGTGCACGTGCGCATGCATGTCTTCATGCATGTTGCAATTCAGAGGGTAAACTATTTACTGAGGCGCAATATACATCCAAATCATAGAATTTGTATACATACATACATCCAATCAAGAAATACACACAAATCATAAGGATACAGATCGGTGAGTTTTCGCAAAATGAACACACCATGTAACTAATATACCATGTAACGTAAAAATTCCTCTCATGTCTCCTTCCCCCTATTCAAGAGTAATTACTTTCCAGACTTCAAAAACAGATTTTTTTATGGTTAAGTAATATTTCATTTTATATATGTACCGTGTCTTCTCTATTCATTCACCTATCATTGGACATTTAGATTGCTTCCACGTCCTGGCTATTGCAAACAGTGCTTCATTGAACATTGGGGTACCTGTGTCTTTTTGAATTATGCTTTTCTCAGAGTATATGCCCCGTAATGGGATTACTGAGCCATAAGGTAGCTCTATTTTTAGTTTTTAAAGAATCTCCATACTGTACTCCATAGTGGCTGTACCAATTTACTTTCCCATCAACAGTGCAAGAGGGTTCCTTTTCTTCACACCCTCTCCAGCATTAATTAATTGTAGATTTTTTGATGATGACAATTCTGAGCAGTGACATCTCATTGAAGTTTTGATTTGCATTTCTCTAATAATTTGGAAATCTCAGCAGTGGCCACAGGACTGGAAAACATCTTCATTTCAATCCCAAAGAAGGGCAATGCCAAAGGATGTTCAAACCTACCATACAATTGCACTCATTTTACATCCTAGTAAACTAGTGCTCAAAATTCTCCAAGCTAGGTTTCAACAATACATGAACCAAGAACTTCCAGATGTTCAAGCTGTATTTAGAAAAGGTGGAGGAACCAGAGATTAAATTGTCTGGATCATAGGGAAAAAAAGAGAATTCCAGAAGAACATCTACTTTTGCTTCACTGACCACACTAAAGCCTTTGACTGTGTCAGTTCAGTTCAGTTCAGTCGCTCAGTCATGTCTGACTCTGCAACCCCATGGACTGCAGCACGCCAGGCTTCCCTGTCCATCACTGACTCCCAGAGCTTGCTCAAACTCATGTCCATCAAGTAGGTAATGCTGTCTATCTGTCTCATCCTCTGTTGTCCCCTTCTCCCCCTGCCTTCAATATTGCCCAGAATCAGGGTCTTTTCCAATGAGTCAGTTATTTGCATCAGATGGCCAAAGTATTGGAGTTCCAGCTTCAACATCAGTCCTTCCAAAGAATATTCAGGACTTCCAATGAATATCCTTTAGGATTGACTGGTTTGGTCTCCTTCCAGTCTATGGGACTCTCAAGAGTCTTCCCCAACACCATAGTTCAAAAACATCAATTCTGCAGCACTCAACTATCTTTATGGTCCAACTCTCAAATCCATACATGACTACTGGAAAAACCATAGTTCTGACTAGATGGACTTTTGTCAGCAAAATAATGTCGCTGCTTTTTAAAATGCTGCTTAGGTTGGTCATAGCTTTTCTTCCAAGGAGCAAGCATCTTTTAATTTCATGGCTACAGTCACCAACTGCAGTGAATTTAGAGCCCCCCAAATAAAATCTCTCACTATTTCCATTGTTTCCCTATTTGCCACGAACTGATGGGACCAGATGCCATGATCTTCGTTTTTTGAAGGTTGAGTTTTAAGCCAGCTTTTAAACTCTCCTCTTTCACTTTCATCAAGAGGCTCTTTAGTTCTTCTTCACTGTCTGCCATAAGGGTGGTGTCATCTTGCATATCTGAGGTTATTGCGGTTTCTCCTGGCAATCTTGATTCCAGCTTGTGCTTCATCCAAGCCCAGCATTTTGCATGATGTACGCTGCATATAAGTTAAATAAGCAGGGTGACAATATACAGCCTCGACATACTCCTTTTCTGATTTGGAACCAGTCTGTCATTCCACATCCAGTTCTAACTGTTGCTTCTAGACTGGTGTAAAGATTTCTCAGGAGGCAGATGAGGTGGTCTGGTATTCCCATCTCTTTAAGTGCCTCCCATCTTTTTGACTGTGTGGATCACTAAAAGCTTGTTAGTGCAAGCTGTGTCGAAGACGAGCCTTGACTACTTGGAGCATTTTGTGTAGCAAAATTTTACTAAAGTATAACAGAGATAGGGAAAGGTTCTGATGCAGACATCAGACGGGGACAGAAAGAGTGCCCCCTTGCTAGTTTTTCAGCCAGGCATTCCATGTCTGTTGCTGCTGCTGCTGCTAAGTCGCTTCAGTCGTGTCTGACTCTGTGTGACCCCATAGACGGCAGCCCACCAGGCTCCCCCGTTAGAAAACTATTAATGAAATAAGAGAGGCACCCCAAGGCTGATGGGGTCTCACCAGGCCCCCCTCCCACAACAGATAGATGTCAGGAGACGTGTCATCCTCCAGCCATAAAATAGTTGACTTGAATATTGGTTTGCTGAGCCATTATCAGTCCAAGGTTTGAGAAAAGAAAAAAAAAAAAATTAGTCTTAGGTGGAAGCATTTTGAAGAAAGGCAAATTCTAAAACAAATGCATAGTTTTATTACTTAGCCTAAGAAAAACATTTCCCTAAGAAAAATACATTGGTTAGCTCAAGGCAGGATGTCTGCCACTTGCAGTTTATTTCCTCTGGCCACTTGGGGACCTCTGGCCTTCCTGCCTGTGACCTTCTCAAAACTGGAAAATTCTTCAACTGATGGGAATACCAGACCACCTTACCTGCCTCCTGAGAAACCTGCATGCAGGTCAAGAAGCAACAGTTAGAACCAGACATGAAACAATGAACTGATTCCAAATTGGGAAAGGAGTCCATCAAGGCTGTATATTGTCACACTGCTTATTTAACCTATATGTAGAGTACATCATGCAAAATGCTGGGCCGGATGAAGCACAAGCTGGAACAAGATTGCTGACAGAAATATCAGTAACCTCAGATATACAGATGGCACCACTCTTATGGCAGAAAGCAAAGAGGAACTAAAGAGCTTCTTGATGAAGGTGAAAGAGGAGAGTGGAAAAGTTGGCTTAAAACTCAACATTCAAAAAACAAAGATCACGGCATCTGGTTCCATCAGTTCATGGCAAATAGATGGGGAAACAATGGAAACAGTGACAGATTTTGCTTTCTTGGGGTCCAAGATCACTGCAGATGGTGACTGTAGCCATGAAATTAAAAGATGCTTGCTCTTTGGAAGAAAAGCTATGACCAACCTAGACAGTATATTAAAAAGCAGAGACATTAATTTGCTGACAGAGGTTCATCTAGTCAAAACTATGGTTTTTCCAGTAGTCATATATGGATGTGAGATTTATAAAGAAGTCTGAGTGCTGAAGAATCAGTGCTTTCGAACTGTGATGTTAGAGAAGACTCTTGAGAGTCCCTTGGACTGCAAGGAGATCCAACCAGTCAATCCTAATATTGAAATCAATCCTGAATATTCATTGGAAGGACTGATGCTGAAACTGAAGATCCAACACTTTGGCCACCTGATGTAAACAGTCAAAAAGACTCTGATGCTGGGAAAGATTGAAGGCAGGAGGAGAAGGGAGTAACAGACGATGAGATGGTTGGATGGCATCACTGACTCAATGGACATGAGTTTGAGCAAGCTCTGAAATATGGTGAAGGACAATGAAGCCTGGCGTGCTGCAGTCTATGGGGTTGAGTTCGGACAAAACTGAGTGACTGAACAACAAAGAATTAGTACCCTTTGTTGTAGAGCAGAAACTAGCACAGCATTGAAAATCAACTGGACTCCAACAAAACAAAGCAAAACAGATGATCTTAACCTGGTGTCTGGTCTGTTCTTCTCAGTATTGCATCTGTGGCATCCATCCAGGTGTCACTGTAGTTTGTTCATTTTCATAGCTGCATGGCATTCTATGTGCAGATACATACTTAAATTTTTTCATCCCAACTGTCACTGATGGGCACTTGAGTAGTCTCCAGTTTGGGGCCATTAAAACAGTGCTGCTAGGAATATTTGTATACATATCTTCTGATGAACATGCAAGTACAAGCCCATTCTGTTTGTTGAGTCACAGGATAGGTAGTATGCTCTGTTTTAATATTACTACCAAGCAAGTTTCCAAAGCAGTCACACTCCCACCCTCAGCAGAGAGGGTCTGGTTTGCTCCACAACTTTCCTACCGTTGGTGGTTTTTGTCCTCATTTTAGCCACTAGTGGATTTATGGTGATATCTTATCATGACTGTAATTCACATTACCCTGTTGCCTCTTGAACATTTTTTTGTGTTTACTTATCATTTGGAGCATCCTCTAAGTGTTTGCTCAAAGCTTTTGACCATTTGTCCATTGAGTTGTCTTGTCTCTCTTTTCTTAATGATTTATAGATGTTCTTTATATGTTCTGGATACAAATCCTTTTTCAGATATGTATTTTGCAAAACTTTCTCCCAACCCACGGGATTCCCTTTCAATCTGTTAACGATGTCTTTATGTACAAACGTTCTTAATTTAATATGCTTTCAATTTGTCTTTTTTTTTCTTTCATGATTACCACATTATAATCACTACCTACTCCACAGTCATGAATATGTTCTCCCATATTTTCTTTTGAAAGATTTATTATTTTACTGCATGCATTTATATCTGTACTCCATCTGTAATTGACTTCTGGGTTTGGTGTGATGTAAGGATTAAAAATCATTTTTTTCCAAATGGATATCCAACTGGCATAGCACCATCAGTCAAAAAGCTACCTTTTCTCTTGACTAGCAGTGTCACTTTTGGTCACATACAGGGTGACTGCCAAAGGGTGGGTCTAGTTTAGACTTTTCATTCTGATGCCTTGATGTACTCATCTAACCACGCACTGCATTAACTGCCATAATTTTACAACTATAAACATACTGCATTTTTAAAAAAGAATGTTATTATTATTTGGCTGCACTGCAGTCCTGAATATTCTTTGGAAGGACTGATGCTGAAGCTGAAACTCCAATACTTTGGCCACCTGATGTGAAGAACTAACTCCTTGGAAAAAACCCTGATGCTGGGGAAGATTGAAGGCAGAAGGAGAAGAGGATGACAGAGGATGAGATGGTTGGATGGCATCACCGACTCGATGGACATGAGTTTGAGTAAGCTCCGGGAGTTGGTGATGGACAGAGAAGCCAGGCATGCTGCAGTCCTCAGGGTCGCAAAGAATCGGACATGATTGAGTGATTGAGCTGAACTGGGTCTTCACTGCGGTGCATGGGGGCGTTTCTCTAGTTGCAGCACACAGGCTTCTCTTGTTGCAGATCACGGGCTCCAGAGTGCTCCAGCTCAGCACCTTCAGCTCGCAGACTTCTTGCCCTGCTGCACGTGGGATCTCAGTTCCCTGACCAGAGACTGAACCCACGTCACCTGCATCGGAAGGCAGATCTTTAACCACTGGACCACCAGGGAAGCCCTCATATTGCACTTTTATCTTCTTAACACAAATTCATAAGAAAAGAAGCAATGGTTCAAATGATATGGATCATATTTTGGAAGCTCTTGGCTTATACAGTCGAATGCCTTCCAAAGGTGTCACATCTTCAGATAGTGTACATAATTATTATTTTAATTCTTTGGCCTCAATTTCGTCAACTTTTAGTTCTTGCATTAAAAAAGATTGCACCACAGGCCCGAAACACCTGTGCTATTGACAACCACCACTTACGTCCTTGCCCTCCAGGTGCTGCGCTAACTTGTGTCTCAAAAGACCTGCAGGATTGGGTATATGCTTCCCATTTCCCCTGTTAGGAGCCCGAGGCTCTGGAAGGTCACCTGACTCTTGCAAGTCAGGGCAGCAAGTGCCAGAGCTGCAAGTCCAGTCTCTAACCCCCTCTCTGCAGAGCAGAGTCCTTCCTTCCCTCACTCTGCTAGTACCTTAACTTGCAAATCTTTCACAACAACGTAGGTGGAATTGCTTTCTCTTTGTGGGCAGAGGTGTCCCATTCCCCCTTTCTGATGTCTTTAATCCTTATACCCTTCTCAGAAGGAATGACAATTGACAAGGCTTCTTCCTGGCTGGGGAACCATGCATATTTGATCTTTCACCCGAAAGAAAGACTGGAATGATGTTCTTTGCATGAATGCCCCTTCCACAGGGGCCAGTGGTCTACGAGAACTAGTTATGCAGTTTCAGAAAATGTATTAGTGATTATATTGCCACTCCTCATGTGTAGGTGAGAGAGAAAGATGTGTGGGCGGCCGATTTTCAGGGGAAACAGAACACATCAAGAGGATGGGAGCTGCAAAGACCTCTAGGAGAAGTGACCTTGAGGCCCGTGCTGGTTGACCTTGGAGGGAATTCTCAACAGACAGCATTTGAAGGAGGCGGCCAGCAGAATGAGCTGGGAGGTGATGTGTGGGTTGCTCACCTTAGAAACAGGCTCCAAACCAACACGCGGACCAGACTCTTCATCTGACACACGTGTATCTCTTTCTCTCACACACGTGCACCCACAAATCTCTCCCTACACACTGCTCCCCTACACACTGACAGCTCAGATCTTTGCCAATATGCTAGAGGGAATTTTGGCAAAAGAAGGCTCCAGCTCCTTCTGTGGCCCCTGACCATGTGCCTTGTTCCGAGTTGAGCTGGGGGAGGAGGGGAAAGGATGGAATGGGTGGAAGGAGATTTGCAGAGGTGTCGTGCCCTCTCTCACCAGCTGCTTTTTTAAGTTCAGTTCAGTTCAGTACATGTGTGTATATATATATATATATATATATACACATATGTATATATAGATATATATAAATCTTATATATATATAAATCTTGTATATATATATAAATCTCAGATTATACTGTATGGTTGATGTTACTAATATAGATATCCTCAAATTATGTAGAATTCATATAGATCTGATATTCCCTGATAAAATGTGGTCAATTATAATTCTAGTTATCATGTTAAAGGGTTACAAGTCATAGCAATGACCAGGCTACATTGTCAACTGCAATTTAATCAGATTTTAAACATGCCTGGGTTGGGAAGGTCTCCTGGAGGAGGGCATGGCAACCCAATCCAGGATTCTTGCCTAGAGAATTTCATATGCTACTACAGAATATTGAGTAGAGTTCCCTGTGCTATAGAGTTGGCCCTTGTTGGATATCTACTTTGTACAGAGTGGTGTGTGTGTGTTACTTCTGTCTTTACATTTTCTTTAAATGTCCACAGGATAAAGATGCTCCTCCAAACAAGC
Source organism: Muntiacus reevesi (assembly GCF_963930625.1). NCBI lineage: Eukaryota > Metazoa > Chordata > Mammalia > Artiodactyla > Cervidae > Muntiacus > Muntiacus reevesi. The sequence continues at coordinate 7,990,459 of NC_089262.1, read as the reverse complement.
TGGAAGAGAAAACACAGAGAGACACAGGCTCCATCTGGGCTTGATGAAACTTTGAGCTAATTATGGGACTCCAGTTTTGATGTTATTACTTATTGGTTTTACAGAAATTGGAAGGAAGGAGTCAACATTGCTTAGGCAAGAACATAAAATCCTGCCTCCTGCCTGGGACATGCCTCCTGCTTCCACTGAGGCAACTTCTAAACAAAAAGAAATAACCTTTTGGATGTTTGATGTCGCTGAAGCCTTGTTGCAGTCTCATGTGTTAAGTTCTTTAACCTTCATAACCCTGAAAGGCAGATATTGTTTCCATTTTGCAGATGAGGAAACTGAGGCTCAGAGGGAGTATTTACTGATGATTGCAAAAAAAAGAAAAAAATAGTAGACAGTGAAGGCAAAATTTGCTCCAGGTCTGTCCAGCTCTAAAGTCAATGATCTAAGGTGATATTAATTTTGGTCTCAAATATCATAATGGTCCTCAGGACATAATTTTTGTCAACTCTCTTGTATTTTTATTGAATTGACCCTGTCATGGCTCAGCAGTAAAGAATCCACCTGCCAATGAAGGAGGTACAAGAGATGGGTCAGGAAGATTCCCTGAATTAGGAAATGGCAAGTCACTCCATTATTCTTGTCTGGAAAATTCCATGGACAGAGGACCTGGCGGGCTACAGTCAATGGGGTCGCAAAAGAACCAGACACAACTGAGGGACTGAGCACATGTATTTTTATTAACATTTTATGACTTCTTTCACAAGCAGTAGTATGATTCTGCAAGTGGTACTTATCACACTCCTTCACTTATTTTTCACAAGCCTTTTAAAGCATTGGTTTTCCAATTCTGGACATGTAGTCAAAGTTTTTAGTGAACCAAAACCTTCTTAGTGGACTTGTTTATTTTGACATGAGTAGTTTTATCTCTGAATTCCATAGTAAAAGAGCAACTGACCATCTCACTGTATGCTTCAGTGTGACTGGAAACCATCCAGAAGGAAAAGAAACAACTCCTTGGGCACATTTGTGTGGCAGACAAGAATGCCTGTCTTGTTCCAGAAATGGATAATCCCGGGTGTTCCTCATTCAGAGCTCCCTCTAGATCAAAGACTTGGTATTGAACTTCCCAGAGCTTTGGTTGAACTCTCTTCATCCAGAGAAACTTGCTTCCTCATGCCTTGGCTGCAAGTGGTTGTAAATGGGTTTCATATCATTTGAGTCTATCTAAATCCACACAATTCCTCGAGTTTTGAAGCTGCTGCGTCTGCAGCTCCTCAGATGTCCAGAGTGAGGAAGACATGCCAAGAAAGCATTCCAAATACATCGGCTACATGAACTATGCTTGGCTGGGTGAGAGGCGTTACCTACGTAGGGAAATTAGGAGAAGCAGTACTCAGAAGGTGAGGCCCTAAGGGTTTTCTTGGTAGATTCCACAATTAATACTTCCCATCTTTAAGGGGCAGCTATCACATGGAAGTAGCTAAGCTTTGGAGAAAGTAGCTATAAAACCAAAGACTTTAAGTAACCAGCCTGTGGCCACACAAATCAATGCTGGGAGCTGAAAATAGAAGCCAGCCTTCCGACCTCTTGTCTGAGATTCTATCCATCATTCCTGTCTCCCTGAGACCAAAATACACCCTTCCCTTTAGAAACAAATGAAACCAGGGTGACCCAGTGGAAATGAGCGTTGTTACTGTAATTGTCATAGCAACCAGATTTAGAGTTCAAAATCTAAACTTTGGTTTTACATTTTGGGAGGACACTGGGGAGATTGTGGTAAGAAACCTCTCTCCAAATAAATAAATAAAGTTTAATTTTTCTATGACTTGGATCCAAATGTGGATATAGAAAGCTTTAGTCTTTGGAGCTTTAGAACTTCCAGGTGAGGAAATAGAGGTTTTTTCTCATAGGTTTTTTTTTTTTTTTTGCTGTTTTTCTTAACAAAACTAGAATCCTATTTTCATTCTATAGTTATCTTTATAGCATTCAAAATTCTTTAGAATACTTGATGAGTCAATATATAATTAGTATATTTTATAGGATTTCAAATAATTTCTGGGGCTTCCTAAATAGCTCAGTGGTAAAGAATTCGCCTGCCAATGCAAGAGACACAGGAGATGCAGGTTCAATCCCTGGGTCAGGAAGATCCCCTGGAGGAGGAAATGGTAACCACTCCAGTATTCTTGCCTGGAGAATCCCATGGACAGAGGAGCCTGGCAGGTTACAGTCTATAGAATGGAAAAGAGTCAGACATGACTGAGCAACTGAGCACACACGCATGAAAAGAACTTCCAGTTGGGAACTAATTCTAAATATCATCATAATGAATAGGCAAATGTTCTTCACTTTTTTTGTTTCTAGGGTTACATGACTGATTTAAAGAAATCAAATTATTCTCCAAAAGTAGACCCTAATGAAAATGCTTTATGTGTTAAGAGGTTATAATTATATGCAGCAGAAACCCCAGTTGCTCCTCAGTTCAGCTTCCTCTTTTACCTATTTTTTTTTTTAATCTTTTGCCACTAAGCCAAATGACTGCTTACTCACATGCATCAAAGCTAAATATAACCATTTGTTTTGGTCAAGGAAATGTAAGTCAGAGTGTTTTGTGCAAGTCACAGGAAGTGTCTCTAAAGGGATGAGGACCACTTTCTTTCTCCCTGGACCATGGTGGTGATGGCTGGAGCTCTGGCATCCAGTTGGGACCCTGAGCTCCTAAGACATATGCTGGAGATAGCAGAGGTATTGGCTGGACAAATTCTGTGTCCTGTAGACTTAGGGGAGCAGGTACATAGATGTTCTTGCTGTTGCCTCTGGACTGCTTTTGCAAGGCAAGAAAAGTAACATATCTAATTGGGCTTTCTGTCCCACATAGCAGAACTTAGTCCCAGCTGAGATAAATGATGCAAAATGGTATTATTATTATTTGGATTGTTCTATCAAAATTTAACCTTCTAGGATCAACAGAGGGAAACAACCCATTTGGTCTTTTCTACCTCTGATTCCCCCCACCCAGATCATAGACAGTGACAGATTTCCCTGTACTATGCCTGACATTCACACCAGCCTCTGTCGGGGACATTTCCTCTTGGCGTGGGTAAGAGGAATTTGCAGTCCTCTCTTTGTAGACAGCAAACAGCCTTTGATGACAAGGATGTATTCCTAATAAGCTGGTTGTCCAGGAAGTGTGGGGACGGCCAGCTACTTCATCAAGGTGCAATCTCCAGTCTGTGAAGTGCCCTGAGGAAGGCACCTTGGTACAATTAATTTATGATCATTACTGACCTGGGGTTTAGAACAACCACAGAACAGCCGCCTAATGGGAGCAGGCGACTTGCTGTGAACACAGGCCTGGTGCCCTTGTCTGCTTCCTCAGGGATGTGTGCCCAGTGTACACTCCCAGAGTGGGGCTGGGGGAAGCCCAGTGCTGGGTAACTAGTTATCTTAACCAGCCCTTCAACAGTTAACTGTTTGCAGAAATGCAGGCAGCTGTCTTGATCAGATGACTAGTTACAAAAGGTCCTGAATTTTTGGAGTAACTTAATACTGCATCTCTCACACATGCTTTATCTTGTGAGTTGAGGCCCGGCTGTGACCTGACCTGGAGCAGAGGAGGCGGTGGTGGCCCAGCTGCGGACAGTTGTTACTAATCTCCCAGGTACTCTTTGTGTCAGGATCTCACATGCACGATGTGGGCCGCTGGGCACAGACATGCCATCCTCCCCACGCTGAAAGTTCAGATCCGCAGCAAGGCTGATTTTCACTGTCAACACAGTTTAAGAGGAGGAAGTCTAAAGGCAAGCAGCCTTCCAGGCGGTTTTTGGAACAACACGAGTAAGCAGCAAATAGGCAAATATTTGCATTTCTTTCGAAATGTGAAAACTTCTCTTATTTCAGAAAGTCTTTTAGGACAAAAAAATCCTTTATCAACAATTCTACCTAAGTATGTGATCTCTGCATGAACCTCAATATGCATTTATACCCAATACTCTAAATGTCAACAATTGAAGTGGCAAAATGTGCTTTTATGTATATTACAAATGCAAATATTAACCTTGTTTGTTTATTTTCATTTTATTAGCATTAAGTCCTCAACTTAAAGTGCAGTCTCTAACAACTTTGATTCAAATAGTGAGAGACTGCTATTCTAATTCCGTGATCAGGTTCTTCAATTTTTAAATCTGAAAGATTACTACTAATCTCTCCACTTCATCTTCATTGTGGCTTAAGGGTTTTACGAGAAAAATTTACTATCTCTTTTTCTTGAAATCCCCAAATGATGATTTAATTGAATCTTCTTCTCTTCCACCTTGTTTTACATGATTAGCAAGTGGAGTGCTGGTTCTCTCCAACAGCGTCTGCTCCCAAAATAAGGAGGCCAATTATTTGCTGGTTCCAAATCTACCAAGTTTGGAAAAGTTGCCAGGTCGTGCATTCTTCCCATGTGCTACATCATAATCTCAGCACGTTGCAAATCAGATACCCTCATTCAGCTACACCTCTAGGGAATCCACTCACACATCGTTTTAAATGTATTTGGTTGTTTCTGCTGACTTATAAATGTTCCGAAGAAAGAGTCTGGCTTCTGCAGAAGACAGTTATAAAATGGATAACTAACCAGGATGGGGAGGTTTCTGAATCAGTTTCAAAGAAGAGGAGAAAGGGTCAATTGCCAGTCCAGGCTGAAGAATTTTGGTGCCGCAAAATAAGAAGAGCAGAAAAAATTAGAAGGGACAGAGAGGAACCTTGGAGTGAAATGGACTTGGCATTGGAAGTAATGGGAGCGTTGAGAAGGTCTGTGATGTCTTGGAAAGGAGGAAGGATAATAGCAAAGTGTAAAGAAAAAAATACTTTGGTCAAGCTTCTGTCTGGTAAGCATTATTCATTATTCAGGCACACTTTGGTTGTTATTAAAGCTTTTATTTCTTTTAAATATGTGCTCTTGTTGGACTGTGCTGTTTTTAACGAGAGTGTTGACTTTGAGGGATCCACGTTTTATCTTTTTAATGAAGGGGATTGTGAGCTCCTTGACAGATGACCGGGGAAATCAAACTGGGAGTTTCTTCATTCAGTGATTCAACAAAATTAATTGAGCAATATGCATTTTTATATCCATATATTTACTTGTGAGTGATTTCCATCAATAGTCAATCATCTTTGCATAGCCTTGGGTAACTAGTACAGTATTTGGTTGCTTTATAAAGATCTGTGAACTGTATCAAGTTTTTGTAGGGAAAAAAGCACAGGTTCATATATAACCCCCCTCTCATTCGAGAAATGGAGAAGGCAATGGCAAGCCATTCCAGTACTCTTGCCTGGAAAATCCCATGGACGGAGGAGCCTGGTAGGCTGCAGTCCATGGGGTCACTAAGAGTCAGACACGACTGAAGCGACTTAGCAGCAGCAGCAGCATTTGAGAAATGCCTATACCCTTTGGGTTGGCCGGCTCAGGTGGTGGTTCTCTAAAATGCAGGCTATATTTGTAGTGTTCCTAATCTCACCTGCCCAAGTTCATCGTGGTCTATTATTAGCTGTGTGACTTGGGAAGCTTACTTAAACTCTCTGGGCCTCAGTTTCTTCATCTACAAAATGGGGCTAATTCTACACATACATAATAAAGGTGAGACATTGGAACAGTGAAAATGGCAAGTTTCTACCCACAAAATGCTCAAAATTACCAGAAACATAGGGAACAGAAGGCTATTCCCTCACCTCATGGGAGCATACAACTTAGTATGGCAGCAAGAAAAGATACAAAATTATGAGGAATGGTATCTCTGCATGTACAGTGACGTCTATCAGGTTATAGGGAAACTGTGATAGGTATTATTAGTTACAGTTTCTTAGACAAAAACTATAGAGGCTTTAAGGGACTTTCCTGGTGGCTCAGACGGTAAAGTGTCTGCCTACAATGCGGGAGACCTGGGTTCGATCCCTGGGTTGGGAAGATCCCCTGGAGAAGGAAATGGCAACCCACTCCAGTGTTCTTGCCTGGAAAATTCCATGGAAAGAGGAGCCTGCTAGGCTATAGTCCACAGGGTCTCAAAGAGTCGGACGACTGAGCAACTTCACTTCACTCACTATAGAGGATTTCAGCTGGGTTTTAAACTACATATCCACAATCTCAATCCTGTATCCCCAATTCTAAAATTCAAAATTCTTCAGGAACCATGTTATTCATAACTCATGTGGTTACAAGAAATGGCCTAGTGAACTTTTTAGTGACAACTTGACCTGAATTGATGTGGGACTATTTATGATCATGATTACCCACATTGTACTATTTCTGGATTTCTCTATACTGATGTATATATTATCTTAGTGCTATGCAAGGAGGGACCCCAAAACTTATGGCTTAAAGCAACAGTTGCCATTTATATATTTTTCTTTTATAAAAATCTTTATTTTTAATTGAAGGATAATTGCTTTGCAATGTTGTATGCGTTTCTGCCATCCATCAGCATGAATCAGACACAGGTATACATATGTCCCCTCCCTCTTAAACCCCGCTCCCACCTCCCACCCCATCCCACCCCTCTAGGTGGTCACAGAGCCCTGGTTCGAGTTCCCTGAGTCATATAGCAAATGCCCACAGCTATTTTACACATGGTAGTGGGCATGTTTCCATGCTACTCTCTCCACTCATCCCACCTTCTCCTCCCCTCGTTCTCCGCGGCCGTATGTCTGTTCTCTGTGTCCACATCTCCACTGCTGTCCTGCAAACAGGTTCATGAGAACCATCTTTCTAGATTCCATATATGTGTGTTAAAATACGATACTTGTGTTTCTCTTTCTGACTTACTTCACTCTGTATAAGGCTCTAGGTTCATCTACCTCATTAGCACCGAATCAAATGTTTGCTTTTACAGCTGAGTAATCATCCATCATAGATACTACTTCTTTATCCATTCATCTGTTGATGGGCATCTAGGTTGCATCCATGTCCTAGCTATTGTAAATAGTGCTGCAATGAGCATTTGGGTACATGTGTCTTTTTCAATTAAGGCTTTCTCAGGGTAAATGCCCAGTAGTGGGATTTTTTAAGAAATCCCCACACTGTCTTCCATAGTGGCTGTATCCGTTTGCTTTCCCACTGGAATCTCTTTTCTCCACACTCTCTCCAGCATTTATCTTTGTAGAGTTTTCTATAATGGCGATTCTGACCAGTGTCAAGTGAAATGTCTCATGGTTCTGTGGGTTGATGGGTTCATCAGGGTGGTTCTTCTACTCCATTTGGTGTCAGCTGGGGCCTTGAGCTGAGATGGTTCAGGTACCCTCCATGACCTTCTCCCTGTGACTCATCTGGGCTTTCTCAGCAAGGCAGGTGAATTTTGAGAGGGTGAATCCCAAGACTATTGAAGAAAAGCTGCAGCTTTTGCTCAAGGCACAAGCTCAAAGTTTGGGGTGTCACTTACACTGCCTTCTAGTGGCCAAAACCAATTACACTCCAGCCCAGATTCAAGGACAAGGGCAATGGACTCTACCTTTCAAGGGACATGAACACATTGGGAGACTGGGATGGACATATACCCACTTTTGCTGTTCAGTTGCTAAGTCATGTCAGACTTTTGGTGATCCCATGAACTGCAGCACGCCAGGCTCCTCTGTCCTCCACTACCTCCTGCAGCTTGCTCAAATTCATGTCCAACAAGTCAGTGATGCTATCTAACCATCTCTGTTGTCCCCTTCTCCTCCTGCCCCCAAATTTTCCTAGCATCAGGGTCTTTTTCAATGAGTCAGCACTTTGCATCAGGAGACCAGAGTACTGGAGCTTCAGCTTCAACATCAGTCCTTCCAATGAACACTGAGGGTTGATTTCTTTTAGGATGGACTGGTCTGATCTTCTTGCCGTCCAAGGGACGATCCAGAGTCTTCTCTAGCACCACAATTCGAAAGCATCAATTCTTCGGCGCTCAGCCTTCTTTATGATTGAACTCTCACATCCTTAGGGTTTTTTCAATGGTCATGTATGGATGTGAGAGTTGCACCATATACACACTTATAAAATGGATAACTAATAACAAGCTACTCTCTAGCACAGGGAACTCTGCTCTGTAATGACTGCTGTGAGAAAAGAACCTTAAAAAAGAGTGGGTATATGTGTAATTCACTCACTTGGTCTACAGCAGAAACTAGCACAACTATACTCCAATAAACATTGATTTAAAAAAAGAGAATTGGTAATCACCCTTAGCCCACCACAGGATGTTAGGTACTCTATGATACAGGTACCCTATACCTTTGTAAAGACACAGCTCCAGCCCTGGGACTTTGGGTAGAGATGAGAAGATTTGCACAAGCTCCACCTTTGTGCTCTTGGTCCAACCTGTTGCATGCTGATACAGAAGTGTACCAACACCAGGACTGGCATGTTCAAATATTTTCCCCAATAGAATGCTGAATCTGTGAATGTTTCTCTTTACACATGTTTGAGTTAATATCCAAAATGCCTTATCATAAATGTAAATACTTGCAAGGTTATCATTTCAAATGTTGCTGTCCACACTGGAAACTTAGATTAAATCCTAATATTTTCTCCTTTAAATATATTCTATGGAATCTCAATCACAAAGTGATTTGACATCTACCACCAACTGTTTTTAATACTATGTGAACAAACTCTTACAGGAGAAGTTTTACTTTATTTCTTTTTCTCATTAAATTTGCATTTCCATTTTACTTCTCCACAATATAAATATGGGCCTATATTTAAATTTAATTTTCTAAAATATCATGTGATACTTTAAATACCCTGCTCTACATTTTGAATAATTACTTCTGGATTTAGTTAGCATTCCAGTAATTACTATTGCATAATGGGACAAAAATGAAAATGTCTCACAAACTTTGATAATTGTAAGAAAGAACATAAGATTTTATTGAAAAAATGCATCATTAGCAAAATGGCTGATTTTTTTTCCCTTCTTTTTCTTTTCTTTTTTGTTCTTTTCCTCTTTTAGTTCATATGTCTCTGGGTGAATATTACCTATTGCTAAAATGAAAAATGATTCAGTGTCAATTCTATTCCTGTTTTGCACTTTTATAAATTTAAGTACTTAGAAAATTCATCCATATAAATAGATGGAAGTAGAAGAAAATTGTTATAACAATGTTGCACAATTCTTTGAACTCTTCCAAGCTACACTGCAGAAATCATATTACAATTTATCATCAAAAATTACTTTTAATGTTCTATGGGCTGATAATTCAATTAAACTCTCCTTTAATTTGGTTGAAAAAAATTGGAAACCAATCTGACTTACTATCAAGTCATTAGTATGGAAAAATTTCCCCTTTTCTTGAGGTGTGTATCTCTGAGACAGCTACTTTGGGAAGATAAAGGAACAGGAAGGGAGTGCTTTTGTTCAATAAATTGACTATTTGCTCCTTAGAAAACTGAAGAACTGCTGGGTCCCCTGAGCACCAGAAGTAGTTGGGAGTTGGGAAGGGGGGAGTGTGGTCTTTGGGGCTGTGAGTCAGGGCGCCCCACCAGAAAAGCCAGCTCAGTTTTTCCACTTTCACAGACAGGGCACTGCTTGGAGAAAGGCTCCCCGATTGACCAATAAACCAGAGCATTTTGAGAAAATGAACAACAAAGTCAACACATTAGAGAGAAGGGTGGAGTATCAGTTAACATAATTTATTTCCCTTTGGAAAATCCTTAACAAATTTACATTAACAATTATAGATAAGTAAATATTTTACACTGGCAGAAGAATGATGGATTCCAAATTCCTTCTGAGGGAATAAGTTGCTGGCATCAGCAGATTTAGTAATGTTATAGTATCTGAGAAAAGGAGTGTGTGATTTCCATGGCATTATGTTTGCCCTCAAGTCCAAATCATGAATATAGACTGAAACTCTCCAAATGGGCCCAGTTATATTATTAGATGAGCCTTAATTGGCAAGTGTTTATACAACAGGCTTTGAGAACTAGAATACAAACTATTTGTATGGAAAGATGGAATCAGACTATGAATAATTCAGTGCCATGTGCAGACGTTATTGCTTGAATTTCAAAATAGAGTTGAAGTAACATTGACATAAGAATTTATATTATAAATCTGTGTTTATAAATGTATGGAAGAAAAACATAAAATATATTACACCTCCAGGTGATTGTGGCGGAAAAACTAGCTATAAACCCCAAACTGTGTTCTTTCTTCCACAATATGGATGCATGTTTGGTAGGTGGTTGCCCAACTTAGGACATTTTTCAGCTCAGCCTTCTATCCAGGTGTGGCCATGAACCATTTCTCTCCAATGAGCAGAAGTGAGGTGTATCACGTTGGCACTGGGGTAATTAGGAAGCAAAGGAGCCCTGTCCACTGTCTTTTTGCCTTTCTACTGGTTGAAAGGGCTTTCCAGGTGGTTTGCAGTAAAGAATCCACCTGCCAATGTAGGAAACACAAGAGACATGAGTTCAGCTCCTGGGTCAGAAAGATCACCTGGAGGAGGGCATGGCATCCCACTCCAGTATTCTTGCCTGGAGAATTCCATGGACAGAGGAATGTGGTGGGCTACAGTCCCCAGGGCCACAAAGAGTCAAATATGACTTAGCATCTAAACAGCAACAACAGCTGGTTGAAAGCAATGTTTCAGGGGTCCACCACAGCACCAGGAAAGGTGGAGCCACAAGATGGAAAGCGGTAGGGCCTTTGAATCACAAGGTAGAAGAAAACTGCCTACTCACCAGGAATTACTCATTGGACAGTAACGTGAACAAGAAAAAAAATGGTCTTAACCAAATTGGAAGGTTTGTTATAGTACTGCCCTAATAAAACAGACCCAGATTGAAAATATATATAAGTCAAAAACTACTTACGTAAATTAATGAACGGTAGGGTGACATTTTATATTTAAGAAAATGCAAAGTGTTTAAAATTAAGAACTTCTTTGGTGGCTCAGATGGTTAAGAATCCACCTGCAATGCTGGAAATCCTGGTTCAATCCCTGGGTCAGGAAGATCCCCTGGAGAAGGGAATGGCTATTTAAAAGAATTTCATGGAAAGGGGAGCCTGGTGGACTACAGTCCATGAGGTCACAAAGAGTCAGGCACAATTGAACAACCAACACTATATTTAAGAAGAAAAAGGTAGACGTGTGGTTATATTTTCCTATTGACTGGGAGAGTCCAAAGTTCCTCTTCTATTGCCAAAACTCCACTCAACCATGTGCATTTTTCTGCAATTAAAAATACTGTAAACTTGCACAAGTAAACTATGGATTTAAAAAAAAATCACATTATGGATAATTCTTTGGGAAATATTGTCACTCCAAGATGTGTCAAACAAACGCAAATAGCAGCAGGTCGCATTATTAAAGTGATTCAGAGTTAGCAGCAAAGTCAGTGATGGCAGAGAGTGAGACGAACAGTTGTTCTGGCCGTGGCATCTGTTAATTGCACTTGGGTAGCATTGCTGCTGGCAGTGTGTTGGCATCCACAGTTGGCAGAGGAAGAGCCTGCCGGGCCGTCGCCGCCACCCATCCGTCTTCATTCAGCCTCCCTCCTAAAGGCCAAGGTTACTGATGCTCTAACAAGCGCACTGACAGGCTTTATCAAACTTCTGTTTAGAGCCCAGTGATCACAGGAGGGCAACACATTTGCTGGCAATTTATACAAATGACGTTGAATATGTGAGTTTGAATACTGATTTTTTTTTTTTTTTTTAGAAAAAGGAATCTGTTGAGTCTTCATATTTTTATCTGGGGTCAAAAAGAGAGGAAAAGGACAAAATACCAGAGTGTCAACTCTGCCGTAAAATTAACTTATACAAAACAGGAGAAAAAATAAGTCACATTTGAATCTGTTATGGGTGGACATCTCCTTCTAAACTTACAAACATCCAGCTAAAAGAACTTCTGAATTTTGATTCATCTTTGAAGAAGTCAGTTTTGATCATTCCTGAGAAAATCACATACGGCACACATTACAGTTACACAGAGAGCAAGTTCTAATTGCTAAGTAAGGAAGTAAAGTCGTTCAGTCACGTCTGACTCTTTGCAACCCCATGAATGGTAGCCTACCAGATTCCTCTGTCCATGCGATTTTCCAAGAGTACAAGAATGGGTTGCCATTTCCTGCTCCATCTAATTGCTAGGGTACTCCTAAATTCAAAAGCATGAAGATTTCTAATAATGTGGCTTAGACATGAATATTTCCTGCCATATTAGTAAACAAAAGATCTCACAGTTGTCATTGACTGCAGCCCTCCAGTGTGAACCAGTGAGCCCCGAGGAAACTCAGGAAGGAAAAGAACACCTGCCATCTACCAGCCATCAGGCTGCAGCCACTCCCCATGGTGAGCACTAAGGAAGCGAAGGATGTGAAAACCCAGGATACTGGCCGCAGATAGCCGAGGTGTCTATCAGAGGAAAAACTCCAGTGTGTCCCAACTCTTGCGTCCTCCCACACATAAAAAAGCCCTAAATTCCTTAACTCGAGATATCTGGTTTTCTTTAATCAACAAGAATCTTTTGACGTTCAGACTACCTGTTCTTCGTTACAAAATTTTTACATAACCTGGCTCCCCTTCCCTTGTGTCCTTGGAGCATTTGTCTCAGTATTACTTTAGATGCTATTTCCTAGGCTTGTTGCTATTGTTGTTTAGTCGCTAAGTCATATCCATCTCTTTTGTGACCCCTCTAGGCTGCTCTGTCCATGGGATTTCCCAGGCAAGAATACTGTAGCAGGTGGCCGTTTCATTCTCCAGGAGATCTTTTCAACCCAGGCATCGAACCTGGGTCTCCTGCATTGGCAGGCAGATTCTTTACCACTGAGCCACCTGGGAAGCCCCTCCTGGGCTTGAAGCCCTAAACATTCTTGCCAAATGAAACATAGTCCTCAACTTTTAGGCCGTGACTGTGTTTCAAGTCAGCATGATGATTATAGGCAAACAATAGCTGAGCAGGGAGCATCTTCACTTCAATCCAGTTTGCAGTTTGTGGTCCACATGTGCTGTTTATATGCTGCCAGCCCTCCATCTTCAGATTCTTTAAACTTTCATTGACAAAACCTTTTGGCCACTGCACATGATGCTTCATAGGCAGAGAGCATTGCTTTCCACTCCTTATGGGAATAATCAGCTAAACAAAGAGCTCAGTTGTTCCAGAATCCATCCAACCATTTTCAAAATTTGCTGTAGGAACCATGCCTGAAACTCTGGCTTATATTTCATGTACCCTTGATGTCCTTGGTGGGTGAGTTTCAGGTATCTTCTTTCTTACCCCAGAGCTGGAGGAATGGCCCCTGATGGGGATGTGCCATGGGCGAGAGGAGAGGAGAGGAACCAGCGAGATGGGACAGACATCCAGAGGCTCTTGGAGGCCTTGCTCAGGTGTAGCCTACATGGTGTCAGCTCACGCCTGTCAGCCACAACAAGTCACACGGAAGACTTGCCAGTAGGTGCAGAGGAAGACATTCCTCTACAGTAAGAAGGGCCCGATAGCTAACAACACGAGCTATCCCAGTGCACTCCCTCAATCACGCACCGCAGCACACAACACATGTCACCCTGTTGCAGAGGAAAATATCCCCTAGGCCCCTTTCAATCTGAGATTCTCCATCAGGTCTCACCTGGAGACGCATGAACAAGAACAGCAACAAAAATGAACAAATAGCCAAGAAGTTACCTTAGAAGGAAAAGGATGCAGTAATCACTCCATTTGCGAGGAAGGAGGGGCACAGGTGGGTCAAGTAGGCCAGGCAAAGTCTGCCACGTCTCCTCCCCCCGGGGTAGGGTCGCGTGCCGAGAGTTACTGATAGAGTTGCCATGTTGGAATTTTACCACCATTCCTCTCAATGCTACTGAAATACACAAGGTTCCTTAGCAAGTGTCCTAACCATCTAAGAAAACCCCTGAGTATGACTGTGGGATGCTTCCCCAGCTCTGCTGAGTAGGGTGTACAGAAGATTTTCTTCTCTTGCTAACTAAAGTGAAGTGTTAGTCGCTCAGTTGTGTCTGACTCTTTGCGACCCCATGGACAGTAGTCCACCAGGCTCCTCTGTCCGTGGGATTCCCCAAACAAGAACACTGGAGTGAGTTGCCATTCCCTCTTCCAGGAGATCTTCCTGACCCAGGGATCGAACTGTGGCCTCCTGCATTGTAGGCAGGTTCTTTACCATCTGAGCCACCAGGGAAGCCTTCTCTTGCTAAGTTATGACTGATTCACAAGCCTGAAGACTCATGTATCATGTGTGGCGCCCTTTATCTAAACATGCAACCATATATGTCTGGGCTAAAACTCATGCTCATTTCCAGACAGTGATTAACGAATTTTTGCTTTTTGTTTTAACATGTTTATGTCTCAACGGTAGGCATGGTAATTCCTCAGTGTGTCTCCTTTTTCGTTCTGTATGAAGACTGAGGTACAGCCTTCTCCCTAACCCACAGAGATGACTGGCAAAATGGAGGAGGTGACCCAGGGCAGGGGGTGAAAGACTGCAGGCTTTCCTCAGGGCTGGAGCAAATCCAAATTCCAGAATCGGGACCATCCACTGGAGAGACTGACATATACAGGCAAGTACCGGGTCGGGCCAGATGAACTCACTTCATTTCCTCTTCTGCTTTATCCACCTTCATTTTACTCTCTTCGCTTGCTCCAGTAAGCAACCGCGAGAAGGTCCATACATCAGGCTTAATCGCGAATCAGAACCTAAAGACTAAAGAAACGCAGGGGTTCAGTCCCATGGAAGTGTGAGCTGCACTTACCCTGGTGGATCACGTGGGCAGAGACACAGTAGCATGTGGGTATCCTGGAAGGAGCTTTTGTTTAGTTACTTTTGGCAGTGCTGGGTCATTGCTGTGGGAGGACTACCGTCTGGCTGTGGGGCTCAGACTTCTCACTGCAGTGACTTCTCTTGACTCGGCGGCTGGGCCCCAGGGTGCGAGAGCTCAGTAAGTCACTGCATACAGGCTTGGTTGCCCCACTGCACGTGGAATCTTCTCAGACCAGGGGTCAAACCTGTGTCCCCTGTTTTAACAGGCGGATTCTAAACCACGGGACCACCAGAAAAGTCCCCGGGAAGGAACACTTCATTTAGCTCTTCCCCCTGGTGGCTCAGACAGTAAAGCATCTGGTGCAACATGGGAGACCTGGGTTTGATCCCTGGGTCGGGAAAACCCCTGGAGAAGGAAGTGGCCACCCACTCCAGTACTCTTCCCTGGAAAATTCCATGGATGGAGGAGACTGGTAGGCTACAGTCCATGGGGTCGCAAAGAGTTGGAGACATGACTGAGCGACTTCACTTTCACTTTCTTTCCATTTCTGAAGCTCAATAGACATGGACATGAGAAGAAAGATGGATCAACACAAGACATTTCATCCATTCACCTGAAATGAGATCCAAAGTCTGTGCTTTTCCAATTAGGCTCAGGTGATCAGGGCTGCTGCTGCTGGAACCTGGGGAAAAGATGTTTTCCCTTTAATAACCCTCCTCTTTCCCACACCCTCCTCCATTATTCACTAAGTACCCTGGTCCCTCCAGACCATCCAGGAGTCTCAGGTTCCCTGGAGGAATAAATTCTCTTACAGCCAATCATTCTCCCACTTTAACAATCAGAGTGAGAGCTGCTTGAGCATCTTGCGCTAAAATCACGCCATGGTGCCTGATGACTGCTTTTGTGAAATCAGCTCTCACAGTATTGCCTCCTCCTCTGCCCAGTAACACCCCAACTTCTGCTGTTTTCCGTTTTCAACTTTAAAGACGACATTTCCACCCTTCCTGGCTTTGTGAGTCTTTCTACCATCTGGGACCAAAAACAGTAACGCTGACATAACGTTAATGCTAAATACTGTTCAACTCTTGCAATGTTTACATTTTAAAGAGGGCCACAGAGAGAGGCAGGAGCCAGGCCCCACTAGTGTAATTTAAGACTCTTACGACTCGTGCTCAAGGGGAGACTAGCTGTTCTGGGTCAGGGGCTTTTGTGGGGCTTCACTTGTGGCTCAGACACTAAACAATCTGCCTGCAACGCAGAGGACCTGGGTTCGATCCCTGGGTCAGATTCCCTGGAGAAGGGAATGGCAACCCACTCCAGAAATCTTGCCTGGAGAATCCCATGGACAGGGGAGCCTGGTGGGCCCCAGTCCATGGGGTAGCAAAGAGTCGGACATGACTTACCGACTAACACTTTATTAAGACCGATTTGTTCAGACTTTATTTTTTGGGGCTCCAAAATCACTGCACATGGTGATTGCGGACATGAAATTAAAAGACACTTACTCCTTGGAAGGAAAGTTATGACCAACCTAGATAGCAAATTAAAAAGCAGAGACATTAGTTTGCCAACCAAGGTTCCCCTGGTCAAGGTTATGGTTTTTCCAGTGGTCATGTATGGATGTGAGAGTTGGACTGTGAAGAAAGCTGAGCACCGAAAAATTGATGCTTCTGAATTGGTGGTGTTGGAGAAGACTCTTGAGAGTCCCTTGGACTGCAAGGAGATCCAACCAGTTCATCCTAAAGGAAATCAGTCCTGAGTGTTCACTGGAAGGACTGATGCTGAAGCTGAAACTCCAATACTTTGGCTACCTCATGCAAAGAGTTGACTCGTTGGAAAAGACCCTAATGCTGGGAAAAATTGAGGGCAGGAGGAGAAGGGGATGAGAGAGGGTGAGATGGTTGGATGGCATCACCGACTCGATGGGCATGAGTTTGAGTAAACTCCGGGAGTTTGTGATGGACAGGGAGGCCTGGCATGCTGCAATTCATGGGGTCGCAAAGAGTCAGACACGACTGAGTGATTGAACTGAACTGATATTTATCCATCCATCCATTCATTCAAAAACAATACTACTGAGCAACAAATATCAGCTTGGCGCTGTTTTCAGGACAAAACAGTTGAAAATGTCCTTATGGAGCTTATCTTCTAGTGAAAATATTATTTTGTTAATAAAAATGGAAAGTACAGTTTGTTATACAGTGATACGTGCCCTGGGGGTGGGGTGAGGGAGGAGGAACTAGGTTATGTGTCTGCGTGCTCAGTTGCTCAGTCGTGTCTGACCCTCTGTGACCCCATGGACTGTAACCCACCAGGCTCCTCTGTCCAGGGGATTCTCCAGGCAAGAATACTGGAGTGGGTCGCCATTTCCTACTCCAGGGCATCTTCATGACCCAGGGGTTGAACCCGGGTCTCCTACATTGGCAGGCAGGTTCTTTACTACTGAGCCACCTGGGAAGTGAGCCCACGGTGTATGAGGGTGTGACATTTTAAATGGACCCATCAGGTGGGGCATCACTAAGAAGTTAACCTGTGGACAAATGCTTGGAGGAGGTGAGAGCATGGAAGAAAAAGTCTGACCCTATTTTTGACGTGGGGCCGCTGACAGCTGGCAAGCCCACCACTGCCCATATGTGGGCAAAGCGTTGGCGCCCTGGGAAACCCAGCCACACAGCCCCGATCCTGCTGGAAGGGGCTGTACAAGCAGGCAGTCACACAGTCACCCTTGCGTTAATGCTCTGCCGGGCACATCTTGAGATTCTTAATCATTCTTGAACCCGAGGCCCTAAATTTTCATTTGCACTTCTCCCTGCAAATGATGTTGGTAGTCCTTTCTCCCCCATCTGAATCAGAGCTTGAAGGAGTTCTAATATTAGATTCAAACTTGGCCTTTTCTTATCAAAAGTGTCACTTTTTAACTTTTTTGAGATCCTTGTAATGTTAACTTTTGAGATACATTTTGAGAAAACTGTAGATTCACATGCAGTTATAAGAAAATCTTCAAAAAGATACCAGACATGCTTTATTTGGTGTTATTTCCTAACTGGTAACATCTTGCATTAAAAGTATCTTTTTTTTTTTCCAGTGTAAGGATTGAGCATCTTTTCTGTAACAGCTTGTTGGTTATAATGATATTGTTAAATATTTAGTAAAGTGAGCCTGTTTTTCCTCTTCCTACTGTCTATAATATTAGGAGTTAGTTGCAAGAAAACTTTGAAAAGTGGTCTGCAGTCCTCCACTTCTCTCACCATTTCTCAGATTTCTGTCCCTCTATTCTCAGTAACTGCTTTTATTGATTCACATGGTTAAATCCAGTGGGCGCTTGTTTCTCTGTTTAACTGGCCTCTCAGCAGCATCGATGGAGCAGGAAATGGTAATCCCTTCCAGTATTTTGCCTGGAAAATTCCAAGGACTGAGGAGCCTGGTGTGCTGCAGTCCATGGGGTCCAAAGAGTTGGACACGACTGATGGACTGCTCATATAGCAGCATATATGGACTTGATTTCTGTCTTTTCCTGGACCTGGCTTCCAGGACGCTGAGCCATCCGGGTTTCCTCCAACCTCATCAGGCATTCCTGAGTCCATTGCTGGTTCCACCTCCCCTACCTCTGAATTCTGGGCTCTGGGGCTCACTCCTTGCACTTTAGCTTTTCCATCCATCCCTGCAAACCTGTTCTTAGCCTGTCTAGCCACGTATGAACTGAAGACTCCCAAAACTCTTTTTTTGGATTTCAGACTTGACATCCCCACTGCCTGCCCAAGAATACTTTGTATCATCACTTTGCACCAAGATTAAAAGCAATACAATATTAGAAAGAGGATATAGATTATTTTAAGGAGTGATTGCTTGACTCGTTTGCTAATTGTTGCCCAAGAATTGGTGACATCTCTCTGCTTTTGTTTCTAGGTTACATTTTATTTTATCCTTCTTTGAAAAAATTCAGGAAAAATTTGAGATGCATATTTCTTTTACTTGACATGAACTATGTATTTTAACATTGGATTTTCTGTGTTTTTACATTATTTACAGTCATCTGTAGCCTTTAACATTTGAATTAACATTTATTTTGAAATACCTAGCAAGTCTATTCAATGTATAAAACGTTGTAAAAGTTTTTTTTTTCTTTTTTTTCTTCTCAGGCTTATTCCTTTAAACTGAAGGCAGGTGGAAACTGTTCTTTTATATATATGTATGTGTATATATATATGTGTGTATATATATATATGAAAGCCGATTTCAGTGTCAATACTCCAACCTGACCCTCTAAGCTGATGGTGTTGATTAGTGGAAAAGCATTATTCTAAAAATACTAATTAAAAATCAACCAAACTGTGCTCCTGTGAAAGTGCCGCTCAGACCCCATGTAGCTCTGCCCAGCATCACTGCTTATGTGGGGCAGCCAGCTAACGAGAACGTCTAATCAATCAGGAGAAAGATTTTTCCAGTAAATGAGGAACAGATACAATTGAAGTAGGTTAAGCCAGTTGAAAGTGCTTTCTGTGAAAGCAAAAAACTGTTAAATACTGGCACTTTCATCTGGTTGAACTTCACGCGTGCGGGCACCTCAGTAGGAAGAGTGATGAAACTGCTAACTAGCAGAGCAACTGAGAAAGAGATGATTCAGAACAAATGAAAGAAAACGAACCAGCAATGGAGACACAGACATAGAGAACAGGCTTATGGACGGGGCGAGGGGTGGGCAGGGGGAGGCGAATGGAGAGAGCAGCATGGAAGCCTATACATGACCCTGAAACAGGGAGCCAGTGGAAACTGACTCAAGGACCTCGCGCTGGGCTCTGTAACAGCCTAGAGGGGCGCGGAGGGGTGGGACGGGCTACAGGAGGGAGGGGACGCAGTGCACCTGTGACTGATTCACGTCGATGTGTGCAGAGATCACACCAGTACTGTAAAGCAATCATCCTTCAGTTAAAAATAAATCTAAAAAAAAAAACTAGTGAAAAAGAAAAAAGAAATGTGAAACCAGAGTCTTCAGTAACGAGGAGCAACTCAGGGAGCCCCGACTGAGTGGGGCCCGTCCAAGGCCAGAGCCCACGTGATCCCCAAGGATGGTCCTTGCAGGAGGCCGTGACCAGGAAGGGCCAGCCCTGGTCAGAGGAACACGGAGCCGGCCCCCCTGTGAGCGCCTCTCCAGACACGTGCAGCGCGGGAAATGGGAGTGAAATCTCTAGAGGCACGGAAACCCCACTGATCGCGACTACATAATCATAATGATAGCTTTTACTGTCCTTTCCACTGACAATGAACATAACCCATGTTCGCTGTGAAAACTTGAGAAAATGGAGAAATTCATGATGGGGAAAGCCACAATCACTCATGTGTCTACCTACTTCTAGGTGTCACCAATACTTGTACAAATACAAAATTAGGACTATATATTTTACATATTGCTTTACAACCTGTGTATTTCTCTATGTCATCACATAATTAGGTTGTAAATAATTTTCATAAGAATGTCATAAGCTTTTCTGCATGAGCTGAAATAGGCTTTGAGAAGAAAGTGAGATTCAAAGCCATGTAATGGATGAAAAACATGCATTTGATTATACTTCCCTTGTGATCTATTTGTTTCTTTTTATTGTGTATACTAGTGCCACAGTAGCAATCTCTGTCCCCAACTTTTTTGGCCTTCTGCTTCTTTTATTTTTTTCACTATGCTTTAATTTATTAATAGAAGGATAATTGCTTTACAGAATTTGGTTGCTTTCCATCAGACCTCAACATGAATCAGTTATCAGTTCAGTTCAGTTCAGTTTAGTCACTCAGTCATGTCCGACTCTTTGCGACACCATGAATTGAAGCACACCAGGCCTCCCTGTCCATCACCAACTCCTGGAGTTTACTCAAACTCACGTCCATTGAGTTGGTGATGCCAATCAGCCATAGGTATACATATATCCCCTCCCTTTTGACCCTCCCTCACATCCACCTTCCCATCCCACCCCTCCAGGTTGATCCAGAGCCCCTGTTTGAATTTCCTGAGCCACACAGCAAATTCCCATTGTCTATCTACATTACATATGGTAATATAAGCAACTTTTGTCCCTAACTTTGATAAACCTCTTATTATTTCTTTAAATATTTGGAGGAAACTGGAGTGTTCATTTTAAAAACTCTAGCTAAATATTTCCCTTCATAACATTTATATACATTTAGTCATTAGTCAGAAAATAAGAGGGTAAAACACATATTTGATAATCTATGTCAATTTGGTAGATGAAAATGATACCTCATTGTTGTTTGATTTATCAGCAAAATTAATATATATGTTTAATATCTATTGGGTTGGCCCAAACATTCATTTGTGTTTTTCCATAACATCTCATGGAAAAACCCGAATGAACATTTTCAGTTCAGTTCAGTCACTCAGTCGTGTCTGATTCTTTGCGACCCCATGGACTGCAGCATGCCAGGCTTCCCTGTCCATCACCAACTCTGGGAGCTTGTTCAAACTCATGACCATCGAGTCGGTGATGCCATCCAACCATCTCATCCTCTGTCGTCCTCTTCTCCTCCTGCTTTCACTCTTTCCCAGCATCAGGGTCTTTGCCAAAGAGTCAGTTTTTTGCATCATGTGGCCAAAGTATTGGAGTTTCAGCTTCAACATCAGTCCTTCCAATGAATGTTCAGGACTGATTTCCTTTAGGATGGACTGGTTGGATCTCCTTGCAGTCTAAGTGACTCTCAAGAGTCTTCTCCAACACCTCAGTTCAAAAGCATCAATTCTTTGGCTCTCGGCTTTCTTTATGGTCCAACTCTCACATCCATACATGACTACTGGAAAAACCATAGCTTTGACTAGACGGAACTTTGTTGGCAAAGTAATGTCTCTGCTTTTTAAAATGCTGTCTAGGTTGGTCATAGAATTTTGGCCAACCCACTATTTTCTTGCTCCTTTTCTGAATTATCCTTCACTCATATTTTATTTGGGATTTTCTTTTTTAAGCACTCTATATATTTAACATCATCTAGTTAGATGGTTCAAATCTTGGCAGTGTAAAATCCTCTTTGCTTTAGGGACCCAATCAAATACAGGAGCTTAGTTGCCCCCAAGCTGATTGCCAGGAATCAGCTCACTGCAAAGCATTCACTCGCTATTGCTTCTGGGACACCCCAGTGGGAATCCACCACATGCTAATAAGCCCGTGATAGACTAATTGCTAGCGACTTGCCATCCCCTCCTACTCTCTGACCGCCTCTGTCCGCCTTGAGATGGCTGCCACATGTCTACGTGTACCATCGAAATGCCATATCAGAAAGCCATACAGCTGCCATCAGTAATCAGGAATACTCTTAGGAGTAAAGAGAAAACCTGTGCTCCCTAGGGTGAGAAAACAGTAGTGCCAACCCCTGTGGATGGCAGTCCTTGGGATGCAAGAGCTGGCCAGCCTTCGGTGAGGGGATGAGGAGCCTGGGAAGGAGAGCTAGAGCCACTGTCCACATCCAGGAGCATCTGGGATCCTGCTCAGAGAGCCAGCTGTGCCCTGATACACAAACGCACTGAGCCTTTGTCTGTGATACATGTTGCAGATATTTTCCTTTGTCTTGTTGTTTTCCAGTCACTAAGTTGTCTCCAACTCTTTGCAACCCCATGACTGCAGCAAGCCAGGCTTCCCTGTCCTTCATCGTCTCCTGGAGTTTGTTCAGATTCATGTCCACTAAGTCGGTGATGCCATGCAACCATCTCATCCTCTGTCACCTCCTCTCCCCCTGCCCTCAATCTTTCCCAGTATCAGGGTCTTTTCCAATGAGTCAGATCTTCGCATCATGTGGCCAAAGTATTGGAGCTTCACCTTCAGTATCAGTCCTTCCAATGAACATTCAGGGTTGATTTCCTTTAGGATTGACTGGTTGGATCTCCTTGCAGTCCAAGAGACTCTCAAGAGCCTTTTCCAGCACCAGAATTCCAAGGCATCAGTTTTTCAGTGCTCAGCCTTCTTTATGGTCGAAATCTCATATTCATACATGACTACTGGAAAAACCACAGCTTTGGCTATATGGACCTTTGTCAGCAAAGTGATGTCTTTGCATTTTAACACACCGTCTGGGTTTGTCATAGCTTTCCTTTCAAGGAGCAAGGAGCAAACTCAAATTCATGTCTATTGAGTTGATGATGTTATCTAACCATCTCGTCCTCTGCCACTGCCTTCTCCTTTTGCCTTCAATCTTTCCCAGCATCAGGGTCTTTTCCAATGGGTTGGCTCTTTGCATCAGGCTGCCAAAGTATTGGAGCTTTGGCTTCAGCAACAGTCCTTCTAACGAGTGCACTAAGCCTTTGTCTGTGACAAATGTTGCACACATTTTCTCTTAGTTCTGTTTTAACTTATTTTTCTTTATTTTAAATTTCCGTTGCAGTTTATTGGGTTGAAGCACCTAACTTCTGCATGAACTGAAATGAGGAGCTGATTTCTTTTTATGGAGGCATGGTCCACTAGGTATTTGGAAACCCCTCCCACTGCAGAAACCAGGAAAGGCTGTATAAAAATAAATCCAACTGCTTTGAAATGCAGAGTTGTGCTCACAACAAAGTAAGGAAACTCCCAAGGGTTAAAAATAAAGAAAGAATAGAAATTCACCTGGTTGCTTTACAGGAACCGGGCAGGAAGCAGGTGAGGCACACCTATCTTGATGAGCAATAGCCAGGGGGGTTAGATTTCAAGGTCACAGGAAATAAGGCCTTAGGGCATGCAGAAGGATGTGATGACATTTCTTCCCCTTCCTCCCTCCCAAAAGCCCTTGATTGGCTATATCAAGGGAAATTGTAGGAAAGGGAAATGTGAAAGGGAATGTGAAACATTCACTCATCAGCAAAGAGATAATCAGTGATTTCTCATGGGCTCATGGTGAGAAAAACTCTTCTCTTAAAAATAATAACCCTGAGATTTATTTCATGAAGGTTTGGAGTTTGATTTTATTATGCATGAGATCCCCAAAGGAGAAAATTAGCAACAACAGAAACAGCCCCAGTCTGATATCACTCCTGGGATTTCTAAAACTTTCTGCAAGGGACATATTTTAATTCAGGACACTCAGGGTTTTCATCGCTAAAGACCCACTGAGCACAAACTCACAATCTAAATTTTAAAAATCACAAAAGAACAATCTATAATACCGTGTGCACAAGTCAGCAGAAAATATAGACTCAGAACCTAGAAAAATAGGATACTGGGGACAAAATTAGCATACTTGGGATGACTAATGCCACAAGAGAAAGCAGAAAGTAAGCTCAATATTGTTACAAAAAGACCATGTACATTCTAATAATGAAAACCATGTCTGTTGGAAATAAAAGCTTCAGGGGCAAGTTAAAATAAGGAGTTAAGCCAGATGTATCCAAAATGAGAACTTCGAGTAGTTACTAAAGACAGGTTCACTTGATTTAATATCATTTTCCACAGAAGAAGCACCTGTCCCAGCATCACCCAAGGAGGATGCCCCCTGTCTGGGAACAGAAGAAGCTCAAATCACAGTGGAGGATGAGATGACCCTAACACTTCACAGGAGTTTCCTACAATTCCCTCACTGGCAGTATTGCTAATACTCTAGAGGAGAGAGACTTAGAGGTTAAAAAAAAAACCAAATAGTTGTCCTGCAATTATAGCTATAAACTAATTGCAGGTTGTTTTTATAAATATTTATGTAGCACATTAAAAAGATTCCATAGTGCGGCAGAGGCCACTCAAGTTCCACAGTAACAGCTTCCTTTCCTTCTCAAGCAATAAAATCCTTGACTTTTGTCTGGGCACTAAGCCATGCTGAAGAATGAGTTTATTCTTGAGATATAATTCTGAATAATAGGATTGCACAGAAATGATGTGTGAAATCTCCAGGGATGTAGCATCCTCCTTCTGCCTCCTCACGGGTGGTAAGAAATGTTGGGTCCTGAAGACCAGAGAATTAACAAGCCGTGACTCGGGGACCAGGAGAAAGGGGCCTGGTGCATGGTAATCTTGTGGAACAGACACAGCAGGTCAGATTTTATGCGAGAAAGAAGTCGACTTCTAAACTGTCCCACGTTTGGATGAATCCATAGAGCAGAATTCTATTCCTGGAAGTGCAAGGTTGCCTTTGTTAGAACCTAAAATTGATGTCATTGTCTTAGAGGAAAGATACTGCTAGCAGGTGGCAAAGACGCAGGTGGCTGGAAAGCTAGTGAAGCTTGTCCTGCACCGACAAGACATCCAGGGATGCTGTCTGCTGCAGGATCCTGGCGGCAGAACACATGCCATCACTGCCATCACCACCACTCAGGGAAATGATCAGAAAATCCAGGATGATGGTGTGTTCCAGCAGCTGCTTGAGATGAAGAGAGACCAATTAAGACTAGAGCCACCAGACGTTAACCAAAACTGGAAGGACCTCAGCTCTGCCACGCCACATTCTGTCTTGAAGAAGACACTCACTTATTTGCAGACAACTGAGTTGACTAAGGGTTCTCCTGAGACATTGTAAGGCTGATAAATTCAGCCTCTACCCCAAACTGAGACAGTGACCAGAGGCAGCTCAGGGAAGGCTGAAAGGGCAAAAGATCATAGGTTGTTCTCATGCTCCTTAAATAAGGCGTTTCCTGTTAGGTACCACTCAAGGTAAAGAACCTCCCTACCGATGCAGAAGACCTAACAGATATGGGTTCGATCCCTGGGTCGGGAAGATCCCTGGAGGAGGAAATGCCAACCAACTCCAGTATTCTTTCCTGTAGAATCCTGTGGGCAGAGGAGCCTGGAGGGCTAGAGCCCATAGGATTGCAAAGAGTCAAACATGACTGAAGCAACTTAGCATGCAGCACGCATGTCAGACAATGGGAGAGCAGAACAAGGAAATTTCCTTATGTTCTTTAGTCACTTAGCTGTGTCTGACTCTTTGAGACCCTATGGTCTGTAGTCCACAAGGCTCCTCTGTCCATGGGATTCTCCAGGCTGGAATACAGAAGTGGGTTGCCATTTCCTCCTCCAGGGGATCTTCCTGACCCAGGGATCAAACCTGTGTCTCCTGCATTAGCAGGCAGATTCTTAACCAACTGTGCCATCTTGGAAGCTTCTTTCTTTAAGACACCCTCAAAGTAGTCACCGTTTATTTGAAAAGAATTTTGGCAGAGCACAGAGGTAAGGAAATAAAAATGCTGAATTTTAAGGTTGAAAAGGATATTGTCAAGGCAGCCACAAAAGGAGCCTACGTCCGTAAGTGATCGGCGACCCACTGTCAACCTGCTGGGGGCTGGGCTCACCCCAGCTGGACGGCACAGGCTAAGAGATCAGCAAGGCTCTCCCAGGAGACAAAGCCACGGAAGAAACGGATCAGGATCTCCTTCCAGAGGCCTCTGCCCGGTATGGCCAGAAAAAGGGACCAAGACGCTGACTCCGCTACCTGGCCAGGGACTCTTCAGAGGGATTTGCTTACTAGTCACAAACAGCTTTCCTCCCTTATGGCAGAAAGTGAACAGAAACTAAAGAGTCTCAATGAAGGTGAAAGACGAGAGTGAAAAAGCTGGCTTAAAACTCAACATTCAAAAATCTAAAATAATGGTATCCGGTTCCATCATTTCATGGCAAATAGATGCAGAAACAGTGGAAACAGTGACAGATTTTATTTTCTTGGGCTCCAAAATCACTGCAGATGGTGACTGCAGCCATGAAATGAAAAGATGCTTGCTCCTTGGAAGAAAAACTATGACAAACCTGGACAGCATATTAAAAAGTAGACACATTACTTTACTGACAAAGGTCCACATAATCAAAGCTATGCTTTTTCCAGTAGTCAAGTACGGATGTGAGAATTGGAACATACGAAGGCTGAGTGCCAAAGAATTGATGCTTTTGAACTGTGGTGTTGGCGATTCTTGAGAGTCCTTTGGAGTGCAAAAATATCAAACCAGTCATTCCTAAAGGAAATCAATGCTGAATACTCACTGGAAGAACTGATGCTGAAGCTCCAATATTTTGGCCTCCTGATGTGAAGAGCCGACTCACTGGAAAAGACCCTGATGCTGGGAAAGACTGAAGACAGGAGGAGAAGGGGATGACAGAGGATGAGATGGTTGCATGGCATCACCGCCTCCATGGACATGAGCTTGAGCAAGCTCCGGGAGACAGTGAAGGACAGGGAAGCCTGGTGTGCTTCAGTCCATGGGGTCAAGAAGAGGCAGACACAGCTGAGCAACTGAACAGCAACAACAAAGAACCAGTAGCTGCTGCTTGACTTCCATTGAGAGATTTGTTCCCTCACTGAAGTTTTCTGTTTCTACTTTACCATTGCATACTGAATACAATGGATGGGCAGAAATTCATCTTTTTATTTATACTTGCTAGACTGAGGGGCCCACACCTGGACCTGGTGGAGGCAGCACATGTTTGGAGGCGAAAGTGAAATGAACGTGAAAGTTGCTCAGTCATGTCAAACTCTTTGAACCCCATGGACAATACAGTCCATGGAATTCTCCCGGCAAGAATACTGGAGTGAGTAGCCTTTCCCCCAACCCAGGGATCGAACCTAGGTCTCCCACATTGCAGGCAGATTCCTTAGCAACTGAGCCACAAGGGAAGCCCAAGAATATTTGGAGGTGAACACAGTGACAATATGGGATCACCCACCTGGGGTAGGGGTTGGGTATGTCCTCCATGAGAAGATTGCGTGTGTGTGCTAAATCGCTTCAGTCGTGTTTGACTATTCCCCATCCCATGGACTGTAGCCCGCCAGGCTCCTCTGTTCATGGAGGTTCTCCAGGCAAGAATACTGGAGTGGGTTGCCTTGCCCTCCTCCAGGGGATCTTCCCAACACAGGGATCAAACCCACGTCTTTTGCATCTCCTACACTGGCAGGTGGGTTTTTGTACCACTAGCTCCGCCTGGGAAGCCCGAGAAGTTGATTAGACATAGATGTTTGGATGGCCAGAAAGGCCAAGCAAGGCGAAACTAAGGCAAAAAGCAATAGCCGTTGTTTCATCAACAGTGTATAATTCCATATACTGTATTTAACTTGGCACATGGATCCCCAGAATCAAGATCTGACCTTGTTAGGAAGTTCCAGCCGAGGTCATGTGTATGTGGGCTCCAGAGCACGTCCCTATGGGAAAGAGCATACTTTCCCTTTCCCTTCCCCTCCTCTCTTTCATGGCTGCGTTTTTGGGGTGATGGTTAACAATGCCGGTTCATGAAGACATAAGAAGCCCACCAGGGGTGGCCCTGGAGAGGAGCCAGGCCCCAAGAGGAAAGCACCGTCTCATCATTGCCCTGATTTTTCCTTTGCTTCCAGTGCTTAAGCCCCTGTTATTTTGGGTCTCTGTCATCTGAAGCTCAATGAAATCCTTATTGCCACACATGGCTAGGTTAAGTCTTTCTTGAATAATTTTTTCCTGGTGTTTGTACAATCTGTTGTTAAGAGATCCAAGTAAAACTATGAAATATCTGAAAATAGAGGACTGAGTTCAAGTGGGTAGCCAAACAATTATTATGGACATGTGTGCACCTGTGCATATACACGGCCATTGGAAGGTGAAGCCGCGAGGGGCGAACTACAGCCGCTTTCCTGTAAGGAATTAATGGGAAGAGTGGAGCACAGGGGCGGGGTGGAGGGGACTGGTTTATGGGCCAGGAGGCTGAGCATCAGATGTCGCTGTGTCCCCAGCTGGCTCTGTGAATCCGAGAGGGACACATAATCACTCCAGCCCTCAGCGTCTTCGTCTGTGGGATGAAGTTCAAGATCAACGATCTTGAAAATCCCTTTTGGCTCTCAAATCTTATCTTGACATTAACAAAGTCATATTAATTTTGCAGTTGCCTAATCTGCAATTATACATTCTTGCCTTCAACTCCATCTGTTTGCCGACCTCGGGAATGGCAGCCATTAAATGGGGAACAAAAATGCTTAGAAGTGAAGTTTGCCGCTTTTGTTATGAAATAAAATGAAAGTGCTGAGAGTGTTCTGTCAGTTCAAATTAACATTTGGATGCAGGAGGACCGTGATGCTTGTGTGCCAAAGACTGGGAGCAATCTCTTCACTCTGCTGCTGTGTTCAGTTGCTTTCCCCTCCCCCCCCCCCCCACCCCGCAAGAATTGCTGGGGGGTGGAGAGGGAGAAAGAAAAGTCATGCTTTGAAACCAAAGAAGATGCTTTTTCCTTTTAATTAAAATATTGGCGTGACCAAAAAGTTTGTTCGGGTTGGTGCTTAAGCTGTTAGGAAAAATTGGAACGAACACACTC
This sequence comes from Muntiacus reevesi, assembly GCF_963930625.1. Classification (NCBI taxonomy): domain Eukaryota; kingdom Metazoa; phylum Chordata; class Mammalia; order Artiodactyla; family Cervidae; genus Muntiacus; species Muntiacus reevesi. The sequence goes on along the minus strand of NC_089262.1, from coordinate 7,961,535 downwards.
CTTTGTGGCCAACACACTACTTCAGAGAACATCTAGATTTCCCGCCTGTTTTTCTAGATAAAGGGAACCAGGAGGCCCTGATGCCCTCAAGGTTTGGCCAGGGCACTGAGATTTGTAAGTGGCTTGCTCTTTGTCATACTAATCTGGCTACTTACCCCGAGGGGGAGTCCCCTGGGCAGGTATGTTGTGCTCGAGTTATTTCTAGACAGGTCCAGTCAGCCTCGTCCCAGTCTTGGAGCTATAAGATCTGTTGCTGCCTAGATTGCTAATGCCTTTTGTGAAATAAGTAACCTACAACTCTTTGGTCTCCAATCTCTAAGGAATACCTTGACAGGCAAGGGCTTCTTATGGAGAATCACAACTCAGAGCAAGCTACATCTTTTGTGACTTGGACAAAACTTAGGACTTGTCTTAAAATGCAGATTTTCCTTAAATTTGCAAAGTGGGCAAAATGAGCTCCTATACCATACACATGATTTCCCCACACTAGGCCATGTTACACTCTGAATTTGAGCAAATCCTTAGTATTTTTGTCACATTCAAAAATTGTTGGCAATAATCTAACGCAGCACTAGACTCATTCATTTTGCTTTCATTCTACAAGAAAATAGTTTTGAACTTCTTGTAACATAAGCCACTATGCTGGGCACTGTGAATACCAAGAAGATAAAATCTGGTTCAGGTTTGAAGAGCTGATGTTCCTGAAAACAAAATTCCTGAGAATAAAGACTGCCAGGGGAAGGAGCTGATAGGGGTTTAGTCATAAGAATGGTAAGATTTTACAGCAAATCTGATTTACCCACAGAAGATAAGATGTAGGCTGTGTGATGCTAAGATTTCTGTAGGCTATCATTCTCAAGGGGTGGTACCCAGACCCACAGGATCAGTATCACCTGGAGGCAGGTTAAAGATGCCACCTTGGACCTGACCCAGGACCTACTGAGTAAGACACTTGGGAGGGTGTTGAGTAGTTTGAGTAGTTTGATTTTTAACAAATTCTCCCAATGATTCTGAGGCATGTTCAAACTTGAGCGCCACTGAGATCAACCACCTGGGAGCCAAAGATGCATCTCCATCTGCTTTTGTAGATGATGTGCTGTTATTCAGTTGCTAAATTGTGTTCCACTCTCTGCAACCTGAAGAACTGCGGCACACCAGGCTTCCTTGTCCTTCTCTACCTCCTGGAGTTTGCTCAAACTCAATGTCCACTGAGTTGGTGATGCCATCCAACCATCTCATCTTTTATTTCCCCCTTCTCCTCTTGCCCTCCAATTTCCCAGCATCAGGGTCCTTTCCAACAAGTCGACTCTTCGCATCAGGTGGCTGAAGGTATCGGAGCTTCAGCTTCAGCATCAGTCCTTCCAATGAATATTCAGGGTTGACTTTCTTTAGGACTGCCTGATTTGATCTCCTTGCTGTTCAAGGGACTCTCAAGAGTCTTCTCCAGCACCACAGTTTGAAAGCATCAATTCTTTGGTGCTCAGCCTTCTTTATGGTCCACTTCTCACGTCAGTACATGACTACTGAAAAAACCATAGCTTTGACTATATGGACCTTCTTTGGCAAAGAGAAGTCTCTGCTTTTCAATAAGTGTTACTGGAACGCAATTCATTTATCTATTGTCTAGAGTTACAACAGAGACCCCATGGCTCACAAAGCCTAAATATTTACTACTGGGCCTTTACAGGAAAAACTCACAAACCTCTGGTCTGGTACCTAGCAGAACTGGGGAGAGGAGCCGGCCTCTGAGGACAGCCATCTGAACCCCATAAAATCACCTCTCTGTGGCTCAGTGTTCTCATCCATAAAGTGGTTGTAATAACAGTTGTAATAATAGTTTCTAACAATAAGTGTTTTTGTGAGGGCTCAACAGGTCAGTGTGCTTCTCTCGGGGCTCAGGGATTAAGAACCTGCTTGCCGATGCAGGAAACAAGAGTTTCATCCCTGGGTTGGGAAGATCCCCTGGAGAAGGAAATGGCAACTCACTCCAGTATTCTTGCCTGGGAAATCCTATGAACAGAGGAACCTGGCAGACTATACCAGGTAGAAAACAGTCATACGTGACTTAGCAGCTAAACAACAAAAACAACAGATTAATCATTTAAACCTTTTAGGCCAGAGTGTGGTAAGTAGGAAAAACTCTACACATGTCAGCTATTGATACATGAAAGATGCGTTGCATTAATAATACACTTGCCTGGAGACTTCTTGAGCCTCCGATGTCTGTGACTTCACCTGTGCAGACAGCATGGATGGGTGAATCGCGTGCCGTGCACGAGGCTGTGGGGCACAGAAGAGAAGGCCATCCTGCCTACTCAGAGAGGGGAGCAGCATGAGCTTGATGGAGGCTGGCAGGGGTGGTATCATTTTTCCGGGAGCAAGGTACCTGCAGGCCATTTCCTCACCCACCCTAGAGCCTGACATGTCTCCCTGTGGTGAGCAGGCATGATATCATCTCCTGGGGGGCAGGGAAAGGTGAAATGAATATTATTGCAGCTCCTGTGCTTATGTGATTAAAGAATCATGTCTGTGCTGGTTGAGCTGAGAAGTTAGGCTAGAGGGAGGGTAAACAAGGGTCAGAGAGATCTTGGTGCTACTCAGCGGGGAATCCTGTCTCATTTCATGTCTCTAAGAAGTTGCTTTCACTCATGCACAAAACTGCAAAATCTGATCCTTGTGGAAGAGAAAAGTATGTATATGTCTGTGTGTGAGAGACAGACAGAGACAGAAAGAGATAAGACAGAGGCTCCCATAATATAAGCAGTCTCTAAAGTAATAATCTTGCAGGATATATTATTGACGAGCCAAAATATTTTATAGTTGGTATTTTAATGACTCTTTTGGGCAAGACGAGCAAATATTAAGAATCTGTTCTGATTACATAAGATTTTAAACAGAAAAACATGTTCTTGACGCAGTTTAGGATGGAAGGAGTTGCTATACAGGCTGCTCAGTGCGAGAATTCTAGAAGCTTAGGAATGGATAGAAAAACACTCCCAATAGGGGCACTCCAGCCTTTGTTCTACTGGAACATTTCTTCCTTGGGACAATCAGAACCACTCATGCTTTAGAGATAGGTGAGCTTTTGTACTGACAATAAACCAAGTCAGTACAGATTGTGTTTCAGACTCACCCGGGGAGATTTTTTAAAAATCACAGGTCTGGACTCAGCCCCTAGAGACTTATTCACTGGGTTGATGGTCAGCCTGGGCTTGTGCTTGTTTACAGATTTCCCGGTTATTTCTCATTAGTCACACGGGTTAAGGGTGGTGATGACCAGTTCTTTCTAGAAGAGGTACTGGAGATTAGCATCAAATTCCATTGTATACGGCTATTCAGGTTTACTCTGTTGAAACTTGCTTAAGAAGTTTAGTGGAAAAAGGATGGCGTTTGGGGGCCAGCCATTCTGGGTTCCTCTGGCTATTAGTCTGTGAGTGTCTTCTTAGACACTCGCTGAACCACATTTTCAAACCCTGTAAAATGAAGAAGATGCTGCCCTTTCCTCACGGCTGTTGTCTGCCGACCTGCCTGTGTGACCCTGCCTCCTTCCCTGAAGACTCCTCTGGGGGATTCAGCATCTACACTGATCACACATCTAAGATGCTGACCTTCTGTTCCATGACCCATCTGTCCCCACCCCCCCCACCTTCAACAACCACTAATTTTTCCACCTGGGCTCCCCATTGCCATGGGAACACCATGATGCAATGCATGTCCTCATCCTACCTTTCCCCCACAACAATTTCTGCTTCCCTTTCAAGGGGACCCCTTGCAATGATTCCTTGACTGTATCTTGTCCTCCAGTGCACGGATACTGTGATTTCTGTCCGCACGTCCTCCTTAGTCGGTTTCCATTGCAGTACCACGCTTAAAGCCACATCCTTGTAAACATCTTCAGTTTTCATGCTTTTCCCTTTTTCTATTGCTTGGGGAAACTGTTTCCTGGTTGGATCTAATCATCAGCTTTCCTCATACCAGTGCCTGAGCTGCTGAACTTTGCAGGAGAAAATCCCACTGGCCTGGGGATGGGGTTCGCGTTAGGATGACGACCACCAGCTTCGGTTGTCTTTCAAGGCAGCATGGAGATCCCAGCAAGTTTGTCTTCCTGATTTTCAAGATGTCGATTTCACAGCTTCTCTTTTCTAAACTTCATACCTTCTTTCTCCCTGCAACCCGAACCTGCCATCATACTTCATTAGGAAAACAAAATTTATCAGAAGGTCAGGCCTGCATCTGTACCAACAAAACTTCCGCTCCTGCTGTGTCCACTCTCCCCCTGCACGTCTCTGCTATGACAACGCGGAGACAAACTCCAGTCTCTCCAAACAAATTCTATTGTCTCTTATCTTTCCAAGACCTTCGTTCCTGCGATTATCTTGTTTCCTCTACTGAATAGGCAATTTCTCTCTGGCCATGAAGGTATTTCAATCAATATATTAACACGCTTCGAATGACCCACTTTAAAAAAATAGCCCTCTGTGCTCATCTCTCTCCAGCTGCTACCAGCCCTTTTGTTCCTCTCCAGGACAAAACTGCTCTAATGAGCTCTCTTTGCCTACTTTCTGCACTTCCTTACTTCCCGTTAACCTTCTTTAATGAATGATGAAATCTTCTGAGCATACAGAAAAAGATAGTAATCTAATGAACACCCACCAAACCAGCTTTATACAATCTTAACCTTTCTCAGTATTTACCTTGTATCTTATTTTCTAAAGGGAAAGCAGATTCACAGATAAACACAGTGTCCTGTGTTTGTCTTTCCACCATCATGAATTTCATCATAAATGTAGTGTTTGGCATTTCTGTTGCTATTACACACACTGCGTATGTATCCACACACTATACAGATATGTGGGGTTTGAATACTTTATGTAACCTGGCAGTATGTGGCATGTTCTCTGCAACTTTGACAACTGGGCTGTACGGAATGTACATTTTCAGCTTTATAAGAGTGGCCAAGATGCTTTCCCAAGTGATTGCACCAATTTACACCTCTAAAGTTCCACTTGTCAATATGTGATAACAGTTGGTATTGCCAGACTTTTTCATTATTGCCAATCTGATCCGTTTTCCATGGTGCCATAAATAAATTTCCATGATCATTAAGGAGGTTATTAGTCTACTCTTAGGTTTATTGGTCAGTGAGCTTCCTGTTTCTTTTTTTTTTCCCTTTATACATCTTTGGAATATCTCTATTCCCCTTTCTTTTTTTTTTTTTTTTTTTTTTTGAGCTTCCTGTTTCATTTGCACGTTTCCTTTGCTGCTTCTTTCTCCATTGGATGGTTGGGAGTTAGAGAATATGTATTTTCTGTCTACCATCTTTTGTCATTTGTAGGAACTGAAAATCCTCCCAGGCTGTGGCTTGTTTTTAAGTTGTATTTTGTTATTTGGAAGTTCCAAACTTTAAGGGTGTTTGCAGTATTGACTTTTTTTTTTTTTTTTTTAAGATTAGTCTTTGTATCTTATTTTGAGAACTGCCTTCCTTATCCAGAGGTCATATAGATAGATACATGTTTTCTAAACGTTTTAATGTTTTGTTCCTCAGTTTAGCTTTAATCTACTTTGAAGTTATTGGTATGAATGTCTTGAGGGAAGTATCTGATTCAGTGTTTATTGCATCAAGTACTCTATTGTCTTTGGAAAAGGCAATGGCACCCCACTTCAGTACTCTCGCCTGGAAAATCCCATGGATGGAGGAGCCTGGTCGGCTGCAGTCCATGGAGTCCTGAAGAGTCGGACACGACTGAGTGATTTCACTTTCACTTTTCACTTTCACACATTGGAGAAGGCAATGGCAGCCCACTCCAGTGTTCTTGCCTGGAGAATCCAGGGACCGGGGAGCCTGGTGGGCTGCCGTCTATGGGGTCGCACAGAGTCGGACACGAGTGAAGCGACTTGGCAGCAGCGGCAGCAGTCAATTGTCTTAAACACACGTGGGCCCCACCTCTGCCCAGGGAGCCCCTTGGTCACACGTCCAGGACGGTGTATGTTGGCTGTTTATGGGCCCTCTGTTCGTTGTTCTTTTTGTCTCTCCCCTGACAACGCATAAATGCCATAATTGTTACAACTTTATGAACAGGATTGGTAGTTTATAATCCCACCTTTTTTGTTCATTTTCTACAGAAATTTTTTAACCACTCCTCCTAAACGTTTGCTCTTGTCTTGCAAGATCCATTGTAAGATCTACCCAAGTTTCATACAGCCAGCCTCATTGGAGCTGCATTGTATTTAAGGATAAATTTGGGGAGCATGGACATTTCAAAACAAATATATCATGTTCAAGATATATACTCAATCAGTCTACTTATAAATGTGATAGAGAATTACTTTATTTAGGACTTTTTTGGGTGCTAAATCGCTTCAGCCGTGTCTGACTCTGCGATCCCAGAGATTGCAGTCCTCCAGGTTCCTCTGTCCACGGGATTCTCCAGACAAGAATACTGGAGTGGGTTGCCATTCCCTTCTCCATAGGACTTCTTTAGGACCTTTAAATTTAGTTTTATAAGTTTTCCACAAAGGTCCAACTTATTGTTTGCTGACATTATTCTTAGGTAACAAATCAATGCTTTTTATTATTGTTATCTTAAAAATCATATTTTCTCATATTTGCTGCTGGCTTATGGGAACACAGTTGATTTGTGTGTTGAGATTCTATCTAGCAACCTTGCAGAACTTTCTTTTCATTCTACTTCTTTATCTGCAGATGTTCCTAAGTGGTTTTACTGGAGACACTTGACAATCTGCAATTTAAAGTTTCTTCCTCCCTTTTCAACAATTGTTCCTGTGTTGAATAGAAGTGTTGATATGTGCACACTTGTCTTGATCTTCTCTTTCAAGTAAATAGTTCTAACTTTTCACAATGAAGTGTCAAGTATTTTGTTAATTTTCTTTGTAGACAGTCTGTTAGGTAAATTCCTTTTCGTTACTAATCTAATAGCTAACAGGTTTTGTGCTTTTTTAAAATAAAAATACATGTTGGATTTTATCAAAGCATATTATGTGGTTACTGAAATTGTTACCCCATCCAAGCTCACTCGACTATCTTCTTTCCTGCCATCCACAGGTGGACAGGATTCTGATAAAAGGCACTTTGGCTTAACAGTTAGGCAGAGGGGCAGGATTCTCTGAGGCAGGCTATTTAGGTATGATTATAGTAACAAAAGCAATGGAAAGCAAATCAAAGAAATAGTTCCAGCATGGAATCAGAATTGGCTTTTCCCTGCAATAAAATGATCATATGGTTTTTCTTTTTTATTTAGTTGCGGAGGTGATTTATATTAGTATATTTTCCAATGATAAAACATTCTCGAATTTTGGGGGTTTTGGGCTACAATTTTCTTGTTCACCAGGATGACTTTCACAGAATGGGGTAAATTGTGCCTGAATATTCAGTAGCGTTCTCTTAGAAAACCATGCAGACCTGTTTGCTCTTCTTGTCCAAGTGTGGACTAATTCAGTTTCTTTAATGGTCGTAATTGTTATTGGATTTTCACTTCTTCTTTAGTTTTCTAAAGCCAAATTTCCCTAGTGAGTTACATATGTTTTCAGAGGTTTGCCTGTTTTGTTAACCTTTCATGATTTTTTTTTTTAAACAGCTTTGGTATTTCCCATTCTTTCCACTGTATCTTTATAGCATATTTCATTAAAATGTGATATTAACTACATTATTTCCCTTACTTTGTTCTTTTTCTGGGCTTTTGAGTTAGACATCTACCTTGTTAATTTCAGTCTTCCTTAGAGTTCTCATCACAAAGCGGTACTTTTTTCTATTTCTTTAATTTTGTATCTGTATGAAATGATGTATGTTCATTAAACTTATTGGGAAAATCTTTTTATGATACAAGTCAAATCATTATGCTGTACACCTTAAACTTATATAGTGCTGCAGGTCAATTACATCTCAATAAAGTTGGTAGAAAAAAGTTTTACTACTTCCTTCTTAATATAAGTACTTAAGGCTAAATTTCCCTGTAAATATAACTTTAACTAAATCACATTTTATATGTTGAATCTTTATACAACATGTTTCTCTGATTTCCATTATTCCTTCTTTGTCACATTATTAAAAATATGGCTTAAAGCCAACAAATGTGAAGTTTTCTAAATTATTTTTTAAATTATTAATTTGTAACCCAGTTATGGTACTAATTATTCAGAATTAATTGAAGCTTGCTTTGTGACCCTAGACTTGATTAATTTCTGTAATTCTTGCATGAGTGTTTGATATATCCATACCATATCAGAATAACCTTGATAACTGCTTTTCTCAGAATATCTAAATCATCCTATTTTTCCCCTTGTGAATTCATCAATTAGTGAGAGAAATGTGCACTATCAATGACTGGGGATTTGTCAATTTTCCTCACAATTCTGATTTTTACTTTTTATATTTTGAAACTCTTTTGTTAGTTGTATATGTATTTCTATTTCCTAATGAACTGAACTTTTTTAAGATGGTGAATATTTTTACCAAAAAAGATTTTAATCTAAAAATTTGTTTCTAATATCAGTATTTGTAAACTAGCTTTATTGGGACTGATGTTTGCCTGGTGTATATTTTTTCCCTTTGTTGCTGTGTGCTTTATGATATAATTAGATTTTACGTATTTACTTAATTCCTTCTAGTTTTTCTCTTGCACAATTTTTTTCTTTCCATTTCCAGTCCTCTACTGGATTGACCAATCTGTCTTTATTTCATCTTTTCTCCTCTCTACTGTTTCAGAAGATTGTGTCTGTGGCTATTCTTTTGCTATTACTATCTTTGATATTTTAACAAGTGTTAACTTCTAAAGTTAAATGTGTCTTCTTTTTTCCTGCAATCGCTCTTCCCACATTTTTTTTATTACTCACTACTCATCCTTCCAAAGTTAGCCCAAAGGCCACCTCCTCAACGATGCCTGTTCTGACTCCCCACCAGACACCATTAAACTTGTCTTTCATAGCACTTAGCAGGGCGTACGCCAACATGCTTGTGAAATCAGTCATCGACCCCTGCCTTCCTTAATTCCTGTAAGGGCTGTAATGCCTGAAAGGGTAGGCTTTGGCTGTGCCGCTCTCTATTCTCCTCTTAAGGCGCAGCCCAGTGCCAGAACGTGCCAGGCAACGAACGACGTTGAAGGCAGGAAGGCAATGGTGGGAGGAGAGAGGAAGAGGGCACGGGTGGTGATGCTGAGAGATGAACCTGCAAGGACGCTGACCCTGGGAGAGTCTCACACTTTTGCCAGTTAGGAATCACATCCTCCTGCAAAAACCAGAACAGAGACAATGATGGACCAAAAGGGAGGTTCATTTCGTTTTCATGTTATGAAGTCTGGAGGCAGAAATCCTGGCTTAATAAGGGGGCTCCATAAAGTCAAGAGGGACTCAGACATTTTTTTCTCCCCCAGCTCTATTATCCTTGCCGGCTGTATGCTAAGTTGCTTCAGTCATTTTTTATTCTTTGTGACCCTATGGACTACATCCTGCCAGGCTCCTCTGTCCATGGGATTCTCCAGGCAAGAGTACTGGAGTGGGCTGCCATTCCCTTCTCCAGGGGGTCTTCCTGACCCAGGGATCAAACCTGCATCTCTTAGGTCTCCTGCACTGCAGGTGGATTCTTTACCACTGAGCCACCAGGGAGGCCCTTACTATCCTTGGTTCATGGCTTAGATCCTGAAATTACGAGTCCAAGATGGTAGCTGGTATACCAACCATTACAATCAAGTTCGAGGCAGGAATGTGGAAGTGGGAGGGAAGGGCAAGAAAGAGCATGCCCAGTCAGTTGTTGCCCCTTTTAGGAAGACTTTCTTGGGATTTCATGGACTTTATATCTTATTCATCATGGCTAAGTTCCATGGTCAAATTTAGATGCAAGAAAAACATTTTTTTTCAAAGCCAGGATGATTGCAATTTAAATATAACTGGGGGGGGGGGGGTCCGGTGTTATTAAGGCTGATGGAGTGGGGGTGGTGTTTGTAGGTGATCACTGCGGTACAGTGATGCACACTAGGGGTGACAGGGAGACCAGTAAGAGGAGGGGTTGGTATTTTGGGCGAGAGAAGTTGACATTCTGAATTAAGGCAACATGGGAATGGAAAGGAGGGTCTGAAATGAGATTTGACAGACGCTGCGACGGGGTTCTTAACAGCTCATCTTCTCACTGCGTTGCTCCAGGAGACACTTTGCCTATTGGTTTAATTTCACTTAGTAGAGAGGCTTTTCACTGAACTCAAGGTCATTATGAGTTGATCTCCCTGGTAAATGCTGGAATAAACGAATACTTATTTGTGTTTCTAAATACATGCAGGATGAGTACTCTCTTCAAAGATGTTTTTCCAAATGTACTTATTTCCTCTCAAAGCTCTATTTCCAAAGACAGATGAATACAGAGGACAATGATTAATAAGTACAAATATAATTTTTTTAAAAAAGTACAGTCATTCTCTGTGTATAGATACTCAAGATAAATATAAGGTTCAATGTCAGAAAATGACACTCAGGAGTGCTTTATCTCCATGTTGCAAACCATTTGCATTTCCTCTAGGTATTCCCAAAATCTTCTAAATTTTGCATTTTTTTCCCTCTCCCCATATGATACTTATAAAAAGACGACTTGAGGTATTTTGAGCACACCGATTTTATTTTAAGGGAACTGGGATGCTAGAAAAATACATACATCTAGACATTTAACCATCAACACCAGAAAAAATACTTTCAGATTTCTAGAATACTTTGTTCTCCTGGATACACAGTTGAAGTAAAAACACATCTTTTATTAATAGGCCCTTATTAAAAGTGAGATTAATTGCTAAGATTATGTGAGATTAATTTTCCTAAGTAAAAAATAAGGAGCATTTCTTACTGAATATGCGCTCGGGTTGCTGTACCCTTGAGTTCTTGTTAAGGTTCTTGGTGGGTAGGATTTAGGCAGGCTGCTCCTTCAAGTGTGGCTGTGAGCGGTGGGAAGGTGGTTTTCACCTGTGAAGTGAGCTTAAGAGAGATCACAGGCGAGTCGAGCTCACCTGGATGGAGCAAGGGCCACGTTGCTCTGTGCTGACCTGCACTGAACCAGCGGCAGTGGTGAAGCATGTTCCCTTGACCAGACGCGGGAAGCTCAGAGCAGCCCCTGGATGCAGCAGGGTGGAAACCGAGACGCAAGGGAAGAGGCCATGGTGATGTGCAATGCACAGCCTGGCAGAGGCCTGCTGCCCACCTGGAGGACCAGGTCCTTCCATTTAAGGCCCAAGGGACCTGCCCTTTGCCCCATGCTCATTCTCAGATGTGCCATAACTATTCTTTCTATTCTGTCCTAGTTTTGGAGCTGCTTTTTAGAATAGAGCTGCTATGCTTACCTCTGCCAGGGGAGTTGGCTGCTGCACGAAAAGGGGAGTGAGCATTTCTTGGGTTTAAAAAAAAGAAAGCAAAAAAAAAAAACAAAAAACAAAAAACAACGAGCGATTCTGGTGAAGCTCAGGGGATATGATTAGGAGCTGATGGCTCCAAGCTCTCCTTCCTCGGTGATTCAGTCACCTGCGATTGTAACTGTGAGTCTTCCAAATATTTAAAATTGCTGAACAAAAACAGCACCAGGTAACTTTAGTGATGCATAAAACTTCCTATCTTTTTCTCAATGTTTGGCCATTTTAAGAAAAAAAAAACTGATGGGGTTGATGAGATGATCTAGTCATTTTTTTCAGTTTCTCAATGCCATGGATCTAAAAGAAGCAAAACGGGGTGAAAAGAGAACATTTGTGGTTGGTGACTGTAACGTGTTCCCTGTTGATCGGTAAGAAAATCCAGTTATGATGGAAACGTGTAGAGCCACAATTTCTATGCTGAGGTTTTCCATGATATGGATGCAATCTCATTGCATTGTAAGGATCACAGACAGCAAGGTTTCCTGCTAAGGTCACTTCTGACCCAGAGCAGCATGGCAGTCTCCTCTGGGGGATGTTCTCTGCCACCCTCTCCCGGCTCCTTTCAGCTGAGGTGGCAGTTTAACCATGAGGCTGAAATTCAAACAGAAGGGAGGGAGGTAAAGACAAGACAAAATCAGTTATTTGTTTCCGAGATATGAGACCCCTCACATTCCCACCTAGAAACTGAGGTGAATCAGGAAATGGATGGCGTTTTTCAAATCACATGAATCAGCGCCCCAGAATTCATCATTTTCACCAAGTGCTTGGCTGGTTTTCATTCCTTTATATTATGGCTCACCAAATACAGTTTAGGGAGAGCTCCGATTTCATGTTTAAAAGAAGATAACTAAACACTTTCGTTTTGAAATGATTCCCTCTAGTTTTGGCTGTGATGAGAAGCAGCTTAATGTCACATGGGCTTCAGCTAAGACTTATCAAAGGAAAAAAAAAACTCAGAAATTGCATTTGGGAAAAGAACACACTTGTGGATTCTTTTAAATGAGTTTTGTTGTAGAGAGCCTACTTCCGTGCAGGGCCTCGGGTGACTATTTCACTTGTACCAGTTTCTTTTTCTGTGAATGTTTACAAAGGATGTATGTGCCAGCAGGTTTGTTTAAGCTCCTGACAAGACTATAGCTCAGAAAAGTTCAGGAACTTTCTCCAGGTTGCAAGGTAAATCATGACTTCAGTTTAGTTCCATTTAGCTGTAAAGGCGCATCCTAAATGATTATTTGGTTTCTCCCGTTCCTCATTTTTATTATTCATTTACTTATAATTCATTATCACTAAAAATACATATTTTAACAACGCTTTGGTATAGTCTGTAAGTACCTATCAAATTGCCCCGCACTCTAAGTCACCACACACACACACACACGGACTCCCCTAGTTGCTCAGTCAGTAAAGAATCTGCCTGCAATGCAGGAGACCTGAGTTCAATTCCTGGTTTGGGCAGATCCCCCGGAGAATGGCTACCCACCCCAGTATTCTTGCTTGGAGAATCCCATGGATTGCCTGGTGGGCTACAGTCCATGGGGTCTCAAAGAGTTGGAAACGACTGCGTGACTAACACTTTCACTCCTTCCACAGACACATAAAGTTACATAATTTATTGAGTTAAATGTTATCAGCCCTCTTTGGGTGATACTTCTTCTCCCCGCTCAGCCCTCTATATGCCTTTAAAAAAAATTCTTTATTATTTTTTTTTAATGCCTTTAACTGTAGTGTTGAGGGGCAAAGGACGAGGAGCAGTAAAACACGTTGGATTCTAGCTTCTGTCTCCCTCTGCCCTGGCAGCTGGAAGATCCAAGGTCCACAGAGTCACCCTTGAATGGTGTCAAGTGTGAGGCTGGCTTCTCCTTCCGCCCAGGAGCAGAGCAGCCTGGCGAGACCTTGGCCAGCCTCCGCCCTCCCCAGGAAGCACTCCTGGGTCTCCCTGCCACGTTGGCAGGAGAATCGGAATGTCGGGAATGGAGCTGGTGCCCCACGTGCCCCGCACAGAAGGAGACCTGTTAAAGCTTTTCCTGAAGGCCCCAGGAGTCCAGCAGCTGCTAGGCACCTGGCTGAGTGCCCCCAGCACAACCCCGGGAAGAAAGCATCTCAGACGCCCGCCCAGCTACTGATATTTCCTCCGGACATCTTAAGGAAATCCGAGTGAGGCCCAGAGTTGTACCTCCAACCGCTCCATCACCAGCCCTACAGAGCGACTGGAGATTTCAGGCTGGGCTGGGCTTCCACGGAAACCCGCGGGATTACTTTCATTTAATTCTTTTATTTTTTAAAAAAAATTTCTAGAAAATAAAGATAAATCAATGTCAGTTTGTTTTTCTGTTGTCTTTCTCCTAGATCTATGTGGCTCCCCCGGGAGCCCTGACACTTCCAGCCAGCGATGGGTTGTCTTCATAGATGAACGCAGGGACACAGTTCTGGGCCCATGGGGCCACCTGGCTATTGTCACTGCAGTACAAGGGCCTCGGTGGGGCGTTCATGAGTTTCCTCCCCCCAGGGAAGCTTGAAAGTCACGCTCTGAAGCCCAGTAGGAGAGAAAAGGGCCCAGAGAGACTGTCCCCAACCCCCATCCAGCAAGGTCAGGCGCAGCCCTTCAGCGTTCCCTCCCAAAGTTTTGCAACAAAGTACCAACATACCTTTTTTTTTTCCCCCAACGAATTCCAGGAGTCTTGAAAGGTACTCTGCTTTTCAACTACGAATCTTTTTCGCCTGAGTACTCGCTCAATCAAGGCGAAAGAACCGGCCGAAGTGCAACAAGTAACATTTGCCCCATAACTGGACGAGACCACTGTCCATCTGGGACATTATCCTCTCTTAACACGCAGCCCGGCCACTCGGGGATCCCTTGACTTGCCTCCCTGGTTCGCCGAATTTGTTCGCTTCTCTAGTTCAACGCTGCAAAAATTGACCCCATCTAGCCGGGAGGCGCAACCCCCCCCCCCCCGCCCCCAACACGCTCCTCCAAGAATCCGCAGCAACTTCCCTCGGTCTTTTGTGAAGTTTTCAGCGCTGAGCACACAAGAGGAACGAAATCACACACTCGGAGACCAAAGGATCCCCGCGGCCCCTGCCCACCCCCAGCCCCCACCCCCCGGCCGGGTTAGCCGGGGTGGGGGGCGCGCACGTACCTGGAGCTGAGGTCGCTGCAGTGGACGCGCCACGTCCCGAGGCTCGGCCCGCGCCGCCTGCGGCCCTTTATACCCCCCACCCCAACCCCAACCCCAGCAGCCACGTCGGAGCGGCCGGACAGGGGACAGGGGGCGGGGGAGCGACCGAAAGTTGCGCGGCGGGGGAGGGGGGCTCCCTGAAAGTCAACGCTCGGACGCCCTCGCCCTGAGCGGGCAGGAGTGGGGGCCTCCCCGGAGTCCAGGGGGGCGCCCCGGGAGCGGAGGAGGGGGTCCAGTCCCGGGAAGGGGCGGTGTCTGGGGAGGGGCCCGGGAGGTCAGGCGCGGGGCGGGGCGCTCGGGTTTCGCCCGGGCCGGGAGGGGCAGGAGGCGGGGCGGAGGTGGGCGGGGCCGGGGCGGGGCTAACGAGCGTAGGCGGGGCCGGGGCGGGGTTAGGGGCAGAGCTAACTGGGCCGGGGCGGGGCCTGGGGCGGGGCGAAGCGGCCCCGCGCTCCCTGCCCTGGCTCCCCGCGCCGCTCTTCTCGCCGGGAAGGCAGCGCCAGCGGCTGCTGCTCTCCCTGCGGTGGCTCCCGCGCGCTGTGCTTCCCGCCGCGGGTGGGCTCCGCAGCCCCCTGCCGTCCGCGGCCCCGGGCCCAGCGGCGACCCGCCACCACTCTCCACCTCCTTTCGGCGTGGGGGCGCCCCGGCTCTTGTGGCTCATCCCAGGGGCTCCCCTTTACCTCCTCCAACCGGCGGCTTCCCTGCGGAGCTGGCTGGAGCACCCAACTTTGCCTCCTCTCCCGTCGCTCCCTCTGGGCGCGAACCTGCTCACCTCCGGTCCGGCAGTGCGCCCGGGGACCGTGCGCCTGGGGCTCGAGCCGGCGCATCCCCTCTCCAGCCCGGAGAGCACCGAGTTGGGGTAACTCTAGGGAAGTGGCGGGGGGCGGCGGCGGCTGCTGCCTGGACTTCCTTCGCGGGCGCTGAAGAAAACCCTCGCAGCCGCTCTTGACCCCCGGGCGCCGGATGACTGGCACGGTGAACGCGCCTTGCACCTGGTGAGCGACCCCTCCACCCCACCCCGCACTCTGACCCGTCCCCGCGTGGTCGTAAGCTGCAGCCGCGAGCGAGCCGCGTTGGGGGCCAGCACTCGGGGGCGGCAGTTGGTGCGTGGGTCGTGTGGGTCTCGGCAGGGTCGCTCTGCAGGCGCGGGGAACACAGTCCCGCGGTTGCGCTTGCGGGATCCGGACTTCCCAATGCGGGGGGGAGGTCACCCACAGTTGAGCAGGTTTGCGGGCTGGAAGTTTGAGTCTCCGCCTTTGCCGAGGTCTGAGCGTGCAAAGGGAAAAAGCGGGAGCGACCCGGTGGGCCCCCGGGCGTGGGGAGCGAGGGCACCCTCCTAACGCCACCTTAAGGTGCACGGCGGAGCTCGCTGCACGCACCGGGCGCGTGTCCGGGCTCGCGCGGTAGGGAGCTGAGGGCAGGGTCCCGGTGGCCGTCACTTCGCAGTGCCTGCCTGGGGCAAGGTTTTCTGGTCGAGTGACTGGGCTCTGCGGCGCCCGCGAGAAACCAGGAGGCGGTGGGACCCGGGCTCAACTCCTCCGAACGCTGTGGATAAGCAGGGAGGGAGACCGAGGCAGGCGGCCGCCCCAATCGCCGCGGCCGGGGATGTATACAGGCCCCGGGAACCGCCGACCCGATGGCCTGGCTGCAGCCAGGCTAGTCCCTTCCGCGGGCATCTCTCCCGCCGCCCCACCACTTCGCATCCCCTCCTGGCTTAGGATTTCGGGCTTGGGAGGCGGATCTGGGCGCCTGAGGGAGGATGCGCGGAGGAGCCGCGGCCGAGGAGGGGTCTCCCCGGGTCGCTCTCCGCCCCGGCGCCCGGTGCCAGGCCTAGCGCGGTCAGATCCCGGGTCCCTGGGCTTTGGTGGGAAGCGCCTTTACCTCCTCGCCCTCCCCTCGCTTTGTACCTGGATGCGGCTGGCTGTTGAGAGTTGGGGTTGAACTTTTCCTGCACTTGCGGTGTCCCGGGGACTCCCGGTAGGGGGCGCCGAGAGCGAGCGCTGGAAGAGGGCCTGAGGATGCTGGCTGGCTAGGATGGCTTCCTCTGTGCCCGGTGAGTGGGTGGGGGTCCCGGTGAGTAAAGAGCAGGACCAGGCGGATCTTGCCATCATTTCCTAGAGGCGGAGGGTGGCGGGGTAGGTGATCTGTCGACTAGGGAGGGAGTCGTCAGCCTTGTTAGAAGGGACAGGAAAGGTGGTCAACAAACTCAGGCCCTTTAAATAGAAAGACTCCTTCCAGAGACAGACGCATCCCTGTAAAATCTTCCTGTTTGTGCGTCTGCCTTCCTCCCCCCTGACCTTTGTATTTACCCAGAAAGAAATGGGAATCGGGTGAAGAGAATGTGAGTTATGTTTAATATTGACATGAAGTTCTCCTCCAGGAGCAGATTAGTGAAAACGCCAGGAGTTACAAATGACTGTTGCATCTTTTTTTTTTTTTTAAATTAAGGTTTATGTTGAATCTTGTTTTTTTAAGAAAAGCCAATTGTATGTCACAATCAGCTTATCTGCAAGAGCCCTGTCATGACGGCCAAGTTTGCAATCAACAGATATGTTATTAAATACAGAGTTAGTCTTTCCTAAGGAGACCCAGAAAGACAAAATCAGACTTTACCAGGGAAGATTTTAACACCTAATTAGGATTGCTAAATTAATTGCTGATTAGTGCCACTTCCATTATTGAAGAGAGTGCAGAGTTTATCCTGTACTGTTTTGAATGACCAGTTCACACTTTCAGTTCTAGCTGATAATAGCTTAACTTGTGTACCATTTAAATAACTTTCCCTCTATGTCTGTGTTTACCCCAGAGGAAACAGGGATTTTGTACCCCCAAAGATTTTTTTTTTTCTTGTTTGTCTTAAATGAAAATAGTGGTCTGAAGTACAACTGCTTGGGCCACTTGAAACAGATTTCTTTTTTCTTCAGTTTCTTTCTTGCAGAAACTTTGCCACGATAGAGCAGCTCATCCATGATGCTACACTGGTTGTGCTAGTTCTTTGCATACTCATGGAACCCTTGGGGTGAGGAGTTGGTACCTGCTTTTACACGCTTTTACATACTTTGCTTAACAGGGAGAAGATGGATGATGCTAATCATTTTATGTCCTTTACAAATTGCACTAACTTAATCGGTTGTTTTAATGGCAAGCAGCTGTGAGATTCCTGCTGCGAGCAAAGCCTTTGGTCTCCTGGGTGGTAAAGCTTGTTTTTGTCCAAAAGAAGTTTTGGGGATGTTCAAAACTTGATAAAGATAAACCTGTGCTTTTCACTGCCAGTCTCCTTTTAAAATGATTCTTCTCCCTGTCTGGGTAGGATGAAGCATAGAAATGTGTAGTGTAGTGGCTGTTAAAAGATGTTGGCCGGTGGGGCATGATGAATATGTGCATGTTCCCATAAACTTTTGCTTAAGTTTTAGAATTTGTAGACCTTCCGAATCCCCACCCGTAGTTTTGCAGCAAAAAATCTTGTTCACATTAGACTCTTGATTGAAGATGTTAAAACCCACAGACTTTTCTATGTGTTGTATGCTAATTGCTCAAAATAAGAGATGCCAGCTCCTTGGGACTCTGTCTTTTGCTCCTGATACTAGAGAGAACTGCTTAGTTGAATCATTACATTGTTTTTTATTAACTTGGTGATTATTTTTAATGATTCCAAATGTCTGTTTTTGTTGTTATAAAGTCACTGAAATGGAGGCGTTCCTTCTGATACACATACCGGGAAGTGGGGGAGGGGAAATTCCCCTCCTTCATTAAATGTCCAGCAGAGGTCTAAAGGCATCCCATTATATAAACAAGTAATCAACAACTCCAGAGTTAACTAAGATTAGGACCTAATCCATAAGAAGAGGTTTGGATCACAAATCCTACAGTTTGTGAGACAGAACAAGTTAATTAGTTTATACTATGTCAGAGTCAAGGAATCCATTTTTGGAGTATTCTGTGTACAAGTGTTTGAGCAAAGTCCCACATCCTGCAATAAATCCTCCATAATTCTTGATTCTAAAATTGTACTATATTTGTGTTTTAAAATGCTTCTGAACTTGTTGCTATAGTTACACAGACAAGTTGCTGAGGGTATAATTATAACACCAAGGTGACACATTTTTACGTTTAGAGTGAAATAATTTTTAAAAGGTAAGTTGCGATGTCTAACAAATTTGAGTTACAGCCAAGTGCAAAGCGTGTGTGTGGAACCTTGGCCATTTCTGCCCACATGCATCTTTGTACATTTATACAGAGAAAGTCAACTCTTTTCTTGAGTCTTAAGATGAGAACAAGTAAGCACTTTGAAGTTGTTTATACTTGTCTTTGTGTACTGTTGTTAACGTAGATATTTTCACATAGGTCTCTGGCAGCCTTTTAAGATTGAGATGCAGAAGTTTGGTTGAAAATTGCTGATTTTTATCACTCTGTTTGCTGCCTTGTAGAAATGATCAGTTGTAGATAGGGGGCAATCTGTGGTTTCTGATTCCTGCACATATTGGTAGCATCTTAAAGATTAAATTCAACAGGTGAGGAGTGGCTAGCTCATTGGGAAGCTGTTTGAAGAAGCAGCTTTTTGTGTGCTTGATAAAGATGTCACTGACTTCTGTGATGAATTTATCAGGTACTGGTTATCCAGATTACACAGAATCAATTTCCAACGGCAAGAAAAGAGGAGAAAAATTAAAGCAAGCTGGAATATAAATAGACAAGCTTGTTTTGATTCAGAATTTATACCAAACAGAACAAAGCAAATGAAAACTTGATGCCAGAGAAGGTCCAGTATAACAAGTTATTGTTATGTACTGGTATTGACACAATTAATCTTTTTTATCTAAAGGTTCTAGATCTAGGGAAATTTGGCTCTGAATTTCAGAGTATTCTGAAGCAACTTCAAAGACAAGCTATAGGTCCCTGGGGCATGACATTTAAAATAGGATTAACCCGATGGTGGGCTCACGGAAACAGAAAACTTTCTCAAAGGAATTGCTCTTGTCTTTTTCTTTACCTTCTTTTATTGTCCAAGATTAATGGCTGTTTGACAAGAGCGAAGTTGAGCACTTCACTTCTCTTTCCTAAGTTTTAAAATGTCTTAGTGTGGTACTGTTGCATTTGGAAAAAATTAAATCATTCCGTTCTTTACTCTTTTTTTTCCCCCCCTACATACACTCGAATTGGTTTCCTGGTTAAGATTGAAGAACACTAAATTTTTAAATGAGAATAAATTTTTAGAGGGTAATTTCTTTGCTTTCTGGAAGGCCATGAACTCACTAATCTTTATCTTCCCATCCGTCATTCTTTACTTGTCACCATCTCTCTGGGAAATCGGCTACCCTAGGGTTCATATAGAATGGTGAGGAGGTACATATTGGAACGATTTTATTTTATGTTGCATTTTTATGTCCATTTGCAAGTAGATCACATTACTGCAATAGGTAATTCAATTACAGATATGTATGATAAATAACCAGGAGATGGATGCTATCAGAAGGCAATTCTGGAGAAAATAATACTGTATTTGCTGAGATGTGAAATTAAATAAGTTCTAGGCAAGTGACAGTCAGGATTGAGAATGGCCAAATTGTTCACAGGAAAAAGAGCCCCTTTCAGTCAGTCCAAATTCACCCAACATTTGGCAGCGATATATGATATGCCTATGCAAGGAAAAAGCAGAGTCAAAGAAAAACAAATAAAGCAATAAGAAAAATTCTGCTAAGCTGTGTCCTGTGAATTGTCTGCAGCAACATACGATGGTTAGTGCCTGGCTGTTAACTTCCCGGAACAGACGCATTCCTTACCGACTGACCCCCAATACAATTCCTTACAAAGAGCTTCCCTTTCTGTAAAGAAAACTGGAGATGTGACGTGTCTCGGGGAGCTGAACTCAGTCAGCCACCAAGGATGCAGCTGCCTGCTGCCAGGACTTCGCCGGGACCCGGTGCCAAGTGAGCGCCCCGGATGGAGGCCAGGGACGTTTATAGCTGGACAGGCTGCAGCCAAATGGGCTTTAGCATCACAGCGGGCTGCTGTGATTTCCTTTTGCCGTTCGTTACAGGGCCCAGATTTAGATCTGCCGTAAAACTTTACCGATTGTAAAGCTGAGAACATTGTTTGTACCTGGTGCAGCATAAAACAAAAATAATCCCTTGGGATGCAAACTTCCCTTTGTTCAACGGACGTTGCCGTGAAGGCCATCGTTCGTGCCAGTCGGAACAGGAGGAGAAGTTGCTTCTGAGACACCCATCAAGTCAGTTCCTCAGCGTGTGCTAGCTGTGAACTTTGGGAGACTTAGTTCTGGGAAAGCTGGGTGGAATCATTACCAGGAGCCTGGGCTCTGATAAGACTGCTTGCCTAACTAGGCAGGGCACTTAGGATGGCAGCACAGAGGTCCCCAGGGGACAGCCCGCCTGCGGGGCTGGAGCGGTGTAGGCGGTGGTGGCCGGCTTCCAGGGCAGCTGGTGAGGGGTGGTGAGGGCAAGCGTCCCTGTCCCTGCTCAACGGCGGGGTGCCGGGTAGGGACTCCCCGCATGACGGATGCGGCAGAGCGTGTGGGTGGACTGGGGGAGGACCAGGCGGCAGTGATGGGCCAGGGTGCCAGGCCTGCCTCGCCCCAGGGCTCCTCGCAGGGAGGTACTCCAGAAGGGAGAAGGGGATGTGGCGGGAAGCAGGATGTCTCTAGGAGAGGGGGAGGCTGACCCAGGGAGGGCTGGAGGCAGGGCAGCACAAACCACAGCTAGGGTGATGTCCAAACTGGACGTGGAGGACAGGTCGAGGGGACAATCTCGATGCAGTGGGAGAAGCAAGCCAGCTGGACTGGCTGCCCGCCACGTGTGGGTACCATGCTGGCAGATGGCTGCTGCTAACGTGCGGGAAGAGCCAGGGGCGTGGGCCCTGCAGCGGGCTGGAATCCATTCCCGGTCTGGGGCATGAGCGCCTGAGCTCATCCGAGCATCCTGTATGATCCCGGCCCCCCGACGTGGCTCAGTCCCACATTGTCTCCTCCTCCTGACCCCAGCCCCTTTGGCCTCTGCGTGTTCTCTTCCTTCTGCTCGGAAAGCTTTCCCTCGCCCCCCCACTTGCCTGGGCAGCTCATGGCTTTCAGATCTGGTCTCTCAGAGGACTTTCACTCAAGTGTCCCATCTTCAGAAAGGCATCTCCGCATCACGCTAGCTAGGACCCCATCCCGTCCCTCTTTCCTCTCTTCCTCAGCCTCCTCTTTTTCTCTTCTTAGCTTTTCACTCTAACCCAGCAACTGTATTGGCTTAAAGTCTTTAACCAACAGAGAATGGAAGCTTAGGAGCCGGGTGATACTGCCTCTAGTGAATCTGTGTTTAGCAGGGCGCCTGGCACACAGGCTGCTTTGGGTTCAGGTATGTGGTGAGTGAATGAATGGGAAAATGCCTTTATGTGGTATATAAATAGTGCAGACTGCGATACAGTGTCCTGGACAAAAGCTATGGCTTAAAACTTTGGGGGCCAACCGTGGAAGCTAAAAACTATTTAGGTGGAGAAAAGTGTTTCAGATACTCCCAAACTGATTTATTGACATTGTCTTGAAATACAGATGTCCTTGTGAGCCAAGGACTGTGAGCTTCATATTTCCTATACAGGGCTATTTGCCCAGTTGTAAATGCTTGTTCAATGAATCCGGGACCTTGCTGGATTGGGAGATTAGCATAAAACACTTTGTGTGTATTCTAATAGTTTATGTATATTAAAACATAAAAAGTGAAATTCAGGGGTGTTGTTTATTTACTGAGAACAGCTGCCCTTCCCTCTGCCACCCACAGGCACAAAAATTCCAGGCACTGTATTGTATCCTCATGACATTTTCACACATTACAGAGACTTTTCGAAATTCCAGAAAAAGTTTAGAACTGTGGAAGCCTTTCTTCTTGTATTGCTGAGATGAGGCCCATGAGCCCTGTCGCTTAGTTGGATTTATAGATTTAATAAGCTGAAACAGATGAGTGGATAAACAGAGTGTGGTCCAGCCATACAATGGGCTACTATTCAGCAATCAAATGAATGAACTCTTGATATGGGCCATACTGAGTGTGAACTTTAAAACATTATGCTTTGTGAAAGAAGCCAGTCCCAAAAGACCGTGTGTTATATGATTCCTTTTATGTGAAATGTCTAGAACAGGTAGACCTGTGAAGACAGAAAGCAGATTTGAAGTTATCTGAGATTGGGGCTGGGGATTGGAAGAAACTGCTGATGGGCAGCTGGGGTTTTTCAGGGAGATGGAAAAATTCTAGAAGTGGATAATGGGGACAGGCACACAACATGTGCATTTACTAAAAATCATCAAATTGTACACAAATGGTATGTAATCTATGCCTCAGTGAAGTTGTATAGTTCCAACTTAGCACCAAAGAAATCCAAAACCTCAAAATGCAAGAGGTACATAAGATAATGACAATAATTTATAATGTTCTGAGTGGTTATAATGTACCAAAACATTTTACCCACTTAAAAGAAAAAAGGCATACTCTGGGGCATACTCTCTAAAGAGTTCTTTGAACCACCCATGGCCTAAACAAATCCTGGTGTGTTTCCTGGGAATTGTGTCTGTGTTTCCAGGATTTTCACAAAGCCCAGCGCTGACGCCACCGGATGCTGGGTGAGCAGCATTTCTTTGATCCCCAGGCACTTCCTGGGAAGTGTATCAGAGCTGTGATCTCTGTCCTGAAAACAAGCAAACCCAGGTTGTTTCCAGATGAGACCCGGAACCAAATCAAATCAATTAAACTCGTCTGACCCCTGGGCTACTCCGTGTTTGCTGCCCACCAGTTTCCAGTTGTCTATTGAGGATACTTTCGTTTTGCCAGTTTTTAAAATCTTTTTGGTGTTGTTTATTATTATTATTCTTTTTGGCTGCACTGGGTCTTCACTGTACTGCACAGGCTTCTCATTGAGGCGGCTTCTCTTGTTGGGGTGCACAGGCTCTAGGCACTTGGGCTTCAGTTCAGTTCAGTCGCTCAGTTGTGTCCGACTCTTTGTGACCCCATGGACCGCAGCACACCAGGCTTCCCTGTCCATCACCAACTCCTGGAGTTTACTCAAACTCATGCCCATTGAGTCAGTGATGCCCTCTAACCATCTCATCCTCTGTTGTCCCCTTTTCCTCCTTCAATCTTTCCCAGCATCAGGGTCTTTTCCAATGAGTCAGTGTTTCACATCAGGGGGCCAAAGGATTGGCCACAATCACAGCAAACTAATCAAAGTGATCACATGGACCACAGCCTTGTCTAACTCAGTGAAACTATGAGCCCTGCTGGGTAGGGCTGCCCAAGACGGATGGGTCATGGTGGAGAGTTCTGACAAAACGTGGTCCACTGGAGTGGCAAACCGCTTCAGTATTCTTGCCTTGAGAACCCCATGAACAGTATAAAAAGGGCTTTAGTAGCTGTGACTCATGGGCCCTAGAGCATGGGCTCAGTATTTGGGGCTCAGGGGCTTAGCTGCTCCGTGACATGTGGAATCCTCCCGGGCTGGAGATCCAACCCGTGTCCCCTGCTTTGGCAGGTGGATTCCTTTCCACAGTGCCACCAGGGAAATCCTCTTCTGCTAGTATTATTGGTACATGGGCATCACTCTGGGTGGGAGTTGGGGGGGGGGTGGAGAATCTTGGAAAACACACCATCTCCTGCTTTTATTACAGCTGCAGGGTCTGGAACTCTGGAGCGTGGCTCTCCTCGCCAAAGAATGCTGCTCTCCTGGGATGGGGCAGAGTGCGTGGTACCTGCTTCTATATCCTTGTTCACCTAGCAGAGCATCTGCTTCGGCTGGTGAGGTGACTTCTGTTGGCCAGAGCTGGTGGTAGGATGCAGGGTTTTGAATGCCCAGAGCCCAGACAGTTCAACTGGAGAGGGCCCTTTTCCCCCATTAGAAGAGTCCTTAGAATCGTTTCTGGCCCTTTCCCTTCTGCTTTGTCACATTCTGCAGTTAAAGCGCAAGCTGAGATTCGGTTTTGGGCCGAGGTTCACATGAATTGCCTGTGATTTCCTTGTTCTCCGACGATTGTCCCTGGGTGGGAGTGTCTTTAGCTCTTTCCCCTTGTTTACGGCAACTTCCATCTGTTTAGTGCCTGAGAATCCTCTCTGCCTCCTGCCTCGGGCCTTGCTTGGCTCTCTCTTGGGCACCTTACCCTCCCCACACCAGTTGGTTTCCACATGGTGACTTTCCGTGGGAGTGTTTACTTTGGCAAAGACGATCCCGGCTCCAGATAGACTGGGCATGAGATGGCCGGCTTTCAGAGCTCGTATGCCTCTTTCCATTAGTGGTGACGTATTGCTCTCCGGTCCTGGGATGGTTCGGGCAAGCATTTGTAAAGAGCGTCTAATGTCTTCAGCCCTTGTATTGGTCATATGCAAAAATTGAGATGGACAAGAGTTTAAAATTCTAGGGCAATAGTTTTATTGACCTCTTACCAGCGTAATTTCTGACTCGTTCATTCTGAGTTTGCCTCCTCCCAAACTGGCAGCCTAACCTACACACAAATTAAGAGTAAAATTTTTAAAATGACCATGTTTTTCTGTTACCACCCCTAAATTATTACTCACCCTTGGTGAGTAGTAAGGAGTTCTTTATGAGATTGCATTAATATTTCCTTCTGCTTATTAGGTGGCAAAGGAGTGGGTGACATTTATATTTGGATGTCACTTTTGATGGCTTTAATTGGTCAATAAAGTACTGTTTAGGTGGGTACTTTTGGTAGTTGTTTTGCTTCATTTGCAATGAGCGAATGCTCTCCATATTTTAAGGGTAACTATTTAAGTATTCAATTAAAGAGATTGACTGGTTACATGATGAGAGAAGTTTCCATGTTGCCAGGACAGAGACTTGATTTGGAAATACAAGGAATAAGAAAATGATGCCATTTTTCTCTTAAGACCTCCTTTTAGAATCATTGTTGATTTGTATTGGATCTGAGAGCTGGAGTTGATCGTAATTAAAGGAAGATGTAATGTTAGATACAGAATTCTGTGAAGACATTGCCCTAAGTGGGAAAAATGTATTAGACCATTAGTTTTGATGATTTTTAAAAAATTTTTTCCTAATCATTTCTTTTTCTGAAAAGTATCCAGATGCTGAGATCAAATACTGATTTCAGACAGTCTAGCGTGTACCGGATCCTACCTTTATTGGGTGGTTGGATCACAGGGAAGAGCCTGGAATGTTCACTTCACAGCCTGGAACGTTACTATTGCAATCCCTTATATCTGCTGACACCTCCTCCCGCTGCCCTTGTTCTGAAGTTTAAACTTGAAGGGTCTTTGACAATGTGTCAGGGAAAGAAATCTTTAATGTTTGAGCTAGAAAGTTGGGCATTTTATTTATTAAGTTTAATATTTCTGGGCTGTAAGTGGAGAAGAAAGATCATGTTTGATGGAGCTGGGGTCCAGCCTGCAGATGTTGAAACTTTGCCCGAGGTAAGGTGACCAGATGTCCCATGTGGAAAGGAGCTTGCTGAACTGTGGTTTCTTGTTCTTTCTAATGAAAGAAAGAACTGCTGCTCCTCCAGTATCCTCCGATGTTCTTTTTATCCACCCCCCTCCACCCCCACCCCCCCACCCCCCCACTCAGAGGGATTCTTCTGCGGTCCTCCTTATTGTGATCTTTCTCTGGTCAATTTCTCTGCTAATCCAGCTGCCTTTTTAGTAATGCATTTCTCCTTCACCACAAAGTTCTGAGCCGAGCTCGAAACTTCTGATCGGCCCTTAGTTTGCAACAAGGCCCGGCTCACTCTCTGGCCCTCCCCTCCTCTGTTTCAGCTCCCGCCCCCATGGGAAAGGGTCTGGCCAGGCTCTTCAATGGCATCTTCAGTACTTGACTCTAAGCTCTGGGGGTACCGAGCCACGGCTGGATGATGTAATATCAGAGGTGTCGTCGATGGACTTCCCTTGTAGCTCAGTCTGTAAAGAATCTGCCTGCCATGCAGGAGACCTGGGTTCGATCCCTGGGTCAGGAAGATCCCCTAGAGAAGGAAATGGCAGCCCACTCCAGTATTCTTGCCATGGACAGAGGAGCCTGGTGGGTTGCAGTCCATGGGGTCACAAGAGTCGGACACAGCTTAGCGAGTAAACCATTACCACCACAACCATCGATGGACACGCTCTTTTGCTCAGCTGTGTTCCTGGGCTGGTTCATGTTGGCTTATGAGGTCAGTCCTTCTCTAGGTCAGTTATAGGTATGATGGGAATATGGTGGTGATTTAGTTCCCTCCCTTCTTTAGTTTCATGTCTGATGGTGCTCTCGAGTTGGGAAAAGCAGGCATCGGCTTATTAGGTGAGAGAAGCCCTTGAGAGAAGGCAGTGGGGACTTCTCCACCCCTCAGCCTTTCCTCTTGATGGTGGAGGTCGGGAGCCTTGGAGTTATGCCTCTCAAGGTCCTGCCTCTTTTCCACATGGAACTCTCACTTCCTTGGCCCCTGGTCACAAAGTTGGTGCCAGGAAAAGTGGGGATACCTGAACCGAGGTGTTTGAGGCGACAGTCTTTCCCACTCTGCCTGTCTACCCCTGCATCCTTTACAATGCACATCTGAAACCAGTGTAAATGCCTTCTGTGAACGGAAATTGTGCGGTGGTTGGGGGTGGGCCTGGCTGGGTGGAGACGGGAGGGCCCAGGAGCCCTGAACATCCAGGCAGGGGCTTATTGGCTGTCAAGGCTTTCCAAGCCGACTCCCAAGTCAGGCCTGGAGCCAAATTTACTTTCCGTCTGTCAGCTGTGATGGAATTCCTAGGTCCTATCGCCAGCTTGTGAAAAGAAATCATTCAGGGAACTGCAAGCTGGCAAGTAAGAATTGCAAAGGTTCATTCACTCAAAAGCTGACGCCTGCAAATGTTATTTAACTTTGAACAATTTCTCTGGGCCCAGCTGCTGGGGTTCCATCTCCCTGAGATTTGTGTTGGTGCAGAGGAGAGGTCATGGGGAAGGGCTCATGGTGGGCATCTTAGCAGACAGGTCCCAGAGATGGTCCTGGCAGAAGGACTTTCTGGATGTCTCCACCTCACTCATCCCTGACCCAAGCGTTGTTCAGTAAGGTCCATTTCTTTCAAACTCCATGGAGTAAATAACAGTGCTTGGACTTCAGCTGCTAAAACTCGAAAACCCAGTTAGGACTGTAGAGTCAGGTTTCACAGTGGTTAGACGCCCTGTCAATTTGAATACCTTGAAGACACTTTGAAAAAGAGTGTGTGTCAGTGCATTAATTGTTTTTGGAAGGAGGCTCAAGGTCAGTGCTTTCCACTTGGGCCGTGGCTACAGGGGAGACTGACTTGCTAAGCCGGGGAGGAGTAACCTTGCATCTTTGATTAGGAGGAAGAGTACTTTCCAGTGTCTACAGAGTATTTCAGAAAGACTTCTCTTTCTCATATAATGAAAATAATAACAGAAGGTCAAGCACTCCAGATACAATTTATTGGTATAGTTGATTTATGATATTCGTTTTTCTCTTTCTGACTTACTTTACTCTGTATGACAGTTTCTGGGTCCACCCATATCTTTACAA
The DNA here is from genome assembly GCF_963930625.1 of Muntiacus reevesi. Classification (NCBI taxonomy): domain Eukaryota; kingdom Metazoa; phylum Chordata; class Mammalia; order Artiodactyla; family Cervidae; genus Muntiacus; species Muntiacus reevesi. Next base: position 7,933,468 of record NC_089262.1, on the reverse strand, counting down.
ATGACCCAGTTTCACTTGTTTTTGTGGTGAATATTCCGTTGTATATAGATGCCACATCTTCTTTATCCATCTGGTGATGGACATTTAGTTTGCTTCTTTGTCCTGTCTGTTGTGAACAGTGCTGCAGTGAACATTGGGGTATGTGTGTCTTTTTGAATTATGATTTTTCTCAGGGTACATGCCCAGTCATGGGATTGCTGCATCATATGGCAGCTCTATTTCTAGTTTTGTAAGGAACCTCTGTACTGCTGTCCGTAGTGGCTATACCAACCTACATTCCCATCAAGAGTGTAGGAGGGTTCCCTTTTCTCTAGACCTTCTCCAGCATTTATTGTTTGTAGACTTTTTGATGATGGTCATGCTGACCAGTGCGAGGTGATCCCTCATATGGGCACTGAAAAGTGAAAGTGAAGTCACTCAGTCGTGTCTGATTCTTTGTGACCCCATGGACTGCAGCCTACCAGGTTCCTCCATCCATGGGATTTTACAGGTGGGAGTACTGGAGTGGGTTGCTGTTTCTTTCTCCAGGGGATCTTCCCGACCTAGGAATTGAACCTGGTTCTCCCACATTGCAGGCAGATGCTTTACTGTCTGAGCCATCAGGGAAGACAATATATGCACTACCACGTGTGAAGTAGATAGCTAGTGGGAAGCTTCTCTACAGCACAGGGAACTCAGCTTGGTGTTTGGCGATGACCTAGAATGGTAAGATCAAGGAGTGGGAGGGAACTCCAGGAGGGAGGGGATGTATGTTTACCTATAGCTGATTCACGTTGTTTGTTGTATGGCAGAATCTAACACAATATTGTAAAGGAATTATTCTCCTATAGAAATGAACTACATTAGATTTCTTTGTTTGGGTTTGTAGATGGGAGTAGTATGAGCTTTGGAGTGACTTTGGGAAAGAATAGGCCAGATAAATATGCTTCATTTGATCTCTGGCATCCTGAGTTCTTTGGTAATCTTTCAGAAAAATCTCAGTTTTTCTTCTTGTGGTCAATGACTTTGCTCTTTTATGTTAAGAGGGAAGAGAGTATCGCGACCTCTCAGCTAGTGAGTGGATTAGAGGGGAGACTCAGCCAGGTGCGTGTCTCATGTCATGCTTTTCCAGAGTTTCACCCAGATCTTTGTCTTCTACCAAAACTCTCAGCTCCGTTGGTGCCTTGGTTTGGGGTCTACATGACGAAGTGACCCAGAGTGGGGAAGGTTGCCCAGTCTGTCCCTTGCAGTGGGTCTGCTGAGGTTTTGCCCATAAAACGGGGCTATGAGTTCACCCCCAGTGGTCTTTCCCTTAGGGTCTCTTTAACTACTGGTGGTAGTGTGTGAACTTTAAACCAACTTTTGGATCTGCCACCAAGTGCCTTTCAGTGGGTTTTTGATTTTTGTTTTTAAATGAAAAGTGTATGTTCCCAAAAGAACTGGCTTTGGGGCCCAGATTTTCTGCCTGGAGGTTGTTGGAGATGGGGCTAAGTGGGAAGAATAAAAATCATGATTGGAGGCTTGGCAAAAATCATCATGAAGAGACCCAGACAAAGGGCACAATTAGTTCATGGCTGAGGCTGGGCACTGATGTGGGTGGCCCTGAGGGCCAAGTGCCCCTTGTGGTTCTTTAATTGCACTTTTGAGTGAACAACCAGTCTAATTAAGTCATGAAAACTAGTCAAAAGCAGGTTAGGGAAGAATGCTTGCTTGAAGGAGTGTGGGAACCCTCGTGTTTATCTCTGTTACTCTTCAAGGGCATGCTACCCTTTCTATTTTCTTTTCTTTTTTATATTGGAGTATAGTTGATTAACAATGTGTTAGTTTCAGGTGTATAGCAAAGTACAGGTAAACATATGCATGTATCTCTTCTTTTATAAATTCTTCTTTTCTCATTTAGGTCATTACAGAATACTGAGCCGGGTTCTCTGTGCCATAGGGCTTCCCTGGGGACTAGGATGGTAAAGAATCTGCCTGCAATGTGGGAGACCTGGTTTCCATTCCTGAGTCAGGAAGATTCTCTGGAGAAGGGAGTGACAATCCACTCTAGTTTTCTTGCATGGAGAATCCCATGGACGGAGGAGCCTGGTGGGCTATAGTCCATGGGCTGGCAAAGACTTGGATGTCACTGAGCATGAGATTTTTAAAAAGCCCCCCATGAAGTAGACCATCAGTACTGGGTTCATTCCTGTATCTTTCCTCTATGTAGGAAGAAAACGATTTGTAGCCGTATTTCTGTCAAAGAGTTAGGCATAAACTTTAAAGAATTGGTTGAAAGCAAAAGGCATTCATATAAAGACATAACTAGAGGTACATATGAAACGTGTTTGAAATGCTTGACTTTTCTGAGCAATCAGGAGGTTGTTAGCTGTTTCCTTTTCCCACTTAAACTTTCGAATGATTAATGGGATTTGTTTAATTAAATGTTCCACATTTACGTGGAGTAGAGGCCCAGGGAGTGTTCTGAAAATAGTATCAATTGTTTTCTATTGATCTACAATATGCAGTATGGCTTGCTTATCCCGAGAGAAAAGGCATTCAGTTTTATATTAATAATCTTTTTCAAATTATTTAACTGTTAGTTCTAAAGTGAAAAATCTATTTAAAACATCCTCTGGACCTCCTGAAAAATTCCCTGTCATGAAATACTCCTTTACTGCATTCCAGAGGAAGAAGCTAGTTTTAAAAAGAGAAGCACGCTTCTGTGGCTACCACAGTAGGTTGAAATGTGCCGAGGGGTAGCTGGACTATTTTTAGCGAGTTCCAACGTATCCTGTGGTGGCTGATGTCCAATGATCCAAAATTAGTCATGGGATCTTGGCCACCACAATGTCTGGGACTCAGCCGATCAGCATGCTCAACATCTTTGAATTGTCAGCCTAAATCTACCAGTAGGATTGATTGCTTTGGTCAAACAATACATCATTCTTTGCAGAAAACAAAAGGATTACCTCTTCTTGTGAGCTAAAATATCAGAAGCCTTGGAATTACGGGCTAGCAAGATGGGTGGTGAATAAAATTGGGAACACGTTCAGGCTTTTGGAAGATGACAGTCTCTTGGTGATGAAGACAGTGAAATACCTAAGAGGGACATTTTTACTTTATTCTATTGGTGGGGGCATGAAAAAGAACAGCTGAGATTTTTTTTCCCTCTTCTGCTTTGTTTACATAAAAAGAAGGTCAAAGGAGAAGGTTGATGGGGACCCTCAAGGCAGAAAAAGCTTGGTCTTTCATCTGTAGAAAAAAGGGGGGATACAGTTACCTTCTGAGAAAGGTGTCTTCTTACACATGGTGCCCCCAATCATTCTAGAGACAGATGACCTATTCACCTTGAAAGAAATAGTTTTACGTTTCCCCGTGCCTAGAGAAATGCTTCCTTGTTAAATACACACCCAGCATACAATTATCCTTTGCTGTGTTCATTGATTACTTTTTTTCCCAAAGGTTTTTCTGTTTGCTTGTAAAGTAATCCATAGTTGACAGAGGATGGGCTAATTTTTAATAGCTTTATTCTGACAAATCCTTTCTGTTGTCTTACTTTAAATTGACATGGCAAATGGGAGGTGAATTTGATTCGAAGGAAGGGAAATGCACTTGGCTGGAGCATAGTCTCTTATGTGTTGACTATTGACTGCCTTCTAATTGATACAAGCGTTCCATAGGATTCCAGAATTTAGGGGACACAGTTGAAACCGTCCTCTGCATCTCTTTGTCTGCGTGCAGGGCCTGTTCTGAACCCTCGTGGACAAATCATGGTCTGTTATGTTCTTAAAGAGGAAAGTACCTTGCGGCTTCTGTTGTAACTTGGTCCACTGGTTTTCACTGTGGTCCAGCTCCAGAGGAGCACTGGGTGAAGGGTGACATTTGATCATCCAGCAAGTGTTTACTAGAAACTTCCTCTCTGTCCAACACCAGGCCTGCTCTGGGAATACAGTGAATGTAGGACATAGAGGCTTTCTGTTCTCTTGGTCCTGTTTTTCCAGTTGGGTATTCCTTGCCCTGGCAAGGCTACCATTTTTCTCCAGTGTTCTTCAAGAAAACTTGCAGGATGCTTCAGTTCAGTTCAGTTCAGTCACTCAGTCGTGTCCGACTCCTTGCAACCCCGTGAATCACAGCACGCCAGGCCTCCCTGTCCATCACCAACTCCTGGAGTTGACTCAAACTCATGCCCGTCGAGTCGGTGATGCCATCCAGCCATCTCATCCTCTGTAGTCCCCTTCTCCTCCTGCCCCTGATCCCTCTCGGCATCAGGGTCTTTTCCAATGAGTCATCTCTTCACATCAGGTGGCCAAACTATTGGAGTTTCAGCTTCAGCATCAGTCCTTCCAAAGAACACCCAGGACTGATTTCCTTTAGGATGGACTGGTTGGATCTCCTTGCAGTCCAAGGGACTCTCAAGAATCTTCTCCAACACCACAGTTCAAACGCATCAATTTTTCGGTGCTCAGCTTTCTTCACAGTCGAACTCTCACATCCATACATGACCACTGGAAAAACCATAGCCTTGACTAGATGGACCTTTGTTGGCAAAGTAATGTCTCTGCTTTTTAATGTACTATCTAGGTTGGTCAAAACTTTCCTTCCAAGGAGTAAGCATCTTTTAATTTCATGGCTGCAATCACCATTTGCAGTGGTTTTGGAGCCCCCCAAAATAAAGTCTGACACTGTTTCCTCTGTTTCCCCATCTATTTGCCATGAAGTGATGGGACCGGATGCCATGATCTTAGTTTTCTGAATGTTGAGCTTTAAGCCAACTTTTTCACTCTCCTCTTTCACTTTCATCAAGAGGCTTTTTAGTTCCTCTTCACTTTCTGCCATAAGGGCGGTGTCATCTGCATATCTAAGGTTATTTATATTTCTCCTGGCTATCTTGATTCCAGCTTGTGCTTCTTCCAGCCCAGCGTTTCTCATGATGTACTCTGCATGTAAGTTAAATAAGCAGGGTGACAATATACAGCCTTGACGTACTCCTTTTCCTATTTGGAACCAGTCTGTTGTTCCATGTCCAGTTCTAACTGTTGCTTCCTGACCTGCATACAGGTTTCTCAAGAGGCAGGTCAGGTGGTCTGGTATTCCAGTCTCTTTCAGAATTTTCCACAGTTTATTGTGATCCACACAGTCTAAGGCTTTGGCGTAGTCAATAAAGCCAAAATAAATATTTTTCTGGAACTCTCTTGTTTTTTCGATGATCCTGGATATAATTTGATCCAGGATGCTTCAAATGCCATTAAACTTTGAGGATTGCCTTGAACCTCTAGCCAGGATGGGGTGACTGTGGGTGGAAGACTTGGGCGTGGGAACATTTGGAACAGCGTGCTCTGGTCTCCACGCCCTGGCAGAGCTTCCTTCCTTACTGGGGCTGGAGGGACCTGAGGGGGTTTGGAGGATGCCCCACTAACAGTAACACCTGGTTGGTGCTCATCCTGGGCCCTGGGAGGACCCGCCCCCCCCAACCCGGGGTGCAGAGCTGCACCCATAAGTGTACATGTAGCCCGGGCACATGCCTTCTGATGTTCTCTGGGAGCAGAGAGGGCCTGACACCCAGAAATGCCTTCAGGAAGATTAAGGGAAAGATGGAACTGCCCACGGTCTTACCTTTAGGACCTTAGAGAAGTCTGCAGGTATCTCTGTGGGATGGCTCAGAGATCTTCCTCATCAGGGCTGGAGGTTGAATGATTAGCTCTGTGTATGATTTGGCTAAAGGGGTTTATGTCACTGGCTTCAAACATGGGACAGATTTCTTGGTGGTTTTCTTAGAGACAGAAATCACATAATCCACCTTTGTTGCAGGACTGTCATTTCCAGTGTCTAGTGCGCTCTGCAGTCGGGATAAGAAAGGAACCTGACCTTTCCTGAAATAGAAGAGCCTCGGGATGTGGAGAGGGCAGTTGGCCCTGGAGCAGAGTTAGATAACTAAGCTGCCTGAGACCCAGTCCTGCCCAGCCTTCCCGGGGATGCTCGCACCCTCTGCCTGTCTCTCTCTCTGATTTCCTAGCCCCTTAGCAGAGCATCTCAGTTTATGCAAACTCCTTCGAAGAGGGATCCCAGCCTGGTGGTCAAGATCCCTAGCCAGAGTGTGGTTGCAGGAGAAATTCATTTTTCTTTTCCACGAGCCTTCCTCCTTGTATCCCAGGTGCCCCCTTCCTCAGAGTCGAACCATCATCAGTGGTTCTCTGACGTCAGAATGCCAGTGACTATTTAAATCATTCAGGCTGTGTGTCAGCGTGCTCCATCCACCAGTTCTCATTGCAGAGGTGTTTGTGACCCAGGAGAGTGAACTCACTCACTTCTGTTTTCTTCCTTTTGTCCTTTTACGGAAACCTGAAGGAGAAGCACCTTGTTTGGGGATAAATGTGGGCCAATATCTCAGAAATTAAAAAAGAGACTATTATAAAGAAGCCCATTCCCTCCAGCCTCAGGATGTTGTTTGAGACTTAAAGAGTTTATCAGTGATGTGTGTTGTTTCCTTTTGGATATTTCATTTGGATAAAGGTGTTGATGTTATAATTATCCATCAAATTATATGCAGCTGTGAAAGCCTCCAGAAGTAGTAAAATGTGGCTGTTCGTCTAAATGGGAGTATCTGAGCTCTCTTTGGGTCACCTCTGACACTGTGTGAGCATGACTTTTTATTTACACATGTGGTGGGGACTTCCGTGATGTTCCAGTGGTTAAGAATTTGTCTGCCTGTTCAGGGGACACAGGTTCGATCCCTGGCCTGGGAAGATCCCACAGGCCGCAGAGCAACTACTGAGCCTGTCCCCTAGAGCCTGTGCTCTGCAACAGGAGAAGCCACCGCAGTGAGAAGCTGCACACCACATCTAGACAAAGCCAGAGGGCAGCAAGCAAGACGCAGAGCAGCCAAAAATAATAAACTAAAAAAAATCACGCAGTCTGTCTTTCATGGTGTAGCCCAACACAGCAAAGGATCACCAACTTGCTTTGGATATAATCTCCAGAAACAGTCTCATTTAAGAGAAGCACAAACTGTAATCAAGATTGCCAGGAGAAATATCAGTAACCTCAGATACATAGATGACACCACCCTTATGGCAGAAAGTGAAGAGGAACTAAAGAGTCTCTTGGTGAAAGTGAAAGAGGAGAGTGAAAAAGCTGGCTTAAAACTCAACATTCAAGAAACTAAGATCATGGCATCCAGTCTCATCACTTCATGGCGGATAGATGGGGAAACAGTGGAAACAGTGACAGACTTTATTTTCTTGGGCTTCAAAATCACTGCAGATGGTTGACTGCAGCCATGAAATTAAAAGACACTTGCTCCTTGGAAGAAAAGCCACAGCAAACCTAGACAGCATTTTAAAAAACAGAGACAGTAGTTTGCTGACAAATGTCCGTCTAGTCAAAGCTATGGTTTCTCCAGTAGTCATGTATGCATGTGAGAGTTGGACTATAAAGAAAGCTGAGCACTGAAGAATTGATGCTTTTGAACTATGGTGTTGGAGAAGACTCTTGAGAGTCCCTTGTACTACAAGGAGATCCAACCAGTCAGCGCTCAAGGAAATCAGTCCTGAATATTCATTGGACTGATGAATATTCAGGACTGAAGGACTGATGCTGACTCTGAAACTCCAATAGTCTGGCCATCTGATGTGAAGAGCTGACTCATTTGAAAAGACCCTGATGCTGGGAGGGATTGGGGGCAGGAGGAGAAGGGGACAACAGAGGATGAGATGGTTGGATGGCATCACCAACTCAATGGACATGAGTTTGAGTCAACTCCCAGAGTTGGTGATGGACAAGGAGGCCTGGCGTGTTGCAGTCCGTGGGGTGGCAAAGAGTTGGACATGACTGAGCGACTGAACTGAACTGAAGAGAGCTAGAGAATATGGGGCTCTGGAACAGCAAGTGGGGCTCTGAGCAAGAGCCCCCAGCACGTCTCTCTGTCTACCCCACTAATCTTTTGACTTTGCCTTCTTCTTAGAGGTCACCCTAGCCACTGAGCCTTTTGGAAACTTTGTGGAGTCTGTTTGAACATGATACCTTTTGGATTTTACGGTGGTTTAGTTTCAGATAACTACTCTGAAGGCCACCCTTCCACATGATCCCAGGGAAAATATAAAACACTGAAAGTCTGGTTAGTGAAGTATCAGAAAGAGAAGTTAGCCACACATCAGGTTGCCCCGAAAGAACTTTATTTATTTATTTATTTTTTAAATTTTATTTTATTAGTTGGAGGCTAATTACTTCACAACATTTCAGTGGGTTTTGTCATACATTGACATGAATCAGCCATAGAGTTACAGAACTTTAAAACAATTAAAAAAATAGGTTTTTTTGGACCTCACCGAGTAGCATGTGGGATCTTAGCTCCACAAGCAGAGATTGAACTTGCATCCTTTGCATTGGAAGTGTGGCATCTTCACCCCTGAACTGCAAAGGAAGACCCCCCAGAGAAATTTGATTTCACAATCCCCCTGTCCTGCTTGCTGAAGAACTTTCAACAGAATGAACGAATAACTGAAAGTCAGGTTCAGAGTTACTTGCAAAGGTACCCATGGAATTTTATAAGGATGTGAATACCAAGAGGAGCCCGGGGTTTGAACACGAGTTAGCAATTTAATGTGAAAAACCAGTTCTGGCTCCAAGTCAGTAGATACCTTAATCACGTTGGCAGAGGCCTGTATGTCAAAGTCTGAAACGTTCCTGGCATAAAGAGCTTGCATGTTTTATTTTGTTTTGATTGAAGTTTATCAGTGGTAGCTTTGGTTCCATAGCTTCACCATGAAATGAAGACCTCAGTCCTGAAGCCCTTGCGACGAAACCCTGTTGCTGGTGGGGGAGCAGGCCGAGGTAGTAGGCCCTCTCAGCGGCCCCCCGGGGCCGGCCAAGTGGCTTCCTGACCTCTCAACGAGGCGCTGACAAGCCTGGCCACTGGGGAGGACACGTGGGGATGTTTACTGCAGTGATACGGTGGAGGCGATGTGAGGGAAGGCTGGCACCCCGACTCAGGCAGCTTCACACCCAAGGCCTGGCTGCCATCCCTGGATGGCTCCTCAGACCGTGATGTAGCCGACAGCTGGTTGTGCTTTCAGAACTGGAAGGCAGTCTGATAGTGAGAGCCAGAACCATCTGTATAGAGCCCTACAACAAGCCTCAGTGCTCCAAACAGGCCGCCCTTCTGCCCCTTCCTGGATTTTCTGGAAACACCAAGACCTGCAAATATAATTGCCGTATCTTACAAATAACCTAATGGCAACAACAGCAAAAATAAACCCGTGGGATTCCATCAAAGGCTTCTGCACAGCAAAGGAAACCATCAGCGACATGAAACCTGTGGTCTGGGAGGAAATATATTTGCAAATCCTGTATCTGATGAGGGGATAGTATCCAAAATATATAAAGAACACATGCAACTCAATAGCAAAAAGACAAGTAATCCAACTTAAAAAATGGATCCAAATAGATGTCTTTCTAAGGAAGACATACAGATGGCCCACGTAAAAAGATGCTCAAGATCACTAACCATCAGGGAGATACAAATATAAATAAAAATGAGATCATACCTCATATCCGTTAAAATAACTAGTAGCAAAATGACAAGAAATAACAAGTGTTGGTGAGGATGTGGAGAAAAGGGAACTCTGTGTAGGGTGTGTAAATTAGTGTGGCCATTATGAGAAATAGTATGAAGAGTCCTCAAAAAATTAAAACTAGAACATCATTTGATCTAGGTATCCCATTTCTGGGAATTTATCTGAGGGAAAGCAAAGCCCTAATTTGAATAGATACCTGCAGCCCCACATTTATAGCAGCAGTGTTTACAATAGCCAGGACCTGGAAACAACCTAAATGTTCATTGATGGCTGAATGTGTAGAGAGAATATGGTGTACACACACACACACACACACACACATATTTTTCAGCCACAGAAAAGGAAATCCTGCCATTCATGACTACATGGATGGACCTTGAGGACATTATGCTAAGTGAAATAATTCAGATAAAGATATATATCAAATGATTCACTTATATGTGGATTCTTAAAACAGATCAGTTTCTTAGAACTGATCAGTTAAAACAGATCAGTCCTGGGTGTTCATTGGAAGGACTGATGTTGAAGCTGAAACTCCAATACGTTGGCCACCTGATGTGAAGAGCTGACTCACTGGAGAAGACCCTGATGCTGGGAAAGATTGAGCGCAGAAGGAGAAGGGGACGACAGAGGATGAAATGGCTGGATGGCATCACCTACTCTAGAGAATTCTAGAATTCTCTAGGCCAGAATACTGAAGTGGGTAACCTTTCCCTTCTCCAGGGGCTCTTCCCAACCCAGGGATAGAACCCAGGTCTCCCTCACTGCAGGCAGATTCTTTAACAGCTGAGCCACAAGGGAAGCCCAAGAAGCGTAGCCTGTTCCTTCTCCAGCAGATCTTCCCAACCCAGGAATCGAACCGGGGTCTCCCGCATTGCAGGCAGATTCTTTACCAACTGAGCTCTCAGGGAAGCCCTGTGACCTATTTGCTGTGTAGCAAACAGTCTGACCATTTAGTGGCTGGAGACAATACCTGCTTATTCTCTTTCCCAGTCCTTTGGGTGGGCTGGGTGTTTCTCCTGGGTCTCTACTGCAGTTGTGGTCATGTGGCCACTGGGGCGAGTGGTCCACCCTCATCAGAGACTTCACAGAGCGGGATGCTCCAGACGGCTTCACCTGGACACATGGCCTCCCTCATCTTACAGGACGGCATGGCTTTCAAGAGACAGAAAACCCAAGTTTCCAGGGCAGTTAGAGGCTGTGCCCAGAACCAAGTATTGAATATTCTCACTGTATTCTAGTGCTCAGGGCAAGTCCTAGAGCTTGCCCAGATTAAGGGGGTTGGAGGCATAGAATGCTTACTGATGGGAAGGTGCCGAGGTTTTTGCAGAAGATGGTGTGTGTGAGGGAGGGTGTGCCAAGACCATCTGTGGAGAAGTACCATCTGCCACTCCATTCCTCATCATGTTCAGTGTATGAGAACTGACAAAGTACATGTGCAATCATTTGCTTAAGTCAGTCATCCCCAAATTCGTTTCTGTAAAGACAGGATTGGGAAGCCAGCAGGCAGTCCTTCAGCAAATATGATATGCAGTGTCCAACTTGAAACTTACAAAATGGGTAATCCTTTTCACCAAAATGGATTTTTTTTTTTTTTTTTTTATTCCATGAGGAAGATCAGTTACAGAATTCCTTCAAGAATCAAGGTCTTCTAAAACTCTTCACTGTCATGAGATGCAGTGATTATGAGAGTGGGTTTTGGGTGAAGATGGCTGGGTTTGTAACTCAGTTCCGCTGCTAAGGAGCCAAGAGAACTCAAGGGATATACTTAACTGCTCTGTGCCTCAGTTTCCTCAAGTCATGTTTGGGTGTGAGATTTAGAGCATTAAGAAGGCTGAGCACCCAAGTATTGATGCTTTCAAATTGTGGTGCTGGAGAAGACTCTTGAGAGTCCCTTAGACAGCAGGGAGATCAAACCAGTCAGTCCTAAAGGAAATCAACTCTGAATATTCATTGGAAGGACTGACGCTAAAGCTGAAGCTCCAGTACTTTGGCCACCTGACATGAAGAGCCAACTCACTGGAAAAGACCCTGATGCTGGGGAAGACTGAAGGCAGGAGGAGAAGGGGGCAGCAGAGGGTGAGATGGTTGGATGGCATCACTGACTCGATGGACATGAGTTTGGGAAAGCTCTGGGAGATAGTGAAGGACAGAGAAGCCTGGTGTGCTGCAGTCTATGGGGTTGCAAAGAGTCGGACACGACTTAGCAGCTGAACAACAGCAAAATGATAAGAGTAGTTCTTACCTCCTAGGGAACCTTTGTGAACATTCGTGACTGTTGATACAGGTAAATTGCCTGCTCCATAGTGAGCACTCTTAATCTTAGCAGGTATTACTCTTGTGATGATTGGATGAATAGAAATTCTCTCGACAGGCCATGAGGTGGATTAGCACTTTCCTCTGGTCAGCAGCGTGTCGCGCCCTGCACTTGGTTCAGCCCCTCTGTTAGGTCAGCTGCGCCGGGAGTGCCCACACAGAGCGGAGGAAGGAAGGAAGGGAGGTGGGAGGAAAAATGCGGAAATGGCCAGTACGAAAATAAAGATGGTTGGAGTGGAAATTGTTGCTGTACTCGCCATCAGAGCAGGTATCTCTGGACCTTAAGGAAAAAAACGGAGGAAAGGTTGGTGATGTCTTAGCCATTTGCTCCAGTATCTTCTGCTGGCCGCTGCAGATCCTATCTGAGCCTCGTTCAGGCTCTGGAAGGTTCATCTGTGTGGACTGCATCACGAAGGCTGACCAGCTCCCTGCTTGTGCCTGGCCTCCCCTGATGGGAGCCCTGGGGAAGTGGGGGAAAGGGGGCTTGTACCCTGAGAGGTCTCCATGAGCCGGTTGCAACTTTCCTTCCCCCTAAGGCCTCAGCGCCCATCAGGACCCCCCCATAATCCCTCTGGTGGGGTGGGTCTTAGGACTGGGAAATGCTCCCTCCTGCCAGGACAGTAGGCCTGGGGATGGTAGCTGAGCCGGCTGTGACTGGCCTGACTCTGAACTATGCCTTCCCTCCCCAGCTTCTCGGGTGGGTGTCACTGCTACCCCAGTACCCTAGGTGGTGGTGGTTTAGTCGTTAAGTCACATCTGACTCTTTTGCGACCCCAGAGCCTGTAGCTCACCAGTCTCCTCTGTCCATGGGATTCTCCAGGCAAGAGTACCGAAGTGGGTTCCCGTTTCATTCTCCAGGGAATCTTCCTGACCCAGGGATCGAACCTGGGTCTCCTGCATTGCAGGCAGATTCTTTACCACTGGGCTGCCAGCGAAGCCTGTATGTGGGTAGTCATCCATTATCTGTCATCACATGAAGCTCATGTGAAGTCACGTGAAACACTCGGGGTAAAGCAGATTATGTAACCAGAAATATGATTGTGTGCTGAAACAGCCCTGACTCCTGGCCGTTTAATCACCCCACTTGACCTTCGCTGTTGGGTCTGGAACCAAAAGCCTGGACTGGCAGCCCGAAGCCCAGTGTCCTTCAGCCCCTGATGGCTCTTGAGGAAGAAATCATTGCCGTTAAGGATTCGCAACAGTTCCCTTAGAAATCAGGAGCAGTTGTGTTACACATCCAGCTCTCAAAGCTGGACGACTCTTATTTTCCAAACTGAAGTCTTCACTGGGTACCAGACAGCTGGTTTGTGTAATGAATGGCACCCCTGTGTGCTGTGAATTAGTTTTGATAAAATCAGTAAACAGTTTTACCCTGGACAGTCCTCACAAATGGGGTCTAAGATACATTTAATTTAGGACATATAAACATGCAATAGCTGTTTACTTTCCGGCTCATACACACACACATCCTACTTGACTTTCTGACTGAATCCTCAACTTCAGTGTCTGTTACTACCAGGGTTTAATGCGCTTTTGGGAAAGAGAGGGCTCTTCTGACTCAGACCGATTTCCCTCTTCCTTTCATCATTTTTCTATCTTTGGGGAGCTTTTGGTAGCAAGAGCTTTGCAATTCAACGTCCAGGAGAAATACAGGCTTTGTAGCAGGTCGCTGTTGTTGCTTGGTTGCTCAGTTGTGCCTGACTCTTTGCAACCTCATGGACTGCAGCACACCAGGTTTCTCTGTCCTTCACTATCCCCCAGAGTTTAACTTCATATCCATTGAGTCGGTGATGCTGTCTAACCGTCTCATCCGCTGCTGCCCTGATGCTGGTAACTATTGAAGGCAAAAGGAGAAGAGGGCGGCATAGTATGAGAGGATAACAGGTCATATTTTAACAGGTCATATTTTGGATGAAATGTGTGGCTTATTAATGAGGAAGAAATTGCTCCTTTTCATTACTTTTCGATTTGATAACCCAAAGAGGTTCCCAGTTGTTTAAAATGCCCCATAATTCTTGAAAATTTAATTACTGCAAACATTGGAATAATTATTCTTCATGCTATAACCCTATAAAGGGCCAAAGGCTAGTTACTCCAAATAAGATAATGTTTGCTCTAGATTCAATTATTTCACATCTATATGAGATGTTACGTTATTTTACGTTATGTTATGTTATTTCCCTAACGTAATGTATCATACGATTGTCCTGTCTCTCTGGATTCCTGCTTAAAGAAAACAGACACAGTTTCTCTGTCTGATGTTCAGGGAATGTTGGCATCTCTGAAAACCTTACCAAACCTGCCTCGTTCTGTTTGCACTTCGCCCCAGGGAGGGCTCGGCTGAGACAGTACCTGGAAGCCAGTGGAGGGGTATCTGTGGTTGTCCAGTGACCCTGGGTGCCCCGGGTGTTGGGGCTCCTAGAGTCAGCACAGTGATGGTGTCCCTTGAAGAGTCCTTTCCCCTTCCGGTTCAGAATCCAGGTCTTTCTCAAGACCCAGCTCGAGGCTGGGCTCTCAGGGAACACGCTACATTCATCTTACCGTTCCTGAACTTCTGTCATCCTTGCTGTCTGTGCCGGTCGTTTCATCTGTTAGGTTAAGCAAGCCTTCCAGACTTTTCTCCTAAAGGGTCAGTTGGCAAATGCTTTAGGTTTTGGGGACCACATGATCTCTGTCATGACTGCTTGGCTGTGCTGTTGAAGCATAAAAGCAGCCATTTTGCAGCAGCAAAGGAGTGGGCCTGGCTGGGTTTCAATAAAACTTTATGCAAACAGACTGCATTTCAATAAAACCATACAAATAGGCTGTGGTTCACGTTTGATCCAAGGGCTACAATTTTGATTCCCGGCTTAAATCACTTTTTTAAATGAGTTTGAGCCACTATCTTCCCTGGTGGCTCAGACGGTAAAGAATCTGCCTGCAGTGTGGGAGACTTGGGTTTGATCCCTGGGTCGGGAAGATCTCCTGGAGAAGGAAATGGCAAGCCACTCTGGTATTCTTGCCTGGGAAATCCCATGGACAGAGGAGCCTGGTGGGCTACAATCCACGGGGTTGAAAATAGTTGGATACAACTTAGCGACTAACACTTAAACCATATGAAGTAGCAATTTTTGTAGTTCAGAAAAGGTCGACTGCTGGCAATTTTGTAGGATTCAAGCTAATATATCATATACTTTGTTATAAATTTCCTTGTCGTTTGAATGTGTCATTTCTACTCCAAATACATCTGATTCTCTCTCAGTCTCCTGATACATCTGATTCTCTTTCAGTCTCCTGGGTTTTTTTTTTTTTTTTTTTCAGGCTCCCTAGTGTCCAAGTCAAAGCCTGAACTATTTTGGTCATGCAACAAGTACATATTTAGTTCATGACTGAAATGCCAAAGCCTAAATTCAAAATGCCTTCCCTGGAAGAAAATCGATAACTTATTAGATATTCTTTTGGCTACCCTCAAATTTTTTATGTTTATAATTGCTTTAGTAGTGGTTGAGATTTGTTAAGTCTTTATGCTACGACCAAAGGGATTTTCACAATCATTGTTACTGTCTGTTTATTTTCTAGTGTGACCACACCACACTTGATGGCTTACAACACGAGAACTCCATTCTCTCACAGATTTGGGGCTGGATGTCTGAGATCAGATATCACCAGGCTTGGTTCCTTCTGAGGCTTCAGTGGAGAGTCTGGCTCACGCATCCTTCCTAGCTTCCCGGCCCTGGTTCCTTGCAGTCCTTGCTGTGTCTCAGCGGGTAGACCCATTTCCCTAAGCCCTTCCTCAGTCATCACATGGCATTCACCTTGTGTGTATTCCTCTGTCTCTTCTTATGAGGACACCAGTCACTGAACTAGGGCCCACCCTCCTACAGAAAGATCTCACCCTTTTTAAAAATTTATTTTTTTTGGAGTATAGTTGCTTTACAATGTTGTGTTAGTTTTTGCTGTATAGCAAAGTGAATCGGCTGTATGTTTATATATATATACATCCTCTTTTTTTCTAGATTTCCTTCCCACGTAGGTTGCCAAAGAGCAGTGAGTAGAGGTCCTTGTACTATACAGTGAGTTCTCATTATTTATCTATTTTATGTGTTTCTGCATGCTAAGTTGCTTCCGTCATGTCCAACTCTTTGCGATCCTATGGACTGTAGCCCATCAGGCTCCTCTGTCCACGGGATTCTCTAAGCAAGAATACCAGAGTGGGTTGCCATGCCCTCTTGCAGGGCGGTCTTCCTGACCCAGGGATCAAACATGCAACTCTTATGTCTCCTGCATTGGCAGGCAAGTTCTTTACCACTAGAGCCACCTGGAAAGCCCCGATGTATTTTATACGTGATATCAATAGTGTATATATGTCAATCCCAATCTCCCAGTTCACCCCACCTTCCCTTTCCTACTTGGTATCCATATGTTTGTTCTCTTCATCTGTATCTCTATTTCTGCTTGGCAGCTAAGATCATCTATATCAATTTTTTCCAGATTCCACATTATATGCATTAATATAGGATACTTGTTTTTCTCCAGAAAGACCTCATCTTAGTGTAACTGTCTACATCTGCAGAAACCTTATTTCCGTATTGCGTGCCATTTGGCAGCTCTTCGCAGACATGAACCTGGGGGGCCACTATTCCACTCTTCACCCCAGGAGGCACCTGTGAGGGAGTGATATAGGTGCCTGGTGGTAGAGATGGCAGCTGGATGGCATCCTGATGTTGGCACTGCCTCAGGTTCACAGAGACTTTCCTGGCTCTTGGGATGGTCCTGAGTTACTTGCTTTGAACCTAAAATGGAGAGTTATGTTTCTGAGCACTTAATGAACGTTTACTAATTTTATTTTTTAATTTTATTTTATTTTTAATTTTTTTATTAGTTGGAGGCTAATTACTTCACAACATTTCAGTGGGTTTTGTCATACATTGACATGAATCAGCCATAGAGTTACACATATTCCCCACCCCAATCTCCCCCCTCCCTTAGGAGTATATCTACCTAAAGAAACAAAAGACCTATACATAGAAAACTATAAAACATTGATGAAAGAAATCAAAGAGGACACAAACAGATGGAGAAACATACCGTGTTCATGGATTGGAAAAATCAATATTGATTGTCAAAATGGCTATTCTACCCAAAGCAATCTATAGATTCAATTCAAACCCTATCAAACTACCAATGGTATTTTTCACAGAACTAGAACAAATAATTTCACAATTTGTATGGAAATACAAAAAAACCTCGAATAGCCAAAGTAATCTTGAGAAAGAAAAATGGAACTGGAGGAATCAACCTGCCTGACTTCAGACTCTACTACAAAGCCACAGTCATCAAGACAGTATGGTACTGGCACAAAGACAGAAATATAGATCAATGGAACAGAATAGAAAGCGCAGAGATAAATCCACGAACCTATGGACACCTTATCTTGGACAAAGGAGGCAAGGATATACAATGGAAAAAAGACAACCTCTTTAACAAGTGGTGCTGGGAAAATTGGTCAACCCCTTGTAAAAGAATGAAACTAGAACACTTTCTAACACCATACACAAAAAGAATGTTTACTAATTTTAATTTGCCTGAGAGCCACTTCTTTCAGACCAACTGCTTACAAAAGAGAGAAAGCATGCAGGAGACAATTGTGGTGCCAAAATGATGACTGATAATTGATAATTCGCTGCTGAGACACTGACTCACATCACCTTCCCTTTAGTCCCTCTTTATATCTTTTTATGTATTTATGTGATAATATGGAGATACTAATGGTTTTGATTTCTGAGCTTTTATAAACAATTGTGTACTATATAGAGTGGTTGCAGTTACAGCTAAGATTTGAAAAGTATGCTCTGAAATGTTCTCACGTTATAAATGTTTATAGTTCCTGAATTTCTATGGGATTCATCAGCATGATTAGGTTTCTCATTATAGAAATTTAAACCACCTTCTACTAAGGGAGGTGATGATATGGAAGCTCACCTCTCTAATGGTACCATGATAAGACAGGACTCAGGAAATAGAGACAACATTTACACATTTAGAACAGCCCACCATTGCCAATGTGCTATATTTAGTTCTTCTACTCAAATCTCATTGTCCTTTGTGGGGGCTCAGTTTGACAGTTATATAGTTCTCTTATGTATGTTTCAGCTTTGCTTTTATTTTTCTCTTGACTGGAAGAGTTAATTCCTGTTTTATATTAAAAAAAAAAAGGACAGATTTCTTCAGCTTCTTCTTCTTGTTATTTAGTTGCTAAGTCGTGTCTGACTCTTTGTGATCTCATGGACTGCACTATACCAGTCTTCCCTGTCCTTCACTCTCTCCCAGAGTTTGCTCAAATCATGTCCATTGAGTCAGTGATGCCATCCAACCATCTCATCCTCTGGAGTCCCCTTCTCCTACCCTCAGTCTTCCTCAGCATCAGGGACTATTGTAGTGAGTTGACTCTTCGCATCAGGTGGCCAACGTATTGGAGCTTCAGCTTCAGCATCAGTCCTTCTAATAAATATTCAGGGTTGATATCCTTTAGGATTGATTGGTTTGATCTCCTTGCAATCCAAGGGACTCTCAAAAGTCTTCTCCAGCACCACAATTTGAAAACATCAATTCTTGGCATTCAGCCTCCTTTATGGTCCAACTCTCTCATCTGTACATGACTACTGGAAAAATGATAGCTTTGACTATATGGACCTTCATTGGCAAGGTGATGTCTTTGCTTTTTAATATACTGTCTAGGTTCATCATAGTTTTCCTTCCAAGGAGCAAGTGGTTTTTAATTTCATGGCTGCAGTCACCATCTGAGGTGATTTTGGAGCCCAAGAAAATAAAATCTGTCACTGCTTCTACATTTTCCCCTTCTATTTGTCATGAAGTGATGGGACTGGTTGCCATGATCTTAGTTTTTTGAATGTTGAGTTTTAAGCCAGCTTTTTCACTCTGCTCTTTCAACTTCATCAAGAGGTTCTTTAGCTCCTCTTCACTTTCTGCCATAAAGGTGGTATCATCTGCGTATCTGAGGTTGTTGATATTTCTCCTGGCAATCTTGATTCCAGGTTGTAATTCATCCAGCCTGGCATTTCACATGATGTACTCTGCATATAAGTTAAACAAACAGAGTGACAGTATACACCCTTGTCATATTCCTTTCCCAATTTTGTACCATTCAGTTTTTCAAGCCAGTCAGTAAGGTTCTAACTGTTGCTTCTTGACCCGAATACAGGTTTCTCAGAAGGCAGGTATGGTGGTTTGGTATTCCCATCTCTTCAAGAACTTTCTAGTTTGTTGTGGTCCACACAATCAAAGCTTTCGTCTAGTCAATGAAACAGAAATAGATGTGTGTTTTTTTTTAATTTCCTTGCTTTCTGTATGATCCCCAAAATGTTGGAAGAATGGATCTTCTTTAGATTAGCTTCTAATAGGTTGTAAATACTCTTTTTATGAGCTAAGTAAACCAAACCACCTTGTCATTTACTAATTGCTTTATTTTGTAAATCTGCTTACATCTTTGTCTTACTTAAACTCAAAATATGCATGTGCATAGTAGTTTGAAAAAGGAAAATATTACTTTCAATCCATTTTTTAAATAGTGTTGAAAGTTGCTGTATGGTCCTGACTACATAAAAGGCTGTGTGAATTCAATTTCAGTGGAAAGCCAATTTGATCAACAACTGTGATGAGGTTCCACAACTAAAACATACAAGAGAGAGACTAAATTATGTTAAGGCTGGCTGTTGGAGACCAAGTTTAAGAGATTTCACTTTCTGCTAAATATTAACTTCATAGTCATGATAATCCTCAAAGGCTTAGCTTTTCAGGTTAAAATTGCTCGTTTTGGAAGCCCAGAAATGAAAACCATTCAGGAGAGTGAAGCGTCACCCCTTTATTCTGCCTTCGCCCCTGTCCTTTCCTCATTTTCTCTCATACACAGCACCTGGCTGCTGCTGAGCCATGGGATCCTTTAGCACGTTGGCTTGATCTTGCTGTGCTCCTTGGATGTCGCCCGCATCCTTGATTGAACGATCGGTGGAAGCAGGCGCTGTGTGTGGCAGTGAAGGTCACAGAGGAGGACGAGGTGAGGTCTCTGAGAAGGTGTAGACCAGGCAGATGGGGGCCTCTGATACATACGAGCTGCCCTGAGCCCATGCGCTGGACCCTAGAGAGGGTGCAGGCGGGACCTGGGGACAGCCATGGCAGCAGCACTACCTGGACTCTACCTCTGACCTCCGTGAGCATCAAGCAGACCTTCCTACTCCTGACCTTCTCCCTCAGAGAGGCCAGAGCCCTTCCCTGGAGTCAGGACAACCATGGAGACATCAGAGCCCCCCTGTGGACATGTAAGGGGGGCGCTGACTGGCGCACATTGCTGCTGCCGGGAGCACGCAGCCCAGTGAAGGCAAGAAAGTACTTGAGCTGAAGAGTGTTCTCAAAAGACCTGAAGGACTCTTAAGAGGAAGAGAGGTTTTCCTTGTCATTTGTGCCCCAGAGGATAGAAGTAGGGCCAATGGAGGAAAAATAACTCAATAGTTTAGAATCATAAAGGAATATTTGGAACGGGCTGGCTTGGAGGGTTCAAACAGATTTGATAAAACACTCAGCAAAAACATGCAGAGGGGTGTGAAGTCCAGAGCAATCTGACCCAAAGTTGTTACAGATCCATCGTTTTTGTTTCAGTTCGTATTCCAGAGTCATGATTTCTAGACAGAGAGCCTTTGTGTATTTTTTAACAAAATAAACTTTGAAATAAATTTTTTAGATTTACAGAGGAGTGACAAGATAGCATAGTTTCCCGTACTGTCTTTCCTTAGAGTCTACATTGGTCACCAGGAAAAACCAGCTCTGACTCGTTACTGGATTATTGTTACCTAAAGTCTGTACTCTACTCGAACTTCCTCAGTTTTCCCCTCAGTTGCTCTCTCGTGGAGTCATGTTCCAGAATCCCATCCAGGACCCCGCATTTTCTAGTTATTTGTCACGTCTTCTTAGGTTCCTTGTGGCTGTGGCAGCGTCCCAGACTTGTCTGTGTCTGTGATGACCTTGACAGCTTTGAGCAGTGCTGGTCAGATAGTTTGTAAACTCTCTCTCAGTTTCGGTTTGTCTAATTTTTTTTTTTTCTGGGCTACACTGTAGTTTGGGTTTTGGGGGGAGGACTACAGTGGTGAAATGTCATCCTTGTGGATATCAAGGGTCTGACCATCAACATGACTTGTCACTCGTGGTATTGGCCTTGAGGACCTTGCGGAGATGGTATAAAATATGGGATAATGTTGAAATCCGGAGTATCTGGAGGGGCCCAGGGCCCTGAGTGAGCTCTGTCCTGTGATCCACTTCCTGCCCTCATGTCCTGGACCCTTGTGACTGTCCTTCTGTTTGTGCTTGTCCTGTCTTTTCGTGTCAGAGGCCATCTCAGCATCCCTTCTCAGCCACCTGCTCCCCACCACGCTCCTGTTACCCTTTTTCCTGCCCTGTTCTCTCCCCGAGGCTCATCGCCACCGGCATCCTGTGTGGCTGTATGCCTGACTGGCGGCTGTCTCCTTGCCTAGAGGGCAGGCCCCAGAGTGGGGAGGGTTTGCTTCATCCACTGTATCCTCGGTCCCTGTGACAGTGTCTGGCACATAGTAGGTGCTCAAAAAATATGGAAAGAGTAAATAAGCAAATGAATGAGTGATTTGTCAAAAGAACGGTCATAGCCTTTAGCTCACACTCCTCTACACCTAAGGTTACAATTTGGGGGTGAATAAAGCCTCAAACGTGGCCATGGTGATGGCCCTTCTCAGATACCACTGGTAGGGATCACTTGGCTTTTTGCTGCCAACTTTTCCCACAAATGTGTATTCTGAGCAGTATGGGATTCAGTGATACTCTTTTTCTCCATGTAGGTCTGAGCTTTTGGCTACCACAAGTGCTGTGGCGATATTTGCAGAAGCACACAGTCTAGGAGTACTGAAATGGGTTTCAATCAAGGAAATGCATCAGAATCAACCAGAAACACACACTCACGCAGAAGGAAGAGGGTAATGTAATTAGCGTGGTAGATCCTGGAGTAAGTGATGTGTTATCACGTAATGATCACATGATAGGAGGCACTGAAGTGCAATCCTATTTACATTTGCATGTGCTCAGTCACGTCCTTCTCTTTGGGACCCCATTCACTGTAGCCCGCCAGGTTCCTCTGTCCGTGGAATTTTCCAGGCAAGGGTACTGGAGTGGGTTGCCATTTCCTACTCCAGGGGATCTTCCTGACCCAGGGATCGGTCTCCTGCATTGACAGGCAGATTCTTTACCACTGCGCCACCTGGGAAGCCCACAGCCCCGTTTGCAGGCCAGAAAAACCAGACCATGCCGGTCTCATCATGGTGTTAGCTGTCTTAGGGCTCTGCTGGTTTCAGCACTTATATTTGTGGATTCTGTGATAGTTTGCTGGCTTTGGCTTCCGTACATGCACGGTGACTGGAAACCTATCTGAGGCATTTTTCCTTCTACTAAGGCATAGAGCACTCAGGGACCAGCCTCTCAAAGGCTTCTTTCAGCGTTAATTATGTAGTTAGAGAAAATAAATGAGCAAATTAGAGAATTAGCACCAAATTAAAAGGATGCTGGAATGGTCACAGCAGCTAGTCAGGTTGTTTTCCCGTTTTTGGTGGTGGAAACCTTTTTCTCACTTTGTGAGTTGAATCCTGAGTTGAACAATGGAAAGTTCAGGGTATTGTTATATTTTAATGCCACGTAAAAACAGCTTTAAAGTTTTTTTGGCACAATCCATCAAAAGCATTCTAGGCACATAGTAGAATCAAATATTTAATTTTGAAATGTTTTAGAGCTCTTTTTAGATTTCAGTTGAAAATGGGGCACTCACTTAAAAAATCACAGCCAAGCAGGCTTTGCAAACCTTGTTAGTGTTTATTTGTACACTCTGCCTGTAGGTAATAACACAGTGGTGATTAGCAAAGGTGCGTTTTGCAGAGAAAGGAGGAAGATCAAACACAAACACACAAAAGGAGGCACAAACTCACATAAATATACTCAGGAGGATGGAACTCAATATCATATTTACGTCTTTATAATATGCCACAGTTAATTCATTGAGCCCAGACAGTGGGAATTCAGAGAGTAGGTGCCCAAAGTCTGCCTTCATTTATCCAGCCCCCAAAATAGTTTCTGCTCTGATGTGGAATGAAAAAAGTAAGTGAAAGATAAGTATGTCATTCTGGTATAAATGCATCCTTGAAACCCATGTTTACAATTTTTTAAAACTCCTTTCGGTTGGGATTCATTCTTTCCTCGTTTTCTTAGTGGAGTGGCCATTTTCTCCTGGGGAGGATCCAACAGACGTCAGGCAGTTCACACGTTGATCTGCTAAGGGAGAAGGTAATATCCGATCTGAAAGTGAGGAAGAAAGAGCATCAAACAGATAAATGGGAGGATCTATAGAAATCCACAGGGGACCCGCTTATGGCGTGGAGTTGGATGGATGGGTATCTCCAGGTGATAGGTAAATTGATGTTAACATTGAAATGTTCCTTCTTCATTCTTGCTGTGTAAATAATGTGTCAATTTAGACTGGTCCTTCCATAGGAAATCTATAGAGGACCAACTTAGTAAACATATAATGGGCTGGATCCTTGTGATCATTTATCTTCCTCAGATGTAAATTAGACACTTTAGAAGTTACCGTAATTTCTTAAATCTTGAAAATTGGTGAGATGTCTTGCCACTTATGTTTAACAGTTAACTCACCTTCAAAACAGTATTCCTTTCACCTAAAGAATGAGCGAGCCGAATCAGGTAAGGGCCCATTTTATTCTTTAGAATCCATGGAAACCTAGATTTAAACTGAGTCACAGTGGCTCAGAAAGTAAAGAATCTGCCTGTAATGCAGGAGACCCAGATTCGTTCCCTAGGTTGGGAAGATCCCCTGGAGGAGGGCATGTCAACTCACTCCAAATTCTTAGTGGGAAATCCCATGGACAGAGGAGCCTGGCAGGCTACAGGCCATAGGGTCACACAGAGTCAAACAGGACTGGAGCGACTTAGCCCTGCATGCATGCACACCTAAATAACCCAAGTGTAAAAATATGCAATTTAACAATTCCACAGCAAATCAAACAACCTGTGAAAGTGCTTAAGTAAAACATTAGTGTGACTTTCTTCTGTATGTTGGGCTATTGGGGGAAATATCCATGGATTTGCCCACAGTTAATTTTTTGTGAAAGAAATAGAGTTGCTCTGCCCTTTGTAAACTGCAAGTCATTTTTGAAGTTTTTGTCAGGTTGCCATAGTTACTGCTGGTGTTTCTCTTTCATGGGATGATGCAAATCATCGCTTGGTTTGACCTTTTTCACCTGTTGTTACCATAAACCCTGACCAGAAAGGGAAAAACTCCTTTGTGTCAGTTTTCTTGGTTTTTGTGTGTTCTGAGCCTGCAAATGTGCGTTGCCATGCTAACAGCAATCAGATGGGAGGGAGTCAGTGAGTCAACTCCTTGGTAAGCTGCAGTCCCTCGATTTATTGGTGATACTATTTTCTTCATAATGAGCTGGGAGATAACCTTGGTAAACTTTAGTGATGCACAAAAACTGATCGTTTCACTGATTAATTATGTTATTAATTATATAACTCATCCTCTCAGCCAAGCAATTCCAAGTCATTGCTAGGCTAGCTTCATTAACTAGAGAAATTAATTACAGACAAAAGTTTACAAAAGTGAACTGCAAGTGACATTTTTTGGTCTAGATTGCACTCCTGGTATTCATTCTACTGCTTCACCTTCTGGGAGGTAAATACAGAGCATCTGGAGATTATGTAAAAATGCAGACCCCGATCCAGGGTTCCAGGATGGGCCTGGGATGCTGCATTTCTCACAAGCTCCGGGATGATACTGATGCCACTGGTATTGAGCCCTCAGTCTGAGGAGCCATAATTATGCTACATCAGGCTCCAGAACCCAGAAAAACCTCCCAGTAAATTCCCTTTCCTCTGCCATCGACATTTAGTGAACAGGCCAGGCAAAATTGTCACTGAATCTCATGTTCTTTATTTAGGGAAAAAATGTGATTATCCACAGGCATCACACAATTTGTTTTTCCACTGGTGTTTGGTTATTTGAAATGTGACAGCGCTGATGGACTCTTCTCCCCATCCATCTAGCTAGATCTTGGAGGTTTTTCCTTATTGTATTTGATTTTTTTTTTTTTATTGTACTATGACCCCAAAGCCCAAAGTCGTGGATATTCCTGTTTTAATGTTATTGAGAAGTAAGGAAATAATCAGGAACTGAGATGACTGACCTTTTTCTCTATTTCCTTATAAAGAAGCTGATGTGGGAATAATAGCAGGCTTTGCTAAGACTGCAGGATTCTTCTCAGGTCGGTGGTCGTGTTGTTCCTGTGGGGATATCATGCAGATTTCAGAGTCTAGTGGGGGGTGTGTTCTTTCAGCGAGGGTGTCTGTGGATCCGAGCCCCACGGTGCCTTGCAGGGCGTCCCCTTTTATCCATGAGGTACCATTCCAGCGTGGCCCCAGACCGCTTGCTCCTGCTTCTCTGGCTGAGTGGCCAGGGCGGCCAGACCTGCTCATCAGCAGCTGGAGTGTCGAGGGCTTCCCCGCTCTGGGCTTTAAGATGCTTTGATGGTGCCAAGAGGCAGCATCTTTGGAATCGGCCAGTCAACCATTCAGTACACTGAAGATGGTATGCTGCATCCCGCCTTTTCCAGCTGGGTTTTTTTTGGGTGGGGGGAGACTCTTTGGTTCACACAAAAGTGAAGGCAGTTTTCTAAATTTTTGAAATGTGTGCAATGTGGACTATAAACTGTGTAACTGAGTATGTGGGAAGATCGCTGTGAGAGCCTTTAGACACTGTGGGCAGGAGGGATCTGTTTCTCTAAAGATTCTAAGCGGGTCCTCCCTCTCTCAAGCATGGTGCTCCCGAATCCTTACCCATGGAGGCCATTTGGGTCTCCCGGCCGTTAACAAGATGATTTCTTCTCTTCATGAGTGACCTATTAGGCATGCAGTGTGTGATGTGTGCATGTGAGCACGTGTGTATCGGTGTGGATGGTATGCATATGCATGTATATGTGAATTTGCATGTACATGTGAGTGTATGAGTCCATTTATGCTACATGAGTATGCATGTTCATGCAATGTGTGTATCTGTGTATCTGTTTACAGATGTGGGTGTATGTGTGTAAATCTTTGTGTGTGCATGCATGTTTATGTGGTATGTACAATTATTTATGCATGCATGCGGTATGTGTTTTTGTGTGGTGTGTGCATCTGTGTATATATGTGGTGTATTTATGAGTATATGTGTGTACATATGTGTGGTATCTATGTGTGTCTGTGTGTGTATATTAGTGTGTGTGTCTGGGTGGTGTGGTATGTATGTGTGCAGGCGTGTGAGTGGGGTGCATGTATGTCTGTGCGTATGAGTGTGTGCATATGTGTGTAGTGTGTATGAGTGGGGGTGTGTGTGTGTGATATGTATGTCGTGTGTAGTGTGTATATGTGTATGTGCTCTGTGTCTGTGTGTCTGTGTGTGGACCTGTGCCTCCCCACAGGCAGGGCTGGAGTCAAGTCCAGCGGGGCCCCTCTGCAGTGGCTTGCATGATACTTCATACCCGGTAGGTGTACAGAAGATTTCTTTTGCTAAATTGAATTGAATGCATAAGTACTGTCTGATGCAATAAAAAGTGATTGTTTGCAGATTGAATTCACAAATCTCCAACAACTCCTTAAGAAAGGAGCAAGTGAATTAATAAAAGAGCAGTATCCTGTCACTCGTTTGTCTATGAGACACCCCTCTGCCTCTGATGGAGTGAGGTCTGAATATTTAGTTATTTATTTTGGATCTCAAATATCCCATGATCATATTCAGATATTTTTCTCATATCCCATGACAGTAATGCTTTTGGACAGTGGATTTATCAATTATCTGACAGCACACACTAGTGTTAAATTAATACACCTTTATTTTTTTAACATGAGGCATAGAAATTACTGACTAGGGCCATTTTCTAGTTGGGTTTATTATGAGAATATGATTTGCATATGGGAGCAAAACATTTTGAGGAATCTGACTTGAACTTTCCAACATCTGCCAGAATGAAGGAAGTGTAGATCCTATCCTGTAGTCTTTCTCCAAGAGTTTCATAATACACAGGGTTTAAGTTGGAGTAGAAATGAAACTAATCAAGATTTCAAAAAGCTGATTGTTCTGAAGGAATCTTAAGGCATGTGTTCATTTGGGAAGATGATTAGGAAATAATTTAGAGTGATGATACTGAGAGGTGAATATATAGTGCTGTGGTAGGCAGGACGGGGACCCCAAAGATGTCCCCCTGCTAATCCCCAGACTTTCTGAATGTTACCTGACCTGGCAAAAGGAACGTGCGTGTGCGCTCAGTCATGTCCGACTCTTTGTGACCCTATGGACTGTAGCCCGCCAGACTACTCTGTCCGTGGGATTCTCCAGGCAGTTATACTAGAGTGGATTGCTGTTTCCTCCTCCAGGGGATCTTCCTGACCCAGGGATTGAACCTGTGTCTCCTGCATCTCCTATACTGGTAGGTGGATTCTTTACCCCTGCACCTCCTGGAAATCCCAAAATGAGCATGAGATATGTGATTAAGTTAAGGGTCTTGAGATGAAAGGTTATCCTGAGTGTTCATTTGTGAGTTCTGAATGTAACCCCAGGAGTCTTCATAAAGGGGAAGTGGATGGATCTTTGCTACAGGGAGAGAGGAGAGGAGGATGTGAAGTTGCAGCAGAGAGAGATTTGAAGATGTTTTGCTATTTGTTGCTTTAAAGATGGAAGGGATGACTGGAGCCAAGCAAGAGTGCAACTCTAGAAGCTGGAAAAGACAAGAAAGAACTGCTGTCTAGAGCCTTGAGTGTGGCCCTGCTGAGGTCTTGGTTTCACCCCAAGGAAACCCATTTCAGATTTCTGACTTCCAGAAATGCTAGGGAATAAATTTGCATTGTTTTAAGCCACCAAGTTTATCCTAGTTTTTTCCATAGGAAGCTAATATGCCACTTCTCTATCTAATTAGGAAGCATTTCTGGCTCAGATGGTAAAGTGTCTGCCTACAATGAGGGAGACCTGGGTTCAGTCCCTGGGTCAGGAAGCTCCTCTGGAGAATGAAATGGCAACCCACTCCAGTACTCTTGCCTGGAAAATTCCATGGACGGAGGAGCGTGGTAGGCTGTAGTTCATGGGGTTGCAAAGAGTCAGATATGACTGAGCGACTTCACTTTCGTCCAAGGTCACTGAGTTTTTGAAAGATAAAATTGATATTCAAATGTGTACTGAGCCTATGAGAAACTGTAGGAGGTACAGTGACTGGAATAAGGGGAGAATGAAAGTGCAAAAATTCAGAAGGTGACTCTGGGGTCTAGACTGGGAGAGCGTCGGATGCGGACGGAATGGGTGATTCCTCAGTTTCTTGGCGTTTGGTGGCACAGCTGTGCGCTGCGTCTTGTGCAGGGGCTGCTCCGCCAGGACTCGTGCAGTCAGAGACGGTGCATTTTGCTGAGCACGTGATGCCCCTTTCTTCCCGTCTTCCCATCCTCTTCTCTCTCTGCTCCCCACAAACACATGTGTTCCCAGTGGCCAGTATTTCCCTGGAAGACTACTCCCCAGGGTGTATATATTTTTTAATTGATTAACACATTTTAGGAAGAAAAACATTTTAAAGTAATTTGATGAAAGAGGATTTGAGACAGTGGAAACAGTGTCAGACTTTATTTTTTGGGGCTCCCAAATCACTGCAGATGGTGACTGAAGCCATGAAACTAAAAGATGCTTACTCCTTGGAAGGAAAGTTATGACCAACCTAGATAGCATATTAAAAAGCAGAGACATTTCTTTACCAACAAAGGTCCGTCTGGTCAAGGCTATGGTTTTTCCATTGGTCATGTATGGATGTGAAAGTTGGATGGTGAAGAAAGCTGAGCGCCAAAGAATTGATGCATTTGAACTGTGGTGTTGGAGAAGACTCTTGAGAGTCCCTTGGACTGCAAGGGGATCCAACCAGTCCATCCTAAGGGAGATCAGTCCTGGGTGTTCATTGGAAGGACTGATGCTGAAGCTGAAACTCCAATACTTTGGCCACCTCATGCGAAGAGTTGAATCATTGGAAAAGACCCTGATGTTGGGAGGGATCAGGGGCAGGAAGAGAAGGGTACGACAGAGGATGAGATGGCTGGATGGCATCACTGACTCGATGGGCATGAGTTTGAGTAGACTCCAGGAGTTTGTGATGGACAGGGAGGCCTGGTGTGCTGCGATTCATGGGGTCGCAAAGAGTCGGACATGACTGAGTGACTGAACTGAAGAGGATTTGATACCTTCTTGGATGAGATGCAGAGAGAGGGTTCCCTCTGGATTATTTTTTCCCCCCATAAGGATAGTAAAGTTTTCCAGCTTAATCATGTTATAGGAGTGAATCAGTTATGTCCTTAAATTTTACCAAAACACACCTTAAACCCATGTGCCTGTGGTTTTTTTTTTTTAAGTTTTTCAGATGGGTAATTTATTCTCCTAAAATATTCTAGTGGGAGAATTCACATTGACAACCCACAACGCACTTTCTTCCTCACTTTGCATATTTTTCTTTTGCATCTTGTTTTGATGAAATAAGGCAGACAATTTTTCCTCCTTGAACTTGGCTTCGTTTTGCTTTCCGTTTTCATTAATGCTTCTCTTGCCTTGGCACATGACACTATTTGGTTGACGGCGTTCTAGGAAAAATGCTTAATTACTGAAAAACTTTGACTGCAATTCAGGAAGAACATGCAGGGCAGCATATTTGTTCAGGTTAAGTTTATGTGATTTTTCAAAAATAGATAAGAAATAATATTCTGCCAAGCCAAATGGGCACTTTCATTGAAAGCATTTGGTTGTGAGCAGAGCGGAGAGAGATGGGATCTAAGGCATTAATTTAAAATACCTTAAAAGGAGAAGCAAGATGCATTGCGCTGGTCCTGCTGGCAGCAGACCAGGTTCTTCTTGAGGTCTGTTCCTGGTGCCAGAATACTGTCCACAGCAGCAGAACTGAACCTGAGGGTCGAGGTCTAAATCCACTCTGTGTGCATGGAGATTGTTCAGTTACTATGAACACTTAATTTTGAAAGTGAGAGAAAATAAGTCTTGATTGTGAATGCGCAGACCAGGATTTCTACTGGTCTTCATCACTGCCTATCCACATGTCTCTAGGAGTCCCTTCAAGGCATGAACTTCTGTTTCTTCATTTGCAAAATAGCGGTATGCATGGTCTGGGAGACAGGGAAGGACAGGGCAGCCTGGCGGGCTTCAGTCAGGGGGTCGCAGCGTCGGGCACAACTTGGCCACTGAACCACAGCAATATGCTCCTTGCTTCCCACTCCAGGTTCCCGAGAAAGTCAAGATGTAAGATGTAAACCCCAAACCTTTGTGAAATGTAATTTTATGTATTAATAAAAAGAAATGTCATGATGACGGTGTTTGGAACATGGCTGAAATAGAAGGCAGGTAAACTCTGCGTGTACACTTGGGGTGAAAGTGTTAAGAACCGAATCTGCTCCCACGCCGGGAAGCAACAGAAGTGGACCTCGGCTATTTTGGTTCTGCCATCTTCTGGGACTGACAGTTGTGACGTCTTCTAACATTTGTTGTCAGGAGCCTAATACTGATGAATGCTCCCCTGCCTTCATTCATGTCCATGCTCATATAAAGGATGCTTACCGATTCTCCATCATTCATCCCTGGCTAAGAGAGAGCGAGATGTTTGTGTAAGAACAGAGGGGTGAGATGTCACGCTTTGAGGATGGTACTATTTGCATTTGTGTTCTTATTTATCTTAATTTTCCTTTATGTAATTTTTTCCTGGTCACTACGCAGTAATTCAGCTTTGTTTTTAGGCTGTATTTGGGGCCTAGGTTCCAGACAACTCAGGCTGGAGCATTTGCAGGTTGGAGGGTCTTTTGAGAGAGTTGGTGCCCTTGCTTTCTTCTATCAGGGTGATTATCTCTAGTGTATCAGAGGTACCTTTTTTTGTATTCTCAGACTCTGGAATGAAATCCACAGAGAGTTTTCAACGTTGGAGAGTTTTCATCCTTGTGGTTGCCTCCTGAATTATCCAGATAAAAACATTAGACTCTGTTGTAAAAAGGAGGTATCTCTTTGACTCAGTGTAAACTGAGAATAGGACAGGGTCTAATTCCGTCTCACCACCAATAGTGTAGATCAGAGGAAGTTTGTTCTATGACTGCGTTCAGGGCATCTCTTTGATGAGATGCACTCTTGCCTAGCTATGGAAGGACTGTGTTGCATAGTGGGAAATGCAACTGTAAAGTTCATCACCCCAAGAGTTGAGTAATCTATTATAATTTCTCACTGTACATAAAATTCACTGTACATGAATTCCCTAAGGGCTTGGATGAACTCATGAATTAAAGAGCCAGTAATGGCTCCTGAGAGAATTCAGAATATTTCTTTTTTTTTTTTCTCATCATCTTTCCTTTCAGAATATTTCTAACCCTGAAGATTGATACCAAGAAAGGCAGGACTTGATACTCATGGCCACAGAATGAGCAAGGAAACTTGAATGACTTAACGAGAACTTCTAATTATGTGTTTGTTGGCATTGGCATTCTAGGCTGAATGGATCGTGATTCTATTCATTGTACCAGTTTTTGTTTGTTTTTCATTTGTGTAATGGTTGTCACCAAAAATATTTTCCGAACTTGTTTAACTCAGTTCCTTGGATTGCTGAGATTATACTTTAAAATATTTCTTCCCTGAAGGAACAGAAAGAGAATCTTAGGTTGAAATTCTTGTTGGGAGGTAGATGGAAAGAGTTCTATTATATACCAATACATATAGAATATTGTTAACTTTGCATTAACTTGGGAAAAGGGTCCAAAATATAAGGTTTTTAAAGAACCTACAGTTTTACTTATTTCAGCCATTAACTGTAAATAGAACAGGGTTAACAAAAGTTCCTTATAAATTATCCTTTCACCCAGAGAAGAGACTTCTTTGCTAACTAAAAGTAGTACTATTTTGTGATGATGTATAAATGAGCCTTACAAAAAACTTGAAAAATCCAGTTTGTGAAACATGTTATTTACCTCCAAGTAGTTTGTGCTTACTAATTTAGGAATAAAACATCACCTTTGAATCATTCATAATTACCGTCTTGTAGGTCAAAATTTGTCAAGTATCAGAGAGTTTATGTGATCACTTTAATTCTCCCAACCAAGTAACAGACATTTATTATGTTATTACCACCCACCAGAGCGCTGGCAGCCTGTAACTCCTTGGTGAGCCCTTTGCTGAAGGAATAAATGAGATAGTAAATGAATGGAAGACAAGGTGTGAATCTGTATGAGTTTGGGACTCAGCATTGGGCCAGGAACCATGGGGCTAAAGTGGCATGTCTTCCAGTCTTAGGACTTTTTCTTTCATCTCTGGCTTTTAATTCCAGGTGCCATGAAGTTACTTTTTCCTGTCATGCTGGCCTGTCACAGAGGGTCCTTCCGTGGACATCTTATCTGAAATACCCCATGGCCATTCCCATGAGAGATCCACTGCTTCTTTACATATTTTCCCTTCCTTATTCATATCACTATTTGAAACCATATACTTTAGCTTGTATATTGGTTTTATCCTGTCCTTTCCAGTAAGGTCCATGATTGAAGGCGCCTGGTCTTATTAAGTAATATATCTCCAGTTCCCAGAAGAGTGAGTGGTAAGTGATGGATACTCAGTAAATAGATAGCAGTATTGAAAAGCAGAGACATCACTTTGCTGACAAAGGTTCATCTAGTCAAAGCTATGATTTTTACAGTAGTCATGTACAGATGTGAGAGTTAGATCATAAAGAAGGGTGATAGTCAAAGAATTGATGCTTTCAGATTGTGGTGCTGGAGAAGACTCTTGAGAATCCCTTGGACTGCAAGGAGACCAAACCAGTCAATCCTAGAGGAAATCAACCCTGAATACTCATTGGAAGGACTGATGCTGAAGCTGAAACTCCAATACTTTGGCCACCTGATGCGAAGGAATGACTCACTGGAAAAGATCCTGATGCTGGGAGAGATTGAAGGCAGGAGGAGAAGGGACAGCAGAGAATGAGATGGTTGGATGGCATCATGATCCAACCATGTCATGTCATGACTCAATGGAATGAATTTGAGCAAGCTCTGGAAGATGGCGGAGGACAGAGGAGCCTGGGGTGCTGCAGTCCATGGGGTCACAAAGACTTGGACATGACTTAGGGGCTGAACAGTGCAAACAACAGCTCACTATGAATATTTTGTAAGTGAAGGAAGAAATCATTTGGAGAGATACTATCTAGTGAGGTGATCTGGTTTGCACATATTTTTTTCCCAGAAACTGAGCTTTGAGATGAAACTCTGAGACTTCTGCAGAATTTAGAATATTAGAATGATAACACCCATGAGGATGGGCTGAGACCACAGTCCTCCAGGGTACCTGGGGCTCTGGAGCCAATATTCTTTCATCTAGCCTTTTTGTTGTTGTTGTTGAATGCCTACTAAGTGCTAGGCAATGGTTGCTTAGTGGATCTTGGATGAAAGGTGAACGTGGGCTCCCCAAGCCCTGTCCCCTCCTTCTGTTTCTCATGTCCTCAGCCCCAGTCATCACCTGCCTTCTCCTTTTAGTAACACGGCTCTGGAGCGCGCTATGGGCTTCCCCATGTGTGCACTCTGCTGTGTGTGTGCATGTGCTAAACCGCTTCAGTCCTGTCCGACTCTGTGATCCCATGCAGTGTAGCCCGCCAGGCTCCTCTCTCCATGGGATTCTCTAAGCATGAATACTGGAGGGGGTTGCCATGCCCCCCTCCAAGGGATCTTCCCCACCTAGGAACCGAACCAGCATCTTTTACATCTCCTGCATTGGCAGGTGGGTTCTTTACCACTAGCGCCACCTGGGAAAGCCCATCCACTCCGATACCTTGTGCTTGATCAGAACGGGTCAATGTTACAGCTTCCTTGACCTCTCTTCTCTTTCAGAGGCATGGATTTCATTGTCAAGTGCTGTTTTTCTCTGCTGGACCCATAAAGGTTCTGATAAGCATCCTCTAGGGTTGCCAGTGAGACTCTGTCATGAACCTCTATAATGTCCTTCATTATAATTCACTTTACATTTTTCCTTACCTTTAGACTCTTGCATTTTTAAAAGATATCAAGGGCGTAGTAATGGACAAAACAGACAGGGCTGTAGAATCTCACAGAACTGCCATTGTGCCAAAGAGGATGGGCAGTTGCCAAGTAGCTGCATTGAAATGGAAGATGGATTACTGAAGGGAACATAGAGAAGCTTCCAGAGTGTTTAGCAGTGGAGGGGTGGCAGCGAAGGCCTGAAATAGGAGGCCGTTGTGTGGATACCTGCGGGAGGGAGAGAACCTAGATGGGGCAGTGGGAGACAGAGGGAGCCACCTGTTAAAGCTTTGGGGTGCGAGAAAGCTTGGAGCAGCTGAAGACCTGGAAATGGTTGAGTCTGGCCAGCATGTGGCCCACAGTCAGCGGCGTGCATCTGTGAGATTCTCTAAGCCATCTGTTCTGCAGCGTGGAGGACGGATTGGAGGAGGAGAAGACTGGAAGCAGGGAGACTAGTTCTGGAGCCTCTTTACTAGCTCATGTCCAGTAAAATGATGGTGTTTATTAGAGAAGTTACAGTGCATGAGAGGGAAGCGGTCCATTTAGCAGGGATACAGGAGGCTCAACGGGCAGGATTAGGTGACTGGTGGACGTGGTACGAGGAGGGAACTTCATGATGGGAGATGACGCTGGTTTCCTGCTTGATCCTGAGAAGGGCTGCTCTGTCCCAAGGTGAGCGACTAGAGAAGGTGTATCAGCTGTTGCTGTTGGTGTGGCATGTGGGGGAGTGTGGGGGGAAGAATTCAAATGTTTGACTCTCGAGACTCACCCGCTTGCAGTGATTCATCTCTCTCCAGTTGCTATTATAGCCTTATGACCATGTTCTGGAAGTGATTCCCCATGCTGTCTTTCTGAAGTTTTCCTTTGTGCTGGAAGAATGGTTTTCCATGGTCGGCATGTCTAGAGGGGAAGCTGGGTCCTGCCTGGGTCACTCTATGGAAATTATCGCAGGCTGTTTCTTTCCCCCCAAGCCTGAATGAGAATTTATGTCATGGGCTTTTGTGATACCATATTGCATCAAATGGGCTTCTCTGGTGGCTCAGATGATAAAGAATCTGCCTGCAATGCAGGAGACCCAGGTTCAATCTCTGGGTTGGGAAGATCCCCTGGAGAAGGGAATGACAACCCACTCCAGTATTCTTGCCTGGAGATTTGCATGGACAGAGGAGCCTGGTGGGCTACAGTCCATGGGGTTGCAAAGAGTCGGACACGACTGAGTGACTAACATTGCATCAGATATGGAAGCTGGGAAAAAAGGAAAGACCTCAGGCGTGCATCCTGAACAAAGTAATAAGCCTCCGTAACCACGTGTAACCTTGTGTAGAAGGCGGGGGAAAGCAAGTTTGACAAGAGAGCCAATTTATTCTGAAGAAGGTGATTAAGGCCTGTGTGGGAAACACACGGCGATGGCATCCAGATAAACCGTTAGCGAGAAGTCCTACTGCGCCAGGGCATTTTCTTTCCAAGACTGCTCACATTCCTTCTCTCCAAGGAACTAGTTAATGTGTAAGTCTGCCCCAGATATTCTGGGATGAATTTAACCTGAAAGTGACTTGCAGATAATGAAGGCGAAGATCTGCAGGTCTGGGGCCATGGTAAAACTCAACCTCTCCAAAGCACGTGTTCCTTTATTATGGCAATAAAACATAATTAGATCTAATTGTCATGGAGCACACCCATGTAATTTCTATCAGTATTTTATTTCTGGTAAAATGATACCTCTGCCACCTCACTAATTTCATCTTGTTTCTAACAAGAGTGGACGTTTTTCCCATGAAGAATGGACACCCATTTCCTTCTGTTATTGGTTATAGCCAGCTTTTAACAAATACTCAGTAACTGGTTGATTTTAAAGGTTGTTTTGTCACAAGCTCATGCTTCAGATAAGTTGAGGTGGTGGGCTCCCTGTGAGAAACGTGGCGGTCTTGGGATGCCTGTGGGTGGGAGGCAGGTCTTCGGGGCCACAGGGTACTCTTGGGAGCTGAAGCTGGTTGTGTTCTGGGACCTCACCGCTGGGATCTGAGTTTCAGATGGCTGTCGGCCTTGGCTTTTCAGCACTTTGTTGTGGTGGATTTCATCACTTTCTTGCCATGTCTACTCACCATCTTTGCTCTCAATTCACAAGGGGCTCAACAAAACTGCACAGGGATTCCCCGCCCACCCCCCCCCCCCATCAGCTTCTTATCCCTTGTTCTGATGCCCCGAAGACCCAGGGTCTGTCCTCTTGACCCTGGCCATGAGGCTGCACTTCACTGTACATCACTTATGGCTTCTTCCCTAAATGGGACCCTCCACAGTCTTGTTTCCAAAAACTGAACCTTATATAAGATTGTCTAATGATAGCTCTTTGCAGCCCAAACCAAAAGTTGAAAAAAAAAAAGGCCTTTTATATTGACATTAGGTTAAAAAATAATTTGAGAGTTAAGCATCAGTTCTATTTAATGAACTTAGAACTTTCA
This sequence comes from Muntiacus reevesi, assembly GCF_963930625.1. Classification (NCBI taxonomy): domain Eukaryota; kingdom Metazoa; phylum Chordata; class Mammalia; order Artiodactyla; family Cervidae; genus Muntiacus; species Muntiacus reevesi. The sequence goes on along the minus strand of NC_089262.1, from coordinate 7,897,020 downwards.
GTATGTGTGAATACATTTTGTAGCAGTTAAACGGAGACATGAACAAACCAAGAAGTCAGATAATTTTAGCAGCTCCTAACAAATGGTTTGAAGTTAATACATGTAACCTGCTAAGAGTGTCCCCATTACAGCTAATATAAAATTAAACTTTTACAACTAAATTGGCCCCTGTCTGAAGGTGAATCAATCTTTAAATGATTCCAAAAGGAAGCCTGAATTATCTGGTTCCTTCTCTGCTTTCATCTGTCTGCAGCCGTCATGTAAATTATTCTGGGTGGATGTGTTAATTAATTGTACCTGAAAGATTCCCATAAGGTTGAGACCCACCTCCGTAGCCCAAGGTACCGTTGGGGGCGTTAATTTCATCTGGCTCTGATCGTGGTGAATGTGGAAAAGAGCTGCTTGCATGACAGTTAATCTACCTGGATACATTTCTCACTGATCACTTTGAGACTCTTCTCTTCACTGATCCCTGAAATTATAAACTTGGAACTCAAAAACAATAGAGAAATAACATGCTCCCCATTTATGAACCTGCACTGTGTCTTCTTGCTGCAGTTAGAAAAGAGATCACTGTCTTAGTTTTAGGAACCTGGTCTTCTCGGGGAACGACGCCAGTGGAGATGTGCTGGGTGCCGTGGGCCATGGGCCAAGGCTCTGCCTCCCTGGGTCTTCAGGCCTCAAGGGCTGGGATCAGCTGGGTGTGGGCACTGACTTTCTGGCACCTTTAACCTTCTAGAAGAGGGAGATTAGCCAGCTGTCCTTCCAATGCTTCAGGGGAGTTAAACAGACAAGAGTAGGCTTAACTGCTTCCACTGTGTCATTGGAAAGTTCTGGCAACCCGTGGACCTGTCCCCAAGGGAAAGATGAGCCTGTCACCCTTTTTTTTTTACAGACCACTTCTTGTTCCCCCAACAGTGAAGCTGTGTCTGAGATCTCCCACTAGTAATTAGCGAAAATCACTGATGAAGTGAGGCCATAATTTGAAAATTTGAGTCACAGACATGTGAAATATAATTAAAAAATCCTACTAAATGGATTTCTTCATTGGGTAAACTAAGCCCAAATGGGCTGTCTGTTGAAATCAAGATGCTTTTGCCTTCTGTGAACTATTAAGATGAGAGTTGGATCCAGGAGAGGAGGAGGAAATTGGGCATCGCATCGATGCTTAGTCCCCTCCATGTGAAATTGCTCAGTCATTATGATGTTTCCTTGTCATCCTTGATGTTTCCAGAACTCTTTTCCTCCAAGTTATTTCATATTTCTGCCAAGATAGAAGATATATAATGAAGTTAAATTAGGCTTTTAATTCTCAAGCATTCTGAATTTCGTTGCGATATTTGGTCAGGAGAAATGACTGGGTGATGAATTTTGATTTCTGTCAAAAATGCAGTTATTGGGATTCTGCAGATGGTTGGGCATTAGGCTGTTTGCTAGACCAAGCACAGGGGCCTTATGAAAACAGAGGACAATGTCCAAGCCTTTGGAAGAGGTGGCAGATTGAGAAATGAGGATAGGATGAAAAAGAAAGCCAAAGTCTCAGCCTTCACTTGGCACCATGGCGTAATCCCCTGATGTCATTGGTAGCAACATGGCGTCTCTGCTCAGGACTCATCAATGACAGAGCTTCCTGTGGCCTGGCCCTTGACCTGTTTTTATCCTCATTGGCTGCTTTCTCTCTGGCACCCGTGATCATTCATGTGCACACCCTTGTCCTGAGCTGCCCGGTGGTATACTGGCTCCTGCCTTTCTTCAGGAAGGGTTCTGCCCCAGTATTGGCTGCTCTGGGGCAGCTCCACTGACCACTCCATCTGTGGTTCTCTCCAGCTCCACTGTCTGTCCCTCCTCAGACCCTGTCCTTTCCAGCACTTCTCATCACCTGCCATTGCATCATGTATCTATGGATGCATTTGTTTATGCTCTGTCCCCTCCTGTGCATCCATCTTCTGTGAGAATGGGGACTTTGTCCTGTTCCCTGTGCATCTCTGGGGCTGGAAGACATTTCTGGAAAACAGTAGATGTAGATGCGCCAACATTTGTAAAATGAGGACTCTATTTGAAAGAATTAATTTTTTTAATGGAAACTATAAAAATAAGCATTTGTGTTTTCTTGAATTAATAATATTAATGTAGAGAAGATTTGTAATTCATAATCTGTAACCGGTTAACATCCTTTAAGAGTCAGGTGTGTGCGCACACACTCTGGCTCATTCAGTCATGTTCGACTCTTTATGACCCCATGGACTGTAGCTGCCAGGCTTCTCTATGCAGCAGGTGGTAAAGAACCGTCTGCCAGTGCAGGATACATAAGAGACACGGGTTCCATCCTGGGTTGGGAAGATCCCCTCGAGGAGGGCATGGCAGCCCACTCCAGTATTCTTGCCTGGAGAATCCCATGGACAGAGGAGCCTGGCGGGCTACAGTCCGCGGGGTCGCAAAGAGTCGGACACAACTGAACGCACATGCACAGTCCTGCAGGTGGAAGGGATTATAAAAATGTTTTGAATACTCTCTTTCTTCCTCATCTCTTTTTGTTTGTTTCAACCCTGGAGAGGTCAGAGTCTCTGTTTCCTGTGCTGTCAGCTCTGTTCCAGGGATGCACGCATTCTCTGTACTGTCATTATTTGGACACATACAGTATGCAGAGCACGGTGCAAGATGATCAAGGAGATGTCTTCTCTGGAGGAAAACTACTTTGCGATCCTGGCTGAATCAGGGCTTAAGATTCCAGCGTCCCTTTGGGAAAATGTCCAGGAAATCAGAGAATGAAGCAAGCTCTATCCACTCCCCAGGCTTGCCTCCCTGTCTTCCCTTCTCTCTCCTCCACATTCCCTCTGTATTTCATGACAGAGTTGCCTCTGTTGTCCCAGGCAGCTCATCCCTGATGGCTGTGAGACTGAGCTTTTTCCTTTCCTTGAAGCTGGGGGCCACGGTGCCGGGGGGCCTCCCGCCAGGATCTGGGGCTCTGGTGTCGCTGGGAGCGTGCCAGGTGACAAGCTCAGCACGTGCTTCCTGGCTGACCCTCGAGGAAGCCCGCGGAAACTCTGTAAGCCTGAGACGCAGGATGTGTCGTGAACCGCTGGGAGGGAGTCCAGGCCAGCTCTCTGCTATTTCTGGCTTGAGGTTTGCTGTCCCTCCTGTCGGCCTGGACGTCACGTGGCTGTCTCAGGTCCTTCAATCATGTGAGCTCTGGAATGTGCGGGCAGAGCAGGCGTTCTTACCCTGGGCCGGCTGGTGCCTCTAACATGCACGTGTGTGGATGAGAATGAATCGTCAGGTGAGCGCTGGTTGGTCCGTGTTGCAGAGGGCTGTGTGCATCTGCTTTTATTTGCATGAGTCCTCATTCAGTCGTGTCTGCCTCTTTGCAACTCCACTGACTCTAACCCTCCAGGCTCCTCTGTCAACGGGATTTCCCAGGCAAGAATACTGGAGAGGGTTGCCAGTTCCTCCTCCAGGGGATCCTCCTGACGCAGGGATCAAATCCCAGTTTCGTGCATCTCCTGCATTGGCAGGCAGATTCTTTACTGCTGGTGTCACTTCTACTTTGATGGAAATTCCAGCTAGGTATGGAAATGTTTCTTGGTCTCCAGGTTAACAGCTACAGAGCAATAAAGAACCATCTGTGCTGCACCCAGAGACGTGCTCTTCCCCTCAGTTCTTAACTCAGACTTAGATGCCTCTGTGGTAAGAAAATTTTAATTGAAGTATACTTGATGTACTATGTTATATATGTATAATATATTGATTCATATTTTTAAAGGCTACCTTTCATTTGTAGACGTAACACATTGGATCTGTTCCCTGTGTTATGCAATATCTTATCATAGTAGTTTATACCTCTTCTAAGAGTAGAGAGTGAGTTTGTGCAAAAGGCTCTCAGTCAGGTGTTGTCTGTTTTAGCATCTGTGGTAGCTTTGATTGTTTTCGATATTGTCCTTATGCCATGAAAAAATGCACATACCCGAGTTCCATCTTATGTATGGGAATTGTTACAAAACCATCTAGAGATTGAACAGGTTGCCTTTTCTATATGTAGATTCCAGAGCTTTTTAAGTTTCCCCTTTTGTAACGGTTTGGGAAATATTCAGCCTGGTGTTCCTGCAAACCTGACTTAGGGCAGATGGGCCACCTAAAGTGAAAATGAAAGTGAAAGTCGCTAAGTCATGTCCAACTCTTTGCAACCCCATGGGACTATACAGTCCATGGAATTTTCCAGGCTAGAATACTGAAGTGTGTAGCCTTTCCCTTCTCCAGGGGATCTTCCCAACCTAGGGATAAGACCCAGGTGTCCTGCATTGCAGGTGGATTTTTTTTTTTTTTTTTTGCAGGTGGATTTTTTTTAACCAGCTGCACCACCTGGGAAGTCCTGCCATCCCCTGAGGAGCTCTTTAAACAGATAGGTGCCTGGGCCATACCCACACCAATTAAATCCAAATCTCTGGGGGCCCTGGCAGCAGCATTAAAAAAAAAAATCTCCCTAGGTGATTGCAAAGCACAGCCCAAGTTGAGAACCACTATGTAAACATATGTGGATTTTCATTTATGTGGTGTATTGTGATTCCAGCAGGTTAGAGATTAAACTGTGTTAGCAACCCTTTTGACACAGTTATATGAAACTACTAATGTATTTGTGAGTCAAGTGTATTTTAATTGGAGAAAAGCTGTCTTAGAACATCACTGATTATTTTCCATGGTCTTTGTATGACAGCATTAAAATATCAAGAAAATCATAGTAAGAGATTTCAGCTTCACAGAGTGGCTATTAAATAAGTGTCTTAGGTTTTTTTTGGTAAAGATAAGTATAGCTAATTCTTTCACTAGGGGATTAATTTAGTTTGATCTTTAATGAACAGTTTAGCTTATGAAGATATTGATGAAGGAGTCTTATGGAGTAAAGGCCCAACTTAGAAGGGATGTGTTGGCAAGCTCCAAGAAGTCAGGGAGAGATGCATAAGGGGGAAACTAGATCTGCCAAGATTTCCCTCTTCGGAAACAGATGGCTTGGATGGGGCCAGGCACAGACCACAATCTGGAGTTACATAAGAAGGACTGCCTGAGTTAGCAAATATTTTAGTGTTAGTATATCCTAAGTGTTGCATGGAATCTATTGGGTTGACCAAAATGTTTGTTCAGGTTTTTCTGTCGGAACCTAGATTGCTGATCACCTATCTTTTACTCTAAAGATAATTGAAATATGCATATGTGCCTATGTGAGTAAGTGTATATAAAAGACTCAATTAAGTAGATATACATTCATTGTTATTCAGTCACTCAGTCATGTCTGACTCTTTGCGACCCCATGAACTGCAGCCCATCGGGCTTCCCTGTCCTTCACCATCTCCTGGAGTTTACTCAAACTCATGTCCATTGAGTCGGTGATGCCGTCCAACCATCTCATCCTCTGTCATCTCTTTCTCCTCCTGCCTTCAATCTTTCCCAGCATCAGGGTCTATTCCATTGAATTGACTGTTCGCATCAGGTGGCCAAAGTATAAGAGCTTCAGCTTCAGCATCAGTCCTTCCAATGAATACACACACGCACACACAAATATAGACATGCATTCATTTGAGTGGTTTTCTGTTTGGAAATCTGAATGAACTTTTTGGCCAACCCAATAGTTATGCTAACAGGACGTTGTTTGCTATTTATCTGAAAGGCAAATTTAATTGGGTGTCCTGGATTTTCTCTGGCACTCCATCCTCAGGGCATCTCTGTGTGGCGTTTTTCTTCCATCGGCTTGGATGAGTTCAACGCAGTCCCGGAGGTGGAGGGATGATATCTGGACCCGTCGGGAGAAAATGAATGTTCTGGGTAGGGTAACAAGGCAAGCTTTGATTAGAATGCACACACACATCCATGCTGGCGTGATTAAAACCTTTGGAAGCTTTGGAGTTTTGCCATGTAGCTCTGCGCTTGTGTCTTAGGCACAGACGTTTTCCTGTCACTGGGAAAGATGATCGCTTCTGAGGCCTCATGGGGATGACAGCTATCTGCTATCACGATGGGTATGTGGCGACTTTAAGAAGGATGGAGTCTGAAGCGTGTGTTGCGTTTAATAATGCATGATAATAACACAAGACTGACTGGAGGATTAATCAAAACTTTGTCAACTGGTGCTGAATTGACTCGGTGATTTGCATCCGGCTCTGTGTGGGTGGCCTGTTGACAATAACTTACTCAAAAACAATAGCTTTGGAATTCCTCCTTAACTGTGTATGTTGTGCTGTAGGGTGATACACAAGATATTAAAATATGAGTAACAGATGGATGCTGGCTAATGGAGCTTCACATCGCATATATTTTCTCCTGATTGTTTTCTATTGACTTATATTCCTATTCCTGTAAAACAGAGCTTTTCTTTTTCAGGACAGCACTGATTTCACCCTTTTCCCCCTCTAACTTTCCTACAGTTTCTGGTCTGTTTCTTCTTCTCACCTTCCTGTGGGATAGAAGAGCCTCTGTACCCTGGATTTTGGAGTTCGGTTTTTGTTATTAGTGGGTGGAAGTTGATGATACATAACCAGGTTGAGATACTTGAGTGATTTTCATATATTGATGACTGTGGTTTTGTTATTTATCTGCCATGGCTATAGTTCCCTTATCCTTAGTGATAACAGAAGACTAAAATACTGAAGAACTAAAGTGTCCATTTCTGGCCTGTGAGAAAAGAAGTCAGTCCATTATTTAGAGAGTCTAATGTATGTAAGGGTTTCTCAGGTGGCTCAGTGGTAAAGAATCCGCCTGCCAATACAGGTGCCAAAGGAGATGGGGGTTCGATCCCTGGGTCATGAAGATCCCCTGGGGGAAGAAAGGGCAACCCACTCCAGTATTTCTTGCTTGGAAAATGCCTTGGGCAGGGGAGCCTGGCAGGCTACAGTCCATGGAGTCACAAAAGGATTGGACACGACTTAGTGGGTAAACAACAGCAACAACTGTGTGTAGGGCATTAACTAATATTCAGAGACATAGCGGGTGTTTCTCTGACTTCAATAGCTTGCAGTTTAATGGGGGGAGAAGAAAACATATATCCAGATAATTAGATCAATGAGGCATTCTTCCTGTTCCATAGGCAAGCTTTCTTTGCGCCGTTACTAATGGTGAAATTCCTGTGGTTTTTGCAGCACGTTCATTGTCAAATACATCCATTCTTTTTATCCGTTCCTTTTGGCATTTGCTGGCTTTTTTACATATGGGAAAATGAACTCAGGTGGGGATAGAAAGAGAATAAAGAAACGACCATAAACTAGTTGAGGTTTTTCCTTAAAATCATTTTTTTCGATTGCTCTATAAAGGTTTGTGAAGTTTTAGGAGTAGTGATGCTTGGCATTCCTGTGAAGTCTCCTGGTGGTGGTGGGTGCAGGTGGGGGCAGCCATCCCTTGTGATGATCAATGCTCCCACCTTCCTGGCATCACCAGGTGGGGCCACAGAAATGCCAGCATCCTTGCACCCTTGGCAGCCAGTGGGACCACTCTGTGCTTGTACTTATACACCCGCTGCTTCGTGTTTGCTCACTGGGTTGTGGTATTAGCATAATTGCCGCACACATGTCTTGTTATTATGTTCCTTTAGCTTGCAGTAACTAATATCTCTGTTTGATAGAGCGAATTCTGTAACTGTTAATCATATACACAAAATAAATACAGAATGAAAACATCCCTGAACTACACTACACCCAGCCCAACTCCAGCCATACTAAACATTGCCTTCTGTGTTATGGTTCAAGTTCAACCCCAGCCTTCCCGTCTTGAGTCATAATGGCCCCGGGCGTGATGTGTTTCTTGGGTCAGAGTTGGTTCTTGTCGTACTTGGATGCCGTAGCCGTGGGAATCGAGCAGCTACCGAGAATGCCTGTTGAAGATTTTGTGATCTGAGGCTCGTCTACTTTACATGCTACTTTACTCCCTGGGGCCATATTGTGGGCTGAGAAACAGACACTGTGGACCCCTCGTCTTCCTAATGGCCCTGCCTCCGTGACAAAATGCCTTTTGTGTTAGAATCTACCCAGGAGTCTGAGCGGGTTGAAGAATAACTGTGACACTGCTTCTTAAAACACTGTCATAGCTTCCAAAAATTTGTTTTACAGTTTCTAAAATTTATTTCTGAACTGACATAAAATACAGCAGAGTTCAGTGTAATTTTCTCGAAAGAGCTGGGTGGAGGGTGAGCTGAAAGTCGTTTTCTTTTCTGGTGGCATTGCTACATTTTAGATCTTGTGTGTTTATTTATGATAATGATGCTCTCAGCTGGATTGTTGTAACTGTGCTGTGATTCTAGAAACTCTCTTTTGAATGTAGGTAACAAACGCATCTTTGAGGGCTTCCCTGGTGGCTCAGATGGTAAAGAACTTGTCTGCAGTGCAGGAGACCCGAGTTCAACCCCTGGGTCAGGCAGATCCCCTGGAGAAGGAAATAGCAACCCACTCCAGTATTCTTGCCTGGAAAATCCCATGCACAGAGGAGCCTGGCAGACCACAGTCCATGGGGCTACAAAGAGTTGGACATGACGGAATAACTAACACATGCTCATACACACACATGCATCTTTGAGTGTGGGCTCTGAATTCTACTCTGTGGGTAGTGATTGAACCCAATTTCAGGAAATGAATTCTCTGTTCTGGATGAATGGATAAGACTTTTCATCAGGGGTAATTTTGCATTAAGCGTTGTAAGATACCTTGGTTGACAGCAGGGAGCTTGGGAACACCTGAAACCTCGTTCTGAGCATAATCCATCTGACAGGTTTCAAAGGGAAATGAAAGGACAGAAGCCAAGGCCAAGGCCAAGGCCAAGGCCAGGTCCAGGAGTGCTTCCCACCCCTGTGCCCAGTAACAGCTTAGTTACCATCTTCTGTCCCCCCACCCCACCGCCCCCACTCATTTCCTCTCCTAACTCCTCACTCCCATCCGAAGCAAGGAAACATTTGTTGTTAGATTAGGAACTTGATCCTCAAGCAGCCAAAGCTTCCTTCTTCACCCTTTTCCCTGCAAACTTCTGCCTCAATCTGGACCCCTTCCCTGTTGCAGAAAGGTCAATCTGGGAGAAAGATCACCCAACCTATATCTATATCTATCTATCTATCTATCTTATCTATATAAACCAAACAAATATGGGAGCGCAGAGGCAAACCAGCCTGTAGCTCCCCAGTGTCCAGGATTCTCAGGCTTCAGGGCTGATGCCTGACTTTTCAGACTGCCATGAGAACAGGGAAGTTACTAGTGTTCACCTTAGCTCCTGAGACATGGAACCAGAGAGAGCTGCTGTCCTGCCCAGTTCTGGAGTGGCTGTTTCTGCCACTTCCTGCCTCCCTCATCCCCTTATCTCTCTGACCCAGTGGAAAAGAAACCCTTTGCTATAGCTCAGTGACATGTCTGTCCCCTGGAACACACCTGTTGAAAACATATTTGAACTTGAGCAATTAGGAAGGATGACTGGGAGAAGCCAGGAGCACCCTGGGACAGCATCCTTCATCTTTGTCCAGCTTTCTTCCTGTCCCGACTGGGGAGTCAGTCAAGGGACCCATTATAGCCCATCACACATATAAGGTGACCATGAATCTCTGATGAGAGCAGAATGTGATAAATGGTTCTCCCCAGTTCTGGATAGTGAAAGCTATATAGCTTTCCCAGTAGTCATGTATGGATGTGAGAGTTGGACCATAAATTAGGCTGAGCACTGAAGAATTGATGCTTTCGAACTGTGATGTTGGAGAAGACTCTTGAGAGTCCCTTGGACAGCAAGGAGATCAAACTGGTCAATCCTAAAGGAAATAAGTCCTGAATATTCACTGGAAGGACTGATGCTGAAGCTGAAGCTCCAATACTTTGACCACCTGATGCGAAGAACTGACTCATTGGAAAAGACCCTGATGTTGGGAAAGATTGAAGGCAAAAGGAGAAGGGGGGTGACAGAGGATGAGATGGTTGGATGGCATCATCAACTCAATGGACATGAGTTTGAGCAAACTCTGGGAGATAGCAAAGGACAGGAAAGCCTGGTGTGCTGCAGTCCAGGGGCTCGCAAAGAGTTGGACACGACTTAGTAACTGAACAACAACAGTAACAAGCTATCTTAGCTACACAAGTTTCTGGTAATTTCAATATAAAAATGTTTTTAGGCAATGGAAACATATGAAGGGTGTGGAAATAATCTTCAATTACTCAGTAATTTAAAGGCAGCTGCTACTGTTCAGTTGAAAAGAATAAAGGGATGGTTCATTGAATATTGAGGAGAAAGAAGGAATGGTTCATTGGCGTACCTAGTTGCTCAGATGGTAGAGAATCTACCTGCAATGCAGGAGACCCAGGTTCGATCCCTGGGTCAGGAAAATGTCCAAGAGAAGGGAATGGTCACCCACTGCAGTATTCTTGCTTGGAGAATCCCATGGACAGAGGGACAGTCCATGGAGTGTCCATGGGGTCACGAAGAGTTGGATATGACTGAGTGACTAACACTTCACTCTTTCATTGAATATTACAGGCGACCTTCATTTGAAGTCTAAGTTGTATTAACTTGCAAGTGATTTACAGGGTTAGATGAACTGTGTTGGGGGCAGGGGTGGATTCCCTTGGCCTCCGTGCAGTTAACTTGGGATGTGTCTTTGTGTCCATCCCCATACCCAGCTCTGCCTGCCTCACACCCCAGTGGTTCACACACAGTTGACCACCTTAGAATGGAGTGGTGTCTCTGTTTCTGAACACCAGCCAGGAGTCAAACAAGAGGCTACTATGAGATGGGAAAGTGGGACTGACATGGGAAGCAGGCAGTTTCAGCAAGAAATTAATGAAGGCTAAAGGGCTTCCCTGGTGACTCAGACCGTAGAGTCTGCCTGCAACACAGGAGACCCAGGTTCCATCCCTGGGTTGGGACGATCCCCTGGAGGAGGAAATGGCAACCCACTCCAGTATTCTTGTCTGGGAGAATTCCATGGACAGAGGAGCCTGGCGGGCTGCAGGCCATGGGCTCGAAAAGAACCAGACATCACTGAATGATTGACACACACGTAAGGCAAGTCAACCCGGTGGTGAAGGGCAGCGGCTTCACAAAGAGGCTTCTGTTGTCAGCACTTGCTTCCTGTGGGGCTCGGATCGAAATCCTGACTTCTCATATTCTTCGATGAAGTGAGGACAAGAATTAATATTTCCTCACCTACATCCACCGGTCGGTTCCCATTAGGAACTCATAATTTTCCATTAAGTGTGAACGCTGATTGTATCCATATCCTGACTGACCAGTTCCAAGTGTTTCAGAGAGAAATGCCATGTCCCCGTGAGTCCCTAACACAAGAAGCTAAAAGGAGAAAGAAAAATGGTACCATGCGATGTTCTTTTTAATAAGGCGTTGCATTTGGAAGCCCATACCAGATTAACTAATTTAAAAGACAAATATTGGATTCATGCGCCAGGCTATTTTAGGGCCTTTTTATTCATGCATATTAAAACGTAAATGAGCAGTGATTATCTCAGATAGACTGCTCAGAATATTGTCCTTCCTGGTAACTTGTAGCAGAGGGTGCATGGGCTTTTTTGGCTTAAAAAATATTCTCGGGACTCATCTGTAAATTAGGAAAATGAATACTTTAAAAGGGGGCTCCTCTGGTGGTGCTCGTGGTAAAGAACCTGCCTGGCAATGCAGGAGACAGACTGGGGTTGAATCTCTGGGTTGGGCAGATCCCTTGGAGGAGGGCATGGCAACCCACTCCAGTATCCTTGCCTGGAGAATCCCATGGACAGAGGAGCCTGGTGGGATGCCATCCATAGGGTCACAAAGAGTCAGACACAACTGAAGCAACTTAGTAGGCATGCATGCACGCATATACTTAAAAAAAGTGAAAAATCAAAGACGTTCAAAGGATTCAGCCTTCTTCAGGCTGGTTACCAATTGGCTGAGGACAGTGATTTGGCAAGGAGGATACTCTGGACGATAGTGAAGGACACGACAGAGGAACCTGGTGTCCATGGGGTCACAAAGAGTGGGACAACTCAACAACAGCAACTGGTGGGGAGGTTGTTGTATTGACTAGACAGAGCATATTCAAACTTCAATAGCTAGGGTTTGCTATTCTTAAAAGTGGTCCCATAATGGGACCTGCTTATCTAGGTAAGCAGATGGTCCTGCTTATCTAGGGAGAATAGTAATAAGACTACTAGTCTTCTTCTGACCCTGGTGGTGACAGGGAGGAGGTGTCGGGTGTGAAGGAGGTACCAGCAGGCTCACACCACCCTGGGAAAGGCAACCCCCTCCGCCCCGTTCCTGCTGGAACTTCTGCAGATGAGCACACAGCCGTGGTCCTGATGGGGGCAGTTACTTTGTTGTTGAGCTGATAAGTTGCCTCTGACTCTCTGTAGTCAGAGGACTGTAGCCCCCCGGCTCCTCTGACCATGGGATCCTCCAGGCAAGAATACTGGAGTGGGTTGCCATGCCCTCCTCCACTGATGTGATGTGAGCAGAATGATGACTGAACGCTTTCCTTTAACTAATGTGACACTTTTCTTCTGCACTTTACAGTGTACACGCATGTCCTACTTCTACCCTGAGAACTGAGTCTTAGGCAGGTAAAACCATCAATAAATCCTCAGAAGAACTTATACTGAATTTATACTGTATTTCTTGAACTCACATGTTGGAAATTTTTAAATCAGAAATAATGATTCCATTTGAATCTTCAAGTAACACATCACATATCTTCTGTGCATTAAATTGAAGAGGAGAGATATATTCAGAAATATAAAGAAAATTACCTTTGACGGTTACTCCCTGGTTCTTCTAAGTAGAGTTTAGGGAAGAAAGATAGATTGCCAAACTGGAAGAATGGAGAGTAAAACTCAGAGAGACTGATGTATTTACTATCATTTACTGTCTATTTTTAAATGTCAAAATACTAGTTTGCCAACAACTGCTAGAAAAAAAAAAATAGATGGATATCCTTTGACTATCCTTGCTGGGGATGCCCACTGGGCCTCTCCTCAGCCCAAACAGGCTCCCTCTTTAGCTGTCCCATCCTGGAAGTGACATTGATGAGCTTGTTACTCAACCATGTCAACTCCTTCACTGTGAGCTCAGTCGAGTTCCCTCGTTATATTCCAGCATTTGCTACTGGGCTAGGCACTTAGTAGGGAATCAGAAAGTGTGTATTGAGTGGTGGACACACAGATGATATTTCTAGGCATGGTCCTTACTGCAGGTGAAGGAAGAGTGAGACTTCTTGCTTTGGGAACTCGTGACAGTCGGGGCAGTAGAGAAGTCCGTGTCAACTTCTCCCACCTAGAATGTGTCTGACTTTGACTCATTGACTTGCTGTCTTGTGAGAAGGTTTCATGGGGAGCGCTTGTGTTTGCTCTTGGGTGAGGCTGTTATTGAGAGACCCTCTCCTGAACATGCCTGCCTGCTGACTCCTCGTGGTGGCGGTTTAATCACTGCCTCTGGGTAATTAATTATCTCACCTCGACCCCAGTGTACTGGATAGGACCAAAGGTGTCACAGCCCTGTGGTTCAGAAGGAACACAGATTTTTGTTTTTGAAATAAGGACAATCTCAAAGGAAATGAAAAGGAATTTCAGCACTTTGAAGTATTTTAGAACTGTTTTGATTTTGAAGTAGGTTCATGCGTCCCTGGTGGCTCAGATGGTAAAGAATCCGCCCGCAATATGGGAGACCTGTGTTCGATCCCCGGGTTGGGAAAATCCCCTGGAGAAGGGAACAGTTACCCACTCCAGTATTCTGGCCTGGAAAATTCCATGGGCGGAGGAGTCTGGCAGGCTATAGTCCTTGAGGTCTCAGAGAGTCAGACAGCACTGAAGGACTTTCATATGCACCTAAGTACAAATATTGTTCTTTTCCTGAAATTCCTAATTTTCACTTCGGAATGAGTATTTTTATATATACAGTCAGTTCTCAAGAAAGCTTTTATTATTATTTCTTAGAGAGGAGAATGGGAATATTTTAAGTAGATACTTGGCAAGCATGAGTTTTTGTATATGAGCTGATGCAACTCATATTCGCCAGTCTCTAGGACGAAATACTTGTTCAGGAAATAGATCTTGCACAGTGCATACGGAGGTTTAAGAAAAGTTTGCAAACTCTATAAGTGTTATGCAAATATTGGGTTGGTGGAGGCCAGGCGAGAAGGGGAATTGGCGGAAACTGACTCATGAGAGACCTAGTAATCAGAGAAAATCAGAGGCCTGAGGCATAGAGCAGGGTGATTAGAAAGCTTCTCAGGGAAGCGTGATGAGCAGGCTGGTTGGGGAAGCACTGAATCAGTGTTTCTGGCGCATCCATTCTGTTCTGATCAAGGGTCCAGGCTTTGGCAACTTACTTGGGAAGCAGGAAGAGTGTACATAAAAGTCCACAGCTTTCGTTATATACCTTGCCAGTTTTAGAGTGAATATTATATATCTGTACTGCCTTGAAGTTCTATTTCTATAGTTGTCTTGAGTCTGAGAGTTAGATGGTTAACGTCTTGATATCCTTTCATCTCTTTCTCAGCCTCCATGAGTAAGCACTTTGAGGTGAGGTTCTATCCTTCACATTTCTTATATTATTATTCCTATAACACTTGGGCGATGATGCAAAAGGAAGGAGCTCTGTGTATCGTTGCTGATTTAATTTGGTTTCATTAAAAGAGGATAGTTAAATTCAGTCTTTGTGGAGGACATTTGTAAGTACAGATTCAAATAAGCACATGATCCACTCATTTAAAAATGTATGGTTTTTCTTTTTTATTGACGTATTGTTTTACAGTGTTGTGTTAGTTTGGGCTGTCCAGCAAACTGAATCAGCTGTATGTATACATATATCCCCTCTTTTTTTGGATTTCGTTCCTATTTAGGTCACCACAGAGTATTGAGCAAAATTCCCTGTGCTATACAGTAGGTCCTCATTCAGTTCAGTTCAGTTCAGTCGCTCAGTCATGTCCGACTCGTTGTGACCCCATGGACTGGGGCCAGCATGCCAGGCCTTCCTGTCCATCACCAACTCCCAGAACTTTTTCAAACTCAGGTTCATTGAGTCAGTGATGCCATCCAACCATCTCACCCTCTATCATCCCCTTCTCCTCCCGCCTTCAATCTTTTCCAGCATCAGGGTCTTTTCAAATGAGTCAGTTCATTATCTATTAATATTTTATACATAGTATCCATAGTGTATGGGCTTCCCAGGTGGCTCAGTGGTAAAGAATTCACCTGCCAATGCAGAACCCACAGGAGACACAGGTTCGATCCCTGGGTGGGGGAGATCCCCTGGAGGAGGAAATGGCAACCCACTCCAGTATTCTTGCCTGAAAAATTCCATGGACCAAGGAGCCTGGTGGGCTACAGTCAATGGGGTTGCAAAGAATCGGACACGACTTAGCGACTGAGCACACATCATTAGTGTATATATATTAATCTCAATCTCCTAGTCTGCCCCTCTCTCCTCTTGGTATCCATACATTTATTCTCCATGTTTGTGTCTCTATAAAAATGTATTTTTAAACTTTAACTAAAAATAGGCAGAATATTTAGCACACACTAGAAACAGGTGCTCCTTGCAGAAGTGTGTTGACCCTACATCTGTCACACTGAACCTTGGCGCACTGAGAGAGAAGATCGGAGAATTTGTTGATTTGCTGCTAGAAAACGTCTTTGAGAAAATGTTCATTTCTCTAAAGGTCAGTGCCGAGCGGCTGCTGGCGCGTGTCACTTCACGAGGTGCTGGCCTTTTGCTGATGTTGCATCCAAGACATCATCCGGTTACATTTTTCATCTTTGTTTCCCAAGGTGGCCTGGGAAAAAGGCCTTGCAAGGACTTAGCGCATGTTTCTGAGAAGAGAAACACAACGATGTGGATTTAACTTGACACATTTGTAGTTGGGAGGAAAGTGATGTTAATCCCACGATCAAGGACTGTCAGGCCTAATGAGATTTTTCTCTTCTTGTTCCCTTGTTCTGAGGCTTTCAGTTCTGTTTTATAAACAGACTGCACTGACCTTCTCCCCACAGAAATAACAACGTTCATAATTAATTATCAGTGTTACCATGGCATCCTTCTAGAGGGATCTTGCAATAATCAAATGGGACACATACATGTAGGTAAGACAGAGGGAAGCTGTTTTGAAAAATGGTAAATTTTGTGAATAAATGTTAGTAGTGGTGATGACAGTATGCTTCTTAACATTTGCTCTATGTATATACATATTTTATATACAGATATATTTATACACATGTGTGTGACAGCTAAGTCCCTTCAGTTGTGTCCAACTCTTTGCTACCCCATGGACAGTAGCCCACCAGGTTCCTCTGTACATGAAATTCTCCATCCAGGCAAGAATATTGGAGTGGGTTGCCTTGCCCTCGTCCAGGGGATCTGCCTGATGCAGGAATCAAAACCCGTGTCTCCTGTGACTCCTGCATAGCAGGCAGATTCTTTACTGCTGAGGCACCGGGGAAGCCTGTATTTATGGGCCTCCCTGGGGGTGCTAGTGGTAAAGAACTCCCCTCCCAATGCAGGAGACCCCAGAGATGCAGATTGGATCCTTGGGTTGGGAAGATCCCCTGGAGGAGGGCGTGGCAACCCATTCCAGTATTCTTCCCTGGAGAATCCCATGGACAGAGGAGTGGTTCGGAGGGTCACAAAGAGTAGGACATTGAAGGGACTTAGCACGCAAGCATATATAATATATAGATTATATTTATGTGAAAATCATCTGGTCATGTCTGACTCTTTGTGACCCCAAGGTCAATATGTCCATGGAATTCTCCAGGCCAGAATACTGGAGTGGGTAGCTTTTCCCTTCTCCAGGGGATCTTCCCAACCCAGGGATCGAATGCAGGTCTCCCACATTGTAGGCGGATTCTTTACCAGCTGAGCCACAAGGGAAGCCCAGATATATCTATACATAGACCTTATTTTCAAACAGTTTTGGGTGAACAGCAGAATTATGTGGAAAGCACAGCAATTTCTCATGTACTCCCTCGGCCCCCTATACACCTACAACCTCCCCTGCCATCAACATCCCCCACCAGAGGGGTACGTTTGTTACACCTGATGAACCTACTGTAATGCATCATGGACACCTGAAGCCCATAGTTTATGTCAGGGTTCACTCTCAGTGTCCTTTCTATGGGTTTGGGCAAATGTGTAATGGTGTGTATCCATCACTGACATGCCATGTGGAGTAGTTACTCTGCCTTAACAAATCCTCTGTGCTCCATTGTTCATCCTCCGCTCCTGCTTAACACCTGGCATCCGTGGATCTTCTTTACCACTTCCACAGTTTCATATAGTGAGGCTCATACAAAATGTAGCCTTTGCAAAGTAGATTCTTTCACTTATGGGCGATGCATTTAAATATGTTTTTAAGGTTCTTCTGAGTCTTTTTGGATTGTTATCTCATGTCCTTTTAGCCCAGAATAACATTTCCCTGTCTGGATGGACATTGGTTTATTTATCCAGTCGCCTACTAAGGGGCATCATGGTTTCTCGTCTGTTTTGGTCAGGATGGATAAGACAGTCTGCTTTTAAAGGCAGTCTCTTTTATGCTATTTTCTTTTAAGTAAAGCTTTCTGTAAAAGTGAAAAGTAGAATTTGGATGTTGCAGACACCGTGGAGACGGCAAGGAGGAGCCTGGGTATTCGGGATATGAGGACTTTTGGGTCATCTGGTGTCTGGTTCCCTTGTGTTTACCTCTCACCCAGACGGCAGTAGGCCTGGCACCTGGTTTTCCTGTTCAGATGATTGGTGAGGTCTCTTTAGGATTTCCCAAGAATCTAACAGTGTAATGATTAAACAAACACATTATATTATCGAGATGGGCCTTTGAATCTTGGCTTGTGAATCAACTTCTCATTTGTATGATTTTTAGCAAGTTTCTTCATTTTCCTGAGCCTGAGTTTTCTCCTCTAGAAAAGATGTCAGTACTGCCTTCTCAGTGATGTATACACAAAGTCTGGTGCACAAGAAGTGGTCAGCGGGAGATTACTGTTCTCCATGGATCTTGTCACTTTCCTGTTTATTGTAACATTTACTTCTTATGTTGTTTATCGTCTTTTTCGCACACCATACCAGTAGATCTGTTTTTCTGACTTGTATTGATAGAGCTCCAGTGCCTAGGAAAGTATCTGATGCACTTCATAAGTAGCTGTTGAATGACTAAAAGAACTTTCCAAAAGAACTGATGGGGCTTTATCGAAGCTGTGCTGTGCCTTTTGTCTATATTCCAGAAAGATTGACCACAGATTCACCTAGAAAGAGTGCAGATGTCCATAAATTGAGGGCCGCTATTGGCAAGTCAATTAATTGTATATGTGATTTCTTCTCTAATGAATATATTGGATAAA
Source organism: Muntiacus reevesi (assembly GCF_963930625.1). NCBI lineage: Eukaryota > Metazoa > Chordata > Mammalia > Artiodactyla > Cervidae > Muntiacus > Muntiacus reevesi. The sequence goes on along the minus strand of NC_089262.1, from coordinate 7,878,706 downwards.
GATCTCAATTCACGACTGTAGGACTAACAAATTTATCTATCTATAAGAAGTTAGGGTATTTTTGTCCTTTTCTGTTGGATAGCATGTCAGTGACAATAAAATTTTTTTCCTCCCTTTTATATTAATTTGTGTGTTTCTTTTCATTTTTTCCTTCTAGTTTAAGGTAACTTTTTTGGCAGTGGCAACTTAAAGGTTATTGGATTAAAATAAAACACGAAAGTTGTTAGAAATCTGAACCTGGCTTTAATTAAGAGAAGTTGCCTCTGCTTATTTCCTGTTTATAAACTTTTACAGGCTCAGTGGTAAAGAACCTGTCTGCCAATGCAGGAGACTCAGGTTTGATCCCTGGGCTGGGGAGATGCCCTGGAGTAGGGAATGGCAACCCACTCCAGTATTTCTTGCCTGGAAAATTCCATGGACAGATGAGCCTGGCAGGCTGTATATAGTCCGTTGGGTCTCAGAGTCAGACACGACTGAGCACCGGCATGAGGCTTGTCCTTCCTGAAATGTTTTACCCGTATTTCCATCTATTCATGCCGTTGAATTGTATAGACAATCTAGGTTGTTGTTTATTCGCTAAGTTTTGTCTGACTCTTCAAGACTCCACGAACTATAGCCCACCAGGCTCCTCCGTCCATGGGATTTCCCAGTCAAGAATACTGAAGTGGGTTGCCATTTCCTTCTCCAGGGGATCTTCCCAACCCAGGGATTGAACCCACATCTCCTGCATTGGCAGGCAGCTTCTTTACCACTGAGCCACCTGGGAAGCCCTGTACAACCTAGGTACATCAGTATTAAAGAACCTCAAAGCCCCAGATGTAGGTAGAGTAGCTCCTACGGTCAGAGTCGGGATGAGCCCCAAGCAAGGTGAGATAGTTCTATTTCTCAGGCTGGGTAAACTGAGGCAAAAGGGTGTGTGAAGAAGGAGCAGCTTCTGTCCAAGGCTGTCCATCATGAGTGATGTGCAGGCCACGGGCAGTGGACGCCTAAGGAGGGCTGCCTGTGGCCAGTTTGGGCCAGGAGACTCCTGGTTTCTTCTGTGGCTCTGGCAGCTGGCCTGCCAGTGCTGGCTTACACACCACTCCGTGAGGCTGAAGAGGAACACACAGGGTTTCTGCCGTGATCTCTTAGTGGGTCCAGGAGCGGACTCCGTGGAAGGGCAGGCGGGTGTGGCAGTGGGGACAGTGTGAGCTTTGGCGTGAGAAGGGCTGACACTTGCCAGTTCTGAGAGATAAGTTGAAAAAAAGAAGTCATGTTCAAGGCTGGTGTGAGATAAAAGGTTATCATCAAGGACGCTGGGATAACAGCCACAACCCCGCCCCTGCTCCTTGGAAGTCCACCTAGGCAGGCTCTCCCCATGAAGTGGCGGGAGAGTGGCCACTTTCTCCTGCCAGATGTGGGAATAGACAAGAGCATCTGAGCTTCGAGGCTGCTTATTTTAGCACCAGTTCAACTGGCATGCAGTTATCCTCCACACCGGGGCCTGAGTACAATAACTGAAAAGAAAGAAAAAAAATAAAGTGAAGTCGCTCGGTCATGTCTGACTCTTTTCGATACTACAGTCTATCCGCCAGGCTCCTCCATCCATGGAATTCTCCAGGCTAGAATCCTGGAGTGGGTTGCCATTTCCTTCTCCAGGGGATCTTCCCTACCCAGGGATCGAACCCAGGTCTCCTGCATTGCAGGCAGAGTCTTTACTGTCTGAGCCACCAGTCTCAGGGTGATTGCCACTCTGAAGAAGGAATATGTTTATTTATTTTATTTATTATATATCCATTTTAGTAGTGTTTTTGAAGTAAAATGCTGATGGCCAAGGCATAATTTTAGTGTACAGTTATTTTCACAGTTGTTTTTTTTTCCTGATACAGAGAAATTAATGATAGATCACTTGAAAACAGACGATGGTCTTCTATTTTTCCATCTTACTGACTTCTCAGAATCTTACTTACAGTTTCCAAAAACTGCAGTGTCAGGCTGGGGTTGTGCTAAAACAGAAGTTGTGTCAATTTAAATAAGATGTATTATGCTCGCCTTTTGTTCCCTGCTGCATGAGGCCTTTGGTGAATCCAAATTGGGCTTTTTTAATGTTCTCAAATTGCAGACGTGGCTCTTTTTTAGCAAATGAGCAGAGGAAAGTTGGCAGTCCTATTTGTTGGGCGCATTTGTTTTGAAGAAATCAGCTCAGACACTTTACATATGTTTGATTATCTCACCTACGTATTCTCACCAAGGAATTCAATTTGTCTGGGGAGCAGATGAGACTTGTTTCTGTCTCTAATGGTAGCTTTCTCATATATTTCATTTCAAATGGCCTGTGCCGATTGGCTCACTCGTGTATCTTTTCCTTGATCATGTAGCAAGGAAAAAACTGCCAAGGACAGCGTGGAGCCTTTGGTGAGGGGAAAGTGGTGCCAACTGAAATTCAGCATTACTTAGCTAAAAATTGGAAGTCTTGAGTGGTGCTTGAAGGCAGTGTATTGAGAGCAGATACTCACTTGGGTAACCTCTTAGATGGAAGTTTGTGATGAGTCGTAATGGATGATAATGTTAGAAAAACCACGTCCGCCCGTGTGCACAGTTGTTATTGCTGTTCCCGCTTGGATCTGTTCTCACCATCCTCTTAGCGCTGCTTCAAGGGCACTTTCATTTCTTAAGTGTTGAATACCTACTTCACTTCTTTATTCTCTTTGAATTATTTGGACCACACGATCTGAAGAGTGGTTTATCTCAAAATTTCCCATACTCAGAATGAATATGATGGACCAGACATTCGTAACTTAATCCACGATGTCTGGCGCATTCTATCTGCTCATGGTGAAGTATGTTGACCACCACCCCCACCGGGCCACTGGCTCCTTTCTGAAAGGCAGCTTCTTGAGCCCAACAGAGGGCCTGTCTTCTAGGAGGGCCTGCGGGGATGTGTTTATGGAAAGGCTGAGATTTAGTTCTCTTTTGCACAGTTCTAGTTAGCATCACTGGCTCAATGGACATGCATCTGAGCAAATTCCGGGAGATAGCAAAGGACAGGCAAGCCTGGCTCACTTCACTCCATGGGGTGGAAAAAAGTCGGACACAACTTAGCGACTGAACAGCAGCAACAAGTTAGAGTTAGAGAAACCCTTGTATTTTGGACCAAGCATAGCACCTGCCGTTTAGGAAAGACCTTTAAATAGGTTTTATGAAAAAGTTAGCATTTTGTTCTCTTTTGAATCATTTTCGTTAGAATGAAGGGCTCCCACTGTTGTTCATTTCATCCTGCTTTCAAATCTAGCTTCTTTTTTCCACCTGGGGCAAAGCACTGAAGGACACTCCTTGGATGCAATGCCTGTCTGTGTCACCTCCTGTTTGGACCTGGGGAAAGCCTGTAAGAATATGGAGTGTGAGCCTCACCAAGGATTTTGGGTTGTTCAAAGAATGCTGATAGTCATAAAACCGTTAAGCAGTTTTTCACTGGAGCTAAAGCAAAACAAGTAATAACCGGAAAGAAAACTGATCAAACCAAACAAGTAGCAAAGATTTCGGGAAGATGCCCTGGAGGAGGGCATGGCAACCCACTCCAGTATTCTTGTCTGGAGAGTCCCATGGACAGAGGGGCCTGTTGGGCTACAGTCCATGGGGTCACAAAGAGTCAGACACGACTGAAGCAACTTAGCAGCAGCAGCGAACATTTCAGAAGGTGTTTTTGCGAACAAAGTTATGTTGACTTAAAACCAAACAGAACACAGGAAGAGTTCTTACTAAAATTTACTCACTTCAGAAGGAACTTCATAGATTTCTAACACTTCCCTGATTTTTGACCTGATGGTGAATTTTGAATAGATTTAAATATCTTTCTGTTTCCAGAAAAGACTCTGTAATGGGCATATTTTATTTGAGGATATAAAAAATATTTGCTGTCAATGTTTGAGATCTGTGGACATACAAGCAGTGTGTCGGAGAACACGGGCTGGGTCAGTTTAGGAATTAACTCGAGGACACAACCTTCTGCAGGTGTGTGGCAGGCATATACCACATACAGATGCTAGCATCAACAGACACAGGGTTGAGACTAGTCCCTGATTTTCCAGACTTGAGAGCAGTAATGAAACAAATAGTAGGAATAGTGGCATTGGAATGTGTGTGCTCAGTCGCTCAGTCGTGTCTGACCCTTTGTGGCCCCATGGACTGTTGTCCACAAGGCTCTTCAGTCCTTGCGATTTCCCAGGCAAGAATACTGGAATGGTGGGTTGCCATTTCCTTCTACAAGAGATCTTCCTGATCCAGGGATTGAACTCCTGTCTCTTGCGCCTCGTGCTTTGGCAGGCAGATCCTTTACCACTGAGCCTCCTGGGAAGCCCTGATGATAGAGTGTGGCAGGTCAAAGTGAACTTTCACAACAGACTTTCCTGTAAAAGGTGGTGCATTTAGCATCTGGAATTACTTTCAAGTGGAACTTGAGTTCAGTTCAATTGCTCAATCATGTCTGACTCTTTACGACCCCATGGACTGCAGCACAACAGGCTTCCCTGTCCATCACCACTTCCTGGAGTTTACTCAAATTCATTGAATCAGTGATGCCATCCAACCATTTCATCCTCTGTAGTCCCCTTCTCCTCCTGCCTTCAATCTTTCCCAGCATCAGGGTCTTTTCCAATGAGTCAAGTCTTCGCATCAGGTGGCCAAAGTATCAGAGTTTCAGCTTCAGCATCAGTCCTTCCAATGAATATTCAGGACTGATTTCCTTGAGGACTGACTGGTTTGATCTTCTTGCAGTCCAAGGGACTCTCTAGAGTCTTCTCCAACACCACAGTTCAAAAGCATCAATCCTTTGACGCTCAGTTTTCTTTATAGTCCAACTCTCACATCCGTACACCACCACTGGAAAAACCATAGCTTTGACTAGATGGACCTTTGTTGGCAAAGCAATGTCTCTGGTTTTTAGTATGCTATCTAGGTTGGTCATAGCTTCACAATGTGGAACTTACACGTTGTGAAATATTCAGCAGGGCCGTCCAGAAGTGTGGGTATTCCAGCTTCATCTCAGTTCACCTGCAGATGGAGATACCTATCTAGACAGATTGTGTGTTTCCAAACATGGACAAAGAGTGAGTGATTCAAGCCCAGTGGGGATGGAGTAGCCTCACAGGTGAACACTGATACAGCATGTGTTCCCTGTGCTATGTGTGTTGTGCTAAGTCACTTCAGTCGTGTCCTATTCTTTGCGATCCCATGGACTCTAGCCCCCAGGCTCCTCTGTCCATGGGATTCTCCAGGCGAAAATATTGGAGTGGGTTTCCGTGCCCTCCTCCAGATCTTCAGGATCCAGGGATCAAATCAGCATCTCTTATGTCTTCTGCATTGGCAGGCTGGTTCTTTGCCACTCGTGCCACCTGGGAAGCCCTGGCAGAACACAACCATCGAGAGAAATGTGGGGGGGAAGTAACTCTTCTTTGCCCATTGAGGTGGGAAAAGGATACTGGCTTTCCTAGTGTGATTTAATGCTGTATTTTGATGGAATTTTAAGCAGTGCAATTCTGGAGTAGGAAACGGCAACGCGCTCCAGTATTCCTGCCTGGAGAATCCCATGGACAGAAGAGGCTGGTGGGCTACAGTCCATGGGATTGCAAAGAGTTGGACACAACTGAGTACTGAGCACAAGGAATGCAAGTTAGATAGAAAAGGAGGTAAGAAAATATGAATGTTGAAGCAGAAAATGTAAAATTATTCTACGTTATGTTGTGTTTTGGCCCTGAAAACACAAGATAATCAACTACAAATTTTTGGAGGAAATCAGAGTTCAGTCACATTACAAATTATGAAATAAATGTGCAACAATCAATGATTTTCTATTTCCCAGCAATAAATGAGGAATATATAGCAACATAATGTGATCCCATTCATGATAGCACAACTACAGAATATATAAGAATTAAATGAACGTATAGGACCCACATAGCTCTTTGGTGATTCCTGCTGTTGATGTTGCTTTTCCTGAGGTTCTTGGTCACTAGGTCATCCTGTGAGCCTGGAATCTTCTATCTGTGGTTGCTGTTTGGCTTTCTGGCCTTGGAGTCCATTGACCGAGGATAGCGGGGCTGGGTATACAGCAGAGGTGTTGTTGTTTTCTGCCTCCTGGGTGTCAGCAGTCACTGGGTACCTCCCTCTCTCTTTGGTCCAAGTGCTGGTGGACCATCCTAGGAGCAGATGCTTCTGCTGCTTAAGCCAGGGTGAGGGTGGTGGGCACCACTTTTTAGCGGTTCTGAAGGGGGTCCCGCAACTAATCCCCAAGGCCTTTGTTCTCTTGTTCATCATTGCATGCGGTACTTCTGATCTTGGAGTAGCTCCAGAGGTACCATGGTGTTTCCTGGCAGTCTTCTTAGGTTTTTATGGAGACTAGGAGTTCCTCTGTTCATGTGAGCTGATTTCCTTTCTATCTCAAGATTTCAGGCCTGCGTGGCGCTTTCTTTTCATCTTTTGGCACTTTCCCGATCATTGTCATTTAAGCGCACATGTCCCTTTTGTCATTTCCAGAGTCCCAGAGTGGGAAGGAGAGGCAGGTAGCCAGAATCAGGACCCTGAACTATGCACGGTTCCCCACAGCTTTCCCTGGGTAGGATTGCCAGATAAAACACAGGGTGCCCATTTGAATTTGAGCTTTAGATAAACAATGCGTAATTGTATTGGGATAAATCTGCCCTGTACTTACCCTAAAAAAAGCATCCACTGTTTATCTGAAATTTACATTTAACCTAAAAAAAAATCTGTGTGTTGTTTATTTTCTTTTCAATTCCAATTCAGCTGCACATACTGTATTTTTATTTGCTAAATCTGCTGAGCCTACCCACGGGTGTCTGGTGAACACAAACTACACTGACTCTAGAGGAACGTGTGTGATGGAGAGCAGGAGGGGGAGGCGGTAGTGACACATACTTTAGGGACCAGAAGGAGAGGCCCCCCTAGAGCTCTGGCAGTGCAGACCCTTTAAATGCATTTACTTTGAGAACTGGACCAAATGAAGTGGTAGTTGAACCAAGACTGGCTTACCTTACTTTCTCAGTCCCATTCCTGAGGGTTCTACCCTCATAACCCAATCAATTTCACCTCCTAACCCCATCACATTTGAATTCAGGAGAGACACAAACCTTTTATTTTCTTGGGCTCCAAAATCACTGTGGATGGTGACTGCAACCAGGAAATTAAAATACACTTGCTCCTTGGAAGAAAAGCTATGACCAACCTAGACAGCATATTAAAAAGCAGAGACATTACTTTGCCGACAAAGGTCCATCTAGTCAAAGCTATGGTTTTTCCAGTAGTCACGTATGGATGTGAGAGTTGCACTGTAAAGAAAGTTGAGCACTGAAGAATTGATGCTTTTAAACTGTGGTGTTGGAGAAGACTCTTGAGAGTCCCTTGGACAGCATGCAGATCAAATCAGTCAATCCTAAAGGAAATAGCCCTGAATATTCACTGGAAGGACTGAGGCTGAAGCTGAAGCTCCAGTAGTTTGGCTAGCTAATTCGAAGAACTGACTTATTTTAAAAGACCCTGATGCTGAGAAAGATTGAGGGGAGGAAAAGAAAGGGGTGACAGAAGATGAGATGATTGGATGCATCACCAACTCAATGGACATGAGTTTGAGCAAACTCCAGGAGATAGAGAAGGACAGGAAAGCCTGGTGCGCTGCCGTCCATGGGTTCATAAAGAGTCGGACACGACTTAATGACTGAACAGCAGTAGCAGCAGCAACAACAAATCTTCAGACCCTAGCAATAATCAAGTATACGAATATTCCAGGTAATATTTAGGTGTGAATAAATGAATTTCTAACAGTAAATATACTGATGTGTAATGATAAATAGCACTTCAAATGGGAGACCCTGTAGTCTACTGAGTTATTTAGCACTTTGCTTGAAATGTAAAATACTTCTTCTGTTGTTTTATTAAAACTCACTCTTTAATTACAGTTCTTTTAGAGTTTCCACTTAGTATCATTAACTTCAAAGATGTTAAATGTTGACTGTGACAGCTAGCTAACTAGCTGTTTGCCTACAGCCTCCTGATGACATGCTAAATAAGAACAAGTGTGTTAAAACAAAGAGATCACATAAGAAATTTTAACATTTTTCTGACTGTGGGAGACCAATGAAGTAATGTTAGTGGCTAATTATTATTGACATAATTTTCATATGATTCTAAGAGCTATAAACACAGCTTTCATTTTCATTTATCAGAAGAACATGGAGGACATGCTTTGCCTTAATCTTTGGAAAAAAATTCTTTATAAAATTTCCTGTATTTTAATGGTTTCAGGTTGGAAATCTATTTGTTTTTCCTCTGCACAATCTGTGGGCATCAGCAGTTCAGTTTCACCTTTTTTACTATTCTCAGGGGACAGCATTTTGAGTTAATTTTCCCTGGGACCCCTGCATTGAAGAATGTGATTCTGTGAATAAAGAATTAGCTCCCAAAGAACTGTCACATTTAGAGTCATATTATTTTCTCTGTCCAGCATATGTTGGCAGCACTGTCTCTGTCAGGTGGAAAGGAGTACTTGACCTTGAGATTATCTACTTCTTTAATAGGTTTTCTATTCTTTGCCTCATCCCTCACAGCTGCTTTTCCCCCCCATCCCCTAAATCTTAGAATGTTTATTTTTTTAAAATGCACTCATTGGGACTTCCCTGTTGGTCTAGAACTTGAGACTTTGCCTTGAAGTGCAGAGGGTACAGGTTCCATCCTTGATGAGGGAGCTAATATTCCACATGCCTCATGAGCAAAAAACCGAAACCTAAAACAGAGGCAATAATGTAACAAATTCAATAAAGATTTTAAAAATAGCCCTTATTGAAAAATTAAAAAAACAAACAAACAAACTGCCCTCATTTTGTGGCTTACGCTTTTAAGTCTTTGGGTCTAATTTACTTTTCTCCTCTGAATCTTCTGATATGTAAGAATTTCAAAGCTTGGCTAGTACATACCAGGGCAAGGGGAAGCCAGCAAATAAAAGAGAAATACCACTCAGAATTCTTGTTGCACCATTTTCAGCTAGCTTTATTTAAATGGTTAGTAATCTGCTCTCTTGTGCCTATACATTCTTTCTGTTCTGCCACATTTGTTTTTGGTACATCATATTAAGTCTGAATGGGTAACACGCAATTTTTAAATGTGCTCTGAGCTTTCTTTGGAATTTTATAATAGATGGTACATTTTTCGTTGTGCTCAGATTCATTGACTTCTTTCTGTTTCCCCTACAGTTTGACTTGTCACTCACTCAATAAACAGAATTGGAAATCTGGGCCTGGGTTTCCAGGTAGCTTGTGAGGATAAATATATAAATCCTTGTCTTATTGAGAAACTGAGAGAGGAGAGAGAATGGGGAGAGGGAGGAGGACGAGATGAGGGAAGTAAGTGGTAAGGGGGCCAAAAGGGGGAGAAGCAGGGAAGAGAGAGTTGGAGAGATTGAGGGGCATGTGGACAGAGACCGAGAAAGAAAAATGGGGAAGAGATGTAGGGAGCCCCTCAAAGAGAGAACAAAGTGCGAGAGAAGGAAAGGAGAGAGAAAGAGGTGATGGAGGGAGAGCGAACGGCAACCAGCCAGTCTCAGAGTGATGAGGTGATAATCTTTGGTCTGTGGATGCCGCCAACAGCAAGTCTGGGCATGACTAAAGTGCACCTGTATCCAAATCAGTGCCTTGATAATTTCCTGCCATATTTAATGGGGTAGGGTCACAACAGGAAGAAAATGAACAGTCCTTTGAGGTTTGGATTTAATTTAGTCTGCGCTCTTCATGAATTTTTAAATTTCTAAGAATTTCGTAAATGCAAGTTGAGAGAAGGAAGCTCCATTCAATGTCCTAGAATACATGATGAGGAAAGCCCAGTTCTGTCAATGTTGAGGCCCTGACAGGGCAAATCCCCACCCGTGGGAAACAGGTGTCAGGGTCCCTATCCAGTTTCCAATTCCCCTTCAGTTCTTACTTCCTTTGCTGGTGGTGGGCTGGTCTGGTCTATCCTATCACCCTCTGAGAACCAACTGTCTGCGTCTCTTCCCATCCCAGTATCCAGTGACCTCCTGCGGGTAGCTTAAAGTGATACACAGCAGTGTCATCTGAATCTACCTGTCTGTACCCCTGACCTTGGGCAGCACAACCAAAAGCATATTAAAGTACAGAAAATAAGTATGTTTGCGTGAAACTGAAAGTGTTCATCACTCAGTCGTGTCTGACTCTTTGAAACCCCATGGATGCATGAGTCAAGTGCTCGGGCCTGGTGGGCTGGAAAGACCCAGAGGAATCGGGTGGAGAGGGAGGTGGGAGGGGGGATCGGGATGGGGAATACGTGTAACTCTATGACTGATTCATATCAATGTATGACAAAACCCACTGAAAAATAAAAAAATAAAAAATAAAAAGATTAAAAAAAAAAAAAAAAAAAGAAACCCCATGGACGGTAGCCCACAGGTTCCTCTGTCCATGGGATTTTCCAGGCAAGAATACTGGAGTGGGTTGCAATTTCCTTCTCCAGGGGATCTTCCCGACCCAGGGATTGAACCGGGGTCTCCTGCATTGCAGGCAGACTCTTTACCATCTGAGCCACCAGGAAACCCCATGTTTGTGTGGACCAAGATAATTTGGGGGTCAGTGCAATTTCATGAGAAGCTGAGACCCTGTATTTTGTTTATCAAACCATCGGTTCAGTTTCAGGGAAACAGAAATGTTTGGAGATATGGTTTCCATTTTGTGCTTTTGTGAGGTCCATTTGACTGACCCCAGTATGTCCATGAAGACTGAAATAGATGTCTCTGTGCATTTCAAATCTTTCTCTAGAGGGTTTGCAAGGCCATGCTGTTTGTTTAGTCAGTCAACTCAGTCGCTCAGTTGTGTCTCCCGCAATGTGAGGGAGGAGACACGTGCCTCCCCCAGTGAGGCTCCCAGTTTCAACCCCATCTCTACTGCAGTTTGATACAGAACAGAAACAGACTCGCAGAGTTAGAAAACAGACTTATGCTTACCAAAGGGGGAAGGTGGTTGTTGTCATTGTTCAGTTGCTCAGTCGTGTCTGACTCTTTGCGACCCCATGGGCTGCAGCACGCCAGGCTTCCCTGTCCTTAACCAGCTCCCGGAACTTGCTCAGACTCATGTCCATCGAGTAGGTGATGCCATACAGCCATCTCATCTTCTGTTGTCCCCTTCTCCTCCTGCCTTCAGTCTTTTCCAATGAGTCAGTTCTTCTCATCAGGTGGCCAAAGTATTGGAGTTTCAGCTTCAGCATCAATCCCTCCAATGAATATTCAGAACTGATTTCCTTTAGGATTGACTGGTTTGGTCTCCTTGCAGTCCATGGGACTCTCAAGAGTCTTCTCCAACACCACAGTTCAAAAGCACCAATTCTTTTGGTGCTCAGCTTTCTTTATAGTCCAACTCTCAAGGCAAGAACACTGAAGTGATTTGCCATTCCCTTCTCCAGTGGACCACATTTTGTCAGAACTCTCCACCATGACCTATTCATCTTCGGTGGCCGTACATGGCATGGCTCATAGTTTCATTGAGTTATACAGGGCTGTGGTTCATGTGATCAGTTTGGTTAGTTTTCTGTGATTGCCTTTGTTTAGAGAGGAGGGCATCTCCTTATTGGAATCTTGTCAGTGGCCTTCCAGGGAACAACTTGTCTGTCTTAGCATCTAACTTTCCTTGTGCCACTGAGCTTACAGGGACCTCTCCTTATAATTAAATCTGGCCTTTGAACAAGTGAGTGGACTACAAGAAGGCGGGGGAGGGAAAAGACAGTGAAAGGGAAAAGAAACTGAAGTATAGACTATAAATAGAGGCAAAGCAACTTACAAAAAAAGGAAGACGAAATTTCTAACAGTTTAAGCAGAACTCTCTCTAACTTCCAATGGTTTGTCCCAGTCAACAGAACTATGTTAGTTTAGATACTCTTTTTAATGGTGGCACTTTCCCCCCCAATTTGGCCATCACAGCCTGTGGAGCTCAGAGATGACTCCTGATTGACAGGACACATTGTGACCTGGACCAAAATAACTCCTCCCCACCCAAAGAAGTCTACATCCTATGGTTCCCATTCCCTAAATTGAGGGCAAGGAGTAAAGAGAATGGTCTTGCATCTATGACACCAGACATGTGTTTATACCACGTTTTCCAGTCTCTGAGTGGTTAAGATGGGATTGCTCATCACGAATGGTCATCAACGGTGTCTGTCCACGTGTCATCTGATTTGCATTTTACCTGGTGGGTTTCCTCCCTGTCTTGCCCTGGGCTGAGGATGGAAAGTGAGAAGGGGCTGGTGCGGGAAGGCTGTGGTCCAGACTTCTGATTTACACACCTCTCCTACGGCTCTGTTCTCTGTGAGGCGGGCAAGTTATGAGTCTGCGGCTCTCCTGCGCTGGTTTTTTTCCCTCCTCTGCAGGTTGGAGGACCTTACGTCTCATATCTTCCAGCTTGAAATGCAATAAGAGCAGATTTGCAACGTACAGTTTTCCTGATTAATTGAAGAATACACAGGGCTTATTCCTATTCACAAGAGCAGGGTTGCCACCAAAAACGAATCTAATTGGCTAAATAAATAACCTCGAGGTTTCATAGCCTGCAGTCTTTTGCTTTATTGAATTATTAATGCTGTGTCCCCCTCCAAATCAGCAGTAGCTAATGACTGATTTGCCCGAGGCAGTTAATATTCTCCAATCAGTTGTAAATAGCCCTGATGACTTATTTTGCTAATGTAGAGCTTATCTTATTGGCTCGGCTCTCAAAACTGCTCTGGGTTCAGGAACATAGGAAAAATTAAGCAAGTTGTAACATTGCATTAAAAAAAAAAACAACACATTTGGTTCTTTTCCTTCTGTTTAAAGCAGTGGTTCTTTACTGGGGGGCTCATTTTGACTCCCAAGGGACATTTAAGTGGCCACATCTAGAGACGGTTGGAGTTGTCACAACTTGGGGTATGTGCACCAGGCGTGTCCAGGTGGAAGTCAGGGATGCTGAGAAAGGCACAGGACAGCGCCTCACGATGCAGAATTATCCAGATCCAGGTGCTTCGGTGCTGTGGTTGAGATTCGTTGGTCTAAACAGATTCTTGTGGTATTTTGGTAGCAGCAGTTATATATACTCAGGTGCCAGGCTTGGGGAGGGTAACGATGTGAGTGGGCATAAACATTGTTGCTCTGCGTGGTCTGTCGGAGCTCCATCCGTGGAGGTGGGCTAGTGGGAGATTGGGCCATGCCTGGCACGACTCTTCACCTAGAGATGGATAGATTTTAGTCAAGATTCTCGATGGGGATGGAAAGCAGATATTTCTCTTGTTCTGTATTCCTGTGTGAAGTGAGAAATAATGCCCCAGGAGGGATTTTATAGCTTAACAAGAAAATCCTGTCTCATACAGCCAACAGTGGCCACTTTGTTTTCTTTATTCAGTCAAAGGTCAGACACTGTACACGGTATTTCTACGTGGTTGATGTCGTAGATGAGGATGCTGAGGCCCAGGAACGGTGAGCCGTGTGCCCGGCTCGCGGCTGAAAAGTGGCAGGTTCACGCCCATCTCGTGTCTCTGCTGTGTCTTCTCTTCCAATCCCTTGGGGAAAGAAATGCTGTTATTTTCAAATGACAGCAGGTGTTTTTGTCTGAGTCAAAGTTATGATAAGGAATGATGGGGGATATATCAGCTGAAATGACACGCATGCAGTTAAAAATGAGCCAGGCGTGTTGTCTGGAAGCTTGGGTGAGTTAAGGATGAGTTGAGCCAACTCCGCTCAAGGGGCAGAGCGTAGGTGGTTCGGAGGATTGCAGTCCTGACTCACGCAGCCTCCTGCCCACGGGCTGTCAGTCTCCCAACATCCCCCTCCATTGCTTAGTCTCCCTCTTGGCGAGGAGGTGTCGCATCATCTTTATTAGTTAGAAAAGAAATGTAAGAGACAGCGAATAGTATGAAAAGCTGACTTGCCTTAGTCATCATTAAGGGCATTTAAAGCATCAACTGATTTTCACCTATCAAGTTGACAAAAACTTTTTAAACAATAGAAATCCCAGCAAAGGCTGATGTGAACCTAACAGTCACTAGGCAGTTTAGAACGTATCTATCAATGTTAATGGACCAGGCACTAACACATCTAGGAATTTATCCTGTGTTTATGCTCAACTAATTGTGCAGTGGTGGAGGATAGTTACTGATTTCTTCTTTTAATGGGAGAAAAACCCAAGTGTCCACAAGAAGGGACATTTATAAGTGGTTTATAAAGTATGGATTCATACCTAGCCTTTAAGAAGATTGGGGCATATCTGTTTTTGCAAACCTAGTAATGTATCTATGATATATTGAGTGAAAGAAGTAAGTTATAAAATCACATGTGTAAATCTTTTTGTGTGCACATTTTGGGTCATAAATACGTGGCAAATGAAAGAACATACAGCAACCTGTTCTCAGTGGCTACCTCTGTAGGATGAATTGGATTGAGTTGGGGGGGGGGGCTTTTTCCACTTTATATAAGTTTATACTTTTACTGTTGCCTGGAAAATCTCATGGACGGAGGAGCCTGGTAGGCTGCAGTCCATGGTGTTGCTGAGAGTTGGACACGACTGAGCGACTTCACTTTCACTTTTCACTTTCATGCATTGGAGAAGGAAATGACAACCCACTCCAGTGTTCTTGCCTGGAGAATCTCAGGGATGGGGGAGCCTGGTGGGCTGCCGTCTATGGGGTCGCACAGAGTCAGACACGACTGAAGCGACTTAGCAGCAGCAGCAGCAGCAGCAGCATACTTTTACAAATGACTACTGCTAGCGGGGTAAAAAACCCACCTGCCAATTCGGGAGACCTAAGAGATGCAGGTTTGCTCACTGGCTTGGGAAGATCCCCTGAAGGAGGGCAGGGCAACCCATTCCAGTATTCTTGCCTAGGAAATCCCCTGGACAGAGGAGCCCACGGGCTACAGTCCATAGGGTCTCAGAGAGTTGGATGTGACTGAAGTGACTTAGCACGCACCATATGTCAGTCTAAACTAGAAAACCTTCTAAACCAAAACACACTTATTGAGCACTGCCAGGTACTCTGTTTAACACTGATGGTCACATGTGAATGAGAAATTTTTTTCCTGCTATCGAGTACTTTCCGGTCAATCTTTACAAAATACTTCTTGGCCAAATGAAACCCATTTTCTATTTTTGGGTCCCTTAGTAACTTGCTGCTCAGGACAGTTAAGTCAAAATAGAAATAGTGTCATTTGGTACTGTGCAAGCAGTGATATTTTGCTTATTTCTGAAATGGTTTTTTTGAATCATTATGACATAGGAAATAAATGTTATTTTAAAAGCTGCGTTTTCATCAAAACGTATTCTATGTGTGTCTCAGTCAGAAATGCTCACATTGGAAAGCTGATTATGTGGTGGGCAGTGTGAAGGGGATTGATGAGCAGGATGCATGTATATCTTTCTTTTTAAAGTCTGTTGTTGCTGTTGAGTTGCTAAGTCCTCTCTGATGCTTTTCAACCCTGTGGAATGCAGCATGCTAGGCTCCCTTGTCCTTCATTGCCTCCCAGAGTTGGCTCAAATTTATGTCCACTGAGTTGGCGACACCATCCAACCATCTCATCCTCTGTCATCCCCTTCTCCTGCCTTCAATCTTTCCCAGCATCAGGGTCTTTTCCATTGAGTCAGATCTTCCCATCAGGTGGTCAAACTACTGGAGCTTCAGCTTTAGCACCAGTCCTTCCAAAGAATATTTAGGGGTTGTTTCTTTTAGGATTGACTGGTTGGATCTCCTTGCAGTCCAAGGGACTTTGGAGTTTTCTCCAGCGCCACAATTCAAAGGCATCAATTCTTTGGCCCTCAGCCTTCTGTATGGTCTAACTCTCACATCCATACATGACTACCAGAAAAAACATAGCTTTGACTATATAGACCATTGTTAGCAAAGTGATGTCTTTGCTTTTTATTTTAAAAATTTTTTTGTCTTTGCTTTTTAATACGCTGTCTATGTTTGTCATTAACTTCCTTGGTAGCTCAGTGGAAAAGAATCTGCTTACAGTGTAGGGACACAGGTTTGAACCCTGGATTAGGAAGACCCCCTGGAGAAGGGAATGGCAACCCACTCCAGTATTCTTTCTGGGAGTTCTCATGGATAGACGAGCCTGGCAAGCTATAGTCCATGGCGTGACAAAAGAGTTGGATGTGACTGAGCGACTAAGCAACAAATGTTTGTAATAGCTTTTCTTCCAAGGAGCAAGCATTTTTTAATTTCATGACTTCAGTCACCATCCACAGTGATTTAGAAGCCCAAGAAAACAAAATCTGTCACTGCTTCCACTTTTTCTCAAACTACCTGCCATGAAGTGATGGGACCAGATGCCATGATCTTAGTTTTTTGAGTGCTGAATTTTAAAGTCTAATGTTAGACTTTTAAAGTCTAGTTGAGGAAATAAGGAAACAAAGAGGTGAATACTTCATAAACATTGAGATAAGGGATGTGGGGGAAATGGGCACACTGGATTTTGACGGGGCTGTCCACAAGAGCCTCCCCATGGAGAGGACGTTTGAAAGTAGACAAGAAGAATGAGAAAGAAATCAGCTGCACAAGCAGTGGGGAGCTTTCCATGTGTGAAATCATGGCAATACAAAAAGATCTCTTGTGGACCAGCAATTCCACTCCTGGGCATATATCTGAGAAAATGAAAACGAGTTCAAAAGCATGCATGTACCCAATGTTCATAACAGCCTTATTTGCAATTGCCAAGGTATGGAAGTAGCCTAAGTGTCCATCAACAGATAGATGGATAAAGATGTGCTGTATATACACAATGGGATGCTACTCAGCCATAAAAAGGAATGAAATTTTGCCATCAGCAGCAACATGGATGGACTTAGAAGGCATTAGGCTAAGTGAATTAGGTCAGAAAAAGACGAATTGCTGTTATGATATTCTATCATATGTCATGTAAATAATATCACTTAAAAGTCAAATCTAAAAGCTACAACAAACTATTCAATGAAACAAAAAGGAAGCAGATTCATGGATACAAAGAACAAGCCAGTGGTTGCCAGTGGCAAGAAGGAAACGGCAGTTTGGGTGTGGAGGGGAAAGGGTTATAATGAGATTACATGAAATCATGTGGTGCAACTTTGAAAGTTATAAAGCACTGTAGAATTTAAAGAATCTCTTATTCAATTAAAGTGAAAGCATGCAGTGGCCCATGAGAGTTGAAGAAGATGGACTGGTGTGGCCAGGGTGAAGGAAGGACAGGCAGAGAGGCCAGGTGGTGGGTGACAGGTGGCCCTAATGTGGCATGACCTCTGTGCAGAGTGGAGTAGACCTTTGTACCCTGTGTTGGAGACGATTCTGAGATGACAGGCAAAGTCCATTTACCTTTGAGGTAGAAGATTAATTCCACGGCGCCTTGCACATGGGTGGGTATTCTTTTCCTAATTACCCGGTAAATGCCTAGACCTCTAAAACCTGTAGAGACTCTTCCAGATGAAATTTCAGGATGTCCTTGAAACAAAGTGAAGGTGCTTCTCAGACGTGCCTGTTTATTCCTTGGTCCTTTTCAAGCCAGACTCCTGTTTCCTGCTGGGAAGTTCTGTCCTCGCCTTTGACTTGCGTCCGTCACAGCTGGTATCCCCTTGTGTCTGGCTGCTCCCCCTGAACCCCACTAACCGGCAGATGCTTTGGTTTAAGCCTGCCCTCAGGCTCAGCTTTCCTCTGCACACCACATTCAAACGGGTGTGCAACTTGAGAGACTGACTCAGTAGAAAGTCATTTCTGCTCATGGAGAAATCTGATTGTCAGATCAGATCCAGCCCTAAGGGACTGAACTCTTCACCTTTTAGAGGGCCTCTTCATTCTCAACATCTGCAGCTACTAGTAGCACCCCCTTTATCACATCGTCCACCATTTTCCTAGTATGTAAACGCTTTGTCCTAGGTAGATAGATCGATAGATGTAGGTATAGATTATTGTTTGGAGGCAGCTGGCTACAGTAAATGTCTTGCATGCTCCATAACAAGCAATCGCATCAGCATCTTTGGACTCCTTGGTGTCACTGATGGTGTCACTCTGCTGACCCTGTCTCTTGATTCCTGACCCCCGGCCCTGCTATTCCAGCGTCCAGCATCTAGACTCCTGCCCTACTGATCTGAGCCCAGCCCAGGAGAGCACCTGGGGTCTCCCATCCTTGGCTGTGGATTCCAGAGGACCTGTGTGCAGACTCTCATGTGTTTCATCTGCACCAGCTGGCCGCTTGCCAGGATCCTTGTGCAGACTCACCCCTGGCCATCCCATCCCCGTCTCCTGACTTGTTTTGTTCTCTCTTCCTTTCTTCCTTTCCACAGGCTCCTTGTTCCCTCCTATCTTCCCCATCTTTCCTCTTCTTGTCTTTTTCCCCTTTCTTCTCTCCTCTCTCCCCTTAACATACTGCACCCTAGTTTTGGCCAAAATTTCAAGGTCAGATCCCCTGGCCCTCCTTGGCTGTTTGCTTTGGGTGGGTTCACTTGGTCTTGGCTGCCCAGTCCACTCGTGTCTGGTCTGATCCCCTGGAGAGTCAGAACACACACAGCACCTGTGCTGGGCTTTGCTGGGTTACTGGTCTGTTAGTGGTCCTTATTTTTACTACTTGTTTCCATATTCTGTCAATAGGTTGTACTAATTAGAACTGTATTATTCACTATAAACTGCTGCTTACAAATGGTTTAAGTTCTTTTTTTCATTGTTGTTTTAAATCATTCACTTGACCAGGTGATCTGGTAGGTCCTTCACTGCTGATGATGTTTATCATTCTTGTTAACCATGGCAACAGACAGGAAGAAAACCGGAAAAAAAATAGAAATTAAAATATGAATCAAAGAAATGGCCAGCAGCAAAGAAACAGTTAAACGAATAATGTTGCATTAATAATATGAATATTGTGCAGTTGTTAAAAATCCTGCACTTAAAAGGTTTCACTTCATATACCTGGAAATATATTTTATGCATATCTTTTCAGTAACTCTAAAACCTATATAAATGCATGTATTACATATATATTACATATATTATTATAACATATAATAATATAATATTTGTTGTTCAGATTCTTAGCTAAGTTCTATCTGAGTCTTTGCAACCCCATGGACTGCAGCACGCCAGGCTCGCCTGTCCTTCACTATCTCCCTGAGCTTGCTCAAACTCATGTCCACTGAGTCAGCGATAATAATATATATATATAATATAATATTATTATCATATTATATACTATATTATAATATAGTATATTATGTATATTATTATATATGTATTATACACTATGTATGTGTGTATTTATATATATATAATACATATATTTCTAAGAAAAAAGACTAAAGAAATACAGCAAAATGATAATAGTGATTATTGCTTGGTGGTCAGTTTAAGAAGGATTTTTTCTTTTTTATATTTTTATAAATGTTCTGCAATGAATATATGCAGGTCACTCAGTGAAGAAGAAAAGGCCTATGAAGACATTAAGAATGTATCTGGAAGTGAACAGAAATCATTATTACAGAGTTTTTTTCCTCTACTCCCCCCCGTCATCTCCCAACCCTCCCATCCCCCTCTGCTGTTTTAGACTGCTCATTTGGCAGCTGTCCCAGACCGAGTTAAGGATTACCTCTGTGCCTGTGGAAAATACAGGAAAACCTACAATACGGCCTCAAGAGGGCTGACTCTGTTCTTGAGCACAGAGCAGGAACTTTCCATTTCATATCTTATTCGTGAAGCGCAGAGTTGATTCCCACAGTCACACGATGCTATTAGGAAGTGCCATAAAAGACCAAAAATCAAAACAAAAAACTCTTGCAGAGCACTGTATGATGTCTTTTCTATGCTCGAAAATGTCAAGAGCAGATAGAAGAAAAACAAAAGCAAAAGCAAATCCAAACACTGCCAAACATTTAGAGAGAAAGCAGAAGGGAAATTTCCCCAGACAGATGCTTTTAGAAACATGACTGGTTGTGTGTGTTTTTGAGAGACCAAAACAAGAGTTTTTATAGCTTTTTAAAAAAAATAAAAAATTGTAGAGCCCCATTCCTAATAATTTAAGATTAGATCTTATACTATAAGGAATATTTTACATTATTTTACTAAGAGTAACAAGTTGTGACTTTTTCTGCTTTTTTGTATTTTTTCCTTCAAGCAAAATTGGAAATAAAAATGTACCACAGGGCATTTAATTTTGAGTAAATGAGTTTCCTTGTAACTGTATCATTCAGTGAGTTTGTTAATGAATCGGGTTAAAATGAATACACACAGACTTACTGTTTGATGAAACTATTAGTAGCAGCGGTTATTCAAGGTACTACATGTGACTTGTAAAACTGAGTGATGCTCCATGATTTGGATACTTTACCAAATCTCTTTTGCTTCTATTCAAACCGCAAACCGGTTGCTTTGACAACAATCTTTTTGAGTTTGCTGAAGTCATCGTTAATTCTAAATCTGGAACTGAAGCTTTTCCTATGTTGCCTGGTGGTTATGGACTGGAGGGCAGAAACCACACCATTCTCTCCCTGATACAGAAACCTCTGGAAAGTGGGCTGTGCATGCCTGGTTCCAGCAACGCTGTTGTATGTATACTGCTGTGCAGTGTCCCCTGAACAGATCTATCCCAAGGTTCTCGGCTGGGCGGTGCTGCCTGGAGACCCACAGCCCTGCAGGAGCCTAAGCAATCAGCCCAACTGGCTTTAGACCCCATCACCCATTCATCCTCAAGGGACTTACATCACCCTTCCTGTAGACTTAGGGGTATGATCGCTGGAGTTGAGGGCATTGGGTTCTCCTAGCTCCTGACATCCAGGGGGTTGTGCAGAGTCCTTTCCCACTGAGTCCTGGGCAAATTTCTCACCTCCAGCTTTTCACTGCTCTGAAACAGCCTTTGACCTCAGCTACCTACTCTAATTGAGAAAATCCTCAATCAGAATTACTATTATTAATGTTTTGATCAAAAGCTGGGATCATTTTTTCCAACTCTTCTGAGCGAGTCTGACAAATTACTCAGAATAATATCAGCATCAATTTGATGGGTCAAGTTACAGTAACAAAGCACTCCTGGATCTCCATTAGCTAACGTCTGCTTCGTGTTCTGTGTGCCTCTGGAGTTGGCAGAGTCTGCTCCCCGAGTCCTCACTCTGGGGTGGGGGGCTGGTTGACTTCCAGGGCTGCTGTAACCAGGATTGTTGGTGATCATTGTGATTCGGGAAGGAATATTCATTGGAAGGACTGATGCTGAAGCTGAAGATGCAATACTTTGGCCACCTGATGTGAAGAGCTGACTCAATGGAAAAGACCCCAGTGCTAGGAAAGATTGAAGGCAGGAGGAGAAAGGGGTGGCAGAGGATGAAATGGTTGAATGGCATCACAAACTCAGTGGACGAGAGTTTGAGCAGACTCCAGGAGATAGTGAAGGACAGGGTAGCCTGTTGGGCTGCAGTCCATAGGGTTGCAAAGAGTCAGACACAACTTAACAACTGAATAGCAACAACAGCCGTGGACCACTGTCTCCTAAAGGCTTCTACCTAGCGGAATTCTGGTCCCTTTCACTCACATCAGCCAGAGAAGTGACATGTCTATCACCAGTTCCAAGAGGTGGAGAGGTAGGATTCTACTGTGTGCTGAGAGGAGAATGTGACAAGACGGGTGAACAGCTTTCATGATTACCGCAATCCCTGCAGTTAGTGTTTTTCATTTTTTATGTGTCACGCATCGTCACCCTAACCTTTGCATGTGTAGTATTATCTCATTTACTTCTCACAGCAGGTCAGAGCTGTGATGATCTTCATTTCACACACAGGCTTACAGAGGGTGTGTAAGTGTCCAAGTCTGCCCAATGGACAGAGTTAGACGGAGTTGATTAATGGAATCTAATCTGGTCTGTTACCCTGCAGCCATCAGCCGTGGCCTGAGGATGCTGCAGAATCTTCCAGAATCCACTTTTGAGGCCAACACTGCAGGGACAAGAAACTTGCCATTCCTGGAGCTTCTCTAGTTGTGCCTGCCTGGGTAATGCAGCCCAGGGAAATCCCACCACATTCTGAGGATAGGAGCTAGGTGTGTGTCGAAGCTAGGTCACTTCTATCGCCTTCTGAGTCAGATACCTGTGTTCCATCCTCATCACCTCGTTTGCAGTAGTAGGAATTCTCATTAGAGACCATTTCTTGAGCATTTACCATGCTTCCAGCACTAGGATAATCCCTCTGCATGCTCTGTCTCCTTAATTCTTACTCATTCATTTAATAAGTGAGGAGTAGGTGGCATGCCCAAAGTCACACATGTTTTATGTTGCAGAGTTGGTACTAAAACCCACAGTAGTCTGACTCAAAGCTTGCCTTTGAAAGGCTTTGTGCCTTAGGGTTTAATTAAAAGTACTCCATGAGAAAATAGCACTGAAACGTGTACTTTACTGTGTGTAAAATAGATAGCCAGTGGGAGTTGGATGTATGATTAGGGAACCCAAAGCTGGTGCTCTGTGATAACCTGGGGGGATGGGGTGGGGAGGGAGGCTGAGGGGGGGGTCCCGCAGGGAGGGGACACATGTCTGCCTGTGACTGATCCATGTTCATGTATGGCAGAGGCCATCACAGTGTTGTAAAGTAGTTATCCTCCAATTAAATAAATAACAGTTTTTAAAAAGTACTCCACATACCCAGGGTTCTTACAGACTACTCCTTCAATACAAACCTCCTGGGGGTTCGTTGCAGAATAAGGGGTACTTTGGATCTAGGATTGAAAACTTTTCTGCCATCAGTACTTGCAGAAGAGAATGGACAATAGCCAGGATCAAAAGGGGTGCTTACACCCCCTACTCAGGGTCCCTTAACCTTCTGAATTAGATGTGGGTGGGATGGACCAGACAGCCAGGCCTGGCGTCTTGGCACCATCATGCTACATCCAAGTAGAATCCATGGCACCATCCATGCTACATCATAGAGAATCTCTGTGAGCCTCATTGTCGAGTGTCAAATGGGGACACCTTCCTTGCAACGGTCTTTTACATGAATTGTTTTCCATAGTCACTTATTGAATGATGGTGACTTTTGGGGGGAATCAAGAGATGTTTGTTTCTCCCCCCTTGGCTGGCAGCCCTCATTAGCCATTCCAAACAGGCATTCTGTCTGTAAAACCGATATTTGCTTTAAATATGGCTTTATGCCAAATGTTCTAGCCATGATTGCAACCCTTTGCCACTCTTAAGTCCCACCACTAGAGGAATTTTGGAGAAGTCAGAAAAGTTCACCTCTTAAAGCAGGTGAAAGTGGAAATGGATACAACATGCTGGAGAATAGCGTGGTGGTATATTTGGAAAGCTTTGAATAAGTGTGAATCCTTTGATTCAGTGATTCATCTTCTACAAATTGCTGCTGAGGAGATGATCAGAAATTTTTATGAGAAATGTTTATCTAATGTCATGATAGCACTAATTGGAAGCCACCAAAATAGCCAGTATTGGGGATTGGCTAAATAATGGATAATACCATTTGATGGACTGTTATGTAGCCATTTAATACATATTTTTGAATAATATTCAAGGATTTGATAAAAGTAAAGCAACCCTGATTTTACCTAACAGACATGTATTTACATGCATAAAAATTGACAGGTAAAAAAAAATTGACAGGTAGAACTTGCCCCCAAGTGTTACCAGAGATCATTCATAATCTACCAATAAGAGATCCCTCATTTCTCTTATTTTTTTTTTTTTTTACTTCCTTGTAGTTTCCAAAAATCCTCACAATATAGATAACTATTCAGAAAAATACTATAATTTATTTACAGGAAGATTGTTGAAAAAGAAAACACTAAATGTGCTAAACACATTGTTTAGCATGTGCATGCCAAACCTCTTCAGTCGTGTCCAATTCTTTGCGGCCCTGTGAACTAGCCCCCCAGGCTCCTCTGTCCATGGGATTTTTCAGGCAACAACATTGGAGTGAGTTGCCGTACCCTCCTGCAGGGGATCTTCCCCACCCAGGAATTGAACCCCTGTCTCTTATGTCTCTTGCATTAGCAGGCAACCACCTGGGAAGCCCAAGCATTATTTAGTGCTAATGCCTAAACTTTTCAGGCTGCCAATGGAAGCAGCAGCACGTAGGGGCCACCGTCAGGGAAGAGGCCTGGTGATGCAAGTCCAACTTCGGACGAGATTCGTCAAAGTCATACATTCTGCATCCTGATACTGGGCAAGTCTGCCAGCTTCTCAAGTTAGACATTTCTCATTTGGCAAAATTACTGTCATTTACTGTTATTAAAGCTACAACAAAAAACAATGTCTGCTTCCTTTATTTTAAATAAAATCTAATCACCAGTTCCATTCTGAGTAATGAGAGACTCCTTAGCTGACCTTCCCAGCATGAGTCACGGGGCTGGGCAGCGTGTTGTTCCGAAGCTGGGCTTGGTGGTCACCCAGTCTCCAGTGACGCTCACCTTCCTGTGACCCTGCGTAGAGCTCCTTACCTCTCTCTGCTCTCCCTAAAATGGGAATAATGAATCCTGTTTGCTTCCCCAGCTCAGTGGGGGTGTTGTAAGGATTAGCGGGACTTTGTTAGGAAGAGGACTTTGAAGTTTTAGTGCCCTGAATGGTGCGATTACTAATAAACCCGTCACACTTTCATCTGCAGTGTTCCCCTATTAGTAGCATTTAGTAATTCTGCACAAGGAACCAGCCTCCTGCAGGTATGGCGCCGGGCCCACACTGGGCCAGAACGGGCTCGGTCCTGCCTTGGCTGTTCCACCCACCCTGGCCCCCACCTCCAGGCACAGAGCTGCTGGGACCTGCCTCGTCTTGCCCTGGCTACAGGGCTTCTCGGGCTTATTTTCCAAATTCGGTCGAGGTAGAAACCTCCAGTGCAGACAGTCTTCTAGGCTGTGCCAGAAAACAAAGATGCTTTCCCACCAAGTCTATTTTACCGGCTGCAGAGTTCTGCAGGGTAGCCTGGCCAAGTGGAACCTTGGAATTCTCCAGCGAGTGTCCCAAAGCTACCACCTGTGGAAGTGGAAGATCCTTGAAGTCATAATTGTGAATGAAGTCAGTGTCCAGCTAGACTCAGGACAGTTGAGGCAGGCCGTCTCCCTCTTCCTGGCTTCGGTTTCCTTTTCTTTATATGGCTCATGAGATGAAAAGTGTAGACTGGTTGTGTCTGGCGAAGAGAACTGACGTGGACATTGCTTTGTGAGGGTGTCTTTGCCCTCTGTCTGCTGGTTGTCACTCTGAACGGTGGAACTCCTCTCGGCCTGGGGATTGCCAAACCCCTTTGTCCTTTTTTGCCTCCTCTACCCACTCCTGTGATAAACCTGAAACACACGGATCTGAAAACCCAGGCTCCCTCATGGCCTTGCCTTTGACGAGTATTTTAGAAATGTCTGTCGGGAGTGGATGCCAAGTATTTAATTCTGCGTGGGAAGAGGAAGAATGAGAAAAATCAGCCAGTTACTCAGGTGAAACCAATCCCAGATCATTAACTCTGAAATATTTATGATACACATTGAAAATAATAACTTTAGAGTAACATGAGGACAGATTGTATTCACTTCACAATTCTTTGGTAATTGGATTTCCTTATCTTTGTATATAAATACGTTTACCTAGTTTTCCAAACCAGAAATCTCCAAACTAAGTGTTTTTAAAGCAATCTCAGAATCACTCTAAATTTTTTTTCACCCCCCTTTTCTGTTGTTGTTGTTCCATTGCCAAGTCATGTCTGACTCTTTGAGACCCTATTGACGGCAGCATGCCCGGCTTCCCTGTCCTTCACCATCTCCTGTATTTTGCCCAAGTAGTTCATGTCCATTGAGTCGATGACGCCATCCAACCGTCTCATCCTCTGTCTCCCTCTCCTCCTGCTTTCAATCTTTCCCAGCATCAGGGTCTTTTCCAGTGAGTGGGTTGTTTGCTTCAGGTGGCCAGACTGCATCAGCCTCAGCATCAGTCCTTCCAGTGAGTCTTCAGAGCTGATTTCCTTCAGGATCGACTGGTTTGATCTTGCAGTACAAGGGACTCTCAAGAGTCTTCTCCAGCACCACAGTTCAAAAGCATCAATTATTGGGTGCTCTGTCTCCTGTATGGCCTAGCTCTCACATCCATACATGACTACCGAAAAGGCCATAGCCTTGACTATATGGACCCTTGTCAGAAAAATCTAACTCATAAAGAACTCCGCCCCCCAAATATTCTAGTCCTTCTTTTCTGTTCTCTTCCTCCATTTTGATAGATGAGGCTTCATTCTCTTACTGGCCTCAAGACTCCTCTTATTAAATACTTTGAGTTGCTTAATCCTTGTTTCCAGACAATCTCACAATTGTCTCACAGTCTCACAAACCAACAATTTGGTTACTGTGGTAACCAAATTACCTCTATATACAGCCACTCAGATCTCTGTACCTCCAGCTCTGAGAGACCTCACTGAATTCCCATACCTCTTGAGATAAAATAAGAAACAAACTTCCCGTATATAAAAGTCCTTCAGTAATGCCAAAAAAAAAAAAAAATTGTACTGAAGAAGTTAGACTTTAGGTCCAGAGGATTTCATGCAAGGATATGACAGTAGGGGTCAAGACAGCTATATCAGAGGAGAGAGATTGAACTCAATTTCACTGATGTGAAAAGTGGAAAAATTTATAGGCATCGGGATGAGCCAAGGCAAAAATACTGGAGGGTGCTTCAGGTGGCTGGCTTTCGCCAAGAGGCCACCTGTGTTTGCTAATTGGCACCCAGTAGTTAGGCTCCAGCCCTCCCCCAGAGACTAGGGGCACCCTATCTTCCCTACTGATCACATTTCAAAAGGATGGCTCCTGGGTCCTTGAGATAAACAACCGTGGGTTGTAAAACTGGCAAGAGGCTGGGAGAAGATTTATATCTCAAAGGGGCAGAAAGACTTGACAC
This sequence comes from Muntiacus reevesi, assembly GCF_963930625.1. Classification (NCBI taxonomy): domain Eukaryota; kingdom Metazoa; phylum Chordata; class Mammalia; order Artiodactyla; family Cervidae; genus Muntiacus; species Muntiacus reevesi. The sequence continues at coordinate 7,851,834 of NC_089262.1, read as the reverse complement.
CTGTAGGTGTTCTAAAGGAAATGTCCTAAGAAAAGAGTAAGTCAGGGACCCAGAGTCAGGAAGAAATGTGCCTGAAGTTTAGCCAAGCAGAGGGGAGCTTGAAGGCCTTCTGGGTCCACAGCAGAGCATCGCTTCACCCTGTAACCTCCTCTCCAAACTTCCTGCCTGGAGTTTGGAGGCACTTCCTTGCCTCCTTCCTTCCCTGCACGGAAGCCACGTGGAACTTCTAAGTGAAGTTTTGTTCTTGCCTCTCCACGTTACTGCCCTTCTTCATGCTTCTAGAACCTGTCGGGTGTCACCTTGGCACACCAGATAGTGATTAGGACTCAAAATAGGGTAATTAAATATCTTCACACAGTGAGCCCACTGGACTGAGACTGATTATATTAACTTAGCTCCTTGTGGGTGATTGAAACACTTCTTTCCTGATGAGTGATGAATACATTTCACTCACCTGTTTCAAGATTGATACCTAGAGGCTTTGGGGAAAATCAGATTTCAGCTCTTGGAAAAGTTAGTGTTTGATGTTAGATTCTGATTTTAACCTGAAAATCAAGGAAATTCACAAATAAGAAGAAAGTTTGCTAGGAATCACTGGGTAACCTGTTAAGATGGAGACTCTGAGGCCCCGCCTGTAGAGAGTTGATTGAGTGGGTCTGGGGTGGGTCTGGGACCCTGCATTTTGATTGAGTGGGTCTGGGATGAGCCTGGGACACCTCATTCTGACACATCATTGCTGATGCTGCTGATAAACTAGAGCCCAGTAGTGACTGCATGTCATCCACGCTTTGAATGCATTCTGGATGATGGAATTGGGGCTCCTAAAACTGATGATGCAATGAGAGATTTGGGGTGATGCTGGAAGATTTGTAGAACATGGACACCCCCCCCCCAACTACTCCATGGAGTCATGGTGCAGCAAACCTCGAGTCACGGGTGGTTGCAGACCAGGAGTGGGCCTTGCTGCCGGCATCCATTTGAATGGAGACCTGAGTCCGTTAGACATCATGATCTTGTCTGGGGTTGAGGTTACCACACAGTGAGCAATCATTTGTCGGCACTTGTGGAACGTCCACGCCTTTTGTCCCCATTTCCACTTGGGGTAGGTGGTGATGGTCGGCAGGCTTCAGCGCCAGGCCTGAGAGAGGATGGCAGTGGTGGCATATTGTCCTCGGTCCGACTTCCCCAGTGAGACTCCCAGGTTCAAACCCATCTCTACTGCAGTTTGATGCAAAACAGAAACAGACTCACAGACTTAGAAAACAGACTTATGCTTACCAAAGGGGAAAGATGGTTGTTGTCATTGTTCAGTCACTCAGTCGTGTCCAGCTCTTTGAGACCCCTTGGGCTGCAGCATGCCAGGTTTCCCTGTCCTTCACCATCTCCTGGAGCTTGCTCAAATTCAAGTCCATTGAGTCAGGGATGCCATCCAACCATCTCATCCTTTGTTGTCCCCTTCTTCTCCTGCCTTCAGTCTTTCCCAGGATCAGGGTCTTTTTCGATGAGTCAGTTCTTCGCATCAGGTGGTCAAAGTATTGGAGTTTCAGCTTCAGCATCAGTCCTTCCAATGAATATTCAAGACTGATTTTCTTTAGGACTGACTGGTTTGATCTCCTTGCAGTCCAAGGGACTCTCAAGAGTCTTCTCCAACACCACAGCTCAGAAGTATCAATTGTTTGGCATTCAGCTTTCTTTATGGTCCAACTCTCACATCCATATATAACTAGTGGAAAAACCATAGCTTTCACTAGATGGACCTTTGTTGGCAAACTAATGTCTCTGCTTTTTAATATGCTGTCTAGGTTGGTCATAAATTTTCTTCCAAGGAACAAGTGTCTTTTAGTTTTGTGGCTGTGGTCATGAAAGGTGGTAGGGAGGGATAAATTAGAAGATTGGGATTACCATACACACACTACTATATATAAAACAGATAACTAACAAGGTTGGTTGTTGGAAGCTCCTTGGAAGAAAAGCTGTGATCAACCTAGGGAGCATGTTAAAAGGCAGAGGCATTACTTTGCCAGCAAAGGTCCATCTAGTCAAAGCTATGGTTTTTCCAGTGGTCATGTATGGATATGAGAGTTGAACCATAAAGAAAACTGAGCAGTGAAGAACTGATGCTTTTGAACTGTGGTGTTGGAGAAGACTCTTGAGAGTCCCTTGGACTGCAAGGAGATCCAACTAGTCCATCCTAAAGGAAATCAGTCCTGAGTGTGGAAGGACTGATGCTGAAGCTGAAACTCCAATACTTTGACCACTTGATGCGAATAACTGACTCATTAGAAAAGACCCTGATGCTGGGAAAGATTGAGGGCAAGGGGAAGGTGACAACAGAGAATGAGATGGTTGGATGGCATCACCGACTCTATGGACATGAGTTTGAGCAAGCTCTGGGAGATGGTGATGGACAGAGAAGCCTGGCGTGCTGTAGTCCATGGGGTCGCAAAGAGTCAGACACGACTGAGGGACTGAACTGAACCAACAAGTACCTACTGTATAGCACAGGAAACTGAAGTTATTATTTTGTCATCTATAAGGGATCTTCCCTAGTGGCTCAGATGGTAAAGGATTAGCCTGCAATGAAGGAGACTGAGGTTGAATCTATAGGTCAGGAAGATCCCCTGGAGAAGGGAATGACTCTGGTATTCCTGCCTGGAAAATTCCGTGGGCAGAGGAGCCGGGTGGGCTACAGTCCATGGGGTCACAAAGAGTCGGACATGATTGAGCAACTAACACTTTCATTTTATACCAGAGAAAAAATCTGAAAAACCATCCGTATATGTATATAAAAAACTGAATCAATTGGCTGTACACCTAAAACTAACACAACATTGTAAATCAACTATACTTCAACAATAAATTGGAATTTGACTTAAAGAACACACATACAAAAAAAAACCTAGTTTTAAAAAAAATGTGTTGAATGCTAGAATTTGAAAAATATGAAAAGTTGTTAAAGTTACCTTTAGATGATTGAGAAGAAGTACAGGAGTATAGCAAACAATTTAAATGGTAGGAAAATGTAAACAAGATCTCTCTCCCCAGAGACCAGCATGATTAAGCCTCACGTTTTTCTCCAGAAGTTTCCTAAGCAGATGGAAATATATGCAGACTCTGAAATGGGAACCGAGGTGTGGTTCTGACTTTTGCTTTTTTCCATGTAACTCTGACACAAAGGTCATTCCAGGGCGGCAGCGAGTAGACTTCCCACATCCTCTTCAGTGCCTGCAGTCGAACGGGACAGCATCCCGTGGATCTAGCCCTGCGATTCTCCGCCAGGGGCAGTTTGCTCCCTGTGCTTACTCGCTCAGTTGCGTCCAACTCTGCAACTGTGCAAGTCCACGGACTATAGCCCACCAGGCTCCTCTGTCCTTGGGATTCTCCAGGCAAGAATACTGGAGTGGGTTGCCATGCCCTTCTCCAGAGGATCTTCCTAACCCAGGGACTGAAGGCCAGTCTCCTGCATTGCAAGCAGATTCTTTATCATATGAGCTACAGGGAAATTCCTATAGGAACATCTTTCAGTGTCTAAGGACAGTTTTGTTTTCACAACTCAGGGGGCAGTGCCGAGTGCCACTGGTCTTTAGAGAGTAGAGACCAGGGATGCTTTTGGTCACCCTGCCTACATGTGTTAGCTACTGTGACAATGAATTAGCTTTAGCTGTCTGCTTCCCAGGTGGCTCAGGGGTAAAGGGTCTGCCAGTGCAGGAGACACAGAAGATTTGGGTTTGATCCCTGGGTCGGGGAGATCCTCTGGAGTAGGAAAATGGCAACCCACTCCAGTATTTCTTTCCTGGAGAATTCCACAAACAGAGGACTGGAGTGATGGGGTCTTAAAGAGTCGGACACGACTGAGCATGAACACAGAACATCTGTTACGTTATGGGCTTCCCAGATGGCTTAGTGGTGAAGAATTCACCTGCTGATGCACGGGAGGCAGGAGATGTGGGTCCCATCCATGGGTTGGGAAGATCCCCTGGAGGAGGAAATGGCAACTACTCCAGAATTCTTGCCTGGAAAATTACACAGACAGAGGAGCCTGGTGGACTATAGTCCATGTGGTTGAAAACGGCTGGACACAACTGAGCACACACATACATGCGTACGCAAATGCTTGTACTTCCAGTGTGGACGAAACCTGCTCTAGCATCACTGATTTTAAGATTCCTCAGGATTTTCCTTCAGAGTGTAGTTAACCAACCAGTAACGACAGCTTAGATAACATTTCCCCAAAGTCACAAAATAGAGCCAGTGAAAACACTTCCGGTGGTGAGGTCTACGGTTGTGTGGGGAACGTGTTCCAGTCTGGGTTTGCCTGTTGCATCTGTTGGTTGGGAACGACTCTGGTGGTGTCACCGCATACTATGTGAATGTTAAATGTAACTTTTGCCATTTCCTACTGCATGGCTCTGCTGAAGCAGAGCTCCCTGCTTGGCGACAGAGGAAGGTAGCGCTGGCAGCGGAGGCCTTGGTGGCTTGCAGCACCTGCCAAACCTATAATTTCTCAGGCGAAATGAGAGTATCCATTTTTAGCCCCAGATTTTTGTATGCTTTAAATTCTGGCTGGGTTATTTTTGTCCAAGCTCCACTGTGTTTACTTCATACTCAGGAGAAAGGATGTTTTCTTTATAGAATTATTGCAACTAAGCTTAAGGGAAAAAAAAGAAACTAATTTGCTAGGAAAATCATGCTTAATAATTACTAATATTGTCCAAACCTCTTGTCCTTCTCAGAGGCTGTTGATGCCTTTGACTGTTTAGGTGACACTTTATATCTATGTGTGACTTTATTTTCTTCCAGACCTAAAGCAACTCTTTCAAGTGCAGTTTTAGCACCAAATCTCCCTCCTCCTTTTAATTGTTGCAGTAAACTTAGTGATGGTTGTATCAGAAGTCTGCTTTGCACTTGAAAATCCTTTTCCTGTTTTGTTTCAGATCATGTCTTTCCCAAATAAGACTTTCTTGTTTAAAATAAATTGAGTGTTCTCCATATTATGATTCTTTTTGAGAGCTTAGATATAAGTCAAAAATGAAAGTGAAGTCGCTCAGTCGTGTCCGACTCTTTGCGACCCCATGGACTGTAGCCTAGCAGGCTCCTCCGTCCATGTGATTTTCCAGGCAAGAGTACTGGAGTGGGTTGCCATTTCCTTCTCCAGGGAATCTTCACGACCCAGGGATTGAACTCGGGTCTCCTGCATTGCAGGCAGATGCCTTACTCTGGGCCACCAGGGAAGTCTTTAGATATAAGGTGCATATAAATCTTTAAGATATATATGCACCTTTAGATATTAGGTGCATCCTTATTTTTTGGAAGACTTGCTATACATTTAGTTCACGTTTGGGATACAGATACTCCTAGCCCTAGAGTGGGGAGGGGGTCAAGTTTGGTCTTTAAGCCAAGATCATATGCAACAATGCAACCATCATAACGATGGAAATATATAGGGGAGTGATAAAGACGTTTGTGTGTGTGTTTTCTTTTTTTTTTTTTTTTTTTTTTCGTTTTCAGCTTTTTTTTTTTTTTTTTTTCCAGTGGGTTTTGTCATACTTTGATATGAATCAGCCATAGAAGCGGGGGAGACCACTTCTTTTTTTTTTTTAGTTAAAAATTTTTCATTGAGGTATTGTTGATTTACAATGCTATATTAGTTTCTGGTATACAGCAAAGTGATACAGTTTTATATATATATATAATGTGTACACAATATTATATATTTGTTGTCGTTCAGTCTCTCAGGTGTATTATAGAGAGATGGATATTCTTTTTCGGATTCTTTCCCTTTATAGATTATTATACGTTATTAAATTTAGTTTCCTGTGCTATAAAGTAGGACCTTGTGGTTTATCTATTTTACATATAGTTATGTGTATCTGTTAATCCCAAATTCCTAATTTATCCCTCCCTCCTTGCCGCCTTTCCCCTTGGGTAACCATAATTTCTCTATGTCTTTGAATCTATTTCTGTTCTGTGAATAAGTTCATTTATGTCATTTTTTGCGATTCTACAAATAAGTGATGTCATATGATATTTGTCTTTGACTTTCTTCACTTAGGATGATAATCTCTGCATCCATCCATGTTGCCGTACATGGCATTATTCCATTCTTTTCTTATGGCTGAGAAACATTCCATTGTATATATGTAGGGTGTCCTCTTTATCCATTCATCAGACAATGGACACTTAAGTTGCTTACATGTTTTGGGTGTTGTCAATAGTGGTACTATGAATGTTAGGTTCAGAGTTTGCTCTGAATTTATGCCCAAGAGTAGGATTGCTGAATCATATGGTAGCTCTATTTTTAGATTTTTAAGGAACCTCCAGACTGTTCTCTGTCGTGGCTTTACCAAACCAAATTCCTACCAACTGTGTAGGAGGGTGCTCTTTCCTTCACACCCTCTCCAGTATTTATGTTTGTGGACTTTTTAATGATGGTCATTTGGACTAGTGTGAGTTAATTGTACTTGTAGTTATGATTTTCATTGGAGTTATGATTTTTATTTCTCTAATAATTAGTGATGTGAAGCATCTCTTCATCTATATGTCTTCTTTAGGAACATTTCTGTGGAGGTCTTCTGTCCCAGATCTTTTTGGTTGGTTGGTTGTTTTGCATTTTGGTCATGCTGCATGGTTTTTGGGACCTTGGTTCCCTGACCAGGGATTGAACTCAGGCCCAAGGCAATGAAAGCGCTGAGTCCAAACCACTGGACAGCCAGAGAATTCCCTGCCCCAGAGTTTTTAAAGTCATTTCTTGTTCGGAAATCTCTATGCTAAATGCATGCTAAAGCCTATTACTAAGAAAATAAGCATTTCCTCAAATGATGTAAATTGCAGTGAGATTCAGTGTTTGATTTACTTGGCTCTCTTAGGGGTTTGGTCCAAAGAAAAGCCATGTGCTACTTGTTCGGCAAGGCTTAGGGACATCTAAGACAGCAAACAGAGTTCATATTTGAAGTCTTACTCTTTATAAGAATAGCAGCATAGATAATAGATAGCCAAGCAAATTTAAGTCTTAAGGCAACAAATTACTTAAAATTTTTCAAAACAGAATAACAAAGGCTTATCAGTTTATAAGTAGATGAGTACATGGCTTTACTATAGTATTTATTTTCATTTGATTGTATTGTACACTTTCAATGACAAGAGAAGAATGAATTCTATGAAATAAAGAATTCCATAATTTCTGGGAGCTAGAAAATGTAAACATGGGACATTTGGTTCTGTTTCAAATTGATAAACATGTCAAGATGAAGAAAACATTTCCCACTTTTTATCCCAAATGAAGATGTGAGTGAAAATATCTAACTTTGAGTAAGCAGCAAAATTTTCCTACTTGTATAGCATGCTATATTTCATTCTGTTCAGTTCAGTCGCTCAGTCATGTCTGACTCTTTGTGACCCCATGAACTGCAGCACGCCAGGCTTCCCTGTCCATCACCAACTCCTGGCTTACTCAAACTCATGTCCATCTAGTCGGTGATGCCATCCAACCGCCTCATCCTCAGTCTTCCCGTTCTCCTCCTGCCCTCAATCTTTCCCAGCATCAGGGTCTTCTCCAATGAGTCAGTTATTCGCATCAAGTGGCCAAAGTATTGGAGTTTCAGCTTCATCATCAGCCCTTCCAATGAACATTCAGGACTGATTTCCTTTAGGATGGACTGGTTGGATCTCCTTGCAGTCCAAGGAACTCTCAAGAGTCTTCTCCAACACCACAATTCAAAAGCTTCGGTTCTTCAGTGCTCAGTTTTCTTTATGGTCCAACTCTCACATCCACACATGACTACTAGAAAAACCATAGCTTGGACTAGATGGACCTTTGCTGGCAAAGTAATGTCTCTGCTTTTTAATGGCTGTCCAGTTGGTCGTAGCTCTTCTTCCAAGGAGCAAGGGTCTTTAATTTCATTAAAAGATGATATTTTATTATATGTGCTAAAAGTTGATATTTTATTACATGCATTTTATATTCTTTTAACAGAACATAGACAGAAATAATGTATTTAAGCAAAGCAATCATGAGGTTAAATTAACTCATAAACATGCTTAGCAAAATATTTTCATGGATAACTGCTGTGGACTCAATTATGTACCCGCCAAGATTGTATATTGATGTCCTTATTCCCAATGTGATAGTGTTTACAGATGGGGCCTCTGGGAAGTAATTAGGATTAGATGAAGCTGTAAGGGTGGCCACTCGTGAGGGGACTAGCACCCTAGTAAGAAAAGACGTCATCAAGTTGCTTCTCTCTATAAACCATCTGAGGCCACAACACGAAGGTGACCGTTTGTCTTTAAGTTGGAAAGAGGGCCCTCACTAGGGAACTGAATTGGCTGACATGTTGATTTCAGATTTCTATCTTCCATAACTATAAGAAAATAATCTTTTTTTAAAATTTTATTTTATTTATAGACTTCCTATTGAAATTAAAGCTAATTTACAATGTTGTATTAATTACTGCTGTACGGCAAAGTAACTCGGTTATACATACATATATATATATTAAAAATTCTTTTTCATTCTGGTTTATCATAGGGTATTGAATATAGTTCTCTGTGATGTACAGAAGGAACTTGTGGTTATATATATAAGCTTATATATATATAAGCTTATGAGCTTATATATATATAAGGCTTATATATAAAAGGCTTATATATAAAAGCTTACATCTGCTAACTTCAACCTCTCATTTCATCTCTCTCCCCCTTGGAACCCACCTGTCTGTTCTTCTCTATGTCTGTGATTCTGTTTCTGTTTCATAGATAACCTCCTTTGTGTCATATTTTAGATTCCACATATAAGTGAGATCATATGGTATTTATCTTTTTCTTTTTGATTTCATTTTTGTATGATAATCTCTAGTTGCATCTGTATTGCTGCAAATGGCATTATTTCATTGCTTTTATGGCCAAGTAGTATTCCACTGTATTTATGTACCACATCTTTATTCATTCATCTGTCAATGGACATTTATGTTGTTTCCATGTCTTGGCTATTGTGAGTAGAGCTGAACATTGGAGTGCCTGTATCTTTGTGAATTATAGTTTTGTCTGAATATATGGCCAGAAGTGGGATTTCTGGATCACATGGTAATTCTATTTTTTGTTTTTGGTTCTATCTATTTCAAAACATCCTGCAGACTAAATATCCCTCCCAAACATGAAACAGCCTACATGACATAGGTTAGCAATACCTTCCTCATGCTTGTTCAGTCAGATCCTTCACTTATGCTACTGTTAATATCAGTCACAATGTCCTAGAGTGCATTTCAGGAACACATTATACAAACTATCAGAATTTTGAAAATAAACTTTGAAAGTAGTAGATGTGGCATTTTTATGGTGATCACAGGTCAATTTAAAGGTGAACATGGTTACTTTTTCCCAGGTCAGTTAAAAGTGAACTTGGTTATCAGGGATCCATGGTTGGTAACTAATGGTCAAATGCTGCTGTTTTGATTGTATACAACTTTATTTGTCTTATTAGAGTATGGTCTTGCTATCTTTAGAATGACTGTGGAGTAGTGATTGGAAAATGAGAGTCAGCTATCCACAGTGCTTGATTTTGTCCTGTAGTTAAAAATAATCTTATTAAAATCAGTTAATTAAAAATACATATTTGTTGTTTATGACAGAGCAGTTCAATTGAATAATGTTCTATGCATGCTTATTTTAAATAAAAGTGCTTGTGTCATTCTAATGGTCTATATCATTTATCTACTAGCATATTAAAATAATGTAACAAATTCTTAGTAGCTTGAAAGAACTCATCTATTATCTTACTCTTTCTGGCGTGTGGTTGTCACCTTGCTGGCTTCTCTGCAATGCTTCCATCAAGGGCAGATGACCAGGGTTGGGGTATCATCTGAAAGCTTGCCTGAGGAAGGGTCTGCTTCTTGGTTCATTTCCTAGTAGTTCACTTCGCACCAGGGGCTTCCTTCAGCACTGGCGGCTGCCCAGAACTCCCTGCCATATGAGCTTCTCCAGCTCGTCTGTTTGCTTTCTCAAAGCCAGATATAGAGACAGAAACTCCAGCAAAGTAGGTGCTGTAAGCTAAGGTAAGAGTCGTGTAATCACTCGTATCTTCTTCCCTTTCCTGTGTTCTGTTGGCAGAAGCAAGTCACACGTCCCAGCCACCTTCAAGCAGGTGGATCTTGCAAGGCAGGTAGCCTGGGAGCTGTCTCAGAGTCTTCCTGAAACACGATCCATCAGTAGCTTTCTGGGAGACATTTCCAACTTTTAATGAAAGCAATATAATTATGAGAAATTAAAAAAAATAGATATTAACCTTATAATATATAAAATGCACTATGTATTTAATCATTGCCTCCAGCATTGATTAAAATTGATTTGTCCATATAGTCTAGGCTGTGGTTTTTCCAGGAGTCATGTATGGATGTCAGAGTTGGTCCATAAAGAGGGCTGAGTGCTGAAGAATTGATGCTTTCAAATTGTGGTGCTGGAGAAAACTCTTGAGAGTCTCTTAGACTGCAGTGAGATCAAACCAGTCAATTCTAAAGGAAAACAACCTTGAATATTCATTGGAAGGACTGTTGCTGAAACTGAAGCTTCAATCCTTTGGCCACCTGATGCGAAGAGCTGACTCATTGACAAAGACTGATTCTGGGAAAGATTGAAGGCAAAAGGAAAAAGGGGCAGCAGAGGATAAAATGCTTAGATGGCATCACTGACTCAATGGATGTGAATTTAAACAAACTTTGGGAGATACTGAAGGATTTGAGGAGCCTGGCATGCTGCAGTTCATGGGGCCACAAAGAATCAGTCAGTATAGACTGAACAACAATTGAGTAAAAATCTTTCTGGTCCATATTTTGTTTTTCAAAATAGATGAATTCAAGAGCTTAGTCTTTTAAGACTCCCTGAATCAGTTTTCATCCAACATAAGCCTTCTCCTAAATGAAGCTGAAGGTAGCCTGTGACAGATTTGAAGGATGTCAGTACTGATGCTAATCTGATTATAAAATGTGTACCCCTTTGAAACGCCCTGGTTGAGCCTCTCCGCTTCTTACACCTGCCTGTTAGCTCTCGTGTGAAAGTCCTGTCTGACTCTTTGAGACCCCATAGACTGTGTAGCCTGGCCAGGCTTCTCTATCCATATAATCTTCCAGGCAAGAAGACTGGAGTGGGTAGCCATTCCCTTTTCCAGGGCATCTTCCCAACCCAGGGGTCAAACCCAGGTCTCCCGCGTTGCTGGTGGATTCTTTCCCATCTTAGCCACCAGGGAGCGTTCCCTAAATACTGATGCTCAGATATGGTACATGGAGTTGGCACTGCTGTCCATGGCAGTTCGAAGCTTCTTGTGATATATTTCATAGCAAACATGGACAACCAGCTCTTTGGGGACCCTGTGGACATCCTGGAGTCTCCTAGTGCACCCTGGAGTGTATCCTTCAGTCTCAATTTATGGAGTCATTGTGCATCCCCAGAGCAGTCTGCATCTGCCTTCTAGGGACCAATGGGTGATGTTAGCTGCCTGACTCTACATGCTGGACCACAGGTGGATGGGTGTCTGCAGTCTGCTTGCTTCTGATCAGCCTACACAGTAGAGCAGCTGAACATCTGAGGAAAGTGCATCGTAGGCAAATGTGCCCCTTAGTTTCAGGCAGTTACCTCAGATTTATGCTTTCTACATTATCCTGAAACATTGCGAAAGGTCAAAAGACTGATCTGATCAATTTTAGAAGGACTTGAAGATTTAGAACAAAGCTACCATCACCAGGGGAAAAAAAAAAACCAAAAAAAAACAAAATCAGCACCTGTATGTCATCAACTATCTGGACCTTTCCACATGGTGATGCCTGGATGCTCTTCCCATTCTTATTTGAAAGGAGAAACACCGATTTTTAATGTTGCCTTCTTCTTTTGTACTTTATATCAAAAACTTGTCCTATGACCCTTTCATAACATGTCGTCCTTGTATTGGATTGGCCAAAAAGTTTAAGTTTTTCTGTAAAATGTTACGGAGAAATCTGAAAGAAGGTTTTGGCCAACCAAGTATATAAGAGGGCATCTGATGGATGTTTCTTACTTTTTCCTGAAAAGGTTGCCAGGAAGAAAAAAATGTCATGGTAGGCATAGAATGAGTCTTCACAGTTGCACAATACAGAGGAAGACACCAAATGCCCAGACAACTAGATTTTCTAGACCTGAAACTGGCCTTAAAGAAAATAATGTAAACATATCCACTTCATTTGATAGATGAGACAGTGAAGCCCAGAAAGGCAAAGTGGTAGACACAGCCTCATAGAACAGATGAACCCTGGCTTTTATAAACAGTGCTGCTATGAACATTGGGTGCATGTGTCTTTTGTGATGAACCTATTTGCAGGGAAGGAAAGGAGACACGGAGGTAGAGTGGACCTGTGGACACAGTGGGGGAGGCAGAGGGTGGGATGAATGGAGAAAGGAACATGAGCACATGTCCTGATCGGGTATAAGGTGGGTCAGTGGTGAGAAGTTGCGGTGTGACACAGGGAGTCCAGTCTGGTGCTCTGTGATGACCTGGAGGGACGGCATGGGGCAGGAGGAGGGAAGCTGGGGACGGAGGGGGTGTATACATAATTATGGCTGATCTGTGTTGTTGTATGGCAAAAACCAACACAATATTGTAAAAATTAAAAGAAAAATGATGAACCCAATCCTCTAGACTTTTTCCCCTTTTCAGTCTAAGGAACCATTCCATTTGTTGTAATGATAGAAATAGTGAGCACCAGCTTTGAACTAGGAAGCTGGCATGCATAGTTTTGAAAGCTCATACCCTTCCTTTAACCTGACGCTATCATATGGGAAACCACTCAGGAAAGTTAAAAAGCAAAATAAAAAGTCACGTTCCTGCTAAGCAGGTAGAAAGTAGTGTCAGCCTTCGAACTTGGGTCGGGTGCCATTTCTGGTCCATTGGGGAGCCTTTGTCCAACTTTTCTTAAAAATGACGGGGTGGGTTGTAGATTCGCTCAGGCACAGCCCTTCAGCCATTATGCATGGGTGATGTGTTTTTATTATTATTGTGTGTTTTTTTTAAACAGCTTGGAAAGTTCTGGGCCACAGTTTGTACTTTTAGGAATTAAACTTAGAAGCCGAAGGTTTTTAGCACAAACAGGGAGACCAATTATTTCCCCAAAGCTCTGAAATAGAGGCATAGTTGGGCTAATTTGTTAGGATTGATTCAGGAAATTTAAGGGGTAACAGTATTAAGACTCTGGAAGCCTTCAGCGTCCTGGGGGCTTTGAGGCATGTTCAAGACGAAGGAAGTTTCCATGGGGAGATGAAAGGCCAGTTGGGTCTCTTTGTAGAACAGACTGAACAGGCTTCTTCTGAGGGTTTCTCTGTTTGATCCTGTTCTCCTTCGGTGAGGCAGGCCTCTCTGTTGTCATTTAAACACCTCATTGAAAGGCAGTTCTAAATGGTTTTAAAAATGAGGTCTGGTGAGGTCCAGCACTCCTTGAAGTTCCCCCAGTGCTGGGTTTTCCCCGTGGCTTTGAATCACAGTGTTTATTTTTAAAGCCTTTTGTGGTTCGACCCTTCTGGTTTGTTATTGCAGCTGGACCCACTTAGTCCTCGCCCGGCTCCTCCAGCCCGTTTGTGGTTTGGGGTCCCATTTGGCCGCGCTAGGACGGGGCTGAGGGCTCAGGAGGCCAAGACCACGGCCACATCTGCTTTCTGTTAGCTCCCAAAGTCACAGGTGCCCCTAACTGGGCTCTGCTCTCTCACCAGAAATGGCTCTCTTTTCTTCTCCCCTCTCTGTGTTCCCCTTAAATTGCCTTGAAAGTCGGGTGGTGGGGGTGGGGTTTCATTTTCTCCTTTCGTTATGTTTTGGTCTCTGCTTCCAATTACTCCCTCCTCTTCCCTAGGCAAATCCCGATTCTCATCTTCACCCACATCCTCAGTGCTTGTCTTTACAGAAGCAGTTGTTGGCAGTGGGTTGTAGAAGAGAGATTAAACTTCCCAGGAAGGCCTAGTGCAGCCAGGACACGTGTTTCTCTCCCTGGCACAGCCGGGGACAGAGCAGCTCTTTGTTGAACTGGGTAACAAGGAGCTCAAACCCTGCTGAAAGATGAAGCTGATGAGTGGAAAACTCTTCAGGGAACCCAGAAAGATTTACTTTAATTAGAATTTATGCCCTAGTCTAAGGCCCGCAACTGCCGGCTTCTTGGAAACAAAAAGCTGACTGCTGCTGAAATTGGCAGACCAAGGCTTGGTTCTTTCTAAGCACCTTCTCTGGTTGTCCTCAGATTCTTTTGATCACATTCTTCTCTCAGTGCTTTTTGCGTTTAAGTTTCTCCAGATAATATATACATACCCTTCTGACTCACTCACATTCTGGGAGGGTCTTCTGAAAGTTTTAGTCCAATTTGACCATTTCTCTGCTTTTCAGCTCTGAATTTTAGCGGTGGTCAAGCCTTCCTTTCATGTTGCCACTGGATCTTTTTAAAACTCTCAGTTAACATCTATACGCATGTCCTTATTTTAGCATCTAGTATTTCGAGAGATCAGGGAATTTTTAGAACCAGCTTTGGCTGGAAAGCCAGATGGAATAGTCATTTAAAAAAATTCTCACAATTCCTTATTGCAAGATTGCTTGATCCCAATTTGAAGCCCGTTTCCTGTCCTGGCCCGTTCATGTTGGCACACTGCCTGCCTCCCAGTCTCAAGGACTAAGCCCATGATATGCTAACTAACCAGGGAACTCCTTGAGAGGTGTGGTTAGTTTGCAGTAATCACAGCCTCAGGTATGGGCGAGATACAGCCCTCTCTGAGGCTGGTGAAATAAAAATTCAGGTGTCTGACTCATATCCATAATTCTTAGGATTGAGTTATTTATAGGTCATTCTGATGTTCTCTATGCATGCATTTGTGGAGCCAACCGACTTATATTTTTGTGCTCATTGTTGAAAGTACCCTTTCTGAACTTGGGAAACAGTATATGCATCATTTTATTATGAGCCATTTCTGTTCGTTTTAGTCTCTTTCTATTGACAATTTCCAGTGTAGAGGTGAAGGTGGGGAAAGACGCTCAGTGTTCTTTTTTTCCTTCATTATAAAAGGAAGTCAATCATTCCAAAAGGTGGTAATTATAATTCTTAATATTGTAATAAAAGGGGAGAAGTGTCTAGAGGAAAAAGCCTGTAAAACCATAAGGAAATAAGCAAGTAATGGCTTTGGGCCTTTTTATTTTGTGGCCTTTATAGATTGCCTTGCCTGTTTTGTTTTTTGATGTTAAAGGTCTCAATGTACTTTGTAGTGTCGTGACAGAGTTGAATTAAGACGGTCACGGACTAGGAGAAGAAAACAGAAACGGTGCTCGCTGTTCTGTACCAATTTAACTTTTTTCTCCTTTACACGCTGAGTAGCAAGAAAACACTTTCCTGTTTGATGTGCCACGGATGAGAATATGTCAGAAGGCCGGTGTGAAGTGTTTGGAGGTTCAAGTTAATAGCCTCAGTTGTCAGGAATCTCTTATCTCAAGTGTAATGAGGCACAATCAACTCTTTAGACTGTAATCATCCCTTAAATCAAGGGAGCAAGCATCATTATCTGCTGTGGAAGACGGGGATCTGGTTCACATTAGGCACCGAGAGCTATGAGGGGTCCTGCCAGCCAAAGCCAGAGCCACCATGCGGCAAGCAAATGATCTTGGCCACTGGCCCGTCATCCCCGATGCCCTGAATTGTCCAGATGTCTGTTTCTGAGGGGTCTAATTGTCTCTCCAGGATAACTTCAGAAAGATTAGTGCCAGACTGCTAGGCACCAGGGGCTCCCACAGTTTGCTGCCAGCGCCGTGAGCTCTGGGCTCCTTGGAAGCCAGAGGGCCCGTAGTTGGCTTCTCAGGAACAATCAGGTAGCTTGTGTCTTTGGAGTTCCTATTGTCTGACCACTCATCTCCCATCGAGGGGGCCCCTCCTCTGTGTGACATGCACTCCACTCATGCAGTCCTGCTGCCTGCCTTCATGTCAGCCAGCGCCTGACATTCCTGCGTATAGCTGGGACATGGTGAGGGTGGTCAGCCTGTTGCTCATCACTTTCAATATTTAGTCCGTCCTCATGGATCGTGGGTTTCCCTGATGACTCAGTGGTACAGAATCAACCTACATTGCAGGAGACGCAGATTCGATCTCTGACTCGAGGAGATCCCCTGGAGGAGGTAATGGCAGCCCACTCCAGTCTTCTTGCCTGAAAAACCCCATGGACAGAGGAGCCTGACAGGCTACAGTGCATGGGGCTGCAAAGAGCCGGACACAAGCACACAGCACAGCTCATGGTACTCACGACCTGTAAGTTCATTGGGAACCCTGAATTAGTCGTTCCTGAATCCTTGCTTCTAGGGGACACACAGGGTTAGGCTCCTGTGAGCCTCTGGTCACGAAGTCTTTATCAACTTCTGAATAAAGAACCTCCTTTTATGCATATTTCTTTGAAATCACCTTATTTAACATGGAATTGACTCCTTACCTTTGAACTTAAAGCCAACAGAACATTTTGTGGTTACAAATGTTAGCCAGTAGGCATAGAATTCGCAAATGCAGAATTTGTAAATGTGGAATCCATGAAGAAAGAGCAGAGCATTGACTCCATTTTCTTCTTCTTTCATGCATATCCATTACCATGGGAAAGAAGTAATACCTGCATTTGTCCAACTCCATTTGCACCCTGAATCTTATAGGTGCGAAGGAGCTGTTTAAGCTTTTCTCAGGAAGCAGGATTTTCTGTGCATCCCTATGTCCTTGGCAGTGGCAACATCACTGGCGGAAAACTTCCCAGACTCTGAAGCAGCTCTCAGACATTCCTGCTTCCTGATGGAATTAGACCTTTTTGGAAGCTTTCTTGCCTGTCCTGACGGCCACGTTTTTTCTGAACATGGTGCTTCTGCTTTGACCTGAAGGAGGACAGTAGTTTTAGAGCTTTTGTGATCAACAGCACCCTGAACTAACAAGCTGGGTGAGGTCACACTGGGTATGTCTCCCTAGCAAGTAACGACATGGGCTAGTTTACATCTCTAGTTTCTCTTTGTAAATTTGGCTTCGGGAGAGTTGCCGGGAAGGTAAAGGAAGTTTCCTTTAGTCTGGGTTAAGGGCTGTGGCCTGATTTCTGGGAGCTCACTGTGATTCTTCGAACAGGACTCTGAAGCTTCCTTCTGAAATGCAGTCAACCTCCATGCCCTGGTGGGAGCCATCGAGGTCCCGGCTGGAGTAATCTGGGGCGAGGCTCTTCTGCTTGTGGGATTGTGTATCGGCACGTGGGATGGATCGCTGGCTGAGATGCCACAGAGGTTTCTCCCTGAGCCCTGACGCCAAGAACCGCCAAGGACGGTTCTGGAATTCCCGCCCAGCATCTTGCTCTGGGAAGTGTGAGGCTCCTTCATTAGCTATGTGTCTATCACGGCAAATTGAAACCAAGGAGGAGGGGGCTCCCTCTCGTGATCTCTGCAGGAATGATCTTCTGAGCAGCTCCAGTTCCCCAGGTGAACGTCCCTGAGGGAGGGATGCTCACGTCATTGCAGCTTCTCTGCCCGTCCTTTCCTTAAAGGTCTGTTGTCGCCAAAAGGAGCACAGTAGGTCCTGAAGGGCTGAAGGGCCAACAGATGGAAAAGGTGGTGGTGGGAAAGGTGAAGCAGGGCGTCAGGGGAAGGGTCTGTTTCTGTTGAGAGTTGATCCTTTGATGACAGATGGACTAGGTGTAGGGCTGAAACCATTCAGTTATCCAGATTTCTGCTATGATTATTTTCTTCCTTCTATGAGAACTTCCCTGGTGGCTCAGGGGTAAAGAATCCACCTGGGATGCAGGAGATCCAGGCTCAATCTCTGGGTCGGAAAGATCCCCTGGAGAAGGGCATAGCAACCCACCCCAGTATTATTGCCTGGAGAATCCAATGGACAGAGGAGGCTGGAGGGCTACAGTCCATGAGGTCACCAAGAGTTGGACACAATTGAATGACTATCACTTTCACTTTCTTTTCACCATATAGTTGAGAAAGAACCAACCTCATTACTTGGTGTCCACATCTTGTCAGGTGCCTTGTCTGAGAAGCAGAGTTCCCATCTGCCATCCTTGGCCAGGTGAAGACAATGATGATGGGGGATTGTTGACCTCCACCAAGTCCATAGTGGAGGGAAATCATGAGACCTGGACCTTTCTCATCTCAGGATGGTTATGACCAATTTGCATTTGTTTAGCTTCTGTTGAAGCACCCTATGTCCCCCAGAATATGAAACTAAGAGAGACCTAATGTGAAGAGGGTGAGGAGTTCATCGAATAAGGTGGATAAAGACCATGCTATTACATCAAGTTATGGTTTGACAGTTTACTTAGGAGTCTTTGAGACAAGCAGCTATCACCAACATTTCAGGTCACTGCTCTGATTTATAGCTACTTTTTAACAATATTTGGAAAGGGAGCTTGACTTGATAAATTGTCAGCAGTGCACAGCCTGCCCTGTCTTCCCAGTGCTATCTGAAACACATGACAAAGTAAACGGCCAACAGAGCAAGGTGTTTTGTTCTAAGAATAATAACGGGTCTTATCACCTCTCCCCACAATGCTATCAGCTTTCCATGTGACTAAGGGGTTCTGTTTATGGTTTAGTTTCTCTGATGTTCACAGTGACGCCTGCATTGATAGGACAGTCCTTAATTAGACCATAGTTCCTCTGATGAAACATGTAAGAAGAGAGAGAGATTTTGCTTGTGCACTGTGCTGAGATGCTGGCTGTCTGCTGGTCCAAGAGAAGGGACCTGATATGACAAGAATGTTTTATTTTAACACTTGAGCATATAGTTTGGGAAAAAAATCCCAAAGTAAAGACAGGTCTGTGTCCTGTTGTCACTTGATTTTATTTTCTGTGTCACTCTTTTGTCATCTTCACTGGAGTTATACAGACTTTTCCTTAAAGCTGGATTCGGTTGGTTGTTGGGCTTATTACTCTCATGGAATAGCATCACTTCCATAAGCCTGAAAAGTGATTGATGGGAATTGTAAGTATGAATGGAGTCAAAAAACATAGCATTGAGATTAAAATGCACATTGTAAATTCAAGCATAAAATGTCCCTAAGAACAGATTGATTTTTCTGGTGCTAAATTGCCAAATTTGCTTTTAAGTTTTCAACTAGGTAAAGCATGTCATAATTTCATGTTCAAGGTGGCCAGAGCATGTCCATGTTTTCTAAAGATCAAACCAGTCAATCCTAAAGGAAATCGGTCATTAATATTCATTGGAAGGATTGGTACTGAGACTGAAACTCCAATATTTTTGCCACTTGATGCGAAGAACTGACTCATTAGAATAAGACCCTCATGCTGGGAAAGATTGAAGGCAGGAGAAGGGGACGACAGAAGATGAGATGGTTGAAAGGCATCTGCGACTTGATGGACATGAGTTTGAGCAAGCTCCAGGAGTTGGTGATGGACAGTGAAGCCTGGCGTGCTACAGTCCATGGGGTCTCAAAGAGTCGGACACGGCTGAGTGCCTGAACTGAACCTGAACTGACATGGAAAACTGGAGGGTGAAAGAGAGCCGCTTAAAACTTTCTTACTCTGCAAGGAGATCAAACCAGTCAATCCTGAAGGAAATCAGTGCTGAATATTCATTGGAAGGTCTGATGCTGACGCTGAAGCTCCAATACTTTGGCCACCTGATGCAAAGAGCCGACTCACTGGAAAAGACCCTGATGCTGGGAAAGATTGAAGGCAGGGGGAAGGGGACAACAGAGGATGAGATGGTTGGATGGAATCACTGACTCATTGGACATGAGTTTGGGCAGACTCCAAGAGACAGTGGAGGCCAGGGGAGCCTGCTGTGTTGCAGTTCATGGGGTCTCAAAGAGTTGGACACGGCTTAGCCGCTGAACAACAACACCACTTTGCAATTAACTGGAGAGAAGGGGCAAAGTGTGAGCGGCCACCAGCTGAGGTTCAAGTACATTCAGGACAGTGCCTGGGTGAAGGAGCCGGAAGCTCTGATGATAGAACTGAAGTCCGAGAACTTTGATCTTGTTTTAATTAATTGTTGAAGACTTGCTACATAGGAAACATTCCAGTTCAAATGAGCATCATTAGTTCAGAACTTGGAGTAATTTTTGCTTGGCAGTTCACTGTGGAAAATGGGTTAACTAAGGAAATTATCACTATGAACATTCCATGTACAAAGATAATGTTTATATCATTTAAGGAAGGGCATTTTCCTGGCTGTCACTGATGGTCCCTTGTTCGACCTTGTTCTCTTGTCTGGCCTCTGTTCCTGTGAGCAGCTGTCCCTTTGCAGGGGAGGGGGGAGGTCTCTGAGCATCTAGAGAGATTTTGGGGGGTGTGGAGGCAACTCCTCCAGGGAGTCTGCAGAAGGACCCTTGTGTATGTTTTAGTCAGCTTAATAGACAAGGACAGAGTGATTTTGGCTTCTTTGCCCTGAGAAGTCTGGGATAAAGTCTGGGTTTTACAATAGCATGAACAGGATGTAAAAAAGGGGGATTCAGACCTGTATCAGTAGCGTTAGAAAGCTGTCTCTGGAGGTGTGAAATCCTTCTAAAGAAAGGTGGAAGGAAGGCTTATTTTTGTTTTATCCCAGAGATGGGATCAAGGCATTCCTCAAGCCTCTGGTCCAGGAAGGCGTGACTCCCTTCCCACGAGACTGTCTCTCCCGCACAGTCACCACCAACTCCTAGCTGGGCACCTGCTGGGAGCCCGGCAATATACCTGGAGGAGAGCATCTCGACCCCCCCAAGGTTTGGTTTGCTCTGTTTTTCTGGATGATTTTGATTGATATCAGATTGGATAATGTGATGTCATGAGGGAAGAGTGTCTCTAGAAGCTGACTTTAGGATTATGTCCTCTGGGTCCGTGGGTCCATTATCATTTACACAAACTTGGAAGTAAAGTGAAGGAAACCTCATGGACTCTTTGCCTGTTTACCTAAGCCTGGGATCTGGGACTCAGGGTTGAATAGGGTAGGATGATAGCCCTTGATGGAGAAAGCAGACAAATACCAGAGGGTGATATGAGATAACTGGAGGCGGGCACTGGGTGTCCTGGTCACAGAGGACAGGCGACTACATCCCATGGGGACACAGGGGACACATGTGGACTCCAGAGAGCCTGGTGGGATGCTGCAACAGCACTTAGAATGGCTGGTTTGAGTGTCAAGCCAACTAGAGAGACTCGGAAAGGGTGAGAAATACAGAGTTCTGGATTCAGATTCGTAAATATACTTCATCGGTACCACAAGTAGGGGAGGTACTATCTCAGCAGCTAGTAAAACCAAAAGAAAAGCAAACAAACCAATACCATGGTCAGTTTCATACTTACCATCCAATAGAGGAGGAGTGTGTCTTCTTGAGATTTTAGGAAAAGGAAACCCAAACCCAGCCCATGGCGGGGACAGAGAAAAGAGACAGGGAAACAGTCACAGGTGGTTTGCATGTGTCAGGCATGGCCTGGATCATGCTCCCTGTGCTGGCAGAGCTTGTCAGTGGAAAATAACGGAACACAATTTTGTAAAACACCGTCGGCCTTTTAAACTGGCCTTGTTTTCTTTATGCTTCGTCCAGCGGAGCAGGGCTTGTATTGAATGCAGTGGGGAGTGATGGATTGTGTCTTCTTTAATCATCAGTAAGCTCAGAAATTTCCCGATTATTCAGCACTCCTCTCCAAGGTCTGATAGTTTGGTTCATGATGGTCAAGGATGAGGAAAAGGATACAGGTAGAGGGGGGCCCTTAAATCAAGGTCCTGGGTTGACATTTCGAAGGGTGCCTGTTGCAGAGGGAATGGAAGAAGCATCTTTGATTTATACAAAAGGATGTCTTTTTACAGCAGGTTTGCATCAGGACACGCCCGACCTTCTGGTTATGTTTAGCAAGTCCGATTTGATCAGATCTTGCACTTGCTGGAGGCTGCAGGATGGGCAGAATGGCTTCATGACTAATCGAAGGCAGCTGACATGGTTGTTTTTAAACGTTAGTGAAACTGCGTTGGTTCTTCCTGGGGAGGAAGTTTCAGTACAGTTCGTGCTGAAATGGGTGACATGACTCATTGCCAAATGTAAAGAAAAGAAAATCTTTTTATTCCCCCACGTGTGTACACACTCTAAACTCAGCCGAGTTTACAGGAAGGTAAGACACCATCTGGTTCAATGCGTAGTAGCCTATTTCTTATTTTTATCACTGATTTATATTGAGAGGATGACAAATAGAACAGAAGTAGGCTTTGGGTTATACAACACACCCAGGGTTTCATATGGTGTTAAGCCTGCTGTTGTCTCAAAAGCAAGAAACAAATGCATCTCTGAGCATCTTGACCTGTTGCCGGAACAAAGAGATAAGTTATTTTATTTTCTTAGTCTTGAAGCCCACCTTTGACAATGGAAGACCCAATAGGTCATTGGGACTGATTTCAGCAGGTTTTAAATGCCCATTTATTCTTCATGCCTTTGGAGAAATAAAATGATTTCACTGCATTTGCTGGGTTTAAGGCAAAAAAATAAGAGCGTAGTTTCACTTTTAATTCAAAACACAATTTGGCCCAGATTGCTGTTATCTCATGTTAAACAGCAGCATTAAAGTCTGGACAGATATTAATAAAATAAATGAAGGTATTGAGAAGCTAGAACTGACACAGCCCAGCATGCATATTGAATTGACTTGTGTGGGTTTGTCCTAATCTGATTGGGACATCTTTCCATTTCTCTACTGAATTGTTGAGACAGTATTCTTTATAGCTAGAGACTTCTAAAAAACTTCTGTTCTTTTTTTCAGAAAATAGTTTTCTGCATGATTTATCCCATTGCCATTTCATTAACAATTCACTGTGATTTTCACAGTCTGCCATCTTTCCAGGGACATATACTGTCTTCTCCTTCATGCACATGCTTGAGACCTTTGTCTGCCTTAGTTCAGCTTCATCCTGGGAAGGTTTTGGTGCCAGTTGTAAATTTAATCTGTGACAGACGGTGCCCTCTTCCTATGTAATGACCAAAGAGCTAGTTTAAGAACCCAAACCTGCCCTGTTTGCTTTAATGGGAAGTAACAGCAAGGGTTAATTTTTTAGCCTTAAATCTTGATCTTAGAGTTGAATCTCAAATTTCGATCTCGAGTTGGATTTTGAATCCCTTTTGTGTGGGCAAGCTACTGCTTACAGGGCAAGTCTTGTTGAATGTGTTGTCCTGAATAAATAGGAACTGAGAGACCACATTTTTCAAAAAGCCTCAGACATCTTTCTCTTTCTGGGTCCTGAGATTCTAGTCTACTTAGGACAGATCAATTTAGCTGTCAAAATGAAAGCCGAGAGGCCAACTGTCCATGCAAATTAACCACTTGTGCAAGCATTTCAAAATTGCCTGCCTGAAAAGTGAGGCTGCCCTTTGAAAATTTAGCACATGGCGGCAGAAAGAAGAAAGTGGTCCCTATTCAGGGACATTGGCGTCCTTGGAGAGCTGATCTTAGAAATTGCTCATTTTGAGCAGACACTTAGTTCTGGGCAACATTTTTGCTTGAATAAGGGTGTCATTTTTGCCCTCTCTTTCCCTCTCTTCCCATGCCTCCTGGAAGCTCAGGACACATCTCATCGTCTGGTGCAGAAACAGAGGCGTAGGAAGTGTTTTTTATCACAGCTTCGTTTCGGTTACTGAGGCAGTGTATTCATTCCAGGGTCAGCAGTTCCTACTAGCTTTAAATCCTCACCAAAGGATGATCTACCGGAAGCCAAAATGAAAAACAGTCAGGTTTCTTTTTTCCCAAATGTTGTTAGGATTAGTCAATGCTTTGAGAAATGAAATATCCAATTTCCTCCTTCCGTCTTCTGTAGGTCTCAGCTGTGTCTAATATTTGCAAACCATCACATTTCACAGTGACAACTATCTGATGGGGAGAGGAGCCTTGTGGTGGATCTGAGTGTGAAGGCTCCAACAGGGAGCTTATGTCTCTTTCTTGTGCATCTTACTCCTTGGAGGTCACTTTCAGAAGTGCCTGTTCCTCTGTTCCAGGAGGTAGGGTTTACCTCTGCTGGTCTCAGGGCTAGATGATTGTGTCATGAAACGACCCAGATGTGAGGTCCTGCATTCCCACCTGAGGACCCACTGTCCTTGAAACCTCAGCCATTGCGCCATTGCTAGGGCTGAAGGTCTCTTGGTGTTCCTACTCTGGCCCAAAGACAGCCAGAGATTTAAAGAAGCGATATTGTGACATTTGGTACTTGTCTTGTCTAAATGTAGGTGAGATAATTATGAAAGAGATTTTTTTGCTAAATGGTCTTGATCAAGAAGTGGCATTATTTGTACGAAAACGAATTAGCTGCTTACTAAAGAAGTCATTTCTGAGTTGGGGGAAGCCAGAGGGTGCATTCCTTGAGGACAGGACCCTGCCACGCGACGAGGGCGTTGTGCGTGTCTCTCTTCAGCACATCCCGTGCTGAACTGTGATGCAGCAAAGTGTCCGACTGGCCGTGGAGAGTGACTTGGAAAGTAAGGCGGGACATCCACGTGCTCCTCAGGCTCCCACCGGCACCCGTTCTCTGGTTTCCTTCCTTGCTTTCCTGCACAAACTCTTCCCGTCTGTGATCCTCGCTGCCCCCGGGTCCTCCTTTCCAGTCTTAGCAGAGCTGCTGTCAGCTCCCAGTCCTTGACTCATTCATTCGGTACTAGTAGCTCCCTTTCCTCCCATTTCACAGTATTTGGTGAATTGTGTAGCAGACAAATCTTGTGTGAGCTCTTGGGAACAGAATCGGTTCTTGCTTTATCTGCTGACCACCCTCCATGCAAGGCCAGAGGGGGATCTGTGCGTGGTGACTCACTGCCCAGCTGACTGATGATGGGAGGTCTCTCAGTGAAGCTGTAAAATTCTCAGAACTTGGGAAGCCCTAGCCCAACCACTTACAGGTTCTCTGAGCTTGCACCTCATGGTTTTTCTTTCCATGACTATGCTAAACATCCTTATGATGACAGGTGGTCTTGCCCATTGTCACCTTATTTCCTGTGATTTTACTGTGGTTACTGTGGTGCTATTTCTAAATGGAGCTCTTTAGATTGGCCTGAGATTTTAATTTCTCTCTTGTATCTTTAGGGTACAAAACCACTGCTCGGCTGACCTTTTGTTTCTAGGAAAATATTTCAATCCACCCTTTTTCCTCACTCTAAGCCACATGGGGAAGTTTGCAAATTTTAGCAGAAAATCGTGTTCTCAAGGGTATGCTCCTGTATGCTCACTTGCTCAGTCGTGTCTGACTCTTTGCAACCCAATGGACTGTACCCCGCCAGAATCCTCTGTCCATGGAATTTTTCAGGCAAGAATACTGGAGTGGGTTGACATTTCTCTAGGGGGGCTCTTCCAGGTCCAGGAATCGAGCCCGCATCTCCTGCATCTCCTCTGTTGGCAAGTGGATTCTTCACCACTGAGCCCCCTGGGAGGCTTCTGATGGATACGTAGTGCTAATTGATGTTTAAATTTTACACATGTATCTTAATTTAGAGATGATTTTATGAACTTGTGAAGGTGGCTACAGGTACCACTTCTAGTAAAGGTTTCTTGTTTGTGAATCACGGAGTGTGACAGGGGTTTCCCTGCACGTGGGTTCATGTAGCAGTTTTTTCCAAGGCAAGGCCCTAATTGAGAACCATGAGACAGAGCACTTAGGAGCTGTTTCTACTATAGTTGATTTTCAGCTAAAGGAGAATATGGAATTGAGTCAAATGGAGACATTCGTATTTTAGTACAACATAAGCAATTTCTTATTTAATGAGTAGTTATAATAAATAGCCACTTAAAAATACTCCAACTTCAGCCTGAGATGACCCTCTGAGCCTTTGTAGCTTCTCTAACTTTGGAATTTTTTCTCAGTTTTCTAGAAAATATGGCAGGGAGTGAGGATGACAGAGTCCAGCATCCAGACCCAAAGGGGCTGATTATCTGTGACTTTAGTTCAGCCTAGTCAAGGATACTGCTTTGGTGCTGAGGTTTCCTACCCTGCTCGGCACACGTGGGTGTCCTGTGGAATGGTGTGTATTCCTTTAGAGCAGCAGTCCTCAAGCTTTTAGTCACCAAGGACTGGTTTCATGGAAGGCAGTTTTTCCATGGACCAGGGGTGGAGGGGGATGGTTTCGGGGTGACTCAAGCCCAGACGAGTTCGTGCTCCTATGAGAATCTAATGCCACTGCTGATCTGACAGGAGGCGGGACCCAGGCAGTAATGCAAGCGATGGAGAGCTGCTGTAAATATGGAGGAAGCCTCACTTACTCGCCTGCCACTCGCCTCCTGCTCTGCAGCCTGGTTCTTAACAGGTTATGGACCAAAACTCGTCCATGGCACAGGGGTTGAGGACTCCTGCTTTTGAGGGTGGCACGCCTACCCAGGCAAGGGTTGACACTCCAGAGTAGGAGGTCCTGATGGGGTTTGCGTGGCTATCATGGTCTAGGGTGGTAAAATGTCTTTTTCACTGTTGATTTAACTGCAAACATAGTTAAAACCTTTCAGGGTGTGTATCCTGAATGCTGCTGTTGGAACTAGTTTCTTGTTTGGATTTCAGATTCTAGAGGGCGTTCTATTGTCCCCCAAGGCTGTATGAACTCTGGGCATTCTGTCCCTTGAGTGTTGCCTTTTCATAAGGAAGGGCCTCACGTCTGGCTTGTCCAGGATGCAGGCTGTCCCCGCCTGGATTCAGCAGGAAAGTTCACCTCCTGCAGTATTTGTTGTGTGGCTGTGTCAACAATTCTGGATTCTTTCAATGTCCTATTTGGCCTCCATCACTTTTGCCTTTTAAGAGGATCATCATTCTCTGTAGGTGTGATTCTTGGATGTCTTAGCTGAGAGGCTACATCAGCTAATTTATCATCTCACTGAGGGAGGATGGGAGAACTCAGCCTTCAGACCTAATTATCACCTCTCATTTTTAACTTAATTCTGACACATGGAAATCTTTAGGAATTGCTAGACGTTCATGGCAGTAACCAGTGGGCCTATCCAACTTTATCAGTTAAATTTTGATTAAGAGATAACCAAATGCAAAGAAATTTTAGTACTAATTGCAAAATAGATCAAGAGAGGAAGTTACTGTATTCAAGTTGTTTAGCAAGAAGTCCCAGCTAACATATTTGTTGCCACACCCAAAAGAGATATTACTGGTGTTGTGAGAAAGGAATTGGCCGCTCCTAGGAATTTTTCCTGGGCTGAGAATGACTTCTTACCTTGGGGAGAGCTCCCTTCCTCTTTTTTTGGCCTCGAAGATTTACATCTGCTCCTCCTCCTTTCCAAAGGATGAAGTCACAGACTTTCAAAGGCTCGGCTGGGACCTCAAGGGATCAGTGATGCCGCAGTGCAGGAGTGCACCTGGGCTGTGGGCGCCTTCCCGGGCAATTCTGAATATTTTACTTTGGAGTGCCCCCTCGCTTCCCATGAAGATGCCTAATGGAGGCAGAGAGCCTCATGGAGAGACGCTGTCACCTAGCCATTGTCTTCTGGCCTCTGAACCTCAGGACTTTAAGATGGCATTTCAACAGATAGAGAGTTATATAAGTTTCCAGATGCTGTAATCCAGTTATCCTTCTGAAGGCAGATGGCCTTTAGATAATCACTAAGTAGACGGTGTGGACAGCCAGAATGTTTCAGAATGTTCTGGAAGCGTCTTCTCCCCCTTTTCTTGTCATCATTCTCAGCTGCTGCCCGAGTGTTCATGCTGGGATAGGTATGCTCAGTCACTCAGGCATGTCTGACTCCTTGTCACCCCGTGGACTGTAGCTCACCAGCCTCCTCTGTTCATGGGATTTTCCAGGCAAGAATACTGGAATGGGTTATTGCTATTTCCTACTCCGGGGGATCTTCCTGACCCAGGAATCGAACCTGTGTCTCTTGTGTCTCCTGCATTGGCAGATGGATTCTTTACCACTTCACCTCCTGGGAAGCCTTGGGATAGGCAACCTCAGTGTGTTTGAGGTTTATGCAGCCAGAAGCAATGGACTACAGAGAATAGAAAGAAACGACCACAACTAGAACAACAGGACAAGCATGAGCCCCAAAATGTAGTAGTTGAAGTAGCAGACATCCTTAAATAGTGGTGGAGAAATTTCTTTTTTGAATTAGAAATGGAAAGTAACCCATTTCTTTAATTTCTGTCGTACATGGTTCTGGGGAAGCTTGTGCTTTGCAGTCATCTTTTATCACTTTATGTATTAAGCTTTCAGGGTTTTATTTATTTGTTACATTGAATGAGCAGATTGGATAAATTTGTTTTAGTAATGTGAATTGTTTATATAGTTTACAGTTTCCTTTAAAAAAAGCCTCATATTTTGCATCAAACAAATTAATATATAAATAAAAACACAAGTTCTGAGTCTAGTATAGTTTATTGTATACCTTCTGACTTCATCTCCTATTTTTGAAATGCATTACTTAAGGTACTACGTATTTCCAAAAACAGAATGTAAGACCCATCATAAAATGGGTAAATTCACACAATTGGAATTTGATGCTCAAGCTGCTTAAAATAATTTAAATAGGTGTGCAATGATCCTTTTGGTTGTTTTATGAGATTTATTTTCCTGTATTAATGACATTTGAATTTTTGTTTCTCCTTTTCTGAGGAAATGAGTCCATTGGTATGTGATAGGAGGCTAGGGCTGTGAAGTGATTTCCAAGTCGCTCTGTGAAAAGCCTTACATTGTTGATGTAGCTGGTTGTGCAGGGGATTCATGGAACTTTCTAGAGTCGATCAGCAGTGACCATGGCCTCTTTTCAAATGGGTTAGTATAATCTCTGTTTTTTTCCCCTGTTTTCTTTGTTGAAGCACTGGTGTGTGAGAGTTGGGCTGAACCACCCGAGTGGCTGTGGATCCTTCGTGTGATACATGGTCGAGGACACACTCCACCCCTTTCCTCCTTGGTGAGTCAGACACTCAAATGGGAAATGAAGAAGCCAACAATTTCATAGATTGAGGTACCATGATGGTTGTGAGTATCACTTATCTCTGCTGTCCAGAAAGGCAGTGAAAGAATGAGCAAGCTTCCAGAGAGAAACTGAAAGCACGGAGAAGTAAAGTAATGGGCTCAAGATCTCACAAGTGATCGGGGCAGGGCTGGGATGTGAACCCATTTTCTTAAGCCTAATCAGTACTCTTAGCACTAAGTGTGCCTCCTGAGAATAAGGACAGACATGGTTTTATTCTGTTCTCGAAATAGTTAGATCCTCAAAGCTCACGTTAAATAATGAGAAATCAATTTTTTGAACAGCAGTCTATATCAGGAGATAGTAAATTTTTTCTGAAACGGGTGAGATAGGAAACATTTTAGGATTCGTTGGCCATGTCATCTCTCTCATGTCATCATCATCATTATCTTGTACCAGCTCAGCTCTGTGTTGTAGCCTAAAGCTGTCATGGATGATACATATAAATTTACAAATACAGGTGTCAAGCTGAGCTGGTCTTGTCCCACATGACTGTAGTTTATTGAACCTTGATCGACATGCAGTGCTCCAAGATCCCAGTTTTCAGAGTGGAAGTGTTTTAGTGGTCAGTAGGTATGAGTCCCTTAATAGAATTTATCTTGGATGCTCAGAATTTAATCATGAACTGCTTTGAACAAAGTCTACTATAACTGCAAAAACCTACTCCTTGGCGTGACTGCATTTGGTGTTCAGTGCGTGTCACAGAGAGTGTGCCCCGAGTGCGTTAGTCTGAGTCCAAACCTAGACTACAGCTTTGCTCAAAGCAGGGCCTGATCAAGATGATGTTGGTAATCTAGAATGTCTAGCTTATTTACCAATTAAGTTCAGATAGCATTTCCTATTTTGGTCTCCATATAATTTCTAAATGGGACATTTTAATTTGGTAGCCGTATACTTGCTGCTGGGCTTCCCAGGTAGCTCAGTGGTAAGTAATTCTCCTGCCAATGCAGGAGACACAGGAAACTTGGGTTCAGTCCCTGGTCGGGAAGATGCTCTGGAGTAGAATTGGCACCCCACTTTGCCTGGAAAATTCCATGGTCCGAGGAGCCTGGCGGGCCACAGTCCTTGGGGTGGGAAAGAGTCGGATACGACTGAATGACTGTGCATACATGCTGCTCCATACACACCCCAGATGTGTTACCTTATTCTTATTAGGGCGATCATGCAATTAGCTTGGGGGCTGTTTTATAATTACGTTGTACAGAAGCATTCCGGTATCAAATCTTCATCTTTTATTCTGAACAAAAGAGATGTTTGCAAGACAAGTGGGAACAAGATTGGCATACTTAAATCATGGGATAACATGGCAGCCCTCTTTGCTACGTACATCAGATGAGGTGGGGTTTTGAGTTTTTTAAACTTTTTCTTGCAAAAAGATACGTCTGACAACTTCAAGCCCTGCTAGACTCTCTACATTACTGCTTATCATCTAACAAGAAGGATAAAGGAAAACCAGTTAATTTGTATTTCTTGAAGGAGTTTAAGCAGGGACCTGTCCTAGTTGTTCATTCCTTCATTTACAGAAGTAATTGTAGCAAGGGTGTGAGCCTGATGTTGTATAACCTTTGAGGATATACCTTTTTCCAGGGCCACTGGTCTCTGCCCTTCTTCTACAAGTAATGGAAAAGTGTTCTTCACTTTAATAGCTATGATATGAAAAGTAAAGTTTAGATTATAAAAGTATTGGAAAGCTAGGTGTGGTACCTTATTAATCAGAAGAAGCAGATTGTGGAATAATATACTTAATATAATCGCATTCATCTTAAAAACACACTCATACTATCTCTGCATCCAAGTGCCTGTGTGTTACAAAGTCTGTTAGATCACACCTTGGTATATACCAGACTCTAAACAGGTCATCTCTGGGGTTGAGGTGTTGGCCCTTTATGAACCAAATGTGTGTGTGCTTACATGCATACGCTCAGTCCTGTCTGACTCTTGGCAACCCATGGATTCTAGCCCTCCAGGCTCCTCTGTCCGTGGGCAGTCCATGGAGTTACGAAGCATCAGACACGACTGAGCGACTTCACTTCACTTTTCACTTTCACGCATTGGAGAAGGAAATGGCAGCCCACTCCAGTGTTCTTGCCTGGAGAATCCCAGGGGCGGGGAGCCAGGTGGGCAGCCGTCTATGAGGTCGCACAGAGTTGGACACGACTGAAGTGACTTAGCAGCAGCAGCAGCAGTGTATATGTCAGTACCAGGGTCATAATTCATCCCACCCACCTTCCCCCACTGTGTCCACATCTTCATTCTCTAAGTCTGTGTTTCTTTTACTGCCCTCCAAATATGTTCATTGGTACCATTTTTCTAGATTCCACATACTTGCGTTAATATATGATATTTGTTTTTCTCTTTCTGACTTCTTAGCTGAAGATATATATTGCTTTCAGTTAACAAAAATCACGGACAGTGTGAAAGGATCTTGAGAAGGGGAGTGTAGCAGACTCCTGAATTCCACTGCTACTTGCTGTTGTTTGCTTTTACAGCCCACGCTGTCACTACTTTGTGAAGAGTAGAAATTTGGAGCATAAAGTAGACTCTTCATAAACAATAGCAACTGTTATTATGAAGGTTTGTTTTTAATTGAAGATGAACTCATTATGTCAGAATAGCTATAGTTGATTTACTCTTTCAGAGTCAATGCACGTTACTAAGATTGTCAGTCGACTTTGCCGAAGTATTCTAGATATTTTTATTTCACTAAAAATATGTTATAGAATTTGTTTTGCTAAAGCTTTAATATCATCATCATCATCATTAATTTTTTAATCAATTTGATAATTTTGCCTCCTTTTATATACTCTACTGTTTACTCATTATGTTATTTGGTAGGTTTTTAAAATTTTTGTGTGATAATTTTTTTTGAGAAGGGGAGAAGAGCAGGAGAGAGGGAAAGTAGAAGAGAGGAAGGGAACTTACGTGTTAAAGAATTGTTAGTTCTCATTTTATACTCATTTAGCTGTTCAGATGTTCCATGTCTTTTTAACAGATATTTGCAGAATTTATTTTTAGGAACATTACCCCTTTGTTGTAATTCTCCCCAGTATGCTAGCTTGTTAACTTTATCCTTTTAAATTCAAAGTGTATTTTAGTGTCACCAGATAGCTCCTTCGTGATTATTTCAATCTGTGCTTAGAAATTAATAAATTTTTTTCCTTTACTTTCTTCTGATATTATTAAAAACACTCAACTCTTTCATTCAGGGAAGTTTTCACTTATTTAAGAATAACTATCTCTTATTTTACAATTCTTCTCATAATTTTATTCTGCCTCTTTTTTAACTTCCTGACAAAAATTATCCCAGAAATTTAATCTAAGGAGAATGTTCAGACAATGAAAATATTTGTAGGAATGAGAGATTTCAACGAAATATTGCTTCATCCTACAAATAGAGATCAGGTTTATAGCCAGACAACTGGAATTCTTTCACTCTTTAACTTTCGTCTTTTAGCTAGGGGAAGGTTAACTTTGGCATTTTACCTATTTTTTTTAACAGCTGCATTTCATATCTTTTTATTCAGTAGAATTTAACTCATTATGTTGAGCATTATTAAGTCATATGGTAGTGTTTTCCCCTTGTTTCATTTTTGTACGTAACTTTTGATTTTCACCAAAATAGTCTGTGGTGTGTCTGAAATACCAAGGCAGGACTGGTGGAATCTCGTGTATATTGGTTTATGTCTTCACTTGTTGAGTTTAGAGTACTCACCTAAAATATTAATTAATTGTTAATTATCCCGGGCTTATGAGGACGGTTTCATAATTTTGTAAGTCCCC
Organism: Muntiacus reevesi; assembly: GCF_963930625.1. Lineage (NCBI taxonomy): Eukaryota > Metazoa > Chordata > Mammalia > Artiodactyla > Cervidae > Muntiacus > Muntiacus reevesi. The sequence continues at coordinate 7,819,136 of NC_089262.1, read as the reverse complement.
AAAAATAGAGAATTAGCTAGATTTCTGTTTTGAAGATGGAGTTGAACCTGGCTCTGGAAACATTGAACCCCAGTTCAAGTCTCCACGTTTCCTTAGCTTTCTACATTTCTTGGCTGGTAAATTCTTTGTTCTGCTGTCAGGGTTTCTGTTGGTGCTGCTGTACTGATAGGAATTCTATTTTATGATATTTGCAGTGCATCTCTATGTATGTCATTGACACAAGGGACACCCCTTGTTTAAACATGCTGAGTGGTTGCCTTTGGGGATCAAGATTTAGCCTGTCAGTCTCAATAATGTCTGTAATAGTAAAGCTGTGGTCTCCGCCTCTTTTTATTCTTGCCCCATTGTCCAGGCAGCAATCTGGGAAGGCCCCACGCAGTTCTGATCTGTTTTGCCATGTGTATCTCAGTCCGCATGAGCCAGGTTCACAGAGAGCAGAGCTGTGTGCGTCCACTGTTCACAATCCAAGGCAGCAGAATGGGGAAACCTTGCTTTCTCTCCTGCTCTCTCCCCTGTTGGGGTTTTGGCCTTTGAAACTTGTTTGTTTGGGTGAATTTCTGCACATATGTTATTGTCCCGGCTCTTTGACTACTATAAATATTTGTGAGTCACAGATGTGTGATGAAGTTCAGAATCCTTTTCTCCCTGGGAATGGCCCATGTGTGCTGTTTATTCCCAGGTACCCATTAGAGGGACAGATATCTGTGTGTGGGGTCAGTTGCTTGGGTTTGAAGGTTTACATGTGCCTGTGAGTACACTGCCCCTTGATTAAACTGTGTGTGAGATCTTCTCTGGCAGAACTCTCCTAAGGGCATAACAATGGCCCTGTGTTTGGATTTTTGGATTTCACGGACTTGAGGTTTTCCTGCTTGTGGTCTGCAGATCACAGCACTGGAGAGGCTTCCCTAGCTGCAGGGTCGCAAAGCTCGTCAGCTCATGTTTTCTCCGCTGGAGCCTTTCATGTGGCTTGCCTGTGTCTTTCTGCCTCTTTTAGCCTCCCAGGCCACAAAGGGAGCAGAGTCATTTTGTTTCATTTGCTTTTGCCTCAAACTTGGGCAGTAACCACTCTTGGTTAAACCAAAGCCAAGGTTGGAAAGATGGTCAGTAGATTCTGGGAAGTAAATACCATCATGTTTTCATATAATAGTGTCTAAAAATAGTGAACATATCTTCCATTTCCAGTGCAGAGGAATTAGGTGAGTGTGTCCAAGCTGTTTATCCTTGTTCAGAATTTTTTTTTTTCTTTTGGTAGAGGGCGGGATATAGCTGCCTTGCTCGCAGCTCAGTGGTCGTATGTATACCTTTGAGAACGGTTCTTCCTGCTTCTCCAGAAAGTAACCTCCTTGCTACAGTGATGATTTGAAGGTGAGGCACCTCCCCAACTTGGCCAATCACATGTCCCACCCATTGACCACTCTGATCAATTCTTCTTGAGACCAAGACTCCAACTTGGGCATGAATATCCCATTCCTTCTCTCCTACTCTAAGACAGTACTTAAACAGTTTTCCCCTTTCTTTCCTGCATCATCAGTTTTTATTTCCCCCTCTCTGCTAGATCTTTCCAATAGGAAGGCAAACATCTACCATTAAAAAAAAAGTGACCTGTTGATCTGAATTTCCTCTCTAACCATGAGCTCATTCTTTTCTTCTCTTTAAAGAGAAATTGCTTGAAAGCATTTGTTTGTATTTATTATCCTAAATTCCTGTGTTTCCACTTCCTTTTGAACCCACTTGGACCGCTGAGTCCTTTCATCAGTCCTGCCTCTTTAAGATTACCTGTCTTAATGGGAGAAGGCGAGGGTGGGATGATCTGAGAGAACAGCATCGAAACTTTTATATCATCAAGTGTGAAACAGATCACAGTCCAGGTTGGATGCATGAGACAAATGCTCGGGGCTGGTGCACTGGGATGACCTAGAGGGATGGGATGGGGAGGGAGGTGGGAGGGGGGGTTCAGGATGGGGAACACATGTAAATCCATGGCTGATTCTTGTCAATGTATGGCAAAAACCACTACAATATTGTAAAATAATTAGCCTCCAACTATCATGTTGCCGAGTCCAGGGGTTGATGTTGTCAGCATCACCGCTACCAGTCAAGGTCAGCAGCATTCCTACAGTGTAATCCATCCCTCTCAGCTCCTTGAAGCACTTGCTCCATCTGGTTTCAGGACACCGCTGTTCTCTGGAGTGACTCCCATATCTCTGGCCATTTACCTCAACTGCTCGACTCCCTGCCCTACAGCCATTGGAGTCTTGCAGGGTGCAGTGCCTGACCTTCCCATCTCCCCTGACCATCCCAACCATTTGTATCATTTCTGCTCTCCCCAAAATGTAAGCTCCACGAGGTCAGGGATTTTTTGCCTATTTTTGCTTCATCTTCAGGCACAGAGAACGACCTGAGACATAAAAGCTGTCAGTAATTATTTGTTGGATGGATGGATGATTTTGAAAACTAGCTCAGAAAAACCTAATTTTAGTTTGGACACAGAACTGCAAGTATATGAGATTGTCTGCAAGAGGAAGGAATGGGCTTATTCAACCTCTGTACCCAACCAAAGTTTAGTGTATTTGGTGTAATTTTTCCCATATTGTCCAGTAGGTGGGAACATGTTCATCAAGTCTCAGTTCACATGTCACCCTTTTTATGGAGTCTTATTATCCCTATTCATAGCCAGATAAATGGTGCTGCACCTCCACATTCCTAGGCATGTCCCCACAGTGGCAGTTTAAAGTTGGACTCATTAAACTGTTCCCTGAAGACATGTAGTCCTTTCCTTTTCAGACCAGGAAGCCCTTAACTCGATTGTGTTCATTTTCCCAATCCTTAACACACAATGAGCACTGAATATGTGCACGTTATTTAGTGAAGTGATTCTGATTGAAATTTTTTAAAACATGATTTACTTAATAGTCCTTAAGAGTGTGATAATGGAGTGCTCCTCTGGCCTCTGATTTAAGATGTTTATTTCATGATTTTACAGTAATTAAATAGATTTACTATAGCCATATTATAGATTGTCCCCATATTGTCCAGCTGTGGCCATTTACCATTTCCCCAAATAATTTTTGCTGTTTCTATATAAAGGCACCTCATTCACTGTGCCTCTTAGAGAGGAAAGGATGCACGGTCCTCCCTAAGTGCGTTTCTCCCTCATGGTGGTCTATGAGCTGTGAGCTTACCCGAAAGGGGAGTTGACAGTAGTCCGTTAGCACATGGTCTGTGACCACACTGTAAGATCAGAAGACAGTTCCTTCCTGCCTTTAACATTTCTAACACAGAGTATTTGGACCCACTGTCAAGGTCACATTGGAATCTCATCAGTTTCATTTTCAAGGAGTACATGTCATTAAATGTAAAAATGGCACTGTGCCGCGTGACTGAGCCAAGCTCAGAACCCTGAGGTTGTGTTTCCTGTGAAGTAGTTACCAGGGGTGCACGTGCTCCAAAAACAGCCCCGGTGTCCCTCACGGAGTCCCTCATGGAGGGGCTGGGAGCCTCACAGCGTCCCTGCCATGCTGGGAGCATAAACCTCTGAGTCAGTTCAGTAGTCTGTCTATAGATAGATGGATAGAGAGATAGATATATTCATAGATATATGGGGGCTTCCCTGGTGGCTCAGTGGTAAAGAATCTGCCTGCCCATGAAGTAGGTGTGGGTTCAATTCCTGGGTTGGGAAATCCCCCAGAGGAGGAAATGGCCACCATCCAGTATTCTTGCCTGAAAAATCCCATGAAAAGAGGAGCCTGGCAGGCTGCAGTCCATGGGATCACAAAGAGTTGGACACAACTTATCGGCTAAACATCACCACCACCACCACCATTCATAGATATATAGGCTTGTAGATACAGATGAAATAAACATAAATATACATATAGACAGAGATAGCACTACCACTGAGCTCATGAAGGTCACTAAAGCAGGAGTAGTCAATGAAATAAGTGTCACCAAAACAGAGTACTACATGGACTTCCCTGGTGGTCCATGGCCTTAAGGCTCCATGTTCCCAATGTAGGGGGCCTGGGTTCTATCCCTGATCAGGGAACATAAACCGTATGCCTCAGCTAAGACCTGGTGCAGCCAAATAAGTAAATAAAAATAAATATTAAAAAAGAAAACCGTGTACTAAAGCCCGGCTTTGTGGCTTTATTATGAGTTTCTGGTAAATTGATTGATAGCTACTGAATGATCCACAATTATGAAACGCCTTTTAGATAAATACTCTTTCATTGACTTGGGGCTACAAATATGTACATATACATTGTTGTTGCTATTGTTTAGTCACTAAGTCGTGTCTGACTCTTTGCCACCCCATGGACTGTAGCCCACCAGGCTCCTCTGTCCATGGGAGTGCCCAGGCAATAATACTGGAGTGGGTTGCCATTTCCTTCTCCAGAGGATCTTCCTGACCCAGGAATCAAACCTGCGTCTCCTGAATTGCAGGTGGATTTCCCACTGAGGCACCAGGGAAGCCCTACACACACATATACACAAAAATGCTTTTCACTGGAAGGTGCAGACAGCTGGCCACCATTTTTATCACTCATCCCTGAACACAGATGCAAGTTAGCTATGAGCAGCAGTAGGATGCATCCCCAGGCCAGGCACACAGTAGGACCCAAAGATGAAGGAACATCAGTGAAGTAATGAGTGACCACATGTTACCCATATAAATGCTTATTCTGAAATATCTTCAGTGGAGCAAAGATATTTTTAGTAGGCAAATCTAAATCCCAACTAACTATGCCTTTTTTCTTTTGTTTTTATTTCCCCTGCTAAATTGGATAAGCTGTGGTATGCTAGCTTGATCATTCCACTGCCATAGTTCTAGGAGCTGATCACATTTCTTGCGACTTTCTATTTTTTGTGCTACCGTGTCACCAACTTGGACATGAGTTTGAGCAAACTCCAAGAGTTGGTGATGGACTGGCATGGTGCAGTCCATGGGGTTGCAAAGAGTCAGACACAACTGGGCAACTGAACTGACTGATGCTCTTCTCAGATTAGTCCATAATCCAGATGTAATAAGGGTTTTGTCAAGTTCTTAGAAATTTTTTTTCTGGGATGTCATAATAATAGCAATAATAAGAAAAATGAATTGTGGTGGTCTGACTTTTGTTCTGTGGTTATAATGTTAGGTGTTATGTATATTCTAACCTTGAGTTATTTTTTGGTTCAAGTTATGTCTTTATTGAAGAGGATTTACAGAGTCACTGCAAAGAGTCAGACATGACTGAGTGACTCACACTTGACTTTTTCGTTTTCTTAAGCAAATTCTGGCTGGTCAGGTATACCTACAACTAATATTTCTAAGCACTGGTATGTGGTTTGTGAATATATTCTTGATTTAGAATAGGTTCTTCTTTTTATCTGAGTGCAGGTCAGATCTCTGCATGTTGAAAGTGAAGAATGTAAATATTCTGGGTCACCTCTACCTTCTTGTATGTTTGGGCCTGAAGGAATTGGGTCTGTTCATCAGTGGAAGTCATTAAACAGCCCCTTGTAATATGGCAATGATAATAGACTTTTGATAGAGGTTGTTCAACATTTCTTCTTTTGGAACATTTTATAAACCACTGATAATAACAGGTTAGTAATAATTCATATCAGTGGCTCAAGTTACTTGAGCACACCCTACATCCCAGGCGCTGGTATAACTGCTTTATTTATATCATTTCATCTTCTTAGCAACCATATAAAGCAGGTTCTAGCATTATCCCCAGTTTTGTGATGAGTAAACCAAAGCATGGATAGTTAAGAAATTTGCCAGCATAATTCAGAGGTTACCTGCATGCCAACTTCAGCGGATGATATATCACTTCTGAATTCAGATTCAGGATGTGTGTCACCCCCTTTATCTTCTAAAGATCACCAAGGGGACTTCAGCGCAGAACATTCCCTATCCTAAATGTTATTGCAAAATAAAGCAGCTATAGGTTTCTGCAAACAGTGTCTTGGTTTTATTTCCCTGAGTCAGCAAGTATGTTGAGGGTTGGAACCCGCTCTGTGTGTAATTTCCTTGCAGAAAACACATGATTGGTGGTTAATCTCAAACAAAAGTCCCTCATGGACGAACATCTGTATAAACACATGGTGCCTCTGAAGCATCTCTTCCTCTACACGCGGGTCATCAAGGACTAGCGGGCATCCCGATTAATGTCAGATTAGAAATTGTGTTTCTGTTATCGTTGTAACAGGCTAACCACTTTTCTTGGAAATTGTGAGGAAAGTGACAGGGAAGAGATAACCTGTGTCCGGCTGTGTCCCCTCTCTAAACAGATATTTACTGGGTACGTACAGAGTAGGAGTCTCTTATGTATTAGAAATATACTGACAAACAGGAAGGCTCTCCGTTCTCATCTCATGTTTTAGGAGAGAGTTAGATTATGAACAATTATTGCATCACACCTGATGCGAAGAGCCCAACTCATTGGAAGAGATCCTGATGCTGAGAAAGAATGAAGGCAATTGGAGAAGTGGCTGGCAGAGGATGAGATGGTTGGATAGCATCACTGACTCAAGGGACTTGGACTTGAGCATACTCCAGGAGATAGTGAAGGACAGGGAAGCCTGGCGTGCTTCTGTTCACGGGGTTTCAATGAGTCGGACACGACTTAGTGACTGAACAACAACAAATAACAGACAGAGGTAACAGACAATAGTACATATATGTTACATATACGTAAACATATATGTAACATATATGTAACAGACAAAAGTAACGTATAGTGGTAAGTACTATGCAGAGCATCCAGAGAGGGTCATGTGGTAGGCAGTAAAGACGGGGCACCTTTGGGCACTCGTGTGTGTATAGTGTGGAAGGGGAGAGTGGTGTGAATTCAGATCAAGAGGCGGGCGAGAGTTAGAGTGTGTAGGTCTCTGTAAGACAGGTCAGGAAACCTGGTTATTTATAATGGGCATTGGAAAGCCTTTGCTGAAACGGTGCTTTGACTGTTTCAACAGTGAAACAATGCTGAAACAGGATTTCTTTGTATTTTTAAAATGTCATTTAAATTTTCATGGTTGCCATTGGGGAAATGGATCATAAAATAGCAAGAGGGGAAGGAGGAAGACCAGCTAGAAGGTCATCACAGGTGACCAGACAAGGCATGATGGTGGTACTGACTAGGGTGTTGGTGGAGGTGGAGGAAACTGGATGGATTTGGCATATTTTTAGAAGCAAGGTGAGTGATAGTCTCTGATGTCTTGGGCACTAGGGGAGAGGGGGAGAAAAAAAAATAAGAGTCCTATTTAGCTTTGGGCTTGAATGACTTGGTGGATAGACTGCTTAGTGAGACAGAAATTCTGCAGAAGTGCAGGTTTTAGAAGAAAAAGCAAGAAGTCTCCTAGGACCATGTACATTTTGAGCTGAAGCCTTTGATTTCTCACTCAGTTGGAGAGAATAGGCACACATGTATGTGAGTCTGGATGTTTGGGAATGACTGGGACTAAAGATCAGTGTTTCAGAGTCACCTCTGTATTTGATATTAAAGTCCAAGGACTCTCCCCTAGGAGAGACCAGAGAGAGGAGAAGAGCCCCTTGGGTATGACTGTGGGTGCTGGCATGTTTGCGGAGGGTGTGAGCATCTGTTGGAGAGTGCTTCATAACATTCTGCTTGATATGGTAGTGCTTTGATATTTCAAAAGTGATGGGAAAAGTGATAAGAAGTCCCAAAGGTGATTCTTGCCTTGAGGGATTTCATTCAACATATGGTTTGTGTATGCATGCATGCTCAGCCACATCCCTCTCTTTGCGACCTCATGGACTTTCGCCTGCCAGGCTCCTCTGTCTGTGAAATTTTCCAGGCAAGAATCCTGGAGTGGGTTTCTATTTCCTTCCCCAAGGGATCTTCTCCACCCAGGAATCAAACCTGCATCTCCTGTGTCTTCTACATTGGCAAACAGATTCTTTACCACTGAGCCACCTGGGAATCCCTCATTCAACATCTTAGCAGAAAAATTTCCACTGTTGTGATAGAAGATGCCATTCTGGTTATGGGAAATGGGGTCATATTCTTACGAGGAAGTACAGTGTTCCTGTACTTCCCTCCGTGTCTGCAAGGGGTTGGTTCTGGGACCTCCTGGAGACCAAAATCCAAGGATGCTCAGGTTCTTTTCAGTAAGTCCCCGACATGCAAACCATTAAGTTGTGAACTTTCAAATACATTGCTTGGCCAATCATGTAAGTTATTTCATATGTCTAGCGTAATTTTCGAGGCACTGTACTGTATGATTAAAAATGTTTTCTTTATTTTTTTGTGTTTGTTTTTTAATGCGTTATTCATGTGAAAAGCATTATAAGCCTATTGCAGTACAGAACTGTATAGCCAGTTATGTTAGTTGGGTACCTAGGCTAACTTTGCTGGACTTATGGAAACATTGGACTTATGAACTCGCTCTTGGAATGGAATTTGTTCATATGTAGGGGACTTACTGTATATTAAGTGGTGGAGTACAGTAGTCAGTCCTTGGTTTCTCCAGGTTGATCTGTGGTTGACTGAGTTGCAGATGCAGAAACTGGGGGCGTGAGGGATGACTGTATGTGAAGCAATATGATTTATTTTCAGCATTCATTTTGCTCTTTTCTTTCAATCAGCAGTTCTACTGTTTCAGTTAACCCACAGTTTCTCAAAAGCAGCCTCTTCCCAGTTGCGTCTTAAAGGCACTGGGCAAGGTATGAAGTGCATTTTTAACAATCCACCCAGTTTTCTTTGGGCTTCCCTTGTGGCTCAGCTGGTAAAGAATCCGCTTGCAATGCAGGAGACCTAGGTTCAATCCTTGGGTTGGAAAGATCCTCTGGAGAAGGGAATGGCTACCCACTCCAGGATTCTGGTCTGGAGAATTCCATGGACAATATGGGATTCCCCCCTAGCTCAGTTGGCAAAGAATCTGCCTGCAATGCAGGAGACCTGGATTCCATTCCTGGGTTGGGAAGATGCCCTGAAGAAGGAAATGGCAACCCACTCCAGTATGCTTGCCTGGAGAATCCTATGGACAGAGGAACCTGGCAGGCTACTGTCCATGGGGTCACAAGAGTCAGTCAGTCTTCTTTGTTACCGACATGCTACTTTCTGGCATTAAAATTTTGCACTGCTGTTTCCTCTTCCCTCACTGGGTTCCTTTAATTACTATAATTACATATTTTTTCCAGGAACCTTGAGCTAGTGAAAGTTCAGTATTTAAGAGGCCTGGGGAATGTTTCTGCCAATACATTTCACGTTCTCAATGTCAGTGCTGCATACTTGTTGATTGAATGAATCTCTGTGAATGTTTGCAATGTGCTGGGTAAGAAACTCTGTGACACGCTATTAATAATAATGTATCAGACTATGATGCAGGCCAGAGAGCCATTCAGTGTTTGAGTCCCTGCAAGGATTCTAGTTAACCCCACTTGCATTGTTAACAGCTTTTGTAAAAGGATCAGAGATATAAAGCTCAGGATGTCACCAGAATTTTATCAGTGGTCGAGAACTTGATTTCTATCAAGCAGAAGTGCATTTGGCCAATTAATGTATAGTTGAGGGCTCTCATTTCTCCTAGTAACTGAAAATAAGATTCAGCACCAGCCATTAAGATTCCCTGAGACAGTTGCATTCTGCTTTAAGCCAGGATACAGGGCTGTATGTTGGAAAGTAATGAGTTTGAGCATCTAGAATCCGTAGAGAGACTTGTGAAAAGGACACACATAATTTGTAAGGCACTTGTTAAAAGCACTTGTTAAAACTGATGAGCTGAACTAAAGAATGTCACTTTTTTCCCTAGCGAGTCATTTCATTGGTAAAATGCCAACATAGAAAGTGGTTTATAAATCATCCAGAAGATCTTATTTTTTTTAAGGAAAAACTTTTTGAGGTAAGATTTATTGAGGTATGTAAGAAGCTATACATACTTAGTGCACAGATCTCAATGAATTTGGGGATAAGAATACACCTGTGAAACCATCATTGCCATCAAGACTGTCAGCGCTTGAAGTTTCCTCTTATCTACTTTTTTCTTCTTATTTTTTTAAAATTATTTTTTATTGGAGTATAGTTGAGTTACAATGTTGTGTTAGTTTCAGGTATGCAGCAAAGTGAATCAGTTATACATATATTATCTACTCGTTTTTAGATTCCTTTCCCTTATAGGTCATCGCAGAGTCTTGAGTAGAATTTCTTTCCATACAGTGGGTCTTTATCAGTTGTCTGTTTTATCTGTAGTAGTGGGTATATGTCCTTCCCAATTATTTTGGTAAAACACTTAACCTAAGATCAACCCTCTTAGCAAGTTTAAACTTACAATATGGTCTTGTTATTATCAATAGACTCCATGGTGTAAATATATATCTCATTTTAAAAATTCACCTTTACTTCTAGAGATTGAGGCTCATCTCTAAAGAATGCCGTTTGAACAAATCAGTCTGGGAGTTATTAGTCAACCTTGAGCACCCTTAGGTTTTCAACTAGTCTGAATTTTAAAGTTATGTGACTTCCCTTTCTACAATTTATTTTTATTTTAAAAAGCTCTACAGTGCTTCACAGTTTTCAAAAGCTTTGCACACATCATAGCATATGATCCCATAATAACCCGTGTTTAAATCCCCTACTCCCGTATTGCCCCGTCCCCCACCACTCCCCACCAGTAACCACCAGTTTATTCTCCATGTCTGTGAGTCTGCTGCTTTTTGCGTTATTCACTAGTTGGTTGTGATTTTTAGGTTCCACATGTGAGTGATATTAGACAGTATTTGTCTTGATCTGACTTACAAGTGTCTCTTCTTAAATGAATGATGTGGATGAAGCTCGCTGAGGATAGTATAATATGAAATTGGGATTTGCCTGGACTGATCAGGGCTTTGAATGATCACTGGAAGACTGAGACTCAGAGATCACATCACTTGGAATTATATTATCACTTTGCAGTGGATCTTGGCTGTCACATTAGGTTACTGAGGTGAAAGGCGATCCCATTATCCTTTTCAAGACTCGTTTTATTGCACCATTTTGGGGGGATGAGAAAAACTCCATAGCATCTTTAATGTTGATACCAGTGTCGGTCTGATAAAAATTGGACAAGATTCCAAACCCCAACAACACTGAAAGATGCTCACGAGAATCAGGTAAAATGATAAATGTATTTTTCTCACTCTTTGCCACCTAACAATTTTGAGCTTCCTGATTCTAGAGACAGTCTCTCAGCTAAGTATATCATGTATATATTCTGGTTAAAAAAAAAAATCCACTTTGCACAGTACAGAGAGTATTTGTAGCTGAAAAGTCCCAAACAATCCGCCCAGATTCAAGAGTTACAGAGAGCTGTGTTTAGTAACATCTACCCCAGGGGTCAGGAAGGACCAGCCACGCTGTCAACTGTGTGGGTACTCACGTTCTCCTCAGCCAGGGAAGGGGAAAATGACGTTTGTGCTGAGGGTGAAGAATACATTTTTGGGCATGTAGTTTTATTTATACTGGATCCTTTCCAAGTTTATGTTTCAGTGGGTTTTTGAATCTTAATTTTAGCAGTGGCAGGCTGGGAATCTTCTGCTGATTTCCTTCTCGTTTTTTGGCGGCGGAAGGACTAGCATGTAATTCGGTTGCCATTTAAAAAATAACCTGTGCCACAGACAATGTAGATAATCTAACAAGTTGTGTATCAGATACAGACAATATTTGTAATGCATATGATGGACCTATGTTCAGTATCTCTATATACAAGTAGCTGTATATTGATAAGAAAAATTCAAGCCGCCCACAAGGAAATGGGCAAAGATATGAGTAGACAGTTCACATATGAGTAACTTCTCCTGTCCAGTAAGTAGATGACATCATGTTCCAACCACTTCCAACTCTCAAAGGAAAACAAGACTCGGCTGATGGTAAGGACACTAATGAAAGAGGACTCTCACCCCTTCCTGGTGGAAAAAAATGTGAATTGCTTGTCTTTGGGGGAAAGCAGTCTGACTTCCTATTAAAAATATATGCACTCTTTGACCCAGCATTACCACTTCTGGGAATATAGAGTATAAAAATAAAAACACAGTATTTCTCTTTGTCTGATTTCAGCCTGGATGTGAGGGGAGTTTGGGGGAGAATGGATGCATGTATGTGTATGGCTGAGTTACTCTGCTGTGCGCCTGGAACTCTGCTGTGCATCTAAACCTTTATCACAGTATTGTTAATTGGCTATTTGGTTGTTCAGTCACTCAGTCACGTCCGACTCTTTGCGACCCCATGAATCACAGCACGCCAGGCCTCCCTGTCTGTCACCAACTCCCAGAGCTTACTCAAACTCATGTCCATCAAGTCAGTGATGCCATCCAACCATCTCATCCTCTGCTGTCCCCTTCACCTCCTGCCTTCAATCTTTCCCAGCATCAGGATCTTTTCAAATGAGTCAGTTCTTCGCATCAGGTGGCCAAAGTATTGGAGCCTCAGCATTAGTCCTTCTAATGAATATTCAGGACTGATCTCCTTTAGGATGGACTGGCTGGATCTCCTTGCAGTCCAAGGAACTCTCAAGAGTCTCCTCCAGCACCACAGTTCAAAAGCATCAACTGTTCGGCGTTCAGCCTTCTGTTTGGTCCAACTCTCACATCCATACCTGACCACTGGAAAAACCATTGCTTTGATGAAACGGAACTTTGCTGGCTAAGTACTGTCTCTAGTTTTTAATACACTGTCTAGGTTTGTCATAGCTTTTCTTCCAAGGAGCAGGTGTCTTTTAATTTTGTGGCTGTAGCCACCATCTGTAGTGATTTTGGAGCCCAAGAAAATAAAGTCTGTCACTGTTTCCATTGTTTCTCCATTTGCCAGAACGTGATGAGATCAGATGCCATGATCTTCATTTTTTGAATGCTGAGTTTTAAGCCAACTTTTTCACTCTCCTCTTTCACCTTCATTAAGAGGCTCTTTAGTTCCTCTTCTCTTTCTGCTATAAGAGTGGTGTTATCTGCATATCTGACATTATTGATATTTCTCCTGGCAATCTTGATTCCAGCTTGTGCTTCATCCAGACCAGCATTTCACATGAAGTACTCTGCACAGAAGTTAAATAAGCAGGGTGATAATATACAGCCTTGACGTATTCCTTGAAGGTACTTAAAACTACTCCTTTCCTAATTTAGAACCAGTCCACTGTTCCATGTCTAGTTCTAACTGTTGCTTTTTGAGTTGCATGCAAGATTCACAGGAGGCAGGTAAGGTGGTCTGTTTTTCTGATCTCTTAAGAATTTTCCAGTTTGTTGTGATCTACACAGTCAAAGGCTTTATCGTAGTCAATGAAGCCAAAGTAAATTTTTTTTCTGGAATTCTCTTGCTTTTTCTATGATCCAACAGATGTTGGAAACATCAATTGGCTATACTCCAATATAAAATAGAATGTTTGAAAGAGTAAAAGCAAAAGCATACATATATAAGGGTATGTGTATTAGGCGTTTATAGTAGCATTGTTTTCAGTGCTCTCCTCCCCTTGACAAACTATAAATACTACCCCAAATGTTGAATATATATGGGTAGATTTTAGATTATGTATCAGATTATAAGAATGCCTCAGGTATGATGCAGCCATTTATAAAGACTAATTTAAATCACTCCTGGTTAACTCAGAGAGGTTTACATAATCAGTGAGAAAGGTAGATGTCATTTCATAAAGCAGAAAGACCCTCATCCCCCAAGTCTGTGTACTTGTGTTTGTGAGTGATACGTGAACATGGAGACAGATCCTGAGTCCGTCATCACCTGGTCCCTGATGGTCCTCAGCTCAGAGGTGCAGGTTTATCTTGTGATCATGATTTGACACCACCTTCCTCTGGTTCCTCAATGAGGCACATAATCTGGCCAAGACATGTTCTATTTTTCCATTTGTTGTTGTTTAGTTGCTATGTTGTCTCCAACTTTTTGCAACTGCATGAATGTAGCCTGCCAGGCTCCTCTATCCTTGGGATTCTCCAGGCAAGAATACTGGAGTGAGCTGCCATTTCCTTCTCCAGAGAATCTGCTCAACCCAGGGATCAAATCTGTGTCTCCCCATTGCAGGGGGATTCTTTACCACTGAGCCTCTAGGGAACCCATTTTTCCTTTCTTTTGTCGTAAATGGTTGAGATGCTCCTTGACCACCTGAACTCCTCTCTGCAACAGGAAGGGTCAAGTAGAATAAACCCCATCACTCATCCTTTTCAACATCAGGAGCATAGTTAGGACAAGTTTATTGCTTTCTGTGGATGAAGACATGGATATCAGACTTCCCTATCTTAAGGATCTTTCCATTTAATGTGCTCTCAGTATTTCTCATCCAGGGAGGGCAGGTGTCATGGGCAGACTGTAGAGTGCTCTTGGGTGCCAGGGATTTTGAGCAAACAGCAGTGCTTTGATTGGAGTCACGAGAGGGTGTCTGATCATCGTGGGTTGAAGCCAAATGCTGCTCTTACTGAGGCAAAGTGAAACTGGCTCAGTTGTGTCCGACTCTTTGTGACCCCGTGGACTGTAGCCTGCCAGGCCGCTCTATCCATGGAATCCTCCAGGCAAGAACACTGGAGTGGGTTGCCATTTCCTCCTGCATACTGAGACAGAACCTGGAGGTGGAGTCTGTGCTTATTTGCTGCATCTTTCATGTAAGAGGTGTTATGGACTGAGTGGCGGTATCCCTCTGAAGGGCAAATGTTAAATGTCTGACCCCCAGTGTGATGATGTCAGGAGTGGGGCACTTGAGAAGTGATTGGATCGTGAGGGTGGGCCCTCAGGAGATTGCTTCCCCCTCCCGCTTCTTTCCCCATCTGCCTCTCCTACTGTGAATGTGACAGTGTGGCAGGAGACTGGCCTCTGAACCAGGAAGAGGCTTCTGGCCAGACACCAAATCTGCTAGCACCCTGGTTTTGAACTTCCTAGCCTCCAAAACTGTGAAAATAGATCTTTACTCCTAAAGCCACCCAGTCTTTAAAACAAAACAAAACAAAATAACAAACCTACCTGTTCTTATAGCAGTCCTGGCCCATTGACATGGGAGGGATTTAATAAATGCTAAAATGAAGTTATCTAACAGAATGAGTGATAGGCAAAGGATGTATGGATCTGAGGGTCTGTGGAGATAATAACAGCACAGAAGTGAAGAAAAATGTCTCCAGAGACAGGAATGCAGTTATGGAGTCAGATGGGTTGAACCTTTACAATTCTCCTTGTTCCCCTTAACTTTGAAAAGTATTTGTCAGTTCCAATTTAGCAGATTATAGGTAGTGCCAAGGAATAATTGAGGTCAAATGATATGGGTACTTGAGAAGAAAAATGCACAAACTGAGATCCCATCCAGGACTTAAATAAATGTAGATTTATGTGAGAGGTGAAAAAATATTTTGACAAAGCAGATGATGTACAGGAGTAGAAACGATAAATACAATCTGCATATGCAGTCCAATAGAATCGAATATTTGATTAGAAGCTGAAGTTTATGATGTTAACAAAGTATTCTTTGAAAAGCAATTGCTCATGAATTGTGTCCAGCTGGTTTTTTATTATTCTAGTGTAACTTCTTTGGGGTAAAATTGTAAAAGCACCAGCGTTTTAATACAGCAGAGAGTTGAAATCTTTCTATAAATTGCCTCTTGATTTTTACATGGCAAAATAAAGAGAGGACCTGTATAGGATATAAAAGATAATTAGAAAGTTGTCCAATGACTGGAAAAGTCTTCCGATTTTAGCAGCTGAGAAAAGTTCTTGTGGTGTTGAGTTCCCAGGCCTGTAACTGGCAGCTTGTAAGCTGTGGAGAATAGTGGTTCTATGCAGGGGATGAGGGACTTTCCTCTTGGTTTAGGAACTGTGAGCAAATGGTAATGCTTTCATCACCATCATTGAAGGCGGGGTGGGGGGTGTTGATCATTACGTCTGGTACTGGTCTTTTCTCCCTACAGGGCATAATGCTTTCTAAATTGCAGTTATTTTTTTTCCCCCAGTCTGGGAGCAGTTTCTCAATCTTGGCACTATTTGGGGGTGGATAGTTTCTTTCTTGGGGGCCTTTCTCTTACATTATGGGAAATACGTCAGCGTCCCCAGCTTCAGTTCACTATATGCCAGGAGCATCCCCGAATGTGACAGCCCAAATTGTCTCCAGACATGGCCCACTCTTCCCAGGCAGAGGGACTAAAATCGCCCTTGGTTTGGCGCTATTGGTCTGAACGCACTCTCTCAAATTAAAAACAGGACAAGTATGAGTCTTGAAAACACTGTGTCTTCGTGTAGCCGTACGTCTGTGAAGGCCAGGGCTTGGACTCGATACGCCGCGATTTTCATGTTGCCTTTGACAGGCTTCCTGACCTCGTGCCCACAGCTTCCATCCACTGCATGGGTGAGGCAGCCCTGCGGTGGGAGGGAGGCAGGCAGGACCCATGGTTTCAGGGTCTGCTCTCCCCTCCCTGGGGACTCTGGGGGGGCCTGCCTGGATCTCACTGCTGGGCAGTGCGGGGCCAAGTCTTACGATGAATAATGACTTGGGGGCTTATCCTGTAATTACAAGTGATCACAAATGGGCTAGAGTGGACCAAGTCGGCCACAGTTAACCCCTACCTTCCCTGACTGCTCTCATCTACAAATCTCAACACTCTCTCCCCTCATTTATGGATTTTAGAGTGAAAAGGTAGAACAAATAAAATTCAACCCCTGGCTGAAGTTTGAACTACTTCAGAGTGAGTTTTTTCCTGTGAGTTTTTTCCTAAGCGTCTTGAGAGTTAATCTATGATCTGGTGACCCCTTACCATCGTGTCATTTGCCTCCCTTGTCTTAACTGACAACTCTCCAAAATAACACAATGATCAGAGTTAAATGTAAAACTGGAAAGATCAAGTGAGATTTTTCCATGGTACCTCTAAGACCCATTGGAGAAGGAAATGGCAACCCACTCCAGTACTCTTGCCTGGAAAATTCCATGGGTGGGGGAGCCTGGTAGGCTACAGTCCATGGGGTCACAAAGAATTGGACATGACTGAGCAACTTCCCTGCTAAGACCCATGGACTGATGCTGAAGCTGAAGCTCCAGTACTTTGGCCACCTGATGTGAAGAGTCAAATCATTGGAAAAGACCCTGATGCCGGGAAAGATTGAGGGTAGGAGAAGGGGACAACAGAGGATGAGATGGTTGGAAGGCATTATTGACTCAATGGACATGGGTTTGAGCAAGCTCCGGGAGATGGTGGGGGACAGGGAAGCCTATGCAGTTCATGGGGTCGCAGAGTTGGACACGACTGAGTGACTGAACAGCACCTAAGACCCATGGATTTTATTGAGTGGGGACAGAGTAAAGCTGTCTTGGAAGGATGCAAATTTTAAAAAAATTTATTATTGTTTTGTTGTTGCTCAATTTTTTCAACTGTATTACCAAGAACGTTGTCTAGTCATGGAAAATGTCAGTCTGTGTCTTTGCACTAAATCATAGACCCGATGCTGATCCCAGTGCCACAGATTTTGAGAACAAAATCATGCAAATTTTGGAAACGCCTTGTGATAGAGTGAAGCCATAAAGCAGTGAGTGTATTATAACGATGCAGGCAGTGGTCATTGTGATTTGATAGGTATTCAGCATGGCCTCTGTGACATGCATTTTCCATTTTATTTAAAGGAAAATTCCACCCAATTTGCTTAGACCCAGCATCTGGAAGCACTTTTTCCTCTGTATTGCCTTTTGACACCTTGCCAACTGAAAAAATAAAACAAGAGGATGAAAAAATTATAAAAATACTGATTTTAAAGAAATGTTAAAAGAAATGCTAATTTTTCATCTTCTAACACACGAACTAAGTTAAAGTAAGCTCCTTTAAGTTCTCTTTGGTATTCCTCCTCTGATGTGTGTGAGAGTGTTTAGATTCCTCTTCCTTTCTCTGGCTGACATTTTACATCTCCAGGGCCCAGTATTTCTTGCAGGTGTTTGTGTTCAGTGATCATTTTTACGTTACTAGGCGGGAGAACGCCATCTTACAATCGAGGAATCCTAGACACTAAGTGATCAAGTGCTTCTGATCCTTGCAGCTGCTTCTATACTGGCCAAAGACCTGTTTTTGTTTTTGTTTTTTTTTTTTCCTTCTTTAATGAAATTTTGCTTAAAGAAAACAGTTTTCTGAAAACTGCATCTTAAAAGTAAATACTGGTTGTAAGCAGTTCTTGGATGTTTATGTTTTTATGTACAAACAAATTGTTGAATTTATTTAAACAGAGTAGTTACATGCTTGGAAAATCTGTCAGAAGGCTTCTCCACACGCCATGTGATTTCTAGTGATCTGAAATGGTATAACATTCATTACACAGTTTTATATGAAATCTCGTATTTACAGAAAACCTGCAATGTGTTAGGCATGGTAGTAGAAGTTTTCTGTATGTTTTGTCAGTCATGATAAATGTCAGTCATAAAAGCCTGAATGGTAGAGGGTTTTATTCCCATTTAATAGATAAAACTGAGGCATGGAGTTTTTAATTTCCCTAGTGTAGAATCATGAAGGTAGATTCATTCTGAGATCTTCTAACTTAAAAACCCTTGATCTGATTTTGGGAAATATTCTCCTTTCACTTGTGAATGTACCTGTGGTGGGTGTTTTCTTCTCATCAGTATATTGGAAGGTTTTGCTAAGGTTTCTGTGTGACTTCTTTGTATCATTTGTATGAAAGTTTCTAGAAAAGAATGTGGCCAATGTTTTTGTGCTATGATTAGTAGACTGTAAAAGCGTCATTCAAGCAAATGCCATATAAACCTTTGAAAATGGACATATTTCCATCTTAATATTTATGCAGAATTCATGATACTTAGAGCACTGAATGTAAATTTACACTATCAAATCTAATCAGAGGGACTTTTTTATTTTATGCTCATTTGAAGAGAATATATTTTCTAGGAAGCAGCAAAAACTGGAGAAAAGCTCTCATTTTAGATGAAAGTAATTTTTCCTTACTCACAGGGAGCTGTGAGATCTTGAACACAACTGAGGAGAGTTTTCCATATCTTATGCTTCATTTACTGTAAATTAAATTAATGCTGTTTGGTGGTATTCTTTAAAGTCTCAGATATTATTGCAATGAAATATGCTTTAATAAAGTCTATTTGTGCATATAATATGTGTTTTCCTAAAATAATTATGTAATAAATTTTCATTTCACAGTGACAAGAGAATTGGGTATCCTTTTAGTTAAACAAAAAATACAGTAAATGATAATTTTGTATCAGATGCTACTAGATAGGAAAAAAAAGTTAGGGATGCTGTCTCTTAATGTCTTAGATGAGTTTTACTTAATTCATTTAAAGGGGAAGTAATAATGTGTAGGGCTTCCCAGGTGGCTCAGTGGTAAAGAATCTGCCTGCCAGTGCAGGAGACGCAGGTTCAATCCCTGGGTCAGGAAGATCCCCTGAGCAGGAAATGGCAACCCACTCCAGTATTTTTGCCTGGGAAATCCCAGGGACAAAGGAGCCTGGCGGGCTACAGTCCCTAAGGTCAAAGAGTCAGACGTGACGGAAGCGGCTCAGCACGCACACATGTAGCCAATCATCTCTATAGTCTCATCTGTACTTTTACGTTTGCTCTCTTAGGTGGTATATGTTTAAATGATGCCCTTCTCCTTCCCTGGAGGACTGTGTTAGTGATTTAAAAGAGTTTTTTTTTTTTTTCCCCACTCTCCTGTCATTGGATTATTTTATTTACCATTCTCCTGGGGGCGTTGCCTGTCATTCTCAAAGTTTTCTTGATTCTGACTCCGAGTTGCCCAACACCTGGCTGCCTGACCTCATGACTCTTAGCTGGGGATGCAGATTTTGCTTTACCTCCTGCCACAAATAATTCCACTATATTTCACGTGGTGGGTTATATGGGATGGTAGACACTGTGGATGAAACACCAGAGATTGCTGATGGAAGGATGGGTGGGTATATGAATACTGCGCTTTGGTCATGAAATGTCCTTATACAGAAAACATATTAACAATGGGGACTGTTAAGTTTTGAAAATGATAGTAACATTTTAGAGGAATAGTAGCATGGTAGAGGAATCAATAAAATCAGGTCATAATTCCTCGCTTTATATGACACTTAATGTGAAAGTTTAAAGAATGTTCTTTGTCAAGATAGCCATTCCAAAGATAAGTCATTCCCATATAGGATAATCTGGGGAGTGACTGATTGTATTACATTTTCATAGACATAGTTCTCTAGCTTAATTGGAATAGGCAACAGAAATAAAGAAGGACAAAGCAATCCATGACAAGATTGAATTTCCACCCCATATTTCCTGGGATAAAACACTTCCTTCTTGAAGGAGACAGTCTTTTAATTTCAGGGACCGCCTTGCAGGGGGTTAACTAAGACCCTGTGTCTCATCCTAAATAAAGTTCTAGTCACAGGGCTTCCCAGGGAAAGAATCTGCCTACTAATATAAGAGATGCAGAAGACTCTGGTTCGATCCCGGGGTTGGGAAGATCCCTTGGAGTAGGAAGTGGCAACCCACTCCAGTATTCTTCCCTGGGAAATCCCATAACAGAGAGGAGCCTGGTGGGCTACAGTCCATGGGATCTCAAACAATCAGACATGATTGAGCAACTGAACAGGCACATGCAATATTATTTGAGCTTTTCCCCTTTAAGTTATAGTTTGTAGCATTTTCTAATCATAGTTGCATATTTAGTGTAAGTCTTTCTATTTGCTGGGTGCCAGATTATTTCATTTCATTCTTCCTCTGTCCCTTTCTTCTGATGGTTGGAGGCACAGTTTAGTTCTTTGAGTTGGGGATGAGCCATCCTTCTGGCAGTGGGTGGAGTGTGGCAATGATGTGACTTGCCTGTCAGTCTGTGGGTGACTTAAGGGAAGTGCCCAGTTTATTGTAGTTGGGGATTAGTAAGCATGAGACTTTATTTTTGGGGGTCTCCAAAATCACTGCAGATGGTGACTGCAACCATGAAATTAAAAGACGCTTGCTCCTTGGAAGAAAAGTTATCACCAACCTAGACAGCATATTAAAAAGCAGAGACATTACTTTGTCAACAGAGTTCTGTCTAGTCAAAGCTATGGTTTTTCCAGTAGTCACGTATGGATGTGAGAGTTGGACTATAAAGAAAGCTGAGCCCCAAAGAACTGATGCTTTTGAACTGTGGTGTTGGAGAAGACTCTTGAGAGTCCCTTGGACTGCAAGGAGATACAACAAATCCATTCTAAAGGAAATCAGTCTTGAATATTGGGAGGACTGATGCTGAAGCTGAAACTCTAGTACGTGGCCACCTGATGTAAAGGACTGACTCATTTGAAAAGACCCTGATGCTGGGAAAGATTGAAGGCAGGAGGAAAAGGGGACAACAGAGGATTAGATGGTTGGATGGCATCACCGATTCAATGGACTGGAGTTTGAGTAAACTCCGGGAGTTGGTGATGGGCAGGGAGGCCTGGCGTGCTGCAGTCCATGGGGTCGCAAAGATTTTGATATGACTGAGTGACTGAACTGAAACATGAGACAGGGAACTTTTATCAGGGTGCTGCTAGGGTTGCATGTTTTGCTTTACTTGATATTGGTTGGATACGGGATGGAGATGCTTGGCCCCTGCCATGGATGATATCAGAGGATACCTGGGCCTCCCAGGCAGCTCAGATGGTAAAGAACCCATCTGCAATGCCGGAAACCCAGGTTCGATCCCTGGGTGTGGAAGATCCCATGGAGAAGGGGATGGCTACCCACTCCAGTATTCTTGCCTTGAGAATTCCATGGACACAGGAGCCGGAGACGCCCCAGTCCCTGGGGTCACTAAGAGCTGGATACGACTGAGTGACCAACTTACTAACTATGGCATAGACCAGGCACAGAGTACAAATGGGTGCCGGAGATTCGTCTCTTACTTGACTGCTCTAACCCAGCGGCTGAACCAAGTGTCCAATTAAGAAGATTGATTAAACTCCAGAGCCCCACAGGATAATCAGCAGCATGGCAGAGGGCATGCCAGAGACACCACGCCACTTTATCCCTTCCCGTCCAGTGTGCGGCCCTCTGACACTGTTTCTTTGGCTGGGCTGGAATATCTAGCTTTAGTATGCATGAAGTTTGAGAATAAATTTTGGAGAGGTGCTGTGAGCTATTTTATTTATGGTTACCCAGTATACACTGTTTTCAAATTATCACAGGATGAAACAAGAAATGCCTTTTATGAAGGAAAAAGAAAAAAAAAAGAAGTCCAGATGGAAATTGTCATTTGCTATACTCCGGAATAAACATAGTGAGTAGGTGCAGAACACTCTGTTGTGGAAATGTAAGCAGCTTGTATGCTTTTTTATTTTTTTCATTACTTTCAGATTGTTTTATTTACTTATTTATAATCTGTGAAAAGAGTAGCCTGGATCCTTTGCAAGATTAAAGACCAATGAAATGGAAATCCTCGTCCTGGGGTGATTGGCAGCTGACTTTCCTAGGAAACCAGACGTTAAAACAGCTGCAGGGAAATGGAACAAAATGCTTTGAAAAGGTGAATAAAGAAAGGCCCTCCCACTCTGGAGCCCATGTAACATCAGAAAAATATTTATTAGTTGCACATAGGCTATTTCTAGTAAGAACTTAATATCTTACTGGAATTCTTTATTATTATTTTTTACTTTCTTAAAAAATAGACTGACGGCACCATATGATTTCTTTTGTCCTCTTATAGGTATAGGTAGATGCTTATCTCTTATTTACACACTTTCCTTTCTTTAATTAAAACAAATGAAAGAGGCTGGAAAATAAAACCTCTAGCACTAACTTTTAATGAAGAGTTTCTAAAAATGAAAAATTTTCATTGTAAAATAAGAGCTAAAAGGTTTTTTTCTTCTATTGAATCATTATTTTTATAGGAAGATACACAACATTTTTTTTTTTATTAAGATTGCATCATGCCTCATATAGGAAAGAAAACCCCTAAGTAAAGCATGTAGGATCACACTTCATCTCAGGATGAAACCCCAGAGCAGTGGGAAGGTCTTACTCATTTGTTAAAACCATGGTGTTTCTGGAAGTCTTTTTTTTCCACCTGAAGACTTTGGATTGAGCAGCTGCATGAATGATGGGTGGGTGCCATCGTGGATTCGAGGCCATCTCAGGCCTCTGTCTGAGGCACTTTTGCTCTGTGGCCAGGTGTGTTGGATCATTTCTCAACACCTCCTCCGGGGCAGCAGGGAGGAGTAGTTTTCTGCAGGGGAGGAACTTAGTCATGGAAGGGTTTAAGATGTGAAGGTCTCAAGGTCAACCCTTAAATCAATTACGGGCTGTTGCCCAGGAGCTTCTGTCTCCTCCACACTCAGGTAAGGGACCCTTCCAGGTGTGGAGTGGGTGGGAGAACTTTGGGCTGGGAGTGTGCGCTGGATATCGATGGATGGACAGATGGACAGAGGACCTAGGTTTTAATTGTTGCTCAGCCATAAACTCGGATCCCCAAAGTCTTTGTTACAGTTTCTGCCTGGCTAACTCTGCTGGTGACTTGGTGGCCCAGCTTTGCCTGCAAAGGGCTTTGGACACCAACAGATGAGAGTGTCAGCTTAGATTTCTCACTAGGATATTTGACCCTGAAGATTTAGAGAAGAAGACATGTTTGGGTGAGTGGTTATCTTTTGCCCTTTCTGCTGAATTGTTTTCACGTGTCTGTAGTCACGTCTCCAAACTGATTGATGACAAAGTGCACTTTTATGGATCTGTTGATTAGCCAGGGTACCCGGGGATAATTGAAAGGCGACTGGCTGGCACCAGGACACCTATGTTCTAGTTTCAGCTCTGCTATCGACTAGCTCTGTGGTTCTCTGGCCAAAGACTTTCCCTGTAGGGGCCTCAGTTTTCATATCTGTGAAAAGAGAAGGTTGAGGCAAAATCAGTGGTTTCTAAATTGTTTAGATTGACCCCAGATTTTCTCCAGAATGTTCTATGGTGTGGGGTCAAATCTCTTGAAAATAGGGTTCTGTTGGTAGGGGAAAAAATGGAAAATCAGCAGACCAAAGGTTTCTACAGCTCTGCATGGACCTGTGACGTTTATGTAGGAAGCATAACTCACACATTGATGAAAAATATACACATGACAAAAAGTATGACATAAAATTAGCCTTGGAACTGTCTTCATTTAGAGCGGCTCCAAAGTGGAGTGGTTTAGAATCCCTAGAGAGACTCCTTCCTGGGTTTGCATCTCAGCTCTGCCATTTACTGTGACCTTAGGCATGTTTTTAATGCCTCAATTTCCTCACCTGTGAAAAGATGACAGTAACTTTTGGTGATAACAGTGTCGATGTGAATTCACTCTGGTGGGGGATGTTGATGGTAGGCAAGGCTGTGCACGGGCCTGTATGAGCTCGGGGAGCGTAAGGGAAATTCTTGTGTCATTTTCTCATTTTTGCTGTGAAACTAAAGCTGTTTTAAGGATGTGAGTTAATATATTAGTTATAATTAGTATATGTAGAATTAATGTAAAGTTTATTAATTTAAAAAGAAGATAATGCTGATAGTCATGGTTTCATTGAGTTGTCATGGGGCAAGATCATGATAACTGTAAAATATTAAGAACAGTGCCTGACATCTATTAAGCACTTTGTAAGAGTTAAATAAGTGAATGCTTATCCACTAGAAAACTTGCTTTGTAACATGGGGGGATTTTCTGCAATTCGTGGAACAGTTTTTAGTCTTTTCTCTGTGTCCAGTGTCTTTTCACCTTGGCTTCATAGGTTGGTAAGCTAACCGTTTGTGTAGGGTGGATGTTGTACGTCAAGAGGACAACTTGAGCCGGGTTTGGAAATGTAGAGGTTCTAGATGTGGAAAAGTCTAGTATAGCTAAGAAATGTGGGAAGCTGGGAAAACTGAGTGGACTTCTGTCCAAGAAGAGGGTTGCTTGTGCTGGAGCCCAATGCAGGGTCATAGGATTCCTTGCTCTAGAAATTATACCTTCCAGCTAATGGGAGTGGTGGTCATGGTGGTAGCAGTGATGGTGGTGGTAGTACTGGTGCTGGTGGTGGTGATGGTGAGGTGGAGGTGTTATTGGT
This sequence comes from Muntiacus reevesi, assembly GCF_963930625.1. Taxonomy (NCBI): domain Eukaryota; kingdom Metazoa; phylum Chordata; class Mammalia; order Artiodactyla; family Cervidae; genus Muntiacus; species Muntiacus reevesi. The sequence continues at coordinate 7,794,173 of NC_089262.1, read as the reverse complement.
GGTGGAGGTGTTGTTGATGGTGATGTTACTGGTGGTGGTGGTGGTGTTGATGGTGGTGGTGGTGGTGATGGTGGTGGTGATGTTAGTGGTGGTGGTGATGGCAGTGGTGGTGATGGCAGTGGTGGTGATGGTGAGGTGGAGGTGTTATTGGTGGTGGAGGTGTTGTTGATGGTGATGTTACTGGTGGTGGTGATGGTGGTGGTGGTGGTAGTGATGGTGGTGGTGATGGTGGTGGTGATGTTAGTGGTGGTGATGGTGGTGGTGGTGGTAGTGATGGTGGTGGTGGTGATGGTGGTGGTGATGTTACTGGTGGTGGTGGTGGTGGTGGTAGTGATGGTGGTGGTGGTGTTAGTGGTGGTGGTGATGGAGGTGTTGGTGGTGATGGGGACAGTGCTGGTGATGATGTGGTGGAGGTGTTGGTGTTGGTGGCAGTGATGGTGTGGAGGTGGTGGTGGTGGTGGTGGTGGTGGTGAGGTGGAGGTGTTATTGGTGATGGAGGTATTGGTGGTGGTGATGTTATTGGTGGTGGTGGTGGTGGTGCTGATGGCAGTGGTGGTGGTGATGGAGGTGTGGTTGTTGGTGATGGGGACAGTGCTGGTGATGATGTGGTGGAGGTGTTGGTGTTGGTGGCAGTGATGATGTGGAGGTGGTGGTGGTGATGGTGAGGTGGAGGTATTATTGGTGGTGGAGCTGTTGTTGATGGTGATGTTACTGGTGGTGGTGATGGTGGTGGTGATGGAGGTGTTGATGGTGATGTTACTGGTGGTGGTGATGACAGTGGTGGTGGTGATGGTGAGCAGGAGGTGTTGGTGGTGGTGGAGCTGTTGTTGATGGTGATGTTACTGGTGGTGGTGATGGTGGTGGTGATGGAGGTGTTGATGGTGATGTTACTGGTGGTGGTGATGACAGTGGTGGTGGTGATGGTGAGCAGGAGGTGTTGGTGGTGGTGGAGGTGGTGTTGATGGTGATGTTACTGGTGGTGGTGATGGTGCTGGTAATGTTAGTGGTGGTGGTGATGGTGCTGGTAATGTTAGTGGTGGTAGTGATGGTGGTGGTGGTGGTGCTGATGGCAGTGGTGGTGGTGATGGAGGTGGTGGTTGTGATGGGGACAGTGCTGGTGATGATGTGGTGGAGGTGTTGGTGGTGGTGGCAGTGGTGGTGTGGAGGTGGTGGTGGTAGTGGTGGCAGTGTGGTAGTGGTGATGGTGGAGGTGGTAGTGATGGTAGTGGGATAGGAGAGAAGACTCATTTCCTCTTTATCTTAAGTAACCATGGTGCTGTCCCTACCCAGAGCTTAAAAGCATCTGGAGGTTCCATGCCAACTGCTAAGGAAAGGCTCAGTTGACTCTTGTGGATGGCAAAAGCACAGCTTAGCTGCACAGAGAGAAGAGAAAGAAAGTGGGGGAGAGTCAGTAAACTGTCTTTATTCTTTTTCTTCCTGGCTGACCCCTGTGGAGGTCTTGGAGCCTCTTCTCCAGGTACACACTTGATTTGTAATTCTGTTACCATTTGCAGAGCAAAACCAAAGCAGTCAGGTAGCTGAGGGATCAAAGTACACTTCCTCTGGACACTGAGAGGTTCTGTTCATGTTTTTGAAGTGGGATAGATGTCAGCTTTGCTTACAAATTTTGACAGTATTCATTTCATTTACCAAACTGTTCTATCCCTGTTACTGTGGTAACAAGCACATTTATCTGGCTTCCATTATGTAACTATTTTGTGAAACCCACATTTCATTGTGGTGAAATTGTGTGTTGTAGGGGCTCAGGAAACAGTTTTGATTAATACGCGTAGCGCATTCTATTTACAGCATCCTATTGGCATAGTAAGTAGACAAGAAAATTGAGGTATGAAGAAAAGATTGAAATGTTCCCTTTTTATGTTTAGTTCTTTTGTTCTATCATAACTCAGAAACTTCTTTGAGATTGTAACTTTGTATGTAGCAGTGATTCTCAGGGGGAGGGAGGGTGAATTGCACCCCCACCCACCTGCCCAAACAGGGGTATTTGTCAGTATCTAGGGCTATTTGGGGCTTCCCTGGTGGCTCAGTGATAAAGAATCTGCCTGCCAATGCAGGAGATGCAGGTTCCATCCCTGGGTTGGGAAGATCCCCTGAAAAGGAAATGGCAAACCACTCCAGTATTCTTGCCTAGAAAGTTCCACGGACAGAGGAGACTGTTAGGCTAGAGTCCTTGGGGTCACAAAAGAGTTGGACACAACTGAGCAACTAAACAACAACAATAGTAAGAGACATTTTGATTGTCAAGATCATTATCTTGTTTTTGCTGTTCAGTTGCTCAGTCATGTCTGACTCTCTGTGACCCCTTGGACTGCAGCACCCCAGGCTTCCTTGCCCTTCACTATCTCCCGGAGCTTGCTCAAACTCATGTCCACTGAGTCATTGATGCCACCCAACCATCTCATCCTGTCGTCCCCTTCTCCTGCCTTCAAATCTCTCCCAGCATCAGGGTCTTTCCTAATGAGTCAGCTCTTCCCATCAGGTGGTCAATGTAAGGGAGCTTCAGTTTCAGCATCAGTCTTTTGAATGAATATTCAGGGTTGATTTCTTTTAGGATTGACTGGTTTGATCTCCTTGAAGTCCAAGGGACTCTGAAGAGTCTTCTCCAACACCACAGTTCAAAAGCATCATTTCTTTGGCATTCAGCCTTCGTTATGTTCCAACTCTCACATCCATACATGACTGCTGGGAAAGCCATAGCTTTAACTAGACAGATCTTTGTCAGCAAAGTAATGTCTTTTCTTACTCTTACTTTTATTTTCTTGAGCTCCTGGCATCTCCTAGGTAGAGAGAGGCCAGGAGTACTGCTAAACACCCTCCAGGGCTCAGACAGCACCTCCAAAACCCCACCCCCCATCCAAATGCCAGTAATACTGAGATTAAGAAACTCTGGTATGCAATGTTTATTCTATGAAAACTCTGATAGTACCCATGTTTCTCGTTCTAGAATATCTTCTTTTCCACTTTCTAAGTTTCACGACAATGAATACCTAATCTTTACTTAAAGACCTGTTTGGAATCTGTGTACCACAAAAAATGTTCTTCCATTTGGCTAATTTCTTTATATCTTGTCTGTCTGTCCTCTAGATATGAACAATTCCAGTTTAAGTGTTAACCCTATAAATATTTTCTTTATGCTTTTTCAAATGATTTTCTTTAATCAATTCTTAGTAGCCAAATTATGGATATGGTTATTCTCCCCAATTTGATTTTAAGCTCCTTAAAACTGTGTAAAGTTCTTTGAATTGTTTGCAAAATATAGCTTACTGCTATACAGTCTCTACATATCCAACACATATTTAATGTTTATATTTGATACCTTAAGCATCTGTATAAATCAAAATATTATTTTTTATATCTATAATTCCTTAGAAAAAAAACTAAGTGTTTCTCCTTTTACCCCCAAAGGAGAAGTACTTTAAAGTCTCACTGGATTTGAATATCAACTGAGGGTAATTTTTTTCTTATCTGAGGAAATATTTGTAGCTTCTTACTTTTAGAGGCTTCATTATTATATTTATTTTTGATAAATCTAGGGTAGAGTCTTTATGAGACTATTCTCACTGGACAACCTTTTAAAAGCCCGTGTTGTACTCTCTTTTTGATGTTATAAGTAGACATCCATGACTTTGCTAAACTCAATGCTGAGGAAGCAATTGCTATCAGAAAGACGCATCTATATGGACAACTCCTGCTGCTGGGCATGTGATGCCCTTTGAGACCGCGGTGATTTGACAGTCATTTTAACTGTGTTCTGTTGGTTTGATTTCTAGCAAATTCTTTTTCCCATATCCATTTCTCTGACTAGTTAAACCAGAGACATGTCTTAGCTCCTTGATGGGGAATTAGAAACTCAGTCTTATTTTTCTCCTGATGAGTAAAAGAAAGACCCCAGAAGCTCACCATTTTCGGTCATTTCAGCTGGCCTGTTGGCTCCTGTGGGCCCCTCTGGTCATTCAGATGATAATGAATCTGCCTGCAGTGCAGGAGACCGGGGTTCAATCCCTGGGTTAGGAAGAGCCCCTGGAGAAGGGCATGCCACTCCAGTATTCTTGCCTGGTGGATTCCATGGACAGAGGAACCTGGTGGGCTATGGTCCATGGAGTCTCAAAGAATCAGACACGACTGAGCATGCATGGGTTCCTGTCTCCTGCTGGCTTGTCATGTGAGCGTGTATGTTGCAGGCAGTGTGTGATTACTGGTGCTGAATTGGGGCCCCTCTTACAGACACTGTCTGTCTGCATGCCCCCCCAGGTGGTCTGTTCAGCAGCAAGGAGTGATGGGCGATAGGGAAGAGAATCTAGAATATTCAGAGCCCCCCTTGTAAAAGGCCATGCAAACGAATTCATGATTACTGGCCCTTAGCACCAGGCACCCTGGCGGCCTCTTACACATATTAGCTCATTCTGTCCTTGCAGTTGCACAGTGAGGTGGGCCTGGGCATCCTTATTTCACCTTACAAGCTTACAGAGCACTGGAGTTCTGTGTGTGGTTCAGGTCTGCCCAGCTCCAAGTGCTGTATTCTTCTCACTGTGTCTGTCCACTAGAACCTCATTGGCGTTTCTACATTATCAATTATTCTGTTCAACGAGAGAAAAGGAAGGTGACCAGGTTTGGAAGGAATGCTTTCCTAGGCCTTCAGAAACTCACCTTTAATATGGCTTCCAACGTCCATGGGGTTGCAAGAGTTGGACCCGAGTTAGTGACTAAACCACCACCACCATGGCTTAAAATTAAGAAAGGTGCTGTCAAATAAATGAGGCAGACGTATAAATGAGTGAGAGACATCATGGCCCGTGGACAATAGGGAAGGTTTTTGTGAGAGCACACGGGATGGTCCACAGTGTGGGATTCCTGCAGAATCTTGGGTCTCTGGCAGTACTGTTTATCTATGAAGCCATTTTAAAGTGTCACTCAAATTCTCTGAAGGGACCGAAATGCCATAACAAGCAGGGCATTGAGAACACCTGCTTTGCTTCCTGACGTGTGCAAACAGAGCCTCCAAGGACGTTCCTGAGTTGGCTGCCTGGGCCTGTTTTCTCAGGGTGGGATAAAACAATGAGCATCTTGATTAGCCTTCTGTAACCCTAGAAGTTGCATCCGAAACACACGGCTCCTTATTAAATCAGGGAGAAAAAGCATGCCCGAGAGCTAGTTCCTTTCTTTTCACCCTTTCTTTGGGTGGCTGAATAACCCCTTCTGGAATCTTATACCTGTTGGAAAGAGGGAGACGGTGAAGCAAGCTCATCGCGTGTTGGTTTACGGTTGGGATGCCAGAATCCCCCTTATCTGAGTTAACCGTCAGAGGTCACCTGAGATGGTCCACCTGGAAGGCCTTGGTGTTTGTTCATTCATTTGTCGTTATTTTCATTCTGTGATCTCAAGAACCAGCTATGAGAGGTTAGTCCAATCATGAGTTCTTCCTAATAAGGGGAAATTATTTGTCTTGAAATTTTGTGCCAGTGGGACACTGAAATGATCCTTTATCAGAGGAGACTTCTAATCACTCATCATTGTAAATACACATTTCAAGATGATTTGATTAAATATGGAATCTAGCAATATAGTGTTAGAGATTTCGAGCTATTACTAAACCTTATAAATGGTTTACCTTTGGGTTAGAGATTTGTCACTCACTTTAGAAAGTTATGGGTACCTAACCTATAATTTTAATCCTGTTTTTCTCATGTGTGTGTGTGTGTGTGTGTGTGTGTGTGTAAATACATATGGCCCCTGGATGATAGGGAAGATTTTTGTGAGAGCACCCAGGATGGCCTGCAATGTGGGATTCCTGTAGAATCTTGGATCTTTTGTGAGACTGTTTCTCTGTGAAGCTATTTCTAAGTGTTACTCAAATTCTCTGAAGGGACCAAAATGCCGTAACAAGCAGGGCATTGAGAACCTGCTTTGTTTCCTGATGTGTGCAGAGTCTCACAAGTATACACACACACACACACACAGACACACACACACAGAGTATATACACAAACAGTATATACACACAAACACTGCTTTACATGGAGAACCCCATGGACAGAGGAGCCTGGTGGGCTATAGTCCATGGGGTCACAAAGAATCAGACACTACTGAGCAACTAACACTTTCCTTTCATATATATATATGTTGTTATTTTTCAGTAGTTCAGTTGTGTCTGACTGTTATTCACCTCATGGACTGCAACACGCCAGGATTTCCTGTCCTTCACCATCTCCCAGAGCTGGCTCAAACTCATGTTCACTGAGTCACTGATGCCATCCAACCATCTCATCCTCCGTCGTTCCCTTCTCCTCCTGCCTTCAGTCTTTCCCGGCATCAGGGTCTTTTCCAATGAGTCAGCACTTCACATCAGGTGGCCAAAATATTGGAGCTTCAGCATCAGTCTTTCCAATGAATATTCAGGGTTGATTTCCTTTAGGATTAACTGGTTTGATCTCCTTGTAATCCAAGGGACTCTCAAGAGTCTTGTCCAATACTACAGTTCAAAAGCATCAGTCCTTTGGCACTGAGCCTTCTTTATGGTCCAACTCTCACGTCCATACATGGCTGCTGGAAAAACCATAGCTTTGACTGTACAGACCTTTGTTGACAGAGTAATCACACTGCTTTTAAACATGCTGTCTAGGTTGGTCATAGCTTTTCTTCCAAGGAGCAAGCATCTTTTAATTTCAGGGCTGCAGTCACCATCCTCAGTGATATTGGAGCCCAAGAAAATAAAGTGTGTCACTGTTTCCATTGTTTCCCCATCTATTTGCCATGAAGTGATGGGACCAGATGCCATGATCTTCGTTTTTGAATGTTGAGTTTTCACTCTCCTCTCTCTATCAAATATTTTAGACAGATCTGATTTCCTTTAGGATTGACTGTTTTGATCTCCTTGCAGTCCAAGGGACTCCCAAGAATCTTCTCCTAAATCACTGTTCAAAAGCATCAATTCTTCAGTGCTCAGCTTTCTTTATATTTATGACTTTGATTAGAAGAAAAAAAAAATCTTTGCTGTTCCTGCCTAGTTTAACCTCATGACAGGCAGCTAAATGAAAATATGTATCACCATGGTTAAGGGAAATATGACCACCCTGGGTTTCATGGTTGAGGAAATTAACATAAAGGCCATATATATGTCTTCTAAGGAGGATTCACAGTAAGACAAAACCTGTCTTACAACTTGAATGTAAATGCCTTGTACCACTTTTACTGTGTTTCCAATAGCAGAGAGGAGAGCTGTGTGTGTAAAGTTTCTGTTACTCTTTTCTCTCATCCTCTTTTCTGTTTTATTGTTTCAAGGGCTTAAACCTCTGAGCACTGATAGGGAACACTCAGTGAAAAAGATTGACCCATTTTTCAACAGAGTATGATATGGCTTGAAATGAGGTGTTCCAGTTTTCATTACAATGTGACAGCAGATGTGTGTTAATCATTGCATGCTAGTCAGTGTGAGATGATGCATGTAAAGAATTCAATATTATAATCTTCACAGCAACCCATGGGGAAAGTACAGTTAATATCCACATTTCATAATGAGGCAGTTCAGCTTTAGAGAGGTTGAGTAACTGGCCCAGAGTCACTCAGCCAGCACAGGGCAGAAACTCTGGAAGCCTGATCCAGAAGCTGGGCTTATCAGCCATGCCTGCACCTCTTCATTTATCTCATTAACATTGACTGCATCTCCATAGTGTTTAGTACCTAAGTTCTCTATTGTGATTAAAAAAAAAAAAGAGGTATCCATGAAGAATTATATCCCTTTGCAAGTGGAATGATAAAGGGTATATGCAGTGGCTTTTGAGTGCAAGGTTGAAGCTCAGTCTCGTGGGAGATGAGAGTGGGTGAATCACCACACTTTTGCAGATACATCTGCGGTCGGTCTTCACAGGATAGGAGGAGTTGTAGATGGAAAGTTGTGGCTGGAGGAAAGTGTTCTAAGCATGAAGAGGGAAAGGGATGTGTAGGTATGAACATGCTGGTGTCTAAGAATGCTAAATCACGTGTGATGCCTGATGGAAGGTGAGGCAGTCGTTTGGACTAAGATAGTGTTGTGTCTTGCCAGCCATACTCAGGGACTGTCCACAGGATCAAGTGCAGAGGGTCGGGACAGAGATGTTTAAGCCATGTTGAGAATGTTGTTGTTCAGTCACTAAGTTGTGTCCGACTCTTTGTGACCCCGTTGACTGCAGCCTGCCAGACTTCCCTGTCCTTCACCATTTCCGGAGTTTGCTCTAATTCATGTCCATTGAGTCAGTGATGCCATCCAACCATCTCATCTGCTGCTGCCCCCTTCTGATTTTGCCTTCAATCTTTCCCAGCATCAGGGTCTTTTTCTAAGGAGTCCGTTTTTTGCATCAGGTGGCCAGACTGTTGGAGCTTCAGCTTCAGCATCAGTCCTTCCAATGAATATTTAAGGTTGGCTTCCTTTCGGATTGACCGGTTTGATCTCCCTGCAGTCCAGCAGACTCTCAAGACTCTTCTTCAGCAGCACAGTTGGGAAGCATCAGTTCTTTGGCGCTCAGCCTTCTTTATGGATGCAAGAAAAAGAGAAAAACCAATAATGATTCAACCAGAACAGTGACTGGGGCAGGGAGAGAGGGGTATTTAACGTGGACCATCAATACATGCCTGATGTTCTGGGAACATTGAAAGTATGAGCTTATCTGTTCCCCACACAAACCACGACAATTCAATGGCCCTAGTGTTTTAGATGAGAAAAGAAAGCTGGCCAAGGTTAGGAAGCTTCCAGAGATCTCGAGCTAGAAGTTAGCATGAATTCAAACTCACAGCTGTCTGATTCCAGAAGTTGTTGGAAAGACCTGTGGAATAATTCAATTTTCATGGTGGAATTGGAGATAAAGTTGTACCATCTCTTCTGAAACTGAGGGTGAGGTTGAAATATGCCACTTCTAAAAATTCCAGAGAAGTGTCAACGGATGAGATATAAAAGTCCTTCGTTGCTCTGTGACTGTATGTTTACATGGAACTAATTAGTCCTTGACTGTGAGCAAAGTCACTTTATTTATTAATTGTAAGATATGGGGGTGTTCTGTGGCTCCTTCTTTATGAGTCTTGACGTTCAGTGAAGAGTGGGCCAAAAGAAATGGATTGAGACATCTGAGTTCATGTGTGTGTGTGTGTGTGTGTATGTTAGTTGCTCAGTCATGTTGGACTCTCTGCCACCCCATGGACTGTAGCTCACCAGGCTCCTCTGTCCATGGTATTCTCCAGGCAAGAATACTGGAGTGGATTGTCATTTCCTTCTCCAGGGGATCTTCCCAACCTAGGGACTGAATCCAAGTCTCTCACGTTGCAGGCAGATTGTTTGCATGTGAACCACCAAGGATGCCCACGTTTTAAGCACGTGGGTTACAGCAAATAAAGATACGATTTTTCTCACTGTAGACCAATGCAGAGGACTGTCTGGCAGTCCACATGTGGGGCTCACTTGGACTGGAGCAGGCCTGCCTTTAATTCATCAGGGCTGCTGAAGGCAGTGCTGGCCTGCTCAGAGGCAGAGTTCTAGAGGGAATGGTTACAGGAAAAGAAGCAGCTGTAAAACAACCCTGGGCTCCTCGTCCTTGGAATTTCTTCAAAAAACTCTTGTGCAGGGTGGATCCTGTCCTGAAAATCCCCCCATGGGTTAAGAATCTTGCTTGGTGGTCCAGGAATTGATTTGTAAAGATATGCTGGCTAGAGATTTATAGAGGATTGTGATTCGAGGGAAACAAAGCTCCTTTATGGTCTGAAATGCTCATTTGACCATCACAGCACCCAGTTACCTCCTGCTGTGGGGACAGTGGAGCGGCCAGTGAGACTGATATTGATATTTAAAGGCTGAGAAGGGGACCAGGGACTGCTCATTCGAGCCATCGCGCAGGTGTTGGGTGACGGAGGCTTCACCGAACTGTGGGCCTTGGGGGGAGTTCTCAGACCCCAGAGGAGCATGTTTCAGAATCAAGGGTGGATATGGCAGAAAATATTCTTTTTGGCTGACATGGATCACTAGATTCTTAGTCCTCTAAGCATTATGTATACACGGTTTAAGTGACGTGTCCAGGTACATGGACCCAATATTTGCAGATGCCACCAGCCACATTTATGCCCATTGCTTCTTCCATTTATTCTCCTCTTTGGAGAAAGAGCAATCCTGGAAAAGCCCTCCTTAGCCCTCTGACTGAATTGCTTTCACTTTGGAAACACACTGGGAAAAGAATAGGAAGTTCTATGAGAATATGTTTGGGTGAAGGAAGCATGGGCATGGTCTCTGGGGATTGTCCAAGGGTGTGGACAACACACTGGGGACGTCAGCTTGGAGCCAGGCTTCCACTAATACTATTAGTAAGTAATAGAGTATAAGTAATATAAATGAGGAGGTAATTTCTGATGATGGATAATATAAATTATACAGTTATTTTTCATTATAAATAGTGAAAGATATTTAAATTTATTGCAGTTAGTTGTTTTGTGAATATGTAGGTAGCAGCAAGCTATCTGGATAATCAGTGCATTTCAACCTAAAATTGTGCTTTGGGTTCAAACTGTTGAACAACAATGTCAAGTTCAGATTAGGTTTGTATAGCTCTTTTGCTTTTTTATTTACCAGTAACTCATCTACCAATGCTTCACATTTATGTCAGCAGAAGGGGAACCTAGCATATGAAAAGCTTCATATACAAAGAGCTCTCTTGTTTCTTTTGGGGTCCCCACCATCACTGCCAGGGTGTCTGTCCCAGATGACTCTATGGTAAAGCATCTCCCTGCCAATGCAGGAGATGCGAGTTCGATCCCTGGATCGGGAAGATCCCCTGGGATGGAAAATGGTAACCCACTCCAGTATTCTTGCCTGAAAAATTCCATGCACAGAAGAACCTGGCAAGCTACAGTCCATGGGGTTGCAAAGAGTTCGACATGACTGAGCACCCAACATGTCGGACATTCCACGTTTTCTTTTTCAAATCGACCATGTGATAGACCTTCACGTTGTCTCCTCGTTTGGGACTGTTATGAATCGTTCTGCTATCACCATTCAGGTACAAGTTTTGGTGTAGATATATGATTTAATTTTCCTTAGGCACATATCTAGCAGTGGAACTGTTGGATCATTGGCATTCATTCTTACAGAGAGACAAATAATTTAGTTGTTGTTGCTCATTGTTCAGTCTCTAAGTAGTGTCTGACTCTTTGTGACCCCACGGACTGCAGCACACCAGGATTCCCTGTTCTTTACCACCTCCCGGAGCTTGCTCAAACTCATGTCCATTGAGTTGGGGATCCCATCCCGTCATCTCATCCCCTGTTGTCCTCTTCTCCTGCCCTCAATCTCTCGAAGCATCGGGGTCTTTTCCAATGAGTCAGCTCTTTGCATCCGGTGGCCGAAGTATTGGAGCTTCAGCTTCAGCATCATTCCTTCAGGGTTTATTTCCTTTAGGATTGACCGGTTTGATCTTCTTGCTGTCCAAGAGACTTCTCAAGAGTCTTCTCCAGTACCATGATTGAAAAGCATCGATTCTTAGATGCTTAGCCTTCTTTATGGTCCAGCTTTCACCTCCATACATGACTGCTGGAAAAATAGTTTAGTACCATAATGTATTTGAAATGTAGCATACACTTTATACATTTTTAAATGTGGGGCTTTCTCCAGTGGGGTCTGTTATTACTGTGGCTACAAAATGATCAGCCTACCTAAAGCAGTAAATCAGAGGACCATTGGCGACACAGGATTGTACCAGGTATTTTCAATCAAACCCATATGATTTCAGGTTCTGGCTCCAGTCCTTTCTAGACTGCTGGTAACCTGCAGCCAAAAGACTGAGTTCTCTGAGTCAGCGTATCTTGACTGGATTAAACTCAGGTCTGTGATCTGCAAGCTCTCATAGCTTTCTCTGAAGATTTTCTTGTCATTGCATGCAGAAAATGGTGACATTTTGTGGGTAGTTTTGGTAGCTTTTCAGTCTCCAAGTTGTGTCTGACTCTTAGAGTGGCGACTTTTCACCTGGAGGCTGAAGGGGTTGGTCCCTGGCACACCTGGATTGCAGCTCTTTAGTATCTTAGGTCTGGAGAAGGCAATGGCACCCCACTCCAGTACTCTTGCCTGTAAAATCCCATGAATGGAGGAGCCTGGTGGGCTGCCGTCTATGGGGTCGCACAGAGTCGGACATGACTGAAGCGACTTAGCAGCAGCAGCAGCAGTATCTTAAGTCAAACTGGGCTGCTTGGCTGTGCCTCTCAGCTGCTAAGAAATTGTTTTTTCAATGTGTCTGCACTCTTGCCTTTTCCTATAACCTCTTCTGTTCTAATCTTTGAGAATCACCGTTAACCACGAGGGAAAAATATTGGACAACGAGCTTTTGAAGGGTTATGGTCTTGCTGTATTTTATTTTCAGTATGGCATGTGGGAGAGACTCGGAAGATGAATGAAGACTCCAGCGATGTGGTCTCGCACTCTAGCTCTGAATTCCATTTAGAAATTTATGGACGAGCACCGCGGACACCCTTCATATGATCTCCCGTTTGATGCCACACTATTGTCATAGCTTTCCTGGACTTCGGGACGTCATCCTGTCTTCCTTGATTTTTCTCTGCTGACTTCGGCTCAGATGGTAAAGAATCTGCCAGCAATGCGGGAGACCTGGGTTTGATCCCTGAGTTGGGAAGATCCCCTGCAGAAGGGAACAGCTACCCACTCCAGTATTCTTGCCTGGAGAATTCCACAGACAGAGGAATCTGACGAGCTACAATCCGTGGGGTTGCAAAGGGTCGAACAAGACTGAGCGACTAACACACACACACACATGTAGAGAAATGGGCTTCCCTGGTGGCTCAGATAGTAAAGAATCCGCTTGCAATGCGGGAGACCTGGGTTTGATCCCTGAGTTGGGAAGATACCGCGCAGAAGGGAAAGGCTACCTGCTCCAGTGTTCTTGCCTGAAGAGTCCCATGGACAGAGGAGCCTGGCGGGCTACAATCCATGGAGTCACAAAGAGTCGGACACAACTGAGTGACTAACACTTTCACTTTCAAGCTGGCTTCAGCTGATCTTGGGTCAATATGCTGCTTAGGTGGTGGTTGTTCGGTCGCTAAGTTATGTCTGACTCTTTGTGACCCCATGGACTGCACCATGCCCGTCTCCTCTTTCCATGGGGTTTCCTAGGCAAGAATACTGGAGTGGGTTGCCACTTCCCATTCCAGGGGATCTTCCCGACCTGAGGATTGAACCCGTGTCTCCTGCATCTTCCGAATTAGCTGGCGGATTCTTTACTGCGGAGTCACCAGGGACCTGCTGCTTAGGTAAGGTATCTAAATTAAATTCTACTCTCCTGCTGTGAGCAAAATCTTTGGCCATGTGGAATTTCCTCCAGAGAGTGGGTATGTCATCTCGTTGTGTTGTGTTTCTCTGTGAAATTAATTGCACTGACCTGCTCTTCTCATTGAAGGGGACCACTCAGATGCAGTAGGTGCTTATGAGTTTAGAAATGCTTTTTAGATGGCAACCTAGCTCTGACGAGATACAAGAATCTGGCCCTTTTAAAAATAATTAAAGGCTGTTTTCAAAACCATCTTCCCTATTCTTGCTAGCATCTTCAAGCATGACATGTGTTACAGATATGCAGAAACTGGACTGATGAGAGTTGCTTCTGTCCTCTGCTGAATAGACTGAGTCAGAGAGGGAATTTACATCTCCAGTTCATGGTTTGTTTGTTTTTTTAAATATTTTTTAAACTTTTAATTTTGTTTTGGCGTAGAGCCAGTTAACAATGTTGTGGTAGTTTCAGATGATCATCTAGTAGACTCAGGCATAGGTATACATGCATCCATTCTCCCCCAAACTCCCCTCCCATCCAGGCTGCCACATGACATCCCCCATTCATCTTGATTATTCTCTGCAGTATTTTCTCAAAGAATACGGAAACATTTCTGATGATAATAACCTCACATGTCTGTCTGCAGGAAACTAGCAAAAACAACCCCCAAAAGTATTAAAAAATTATGCTGAACCACACATCTCAGACGGTACTAATGATTGGATAAATTTCCCTCCAGATGTTATTTGTAACCATTCAGATCCACGAGGCTGTGTCTAACAATAATTGAGCACTTACAGTGGGGCTAGTTTTGTTCTCAGCATTTCATATTGATTAAAACATTAAGTCCTCAAAGGTTATCCCCACTTGAAGATGGAAATAGACTCCATACAACGAGCAAGAGACATAACTGAAATTTGCATCCAATTTACTGTCAACCTCAGACCCGAGGCTCCCAGTGTTTTTATGTTTGCACGTCAGTATGAGACCATCTGTGTGTGTGCATTTGTGGGTGTGCTGTGTGTGTGCACTTGCTTATGGGCCAGGCACAGAGGTTAGCTTACTGGCTGTATACTTTATATTGTATCTTGAGTATTTCTCATGTCCTTAAAATTTCTCTTAAAAACAATAGTCTCTCTTTCTGATATTCTGTATTATATCTATATAGAACCATTTCCATTTCTCTAAACTGAAGTTTCCATATCATGGTTGTAATTAATGTATGATAATCAGACTAGAAGGACTATATCTCGATGTGAATATGTATTGACTTATCTGATCAATTTCTTCAGGGAAGGTCCTTCAGATGAAAGCACCAAGACAAAGTGTATGAATTCTTTTAAGTCTCTTAAAATTTTTCTGGGGGAATTCCTCTGTGTTCCAGTGGTTAGGACTTGACCCTTTCCCTGCTGAGGGCTCGGGTTCAATCCCTGGTGGGGGACCTATTATTAATAAGAACCTATAACCCACATGGCACGGCCAAGAAATAAATAAAATATGTCTTAAAAAATTTTTTTCTCTGTGTGGATGTGTGCTGGTGTATCAAAGAAAACAGTTTTTTTTTTTTTTTTTCAAGTGGTCATAGCTACTGCCAAGTGCCTCATTATTTGTTTTGCAAAAAGACAGTCATTAAGCAATACTGGATAGTACAAGGTGGAAACAAACTTTTCTTTCAGACTTCTTAAATAGGTAACTTTCTTCTGTGCCTGCATGCTAAGTCACTTCCGTTGTGTCCCACTCTTTGTGACCCTGTGGACTGTAGCCCACCAGGCTCCTCTGTCCATGGGATTCTCCAGGCAAGAATACTAGAGTGGGTTGCCTTGCCCTCCTCCGGGAAATCTTCCCGACCTAGGGATCGAGCCCACATCTCAATGTCTCCTGCATTGGCAGGGGGGTTCTTGACCACCTGGCAAGCCAAGCTTTCTTCCATAGCTTGCCTCATCCCCTCCAGTGTTATCTCTGCGGGCAGTGAGCTGCTGTCTGCGGTCCTGCAGCTGTAATCAGAGGGAACTGTTCGAATTTTCCGGAATAGCAAGATTAGCCATGACATTTTGCAACGCTTACGTATGGTGTTACAGAAAGCACATCACTTTCGTGTAGGCGCTCACCCAGAAACACAGTCTACTGCTTATCGACAAAACAAACATGTGCGCTAACTTTCCTAAGTGATTTCACAGCGGGTGCTATTTCCCAAGCTAAAGGGGCACTTTGAGGACAAAACGCAGGAATGTCATGTCAAGTTTGGAAAACATTTGTCAACGCCTGTGTGCCTGATCATTTCTTCTCTGTCTAAGCAGAGGGCTTTGCATATTACGCTTTATTTTCTAGGCTGATAAGACCAATCCCATTTGCTTAGGTTAGAGTGAAGGTTTCCTTTCTTCCCCAGGTAAAATGAGTATAGTGAGGAAAGGCCTTGGAGATCCCGGTTGCAGAAATGTCTCTCACTGACTCACAGTTTACACCTGCGTATCCTCTATTTTCACCTGATTTTAAATGATTTTAAATGTTCACCTGATTTTAAATGAGAATAGTAGGGGTTTCCTGTTGGGTTTGGAAAATTCTTATGGAAAGTTAGCGTCTGCTCTGTCAATATTTTTACCTTCTCGTCATCCCCTCTTTAAACTTGCTTTGCTTTCTGTCCTGCCCCCAGCTCCTGTTCTCCCATCATTTTGTATCCCTTCTATCCAGTGAGTCAGCCTGAACTGAATCTACAGATGGAACTTAGCCCCAGTCTCATTAACTAATCCAGAAAATGAATCTCACCCTGTTCACTTATCTTAAACCTAAATACTAATATTTTTTGCTTACTCTAAGTTACAAACGAAGTCAATACTTGTTGAAAATTCAAACAATACAGAAGAATCGTCTAATCTCTTTAGAGTCCGTATGTATGCATTAATATATGGTATTTGTTTTGTTCTTTCTGACTTCACTCTGTATAATAGGCTCTAGGGTCATCCATCTCATTAGAACTGACTTACAGGACAACAGTGGAGATGCGGACATAGAGGACAGACCTGTGGACACAATGGGGGAAAGAGAGAGGGGCGAACGGAGAGAGTAACTTGGAAACCTACCCATGACCATGTCTAAGAGATAACCAGCGGGAATTTGCTCTATGACACAGGGAACGCCAACCTGGAACTCTGTGATAACCTCGCGGGTGGAATGGAGTAGGAGGTGGGGACAAGGTTTAAGAGGGAGAGGATATGTGTGTCAGTTCAGTTCAGTTCAGTCACTCAGTCGTGTCCGACTCTTTGCGACCCCATGAATCGCAGCACGCCAGGCCTCCCTGTCCATTAATAACTCCCGGAGTTTACTCAAACTCATGCCCATCGAGTCAGTGATGCCATCCAGTCATCTCATCCTCTGTCGTCCCCTTCTCCTCCTGCTCCCAGTCCCTCCCAGCATCAGGGTCTTTTCCAATGAGTCAACTCATGAGGTGGTCAAAGTATTGGAGTTTCAGCCTCAGCCTTAGTCCTTCCAATGAACACCCAGGACTGATCTCCTTTAGGATGGACTGGTTGGATCTCCTTGCAGTCCAAGGGACTCTCAAAGTCTTCTCCAACGGATATGTGTATACCTATGGCTAATTAAAATTTATGTGTGTCAGAAACCAACACAATCTTGTAAATCAATTATCCTCCAATTAAAAAGAAATAAATTACAAAATACAGACATATATAAATTACCCTCCACTTCCTAGGAGTAATCAAAGTTTTCTTTCACCCACAAACATACAAGCATGAAAATCATCTGGCTTATTTCAGTCAAAAATGGAATCCTACTCCTTTTTCTCTCTGTATAGATAAGTAAACGTCTACACTTTATATTTTCAGCATCATTATTGGATTTTTGTGTCTGTGTGTACAGTTTTGCTACATTGGTTTTACAGGCTGTGTACTATTTAATAGTATGAATGTGCCATGATTTATTTGATTTCATTATAAAAGTAACTTTGGTCTTTTCACTTCTAGCAGATAAATGTGTTTACTACTCCCATTCTCAGAAAATTCTACCCTGAGATTTTTCTTCTATTTCTCTGCCAAAATGTGATCATTCTAGCTCGTTTATACAATTCCCTAGCTTCCAAAACTCATCTGTTCCTCAGCCTCCTCCTATATTAGCTGGATATTCTTTCTGCTGTTTGTAAGTGATTGGTTGTTCTTTTCCTTCAACAAATATTAGGTCATCTCTAAGTGCAAAAAAAAAAAAAAATGTGGTGAGCTTTGAGGGGCTATATGGGCTTCCCTGGTGACTCAGCTGGTAAAGAATCTGCCTGCAATGCAGGAGACCTGGGTTCGATGCCTGAGTTGGGAAGATCCCACGGAAAAGGGAATGTCTACCCACCCCAGTATTCTGACCTGGAGAATTCCATGGACTGTACAGCCCATGGCGTTTCTAAACAGTCAAACATGACTGAGCGACTTTCACTTTCCCTTTGAGGACCTGTAGTAATGTGTGTGGCGCAGGGTCTCCTGGGTGGCCCCATCACACAGCAGAAGAAGCCAGATTGTAAGATGAGGTGAGCTGATGGCCTTGTAGACAGTTGCTTCCCAAGGAGGCCTGGTAGAGGGCCCTTGCTTCTTGCAGGGGAAATGGTAATAGACAGAGGGGAGCTGGTGATGATATGGACCTCAGAGGAGGCATGGGGTTCTAAGAGAGACACAGAAAAGAGGGTGTGGTCTAGGCAGAGGGTGGAAGTGAAAAACCAGGGGAGTGGATGGGGCTCAAGAGGATTAGTGGGTCTAACTGATCCAAGTGGCTTGATCATGGGGAGGTGATGAAGTAGTGAAATTCCTCCATTGTTCTTTTATTTTTTTTTTAATTTTTCAGTGGTTTTTGTCATACATTGATATGAATCAGCCATAGAGTTACACGTTCTTTCAACCTTTAGTAACTTGCACGTTAACACCACTGTGAAGTTTCGTTTACAGTTCCTTCCTTGTTTTTTAAATACATTTTTTATGTCTTATTCACATTTTTAAGCTGTCTTGCAGCATGTTTCTACAATTCTTATTATCTTTTCGTAACTGTATAGTTGATTTACAATATTGTATTTAAATATTGTTTTAACAAATTCAAATTATCCTTTAATTTTGTATATTTTCAATAGGTATCAATTTGCACACGTGCATGCTAAGTCTCTTCAGTTGTGTCCAACTTTTTGCAACCCTACGATTGTAGCCCGCCAGGCTCCTCTGTCCATGGGACTCTCCAGACCAGAATACTGGAGTGGGTAGTCATTCCCCTTTCCAGGGGATCTTCCTGACTCAGGGATCGGACCTGCATTGGCAAGATGGTTCTTTACCACTGGTGCCATCTGGGAATCCCAAATATTGATTTACTGTATTTTATATTATTCTTGACTTTTTCTCTCACCGTGATGTTTCTAATGTTTGTTTACATTGCATGCAGCTGGTACCCATCCATTTTCCCCGTGATATGAAAAACCATAAACTTTCCCATTCTCTCAGTGGACACCTCTGTTATTTCTAGCTTTTGGCTATTATGAAAAATGCTGCTCTGAATGTTCTTTTACATGCTTCCTGGGGAGATGTAGAATTTTCCTAAGGCCGAGGCCGCCCACCATCACAGCTCTTTTTAAACCATGAACTGATTTTATCATCCCTTTGTAGGAAGACACTAATTTGGTAGCTGGTGGTTTTTTTTTTTCTTTTCCCCCTGCAAATTTTAAGAAGCATTTAAAATATAACCCTTATTTGTTTATTAAAACTTTTCTGGTGCTTCCTAATTGCTAGGGAGTTATCTATGTTCTTTCAAATTAACGCATGTGATCTTAAGCCATGGCTTTTATCCCCATTTGACAGATAATGGACCCTCGGGCATAAGGCTAGTGTTGGAGCTAAGTGAAACCCAGGCAGTCTAGGTCCAAAGTCTGTGTGCCTACGCTTCTCTGAATGGCTACCTCTCCCACGCCAGCAGTGGTGGGCAGGTGGGTCACTGGGATTGGGGGACGGTAGGTACTTTTTCTTTTCTCATGGCACGGGAAGCAAGCAGACCTCCTGCAATTCTGTTGAAGCCTCACAGTTGAAGAGTGTTCATTGTGTTGTGTGTGTGTGCTCAGTGGCTCAGTTGTGCCTGGCTCTTTGTGACCCTGTGGACTGTAGACCACCAGGTTCCTCTGTCCATGGAGTTTCCCAGGCAAAAATACTGGAGTGGGTTGCCATTTCCATCTCCAGGAAATCTTCCTAGACCAGGGATTGAACTGATGTCTCCTGAGCCTCCTGCATTGGCAAACAAAGTTTTTACCACTAGCACCACCTGGGAACAGCTTGCCAAATTGATGCAATCTGTCCCTGCTTTTCCTGGACTCGAATTTAGGAATTCTTATTGTGTTTCCATTAACACATCCACTGTCACCTCTTTTTTAATATTTAGAAAATGTAGAACTTAAAACACTTGGGGATTACTTTAAACCACAGAGACCTTTATTGTAATGTCCTCAGTGACCTTTCCACATTTCAGGCTAATGAAGTGAAGAATAAAACACCATATGTTCACAGCACATCTGCAGGTCCCAGCGTTGTATTACACGCTATTTGTTCCATGCTTTTGTGCCATCTCATTCATGGGCTTTGCTGACTTCTTCTCCTGAAATCTCACCTAATAGACTGATTGCTTGTGAGGAAACTTGTAGTTTTCTGTAGAAATGCTCCTGAAGCTTCTGGTAAGCACCACTCAGAGGCATTGGCAGAAAGCATTCAAGCCTTTAGAGCAATTTTTTCCATCACTTAGCTGAAGGCTGTCTTGGTTTCTTTCCTTTCTAGGACCTTGTCAGTCAGGCGATAATATTTAATATCATACTTTCTTCTGGACTCTGGGAACATCCACTGAGCGTGACCGAGGCTCAGTCCTCCAGCTCCGATATTCTTGTGGATTAAACAGGCCATAAGCAAGATACATCAGTGGAGTGATTTCATGTAATTTTAAGGGCTTCCCTGGTGGCTCAGAAGTTAAAGCACCTGTCTGCAATGCGGGAGACCTGGGTTTGATCCCTAGGTCGGGAAGATTCCCTGGAGAAGGAAATGGCAACCCACTCCAGTATTCTTGCCTGGAGAATCCCATGGACAGAGGAGCCTGGTGGGCTACAGTCCACGGGGTTGCAAAGAGTCGGATACGACTGAACGACTTCACATTCAATTTCACTTAAGAAGAGAACAGAACAGAATCTACTAGACAGTGAGAGGCCGTGTCAGCCTGCCAGGTTGGGAGTCATTTCTGAGGAGATGACGTTGGGAGAAACCTGAGGAATGAGAAGGAGGCTTTGAAACAACCTGGAGAAATGACCTCTGGACCTAAGGAGTGGCAAGTGGCATATGAAAGCTGATGAGCTCAGTGGGCAAAAATACCAGAGAGATGAGTGTGTGCCTGTGTGTACCTGGGTGTGTGTATGCATGGGTGTGTGTGTGGTCCCAGAATGGTGCATAGAAGTGCTGGGGGGAAAGGTGCAGAAGTGGGTGGGGTCCATCCTTTAAAAACATGCAGATATTTTATTATAATGGATTCTTTTGTCCAGCTTTATTGAGGTACAGTTGACAAATAAAAATTGCATGTATTTACAGTATACAACGGGGCCTCCCAGGTGGCACTGGTAGTAAAGAACCCACCTTCCAGGGCAGGAGGCTTAAGAGACACAGGTTCGATCCTTGGGTTGGAAAGATCCCCTGGAGGAGGGCATGGCAACCCACTCCAGGATTCTTGTTGGAAAAATCCCATGGACAGAGGAACCTGGTAGGCTACAGGGTTGCTGGTAGCTACAGGCTATAGGGTTGATGAGAGTCGGACTTGACTGGAGCAGCTTAGCGCAGCACATAACGGTGTACAATGTGCTTTTTGTTTTTGTTTTCTTAAAGAGCAAATAGGATGGAAATTTTATTGGGTGATTATCTCAACAATTTTATGAAACTTTGTAACTTTGATAACAACACCTAAAAGCCTAAAAAAGGTAATACGCAATTTTACTTACAGTTCAGTTCAGTTCAGTTGCTCAGTCGTGTCTGACTCTTTGCGACCCCATGAACTGCAGCACGACAGGCCTCCCTGTCCGTCACCAACTCCTGGAGTCCACCCAAACCCATGTCCATTGTGTCGGTGATGCCATCCAACCATCTCATCCTCTGTCATCCCCTTCTCCTCCTGCCCTTGATCTTTCCCAGCATCAGGGTCTTTTCAAATGAATCAGCTCTTCACATCAGGTGGCCAAAGTATTGGAGTTTCAGCTTCAGCATCAGTCCTTCCAATGAACACGCAGGACTGATCTCCTTTAGGATGGACTGGTTGGATCTCCTTGCAGTCCAAGGGACTCTCAAGAGTCTTCTCCAACACCACAGTTCAAAAGCATCAATTCTTATTCTCTCAGCTTTCTTTATAGCCCAACTCTCACATCCATACATGACCACTGGAAAAACCATAGCCTTGACTAGACGGATCTTTGTTGGCAAAGTAATGTCTCTGCTTTTTAATATGCTGTCTAGGTTGGTCATAACTTTCCTTCCAAGGAGCAAGCATCTTTTAATTTCATGGCTGCACTCACCAGAATAGGATCAAAAATTACAAGTGACGTAAGATCTTAATAAAGCAAGTGAATCAGTTATATGAAAATGAGCTAAGTGGGAAGGAAATCAACAAAAGTGGGAATATATATATACATACCCAGAGCTGCCTCACTTTGCTGTACAGTAGAAACAACCATGTAAAGCAACTCTACTCCAATAAAAATTAAAAAATGACAACCTGCCATGATTTTGTTATGTATGGGCTTGTAATGCAAAGGCCCTCCGATATTAGGAATTCATATAAACATACCATATGGTTAGGACTGTGCGATGGGATGTTTTGTTGTATATACACTTTGTGAAATGATTGTCACACTCAAGCTACTGAACACATCCACCCCTTCGTCTGTTGCCCGTGTGTGCCCGTGTGTGCCCGCTGACCTTAACATATTCCCCACCCGATAGCTGCTCTTGCACGTCTTGGGCTCCCAGTAGGATGTATAGATGGTGGGAAGAGGATGACAGAAGATGCCAAGGCCATCTCATGGTTCTGCTCAGGCTGGTGTATGTTCATCACTGGATGGATTAAATTCTGGGCACAGAATTTAGTGAGGACGTTTAAGACCTAGCCTGTTAGCACATGGCAAGCACACAGTGTGTATTTCTGACGATGGTCGCCGTGCTGCCCATTAAATGTCTAGAACATTTTCATCCCGTGTAACTGAACCTTTGTCCTCCTTCCGGCTTCTCCCAGTCCCCAACTGCTGGCAGCCAGTTCTACGCTCTGCTTCTAAGAGTTTGGCATTTTCAGTCTCTTTATAAAGATTACTCTGGTTGCAATGTAGATAAGAGACTTCTGTGGAGGGGAGTCAAGAGAGAAAAGCCCCAGACTCTGATGAGACAGGTTCTGCTGGGTGCAGGTGGGAGAGGAAACAGCGTCAGGTGGGACGCACCCTTTGAGGGGAGAGAGGGCCAGGTGTGAGATCCGTTGTTGTTATTGTTCAGTCACTAAGTCGTGTCCCACTCTTCTGCGACCGCATGGACTCCTTGCAGCACGCCAGGTTCCCCTGTCCTTCACTATCTCCCGGTGTTTGCTCAAATTAATGTCTATTGAGTCGGTGATGCCATCTAACCATCTTATCCTCTGCCCCTCTTCTCCTTTTGCCTTTAGTCTCTTGCAGCATCAAGGTCTTTTCCAATGAGTCGGCTCTTTGCACCAGGTGGCCAAAGTCTGGAGCTTCAGCATCAGTGTGAAGTGTGATCCAAAGGACAGGGTTTATTGATGGTTTAGAGTACCACATGGGGAAATTAGAGACACCAAAATGACTCTAGTTATGATAGCGGGGGACTCCGGGAGGAAGCAGATTTGGGGAAGAGTGGCAGCTAGGGGCATGTTAGGTCCTTGTTTGATTGGAGGTAATTCTTTGCACTCAAGTAGAAGTGAAGAGATGGAAGTTGCAGTTTCAGGGTCAACGTGGAGCTGAGATGTCCATTGATATTCCCCACCTGATAGCTGCTCTTGCACGTCTTGGGCTCCCAGTAGGATGTATAGATGGCGGGAAGAGGATGACAGAAGATTCCAAGGCCATCTCATAGTTCTGCTTAGGCTGGTGTATGTTCATCACTGGCTGGATTAAAGTCTGGTCCATGAGATCTCTGACTTCAGGGTCTATGGATGATGGTGCCAGTTATTTAGCAAAATCTCTATCTGCAAGGAAACACATGTTCAAGCCCAATATGAAGTCAGTTGATAGAAATAGAGCACCTGCTTATTTTTCAACCAGATGATCTATGTGTCTAGCAGGGCTCCAGTCTCTAGCCAATAAATGATTATTGTATACACAGAGGCAGGATCTTCAGTGTAGTGAGATGACTGTGGATTTGGAACCAGGGATGTACCTGTTAAAATTGTTAGCTGTTCCATTTATCTGTGGGACCTCCTTGAGTCTTGTCTCCACATCTGTAGAATACGAAAGAATACTGATGCTTATTTTACAAGCTTGTTTCAGGAAAACAAGAGGTGTATTGATGCTGTACGTAACCATATAACCTTCTTTGCAGTTTCTTATATTTTATCATTCTCTGATAGTGGAATCTTTGATTTCGATATTATATGTCTCAGTATTTTTTTCTTGTTGAGAACTTTTACAGTCTGCCCTCTTGTGTGCTCAGTCACTCAGTCATGCCTGACTCTTTTCAAACCCATGGACTATACCCTACCCGGCTCCTCTGACCATGGAATTTTTCAGGCAAGAATACTGGAGTGGGTTGCCATTTCCTCCTCCAGGGGATCTTCCCAAACTAGGGATCGAACATGCGCCTCCTGCATTGGTAGGCGGATACTTTTCCACAGTGCCACCTGGGAAGTCTCATTCGCTCTTTTAGCAAATTGCAAAGATGCAATGCAATATTAACTGCAATTATTATTTATTTTAGTAAGGATTTCTTATTCTTGTTTTTGAATAACTGCCTCCCAAATATAATTAGTGCTTGTGAGGTTTATCTTTTTTGTTCTTAGACCAAAGAGTGTAACAGATTTGAACTCCAATGAATAAGCTTTGACATGTTGGTCCATTGGATTTAATGTGCGTGCATGCTAAGTTGCGTCTGACTCTTTGTGACCTCATGGACTATAGCCCACCAGGCTCCTCTGTCCATGGAATTTTCCAGGCAAGAATACTGGAGTGGGTTGCCTTGCCCTTCTGCAGGGGATCTTCCCTTCCCAACCCAAGGATCAAACCCAGGTCTCCTGCATTCCAGGCAGATTCTTTACTATCTGAGCCACTGGGGAAATCCCAGTGGACCTAATAGGTATCATTAGATGTCACACACGGGGCCATTCCCAACTGAAATCTGACACCAATCAGCAGCCTTCTCACTAAACACCGTAGTTTTCCCAAATTGTTAGTAGTCTATTATCTGTAAATTTATCTGTTACCACCTGCTGTGTGTGTGCTCAGTCATGTCTGACTCTTTATGACCCCATGGACTGTAGCCCACCAGACTCTTCTGTCCATGGAATTTTCCAGGCAAGAATCTTGAGTGGGTTGCCATTCCCCCTTTCAGGGGATCTTCCCTACCCAGAGATTGGACGCTTATCTCCTGAAAGTCTCCTACATTGCAGGCAGATTCTTTACTGCTGAGCCACTGGGGAAGCCTCAGATTTATCTGATGCTATTTCAAGTTATTTGTATTTTCACCCTACAACAATGAATTTGATGAATTTACTTCTGCTGTGAGTTGTAATTTCTTCCTTTTTCATCCTATGATTTTTTTTCCAAGCGGTTGCAGCGAATTATGGTGTGCTAGAATAACTTATCCAAACCCCTCAGGGTTCACAAACTTCAGTTATATCTTCCATGTGCTTTCATGTTTCCAGGCCCAGTGAGACTTCCTCTTTTTAGCTGGTCTGCCTATGGTAATCCCTTCATCCCTTTGACCATTAATTGGAAAATTATGACATTTAGAAAGGACATTTCTCAAAACCGTGGGAATCCTTGTATTTGGACCAGATGTTAAGAGAATTTTAATAGAGGAATAAAACATCTGTGACAGTGACTACCAGAGTTATGGAAGGAAAGGGAACAAGAATTGCATTTTAATGGAAGCATCAATATTGATAAGAAGGTAGAGAGGTATGTGCGAGTGTGCCTTGTTTCTCTCTACTGGCTCATTTCTCATGAGATAATTTTTTTTGCGTATACACTGTACCTTCTGTATTGTCCAGAGGCTGAGATTGTCACAGCCTGATTTTCAAATGAAGCATGTACACAGGTCATTGTAATTCAGGGTGACAAATAGAAATGAGTGTTGATGTGTCGGGGCCCCATGGGAGTGGAGGAAAGTGGGAAAGAATCAGAGAAGATTGTTACTCAGAGATGAAGCTTAAAAACTGGAACTGGAGGCAAGAAAATCTGTCAAAAAATGGCCAATATTGTAGAGGTGAGAAATAGAGAGGGTGTTTGGGGTAGGGAGGAATTGTTGCTGTTCAGTCACTCAGTTGTATCTGACTCTTTGTGACCCTTGGGACTGCAGCATGCCAGGCCTCCCTGTCCATCACCATCTCCCGGAGTTTGCTTAAACTCATGTCCATCGAGTCAGTGAGGCCATCCAACCATCTCATCCTCTGTCGTCCCCTACTCCTCCTGCCCTCAATCTTTCCCAGCATTGGGGTCTTTTCCAGTGGCTTGGGGGAGAGTTCTCAGAACACAGTGACAAAATGATAGAGGAGCTTTGGGAAGATGAAGGAGGGCAGATGGGGTGAGTCCTTGGATTATGCTTTGGATGTTGGAATGAATGGGGAGCAGCAATGAGCGAAAGTAGGCATAAAGGATACAGTTGATAAGGCAGACAAGGAAGTCACCCTCAGATGGAGTCCTTCTGTTTGATTTATGTGAAGAGGTCTATTTTGGGAGGAGGTCTATTTTGATTTATAGATCTGCATTATGTACAGAGGATTCACAGAGCATTATAGACTTGGATGTCACCCGCTTTAGGAACTGTATCAAGTCATTGAGTTTGAAGAGATGGGCCACTGAGAGTGTGTGGACGGAGAAGAAATGAATGTTTGGGAAAGGCTGAGCTGCACGTTCATTTCAAGGGAAGAGTGAGAAATAAGGGTTCTGAATGCAGTGGAACACTGGGAGGCTGGCATGGTTAAGGAAGCCAGGGAGGGGAGGGTTTGGGGAGACATTTAAGAGCAGAGGTCACAAGCACAGTTGCCATGGTGATAGATGCCCAGTTGCGTAAGCTCATCAGACTTGGCAATCACAAGGTGATCAGTGATGCTGACCAGAGTAGAGATGTTGGAGAGCGTTCTTTTCTTCCTGCCACTGTTGGATGCTTTTACATGTCACCATCGACATCACACCTTCTGGTTGACAAGAGACAAAGTGTCGCTCCACCTCCTGCCTATCTTACCTAGAAATGAACAGGAGCTATGAATGGTAATTGTCACACTATGGGAGTCATTTATAGCGTGATTATTTTGTTCTGCCCATATGAGTTTCCTGCCTTGAGGGAACTTCTCTGGATAAATCCCTTAGTAATTGTAAATATATTAATAGTTATCTTGTCTTGTGGGACCATTATTTAAGGTGTTTTTTTTTTTTAGACAGAGCTCCTGTTGGTTTAGCTAGCACAAAAGTACATTGAATGAACTTTCACTTAGTTTTAAAACCTGCTGACAGATAAAATTAATATTGCCTTTGTGTAAATAATAATTTTATCTAATGGACTTCATTTATTTTTATGATCCCTCCAGGCGATCTGGAACTAAACAAGGAGAAAAAGGCAAAAGTGTAATAACAATTCCCTTTGAAGAGAGATATAAAATAAGGTCACTGGAGCCGAACCATTATTGAAATGTATAAAATAGTTTAATGTTTGCTTTTTCCCATTTTATACCATGAGGTCATTTTATATAGCCATAAAATTCCATCTCATCTCAGTTCAGATATGATGAAAATCTGTGAGTAAGAAAGTCGGTTTCTCGTTCAGTTACCTGGAGGTGCCATGCAGAAGGGGTTCCGTATTTGAGGGCGGTCAGGGTTTTCATTAAGACATCCCTAAAAATGCTGCACTAATTCATTTGTGTGCAGCCTCTTTTGGCTGAAATTTGGCAGTCACAGTACATGGGTTAAAACAATATAAAGAGGATTCAACTTTTACAAAAGTGTACCTAAAAATTGAAGATGCCATATGCCTGGTGAACATCCTGATCTCCTTTATAGACTTAGTACCATAACAAGAAAACTTTAATTTTGCTATATTTCCCAAAGAGTACAATATTTGGTTATTGTTTTTGAAAAAGAATAGAGGAATCTCTTTACTTGAACACTTTGCATTAAGTTTATTGTTTTATTGGTTCTTCACTTAATGTCATTTCCTGCTCAGTACCTGGAATGTCTAATGTTATGATGAGGAAACAGCCCAGACCCATTTAACAGGTTCATTCCAGCCCTGAATACACCCCATGGGCTTGGATGGCCCCTGACCTTTATTCCTCCTCCTTGAACTTGAACCCTTTAGAAGTCACATCTTCTTCCTCCTTTCCTCCTTTCCTGTGGCTCTTAAGGTTTGCTCTTACTTCTAGGGTAACTGGGTGTTTATCAAAAGGTAGGTTTTGACTCGCTTGGTTACTCACACCTGTGAGCCGGAAGTACCCAGACTGTGCCCTCTTCACTTGGCGCCTGTGTCAGAGCGCTCTCCCTTGCCCACAGGTGGCATCCAATGACTGGCTGGATTAGTGATGACCCCTGTTTCCAGGCCATGGAAACATCTAAACTAAAGCATAACATCATCTGTTATGCTTTAGTCTTAAGAGAGAGAACTGTGTTTCTGGGTGTGATTTGAGTCATTTAAACGTGTGGCCCTAAGTGTGTGGTCTTCCCAGTGTGAGCAGGAAGGTAGGTGTGCCAGCCAAAGGGCCAGGGGGCTTTGTTCCTGTTTTAACATGGCCTGCCACTGTTCACTCGATCTTACCTTACCCTGTAAGATCCATTCAGTCCATCTGAGCTGTTGCTTTCTCTGCTGCAAAGTGACGAGATGACTTCAGATATCCCTTCCATCTCTCAAATTCATGAGTTTTTGAGCCACTTGCTGTATCCTGTGTGCCAAGGGTCTGAATAAACCGCCTGACAAGGGTGCTTGCTCTATGGCGAGGGATGGGTGAGCTCTCCATGCTAAATAGGACATCAATTATGTGGTTTCTGATTCATTCAGATGGCCAGTTCAGCTTGTTGGAATGCCTAACTTGGGGCTGTCACTACATGTTCAACCGGTAACTTGTTTATGGTAAAAAAAGAGAGAAGTCAAAATTTAGAAACCTAGAAGGCTATGACTTTTCCGTGGACCCCTTAATGAGGAAGTAGAGACTGTTCATGATTCATCAGGATTTACTGCAGGGGATTTGCCACCTTGGCCAGAGTAGGCAACTGCTGTGTGTGCAGAAGATGGAGGCCAGCCTTGACCTTGGGTAGTGGGAAGCCTCAGGACACACGTGGGCCTGAGGCATCCGCAGATGTGCAGATGCGTGTGCAAGGCTTACCAGAAGGACCATGGCTGGGCTGGAGGGGCTGAAGGGAAGCCTTGGTGCTGGCAGTGGTGGAGGTGGTTCGTTGGCGAAAGGGCAGGGGCTTGTCTTGGGAAGGCAGCGGGAAGATCTCAGGAGGGTTTCAGTGGGGCCAGGCTATTTTCCTGGCAGCTGCTGATAGTGCAACAGACTCCAGGAGGCCACGTTCGGCTGTGCCAGGGTGTGCGGGCATAAGGCTCGTGGTCTGTACCAAAGGTAGGCTGGTTTCTTCAGTGCTTCTGCTGCTTTTGCTTTGGGCTGGGGCTTCAGTCCCCGGGGGAGCAGCTCACCTGATCCCGTGGAGGAGGGCCACGAGATGCTTGGAAAGATGAGGGTAAACACAGACCTTTAGAAGAGCTGTCCGTCCCCATCTTCTAAATGTTGTCATGTTTCTGATGGTACCAAAGACCATAACGTTTTACAATTAAGATGCACATGCAGAGCATCTTCCCGAAGGTCGGTGTGCTCCTGCGAGGTTGGAGCTCAGCCTCCTGGTCTTCTCCGAGCAGCTCATAGGTCAGTTCTCTTAGCTGACCTCACCCTCTCGGAGATGGTGGTCCTGAAGCCATCAGATAGGAGCTGGGCTGGCAAGGTTTCCGCTGACTCTCAACTCCAGTGGCCACTTCTAACCTAAGACTTGGAAGAAAACCAGTCGCCCCTGAAAAGAGGTACATGAAGCTTATTTTGGATCTGTTTTTATTAATAACTAGTGAGACTTTGTTTCCAAAGCAAAACTTCTTGTGTAGCTTTCATTCTTTTGATTTTTCTTCTGACAGCAGTAATTTTTTTTTAAACTAAAAGCAACAGTTATTTTCTCTTCCCCAAAGCCTATTCATTTGCAGTGTGGGTGTGAATGGGAAATGTTATTTATTGCACAAACACACATATACAGAGTTTTGCTTCTTTAGATCCAGCTTATAGAGGGCTCCTCCCTCCCACATCAGAAAACTGAAAAGAAGGCTGGAGGCATTTTGAAGTAGCTGCAACGAAAATGATTTGATTGTGCAGCCCAACCAGGCTCTCTGTAATAAATCTTCCTATTGACAAAATCACTCGCTTAGGATCAACTCACCAAACATACTTTTAATTTTCCAAGGATGCTAGGATGGAATTCGAATGACTTTTCCTGAAATTGATCCTTTGAAAATTCCTTCCTCGTGTATTTCCCCGATGGAGCTAAATAGTTTTAATTAATGTGACTTTCATTTTTCTTGAAATTCTCCTGAAAGGATTCCATACACATTCACTTGGATAATTTTTATAAGCATATTTTAAAATAATCTTTCAAGTGATGATAGCTTCTTTTATTTCTAAAGAGGGAGAGGTATTTTGACACATTCAAATCAGAGATTATCAACCAGGACAATTTGATAAAATCTGGAGGCAATTTTCAATGGCACAGATGGTGGGGTGCTACTGGTTACTCGGTGGGAGTGGGTAGAGAGAGGCCAGTAATGGTGCTAAATGCACAGAACAGCTCCCAGAACAAAGAACTGCCTGGATCTAAAGGTCAATATGTCTGAGACTGAGCCCTGAACTTGCTGACTTAAAGATGCTTCTCCCCACCCTCTGGTATTCCACTAAGAAGTGAGAGTCCAGGATGGGAGAGCCTGATGTTTATATCTGAGCCCACTTAGACTAGAAGGCTATTCAAGGAGTTAGTTTGATGGTAGGATGCTCAGAAAACCCTGATCTAAATGAAGACTCTGAATGCCCCTCCCTGGCACCTTACCAGGATGACTGTTTATAGTGCCTTTATTTTAGGGAAAAAAGGTAACATGTTACAGTCTGAAAATTATAAACTTCTAAAAATCACCTGTTCTCATTAAATGTGCTTCCCCTAGCTTAACACAGCAAACCTATAATTTCATCTCCTCCCCATCAAACCACGGGTCTCTCCCTTTTTAGCTGCTCTTTCCCTTGACACGGCGTTTCCTTCTCTAATCATCACTTCCAAAATCCCAGGGAGGGGACAGGTCGGGCATTTTGTTATTTTCCTTCACCTTTCCTTCAGGAGGCAAAGATGTCAGGGCTGAGTAGGGAGGCATGGCTGTCGTAAATGTGAGACAGTCCCAACTGGCCGTTGTCTGTGTGGCTTGTTCCATAGTTAACAGAAGTTTCTGGGTTGCCTTGGATCTGACACATTGAAAAGCGATCTGCAAGAGAAAGAATTTGCTCTTAGCCTCAGGTGACACGAGCTCGGTCTCGGAGGTCGAGGTGGCCGTGTCCCCATCCATCTCCGTGACGGATGCTGCTCAGGGGGAGTCGGAGTGTCGGAGATCCTGCTTCGGGCGCCTGGTGGGTGCTGGGCGTGGGTGTCAGTGCTCGGGGCGCGCCTGTCACAAAGCTAGCTAGCACCTGTTGAGCCCTCACTGTTACTTTCATTAGCTTTCCTATATATTTTTTTAATCATCACCAATTTTTTTTGTGTGTGTGACGTGGGGCAGTGATAATCCACCTGCAACCTTTCCCGGGTGGATTGGTGAGGGTGCTCTACGCCTTGCTCTGAACAGAACAAAGTTACACCCGAATACCTCTGACAGCTGTTAGTCTTTTTATTTAATTTAATCTCTTATTTTATACTGGAGTAGAGTTGGGCTTCCCTCATGGCTCAGGGGTTAAAGAATCTGCCTGCCAATGCAGGCAACATGGGTTTGATCCCTGGTTGGAAAGATGCCCTGGAGAAAGAAATGGCAACTCTCTCCAGTACTCTTGCCTGGAGAATACCATGGACAGAGGAATCTGGCGGACTAGTCCATGGGGTTGCAAAAGAGTTTGACACAACTTAGTGACTAAACAGCAACAACAAAGAATTGATTTATAATGTTGTGTTAGTTTCAGGTGCATAACAAAGTGATTTAATTCCAGATACACATACATTCATTCTTTTTCAGATTCTTTTCCCATGTAAGTTGTTACAGAAAATTGAGTAGAGTTTGCTGTGCTGTATGCTAAGTAGGTCCTTTTTGATTATCTGTTTTATACATAGTAGTGTCTTTGTGTTAATCCCAAAATCCTATTAAGATAGTCATTTGGTGAAACGTCACAGGCCTCAGGTCACAGGGACCCCAGTAGTCCCTTTGGGTCCCTGTATTCACCTCTAAGCTGGCATTCTAGGGCAGTCTCCAGTTTTGCAAACTGTGACCCCACTTCCAAGGGTGAAATTAATCATACTTTTAATTTTATAATCCACTATAACCATGCTTTTAATTTTGTAATCCCTTTGATACTTTTCATAGCCACCCTCTCTACTGGAACCATAATCTTTTGGCACCTCTGTTTTTCTGGGTCTTATACCACCTCTCCTTCTTAAATCTACATTCTCATCTCTACGCCCCACTCCTCAGCGGCTGGGACTCATTGTCCCTGACAGCGTGCTGTCTCTGGGCAGGGCCGTGGCCCCGCTGGACGGAAGTGCCCCTGGATCCAAGTTTTTCTCTGCATTCCTTCCTCCGCCTTTCTTGCTCACACTCTCTCCCTCCCACAGACACCGTTCTCTTGCCTCGACATGATTTGCAGCCCCTTCACCTGTTTCTCTGTGTAATTCGCACATTTCTACCCCCGGGAACATTGAGTCAACGGGAATCAGAAGGTGGAGACTGTGAAAGATGATGTACCCGCCGCTTCATGTTTTCTCCATCTTTATATCTCATAAAGTGAGATATCATCTCTATCTCGTCACTATCTTGATATCTTACCATATATTCATGAACACACCTCCTTTTTAAAGATGAAGCCCCTTCCTTCCTTTTCATAACCAGCCTCTCTCTGGTGGCTCAGCTGGTAAAGACTCTGCCTGCAATGTGGGAGACCTGGGTTCGATCCCTGGGTTTGGAAGATCCCCTGGAGAAGGGACAGGCTACCCACTCCAGTATTCTTGGGCTTCCCTTGTGGCTCAGCTGGTAAAGAATTTACCCACAATGCGGGAGACCTGGGTTCGATCCCTGGGTTGGGAAGATCCCCTGGAGAAGGGAACAGCTACTCACTCCAGTATCCTGGCCTGGAGAATTCTGTGGACTGTACAGTCCCTTACCATATATTCATGAACACACTCCCTTTTAAAAGATGAAGCCCTTTTCTTCTTTTTCATGACCACCTTCTCTTCTGGAACCTTAATCCTTTGTCACCTGTTTTTCTGGATCTTATACTACCTCTCCCTCTAAAATCTGCATTCTCGTCTCCATTCCCCACTCCTCAGAAAAGGAGACACATTTAATGATCAGTTTTCTGTATCCTAAAATTTTCTGAACTTTGATCCCTTAGTGCTTATCTGACTTCATTGAGTTTTCTGGGGTTACCTAACATTCAAGGTACCACAAATATTCTGTCCCTCTTTTGCTTCATCCGTTGCCTTCTTGGTTCCTTGGGTCATGGATTCTGTCTCCTATTTTTCTGAAACTGACTCCAAAATTGACCACTGACTGTTCTTTGACTAAAGACCAGTGGTCTTTGCTCTACCTCATCAGGGTACAGTTGATGAGGTCTCTTTTTAAAGTGTGTTGTTTCTGTCCTCCCTCCAACTTAATTTGGCCCCCGTGGTGCTATATTTGCGAGATGCTCTGTGTTTCTTCTCTCATTTTTGTGTGGTTACTTTTCTTTAACAACTTCTAAATAAACACTTCTCTTTAGCCAATTTTTCCCCTCTCATGTTTCATGAGTCTGAACCACACCCATGATTTTAACCATTCTAAATATTATATGCTGTCTTTGCATTCTTTTTTTTTTTTTTTCTTTTCTGAGCATCCGCCATGGATTTTCCACAGTCTGCTGCATTTCCTTAAATGTTCCCTCAGCATCTTACACCCAACACACACCAAACCAGATGATCATATCCTCCTCTAAAACTTCTTCTGTTGTTTTTCATATTTGGAAATGTGGCCTCACTATCCTCCAAGTGACTTACATTCTTTGAGTCCATCTGTGCTTTTTGCTTTCTGTTCCTCCAAATTTAACAGATTGGAACAATAGCCATTTATGAGGAAGTTGGGCTGGGCTCCACTAATTGATGCCTGTGCTCTTGGGATACTTACTGAAGTCACCCGGTGGGTTTCGGCTTTATTCACGTATCAGGCGTCTTGGTGGGGCTGGCTGGGAACCTGGACTATGTGGGAGATGATGCTAAGAGGACCTGTATGTGGTCTCTCTGGCTTGGCGGTTTCAGGGGCACTTAACTTCTGACCCCGTGTCTCCGTGCCCCAGAGGGTGTGATCAGAGAGACAGGAAGTGGAAACTGCTGGTCTCTAAGGGTGAGAGCTTGGAAGCTGGGGTGTCATCACTTCTATTATATTCGGCTAGGCAGAGCAATCAGAGAGCCAACCCAGATTCAGGGTTGCAGGGGAGGGATGCAGATCCAGCTTTTGGTGGGAGGAAGGTTGAAGAATCTATGACATCTTTAATTTTCTGGACTTCCCCTTACCCATCACATGACGGGTTTACTGGGTTTGCCTTAATTTCTGTTGGCACTGAAGCCCCCGAAATCGCAGCTCCACTGATTCCTCTCTGGACAGTTGCCATAGCTTCACTTTAACTTCTCCACCTTTATGCTCTTCTTTACTCAATTTCCTGTGTGCACTCTGGTGAGAGTGATCTTGTTAACATTTCTTCTAATGTTAATATACTGTGGTAGCTTATTGTTATGAAAATAGAGACCTCAGACCTCAGTACCATTCACCTTCCAAATCTTAACCCAACCTGCTCTCTCAGCTGCTTCTCACTTCTCCCCTTTACATCCTCTGGGGTCCAGGTCAAGTACAGTAAACTGTTCCCAGCACGTGCAGCCTGATCCTTCCTCTTACCCCGTCCAGTGAGTCTTTTCATCCTCTTCTGGATTACTTCCGGAAATCTCTGTATGTTGAAATCCTCTTTATCCTCCACGATTAAACTCAAATATGAAGTCCTCCTTGGGCCCATCCTTGATTCCTCTAAATAGCAGCGTGCTCTGTCCCCTAACTCCCACAGCATTCCAGCTTCTTTTTATGGTTTTCCAACAGCTTGGATTATCGTTATTTTTATAAGCCTATCTTATTTTAAAGCTTATTAATCTTTTAAATTATTCATGCTCTTTAAAGTCTCTCAGCTCCCAGCGTCGTAATTTCATTTCACCCAGTAGGTGCTCCGCTTAGGTTTTATTTGATTCACACTTGATCGCTAGCCAAAAAGTTTGCAGGCAGGTCATCTGTAAGTTTCAAAGGATAAACTCACCCACTGTGGATGATTTTTAAGAGTTGGGGGCATGATATTAATCAGGTTATTAGGATAGAGCAATGCTCATGGCCTTATTTAATACGAGTTTTTGTATTTTGAGAAGGGAAGGGGAGGAATTCTGACGGCTTCCACGTATAGATCTGTGTCTGCACGGGGAGGCAAGAATGGTGTTCTGAGGGAA
Source organism: Muntiacus reevesi (assembly GCF_963930625.1). NCBI lineage: Eukaryota > Metazoa > Chordata > Mammalia > Artiodactyla > Cervidae > Muntiacus > Muntiacus reevesi. The sequence goes on along the minus strand of NC_089262.1, from coordinate 7,758,896 downwards.
AGACCAATCCATGATCGTAAGCCTTAAACTGCGTTCTTCAGGGGTGACGATGACAACTCGATAGAGCTTAAGCGTGAATATTGCCCCTTTTATAATGGATGGGTTATCTCATAAAGTTATTGGGAGGAGCAGAGGTCTGGATTCAGATATATATATATATATATATATATATATATATGCTAAGTCACTTCGGTTGTGTCCAACTCTGTGACCCCATGGACCATAGCCCACCAGGCACCTCTGTCCATGGGATTCTCCAGGCGAGAATACTGGAGTGGGTTGCTATTTCCTTCTCCAGGGGATCTTCCTGACCCAGGGATGGAAGCCGTGTTTCTCATGTCTCCTGCATTGACAGGTGGGTTCTTTACCACTAGCGCCACCTGGGAAGCTTGTATGTATACATATACATATTTCTGAAATATTTTCTAGAAAAAGGGATGTTTTCCTAAGTACTCTGAGTCTCTCTCTTTTTAACTAGAGTGCTGAGACTTTACCAAAAGACCACCTACTAAAATCCTGAGCCTATGTTCATGTACTTGTTCTCTTCTGTGTGTTTTAGGCACTTTCCACACATGACGGGACCACGAGCTTCTGGTTAGACAAGTGCCCAGAGTTGACGGTCTCCTGCCCATCATGAAGGGACCCTGCGTCATCGCGTGGCTGTTCTCGAGCCTGGGGTGGTGGAGACTCGCCCAGCCAGAGACAGACGCGTCTCTGTGCCAGAGAGCAGAACACCCAGTCATTTCCTATAAAGGTGAGAGTCGGGCACGCTCGCATTGCAAAGGCACCATTTAAGTGCAAGTTTCATGCTCAGGATAGCAGCGGTTATCCCTCTGTTGTTCTGTGACTTTTGTTTAAAATCAGAGCGAAAATACGCAATCCCCCATCCTGAGTGTTTCATATTTTGAAACTGAGAAGAATTCAAGGTCAGAATTATCACAGATAGACAATCCCATTGTTGAGGCCACGTTTACTTGACAGGTGCTGTCAGCCCCCTAGGCATGCGAACCAGGGGAGAAAAATGTGACCCACAGAAATAACAACACACCAAGCAAAACAAAAAATTCTTCACTTCAGCATTTCTCAACAAAGCCCGAGTCCTACCACACAGTGTATGCCTTTGTCTTTATCTGGCACTGCATGGCAGACAGATTCTTTTGTTCTCTCAAATATTTCCACAGATCTGTAGGATCAATTGATTAGTATGTGTACACGTTCTTTTATTATTTAATTCATCAAAAGTTTTTAGGGTTCTTTACCCCTGAACACTTAAAGGCATTTAGGGTGAAAGATAAACTAGTCCTTGTCTCTATCTTCAAGGAAATCACACTTATATCATGAAGCCAAGTACAATCAGACATTGTATTTTAATAATTCATCCACTAGTTTTTTATTTTGGGACTTTTGTATCACAAAAATTTTGAAA